>NC_143462.1:3285000-4485000 GCF_987193195.1 Phasianus colchicus
TGGGTCTCATTAAGGCTCAAGGACTATTTTGTGGGGTTCTGGCTTGGTGCAGCCATTGTCGCTCTGCTCTTCTGTCTCTGCTCCTGGGGGTGCACAGGGTGCCCCTGTTGGCTCCACGCTGCCGGGTCCCTCATGGTTCTTTACCTGCCAGGGCCTCACTGAGCAGCCCCTAGAGGAGAAGCCGTAAAAATGTTTTATGTAGGAATAGGTTGGTTTCTGTGCAATAAAACCCGGAGCCATTGAAAAGCAAGCTCCTGTGTAATTACAAAGACAGAGGAGATCGCTTCCATATGTCTGAGTGGGTGTGAGGGGCCCCGAGCCCGCATCTGTTCTCTTTGTTCTGGAGGGAGAAAAGGGAGAGAAAGAAAGAGAAAACAGAAGACAGAAAAGGGAAACGGGGTCTGGAGGAGAAAATGACCTCGTGATAAACCCCGGCCAGAGCCGCTCTGCCTTTGAGGATCAAGGAACGGCAACATCTGGCCCAGCCGAAAGCACGCTTGATCAATAAATTGTGCTACCAGGCACAGAATCAGAGAGATCTGAGAGCCATTCATTAACGAGCTCGTTAAGTGATTGATATGCTTAATTTTCCTGTCAAATGCGGACTTCCCTTGTAAACATGTCAATTGAGAAAAGTTCAAGCTTGTCACTCGGATTTATGGCTGGAATAACATGTAGGTGGAAAAGAGCGACGCGTCCCCTGTGGCCCGTGTTGTTTCCTATTGCAGCGGGGCCAAGGGAGCCAGGTGCTGCCGTGCCCTCCTGCTGCCCTCCTCCTCCTGCCTGCCCACAGCTGAGATAACAGAAGCAGACCGGTCGCTGGAAGCGCCCCAGAACTTGGCCCGGCAACAATTAGCCCATTAATTTGTTTGCCTTGATAAAGCTTCAGGGTGCTTTGACGGGTTGGAGTGGGAGCCCAAATCCCACCTGAAGCAGCTGCACATCCATTACCCACCACTGGAGACTTTTAGCCAATGCAGCAATGGTGGCCTCTTCGTCTCGTGCATTTTCCCAGAGCCTTGCCATGAGACTGAGTGTTGCATGCACATCTCTGTTGTGGTATTTTGGGGTCTGGTACACGGGGATGACAAGGATGCTCTTGGAGCATCACCTCGCTGCTCACAGGGACCCAGGCACTGCTATCAATAAACCTCTTTGTGCCTGACTCATTTTTATTTCTAACTCCTATCAGCAGTCATCGAATCGACACCTTAGTTCCCTTCAGCATATTCCCGCTGGTGTCATTTTTTGATAAATGCCAAGAACAGCCTAGCAGCAGGAGGCCATTATCCTGTGACATGCTCCACTCTGCTCACATTATCGCTAAAATAACACGGACGCTCACGCGAATCCCGCAGCAGCCCTGGCAGGGAGCAGAGCCCAAGGGCTGCCCAGCACCGGTTGGCAACTGGTAGAGATGTGTAGGGCACGGTGAGTGCTTCCCATAGAGGGGAAAACATTCCAAGTGGATGTTAGGCACATTTCTCTGCAATTTTTTGAGTTATTCCTCTTTCCCCTTTCTATTTCTTTTCTTCCCAGTGCCCCAGTGAAGAGCCCATAACCTCGGTGACAAAAAGAAAAAGGAGGGAAAGGAACACTGCAGCCAAACCTAACACCATTCAGCCATCACCCAAACCCTCCAATTCAGATTTAAAATCGGGAAGGCTTAACATCCAATGTGCTATGTGAGTTTCTGGGGATGGTAGGGGGATGTTGAAACACTGAGCAGAGAACACCTCCTGCTCATTTCCTCCCAAATTTGCCCATCCAGTTATACCTTTCTTGAAAAAGGCAGATTTCAGGGCCCTCCCTGGACAATGAGAGTCTGATCCTGTTCCCTGCATGGCAAGGATTTGCCATCGTTTTGCATTAGCCTCGCACGATCTCGGTATTTATTTTTGCTAATATGACACAATTAAAGGGTAATCGTATCTGTACCTTTCATATCGTGTCAGGCAAAATGAACACTGTTAGAAGGATGATGCTAATGTGACACGATGGGACACAGTTAACGCGACGAACTGTTCCGATTGAGTTAACGCAGGGATGCAGAGGAGGGGGATGCTGGTAGTGCTGCTCCCTGCTGCTCCCCATTGGAGCCACTGCATCCTGACAGGCAGCTGGGAAGGGACCCACCGTGGGGATGGAAGGAGAAAAACCCACGAACTGGGACTGTGAGATGGCTCACACCTCGCTGGCTGCTTCTCCTCGTGCTGCTCAATCTCTACTTGCAGCATCCCCAACACTTCGCACGCTAAGGAGCCCTCTCCATCTACAGCTTTGAGGCATCGTGGCCAAACTTGGGGGAAATAATTAACAATTATTTCACAGGAGAAGGTTCCAGCTGGAGCAGTATCTGGTGGTTGAACATATATCTACCAAAGGATTGTTATTTAAGCAATAACCCTTGAGAAATTGGTCGTTACCAGCATTAAACGACTCAGCCCATTGCCAAGGATGGTTAACGCTCTAATAAACTGGTCATTAACTGCAGTAACAATGAATTTCGAGGGGATTATTGCTATTATAAACCTTAATCAATGGTTTATAACAGCAATAATGTGGTCCTTTCTTTTAATGGTAAGTAGTGCGGCATGAGCAGCCTGCTTGGAAATATTTTCGGCCGGGCTGATAAGACAAAAGCGGGCATTGGGAGCTCTCCAACTCTGAACACTTTTGGGGAGGAAGAAAAGGCTCAAGGAGGTCATGCAGAGAGGTGGGATGGGGTGGGGTGGGAGGGGATAGGATGGGATAGAGATGAGACAAAATAGGATGGGGTTGCAATGGAATGGGGTGTGATGAGATAGGATGGGATGGGATGGTGTGGGGTAGCCATGGCCTTTTATTATCTGCTTATCTATGGTGTGAAACAGCTGAGGAACAGGAAGGGCTGATACTCAAGCTGAGGTAGGTGTGCCAAGACCCCAGTTTCTGTGAGCAGGCAGGGAAGAAGCCAACAACAGAGATAGGAGAGCCCCTGCCCTGCCCTTGGGACCTGCCGACCCCAGTGCAGATGGACAGGGAGCAGCCCTGGCACACTCCCTTCTTGCTGTGCATCCCTTAGGAAATAACCCATGGCACCATAACAACGGAGCAGCCTGGCATCAACCTCCTTCCAGGAGGCTTAAAGAAGCATTCCTCATCCTGAGCAAGTGGAGCCGAACCAAAGTCCGCAGCTTGGAGGACTGCACGCTCTGTGCTCCCCGCAATCCCTGGCTGACTCAGGGCTCAGCTCTGTGCCCAGCCAGGGAATTATCCCTTCTCCTGCTGCATGCAGCTGGCCTTCAAGCTGGGGCTCCCAGGGGAGCTCGAGCTGCACAGCCTGGCTGAGGAGTCAGTGGTAATCACACCCTGACTTCTGCAGAGATTTTCTCTCTCCTTTGCTTGAGGTTTTGATGGATCCTCAGAGCAGGTGCTCAATCCCTGCCCTTATCCCTGTGCTCCCGCTTGCCTTGCACTATGTGAGCCAGGGCAAAGCCATGTGAGCTTTGGGTCTCTGATTAGCTCGGGGCAGTCCCTGATGTCCTATGTACCTTCTGCATGATGCTCTCCTCCCCCAAATGTCCATGTCCCCTGCTGCTGGATGGTGACACTTCTCCCTCCACTTTTTTTATTTTTTTGAAAGAGGGCTGCAATGGAATAAATTGGAAAGTTTACTTCATGTAGCATGGAAATAAAAAAGCTCATTCAGAAAGTTAATGATTTATTTTATAGTTTCATTATCAGGGTCACATTACTCAATAGCATTTCAAACATGTCATTTGTACAAACTATGGTAATTAAAATTTATAACGTACTTCATCAGCGGCATATGAATCTTTTAGCCAGCACTCTGCTGTCATATAAACAGTGTAATTTCAGCTGCAATTCACCCTTTATTGGCTCTCATTTGTGATTTAACAGCCATCAATGACTGTGCTATAAAGAATAAATTAACCATCCGTAAACCTTATGATGACAGGGACAGTCAAACAGACTTAAGCTGCCTCCACCAGCTCTGGTTAGCCAACAACCATCAGGCACAGGAGGTGCCACGCACGAGGTGCAGAGGGTGCTCGTGGCACCCCCAGTGCTCCCAGTTCTCCCAGTGCTCCTGGTGGCTCTGGTGCAACCAGTGCTCCCGATGCTCTCGGTGCTCCCATTGCTCTTGGTGTCCCCAGTGCTCCCAGTGCTCCCCACAGCCAGGCCCACGCAGGCATCACCAACCCAAACCCCAGCAGCTCCAGCCCAAGGCTCCAGCTTTATGGATTTGAGAGCAAATCCACCACGAGCCATTTCTTAATCGAGGGCTCCTCGCAGCCGGCAATTATCCGGCGGCTTATTTGCGCCCATCTTCTGCAGAGGGAGCAATACGTTTTAATGGGATCCCTCCTATGCTTAGAGCTGACACTGTACAAAGCTAATAAATGATATGGATTGGATTTGTTACTGAGACATCTCCAAGGAGCCTGGGTCATACAGGCCAATAAAATTGGCCTCATAAATTTACCCTGACACACAGGATTACTCCAGCATTGCTGAGGTCACCTTCTCCCACTGATTTATTGCCAGCCCATGGGTTAATAATACTGTTTACGGGGCGGTTGTTTTCCCCTACACGTAGCAGATATTAATCAGTGCATGCCGGCCTTTTCGGCGCGCCGTGGGCGGGTGCAGCACTGGGGGACGCGGGATGAGGACGTGGTGGTGAGGGTGGGAGTGATTGATTTTCCTGGTGAGACTTTTCGTGGTCACAGAACCTCCCGAAAGCCCTCGGGGGGAGCGACAGCTCCCTGCAGCAGGAGGGATTCAGCATCCAGAGCTGCAGCTCCTGCCCGGACTGCATGGTGCTTCAGTGCCCATCCAGGTGTGCAGGACTGTGATTTGCCTGAGGCTGAGATGCAGCCATGCCAGCAGTCTTTTCCAGAGTGCACCAAAGGCAGAGCAGTTTCACAGCCTTCGTAGCTCTCAGACGAAGCACTGCTTCACCAGCACTTGTTCTGCAGGATCTCATACCCTGAGAAGCTCAGATTTCCCCCAGGTCAGTGCAAGGGCAGCCCCTGCAGCAGTTGTAGCCCCCATGTCTGCAGGTATCCAATGGCCCGTGCTCCTCTTCCATGTCACTGAATCTCCCTTTGATAGCTTAAATAGTGCCAGGCACTAGGAAGCATTGCAGGGGGTTGGCATCCCCACTGTGCCTCTGCTCAGGACAGGTAAAACCTCCCCTTCCCAAGCCCTGCTTTTCCATCTCCATAGCAGAACTTTGTGCATCCAAATTCACTTACAAGTGAAGTGGGGAGCAGAAGGCAAGCGGAGTGGCCCTGGACATCCTGCACAGCAGCAAGGGGCCTTATGACAGCATGTGTCCATCTGCCCATGTGTCTGCATGTCCATCAGCTGTCCATGTGTCCGTGCGTCTGTGTGTCCCCGTGCCCATCTGTCTATGTGTCCATCTGTCTGTCTGCCCGTCATCTGTTCATCTGTCCACGAGCCTGTATGTCCGTGTATCCATCTGTCCATTTGTCCATGTGCCTGTCTGTCCACGTGTCTGTCGATTTGCCCATTTATCTGCATATCCATGTGTCCGTGTGTCTCCCTGTCCATGTGTCCGTGTGTTCCAACACCCATTCCCATGCAATGACGTCTTCACAGAGCTCCATCCCCATCCCCACGTGCTGTCCCCGCAGCCAGCCCTGCTCCTGCAGCTTCATGTTCTCCTCCTGCTGCCCTAATCGGAGGGGACAGGTGAGATGTGCTTCAAAACACTGTAATCATATTTTAAATGGAAATGAAATGTGCGAATTAAATGTAAATTACGGCAGAATGGGCGGACAATCACCATTAGTTAAGGTCTGACACCTATTTTTGCAGACCTTTCCTAAATGCCACAACTTGTTTCTCTGCACTCGTGACAAGGACGTGTAATTACGTGGCAGCTGCTCCCCCAGCCAGGGCACTCCCAGAACTGAGGCACTGCGTGCGGCTCTGCAGAATTACGGAGCGGCGGTGATATTTTTATTCGGGAGCCATGAAAATAAACCTTGGTGTTTTCTCCCTGAAAAGGTGAGGCGGTAATACAAAGGGACGTTTTTATAGAGTCAATTTATTTAAGGGTTCCCCCATTTGCTTTTATATTGGAAAAATATGTGCCCTGTCAATGAGCCAAATTTTCTTCTTTATCCTCCGTCTCATCCCCACCCCTCTGAGCCACCGTGGCTCCCGTGCCATGAGGCCACAGGTAGAACCAGCCAAGTTCTCCCCATGGAAGCACCCGTGGTGCCTAAAATGGGCAGGGACAGTCCATGCTTTTGGGTGACATCTGGGAAAATTGAGAATCTCTGTCCTGAGGAAACTGAAAGCCAAAGGCTGATGTCACCTATTGGTCACACCTGCAGCCTCTGGGCCATTTTTTTGGTTCTCTGAGTACCATACAGTAAATAGTTGAATGAAAATGATAGCTTTGGCACCCTGAGCACACTGACCAGGATAATTTTGCTCAGATGTATGAGTTTAGAATCACAGAACCATTAAGGCTGGAAAAGAACCTGAAGATCCCCAAGTCCAACCCCAACCCATCGCACAGTGTCCACTGAACATGTCCCCACATCTCCATGGTTCGTGAACATCTCCAGGGATGGTGACACCACCACTTCCCTGGGCAGCCTATTCCAGTACCTCAGTGCTCTGAGAAGAAATTTTTACTGATATCCAACCTGAATGATGAGGAAACACCCATCTGAATGCATTGCAAATGTCCTCTTCCACACCTGCAGACAGTCAGACACACTCCAGCAGCAGCAAGAACCACATTTTCTGCCTTTTTCCCTTCCCCTTTTCAAAGCAGAGGGATATTTGTGCTTAATTTCTTGAAATATTGAACTGGGGAAAATGGAAATATATCACCCCACGTTGGGATAATCACAGCATTTAATTCTGGTTTCAATAGTTCTTACTGTTATATATATATGGTACATTGAAACAAAATGTATTTTGAAATGGAAAAAAACTCTATGCCATTTAATTCCTAAAAGGTCAACAGAAATGCTTTGGCCTTATCGAAACGATTTTCTCCTTTGATTTTTCTTTCCAAATGCAATTTCATCAAAATCAGTGCATTTCCACAAATGTTTCACCTTTGGTGAAATGGCATCCTCTGCCTGGGAAGGGGCTCATGTGGGGCGATTGGATGGGATTTGTGGCAATGGACACCATCCCATTCCCAACAGCTGACCTCACTGCTTGGCCCTGCACAGCATCCTCCCCATGCGAGAGCTCTGAGAGCATCCGGAGCCTTCCTGCCTGTTTGCACAAAGCTTGCAGCATTGTCAGAAAGGAAAGGGTACCATCTGGTTAGCCCTTGTTTACTGCACACCCTGCCAGTTTGAGCTTATTAATCATATTTACCCAAGTATCTTAATTACTCCCTGTCTAGCGACTTGCCTTGCACTCAGCTGTTGACCCGCTCCCCTCCCCTCTCCCTCACTCTTCTTTTTCCCCGCTGCTTTTTTAATTCTTTTCTATCATTAATCACGGGAGCGGGGTGAGCAGAGGAATCCTCAGCTGGAGCTCACTGCCAGACTCAGCAGAGCAGGGGACACCTGCACCCATGGGGACCATGGGGTTGGTGCATGGGGATGGGCGTATGGGGCCAGGTGCATGGGGTTGTGTCCATGGCAGTGCATGGGTATGGATGGATGAGGAGACATGGGGATGGATGGGTTTGGGTGCATGGTGGTGCACAGGAATGGGTGCATGGGAGGGCATGGGGTCAGGCTCTGTCCCCACCATGCTGGGGATGGAGGCAGGCAGACACCATTACTGCTGGTAATTTGTTGATCCAGGCTCTCCTGGCGCTCCAGTGCGAGAGTGGCACCGTTTTCTTTACGACCTCATAAACTCACAGCCGAGAGGCCGATTTGGAAAACAAACTGCCTCAGGTTGACAGATAATTAGATACAGGGGACATATTATACGCCTTTGCATATAAATGCGCACTGAAGCACATTGGTTCATCAGAAGTTGAGGCTGCGGGAGGAGCAGGGAGCCCGGCACATCAGGATCTACGCCCCGATGCCACTGGCTCTGTTTTATGGCTGCTCCATCCCCGCTTGGTGGTGGCTGGGAGGTTGGCTCTGCTCTAGGCTCCATCCCTGCAGCCACGCGAGCTCCTCGCATCCTGCGATGCCTCTGCCTACACCAGGGGCTTAGTGCAGCGGGGAGGAGCGGCTGAGTGGGGATTCATTGCCACCATCTCTATCTCAGTGTTCCTATATCATAGCCAAACCTTACTCCTCCTGCCAGCAAGCCTGCTGAGAACAGCAGAGCAATTCGGAGATGCCACAGCCCCTGTATTTATATGGCAATTCAGCATCGCGCTCTGCCCGCCCCGAACCACGCGGTTCCAGGTATTAAAGCAAACCAAAACAGTTGGGGTTCCTTTTATGCTCTCCAAGATTTAAGGTGCTATTCAGATGCCTTGTCAGGCTCTCAGGGTTTGCTTTGCCATGAGATCAGCCCTGCCCCACATCAGGGTGAGCCCTCCTTTCCTGGTCCCCCCCATGTTCCCCTCTACTTTTGGGGGGAGGCAGGAAATGTCAAATGAATGGCCCTATTCCCAAGGAGAGCTTCATTATCAATCATTCTCCCCCAGAAAGGGAATATAAAAATGTGTGTGGGAAAGATAAAGCTGTCAGAAAAGGGAAAGGAATAAAAATCCAACCCTAAACCCCCAGCAGCCCCCATGGAAGGAGGTGATATAAATACAGTTGCTGTCACTTTGATGAATTAGATCTTTTGTTAATTAGGATACATGGATGTAAGAGCTGTCTAAGCAGACAGACCTCTCCTTTCCCTCCTCGGCCCAGGGTGCTGGTGGCCTGGCAATGCTGCATTGGCATTTCTGCAAGCAACCAGAGCCTGGGTGCATCCCTGGGCTGCGCCTTTGGTGGGGATGTGGCAGAGTGGCATCGCTGGCACAGCCACAGCTGCCCCCACCCAACCAAACCCTGGTGCCCACCTGGCACTGCAAAGGAGACTCAGTTCTACTTGGCATCCCCTCCCCTTGGCAAACTGGATCCCCCTGTCCCAGCTCAGTTGATCACAGCCTTCAGCTCTCCTTACCCCTCAGCGGCCCCTGGCTCTGCAGGTCTCCTCCACGCCATCCCCCTTCACCGGAGCACCAATGAACGCGAGGGAGGGAGGGGAGAAAAAGTGCTGTGCTGTGTGGATTATTGTGTGTTTGTCATCTGGAGTGGTATAAGCTGTAGGTACAGCATCTCCCAGCGGTGATTTATGGCCGCTGTCAGGCGGCACCAGCGCTTTGTCTGCTGTAGCGTGGAGGATGAATGCCGCGCTGTCAGCACGGGCAGGGTAGTCTTTCTCTCGCTCTGCTCTGTGTGCTCGCTCCCCATTTCACGCCGCTGAACATAAACAATCTTTTGTAAACCTGACAGTCACACTTGCTTCTTTGGAAACATAACGCAGGAATGGATGACTCGGCTTTCATCGCCCCATTTCCTGGGCTGTGCAGAAGGGAAGATGGCAAAGGGGAGACCTCAGTGCGATCCACAAAAAGCAGAAATCCAGGAGCAGCGTTGCAATGGGATCACAGTCTGCTCCCTGATGGGTTCCCAGATGCCTAGAGATGAAATTAGCCATGGGGACACTGAGCAGCGTGGCAGCTGGATGGGGCTTGGCCAGGGCCAAGGGGACCTGAGACCATTCTCATGAGCAGGTCATGGGGCTGAAGCTCCTCATCCAGTTGGAAGCAGGGCTGAAATCCCATGGTCCTTTCCTCCCCAGCCCTCCCCATGACTTTGGGAGCAGGACTGCCAGGTATAGGGCACAGCAGAGAAGGGGGATGGCTCACCAGTGCTTTGCCATTTCCTTTTCCAGATGGTTTGCTTTGGAAGTTCCTCCGTGTGAGTTCTGAACATCTGCTGGGGAGGAGCAGCTTGGTATAAATGTGGAGAGATTGCTGGAAGGGCTCATTTGGGGAGGTGCACAGCTCCCAGTGCCAACCACAGCCTAGTGGCAAAGTCCTTGCCCTTTCTCGTCCTTGTCCCTTTCCCTGTCCCTGTTCCTGCCCTTGTCCTTGTCCCTGTCCCATGGGCCAGGGGCGCATGGGCTCCCCATGATTCTAGAAAACCCACAGCTGCACCTCGAGTGCATCTGTGATGGGCCATGTTGTTGCCAAGCACCCTGAGAGCTTACAAAATGCACTTTTAAATATATATATATATATGTATAAATCTGAATGGCAAACAGGCTGCTGTCTCGCAGCCTGGCCTTTCCCATGGGTTTTAAAGCAATTATTTATATGTGTGAGCACAATCAGATGGGTGTTCCAGTGCCAGCACCACCTCTGTGCCGTTAGCTGAGAGCAGCCGGGGCTGTGGCATGCAGGAAGCACAGAAAATGTGAGTAACCAGGTCATGGGGGTGGGGGGAGGAATCTTTCCTGGCAGTGTGGGGGATGCATTGCTGCCACGGCCCCATGGTGAGTGCTGGGTGTGTGCTGGGAGCTCCTGAAGCCACGGCTCTGCGCCAGCACCGACAGCCCATCACTCACTGCCAGGAGGGAAATTGCGACAGCAGATGAGGTATAAGGAAAAAAGGGGAAAAAAGGCAGAAAGGCCAAAGGCTGGTGATGGCTGAGGGATCTTCTGCTCCACGTTACCCTCCTCTTGGCACACTGGTATTGTGAAGAGCACTGGTTTTGGGGCGTGTTGTGTTTAATTGAAAGTTCATTTGCAGCTTCCAATGATTTGCATTACTGCCCCCTGCACAGAATCTCTCATAATTCATGCAAGATAAAACCCAGAGATTTTATGGAAAGCAAAATGCTTGCAGAGAAATGAAACTGAGTGACGGCTTTGAGAGCCACACTACAGATCCAACACGCTGTTGTCTGATGGCTTTTAACAACAAACCAATGGTTGGTGTATGGTAACTTCTGCCAAGCAAAGGGACCACTGATCTTTGAGGTGTGCAATGCACTGCACTGCTGTTCCGAGGGAACTTCCAAGGAAAAACACACACTGGAAAAAACTTGGAGAATGGTGTAGGCCTTTCCACCTCATTTGACCTCATTTTTCTTTCCCAGAATGAAAATAGAAATCAGACAGGATTTGGGAAAGCTGAGGGAAGGGGAAAAAAAAACTATGTATAAGGAAAGCATTTCCCTGAAATCCAACTTGATGTAAAATCCACTCAATGCTGAGCCCAACTCAATATAGAACCCAACTTAATATAGAACCCAGCTCAACATAGAACCCAACTCAATGTAGAACCCAACTCAATGTAAAATCCACAGAGTGTAGAGCCCAACTTGATGTAGAACCACACTCGATGTAGAACCTGCTCAATGTAGAGCCCACAACCCTCCTCCATCACTGGCAGGACTGGTAGAAGTGCCCTAAGCTCCATACAAATGCAGAGGGCTTTGGTGTACAAATGCCTCAAAGACAACTGGCTGCTACCAGAACCACAGAGCAATCACTGCAGCCCACCAGCTTATTCACAGCACAAGACACTGAGCTTGCCTGCAGCACATCCTGCACCATGTCAACGGGAGCAGTGCTTGGCTTCCCCATGCATTGTGAGTGCTGCATCCCAGCCTGGCAACATTCCCTTCTGCCTCTCATATTTCAGGTGCTGAGGTCACCTCGGTTGGACTGGCAAATGGACCCCATGTGGAAACCTGAATACTGGACACAGGAGAACTTCCTATTGCATGTGCATGGTTGAGGTTCAGGACCTTCCAACTGCACCAAGCGGTGCCTTCAGCTCTCAGCTGAACCCTGCACTCCTAGCTGATGTCTACTTCTAAGGAGCCTTAATGCTGTTTCCCTGTGCTAAACGACCCTCCTAAGCACCCATCCAGCTGGCACTGCCTCTCCCCATTCCACTGGGCTGAGCACTCTTCTTTCCATGGGAAGCATTGATTATTTCCTCCTGCAGCTGCACTTGCTGCACACAGGAGTTATGGGTCTGTCCACACCTGCGAGAGAAACATTATCCTCAGCCTTCAAGGGTGAAGCATCCTATATTTAGTTGGACTAAATAATGATTCTTCTCTATCTTTCATATCAGGATTTAAGAGCACCCTGGAGCTACAAAGTTTATTAGAACCCATAAGAAGAACTGTACCATAAACGGGACAACCGCGGCCATAAAGCTGCACCTTGAAGATGTAACAAATCCTGGGGTGCTGAAGTAGGACACGGTCTTGTCTCAGTCAGCAGAAAGGGAAAGAAAAAAAAAAAAAGGAAAGAGAAAAAAGAAGAAATGCCAACTTAAGCAGAAAAGAGGCCTGGAAATATAGAGGAGAAGAAAGGAAAAATAATAATAATAATAAAGAAAAGCATGTGGCTTGAATAACCCGCTCATGGCAGGAGCCCTGGGATGGGCACCCACACGATAAAACTTGGCTAGGGTTAATGGGGAGAAAGGGAGAAAGGGGGGAGAGGAGAAGGAGAGAGGGAGAGGAGGAGGAGGGTGCTATGGGTGGAAACAGTAAGGGAGGACTGGGGCATTCCTTGATGCCTCTCCCCTATTGGCATTCATTTCTTTAACTTTTCTGCTTTATCTCATCAGCTTTTCTTTACCCACTGCTCCTCTCCAAACCTATGGGCTCTGAGCAAGTGCTCCTGTGGGCAGTGCAGCTCAGTGCTGCCCTTGGGCACCAAGGAGAGCCCCGTCCTGCCCTGCAGCCCTGCTGTCACACTGCTTTACTGCACTGCTGTCAGATGGACTCCCTGACAGAGGGCTCTTTTATAACTAATGGAGTTTTATTTTGGAGAGGGAAAAAATGGAGAGCTAAGTGGGAAAGGGGAAAGAGAGGAACAAACCGCACATCTTTTTACATAGGATCCACAGTTAATTCTTAATTAGAACTGACAGATGCTTCTCCCATAATCCTATTCCCAACATGTTCTGTTTGCTTTGTTTGGCGCTGCGTGATACATGGTGGCATCGTAATGACCTTTCGCAGCTCGTCCTGGAAGTGTTATTGGCACTCCAATGATTTATTGCATGTTCCAGTTGATTACTGGGCCATTTGTCAACATTTTTTTTCTTTTTTTTTTTTTTTTTTTTTTTTTTCGCTCTCCATAAACCTGTCTCCTGTGTCACTGACATTCGTGAGCATGAAAATTTAAACAAATAGTGGCCAGCCCTGCTGCTGCTGAAGCTCCAGCAGTGGGAGAGCTGCATCCAATGAACCCTGCTCCTGCTCGGTCCATTATTGGCATTTTGGTGCCACTTCTGGGAATCAGGGAAAGTCTATGCTGGAATGAACCACCAAAATAATGATCTTTGCAACTGCTGCCTGAGGACAGGCTTTACAATTAGCACCATGGATTTCACGAGGGTGGATAGAGATAGAATAAGGGGGAATGGTTTTAAATTAAGACAGGGGAGGCTTAGGTTACATATGTAGGAAAAATTACATATTTTCACCCAGAGGGTGGTGACACAGTGGAACACGTTGCCCAAGTAGGTTGTGGATGTTCCATCCCTTGAGGCATTCAAGGCCAGGCTGGATGTGACTCTGGTCTGGTGGTTGGCGACCCTGCACATAGCAGGGGGTTGGAAGGAGATGAGCACTGTGGTTCTTTTCAACCCAGGCCATTTTATGATTCTATGATTCAGTTCACATAGCAGAGAAAGGAGGAGGAATGGGGGGGTCTGTGTGAGCCCCCAAAGCCATCAGTGCTACTCAGAGTGGTACATTTGGTGCTGGGATGGGGTGTTAGATGGATGGCTCAAAATCCCAAAGACAAATCCCTATCCTGAGCAGAGCCAGCTGCTCCCTACCAACAAAACCCCACCCCCAGAATGGTGTGATAATGGGGAGCACCCAGATGGGGACGCAGTGGCTGCTGCAGTGGCCTGGAGAATCTGCACTGCATTTCGAGGAAGCATTTCCAGGCGCCTGTATAAATCACTGCTCCTCGCTGCAGTAAAGGCAAAGCATTGTTTCACTGCGGTGACATCAATGCAGGCCACATCAATTATTTTTTATTAAGTGTGCAGTGCCCTGTAAAAATACACACGCAATCTGAGGGTACTGCAGAGAGAATGCAGGAGCACGGCCAGCTCTGTGCGAGGAATGGGATGGGAGAGGAAACGCTGGGGTGGGAGTGGGGTGGTTGGGTCTTTTTCCAATTCCAGTTCGGATCGGCATGTAATGTATGGCTTAATTTCCTCTCAAATTAGACACTTGATAAAAAAAGTTATTATATCTGTCAAGTTGCCAGTGCTTTTTATGAGTGTGATAAACTAAGAACCACTGCTTTACAAACCTTGATAGGATGTTTCAGTACCTGGAAAACAATTTTATTGCAGCCTGGACTACTAACAAATTGCAAATACTGATTAAGCCATAAAGTTACAACAACATTAAAAAATAATGAGAGGTTATTGCACGGGGGGAAGGCTCTCAGCAGTGGATGCAGCCGCCCACTCTGGGCCTCAGCTGAACTGCATGATGTGTTCCCACCATGGGAGTGAGTGTGGGGATGAGGGGTCTGGATGGCGATGGTTCCCTATCTGTAACATTGAGGTCAGAGCACAGTTCAGCATCAGGCTGCTCAGGGACTGCCTAGACCCCCAGATCTATGCTGGGAGGCACATCTGCCTTTCCCAACCAGAACAGGAAGACCAGGGCATGGTGCAAATTTTGGGCACCTTTTCTGCTGTACTCTGAACCAAATGTGCCCAAGAAGCAGCACTGCTCACCAGCATCAGGTGAAGGTGGAGACCCATATTTCAGATCCAGTATGAGACACATGGAACTGATGTCCACCTCTCATTAATAACTGGGCCATTTGGAGGCCAGTGACAATAGGAACTACAAAAGGGACATCACAAGGACAACACAATCGCCTCCCAGCTCTCCTGCTTGGTCCACCCTCACAGAGCAGAACTGCTCCAAAGTGGGGCATTCCACACACCTGCGTGTCACATCTGACCCTGGCTCCATCCACCTGCACCCTGCAAGGATAGATGATGTGCTACACAAACATCTGAAGAAGAGCAGAAGAGGGCAGTTGTATCAGGAAATCTCTCCAAATCCAAGGTGATATTCACCCTTCTTCTCCTCCTTGCTGTCTGCTGAGCTCTGCTGGCTGTGCAGGTGCTCACAGAATGGCCAGGGTTGGAAGGGACCTCAAGGATCATGAATCTCCAATCCCCCTGCCACATGCAGGGCCACCAGCCTCCCCATTTAATACCAGACCAGGCTGCCCAGGGACCCACCCAATCTGGCCTTGAACATCTCTAGGGATGGGGCATCCACAACCTCTCTGGGCAGCTGTTCCAGCACCTCACCAATTTCATAGTAAAGAACTTCCCCCTGACATCCAACCTATATCTTCCCTCCCTCAACTTAAAACCATTTGCCCTTGTCCTGCTGAATCAGACACACACCTGCCCTATCCTCCTACTCTGCCCCATGCCTCTTCTGCTCCTGAAGGGCAAACTTGCCTTGCAGCCCTTCCTCTCTGTGCTACGCTCAGGGCTGTGCTCAATCACTGCATGGCTGACCTAATGGCGCTGCAATTAAAGCCGCGTAGGGTTATTGCTAGCTGGGACCGCACACATCACCACCAGCCTCCGTCTCCCTGCACATCCCTTTCCTCACCACTCACCCACACGGTGTTTTGCAGCCCCTGTGTGCACTGCCTGCACACAGGTCGGCCCTCGGATTGCATCGCCCCGCATTCAGTCTCACACCATCCCAGAGGTGAGCATGGCTCTGAGCGGTGCCCGATGGAAACAGCGCTGCTTGCGAGCGTGATCTAACGGCGTTTCCTTATGCACACACAGAACTGGCATTTTGCTAGATTTAGGGAAGTAAGCAAGACGTATTTGTCTGCGGAGGCTTTGCACCTTCGGCAATTATGTCTGCAGTCTGGAAAACAACAGCAGCGGGGTTGCAGCGGGGAGGGGAAAAAAAATTCTATCATGTCAGAATAATGAGATCTGTGATTTCAGCACTTACTGGGTCAGAGACGCACGCAGTGTGTTATCTGTAATGCTTTCCTCTGACATTCAGGTAAATTGCATTTATGCAGAGGACACCAGGAGGTGGTGTGGGGACTTGGCTGGCCCCTGTGGGATGCTCAGAGGGGTGCTGGGGCAGACCCCATCCATCTGCAGCACCAGGGGTGCAGGGATGCAGCTGCACAGAGTGCATCACTGAGCGCTGAGCCCTGCAGTGCTGCTCCTCCTATGAATATAAGGGGTGGTGGGAGTTCACCGTGGCCAAGCTCACTGAGCAGCGTGCCATGCACCTGCAGCTGCCTTCCCAAGGAGACAGGACGGTGCTTTCTCCTAATCTGCACTTTGCATCTTCCCCACATCCCTCATTGCCCAGGGTTTCCTTACAGCTTTTGCTTTTTCTCTTTTTTTTCCATCGCTCCTTTCTCTCTTTCCAGCAGAGGAAGAAAACCGTGCATGGACCACAGAGCCCTTCTTTTCCAGCTGCTAGATAGAAATACTGCCTGCACCCATCCCAGGACCAAACCTCCCACTGCGGGAGCGGCCGCTGCAGCCCAGGGCCAGCCCTGCTCTCTGCCAGCAGCTCCTATATTTACAGCTTTCCTTCAGGGCTTGCATTACAGGATCTGGAGTTTGTCTTGGAGCTGCTCTGCCCCAGGCAGTGCTGGGGGGAACCCAGAACCAGCACTGCCCACCGTGGCCCATTCCCCACGGCTACTTTGTGCCTTGACGGGATCGACCCGCAGCGATACAAAGCGCTCTCCTCCCATCCGACTGCTGATCTTTTGGGCAATTATTTGGAAGTAATGAAAGTGAATGCATGACATTTAAAAAAAGAAACTCCGCTGTCAGCAGGAAAGCTGCCACATTCCTCCCGCACCTTGGAGAATACGCTTAGCTTGAAATAATGTTCATTTTAGCAGAGTTGTAAATTACAAGTGTGTTGGGGTCTTGTGGGATTTATTACCATTTGGAAGGAGGTTATAGGCCTCGCGCTGTTGCTGCTGCATCTGGTGCACGGTACAGAGCAGCCACAGAGCAAAATTTGGAGGCAAAAGAAAGCACCTTTTATAGCCCCTCTCGGGTGGCTTGTATCGCTCGCATTACACATGCACACACACCACCTCCAGCACTACGCAGGAAGGATTTCACAATCCCTTTTCCCGGTTGCCTGCTGTAATTGATCTGCTGTTATTAATGCCGACCAGGAGAACTCGCTGGGCATGGCGGCACGGAGCGTGGCACAGAGCCCCCAACCACAGCGCGGGGCCACGTCCTCAGGGATGGCCCCACGGGTCTGTGCTCGTGTTTTCCATCGCAGGTGTTTCATAAAATGTAGCCCTGGTCCTGGCAGGAAACAATAAGCTCGAGCTTCCTCTGCACGGACTGAAGGGATTTCTCCCTCCCTTCTGGCAGGGTTGGGGCTCTGCTAATGGAACATGAATGTTCCTCGATCCTGACCCTCCTGTCTTCAGTCTATACATGGTGAAGGCTCACCTTTAGTCCATGCCATTAGTGATTAATTAATCTCAGTGTTTGTTTGACCCATCCCTCTGGGTGAGGGTTTCTGCACTGAGGATGGTGTGGTTCCCTTCTCTCCACCACCAACCCTGTGGGTGCTGACCCCCGGCCATGGGATGCTGCAGGGTTGTTGATGCTCCAGGGTTGTGCCCTGGTGGCACATGGGCACTGTTCCCCAGAGGATTTGGCACCAATATGGCAGCTAGAAGAGCTTCAGCTCCTGGTGCTGCTCCGGTCCCCAGTGAGGGCAGGGATTCTCTTACACCGCGATCTGCTTATCCCTGTGAACGCCATTAATCACATTCAGTGCCCAGATGGCTTATAACACCACATCCATCCTCTAAGAGCTGTTATCACGCACCCCGAAGAACTGTCAGATAAATAGCCAGGTCAGATGCAGCTGCTCCAATATCCCAAAGAAATCCTATTTATCATCTCAGATGAAACCAAAGCAGTTGCCCCCCCGTCCCCCATTGGGCTGGCTTCAGTGCAGCCCTCCAGCCCCCAGCGGGTTGGCTGCAGAGCTGTGTTTCTTGGCCCTTCGCATCCCGCTGCTGCCGCCTTCCATCTGCAGCTCCGTGATAAATGGCCGCAGGGTGCCAGGTACAGTTCAACGCTAAAAAATCCCAATGTGTGACTTCGGCATCTCATCGCAAGTCATTAATCTGGAGGGAGGCCGGTGCCAGGAAGGGGCTCTCCATTGCTGGACACGCTCCGTGCAGCCGATGCCAGCGGCGGGGAGGAGGGAGGAAAGGCCCCATCCATTTTCCACGAGGAGAGCTCTGGGGCTGTTAACCCTCTCTGCAGCCCATATCCATACTGGGGCAGGTGGCACGTAGCCCCCCCAGGAGACTATGTTGCAGTGGGAAATGCAAAGCCCAACTGATGCTCTGTGCCTGAAACAGAGACCTGCTGGCACTGGGTGATGCCCCAGCCCTGGGCATGGCTCCTCTCGCCCTGAGGTTTCCCCCTCTCTTCTCAGCACACACACCCCGAGCCGCGTGCCTGGTGCCAAATTGAGTTGTAGCCGTGAATTATTTAGAAGCATCAGTGGAATATTGTTGTATCAGTAACGCAGACTATCAGTTTGTGGCCTTGGGGCTGCCTCAGTTACACACTCCATCACTATTTTCTCTCATGAATAATGTAGGAGCGGAATTACTCTGCATGTAGAGAATTCATACCCTGAGAAAACAAGGTTGCTCCAAAATTAATTTTCCGTACTAAAAGAGCGACAGAAAATCAATTAATCGCATATTATTCTATACGGAGACAGAGTAAGGGAAACAGCGAAAATGGCTGTAGCTATACATCAGCAAATGCTGTATTGGCAGAGTGCTTTGCAGGGCTGTGAGTTACTGCCTGCTCTGAGAGAGGGGAATATATTCTGCCCCGGAGAGCCCTCCAGTGCTGGGATGGGCTGATGGCAGCCCCGTATCGCCCCGCTCCCATGGGTCAGGGTGAGACCACGCAGGGCAGAGCCCACCTGGTTCTGCTCCTCCAGTCCTCCTGCAGCCCCCATGAGCACCATGGGGTGCACGCTGTAACCACACTGTGACCCACGTCCATCTCACTGTCTCCTCAACAGTCACAGGCTTAAAAAACGGCATCGTAATGAAGGGACAAGAAATGACGAGGCCAACCTCAAAAAAGCGCGGAGCATCAACAGCATCTTCAGGAATAGGACTCAGAGCCAATGTAATGAAGACTCAGGGCTGTTTTTCTCACAGCAAATTGTTTTCCCTGAGCACCCAGCTCCTCTGTTATCTCTCAGCACTGTTACGTTTCGAGGGTCATCACACAGTGCAGATCATTATTCCAGCAAAGAAAGCAGCGGCTTTCAAAGTGTTCACAACAACAACAGCTGCAGCTGCGATGGCATTTACAAGTTCCAGCCTCGGCGTTATTAGCCAGGATGGTTTCTGGGCTGAATTTATGGTTGATTTTTTTTTTTTTTTAAAGTGCTGTTAACATGAACATTTGAAGAAGCAATGACCGTTCCCTGAGCTGTGCTCAGTGAGCACCAAGACGTCCCCGCGCTCTTGCCGTGCTCGGGCAAAGAGCAGCCATTGCTTTGGACCCAATGCCACTTTGTCACCGCTCCTCCAGCGCTAATGCAGACACTTTGAACGCGGGATTATTCTGTCCACCCCCTTTAGACTAAATCTGCCTTGGAAAACAAATGACCCTGTTGGGCTCAAAACGCTCCCGCAGCTGACTCCATAATGAGCTGTTTATTATAGTTCCCATAAGTGAAATCCATTAAGGCTGACAGAAACGCAGCTAAAGTTTACATCCAGCATCCGTTTGAGGGGAGTTCTGGGCCTGAATTAAATTTGCCCCTTCCCTCCTCCACCCCAGCAAAGCCATACATGACTCTTAAATGAATTTTCCATCGTTATTTTCCAGAATAACGCAGAGCTTTGCTGGGCCCTGGCTGATCTGGCAAGCCGTCCAACCTGCCTGCTATGAGTCAGAGTTTTCCCCCTCCCAGTGTCAGCTTTCAGTCCTGAAAACTTGAAAGGAAGAAAGGTGGTTTAAGAATGACATTGTTCTTTAGATCTCAGTGAGTAATCTGAGTTTTTTTTAAACGTCCTTTCAAGACTAATAGTGGTGCAATGGCGTTACGATTGTGGCTGGCTGAAAAATGGAGTTTCCATTGTGTGAGAAGTTCTGAGGTTCCTCATGAGAATGATTGTCCCAAATTTAGACAGAAAGCCAACGTCTGTCTGTGCGTTGCAACCCAAACAATTAATCTTCTTCTGCTGTGTCAATTATAATGTGACCTTAATGCAGAACAGGACCGTCAAAATGAAAGACTTGGGGATTCTAAAAGCAAAATCTCTTTGTCGTTTTCAAGAAGAAGTTAAACAAACTGACATGTTGGTGCGGGGCAATAATAGGGGTGGGGGATAAGGAAAGATAAATGATGATCCCAAAGGTGACATAAACGGGAGTGCTGCTGTCCAGCCATCCCAGAACCATATCCCTGCTATTGTCTTTCTTCCCTCCCCCTCCTCCTCCTCCAAATGCAGCATCGCTCCACAGCTCCAATGGGTCACCCAGAGCCGTACTTCACCACCACATCACAGCACCATCAGCACTGCAGGGTTGCAGTCAATGCACGTGAATCGAAAGGAGGTTTGATGGCCACACTTTGTAAATGTAGCAGGAAAAGAGTAATTTCTATAGAGTTGTGTGTGGTACGTGTGCAAGCAGGAGGGACTGTCTGCATTAGCATATAAATGCATTTAAAGTGAGACAAATACTGGCGGTTTTGGCAAGCAGGATACCTCTGGAATCAGAAATGTAAACTGTTTAGAAAAGGAAACGTTTTTGTTTAAATGTAAGGAGAAGGCGGCTTGGGAAGGTAAACATCCTCCCGGCGAGGCCATCGCTTTCGGAACTGGTGCTGCCCATCTGTGTGCTGGGAATGTTACCCAGGCAGACTTCACTGCATTGGAAAGTTGAAGGCAGAATTAGGTCCATTCTGTAGGGCACGGTGCATACTTGAGGCCATCTTGGCTTCGTGACGTGGTTGTGCACAAAAATAACGTTTGTATGGAAGAGTCCCATTGCAGACCTCAGTCCTCCCATGAGCTCCCTGCACGTGCTTTGAGCCAATGGAGCTGAATGGGCACAGCCCCGGTACAACAACAGTGACTTTGTCCCAGCGGCTGTGATTCTGTCTGCTCATCACCAGCGTTTGTTTTGGAAACAGCTGTTAGCCTGTGCGGTAAAACATAAGATGGAAAGTGTCACAGGAATGTGGTTGTCATGTGAAACCTTTCCGAGGAATGGCAGGGAGATTTATAGTTTGCATTTGGTTTTAATTCGATGCATATGGCAGCAGATGCTGGAGATTGGGGAATGGCACTCGTGGCCAGAGTGCATTTTTTGGGGCTGGCGGTGGCCCTGCTTTTGGGATGGGAATGCATTTCCCTGCAATGCACCCGCTCAGTGCCGGTCCTTCCTTTCTTGGCAGCTCCTTCCCAACTCTTTTCTCACTGTTCTGTGATCCGGGTACGTGGGATTAGAAATTAAATGCTTTTCCCTCACTCCCAGCTTTGCTGTTGGGAAAAAACAAGCCAAACAAGCACAAACAAACCCAAAGCAGATGTGGCCGTGCAATGAAAGAGGAGAGCACTGTGCAGCCCTGTGGGAGCTTCCACGTGGCTGTGGGCTGCATGGGGCTGTGCTTATGGGAGTGGGCTGGCGGCGGTGGAGGGGGCAATCAGAGCACCTCATCCACGAGGAATTGGAAAAATGCGATGTGATTCCTTCAAAAGGAAGGAGAGAGAGCGAGCAATGCAGGGAATGCCACAAGAGTCATGCAGGCAAGAGTCTGCAGCTGGCCGGGCTGGAAAACAAATGATTTTAATCAGCTGCTATTCAACCACTGTCAGCTCTGATTTACTGCGCTCTGCCAATTAAGGTCTGGGGGTGTGGGGGGTAGGAGGTGAGAAACAAAAGCACAGTGCTGGGGGAGAGGATCGATAGAACAGAGTGGGATGGGGCTCTCACACCCAGTACCCCCCCGTGTCCCAGCAGAGTGCAGGGCTGGCAGACAGTGTGCAAAGCAGGGGGGGATCTCTGCGAGCCAAGGTGGTTCCCAAACACATCTTTCATCCCCGCCACTCTCACGCAAAGCAAATTACTTCCATGAGCTGAGAACGACAGCATGACTCGAGGTCTCTTCCCCCCTCCTGGATCATGACGAATGGATTCAGCACCGACAGTTCCAGTAGGGCTGCGATATGAGCTTTCCGCAATTAATTAGTGTGGCTAAGTAGCAAGCAACGAAGAAAATTAAAAAGAAACACCGTCTTCCCGTGTAGAGCTATCTGGGTATTTGCACAGCTCCCAGCTCGGTGGCAGTGAGCAGCCTGCAGCCTTTGATCCTGCAGCAACTGCAGAACCACTGGCGTTGGCGATGCACTCCAGGACCCGTTTGCACCGCTGTGCTCCCGGCAGAGCCGTGTCACCGCGCTTTGTTCCTCCTCTTTAGCACTTTGATTTGTGCGGCTCTGCTCAGAATCTCCCTTGCAGCTTGTTGACTTATCACTCATCCCCGCGAGTTCCCATTCTCTCTTCCCCTGACAGCTTTGCCTAATGTACTTATTCATTCAATTTAAATAAATCGAACACGGGCCTATGACAGCCGATAAGTGAGTCACACAAGAACAAACAGAAAGGAAGCACTGCAAATAGTCAAATGTCAAGTAGGAATGGAAAACTGTCCCTACAGCTTGAGCGAACCTTAGATGTCTAATATTTATGGCCAATTGATGTCATTAGAAAGTAAATAAGCCCTCTTATGCTGCATTACAAAAGATTAACTGCAAGCAATGGAGTTTAAATAGCACAGATAAGTGCAGATGGAAATAAACCTGTTTAAAGCTGGAAATATTTGCTGAACCTCCTTGCTGCTTTTAAGATAATTGATCTCTGTATATCTGCATTGAATCTCCCCATAAAAGCTTTGAAACGTCTTCTGGCAGCGCCCGGCTCCCGGTGACTCACCCTCTCCGTATCGCTGCGGGGCGTGCGGGGCTTTGGCATTTCTCAGCACTGGGGGTGGGAGTGTGGGGCCACCACCCATGGATGTGGACTCAGTGCCCGCAGCAGCGCTCTCAGTTCCAAAACTGTCAGAGAAATAAATCGCCCTTCAGATATTTGCGCTGCGCCCCAGCTGAGGATCTTTGGAAACAGCCTCGCCTGACAGATATTAATGAGTTACATTGTGCTGATAAGGAAAGCGAGCGAGAGAGCAGAAGTGCTGTGCTTGGGAGCTGTGCTCTGCAGTGCCCGCATCGATCTCTGGAGCACGGCCCTCCCCAGGCAATGCTGGTGCTCAGGGTTATGCCCTGGCTATGCTTTGCACAGTCCTGCAGTGCTCTGCCCCGTGGCCATCAGTGCTGGGGTCCCCACCGTGGGTCCCCCCCAGCAGTCTGAGCACCGCTTCTCCTCCGCAGCGACGTTTATGTGATCCCACAGCACTGCTTTCAGGATGATTAATCTTTGCCCGGCTGTGTGTTTAGGCTCTCCATAAAGGCAGGTGCATGTGTTCATGCGCTGCTGCTGTCAGGGCTGTTAATGTAAGCGTCTGTTTTACAGCCCAATTGACAGCCGTATTGTTCTGGCAGGGTTACAGCTCTGACATGTGGAATCAATCTTTTTAACCTGTCAATTAATCAGAGGGCAGCTGTCAGCCCGGCTGAAAGGCCTGAAGGACAGTGCCCTTTCAATGGATTATACTGGATGCTCAGTGGAGTAAAATTGAACGCTTCAGTCTCGAGAAACTCTCACTGAATTCCGAGCGATGCTCAGTGTGTGCTGCAGGCCCTGAGCCCAGTGCTGCTCAGCCACTGGGGGAACCACCTCTGCCCACCTCTTAAATCAGGATTCTCATCACCGCCTTTAGAGCAGACTCTGGGAAGTGGACACAAATATCCCCCAGAATGGCTCAGCATGGCCACAGACCTGGCAGCCAGCAGCCCAGAGAGGAAACAAAAGCGTAACCTTGAGAATAGCTGTGTTCCCCCGTCCCTTCAGCCTAATGCACTGCGGTGCTAGCTGAGCGGCCACTAATTTGATTCATATGAGAAGCTTGACCTTATTCCACCAAGTGTTTTCCAGCCTGGGTTTCTCTAACTGCTTGTTTATAGAGAGTATATGGAGCATTTTATGTTTTTTCAGCTGTTTAGGAACTTGGGTTTTTAAGGCCGTCCCAAGAGAGCGGGGCACAAGGCACAACCTTCCCTGGTGCCCAAGAGCCCTCCCCTCCTCTGGGAAAGGAGAATTTGGTGGTGGTCATCATGAGGTGAGCCCCATTGCCACCACCTTTGTTCAGCACAAAGATAGAGCACTCAGCACCTTAGGATCAGACAGTGATGGAGACACTGAGAAGCCTTTCTCAGACCTCTTGGAAACACCATTTCCTCAGCTGAGATGGGCAGGGATTTGGGTGCCAATGGGTTCAGCTGGTGGATTTTTTTCCTTCTTTTTCCTCTCTTGCCACACAGCCCTGGATAGATGGGACATGCATAGATCAGCCTCATGTCTGATGGCTTACAGAGGTTGGCAAATGGTGAGGTGGGAGACAGGCACTGACCACAGTGTCAAATGCCACCGATAATTTGCTGTGGGGTCCTGGGGAAACCTGCACAGAGGTTGTCAGCACTTTGACAAAAGCACTATAGCACCTTCAGGGGAATGCTGGATACCAATGAGTGGCACAGGGTGAGGAGATGTGCGATGGGAACAGGACAAACCTCGGGAAAGCATTGGCTCCTAGGCTGCTCCGAGCAGCCTTCTGTATTCACTTGATTTATTCTCACATTGCACTGCAGGAAATAGAGAAATATTATCTGCTGTTTACCGCCGCCAGCCAAAGATGGAGTGCCCTGCCCAAGGTCATGGCTGTGGCACCAGGTAACAGTGAGCCCCGATCCTGAGCAGGGGCTGTGCACAGGGGGCTCCAGGCACTGCACCACAGAAGGCACCAAAGGGCTGTAAATGGTGATGGAAATATTTCCATCTCGGGTCCTGATGGAAAAAGCAGGAAGACTGAGCACAAAACGTCGCCTAATTTGCACCTGAGTCTCTTAATCAAATGGAGCTTTCAGCCCTAATCCCAAACTGTGTTTTTCAGAAAGGATTTCAAAAAGATCATTCATCAGGAGGAGCAGAAGCTCAGAGAAGCCATTAACACCCATTCTATTGATGGAGAGAAGGGAGGTGACCTGCTCTGCAGCTCAGCTCATGCTGCTTCCCCCCATCCCATCCCTATTCCCATCTTCATCCTCATCCCATCCCTACCCACCCCATTTGCTGGGGCTGCCAGCAATGCTGTGAGTGGGCAGGAGGGCTCCTGGGGTCTCGACCCCTGCAAAGAACCCTGGCTGCACACACGGGGTTCTCAGCTTTGCTTCTGCCCCATGTCACCATGAGGCCCTCACAGCCCAACTGCAGCTCCCTGCTGCTGCCTGGCACGAAGCCTTACCCGAGGATAACTCAGACACCATTCATCCTCATTCCAGCCACAGGAACAGGAGGATTTTAAGGTGAAATTGTCTGATCAAAGTGAGTTTACGGAGCTCCTTTAAACAAATTTTTACAATAATAATTTCTCTGTGCAGTGTCTGCAATAAAAAGACAATAGATGAGATGGCCATAGAGCGAGCCCAGGGCTGTAAATCACCACAGGGCCCCGCGCTGCTCTGCCAGCATCCTGCACTGCCTCGTGTGCTTTATGGTGTCATCTGCGTCCCAGCATCCCCAGAGTGAATTACAGCCTCGCAGGCAGCGGGTGGCCATCTATTATCCTACATGTAAACAGGTATTCAAATAGCAGCTTCAGAGCTCTCTCCTCGGCATTTAATCATGCCTGTAATCTAACCCCAGTCCTTGCCAAGGTCACAGCTCTGATTGCTCTTTCTCCAGCGCTGCAGGTTTCAGCCAGCAGCAGTGACAGCCTCAGACGAGCTGATTGTCCCCCAAATTAACTCCGATGCTCTTTGCAGAATAATGCAGCAACAACGCAGTCTGATCGTCAGCCTGGAGCCTGGCTGCGTGCCCTCAGCTGCTGGGAGGTGAGCAGTGCCCACGGGTGGGATGCGACATCCCCAGGTGGGCTGTGATCAGGGCACATCTCATGGCCGTGGCCCCATCCTGCCTTCCCCATGCTCAGTTCTCTCCTCGGAGGGCTCTGAGCTCCCAGGCAGTGCAGTCCCCACAAAGTGCAATTCACGGCGCGGCGCAGACAAATGCATCCAGATCCCGCGCTGAGCTGAAGTCAATGAGAGCTGAAGGTGCTCAGCAAAGCTTTTAAGGGATCGGGTCCTTGAAGCATGATCAATAATCAGCTCATCATCCTCCCTGCTCCGCTTTCCCCCTTGCTGCCTTTCTAAAAGCGGCTGAGAAATTCCTCAGTCGCTGCCCAACTAGCAGGCAGTAAATCCACAGAATATAAAGATGATTTTCATTTCCATTGGGCTACTCTATTTTTCTCTCTAAATATTTCAGGGGAGCTCGATTCATGGCTTCTCCTTTGGCGTTAAAAGAAAATAATAATAATTTTTTATTTAAAAGGTAGAGAGCAAAGCCCGGAGCACCGGGGCCCTCCGTATTGTGTTTCAAATGGTTCCCAGCTTCATTACTAGCTCTAAGCAAGTTCTGTATACATCACCTAGTTTAATTCAGCAATATCATCAGTGTCAATGGGCATCCAGCGGCTGCCGGCTATTGGTCATCCGGACCTGACACAAACTCAATAAATACTCCATAACCCCTGACAGCCGCCAGCAGATTAGCCCGAAATGAACGATTGCCCAACCAACACCTGCTGAACCAAATCACCGTGCTGAGTGATGGGCCTGCGCCGAGCTCTGACCACAAGTGAGATCAGGGGAAGAATGATTTTGTACTTGAAGAAAAGAATTAGAGATGGTGGTGGGAGAGACTGGAGAGCCTTCGGGAGCCTCAGCTCCTCCTGCTGTGCTGACCGCGCGGCTCCAACATCAGCAGCAGCTTTTATTATTCCATACGTTATTGATGTTACCGTCGGCGGCATTATTTCACGTCCGATGTATTATGGCTATACGTTATTATTTTAAGCTTTTTTTTTTTTGGTGAGACTTGAACCACGGTTTAAAAATAAGTGCTTATTTAAAGGGAGAGTTTTGCAAATGGCTCTGAGGGCTGCAGGCAGGCAGGGAGTTGCAGCGGTGCCCCAGTCTGCACCCTGTGCTGCCCTCTGCCTATGGGAGCTCCATCCGCTGCTGTTGGCATCTAGGGGGGTTTCATGGAGGCTAGGGCTTGGTGAGGCCTAGGGCACAGCTCTGCACATCTGTGCTTCCTGCATCTGTTGCATTTCTGCATCTGTTGCATTCCAGTATTGCCTTGGGCAAGCACTTCGCAACTGGATTCTTAAAGGGTTCAGCTCCCAAGAAAACCAAAGGTATTATCTGCATGCTGAAGACTCATCAAAGCAGAGATGAGACAGCAGGGCCACAGCCAGCTTTGGGCTGACCTCCTCTTCCAGTGCCTCAATTTCCCCATAAGCTCATCAAGAAACATTCCTGTCTGACTGTGATCTTTTCCTACAAAATTAAGACTCTTTTTGGCTCGATGACTCTCCCCGTGTCATCCCAGCAATCACTTTGCAGCAGAAGAAACAATCTGCTGCAGAACCTGGAGCGACTCAGCCTTCCGATGGCACAGATCAGACCCCTGCCTTGCTGTAGTCTGTGCTCTGGGGGTGGCTGCAGACTGCAGACCCCTGCCCACCCCTGCAGTGTGCCC
The DNA here is from genome assembly GCF_987193195.1 of Phasianus colchicus. Classification (NCBI taxonomy): domain Eukaryota; kingdom Metazoa; phylum Chordata; class Aves; order Galliformes; family Phasianidae; genus Phasianus; species Phasianus colchicus. The sequence continues at coordinate 3,312,810 of NC_143462.1, forward strand.
CTGCCTGGCCCCGAGCACAGTGCTGTTGCAGAATGAGCCCCACTCACTGCATCGCCTTCATTTCTCTGCTCAGAATCTGTCATCGTTTTCACTACCCGGAATAGCTGTCACTCCACTTTTGGCTCTGGGATCCTGTTTTGATTCCAGCCCTTATCGAGTTTATCTAGAATCCTTCTGCTCATTTAAAAGAAGAAGAAAAAAAAAAAAAAAAACACCCCAAAAAATCTCTCATTGGAAGCGATTTTAGGAGTTTGTCTGTGGTGGATCCCATGGAGCCCTGCGTGGGTTTGAAGCACTGCAGCCCCATCACTGCCCCCAGTTTAGAGGAGCTGTCTGGACCAGGGGCCCAACAGAGCCTTCGGAGTAATGTGATTTGTGGGAGAGCCGTGGTGTGGGCTCACAAACACTGCTGCTCCCACTGCCAGCTCCAATCAGATACCAGCCTGACCTCAGCAAGCAGTGTCTTTTCCTATAAATGTTGGCATCACATTGAGTTACATCATTCGTGCTCCATTATGTGCTGTTACAGGCAAGGAGTCACGCAAGTTAATGCGGCATCTGCCTGGAATTTAAAGGCGTGGGGCTGAGAGCCCCCAACACCTGTGGCTGCGCTGTGAGGACGCATCGCTCTGCGGGTGGAGGTCCCCACACTTATGTGCGTTCTTTGCACCCCCTCCTCAATTCCTTTTTTTTTTTTTTTTTTTTGACAAGGAAGACACAGAATTCCGCTCGCTTTGGAGGCAGAGCTTGCTGCCTAGAGCTCCATCTGGGGGCACCATCTGGGGATGCTGCCGAGCGCACAGCGCTGAGCAGGTGGGCGATGTGGGGACCACACTGTGGTCACCCCTGGGGCTCATGGCCAGCGCAGGGCAGCGATGGGACCTGCAGCCCCATCTTCCCAGCAGCCCTCGAATCACAGCACAGCGACGCACGCATTTCTCCCTTCTGCTTAATTTGCTCCTAGCTGCTTTACAGAGCCCCTCACCAATTAAGCAATTAGCAGCTAATTTAATTTGCTCTATCAGGGCTGCAGCGCGCTGAGTGCCGTGGTGATGCACGAAGTGAGCGCTGTCGCCGCGTGCAGCGCTGATGCATCCCATGTGCAACGCATGGGGCGCCTCCAGGATGATGCAGCCGATCTGCAGCACTGCCACGGCCCTTCTCCCCATGCAGGCACTGACACAAAGCCCCCCTCAGCCCCAAACCGGGCACTTCCATGGCACTGTTGTCTCAGGGCAATTCAATTTTTGAAAGTCGCATCTCCTGAGTTTTTCATTTCGTTTTGAGCAATGGTAAAATACATCGGGTAGGTCTGATAAAAGCTTGGAGTCACTTTCCTTCATTTAATTCCAGGCTTTAGGCCATGCTCAATTATTGATCCCATCCTATTTTATAGAAGTTCTACTTGCTGTTCTTTTTAATATTGGGAAGAAGGAGCACTCTGGGTTTTTCTTTCCATATAATACAGTGAGGTGGGAGGGGAACACTGGGCAGAGGCTGCAGGATGGGATGAGTCCTCAGCACTCCCTGTGCTCTTTGCATCAATGGGACAGAGCCCAGCTCATCCCAGAAGATGTTGTCTGCCCAATGCCAATGCCCAGCACAGGAACAGCCCCACATCACACCGACCTGAGAGCACTGAGGTCATGAGCATGTGCTCACATTGCTGTGCAAGGAGGAACCTGGGGAAGAACTGCCCCCGGATGGCTCTGTCTGCTGCCTACCAGGCTTCTGCCTTGAAGGAGTTTTTCACTCTAATTGTAATTGATGTTTTCCTTCGTCCTTGTAAAATGGTTTAGTGGTTCGGAAATGATTTAAAGGTGGAATAAATATGCAAAACCGGAGTAGGTTTCCATCAGCCTGCAGCTCCTCTCCCTGCAGATAGGCTGCGAGGGATCTCATGCACATCAGTGGTTTGGGAACACACTGATGTGACACTCCCCAACACCTCCGCTCTAACACAGACACAGGAGGAGCAGATACAGTGCTGGGGGCTGAGCATTCATTGCTAGGCCTGCAGTGCAGAAAATGGACAGGGGAGGGCTGGGTTCTGCCTGCTGGCCTCAAGACCGAGGCTGTGCCATTCCTTTTCATTTAGCAGGTGCTTGTAAATAAGGCCATTTTCCATCTTTTAGGACCCAGGGTGACTGCAGTCCTCCAGCCTCAGTTACTCAGCTAAGAGCAACGGAAGCCAATCCAGAGAGTCAAGGTGGCAAAGGTCCCATAGAACGGCTTGGCAGCAGCCTTGGGGTGGGATTCACCTCTCCCCATGCCATCCCAGTGCATTGTGCCTGGACAGGTCACAGGAGGATCTCAGGAGCAGGGATCTGAGCCTGGTGGCTTCCAGCTACTCTGCAAGGGGTTGAAATGTGTGCCTACGGGTGCTGCCTGCCTGCCTGGGGAATGGGGGTAGTAATGACACTGAGTGTGTTGATTGCACAGTAAATTCCCTTCAGTGACAATCATAAAAGCATAGGATCACTGAGTTGAAAGGCACTTTCAAAGGTCGTCCAGCTCAACCGCCCTGCAACAAACAGGGACACCTCCAGCTCAGCCCCACAGCGACTGAGGACATCTCATATCTGTGCTAACCTACTCTTAGCATACAATGGTTTGAGTTGGAAGGGAAAGCTCCAGCCACTAAATTGGGCACCAGATAAGGTTTCCCCATGCCTGTGCAACCTGGCCTTGAAGATCCAATCCCTCAGATGGTGTCTCCTGTTTTAAATCCAAATAAATAACTCAGTTGATGCTTCTGCTACGAGTTGTTGTCTTGTGGCATAGCCGAGGCTGAAGCAATTTACCAAAAATGAGAGTGGTTCACTGAACTCATGAGACATCGTGGATGTCACAGGGACTGGGAGGGCATGGATTGGGAGGACTACATGGGGAGGGACTGCATGTGCCCCCCAGATGCACCATTTCCTGCAGAAGGACTGCTCAGAAAATCCCAGATAGCCCCGAGATGGTGTTGTTATTGTTGTTATTATTACTGTTATTCTTTTAAAAAGTTACTTCTGAAGACTGCTGTGCTGGTGACATTCCCTTCAAGCTGCAATAACTAACCTGTCACAGCCTACAAACGCTGACAATACAGCGCCGTGTGGGGTTGACTTAATAAACCTCATTTACATTCATTTTGATTCGCTCAGGCATTGAAAAACATTTCACGGGGAAAAAGAAATAAGCAGGAACCTCTCCAAGCTGACACGATGTTAGCTGATATGATACGAACGGACTTAATAGCAGCACGTATGAGAACATGCATTCCTTACAATATTTGCAAATGGGCTTCTTTCTATTTGCTTGCCATCTCTTCTCCCCCTCTCCTGTACCGGTGCCATTTGTGGTCACGGTCTTCCTTCTGCAGCACATCTCCACACCACCAATATCCCACAGGAGCTCAGAACCAAGAGCACGTGCTGAGCCCTGAGCATGTTATGAAGTTTCCCCAAAGCTGCAGTTCTTTGTGCTTTCTCTGTCCCTTTCCATAGGCTCCTGGTGCTCTTTGCATCCCGCTCCCCCCTGCCCACACTCCCATCCCCACAGCAGACGGCTGCTGGGAACTGCACAACACAGGAGGAGCCCTCCAGGGAAAGTCAAGAGCATGAATCACCACTGAGCTCAAAGTTTATCTTACCTCAAAGACTGATAAACACACAGGGCGCGGTGGGTTTGTTATTTCTGTGAGCTTTTTCCTGCTGACATTGGTTTAAAAGGAGTTCTTCGTGATTTACATCTGCCTAAGCTCAGAATGAAACAGAACAGGTTCAGCAGAAAGGGATTCTGCAGATGGGGGTTTGCATGGTTTCTCTTATCTGATTTGCATCACGGAGGGACAGTGCCATTTCAAGCACTGGATATGAGCAACCGAGAACAGGAAGAAAACAGAAAAAGCACTAAAAACAGAACAGTGGGAGATGTGTGAGGAGCAGGAAACCATCCACAGGTGCTGGAAAGGGATAAGCAATGCCACGATTCAAAGGATACCACCAGGAGGTGAGGATTGCTGGGCAGCCCTATGGGACTTCAGGAGCAGCCATGGGGCGATGGTGCAGAGCGGCTGCTGCTCCCCTCACCATTTTCACACACTTGGAAGTGTTGGCCCCTCTCCTCCCCCTCCAGACGTGGAGAAATTGACAGAGCAACAGGATAGGGAAAATTGAGTTGTATCACTGCTCCCCGGGGAGGCTCGCGTTGCTGCCTGTGTCCTCAACTGCTCATTTCCTACATCTACTGATGAGAGTTCCCATCGACCGGTGACCCCGAAATGCCTATGCTGATCAATGGTCCCACTGACACGTCCATCGACAGCGCTCCCACTACAGCGAGGGCTGGGATGGGGATGGCTCCAGCACTGACACACGTGGGGAAGTTCTCTCAGAGCACTGGAAGGCGCACCTGCTGAGGGCTGCAGATTTCCTGGTGGTGTGCAGTCCACGTTAGGGGGTTGGGGTTTGCCCCATAGGCACTGCATGGGGAGCATTTCCTTGCAGAGAACCCTCCTGGCACACACTATGTGTCCCACTGCTCATCTGGGCGAGGAGCAGAGGGGAAAAAAAATGAAAGAATATTGAACTTCTAATGCACTGTAATTACCAAATGATCCTATCTCAGAAGCAATGGGGCCCCATGGGATTTATTGCTGTATTAACAGTGGTTTTCCATTGCATTACTTAATGAATAATGTCTGAGCTAATAGCACACCAAAAAAAAAAAAAAAAAAAAAAAAAAGAAGAACACAACTCCAGTGTAATTATTATTTCTTCTAATGCAGCCACTTCTTACATAAATACCCATCTCTCTTTATTGGGCTGTTGTTTAAAAAATGTTTCCTATTAAATTGCCATTGGTGCGAGGCATACATTATCATTATTATTTCTGCTTCTGCTCCGTGAGGCCACCTCCCCATCCTGGGTGCTGTGCACACCCCAAGGACTGCCTGGGTGCCCCTCGGTGCCACCCCTGCTCTGCTACCTGGGCTCCAAGGGAGCTGAAGAGACCTCAGCTGTGCAAACAGCCGAGCCTCTGTTTATTTTGGTAGCCTCACAAAATATTTATGGAGAGTTATTCGAGCAGAAAGGCTGAATGGAGATCATTGCAATGTGTCAAATTAAAGAGTGCTTAATGCCGCCTAATCTCCCGGTAATTACTGTTGTGGCAGCGGATGGCATTAGAGCTGGGTAAGAAAGCTAATGATAGTCAGATAGGAGCCCGGCTGGGTGTCAGCACGGCTCCACCATCCGCAGCTCCAACAAGTGGCTCTTCCTCTGCACACACAGAAAATCCATCTCCGTGGACCCCTCCGCAGCATCCTCACCCCTGAATGTGTGCTCTGCCAATACAACGCCCCAAACACAGTGCTGGGTGCTGCTCACCCCTTCGGAGCAGCCGTGCCCCCCATGAGCTCCACAGCAATTAAATGAAGGAGCAAACAAGGAAGCTTCACCACCTGTGTTGCAGGGCAGAGGGCTCAGAGTACCCAAAGAGCACAGACCCATGCATGGGTTATGCTGGAAGTGACCTTAAGGATCGTCAAGCTGCATCCCATTGCTGCTCACAGTTGGGTGTGTGGGGTTGGTGGCCATTGCACATAGGGGTGAGGAAGAGGAGGGGATGAAGGCAGCACCCCATGGGTCCCAGGGCTCCGGGAAATCAGTGCAAAGAGGGACGAACCGGTCTGTTCCAGTTACAGAGCTCAGCAAGCGCGAGGTTCATCATTAACTGTCAAACAGCGGTTTTAATCAGCCCTGCTCCTTGGCGGAAGATAGATTTAATATCAAGGCACATTTTCAGAGCCATTAGTTTAATTATGACAGGTGTCTGCAAACTGGATGGCTCCGCTTTCAAGCTATGAATGACAGCGCTTAATTCTCCAGGCCCACGGGGGCCACTCGGGTACTTTACCAAAATGAGCTTCCATTAAAGTGTAAGTGTTTCTTTCTTCCCTTTTTTTTTTTTTTAAATATATATTATATATAAATATATTTCTCTCCTTCCGTTCTCTTTCCTCTCTGCATACTTCAAACCAAGAGCTGATCAGAAAATTGCCCTTTAGTGGAAGGCAAAATAATGTTCCTCTCCCATTAGGGCTTTCATTACAGGTTAGGAAGGCTGTGCCCCACGTCCCCTGGTCAGGCAGAAGCACTGCAATTTGCTGCTTAACCTTTCCATTATCCATCTGCCTTCAGTGTTTTCCCAATAAATAGGTAAATAATAATAGATAACGGAGCTTTGGGTGCCTATAGGGATGCTGACAGTGAGGATGTGTACTGTGCACCTCCCAGCTCTGCTGGCTGCCCCATGATGGGGGGGTCCCTGCAGTGATCACCTCCAGAGCCCAGTGTGTAGAGGCCCTCTGTAACACAGTACTTCACACCCATCTATTTTAGGCACCAAAAATCTTCCCCCTCCCCTGTAAATAAATTCAAATCAACAGCCAATTCCACAGGACTTGTTGCAGTTCTGGCATCCCTAGAAGTCACTCAGCTCCTCAGACATAAGGAACAGATGTTTCCAATGCTCTTCCTATGCCCTGTGTGCTCTCACCAGCCCAAGCAGCTCCCCTGTATCAACAGCACATGCCATGAGCCCACTCACCCTGGCAGAGCTGAGCACACCCTCCCAGAGGTGATGGATGGATGCTGTTTCCCATGTCAGCTCCCTTTGCTCCATCACACCACCAGAACAGCAGACACATGGGGACAGGAGGAACGGGGCCAGGGGGGCACAAGTTGCCCCGAGGCTCTCACTTCCAACCTGGAGCCTCTCAGAGTGTTTCTGAAAGGTCAAAAGGAAATATCGCTTCTGCTTCACCCCAGCCTGATTTTGAAATATTGAAGCCTGCAGCCAGCTCTAAATGCTGCTATTTCTTACTCTTAACTCACGCGATCCCTTGTTACCCCCACGTGTCCATGACCTTTCTGTCATGCATGCAGGAGCTGATCAATGGCAGCTAAAAGATGCCAAATTCATTCCACACAATACCAACCCATTCTGGTCCCACACAGCATCAGGAATCCCCTCCTTACCCAACTCAGTGCTCCCCACTGCAGTGCTACTGGGCAGGGATGGTGCAGCTGCACCAACAGCATCCTCGTCTGCACAGAGATCTCATTAAGTGATGCTGCCAAACTCATGCATGCAAAACAAGTCCAGATTGACATTCAATACATAAAAAAGGCTCATAGACACGTAGAGGGATTTTAAGAAAGCACCCAGGTGATGGAGGCACCCAGCAGGAGCTGTTTTTAGATGGAATCAGACAATGAGTCGAGTTCTGTGTAGCCATTCAGCACCGAAAGCCATTGGGACTTCATGGGAAAAAAGACACATTCCCAAGATCCACGATCAAAGTTAACAGCAAAGTTGTTTCAGTTTCTGCATGACTTTCCAATTCCTTTAAAAAAAAAAAAGCCCTGAACAATATGTTTCTCCAGAACACAGCCCCCTGTCCCCTTCCTTCTCATCCTGCTTGGAAGTGCCTTTGCCTTTGTTCCTCCCCAGGAGGGATCTGGCAGGTTCCAGCACAGGAGGAATCTTGGAGAAACAGCAGAAGTTATTTAAGTCCAAACACATAAAATTATACATATTCAAAACAAAGAGCATGGGAACTTGGCAGGAGAGGGTGTCTAAGTTACCAAAGCAGCCATAACTCAAGAGCTGACAAATGATGTGGGTTTGAAATGACTATTTATTCTGGTATTTAATAACACAAATCCAGAGCGTGGAAACTGCTCTACAGCTACATCACATTGTCTTTAGTGCCTCCAACTCACTGAGGGCTATAAGGACTGAACACTGTTGTGGTTTATATAATTTAATGCTTTTCTTACAGTGTTTTACGGCAGAAAAATACATGATCAGCAAGGAAAGGGATTCCCTGGCTGGTTTCTGAGCTAGCATTGTTTCTGAGACTTGGGAGCTTAGTGAGGCATTGAATAGCACAAGGGGACTCGTGTCAGAGGAAGCCTACCAGCTTCCCATCAATCTTCCTGCCTCCAAACTGAGAGCTGCATCTCCCAGCTTCTCAGCTTCAGAACAAGCCTGGCTCAGCCTGGGGCACCACGCAGGGCAGCTCACCAGCCTCCCTGTGTTCACCTCTGTGAGTTCCTTACCCCATCCCACTAATGGAAAATGGAGCGTCAAGGCGTTCGTTGCATCTCAGCTGCTCCACAAAACACATGGGGCAGACACGTCCTGGGTAGAAGCACTGCTCCAGGTCAGCCTCGTGTAAATGTAAAACAACAGCTGGGTTCATGTCCCATGGGCTGCTCTGTGCATATTCAGAAGGCTGCCTGCATTTTTACTTTCAATGCAACCCAAATTACGGAGCAGTGTGTTTCTGTTTTTCAAGTGGATATTGCTACAGGAACTCACCTCCTTACCTAATAAACCCAGCCCAAGTGGCTGCAGAAGGGAATCCATTGTTTTAGAATGTGTAACGGTGGGGAAAAGGATATTTATGACCTTTAGAAGGAAGCTCAGAAAGCAGCTGGGCAAAGCCAACGTGGAGGGACCCCAGGAAGGAGCTGTCTGCAGTGGGTGCTCCTCCTCTGAGCACAGCATTCCAAGACTCAGAGAAGAAGAACCCGCAGCCATCCCTCCCCAGAGGGATAGCAGTGATTGCTGCCATTCACGGTGGCCCTGGAGGCACTAAAGTCCCAACACCACAAACTGGAGCCCTCAGAAGTGGGAGGTACACGAGTGGTACCTGCAGAGCTCCAGGGGCAGCACAGCACACTCTGCCTTCATGTCAATTCCTTTGTATTTCCTTTGACCTCCTACAAGCTGACGGGAGCCTCAATGCACCAACCAACTCCTACTTCAGCTCACAAAGCAAAACTGGTTGTCCCATTGCAAAGCAGTACAAACAACCACTGGGGAAACCACCATGTGCTTCTGCGGGGAGCTGCTGGAACAGCAAGTCAGTGGGGGTTTGTTGTTTGCTTCACCTTAAAATGCTATGAAGAATCAAGTGGGAGAACTGCGGTTACCCAAATTTCAGATGCATTATGAAAAGAGAAGATCAGATCCACATCTGCGCCCTGTTATCACAGGGAAATAAACACCGCAGCCCCCAGGACCTGAGAGAAGCTCTGAGCAGTGACTTTCTGGCTGGGAGACCTTTAAATTCATCAGAGATACATGGATGCCTTCAGCCCAAAGAGAGGACTATATCAGAACATTGTGAACTAGTAAGACAGCAGCCCTTCTTCTCTTCATCTTCTCCATAGAGAAAAACACAGAGTAGAACTCCATAAATTATTGGCTGTGCCATGAAAAATAATCTCCCAGGATTACATAAGGATTACAGCAAATACCGGGAAATGAAACAGAGAAAAACAACTGTATCAGAACCAAGAAGACAGGGGGAACCAGCACTGATGGGCTGTATGTCACACAGGGGGAGTAACTGTTGGAGACACACATCACTCTGGGAGGAATCTGGGGGCTTTTATACTGCGTCGGTGCAGCTGGAGATGGGGGGGTGGGAGCAGTGGGATCCCCGCAAGCCCTCATTTGGCTCATAGGCACCTCACTGTGCCCAGGTGTAGGAGAACCATCGTCTGCCGTAGAACAGCTGCTGGAACACAGCCCGAAAATCCCTGCAGGCTTCAGGCGAACGGCCCCGTATTTACTGCTCCTGGATACCTCATTATTTAAGCCCCGACACGTGATGCTGAGGACAGCTGACTCAGGGCTCCCGGTGCTCAGGGTTGGTAACGCCGTCTGTGCGCAAATGCTTTTCAGAGCTCTGATCACCTGCAACCCACCCCAAACTGCGAGCAGCGAGCACCGAAAACAGCAAGCCTGTAATTTTCTGTGCGGTTGCTCTTTTACTCCTTGCTTTCTCTCGCGACCTTGATATTTCCACGGTCCCGGATAGATGCAGCAAATGGAAAACAACGTTTTGCTCTGAGGAGAGGTGGTGGATTTATGCCTGGTGGATTGAACACAACCCATGATCCTGTGTTAGAAGCAGAGCCTGGGGCAGCAGCACAGGGATGCGTTCCCCATGGATGCTGGCAGGGATTTCATTAAGGTCAGGCTCTGGTTCCAACAGGACCCAGCCCAGATCCCACAGGCTGCCAAGCGGGCACCTCGCTGCTATTCACAGCAATCCCAGCCCCTTCATTTCTCTTTTACTGCAGTTAAAAAAAAAAAAAAAACAACAACAGAAAGAGACCCATCAACACCACTACAAAGATCAGCTCCCCAGAAAGAAAGCCACAATGCATAGGTTATGGTTTCCTGCTAAAACAAACCCCCTCGCAGTATGATTTCATAGGCCATGCTAATTATTTTTAGGGCAAGCATAATAAAACCCAGGTGATTTGCCTTCAGCAATTTCTTCTTATCTTCACACAGCTCCGGATCGCTTACCCACATGCAATTACAATGAGCCCTGCAGTTCTTAACAGACATCTTTTGTCGAAACCCGGCAAGAGTACACAAAGGTTAATATGCTTTTGCACTACAAAAATCTGGGCATTGTCTGGTGTGTTGTAGGACGTGTCTGTGACATGCTGAATTCGGCTGATTTACAAGATCAGCAGAACAGGAGGTTTTCCCACTGGGAGCCCTTTGCTCACTGTTTTCTCATCGGGCGGCTGCGGGCAGGAGAGAGCTTTGCTGTGTTTGGGAGAGGGGGTTGGATGGGGGAAGGAGCAGTTCCCCTATCCTGCAGCATAAGGTGCTTTTCCTGCTCTGTTGCATCGTCTCTCCATTGGGTGCTGGATGGAACATACACTGAAGCTGACTCTGGGGTGCCTAAGGGTGTTTATATCCAAATATATTTGTGTAGATATAGCATTGCCTGCTGGGCTACCAACAGAAAATCACTCTCAATGCAATAGAGCTCTTCAACTCTACAACGCTACCCCAGCATTCAGCTCCAGGCTTCAGCCATCCCAGCTTGGTTGGAAGGGAAAATCTCCCTCTGCACCAGCAGATCCTACACCACGGGGATAGAGCTCAGCCCCCACGTGTCCCAGGAAGAGCCATGGACAGAAGGAGAACACTGTTGTGTGGCATGAAGAAATAATTAAAAAAACCCTCAGAAGGGTTGGCAGCATAAAAATTTCTGGCTCTGTCGTCTCTCTGTTTCTGCGAGCAGCAAAAGATCCATAATTCTCACACTTAATGTAATTCCAAGGCATCTAAAGTGATTTACAGTCAGTTTACTCAATACTTTCAGCTTTATTTAATGTAACAGTTATGGCACATAAAAAGTTTATTGAAAATCCTTTGGGAGTATGATTGAGTAAGAAACAGTCATTGCTAATACCATTACAAGGGCTGAGGAGAAGGATCCCAGCATGTTCCCTCAGTGACCTTTGTGGCTCCGGGATCTGGGGTCACCTCAGGAAATCTCTGCTCTCCGGGGCAGTGGGAGCTTCTGGGAAGCAGAGTGGGGTGGGATCTCCTTCCTGCCAAATCCCATCCCTTCGGCCATGATTTATTTCCATATTTGCCATTTGTGAGCAGGGCTGGAGAGCATGACGTTGGCTGGGATGGGGTTGGGATGGGAGTGGGGCAGAAGTGGGGCCGCGTGAGTCCCTCCCTGTAGCATTAACACTTTCAGCATCACCACTCCATCAAGCTTCTCCTCAAAGACGGAATTGCAGAAGCCATTAATTTGCCTTAGCAATTAACCAACATGACTTTGGCTATCATTAGAGCAGCAGCCATAATTTAATAATTGTCAACACCGTCGGCGATAACGCCCACAGCGGCGAACAAAACCTCAACATCAATTTCTGTCAGGTGCTCTCACTGCATTGGCAGCCCACCAACACTGTGTGAAATGAGGGAGGGTTCCCATCTCCCTTACAGCTCTCCAATGAGAACTGCCATCGTTGTGCCAGCGCCCGGCGCTCTGCAGCCCCAACCGTGACCTGCATGCACTGAGCCCTGCAGCACTGCAGCTCCCTGCCCCACACTGGAGCTCCATTGTCCCTCCTCTCAGCCCCACATCCACGCACAGCCGGGTTTGTTTGCATTGAGCCTCTTTTCCAGGAACCAGAGGTGAAAGGTGCGGTAGGGGAAGGCAGGAGGAGCCAGCAAAACCAGTGCGAAATACAAAAACAAAAACGCTCTGAACTGTCTGGAATAAATAGACAGTAAAAGAAAAACATGTTCCACATGTGCGTGTTCCATAAACAGAAAAAGGTTACATTTTTTAGATAAGGCGACTGTGATGGATTGTTTAGCTGTATTTGTCAATCAAGTATTAAGACTTGCAGAATTAAAATCAGAGCGGTTCAGAGAAGGATTCCAAGCTCTCCAAAACATCAGGTTTGGCATTTAGAGAGCTATCAAGCTATCATCTCTAGACAGACAAACAGATAGATGGATGGATGATTTGGAGGAAAAGATGGAGACATTCTTTCAAGACTTTTTTTTCTTCTTCTTCTTCTTTTTTTTTTTTTTTCCAAGAGATGATTTCCTTGTGCCAAGAATTCAGCCTGGGGAAAAGTCCAAATGCAGCATTTCCTCCAGCTCAAACTGGGGCTCAGCCCAAACCAAACCTTGGCTCTGCAGCTCCACTCTCAGCAGGGCTGTGGGGAGTGGGATCCGGTACTGGGAGCCCACCCTGCTTCAGGGGAACCACGATGTGAGTGGCTATGGGGAGGGACACCTGCCTTTGCCCCCAAAAACACCACGTACAGGTGCCCAAACGTTAACACCGAACAGATGGAGGAGGAGAAAAGCAGCATTTCATGCTGGAATGGGCAGAGCAGCCTCCAACAAACCCACTATTGTTAGACAGAAATTCCTAGAAACAGATGCAGCAAATTCAGCACTTTGGAGCCAGTTCTGGAGTTTGGGGTCTGCTGGGAGAAGGCTGTGTAGCTTATGGATTAATGTACTATTATTACATTACTCTTTAAGCTTCAAAGGTCTGCCAGGAAACCTAAGCCTACTATCTATTGAATGACATTTTAAGAACAAATAATACATTAATATATTTAATTTGAGAATAAACACATATATTATAGGAAGGGATTTTGTCTATGCTGATAAGTCAGCGCCTGACCTTTCCGCTGCGCTCCCCCGGTGCTGAGCCATGGGGGATCTCCTCTGCTGCTCCTGCAGCCAACGCTGCCGGGAGATGGGAGCGTGGCCTCATCGGCCCTTCCACACTAATCTGCTGCTACACTAAATCTTGTTGCCTCAAATTAGTTAATCAATTAAGTGTCAAACCACAAAACGTTCGCGATTGCGGCTCGAATTTATTGCCTCCGCGCACGCTTTTGTTTGCTGCTTTTCTCCTTTATGCAGGTTTCTCCAGTTGAAAAGTTTGGGACATCCCATCCCTGGCCTTGTTAAGGAAGGGCTGAGAGGGCAGGCTCCCCTCTGTCTCCAATGAATGCAGAAAAGGGCTGGAAATGCAACGTGCAGGGGAGGCATGGTGACCTCCAACCCATGGGGCTGAGCCCCATCTCCACGTGCCCCATCACAGCTGTGATTGCCACAAACCAAAGTCCCATTATCTGCACGGGGTGGAAAATCTCAGAAGCTGGAAGTGTTTTCAGGTGGGGGTCTTTAGAAAGTCAGTGAGAAGATAAAGCTGATAACAGCAGTGCTTGGCTTTTTCAGAAGGCAGGTGAAAATATTCAGCTTTGGAAAACATTTCTGGTCAAAAAAGAAAATGGTCTGTTTTCTTGGAAACAGCTTCAGAAATAAATGTCATGCTTTTAAGAGTATTCTTGAAGTAGAAAAGTTAAAAAAAAAAAAAAGTTTTAGTTTTGATTGTTATTATTGAAAAACAAAGAAAAAAAAAGCATAAAAATGACTTTTCAATGGCAATTTCAGTTCTGAGTGAAAACCTATTTTTCATTCAAATTCGGTTTAGAAGAATATTCACCCATTCCCCATCCCCAGGGCTGACGTCTGTGAGAAGCTCGTGGCCAGGGCTCATGTTCAACCCCTTTTGGAATCCTGAGGCTGAGAAGAGAGGGAAGGAGATGAGCGTTCGATCCTTGGGGTCTGCAGGTGGGATGAGTGATGCCAACCGAGTTATTGCCATGCTGGGAGCAAATGAAAGCATCCTGCTGCTCAGCTCTGTCATTGCCCTGCTCCCGGTGATCAGTTGGAAATGTAAATACAACCACCAGACTTTGGGAAAGCCAGTGCAGGACGATGGGGGGAAAAATTGCAAAAGTGAGGTTTATTGATCCCCAGTCGAGATTGATGGCACAATAAGAGCAGGAGGCGAAGAGTGATTTTGCTTTTGAAAACGTTGATGAATAAGCACTCAGGGGCAACAAATAGCTGGACTCACCGGATGATGGACGGCGGCAGGCGAACAAGATGCATTTTTATAAATGGGTGAAAGGAGAGGAGGACTTATTAAAAAAAATGAATGACCACATGTGGCAGGGATATGCCACTGGGGAGAAGCCAGCCATTGATTTATGTGCACTACTGGCATTTGAAAATTCAATAATAACATTGACAAATGAGAGGCAAAGCTGGCCAGAGGACAGCAGAGAACTTGGAGTGGAGAAAGAAAATGCCAAGGTCAGGATGAAGGAACAGAAAAACATGCTTGTGTTGGAAAGGCTCTGAGTTAACTCATCTATATAAAGACATTAAGAAAAATCGCTCTGGGATCAGAGCTCACCATCCTGACTCTGTGGCACGAGTTGGGCAGAAGCCAATGGAGGCACTGGGCAATGTTGGTGCTGGGAGCAGGGATCATCTCAGCTCCTCTTGTTTTTGCTATGCAATGCCCGGTGCACCCTGGCACCTCTGAACTCACAGCTCCTAAGAACAGCTGGCATAACACCCTGTGCATGGGCTGAGGGCAGTGCATGGGGAGCTCTGCTGCATCCTCAGGCATAGCACTGATTCCTGCAGCCCTGCGAAGGAGCAGAAAAGGAGCTCATTACAGCCACCTCGGGTGACCGTCCCCAGCAGCCTGCAGGACGCACTGTGGCACTTAATGTTACCTTAACATTTGATCTACTTAATGAGCCCCCAGTTTTTTTCCCCGCGTGTCTTCTGGCTGTTACAATTGGCACTAAAAGTGCGCTGGTGGTGGGAGAGGCTGCGAGCGGAGCGTGGGGGAGTGAAGCAGGAATGCGCTTTGCCCTTTCTCACCATCCCTGCGGGTGTGCATCCATCTCAGAAGATGTCTTTTCTAAATGCTGGGAGGTCAGAGGTGTGGATGGAGAGCAGCTCTGTGCCGCGGTGCGCTCGGTCACTGCAGCATTTATTGGGACTATTCTGAGTCCCAGCAGCTCGCTGAGACCTGGGGTCTGAGCATGGAAATCCCCATCTTGCATAGCCCAAGCCCTCCAGATGGGACTTTTGACAATACATGTGGTTTTTGGGTTTTTTTTCCCTGTTTTTTTTTTTTTTTTTTTTTGCATAGCAGTTGATTTCCACTGCTCATGGTGCCTTATTGCTCCGCTTTCCAACCTGGTAAATCTCACCACCAGAGCCGGCTTTAGCTTTAAATATCACCTAATATCACATCATTGAAGAGCAGATGCACAGCTCTGGGCTGTATGATTTAGGATCTGCCCCTAAGCGAGTTCCCAGCCAAGTAATCCTTGGGTACCTGGGGAACTCACCCCCAGGAACTGCTCTTCTCCACCCACTGCAAACATCAACCCCATGGTTTGGGGAAATTCCCCAACCTGAGGCCCAAATGCTCATTTACACTGAGATGGACTGAGAGCAAAACTCATTCCCTTGTGCTACCGTAGAGAAGGTGTCCATAGAAGGGTTATACAAACTCCCATAAAGATTTACATTGCTGAGAACAGAAAGCAAATTTTAAGGTTTCCTTAATCCCAGGATCCCAAAGCAGTTCATGTTGGCGAGGTACTTTGTGCAGGCAGGTAAAGTGAAATACAGGGAATTTACCAGCTTCACCTATATTTTATGGGCAGTTTATGGATGAAAACAGACCAAAACTGCAGCAGGAACAGCCAGAGCCCCTTCCAGCTCTCGTGCAGATGTACTTCACAACTACACAAATGAAGGTTGGCAAGGAACACCTCACTTGTTCTGCTTGCTGGAAAAACCCCTCTGCTCCGCTTTGACATAGATGAAATAATTAAAGAAGGGAAAAAGTTGAACACATGATAAAATCTCTGCAGCCCACCCCTGTGCCTGTCCCAGGCAGTGCTCTGCAGACAGCTGCCTCCAATGGGGCTCTGCAAACAAATCCCAAACAGTGCAGCCGAGGACAGCGTTATTTAGAGTTTGGAGCCAGCACTGCAGAAGCCCTCCAGGCCCCGTCCCCAGAGGTGTAAACTGGGGGAATTCTGCTGTTGTGAGGTCTGCAAACAGTGACTGAGGATCTGCTGGAGGATCTCATCCCCTCCTCTTCACATTGGTTGGAGCAGCTCCGGAGAATCACTCCAGAGTGCATTAAAACAAAAGTAAGATACCTCCAATCACTGTTACTCATTTTTACGGCCACGTTGTTCACAAATGACTGAATTTAGCTGTCAAATGCATAGAAAAGTAAAATAAAATCGAAGCATCAGCCATCTGAGCCCTAGAAAATGTTTATATTTCCATTGGTTGTTTATGGCGGGAAGGTCTCAGTTCCTCAGCTCCTTTGTTCCACACCATATTAGTTATTGCATGGGAAATGGGTGTTTTTCACTTCGCCATTTATAAGGCTTTTGCATTCCCTCTCTCGTGTGTGCTTTCTCCTTCTATGTATTTTTAGCTCATATGTCTCAGATTGACGCATGGAATGGTATTTGTTTTACTAGTTCTGTCTCTCTAATAGTTTTTCATTGCAAAGGGGATTCATGGTTGTTATTTACTCTGCTTCCTTCCAGTGTCATTACTGTGAGCGTTCGGTTCAATCAATTGCCTGAGAGCTGGGAGGTTCCCTGCCCTGAGTGAAGGAGGGGAGCAGGGGGGCCCTGAACCCATCCCCAGATACGGGCTGGGGCTTTGCAGAGTGCTCTGTGGCCACGGGATGAATCCACTCCACCATTGCTCAAGGCAGTTTTCCAGCACGGTTTAATGGCATTGCTCACAAACTGGGGCCCTCTCTCTGATTCAGTGCCCCAAATCCAGAAGCCACTTAGGAAAACCTTGGCCAAAAGGCATCAAGACTGAGGCACAGTTGTTGCAAGTGAGAGTTCTGCTCCATCAGATCATGTAAACACATATTTAGCTCTAAGTGGATAAGTAATCCCTCTGAAAGCCACCCAGGTCGAATGTTTTCCAGCTCTGTTCTGTGCTCCAGCTGAGCATTGTATTTTTCCTCTTTCAATCCCCCTGCAGGAAAGCGCAAGCAGAAGTTAAAATCCTGGTACTGCCTCCACCTTCACCCCTGGACTGGGCTCACTTTCCCTCCCCTTCCCTGACAGCGCTGTGAGTGGTGGGAGCGTAAATGCGCTGAGGCTCCTTGGGCACCAAAACATATGGGGCACCAGGGAGGCTCCTGTGAAGCACGGAGTGCTGTCGTGGGCACTGTGCTGTCAGACAGATGCTGCAGGGGAAGGAAAGGGGAAATAAAGGGCATCCAAGGAGCAAGCAGCAGGCGGCGAAGCCAGGAGGGTGGCAGTGCCTTCCAGGCAGGAGCGCAGTGTCACAGCCAGGGAGTGATGTGAGGTTGGAGGTACCAGTAACACCAGTAAGGCACCAGAGGCTGTGCCCCATCACACTGAGCCATGGACCGCCAACCTGTGGGGATGCTGAGTGAGAAACCCGAGGAAGCAGAGTGAGGAAATGAATTCCAGGCAGGGGGAGGATGGGTGGAACGTGCGTCTCTCTTCTCGAGGCAGCTGGGCTTATTTTAATGGGCAAGGTCAGCGAAGAAATGACCAGGAAGAGAAATCGCTGCCATTACAAATCAGTCGCGATCTTGTATCAATTATTCCCCATGCAGTTCCCTTGCCTTGGGCTGAAGCAAACACGGCCTAATCAGTTTTACATCTACGTTTAATTTTATTGGAAAGAGGAGCCGGCAATGCATCATGGGGCTGCTGCGTGACATGAAAGGTGACCCCTGCCAACTTAATGACACAATACATAACCCTTAATGAAGTCACTATCTTGTCCTTTTTTTGCTGTCTCAGCCTGATGATTTATGATGGCATCGTTTTGCTTTGCCCTCTTTTCATTTCAGCTTGACAAAGTGGATGAAACAATTATCTTCGTTATCGGCCAGAGCAGGAGAAATGTGATAGTTGAGGGATTCTGCAGGTGGAGGGCCATGGCTATGGATCAAACAAATGGAGAAATGCACTCAGGAATTGGGGAGTTCCCCCTTTCTCCTCTCTCTCTGACTGCAGAAGATGGATAGAGGGTCCCAAGCAGCCCTGCGAGCCCTACATCACTGTGGCAAGGAGCAATTTCAAGGAAAGAGATCTCTGGAGCATCAGATAGAGGAAAGCTGGGAGGTTTCAGTCCATTTCCTTTCTCAGTTTTTTTTTCTCTTCTCCCCATGCACACATGCCCTGATATGAGGCAGACCCATGGCCATGCCTGCTGGCAGTTGTTAGCCATGTGTGCAGGTGCTGGGTGCTAATGGCCACATGTGCTCGTGCCTCTGCACAGCCAGATGTGTGCACGCACAGTTCCATCTGATTTTATGTATAATTAAAATCAGCACAAGCTTCTATGTAATTCTTCGGGGCTCAGCCTTCCTCTCCACGGCCACAACACCTTCTGGCTGCTACCACCTGTACTCCAATGCTTTGAGCAAAGCCATTGTCTGGCCTTTCTACCAATTTTTGGAGAAAACGGAGTGCCTTAGAGTACCTTTCTCCCTTGCTACCTACAGAGGTTGTATGATGGAAGCCTTCTTCCATTGACAGATGCAGATGGAAGCTGACGGCACAGTATTTCAGTCCTGCTAGGCAGAGATGACAAAGTGCCCTTGCTAGCCATATGCTTGATGGCACTTGGAACCGCCACGCAGCAATATTTTTGGCTGGTGCTGCTCAGGGTCTGATGTGGCTGTTGCTGTTTACTTGGTTTCTCCTTTACACTGAGATGATTCAGGATGACTGTGAGCAGACCTCGGCAGCAGTGTTTAGGCACACGAACAAATTGCTGCGATTCCTCACTGATTTTAAGAGATAAGGACAGACTCGACTGTTGCACTCCTGCCCTTTGCCCAAACAGGGGCTGCTCCTTGCAGCACCAAGACCCAAGCACAGCCATTCCTCAGCCCTCCACACATCACCATTCCAGGCCTCGAACAGCACTCAGCCACATCGATCACATCGCCCTGCTCCTCACTGTGGATTTACATATTTGGAAGGCTACCAATTTTGAGCCACATTCTTGATGGTTTTGGAAATACTAAAGGGAAACCTACCCTTGGTGGATTTTACCACTGCTTCTTCAGCCTTGTAGGATGCTCCATGCATCCTTTCAGGTCAAGATCTCTCTATAGGAACCAGTTAAAGTACCTCTAACTGAGTTATTCTGCCTCATTCCTCACACTCATCAACATCTACATTAGGGCTTTGATCAGCCCCAGCTCCATCCTCCTCACAAGGAAGGCTTTCCCCCCATGAGCAGCTCAGGCAGGGTGGGGAAGGAATGAGAAGACAAATGTAGTTTGGCAGGACATTAAGGGAAACCACAATATTGCCTTGTAATGCAGCTCCTATCTGATCAGCAGAGTCAAATGTAGTGCTGGAGTTGTGTCTCAGAGGAAGCAGAACCAGCCGCTCCCGTCAAGCTGATTGCAGAGATCTTCCCTAAGATACTCCTTCTGCCTGTCAGGCACCAGATGCTGAGGAATTCCCAGCATGTGATGCAGTGACCCCGTGGAGCAAAGGCAGACCTTCCCTCGTCCCCCCATCCCTCTGGTTTTCCCTTCCCTCTTCCAAGAGCTGCAGCCACGATGCTGCAGGGATGGGTGCATGGCACTGCTGGGCTCTTGAGGCATGGGGGACCATGAAAACAGGGATGTGGGAGTGGGATGTGGCTCTTGAATTGCTCCTTTAGTTTCCTAACGCCTTCTTTCTGCCCTCACAGGAAGTGTTCCCTGCTCCTCTTGTCAGTTTGGACAGCATCCTAGGAATTCATTCACATGGAAGGTGATGAATGTGGTGTGTTGGCAGACAAACCAGGCAGCAGTATCCTCTAGTAGCTTCAGAATAATCAGCAAAATCTTAACTAGTTAATTCTCAGAGCCATCCTGTAAACCAGACAGGTGTGAAAGCCATCAGATAAGGGAAGGCACAAGTCACTGAGGTCCAATGTCATCAAAAAGGGGAAAGCAACACCGAGATCTGCAGCCTTTGATTACCCAGACCCCATCTCAGGAGCTGGATGTGGCCAAGGCCAGCTTCAAACCCACCGAGGAGGAAAGCAGGGCTGTCTGAGGGACTCCTCCACCACTACAATAATTATGGCCAACATTAGAACTGGCTGGAGGAAAGGAGTGAACAAACAACTAACTGCAGGGTAGTTTAATCATAACTAATGGAAAACGGCCGTTCAATGAGTAGCTGCACGCAGACCTGGCAGTGGTTTGAGCAGCTGAGGGCGATGTATAAGAGGCTGTTTTCTAATCTCTCTTTATATGCCCATCCTTTCTCATGTCCTTGCTTTAAGAGCTTTTACAGCTTTTACATCACAGTCCTTGCTGTGATGTCCAAAGGGATTTCATGGCCGCAGCCTGACACATGGCTCTGGTTTGGGGAAACAACAGCAGCAGCCTCTTCCCAGGAAGGCTGTGACTTTCTGTCGGTCAGACTGAGCTCTCCAAGGGTTAATGCATCCTTTTGCTTTGCCTCCATCCCACTGCCAAAACCCTTCTCTCTCGTCTGCTGCGCTTCCTCCGTGTGTCAGCAAAGGAAATCCGTAATCTCCCAGCTACAGATTTGGGGAACTTTGACATCCCCTAATGAGGTAAACACATTACTGTCATGTACAAACAAACAGCAACAAATTAGCAGCTGACACTGAGGCAGGCACGGCGGAGCAGTGCAGCACTCTTACAGACAATTAACGCTGTGCCAGATGAGTCTGTCCAGCCCAGCCCAGCCCTTCCTCACTACAGGGCTCCTCCTCCTCCTCCTGTGCCACCTGCCAGCCCAATGGGTGATGGGTGCCATCACCAGCAGTGCCTGCAGGCACCTGGAGGGAACCCCCTTTCTCCCAGCCCCTTCAGACACCATCCCATTCCCACCCTTGCAGCTGCTGAGGGCCAGGCAGGATGGGACCCTGGGCTATCTGATGTAGTGGTTGGCAGCCTCCCATGGCAGGGGTTGGAAACTAATGGTATCTGAGGTCCCTTCCAACCCAACCATCCCATGAGTCTATGAAAAGGGGGTCAGGGAATAAAGTCCAATGGGAAACCAAGCTGGTAAAGAGAGAGACCTGACTTCTATTCCAGACAAAGCCATCCTTAATAAGCATGAGCCAGTGCAGTATGCCCACGGTCAAAGGGCTTTATTATTACAATT
Organism: Phasianus colchicus; assembly: GCF_987193195.1. Lineage (NCBI taxonomy): Eukaryota > Metazoa > Chordata > Aves > Galliformes > Phasianidae > Phasianus > Phasianus colchicus. The sequence goes on from NC_143462.1 coordinate 3,334,226, forward strand.
GCTTTGTGAGGGTGAGAGCCCGCAGATGAGAACCCAAATCAGCCATCATTCAGAATAACAACCATGGAAAAAACCAAACAAATAAATAAATAAAGACGGGATCCAGCCAAAAAAAAAAGAAGAAAAAAAAAAGGAGCTCACATTATCAGCCAATAAACCAATAATCCATTAGTGACCAAGGTTGCTGAATAATATAGTACTTTCACAGCGCCCATAATTTATTCTGCAGACTGGAGAATAGACACGATTATTAGAGTGAGGGCTACTGGATGACACATGATGCATGACCGCGCGGCATTGATCTTCACACAACAGGAAGGTGTCTAGACGGGGAGATGTATGGCCGTGCGATCCAGAGCAGGGCATATTTCATGCGGGGCCTAATGGAGTAGTGGAGGCCGTGATGGATGACTTGCCTGGTTTCAGTAGCAGCGCAGTTATAGCAGTGCTAATGCGTGACCTCTCCCGCTCTCTGCGTCCTTCATTCAGTCAGGGTGACCTCATTTAAAGGGATGGAAAATGAGAGGCGCAGAGGACGAGGGGGAGGGAGGAAAGGGGAGGGAGAGGAAGGGAAGAAGAGAGAAATAAGAAAAATAAAAGATAGGGCACACGATGCAGGTGAACAGCCGCCTCTCAGGAGCTTCCACCCCAGCACCGGGGTAGGACCTGACTTTCAGAAGCAATGAATGCTATCAGTATTTTTAAATCGTTCTTTTTGTTAAATTCTGGGACTTTCTTTAAGGAAAACAGAAAACCAGATGTTTTTCCTGGGTATTTTGCCTTATTTTTCCCATCTAATACCACCACCTTTCGATGGAAGCTGCTGAGGAATTTGCCCCACCTAATGAAACAGCCCCAGGAGCTCCCAGCCTTCTTGTGCCAGGTCTGGGCAGCATCGTCCTCAGTGCATCCTCCACCCCAAAGGCTGCGCAATGTTTGCGTTGCAGGCAGGTGGAGAAAGAGCTGGGTTATCCTCCCCACTCACATGGATGGAACCGAGGGATGCAGAGGACACATCACTGCTTGGTATCACAAAGGAAGGACCAGGGCAGAGCCAGGAGATCTCCCCCAGGCTTCTGGGGCTGTGCTCTGAGCACAGTAGCATCCCTCCCATTAACTTCTGTGACCCCAACCCTCCGGACCCCACTCAGCACACATCCTACAGCAGCTCTGCAACCCCAAACCCATCCACGGAGCCAGCAAACTGCTGCCACATTCCTTCCCCTCCTTTAAGGGCTCCAGCTCCCTGAGCTGCCTGGAGAGAAACGGAGAGTGGACATTTACTGTGTTTCCTTTACCATCTGGGCTTATTAAAAACTGCGCAGCAAATTAAAAATAGGTGGGAACAAAGATGGGGGAATGACATAGAGGGCTGCAGAAAATTCTCTGTGTACTTTTAAAAGCTGGAATTGCCATATGGACTGGCAGAGAGACATGTTTTACATTTCCACTGGTACATGACTGACATCATTTAGCATTAACTTCTATTTGAATAAAATGGTAGTAGACATTTAGGTAATATTACAGGGCAATAAATGTTTTAAAGAGCCTTGGGGGGATGCTCTTGAAACACAGTCCAGACCAGAACTCTAAAAATATGTCTTAATATATATTAACTTCTTTTAGGACTTTTGGCTCTCAAACAAATAATGGAGGATAGGGTGTTTTTTTTCCCCTCCCCTTTTTACTCACGGAATTAAGAGTCCCCAGCTATACTTTTTCCCTTTTTCCTCTTCAGCTGCGCTGGGAAGAACATGAGGGAATGTAGTTAAAATTCAAAAAGGTTCCCCTTTATCATTACCATGAATCAACACAATAAATGAGCCCCTTCAGAGCACGGTAATAAGAATTTGATAAATCATCAGCCAAAAATTAACTAGATGTCAAAACAATCTTTGGGAAGTGTGATGGATTAGGGGCGATAGTGGCAATTAATCTCCCAGCATGAGTTCACAGGAGAGACTGAGCGCTGGGAGATGGATCGGGGGGAGACCACGGCCTCACAAGGTCAGGACACTGCGAAAAGGAACGGGAGAGGGAGAGAGAGAGACGGAGGAAAGAAGAAAAAATTCCACTGAGTCGGCAATCTGCGGCCCCCAGCAGCCGAGGTAGAGGTCAGTCACATGCCTTTGAAAACCTTTCTGTCTCCAGCTGCTCTCTGTGATGAGGCAAGCACTTTTCTGCTCCGCTAATAAATGCCACAAGCCAGCTCATGGGGTACAACACATGGCTGGAGAGCAGGGGAGCAGGCAGATCCTGTCCTGCTCTGTGAATGGAGGCAGCAGGATGCTGCACACAAATCCTCCTCTGCCATGGGAATTCAACATGCCAGGCAGGGAGAGTGGAGGGGCACTGGGGCTGGGGATGGATGGGGAGCAGTAGGGAGAAAAGTGTTCCAGTTCTGCTCCTCCAGCAGCTCCTCTGGAACACAGAGCACCTCAAAATGCCTCAGTTTCCCCAGTTTTGCATTGGAGGTGATTATAGCACTGTGGCAGCTTTTAATCTGCTGAGATTGCGAGGTACCTTTTGACTCCCAGAGGAAGAGGTGGGAGGATGATGTGCTGTGTTATCAAGGCATGCCTGGTGGGGATGTGCTGAGGATGCTTTCCCTCCTGCTACTTTAATTCCTTAAAGTATTGAGCATCCCTCCCTTCCACTCTGAGAGATAGATGGCATTCCCTGTGCTGGTTACTTCTGTATCCCATATCCTAACAGCAGCATGGCTTCCAGCTCAAGCAAAGCACAGTACTGAACTGGAGAATGCCTACAGAGAGGCAGTGGCTGCTGTGTTGCTGCCCTGGGCAATCACTCACTCTGTGGTGCTGCACAACTCCTCGCTCTACTTCCCAATCCGTCCAGCCCCAGCTAATTGCACATACACCAACAGCTCTGCTCTGCATGCAGGGCCACCCCAGGGTCGATGTGCATGATCTGTCTGATCCACACCCTCCTTTCTTTGCACAATCTCCACCACCCGGAATCCTCTGCAATCCAAAGAAGGGGAAAAAAAAAAAAAAGGTGATGAAAGAAAATCCAAAGTCAGGCAATCGCCTGGCAGGGCTCCTACTGACTCCTCACACTTCTTGCTGGGCCTCGGGGCATGGAGCTCCCGGTGACATCTCTCCCAGCACACACAGAGCTGCCATACACTCAGGGCTGGGTGCACAGGGCTGTGCCATGGGCACGGATGTGTCCACAGCCACCTCTGTTTGCAGTAACAGAGACCGCAGGAAAATAAATAATTGGCCCGGATCCTCTGCAGCCACACTGCTGCGGTTCTCCACTTCATCACTCCGAGGCTCGCAATCCCTTCCTGAGCTGTTTAGCATCTCTCCTCACATTTTCACTGCTGGAACATTGTTGGCTTTGATACACATTGTGCTCTTCCCCTCAAGCGACAAGGAACAAATGTTCAGTGCAACACAGGAAGCGCCCACGGGGTGAGGAAGGAGAGCCTCAGCCTCACTGGCAGTGGCTGCTTGCTTTCACCACTCTGAGTGGGGAGAGGGCAGAGGGCAGCAGCTGGGGACAGCAACTTGGATTGTCAGACGTTCTCCATTGCAGCCTTGGGCAGGAGGATGGGCAGCGCCTGCTGCTGACAGCACAGAGCTTCTAAGGAAGGGAGGGATGCTGGCTCTGGGCAGAGTGCCTGGCAGCAGAGAGCAGCCCTCATGGTTCACTGTGCACTGGAAGCCTCTCAGATGGGACAGCAGCACGTGGAGGTGATGTTTAGAACATGAGTGGTGAAAGTGGAGCTTGGAAGCTGAAGTGGTTGTGGAGTGAAACCACAAGTAGAGCACCAGTGAAGTGGGGCTTGCTTGGCCACGGCAGTGAGATGGTAGCATTCCCTGCTCATCTACCTGCTTCTGAACCAAGAAGACTGGAGATGCACCTGAGCCAATGTCAAATGTTGCTGGTGTGCTCTGTCACAGCACACCGTGATTCAGCTCTGCTGGAGATGTCACTACAGCTGACACAGTATTGATGCAACGCAAGATGTGGACCTTTTCCTGGAGGAACCAAAGCCCACAGCAGTTTGCAGACAGCGGCAATGGGGATTTTTGCTCCTTGCTGGGATGCCTCAGGGCCAAACACCACCATGTGTACTGTAGTATGTACCTAATTTTGCTGCTATATTGACTCACACTTGTTTATAGAACAAGACTCGCATTTGTGTGAGGCCCCAACTGTTGTGCTCTCGTGTGTTCACACTGTTGACAACACCTTTCTTATATATTTGCATCCCTAAGAGAGAACTTTTGTTTTTCTTTTCCTCCATCTCATTGCATCTTTCATGACTTCCCTGGGTTGCTGGTACTGCAAGAGACAAATGCCTGGCAAACGTTTGGATACTGCTGGCTGTTGGCGCATTGCAATGTCAGGAAGATTTCTGGGCAAGGGGGAAAAAAAAAGAAGCAGCAAAAATCGCACCCAGCTGGAACGCTTTCCCAGAATGCCTGTCTCTTCTCAAGACAGACAGGGCTTGGACGGAACAGATGTTTCCACCCAAAAGCAGATGTGGAGATGTTACTTTCCCAGGGAGGAAATGTGGTGGGGTTTATTATTAACCAACAGCCCCCATCTGACAGCTTCCCTTGACCAACAGTTGGAAAAACTGGAAAAAAAAAAAAACAAAAAAACACCTCCCTTTAAGCCAAGTGGTGGCAGGAAGCAGCCAGCCCTGATGGACTCGCTTGATTTATTGTTATTAATTACAACCCGGAAATGACCAACAACATCTGGGAGAGCCAAACATGGAAGGGAAAGCAAGCTGAGCACGGGGGCCAAATTTGTCATCCTGTGATGGCCTTAGCACACTGCTGAGCTTTGGGAAAGGCAGCTGCAGAGTGTGAGCAGCATCTGTAGAGCTGCATAGAGCGACCAGCAGGGGAAGGGTGACACTGACCCCAATCCCAAACCAAATGCAGCGAATGGGAACAGAAATGCTTTGGAAAAGCCAAGTGTCTCAATGAAGGCAGGAGGCAGACTTCTCCCTGGGGGCAGCTGCTAAGCTCAGGTGTTGCACCAAGCACTGGCTCCTGGATTCCAGCAAGGAAATGCTTCCTCGTGCTTCACCTGCTGTGAAAAAAACTGCCAGTGTTAAACCTGACTGCCTTCTCTTTGGGATTTTAAAGTCCTTTTCAAAGGGGAGCAACTGATTCACCGTACCCTCTTCACCTCTGCAGATATATTGGTAGAAATTGAACCTGAATGGGTTATTTCCACCCCCTGCTCTTTTCCTTAATTCTTTTCATAAGGAACACACTGCAAAAACCAACTGCGGGAAGGTGAGGAGAAGTGCCCCATAATTGAGAACAATATCTCCAAGGGGCTTTTCCAATGAGGTGCAGATTTCTCAGGCATGCATTTTCCGAGCTGAAGTCAGTATAATGAAGTCCAGAACTTTTAGGTTTCCCCTTTAATATATCCATCATGTCTAGATCCATTATTGACATGTTGACTTTCTTGTTTCTGATTTAAGCTGCCAGACTCAGTAAAATTGCCTTGACAGCTTTAACATTTGTGGCAGAACACTGACATGATGTTACTTACAGCTAATTAAAGTTGAGAGCATAATAAACAATCTCGGGATCCTAGCAACCTAATTTCCTCGGGTATTGAGTTTGCTGGATCTTGAGCGGAGTTGTTTGAAGCCCTGTGGAGTTCTGAGCCTGACCTCCTTGCTCTGCACATCAGGGTCCCTGAATCCAGCTGGGTGACACCAACACAACTGGGGAAATGGGGAGAGGTGGGAGGGATGGGGCCGGCAGCTGGAATGGTAAAAACTGGGAGGTAATGGGAGGGCCATGTCAGTGTCAGGGAATGGGCCAATGCGTTCAAGCTAATGAGAAATGGGATGAAAGCAAGCAAAGGAAAATAGAGTGACTACCTTGGTGTCTTTCCTACTATGTTGCTCAAGATCCTCCCAAGCGTTGGCACGAAGCTGTGAGGCACAGAGTGCTGGGAAAGGTGCTGGGGGGGCAGAGGGAGCATAGCATGGGGATGTCATGATGAGGATTTGCTATTGCCAGCCAGAAGGTCTGGGAAATTTTGTAGCTACATCAGTTCATTTTCCTTCCCCTCCCATTCCATCTCAAAGCCCAGCTTGTTTTACATAGAATTGCCTAGCACAGTGGGAAATTACATACAGAAATTTTCTCTGCCTCCCTAAAGACCAGGAGTTCAGTCGAGGGCAGTGTTTCACCTTTTCTTCTGATGAAGATGTTTTCATTGTTTATTTTAACAACAAAACAAAACTCGCCGTACCCAAATGAGATTCCTCGAGCTGACTCAGCCAGCAAATCAGCGTTTTTCTTGTCTGCAGTGAATCAAAAATCACTTGTGCAGAATCAACTGAATTTTGAGGTGAATTAAATCCAAAATCTCCCTCTGTTCTCACCAGTGACTGACATGCCTCCCTTATTGCCAGTTTCTTGAGTGTTATTGGACCGATTTCCCCCACTTCCACTATCGCTCCTCGTTCTGCAAAGTAGGGCAACGGCAACATTTCATCTCTCTTCTGCACAGCCTTGAACGCAGAGCAACAACGCCATCGCTGAGAGCTGAGCCACTCTTTGCCATTGGAGCGAACAAAAGTTGGGATGTATTAAGTTAAACCTCAATGAAAAACGTTCTACTTCGAGCATGCTGCATTTGTGCCTACAAAGGGGAGCGACTGGTGAAGTCAGATAAGAGGATGCTGCAACGAGGCCAGGAGGTGATTTGTGTTGACCAAGGGAAGTGAAGAGACTGGGGGTTAATGTGGCTTATGGCAGAGCATTGGAGACCAGTGACTCCACCAGGAGGGATTTCTACTGCTCCTGTTGAATGATGTACAGTTGCAGGCTCTCTGCCCTGCTTTTTTTCCCCCAGGAGCCAGGCTGCAGGGGTGGCCTTGGAGCCTGCAGATGTGGCAGTGCTTGCAGCACTCGCTCCCATTCAGGTCTCCTTTCCTATTTTAGTCCCCCCTCTTTCCTGGTGTTTCCTAAGCACACGACTCGTTCTCAGTAGCAGAATGGATGTTGGAGGGACAGAGAAGGAAAAGAAGCATTCACATCACCCAAAACCTACGCCAAAATAAAAACTTTCCCAAACCCCCGCAGGCTGCACCCATCCCCACCTCCACTTAACGCAGCTCCACTGAATTCACCGCGGGGAAAAAAAAACCCACAGCTCTCGGATGAAGCAGCATTTCCTCCCTTTTGTTTTGGCTGCGGCTGTTTTTGGTTCCTGATTGTTCAGCCTCTTTATTCCTCACTTTCAGACTCTTGTTCACTTCCAGCTGGGCTGTATGTGTGCCTCGGAGATCCAGTGGGAAAGGTGGAGCGCGGTGACCCCCAGTCATTAATCAAGCTGCCTAAGCCGGGGCCTTTTCACAGCCAGAGCCTGATTATTGGCTCTGGGGAGCTGCGTAATAAAATGACAAGGGGAGTGAGTCTATTTCCTGCCGCCAAACTGCTGACATTAATTCACACCAGGGGGCTCGGGGAAGACAGCAGGAGGGGGAGTGGGGAAAGAATCTGTGCAAGCAAACCCTGCAGGACCCGCGTGCCGATAGATGGCTGCTGCATGCACGTGTGCACAGCCGTGTAATGCACTGCTGTGCAATGCACAGCCCTGCAATGCACAGCTGTAAAACACACTGACGTGTGTAATGCACAACTCTGTAATGCACGGCCCTGGTATGCACAGCTGTATAATGCACAGCCCTGCAATGCACAGCTGTAAAACACACTGACATGTGTAATGCACCACTCTGTAATGCATGGCCCTGGTATGCACAGCTGTATAATGCACAGCCCTGCAATGCACAGCTGTAAAACACACTGACGTGTGTAATGCACCACTCTGTAATGCATGACCATGTAATGCACAGCTGTATAATGCACAGCCTTGCAATGCACAGCCCTGCAATGCACACCTGTATAATGCACAGCTTTGCAATGCACAGCTGTATAATGCACAGCCTTACAATGCACAGCTGTATAATGCACAGCTTTGCAATGCACAGCCCTGCAATGCACACCTGTATAATGCACAGCTTTGCAATGCACAGCTGTATAATGCACCGCCTTACAATGCACAGCTGTATAATGCACAGGCCTGCAATGCACAGCTGTGTCATGCAAATACCTGCCATGCTTCTGGGCTGGCATGAAACCATCGTAACAGCCTGGAGAATAACAAAACCCAAAATAAACACCAAAACCAACAGCAACAAACAAATGCAGAAATGCCACAAGATCAACATTGGAAGTATTTGTGAGTGAAGCCCTGGAGGAATTGTGTCTAGGAAAACGGGGCTATTGCATCCTTTCATTCCTGCTGCAGAGGAACAAATGGGATGGTAAATACAACTGGTAACAATTTTCTAAAATTGGAGAAATTCTTGTTCTTTTCTTTTTTTCTGAGCTAATAGTTCTTTTGTCCTGACTCTAGACGTTTTGCTAATCAGCTCATATCATATGGGAGCTATCAGCAGAGACAGTCAAGCCTGGGGATATGTAAAGCCTTTCCATTGCCTGAAGAATCCAAGGAGACCTTTGACACCTGACAAATTCCCTTGCAAGGGAAGGGTAAGGGAAGAAAGTCAGAGCCAAAAGCTGTCAAGCCGTTCCTTCATTAGCCCTCAAAGAGAATCCTAAAATGTTCCTCTGCCACGATACCTTGTTTCTATGGGGCAACATGGAAGGTCTGCTTTGCTCAGAGCTCTCCTTTCCATGCTGTTGGCTCAGCTCCCCTCTGCACACAGAGTCACCAGAAATGGGCCCAAAGGCAAATTCTGCAAAGGTGTCAATGTCTGCACAAGGCACCAGGGAATCAGGTCTGCATTCTCCCCAGAAACATCCCACGAGCAATCAGAAATGTAATTCTGATGCTGGCTGTGCCACCGAACACAAAGCTTCTGGTTAAGCAGAACTTGGAGAAGCGCATTGCCTGGCTGTCCGAGCGCCCAGAAATAATCCATAAGAAAGCACAGGAAGGCTGACAGGAGGTGCTACTGAAGCTTCTGCTTTGCAGCCCAGCCCTTCTTTTCCCCCTTCTATTGCAACAAATGAAACACGGAAATCAGGGAAACTCAGAACAAAGTCAATTGAAAGCGACAGAGCTGAACCCCAGCGCAGCGGATGGGCAGAGCTGATGGCTCTGATGGAGTCACACTGCTCTGCAGTGCCTCACTGGTTGTTAACCACATCCATCCTCAGCGAGGGGTTACGTGGGCCCACGAGTGAGCCCAGCAATGCAGCCGGGAGGAGGAGGGCTGTAAATACGGCTGTGTGATGGAACAGCACCGTCGGTTCTCACGTGTGCATCTGAGCAAGAAGGGCCCGATAAAAAAGACCCATTTGCCATTGCAACTATATCAAACCTTCTACAAAAAGTCACTTCGAGGTCACTGTTTTTGTCCAGTATTTCAATACATTAAATGCAATTACTTCATTGTTGATTTACCTGTCATTAGAGGCATGTGTTTGAACATGATTTATTGAGTGAGTTTTGTGCCAGTTGACTTGCAATAGATTGCACAATATTCAAAAAGGCTCATTTGCTTGGCATTACATTAGAAGCAGGGTGATTGCAACACAAAGCAATGTAAATGAGTTCTGAGAGGCTCCATCATTCATGTTGTCATGTACTGAATCCTATTATTATTTATTACCATAATTGTACTGTGTTTCCTGGGGCGATAAATTAGGACTGATGGGTCCCGCTGACAGCCAAGGACTGGACTCGCTCTATATAATTTAATAGGGATACTGTTGGATCTCTGCTTGGAGGAGACTTAGGGAGGAATTTAGTAACTAAGCAAAATCTTTTCTTAAAAAAAAAAAAAAAAAAATTAAAAATAAAAGCGGTGAAGTGGTTTTTTGGTTGTTGTTTTTTTTTTTTTTTTTCTTTTCCCCTCCCTTGGCAGCAATTTAAGTCTTGATAAAAGCTGCAAAGGAAATGGGAGCACTCTGTCTTTCATAATAGGATTGTTAAAAAAATCACTGCCCTGTGTCACAATCTGTTTTATGCTCCCCGCTGACAGGCAGCCTCACAGCGCTGGGAACGGAGGGACAGGGATGGCTTAAAGGGGCCGTGCCGACAGCTGCTGACCTCTGCATGAGCTGCCCATGGCCCAGCGAATGGAGGAGCTTACACCCCCTTTCCCCCCAACGGCAGAATGATTTGGGATGGGGACCTCACCGATCACCTAAAGTGCTGAACCAATTGAGGAGCACTGTAGGAATGCTGCTGGTGGAGCTAGCAGGAGGATCCTGCCAGGACAGGGATTGCAGAGGGTGCATCTCAGGCTTTACTGAACAGATTAAGATTCAGCAAGAAATTCTTCTCCTTTCTGTGCTTTAACCACTACGGTGCTCAATATTTCCACCGCAGTCTTTGCGGGGAGACTCAGAGCTGCAGAACCCTGGAGCTGTTGGGTTAGAACAGGTTAATGGTCCCTGCAGCGCTGTGCGTTGTATTTGTGAGCAACTAAAAGTCCATAAATCCTCCTAGTGGACAATTTTATGGAATAATCAACACATCAGGGATATTTCCTTCTAGCCCACCCTGAGTTAGCGACTGCCTCATGCTGCGAGGCATGAGAGCTTATTGACTGGATCCATCTCCTGTTCAAGTCAATGGGTTTCTGTCAATTCAGGCCAATTCAAATCAGATTTGTATTGACAGGAGAAGCTACACAGAACATTGCTGAAGTGTGAGAAAGTGACAGCACATCCCTGCCTTCCATGAGCCGGCTGTCAGTGGGACACACACAACCTGCACTGTTTATACAGACTCACAGCTTCACTGAACAGAAATTGTCCTCCATTGAGCTTCATTGACTTCATCGAGCCAAATACGCTGCTGGGTACAAACAAGATCCACCCTGCTCCTCCGTGGGCACCAGGTTTTATTAGATGTAAGGCCGCACAGATACCCATCCCTCTGCCAAAAATCACTGTGCAGCCTCTGCAAAGAAGAACCCCCCCAGCAGAGCCCACACCCACAGCTGTTGACCATCCTCATCCCCGTCCCCCTCCTCCCCATGGACTGCTGCTCCAGCTCACGTTCCCTCTGCCCCACGCAGACATATGAAACTTGTCACTCAGACTTCAAAGGCGCTTTTCGCTCTCCCCTCTGCGGCAGTGACACATTTTTGGCCAAGCACATCACATTAATAGAATTTGCTGTCAAACAAGGAGGCTTTCAAACAATGGAAGGATTGTACACTGCGCGGCATGGCTGATGGGCAGATCACCAGGTAACCTGATGCAAGAGCTATAAAATGTCTCAAAGACACAGGCAAAAAGTGCAGAGCCTTGTTTTGCGAAGAGCTTTGTGGTTTGTAGGGGTTTGGGTTATTTTTGGTATATACTTTGGAACAAACCTTGGCGTTGGACTTGATTGGGTTTCCAAAGCAAGCTTGAATCTAATGTGTGCATTTCCTTAACCAGAGCAATGCTTCCTTGCTTTCTTCAGTGCTCCCTGTTTGAACCCACTGAGCACAGAGAGCCCTGTGCTGCCCCACTGGTTCCAAGCAAGGTTGGACAGTGCGGAGTGACTGCAACCACCTTTGGCATCAGCCAAACTGGACAGCCCTTAGATAGAAAGGGGTGACGGCCCATCCTTCAGCCACCAACCCCACAACCAAGGACTGCACAACCCTCCCCCCTTCCTCTGGACTGCCTCCAACACGGATGTTCTGAGCCCAAAACCTGAGCATCATCCTGCACATCTCCAGCAGCACAACGTGGCACAGAGTGTGACTGACTGGAGAGATGAAGATATTAAGCATGCGTCTCTGTCAGTTATGGCCATTATCATTAGCAGACTAGCTACTATTCCCTATATATTCCTTTTAGAACCGTTTACAGCTGAAACATTTTTAATGGCTCGATGAATATGAATGCAACATTTATAACCATTTACACATATGAGACTTTGGGGCACATCCATCTTTCATTGCAGGCACACAACCTCCCATTACCGCTCTGTCACGCTGAAGAGGGAGAGGGGAGAAGAGGACCCCGCTTTGTAGTGAAAGATGAGGACATTATTTCTGCCTGTTTTGTGGAACACATGTTCAGAAATCTCCCTTATTGTCACTACAGACGACTCTCCCCGCCACGCACTTCTTTAGACTCTTTATCCTTTCATTAACAATGGGGAAATGCAGGCCGCTACATCTGTTAGCAGACATAATTTTAGACAAATACAACTTCTTATCAAATAAGCCTGCAATAAATGTTTCATGAACAGAACCCTTCAATAGAACTCCCAACACTAATTTAATGAGAAGTATCAAATGATTTTTTTTTTCTTTTTTTTCTTTATTCTGATATCTCCCCAGAGACAAATGATACTTTGCAGGCCTATTTTTAACAAATGAATTATTGACTTAAACTGGCACAATTAATCACAATATAATGGGATCAGGGGATGTTAGAGGCTCATTCAGCACGGCAGATGATGAGTACTGACTCTTCCAAGAAATGAGGCTCTTTAATCACTCCCAGATTAACAGCTACATGCTTTCAAATTTCAATCACAAGGACCTGGCAGAGGGGAATGAAAAGGGCTCCTCCAGGGGAAGGAGGGAAGAGGAGGGCTTCCCACATGAGCCCTGCTGTTTGCCATCCCAGAAACCCACATCTGACTTCTCCAGGGCAAGGGCAGCATCGAAACCAGGCTGCAATTCTAAGAATTCCACCTCCCAGCCTTTATCAAGTCATGATTTCAGTTTTACAGGGATAGAGCACTGCTTGTGGCTCATCAGGATGCTCAACACCTGCCCCTATGGGGAAATCTGCAGGACATAGCAGAAAAAGCTTCCTAATTAATCCTTTCCCTAGAATAAGAGCCATTTTTCTACATTCCTGTAAAAGGTGCTACCATGTTGCAGAACATGTACACCAAAATGCTTTTCTTGCTGCTGTGGTTTGGTTTTGCTTTAAGTTTTCTTTGCTGAGCTCTACAGGGCTGTAGAAACACTGCTATGAGTTACAAGGCCTTTTTTCCTTGCAGCTTCAGGACTGTGTTCCTCTCGTGTGAGTGCACAGACACAAACCACAGCACGAGCAAGAGCATGATTCTATGATTTTATGAAGAGCATCCCCATCAGCAGCAGATTTGATGCAGTTGTCCTACAACGATTGGGGCTGGAATGCCCTTCAGCTCCCCAGACAACGTTTGACCCAACAGAAAAGGAATTCAGAAGCCTTTGTGACAAATGGCACCAAAATAATATGTATGGAGGTGAAGTTTTGAAGCCAAAAATGGCAGAGGAAATGAAACAAAGTGAACATGAAGGCAAAGGGAGCGCGTGGAACCACAAGGGAAGTTGGACACTGCGGCTGCGTTACTTCGCTTGGCTGGAGCTGAGGGTTCTGTCTTTGCTCAGCAACAGTTTGTGACATCTCAGACACCTTGAGCAGAGCTTTCCCCCTCAGCCTGTGCTGCCCGAGGTGTTTGCAATGCCCTGGAATCTTGCAGGGAAAAATTCTCAATTTGGCAAGTGACGAATGGGTAAAGAGGTTCCCAGCATCTGAGCTTCCAAACAAAAGTGCATTTTTTATTTTTATTTATTTATTTTTTTTTTTGTAATTTCCACTTATAAACACTTTTAAAAAATATCTGCTCTCTGAAATAGAGAAATGACAGGATTTCCAGGATGGCTCACATGCATCATCTGCCCCACATCCTGCCTGTGACATCAACCTGCTTCACATGTCTCAGCAAAGCAATTCCAGAAGCTCCATGGAAGGATGTCAGAGCAATAAAGGAACATCCCCAAGCACAGAACCACTCATCCCTCATGGCCATCCTTTCCTGACAGCTTAAAGTCGTACACAAACTCCAACCCTATGCTTGTGCAATACGTTTGGTCCCTGTTCAGTGTTACACTTCTGAGTATGGACGTTATTTAGTAAAGTATACAATCTCCTTTAAAGCAGACAGATTTCCTGGTGCGGGGCTGAGGATTGGGCAGCTCTCAGCCCCCATCCAGCTGTGCATTTCACCACGCCGTACTGCTGAGCATTGGGTTCCATCCGGGTAGGCAGGCAACGTGAATGCTGCCCCAAAATTTGGACCTGAGATGGGTAACTGCAGCACCAGCAGTTGGGATAAGGACCATCACAGAGGAAAACCTATTGGTTATTTGTCAGGCTGAGCTCCAGAACTGCAGCTGGCAGTGGGAGCAGCTGCTGGTGATGGCTTTCCCTCTTTGCAGGAACTGTTTGCTCTTTATACACCAAAAAGCACAGAGTGCAATGCTGAGATCACCAGGAGTGTTATGATATTGCATTGCTGCTCTGTAAGAAAATCTCACAGTAATCTTTGCCTGATCCACATTTCAGACTTCCAAACAACAACAAAAACAATCCCCATAGGGCTTCCAGATGTTTTGCCAGGGAGAACGTCAGTGTCCTGTCCACTCCAGCCCTGATTCTTGGTGGAGCTGATGGAGTTTTGTTGCATTCCCTGTGTGATTTCAACAGCTGCACGTCCTCAAGCCAGAAAGAAACACTGCAGCTCCCATTAGCCCTAAACCCACACAGAAAGGGGATCAGCCACACTGGAAAAGGAGTGGGAAAGAGGCCGGGAAGATGGCAGATGTCCTGGGCTGTGCCAGAATTTTTCCAACACGTGTCATTGCCTGCAAGGCAGAGCACAGAGATGGGAAATGGCAGACGAAGGCCATTTGTCTGCATCTCCTCAGAACCAGAGCTGCTCTTGAAAGCAGGGGCCAACTCCTGGGTCTCCAGTGGAGGTCTGGTAGCCAAAAAACATTCTCTTCCTCATGTTAATTTATGGGTCTGTCTGAGGATTGGAATTGATTGGGAAAAGGGCTTGTTTTACCTATGGTGGGAGGAAATAGAGTGATGTTAGCAGCAATGCTGGGCACATTATCATCTGCTGGTTCCATTTAACAACTTCTCACAACATATGCAGTTTACATTATGGTATCCTGCACATGTAGTCTTTGGCTGAAAATATCCTCCAGAGCTCTGAATTTATGGTCATGCAAATACTCAGAGAAGCAAGAAACACGCATGCCAAAGAATGAAAAAGGAAAGCCTTCGTTTCTGCTTCTAGGTCACGTTAACTCTCCCCCTGCTGTGCTGCACAGAACAAGGGATGCTGGTGTTCACCAGGCACCCTCATCTCTGCAATGGCAATTCCTCAAATACCGACATCTCGCACAGATTTCCTTGGCTTCCATGGGCAGCTGGAGCTGGGCCTCTGAGAAAGATCTGCTCTCAGCCAAGCTGTCTGTTCTCTCTGCAGGCCTGGCACAACAACAGCCCTCACTCTGCCATTGCTCCCACCAATGCCACATCCGTGGGGCTGTCTTCTGAGTCCCAGCACAGAGCTCAGGGCAGTCAGCAAACCCCCAGGGTTGGGTTGGAGCACAACTTTAGGAGCCTGTTTCACTCTAACAGTGTTGTTTCTCCTGTTTTATTTTACACAAAAGAAGAGGACGGAACTGAATCTCTTTGTCCTTTCTTTCAGAGCTAACTTTGCTCTCAGCAGCGTGTCCCTGTGCAATGCCATGCAGACATCCAGGCTCCATCCCAGGAGCAGCAGAGATGCACGGGTTGGACCCTGAGCTCATCAGCTCTTCCTGCCCAGTTAATGAGTGGGGCACAATCCTGCTGGTCCTGGAGCTGTGGGCTCACCATGAGCACAGAGGTTTCTGTGTGGCACCGTATGGTGGCTGTAATTTTTGACACGGTGGAATTACAGGTTTAATAAAAGAAAAGAAAAACCACAAAGACATCGTTCCAAGACCTCCATTTCACGTTAGGGCAGAAACAATACGTGCACAACCAACGGAGCAATCTGTCACCTGTCAGCTGTTGGCCAAACCTCTGTGGGAAATTAATTTTCAAGTGCGATTTCAGTCGCCTGTTGATGTAATGCTGTGGCACAGTGGGGATGGATGACGTGGAATGCAGTGGTGGAGGAGGAGGTGAAGTTCTGAGCATGCACTGCTACTCCCAGCCCTGGGCTGGATGGATCAGCATTGCAAATGGGACCATTCCTTGTGTTGTACATTGACCACTGTGCTGATACAGCAACAGATCTCACTGCCCAGTGCTGGCAGGACAGCAGTGCACCCCCAGCTGGGACATAGGATTTGTGAATACAAAGAGATGCTCAGCTCCAGAGGGCTGTGAGCTTTCAGCCAATATGAAGCAGCACGAGAGGAAATGAAAGCAAGTTTGTGCTCCTCAGGAATGTCTATGATTACAACAGTTCAAAAACGAAATCTCATCTCTGTGAGAAAAACGTGACTGAAGTTGTTCCTGCATTGATAAAATTGACCCACATTCCTCCTTCCCTCTTAATTTTTTAATAAGTTGATTCATTCACTGCACGATATCACTCCGCGTTCACATCTTTATCAAAAGCATTAATAAAATATTCACTTGTGTTTTTGTTTACCAAACTGTCTTTCATGTGGATGAAATATTTCTCAAATCAGCTCGTTTATGTTTTCACTGAGCAGTGTATTAGGAAACCAGCAACAACATGGAATTTGTGTTGGTGAAACTTAAAGCATTTTGACAGCAACTACCTGTTCTGTGAAGTGCTCCTTAAGGGGAACACAGCTTTCCAGTTCCACAATTTCCTTACTTTTTTCCACCATCTCCTTCTGGTTTTGCTCCTTTCTGAGCACTGCGTGTCCTCGATACCATCTGAGCACCACTGAAATATAAAGGAACACACTGAGTGGTGACTGCAAAGCCCATCATCCTAAAAATGGCCATTTAGGATAAATTCCTTCAAGCTCACAAATGCAATTCTTTTCCTTACAAAGGTCTCGTCTACTGGGTACATTGAGAAAAGTTGAGACAAATGGAGGCAAGGTATGAAGTTAATAAGGGTACATCAAAGCCCCGTGGTTAGATGAAACTACAGCAAGCTGCAGACGTGTTATTGTGAAGCGGAGCAGCCACATGGGGCTTTAATAGCTCTGAGCTTCTGTTTGCAGCCTCATGCAATTAGTTACTCCTCACGGCTCCCTGCAGAGACAGGCCCCGAGCACACTGAGGAGCTGTGGGCTGCACGAGCTGCTGCCATCCAGCTGAGATGCTGGGGCGTCGACACGGGGCTCTGCCCTACACCCACAGCCCCACACCTCAATGGGGCACATGGGATCTGCCTGACCCACCAGCTGGGTGTTGCAGCACGACCTGGGCTGGATCAAGCTCTGGTGACACAGCTACCACAGATGGATGATGATGCAAATGAGACCAGGGGGAGGTATAACAACTAATACTCTGGGCTTTTTACAAAGTGCATCTGTTCCATCATGCTCTGTTCTGATGGAAGGAAGAAGGGCTGGGAAAGTTTCGCTAGAGAAATTGCAATTACTGATCTGTGAGGATGCAATGATAGGAGGACGGAGCAAACAAAGCCCCTTCCTCCACCCTGCTCCACACAAACAGCCCCAGTGAGTGCAGGTTGGCCATTATGAGCCACCACCTCTTGAGAACCTGGGGGGAAATCCACCTTTTCTGACTGTGATCAATAAGGGTAAAGAAAACAATCCGGAACTGCTGTTTTGAGATGTAGCTACAAGATTTTGGCAAACGAAGGAGAGCCTCAAACAAAGGTGTGCTGCTTCCATCCATAGGGGGATGCAGTGCAGAGGACGTTGGTGCAGAACCAGGCGTGCAAGACCCGCATTCACCTGCAAGCAGGTGTGAAGTGAATCCCTCCAAAAGGACAGCATTCACGCCTCTGCCGACTTTGGGATGAATTAGCATGAATTCATAATCCATAAATCCTGGTGGCAGCGGAACAGCATCCCTCCTGTTGTTATTTATTTTGAGATTTTCACTGGGGCAATAGCTTTACGTTTGACATTTATATAGGTCACAGTGAGCTAATAGCCATCTGCCATCTGGGGACTTTTATAATGAACATTGCAGAAGACTATGAAACAATCTCTGGCATTTCCGATTTGAACATAAGCTGAAATAGGGTTGATCTTTACAATATGCTCTGCTGTCTCTCTTCAGGTTTGCATTAGTCATTTGCCTGGCCTTGCTACACACACACACACGCTTGCACATATGGGAAGTGGTGGGCTTCAGCACTTAGTACTATCAGTTAATCACCACACACATGAGAAACCCAATACCTTGCCTTGCTGGGAAGGGCCCCCACTCACCTGAAAACCCTGAGCACGTTTCAGAACTGTTAATGACCCCCCTGCACAGACGTAAAATCACCCCTGCAATGTTGCACATTCATCTCCGAGCACCACCTCTCTGCTCTGCTAATCCAAAATAGCACAGCCTCTGCCTGGGGAGGGGATGCCCCCAGGAATGTGTTATTTCCTTATGGCACCTGAGTGCGCTGTGCTGCTCTCACAGATGGGGGGAACTGAGAGAGGAGAAGATGAAGTGAGCTGCTGAGTGACAGAAGCACCTACAGGAGCTGCGAGCAGAGCTGGGTGCCCTGACTTTCGGGTCAGAACGGCCCTTTTCCTTGCACCTATGTGCTGTTTGCTTTGTGACACCAATCTGTGAAAGGATGGAATGTGCTCAGATGGATGAGAACACCCCATCTCGATTAGTCACTCTCCAAAAGGCCTCCTAGGGGGCCAGGGCTCCTTAGCAATGCTTGTTCCTCCCGAGTTCCCCGAGCCTCAGCAGGCTGCAGGGTAATAAATTACATTTGTCTCTGCTTTAGCAGCAGCAGCTCAGCCGAGCCTTCCTCTCCATGACTCAACTCGTGATGAAATGCCTATTTCCTGGTGCTGAGATCTGTGAAAATTGGTCTTTCCAGGCTCCTTCCTGAGGGACGTGGCTCGGCGAGGCGGCTGGGGCATCTTTGATCAGATGAGCTCTGCTCCCTTCCTTCCCCACGCAGACGCCTGGTCCTGGGGTGCCACTTATTTGTATTATGTCTTTTAAAGACGACACACGGTGCGTTTGAAATCCAATCCCCTCTGGTGGGGTTGTGGGGATGGGATACCAGGGAGATGCCTGAGCACTGACCAGGTTTTGACCTGGTCCTACGAGGACTCAGGTTACACACAATACTCTGCTGACTCCGATAACCGTAAATGTTTTGGGCTGCAACTTCTGCAGAGTTCAGCAGGTGACAGCTTAAACAACTTAAATTCAGCTGCTGCTCTGAATGCTGATGCTCAGTGGGGCAAAAGGGCCAGAGGGCCTTGGGAGGGCACCTTCTCTGCTCCCACTGCTGCGCTTTCCTTTCCCAGCAAGTGTTCCATTCAAGGCTCAGAGGACAGCCTGGCATCCCTGCTGGCTCCATCACAGACCCATTCTCCTTCTCCTGGCCTCTGCCTCATGTAGTTACTCTGCACGGATGCAAACACTGCCTGTGTCACTGCATCGCTATTGACTCCAGTCCAAGTGAGAGCACAGCTTCATTCCAATGGTAGGCATGAAGAGATGAATGCTGTAACAGTCCTACCTCTGCTTCTCCCTTCCCAACAGCATCACGTAGCCAAGGCTGTGCTTAAGCAGTTAAGCACTGCTCATTCTTCTCAGCACCGCTGGCAATACATAACACAGCTCAGCCCATGGAACGCTCCCCATATTGTTATTAATGTCCATGTCACAGCTGCTTCCATAGGATGTCCATCACACCCAGGGATCACTGCGGGCCAAAGGTGCCAGGAGTTCAGCCTGGGTCCTGCAGGGGCTCAGACTCAGCTCCTCTTTGAATTATAAAGGGAGATGTGGAGGGGGAGGCAGAGCAGAGCTTCAGTTTCACTTAAGGTAGGGGAGGAATCATGCAAAGGGTACAAAAGAGAAATGAAAGCAAATGGTTCTGGGAATATACACTTGCACTGGCCACAATGGGAAAACTAACTTTGTTTTAAGGCAAGCCACATTAAGTACACTTACTTTTAATGTGCAGCAGTGTCCTCCCACATTCCTGCCTGGCTCCACGCTGACCTGCAGCACCAAAGCAGCCCCTTTGCCCACTTTCTGTACCCCGTCCCACCCAGCAGCTCCCAGCAACACCTGAGATGTGCCCAGCCCTGTGCTCTGCACTCCCTTCAGCACTGCCTCCTGCAATCTGATGTCAATCACAGCTGTTTTAATGCACTAAATTTCCAAATCCAGACTTGTGCTTACTTAACAATATGCTGCTTTGATCAGTGTAATACAAGCAAAACTGAGAAAAAGGAGCCCTTCTTCTCCCCTCCTCTCCTGAAACAAGCCTCACCAGGCCTCCAGCTTGTAAAACCAAAGAAATTGCAACCTTTAATTTTATTTCCTTCATTTTCAGGATAATGGTTAGGTGCTGGTTTCGATTAGGGGCACTTTGAGTGGAGACAAAGTTATTTTAAATAAAAAACATGTTGAGCTTTAGGGGGAAAAAAATACTCCACAACTCAATTAGGGAGAAACAACTTCTCAATGAAAGTCATTGCCCCCAAATCCTTGTACTTACAGCCCTGTAAAGACAAAAGGGAAGCACTGGGACAGCCCTACAGCCAACCTCTCCACTGATGCTGGCACCACTATGCAAGTCTATGCTACTGAACCAACATAACATGCAGGCTGATGTTTGCAGCAGAGATGCCTACACAGGATATATGTACTATATGGACATGGTAGCTCTGGGAAAAGCTCAGAGCCTCCATTTAATCCTATTTGGTTCAGATTGACCAAACACTATGATAAAAGCCAGGACTAAATGCTCAACAATGAGATAAAGACGAGAACACTTTAAGGTGTTCCTTTTAGGATTGATTTCAGTAAAATGGTCTAGCACCAGATTTAGGGTGATGAAGCACCAGATTTAGGGTGATGAAGACACTTACCCCAGCACAGGAATCGATCTCTGTGGTGCTATTATCTTATTATTACAGCTGGGAGCAGCTCTTCCACCTCCTGTAAGGAATATTTTCAGCACTCATTCCCTGACAGCACAGGAAGGCTGCCAGCACCTCAGGAAAGCTCTGTGGGATGAAGGTAAACCAGTTGGTCCTCCTGGACCAGGACCTCATTACACCGAGTGCTGACCAAGCACTGGCAGCCTGCATTGCCCCAGAGTGCTGAGCTGAGAGTGCAGCAGACCAGTGCAGTTGCATGCACTTCAAAAGGCTAATTTATTTTCCCGACGTGTGAGTTAGTTTTATGATATCAGCATTTTATAGCTAGAAAGCAATGGGTTTCTTTCCAGCTCAGGGAATGACCCTCCAGGTCTCCATCTCACCAAAGGCTTTGGACAAAGCCATGGCCCCTTTTCCTGGGCTTCCAGGTGGCCATCCCCAAAAGCAAAGGCATCTCAAGACAAATCCCTCAGAAGCTCTTATACCAGGCCTGGTAAATGCCCACTCATTCTGCATTTGCACAGTCATCGTGTGCACATGGGGAGGCACTGCACTCTGCTTTGAGAGGGCACACGGCCCCGTGCTGCCACGACTGCTATTGTACCTCTGCTGGCAGTTGCTGCATTACTATGACAGCTGCAAACCTCGATGAGTGAATAACCTAATCGAGCCATTAAAGGAAACAGAAGCCCTCTGCCCTGTTTGATTTCTCTCTGTAATGATGTAAAGTGCACTTTAATGGAGTCAAAGTGGTCCTGGGCCATTCTTGTTAAGGCCATTTGATGCAGTGCTATTGAGTCCCACTGCTAGCGTTCATTACCTCCCTTCAGCTCTCTCCCCTGCTGCATTGTAGTTCAGACTTCCCAGCACAGTTTCTCTGCTGCTACAGCCCCTTGCCTGCGTTTTGTCTACATAAATTAGACCTTGTGCAGCATATTGGCCTGTCAGGGGACTAGGAAGAAACTGTATATTGTTTCTGGCATTCCCGGGCCCTTCTGCCCCTGACATCTGCTGTGTTTGTGACAGGGAATACATTCCTGACTCATTATCCGGGCAAGCGGAATCCCTCCCTGACAGCACCATTAATCAGAATCAAGCAGTCCGGCAAATAAAAAAAAAAAAAAAAAGAAGAGAGAGAGAGAAGAAGAAAAAGAAAGAGAGCAAAGAAAAGAGACGGTTCCTAACTTTCGCTTCTGTGTCATTCCAACGTCTGGACAAGCAGCAATCTATCTTTGTGAGTGACAGCTCTGATGGATGGCATTATTTATGCTTTTGTGTATTAAAAGACAGTTCTGGCACTGCCTTGTCACTCTGCCAGAGATCCAAAAAAAAAAAAAAAAAAGTTGAAATTTAATTTGAAGGGAAAGAGGGCAAAGATCAGAGGATCCGGGATGGAGAGAACTGCATGGGAGGGATGGGGAGCTGGGAGAGGGGACACACAGTGCTCCAACAACTGATTGCCCCTACAGGTGCTGAGATTCTAGGTTTCACTGTGCATCTATAGTAGTGCCTCCCTGGGTTGAGGGTCTGTCTGCTGACACAAATAAGCTGGACGTTCCTTGGAGGGATGCATTACTGAGGGTGAGATGGGCACGTGCTTAGTTTCCTGTGCGTAATTTGTGTGTGGTTGTGTACATTATCCTATGCTCACATCCACGTACAACTAAGTGTGTGCACAGGGCACCTTTGCACAGTGGGTACTTGGACAAATTAATTCTAAACATTGGCTTTTTTTTTTGCTCTAGCATACATATCTTCAGAACACACATCTAAACAGGTACACAAAGACAGCCCCAGGGATGCATCCCAAGGCAAACAATGCACCTACACGTTTAATTCCTTTATGTTTCCTTACCACACTCTTTGTAAACAAACTCTAGTTGAAACAAAGGGTTGCATTCTTGAAATCTGATACAGTTTTGCTCATTTAAAGCTATGGGGAAAAAAAAAAAAAACGCCTTTCACTTCATCTGGAAAATGAAGTTTGAGTGTTAGCCCAGCCTCATGACTTTGCCTTTACATCCCCCACACACACAGCCCAGTTGAGTGTGGAATGCAGCAGTCCTGGTATGAAGATTTAAATGCCCACACTTCCATCCCTACCATCTCCTGCCTGTAGACATGACTGGTATTTGCATGTGAAGTGCCAGGCTGGGAGCTGGCTCACACCGATCCATTTATAACATCAGAATTGCAGGGAGTGTAAATCTGTGTCTTGGTTTAACTGCGCTGATTTATGTGCTGGCAATTGAACCCATGGATATTTATACAGCATACACCACACCGTATATAAATACTAGAACTTGGTCAAAGTATGTTTCTATGAGGATATTATATATAGTGGTACATGAGGAAACAAGCAGGCCGTGCTCGTTTCAAGAGCAAGCAGGTATATCTTTCTGAAAACTGTGCACTATGTGTCCTTGTGCCAACAGTGAATTTGGCCCTACATATATTTATATTTCTGCAGCCCTGACCATAGGAAGAGCCTCCCAGGACCTGCTGCCTCACCTGCAGGCTGCACAGTGCAGACCTGCCTGGTCTGAAGACCACAGTTAAGTTATAAAAGCACATTCCAGGAATAAGGCATCCCAAATTTAGCTGACAGTGCTGAATTAGAAGAACAAATCTTACCTGGAAAAGTTGGTTTGCATCACAGCTGGACGTTTCTTCATCTCTTTCTGATGTATCCCAGGACAGAATAGACTGAGCTGCCTGGATTCTTCTGTGCTGCTTCCAGAGAGGGATGGAGACCCAATGCCATTCCAACATGCATCCACCTGAGCATAAAATTGCAGAGAGCCATTTGATGGAGCAGGAGTGATGTGAGGGCCTGCCCAGCATGCTGCCAGCTGTGCATGTAATGCTGCCACGGGTCTGTAGGTGCACAGTGGTTTGAGTGCATGGGTCACAAACACAGAGATGGCGGCATGGAGCTCCCTGCAGTGTAACAACACAACGTGTTTCACTCTGTGATACTTCCAGCACTGACTGACACCTGGTTTTGACCTGAGAAAACATGAAATGACTAGAAACGTCGCTCTCATTATTTATTAGTTCTGCTTTCAGATGACCCATCTCCTGGCGATTTTGACAAACATCTGCTTTGGAACCTCTTAGTCAACACATAGCATTTGCTTTTAATTAATGCTGATTTGTTTCATTCCCAAGCCTCAGCAGGTTTCATTCCCCTCTCCTTGACTATTGGCATCAGCAGCAGTGGCCGCACCACACCTTGCAAATCTGGGCAGCAGCCATTCCTTACACTGTGGATCCAGGGCAAAATCCCAAGCACCTCAAAAACTGCCAAAGTTCTCGGCTAAATCCGGAAATGGTGTTGACTTGCAGGTCCAGCTGGATCGTAGCTATCATCCTCTTGGACTCTTCTTCCTGAGGAGAGTGCATCCATCTCCTCTTCCTATCCGCAGGGATTATTCAGCTCAGCTGCATTACAACACTCAGATGTAACTCAGCACACTGGCGGAGCACTACTGATGGACAGACAGGGAAAATGCTACGAGCAATTAAGAATCCAGCAGCCCACAGTCACACCAGTGCTGTTCTGATGAAGGTGGAGGTCACCTGCACTGACTTCACCTGAAAAGGTTCCCAAAAGGAATGACATGACAGCAACCCCAGGCACTGAGCCATCCTTGCAGAGTGGGAAATTGCAGAACAACCCTATTACTTTCAAGGTCCAGAACTTAAATTTCAATGTGAGATTCGTGCATCACTCCTGCAGCATCAGCCACTCTGAGGGAACCGCTCATCTTCCTCCTCTCAGCCTCAGTTTGGAGTCTGTGGGTTGGCTTTTTGCAGTGTTGGTGCTGCTAAATTGAAAGTGGGAGGGCAGGATGCAGTTAGGGGTGAATGTGCACAGGGCTTTCTGCTGAATTCCAGAGGCATAAATCGGGCTGCTCAGCTGCTCCAGATGGAAACACAACAGTCATCTTTCCTAAGAGCTCTGCAGAGAAGACAATAAGAGTCAATCTTATTTTCAGTCTCACCGTATCTTCAAATGGCACTGTGAGATAAATAAGTACATCTCAGATTGCACCTCAGTTGGGGTAAGTGGTGTAAATGTTCCCATCTCTGGTGAAGACAATTTCTACCCACTGAAGATCTGCCCCTTGATCTCCAAAGCCAAAGGAGCACAAACTCCTGTGTTTTAAGCACAGTAGTGGCAGTGCTTAATTCTATTCCGTCGTCTGTCAGAACAGCAGGAGGAAGAAGGAATGTATTGGTGTCATATGGAAACTACGGCTTGATGACGGACAAAATTAAATCCTTGCATTTGGACATAAACCATAGTAACACAAAATATGCAGCAAGTCAGGCTTGGTTTTCAATACTGAAAACACAAGGCCCCACTTGGCAGGCTGGGAAGGGATATTAGTCAGATTCAGACACGGTTTTCTTTGTTGTTTTTTTTCTGTTTTTTTTTTTGAAGGATAAATAATTATGTGTTGAGATATTCCAGACTCATGTTAACACAGTTGTGTGTGAACCACAGCAGAGGATGCTGTGAGAATGGGAAGGACTGAAGGTCCTTTAAATAACAAAGCGGCCCGGAAATCCTGGAGAAATTCTGGGGCTCACTTCTGGAAAACAGTCCCAAAATTTCCTCAAAATATGTCTGACACACTAATCTCCATAAATTAAACCTTGCAAATGTTTGCTTACTGGATGTTTTTAGGGCAGGAGGTGGAGGTGCAGGCTCAGTTTGTGCTGTGTCTCTGTGCATGTCCATGCATTGCTGCTGTTGCAGCTGGGCTGTGCCATGCCACAGGCTGAGCCCCGGCCCCTGCACAACCTCTGTGCTCTGC
Organism: Phasianus colchicus; assembly: GCF_987193195.1. NCBI lineage: Eukaryota > Metazoa > Chordata > Aves > Galliformes > Phasianidae > Phasianus > Phasianus colchicus. Next base: position 3,359,876 of record NC_143462.1, read on the forward strand.
AGCTGCTCCCACTGCCCAAATCTCAACTAAACCTTTTACCAGTTGAAATCTGGAGATGGCTTGCAAAAGTTTCTTTGGGGCTTGGCAGCGTTCCTTGTTCGATTGGAACAAATGTTTGCGCACAACAACAGATCAACAAAACACCATGGAATTAAGGTTGGAAAAAACCTCTGAGACCACCAAGTCCAACCATCAGCCTACCCCCACCATGCCCTCTAACCGTGCCATAGAACCATACCATCAAGTATTTTAACTTGTAGCAATGCCATCCCAAGTGCAAGAATCCTGAGATGGATTCACTTGCTGAAACAGCTCAAAGTCATGCACAGCAAATGACTTCTGCCTGGTGCTTTGTTCCATGGTCTTTGTGTTTTAGAAGAAACCCCAATGTAGCAAAAGGTCCCACCACCACGCTCCTGTTTTTATTTACTTTGCAATGCTCTGAAGGCAGACCCTATTTTTTTGTAGTGTTTTGTACAGCGCTCTGCTCAGCAAAGACCTGACCCAGGCTCTTCTTGCTACCTGCACTGTTTCAGCTGAGAACCATAACAGCTCCTTCAAGCTGGTGCTGTGATTGCTCCCAGAGAGAACAGCACTCAGATGGCACAGCAGACACAGATCTCCTGCACAGACAGATCTGGCCCATGTCCTTGTGGTGCTGCACTGCCTGCTCTGATTTGCACCGACCCCAGATTGCTGTGACTGCTGCTCTACATCTTGCACAATCCCGCTGCCCTCACGAGTGTGAAATGGAACTTATAAATCACATTTTGGAAAGGGCAAAGGACGTAAATGTCAGCGCAGCAGAATGAGTTTACGTAGATGAAGTCAAGGCGAGTAGCACAGATGTGGCATGGAGTTGGACTTCACATCTCACTGATGCTCTTGGTCCAGAGCTTTGCTCATTAATGAGGCCATGATTCTGTTATTCAAACTCGTGGTAAGTGGTTCCTCAGGCAGAGATCCAGCAAAGCACTTAGGCAAATTCATAAATTTATGTCCCATTGACTTCTGTGCAACTATTTATATGCTCAAAGTCATGCATGTCTTAAATGCATTTCCAGATCAGGCCTTTGTATTCAACAAATAGCACTTCTGCAGCAGCGTAAACCCCAGACTTCCAAGATTCACGAGTTCACATTGTGATTTCTGAAGCTACCACAACTGCAAGATAGAACTGAGCATCAGAAAATGCTATAAAATAAGAAGCCATAGCTTTGACCCACACCTGAGTAGGGCTGATGGAGTGCTTGGGAGCAGCTTTGGGTCAATCACCCATTTTTTAGAATGGCATATTTCAGTTCTCGCAGACTTCAGGCACTGAGGATCTAAGAACCTCCTGCATTCACACCTGTATGATCCACATTTTACTCCTTTCTTTCCCAAATGCAGCACAACACATTCTTTAACCAATCAAACATTTCAAATCCCAAAGCGACATTCTGCAGAAAGTGATTTAGAGTCAGCTCAAGCTGCTGTTAATATAATTGGTAATTTCATCAAACTAAAAGCCACGGTGATTTATTTTTAATTATACTCTCTATTTCTGTGTGGGAAACAGCCATACACACGCTGTGCCTCCATCCTGACTCCCCATCCCCATCCCCACCCCATCCCCATCCCATCCCATCCCCATTCCCACTCCATCCCCATCCTCATCCCCATCCCCCTCCTCATCCCCATCCCCATCCCCCTCCCCCTCCTCAACCCCATCCCCATTCCCCTCCCTATCCCCCTCCCCAACCCCATCCCCATCCCCATCCCCATCCCCAACCCTATCCCCATCCCATCCCCATCTCCATCCCCATTCCCATCCCTATCCCCACCCCATTCCCACCCCCACCTCATCCCCATCCCCATCCCCATCCCCACACTCTGAGCTCTCCATTGTGCAGGTGGGTTCACAGGGATGGGCTGACATTGACCAGGAGCAATCAGCAGCAGCATTTACACTACTCTGGACTTCTCTCCTGCTCCTTCTCACGTAGCTTTTCAGAGCCTGAGCCAGCACAGGCTGCGAGAGATGAACATGCAATTAAACCCTTGGGGAAACCTGCCTTGGTGAAAATCTCAGGGCAGACAAAATCCTGAGGCTTTCGATATTTCGTAGGATTTGTGCTTCTTGCTGCTCTCCTTCACACAAAGCCTTTGAGGAACAGATTAACTTTGTCTGCTGGGAAACTTTAACTGCAGGAAACTCCAGTCTGTTGCAATTGCTCCATTTCCCTTTGACAAAGCCCTGCACCCCGCGGGCCAACAACCTGCATTACGCCCACTGCTCTCACCGGGGTCACTTTACATTGCATCACTGCTAAATGGAAACCACCCGGTGACAATGGGGGAAACCTGAGCTCATGGCTCCAACTCCTGCACTGCTGCAGGGATGGCTTCGTTTGGAACTCGGAAGAAAACAACAGTAAAACTCAAAGTGTCACGGATTTGCCTTTTGCCCGTGGGGCTGCAGGGCTGTGTGTGTGTGCCCACATATGCTGATGTAGGCAGGAGGTCCCACAAGGTGCCCTGTGCGCTCTGAATGTTTTGCGCCCATCTCACCATCAGCCATGACCCCATTCCTTGTGTTACTGGCCTGGTTGTACAAACCTCAGCGAGGAAATCAGGCCCACGAGGTTGAGAGTTTAGTGCTAAAATGGTGGCTTTCAAAAAGCAGGCAGAGAGATTAAACGTCCGTTGAGGTATGAAATTCAACATACCCATTGAATACGTTCCCCAAATCTGAACGGATGCACAAGCAAGCCTCATTTCCCTCATCCCTGCCTACCAGCACCCAGCCAATGCACTTCGTGGAGTCTATAGAGACGTGGCATTATAAAGATCATGCAGCCCAGAAAAGTACAAAAGTGATTTAAAACGTTCTAATCTCATTAATCTGTTTCTTCTCCCTGAAGACGCTCAAAGCCCAGGCCGGATCCTTCGCTGGCAAGTAAAGTAGAAAAGCACTTAAATAAGACCTTGAATTTAAGCTTATGCTTAAATTATATTTACCACAAAGTTCATTTTGAGATAAATTCATGCTAAGACAATATTTCTAAGGAAAAAAAGCACTTCACTTAAGCCAGAGCCTTCGCAGTATAAATAGAGCTAATCTGCAGTAGATGAGTTTTTCTGCATCAGGACTCCTTCTCCCACTGCTCTGAGCCCCTTTCTGCAGTGCAGGGATAGGGGCAGTGGCTCATTGGCTGCTACCAGTGAGCTGATTCTGTTCAGATTTTGCACATTCGAGCACACAGCAACAGAAAGCCACTATAAAAACTGATTCCCAAAGCACCTCTAACAGCCCAGAAAGTCAGACCCATTTTCATGATCCCATTCTTTCCCTCTGGACAACCTATGGTGCACTGGGCCACTCCTATCCTTATCACAGCGTGTTCCCACTTAACATCCCTAAGCTTCCCACGTGTGAAGAAAGCAGTACAAATGTAGCTCAGCCACATCTGTAATTGGAGGTTCCGTGTGCATGCCAGTATTGCATTATTCTTATTATTGCTATTGACAGTATAAATGGCAGCACCATAATGGGACAACAGCATCAGGTCTCAGGGAGGCAGAGGGTAAGGAGACATTAATATGTGCAGTCAACATACATCTTGCACTAAGAGAGTGTGCTGGTATGAGTGGTTCTGACACCTAGAACATAAACCAGATGGCCCCTTTCTTACACCATATCATGCAAAAAGAGATTTGAATTAATTCATGTAGAAATCATGACAATTCTGTTACTGTTGGAACTCAGCGCGGCGGACAGGGTGGCAGGAGATTATGCTGAATTTTTAACTTATCAAATACCAGTGACAGATGTCACTGCCTGTGCTCCTTTGTTGTCTCCCATCCTTTCTCCATCTCAGAGCCTTCGTTTCCCTTCTCCAGAGCAGCAGCTCTGGAAAAGCATTTCAATTAAATTTTGTGCAGTACATTCTTCATGTCCCTGTGCAAAAAGCGATCCATCAAACCCCAAAGTGTGTTCCCAAAACCACAAAGATGCTGGGGTAAGCTCCACTTATCCACCCTTTTTCATTGAAATTTCATTCAAAATTTGCCAAATTTTACTGTTTTTTTGTTTTGTTTTGTCTTGTTTTTCCTTTTCCCCCAGATCGAAGCCCCAGGTGCTCCATCCCTGCCCTTCACACACCTCCTCAGCACCACACAGATCCATAGGGACTGGAAGAAGCCTTGGAGCTCCCCACTGAACCCCTTTAATGCAGGTTCCCTACAGCAGGAAAGCATTCAGGTGGAAACTGAATCTCACCAGAGAACCAGACCGCACCAACTCTCTGTGCAGGTTGTTCCAGCACTCTGGTACCCTCAAGGTAAAGAATTTCACTGCAGATGGAACCCCCTGGGCTTCAGTCTATGCCTGGCACCCCTTGTCCCAGCGCTGGGCACCACTGGATAGAGCCTGGTCCATCCATTTGTCTCCCAGCCTTCAGATATTGATAAGCATTGCTCAGATCCCCTCTCAGCCCTCTGTTCTCCAGGTGAACAGCCCCGGAGCTCTCAGCTCATCCCCATCAGGAGGTGCTCCAGGCTCCCACTTTCTTTGCAGCCCTGTGCTGGCCTCTCTCCAGCAGTTCAGTCTGCTTGGAACTGGGCATAGTGGCCTTCCTAAGGCAGAGCAAAGGGGAACAGCACCTCCCTGCCCTGCTGGCCGTGCTCTGTTCAATGCACTTTGGGGTCCCATTGGCCTTCTTGGCCACGAGGGTGCACTGCTGGCTCATGGTCAACTGTTGGCCAACCATTGGTCAATCAGAGCATCTCCTCGGCCACCAGGGCAAACTGCTGGCTCCCTCTGCACAGCTTGTTCCCACTGACCGTGCCAGCCCCGTGCTGGGCAGCATGAACAACACCAATCAGCACTCAAACCTCAGCCAACATGGCTTCAACCCATCTGCTGGGGTCCTCCCGCTGCTCAACAACCCGTGTGGTTTCGTTGGTGCTGGCAGAGAGCAGCAGTGCTGATGTTTCCTTTCATCAGTGGGGATCAGGCTCAAGCCACTGCCTCTTTGGATGTGTGTGTAGCTCTTCCACCTCCTGTCATCCTGGGATGACAGATCTGCTGGGGCCTGGCACCTGGGTGTGCCACAGAGCCAGCACTCAGCTCAGAGCACACACAGCTTTTCTTCCTTTTTTTTTTTTTTTTTCCATTGGGGAACTTTCTCCTCCATTTCCACCCCCACCCCCACCCCCTAAACCTGAATGAACACTTCTTTCAGTAATGGGTTTTTTCCACCTGGTTGACTTGATGAAAGGTTTATGAGTTGACATTATGTGTGAGAAGAACAAAGCGAGCGCGGGGATGTGTGCGTGCGTGGGGGCAGGGAGCAACCTCAGCAGAGCTGCTGAAAACTTTATTACAAACTAAGAGATGCTGAGAGCAATAAATCAGTCGGATGCTCCCTACGACACAGCTGAAAGCTGCCACTGCACAGCAGGAGAGGGCACAGGGCTGCACTGGGCACGGCGAGGTGCAGGAGGAGAGGGTAAAGGGAGGGCAGAGAGGGGATGGGAGCACATGGAAGAGGCTGTGGTGCTCCCATCCCTTGTGACTGCCTTCATGAGGTTCCAGGGGGATGAGCTCTGCTCACCACCCAGCTCGGGTGAGCGTTCAGCGGGGTTAGGAGGAAGTCAGCAGCTACGATTTACCAGCAAGGAGATGAACAGCAGCTTGCTGCCAGTGTTTGGAAACTACTATACCTAAAACAAACAAACAAAAGAATCTCAGCTGTTGTTTATTAGGAAACCAAAGTTAACAGGCTTACCGTTCAGAGACCAAGACCGACTGAGACCAGCTTCACTTAGCGTTGCAGAAAAGGGCAGCAAGGGCCTTTGCAGCTCCCACTGAGCCTGCACAACACGGAGCAGCCCTGCCACCAGCTCCAAGCACAGCCCGAAGCTCAGGCAGCTCAGCGGGATGCACACAGCCCTCCTGGTTTTATGTTCACCCCACGTTTTTCAAGCACCTAGCCTTAGTTCTGCTCTAATTTAGACCTGTGTTAATTAGCGCCGTCTCTCCTGAGGTGCAGAGAGTTTCTTAGGAGCAGCAGGCAGCGGCTTTCCCTGACTCAGCTGAATAAATCGCCTGGAGAATGGCTGTAACGTGACAAGCAGACCGAGTCCCAGCAGCTCCTGCAGGTCGTGCAATCCAGCTGCGTGCACTCGCTGCTATTTCTCCCTAGCAATCCCACGCCGTACACAAAGGCAAACATGTTTCTATTTTAAACTCTAATCCAAGGCTACTGCGTGCCTTTGGAGTGCGGATGTCCTGGAAATGTCACTGCAGAGCGGTGTGCTCAGGCGATCAGAGCCGTTCCATTTTGCAAATGACAGAGCACGGTCATAGATGACATTCAGGCCATGGGGTCAGGCGCAGTTGCTCAGGCTTAACTTGTTGAATAGCTCGTTAATAGAAAGGAGAAAGTGCAAAGAGGTCCTGAGCAGCTGTAACTTTCCCCAGATCGGTATTTCGGAGGCTTTTATCACAGATGAATAAAATCCTCTCCCCTGTAACAAGCAGTGGGCATTGCAAGTTACAGAGAGTTGAGTTTAGTGGTGGGTATACCAGGCAAAAAAGGAGGCTTGATATTTGCAGCTTTGTCGTGTATCAGAAGGTGCTGACATCTGCTGAGCCAACTATAAATGGAAAGTAGAGATGGGTGAGGGAAATGATCAGGACCAGAGATGGCAATGAGGGGCGATGCGAGGAGGTGAGGACTTAACTGGGACTGCTGAGGGGTCAACTGGGACAATTGGGAATGCAGCCTCCTGCCAAGAGTGGGACAGAGCCTGGGTCCGTGTGCCACGCAGATCAAAAGCAGCATGGGATGAGCAGCTGCGCTCAGAGCAAGGAGCACAACTCCGTGGTACAGCATGTGAGCAAAGTTCACATGGAAGGAGTCATGTGAACTCAACCTGCTGGGATCTTGGAGGCCCGGATTTCCCATCTTGGGCATTGTGCAGTGAGCAGTGAGCACAGACTGCAGGCTGGAAGGAAGCGGAGCTGCGTGAACAGCATTTCCAGCAGTGACTAATACTATAGGATGCCTCTATTTTTAGGCACCTAATCTGAGAGCTTCTTATCTGCAGATAGTGAGAACTGAGTCGCTTTTACATTTTTAGAAAACCAGGTGCTTTTAAGATGCACCTTTAAAATCAAGTTCTGTTTTAAATCACCGCCAAGGATCTCGGCTGGTGTATAATTGTGCTCCCAGGCACTGGCTCTGAAAAGCAGCCAGAGCTCTGTCCTAGATCAGCATGCAGTGACACGCATCATTCACGCTAATGGACTACCTCTAGCTGTGCTGGGGGAGAGGGAAGGGTGGGGAAAATGTGCCAAGATGTACTTAAAAAAAATAAAAGAAGAATCAGGTGCAATTGCAGCTCCAGGCTGCGTGCTTGGTGTTAATCATTTGCTTCATCTCTGGCTCATCTCTGCTCTACACTTTTGCACTGCGAGCAATTCAGATGTTCTGGAAAAAGCAAAGTACAGACATGCTTGAATGTAGAATTAGCACCTCGTTGTGAGGTTTCTGCCTACCCAGGGCCCAGCATGGGGAGAAGCTGTCGTTTTTTAGGGCCTGCAGCTGCCTGAGGGGAGTTTGGGGAGTTTAGAACCAGAAGATACCCAGTTTGGTCTAGAGGGAGGTATCCCTGCCTATAGCAGGGGGTTGGAATTAGATGATCTTAAAGGTCCCTTCCAACCCAATCCATTCTATGGTTCAACGATTCTATACCCACTGGTTCCAAGCCAAAGTTGGAATCAAACGAGTGAGCTGAACATTGCTGTATCAGACCGACCTCAGCTGGTTGTACCCAGAGTTGTAGCATAACTCGGTTAGAAAATGAGAGCAGCACTTATTCCTGCAGCTGACTGCTGTTCAGGAAGCAGTGTCCATCCCTGTGTTCCAGCTGCAGCTGAGCAGATAACAAAGCAACACTCAGAACTACTTTACGGTACATCTAATGGAGCAGGGAGACCAGAAATAGGGCCAGAAATGCACGTGGTATTGGGGACACGCTATGGCTATAAAGAGCAAAATGGTCTTCAGTGCTTCCCCACAAGTTCCTTATAGAGCTGGTGCCCTCACAGAACTATCCACATAGAGCTGACATCTCTTTCCTTCAAGATATCAATGCTGAGATATTTCACAGGAAATATTTTGGGGATATTTTTTTACCGTGTAAATTCACCTGATGAGGTGAGCATCCCAAAGAGGGACGTGGTCAATTCATCCATATCATTCCAACAGAAATGGGCCTTCTTCTGAAGTCTGAAGGAGTTGAAGTGAGGCTAGCAACACGTCCCTATTCACACCCCAAAGAGCAAGACCTGCTCCCTGACAAGCTGTTGATTACGAGCTCTGATTTCTCAGTCTCAGACCTTCTTTTCCTTTTCCTTGGGAGCAAATCTGATCCATGCACTTGCTGACTAATGCTAACAAATCATGCCAATTGTTGCTTGCTGGAATCACCTTTCAATGGGGAGCTGACAGCAAGAACAATGCCTCTGTTTGCAGCCTGGGGAGGCTGCAGGCAGCATCTGTCATCAGAGGAGCTGCTTGTCAGAAGAGGTTTCAGGCTCTGGCTGCTTCTCAGAGCAGGGAAAAAGAGACATGCATGGGCCCATCATTGGACTGCTGCTCTGCACCAGTGGTGCTTTTATCTCCCTCCTCCTTTGCTTGCACAGGCGACTTTGTTCTATCAGATGCAGCTTTTAATTATGAGAGTTATATGTGCCATTAGTGGTTTACCTGAAGGGAAATTGAATCGTGTATATAGCACCATTCTGCTATTCTCTGTTTATATGAAGCTGGATTTCCCTTTAGATAATTACTGAGGGAGATGTGGAACTGTTTCAAGGTTCAGTTCAACTAGTTAAGATTTTACTGGAGGAAGGAATTCAGCCACCGAAATTGCCATGGGCAGCATTGCAACCAGTTGGGTAGGAAAGAAGCAAACAGCAACCACTACTTAAGTAAGGCAGAGAAGAACATCAAAGAGGCATTCCACCAGGGGTTTTCATAGCAGTCAGTAAATTAAGCACGTACAAAGCAATAAAGGAACTATAATCATGCCTCACTATCACATGGGCACTTTTCATCCTGAAGGACAGCAAAGCACTTTAAAGGCTGCAGATCTGCCCATCGGAGGTGATGTTCATTCTTTGTCTTTTTTTCAGTCTTTGGATCAAGAAGGTATGATGCTATAGAACCTGCTGGCTCCCCAGGCAGCTCACAGTCTACGTGTGAAGTCTAAGAAGTCAAGAAGTGCTGAGCGAGGAGTTACAAATGCATCTCAGCACTTCCTAGGAGTTATGCAGCACTTGTAATGGTGTGAAAGGAAGAGCTAGCAGGCAACTGCTGTCCTCAGCCTTGCTCTCTGCCAAAGCATTGCTTTCCTCAACAGTGACACACGACTTGTCTTTTGGAAATTCTTGTGCATCCACAAGCTTTACCAAACCAAGCAGGAACTACACATGCACAATTGCATGGTAGCTGATGTGGAACCACTGCAGGCAATTGACCCTAATACAGGAGTGGATTTTCAGGCTGTCTCATCTGTCTCCTGGAAAAGGCCTGCTGGCAGGGATACCGCTTTGCTAGAAAGCCAACGAGTGTTTGAAGTTCATTTCTGCCTTCCGCAGTCAGAAGCTCATAAGAGCACCCAGAAGCTGCCAGCATACAAACTGCAATATGGTTACATTATGAATTGTGAGACCATGAAAGCAAAGGAAGGCAAGCAGGAGAGAGGCTTTGCTACCTCTGTTTTAATTTCATCTCAGTATCTCAGCAAGGACATCTATCTGTGTCACCCTCCAGACCTACCCATGCAGGTGGTGGCTGTGTCACCTTGATGCAGGAGACCCAATAATGCAATTACTCCCACCTGCAGATTTCCTTTTGCCGACTTTGCCAAGGCTGCACACTACAGACAGTTTGGAAAGGAGCAGAAATGTGTAAAGTTGGCCTCTACTTTTCTGGCTTCAGGAAGAAAATTGGCTTGATTACCTCTACAATGTATGATGCAACGTAGATCTCTGTTATTTCTGCCCAGCAATTTTCATGAGCAGAACCACTTTGCAACATGAGATGAGGAAGTAAAAACTGGAAGCTTAATAGAAAGCAGCAGACACAGACAAGCAGACATCAGCATCTAATGATGTCTGAAGAGCTTTTCTCTTTCAGTCCAACGTCTGTTTGGCCCATGGGCACTGTGGGTTATGTCAGTCAGTGTCTGTGGCACCCATTGCTAGTGAAGAAAGCTGCAATTACTCATCTTTGACAACTCAGTGCTACAAAGCCCTGTGAAGTTCAAAGCCATCCACCTGGTGCTTCTTTCTAACAGGCGTGCAGCTCTGATGGAGAACTTTGGGAATTCTTCATCTTTTCTTTCCCACACACCCAAAATCTCATTCTTCCCTTCTCTTTGTGGACTTCCTTTCACCCGGATATCACACTGAGAGTGTTCAGATGAGCAGGACTGAGATGAGACAGATTTCTTCAGGACTGAAGTGCCTCAATGCAATGCACTCCACACCAAAGGACACGATGGCTTGGGCAGGGCTACTCCAAACACAGCTCAGACTGTGCATACAGCAAACAGGGTCTTGTGAGAGCTCCTTTCATAGTGCTGCATTATTATAGAGACATGTGTCTGAGGATGCCACAATTATAACAGAGAATGTTTATTTTGTCTGTAACCCAGCTGGCTGTCTTGCTGCATTTCAAACCTCTTCAAGTAAATAAATGAGAGGACTCCACTTTCCCCTCTGTATACGAGTGTTATTTCATGTATCAGATGCCTGTACAAAAACTGCTGTCAGGCTATTAATTATCTGGAAAAACACCTTGAAACTTGACTCGATGAGGGCACGTTGCAAATGGGCTCTAATGGCTTTTATTTCTCATTTCTGTCACTTGAGATCTAATCTGCCATCTTCTCATTTTTTATCCTCTCTGCTCCCCTCGAACATCACTGAGGAGTTCTTTCCTCAATGCCAGGCAGGGGATGGGCGATGTGATGGGATCAGTGGGAGGTTCTGGACAAGGGAAGGTGAGCTGAGCAGTGCTGGGAAGAAGTTTTGGGCACAGTACATTTGGCTGAAGGTAAAGCACAACCACAGGGCTGCTCCTGTTCCTTTTCCAAACAAATGGAAGAACTCGAGAGGACCTTGAAATAGAATGGCCTGGGTTGAAAAGGACCATAATGGCTGGACTTCAAAAGTTGTTCAGATGCTCTCAGGTTATTAATTGGGTACCAGCGCATTTGCTAATGAATTTACCTATCAGTGATCAGACCTCAGGTAGATGGGTGGGAAAGACAAGAGGCAGTTCCAGACTGGAGCTGTGCAGTGTGAGATGCTCAGGCAGAAGCCACAAATTCTTTTCCTCCTCAGCTACATTGACACCGTGATCTGTTTTGGAGTTCCTTCTGCTTTATTCGGTTATGCAAACATTACTTTAAGGAATATTTCCCAATCCTCCTGTGGGAATCCAACCCAATTTCCAGAGACAACGCGTGTGCAAAAAAATGACTAACGCTGCTCTTTGAGGAGGGGAGGAGATTTAAGGCTTTTGACTCAAGGGTTTCTTTTCCCTTCTTCTTTTTCATTTCCCTTCTTCTTCTAAGTATCTCTTTATTCATCACTTTAATTACCTAATCGTAAATTTCTTTAGGGGGTTACTTAGAAGGAAAATTAGCATCAAAGCTTGGCAGTAAATTCAGGGGCTTTTGGAGCAGGTCCAAGCTGTTTCACCTGTGATTAATTAGATGATTTTTTTTCTTTAAGTGCCAGAGGGCTGTTGAGGTCTTTAAGCAGTTACATGACTGCTGGCAGCTCAGGAATTATGATTGATGCGTCAGTCTGGCATTCAGGACTTCTGCTTCTTTCTGGAGTTGCAGGGAGAAGTGAGAACAGAGGATGAACTGCACTGGTGGAGGCAAAATGCTCATCTCTGCCATGCATGGGCCCTCAGAACTCCTGAAAGAGCACCAGAATGGCTGGGACCACTTCTGCCATGCAGGAGAGCACTCAGCAGAAGTGTTCAGCAAAGCAGAACAGCACTGAGAAAAATGGAGGGATGCTTCCTGCTCAGATTGAGACCAAGTCAGGGCAGTACTACTCTTCTTTTAAGCTTTCTTTGAGAAGGCCTGGGCTTATTCTAGGAAGAAAACAAGAGGAAAACTCAAATCTCAACTTTAGAAACATTCTGTAGGGAAAAAAATAGTATTTATTTAGATAAAAGATGCCCTTTGTGTGCCTCTCACCCATCCTCAGGTAGGAAAGCTTGGGAAAAGCACCTGAAAATGGAGATGGTGAGACCAGCAGGCTGCTTTGGTGCTGCCACTGCTCCAGCCACATGTTTCCTGGGAAATGGAATAACTTCAGCCATTAATGCTTATTAGTTGGCACATGTGCACCACAGAAAAGTGTCAGAAGCATTAATGATGCACTTCCAGATTGATTAATATGGTTAGCTCACCTAATTCACTCTGAACGGCCTCCTGCTGCATGTGCGGAAGCAATCAGCAGTTCAACTGCTGCAGTCCCTGTAAGAGGCTGATGGGGAGATGGGGGATGAGACCACAGTTTTATGGTACTTTGGTGGCAGGTTAAGAGAGTAAGCTCATGGAGATGGATGGGAAAGCAGCACAAGCCCTTCCTTTGGTGTGAAGCAGCTGGAGAACCCACTGCCAATTACTGATTCAGAGTGACCACCTTCTGCTCTGGCATTAATTTAAACCAAACTGGGCGTTTGGAGTTATTGCAGTGGAGTCAAAATTGTATCTCAGATAAAATACTGGTTCATATGCTCTCCAAAGCTGAGTTCCTGCTGTTGTGCCCTTCATCCCAAGTGTTCCCAGCTCCACGTCCCGTTGTGGCAGCAGACAGAACATCACCCAGATGGGAAGCAGTTCATCTCCATGGGCAGACCCCATCACTGCTTAGAGAGGAATGACACCCTCTCTCTGCAGCCACCTCTCATTTTCATCAATGGCCACCCTGCCCTATCCCACATTTATAGACTCTGGATTGTCCTCAGAGCTCATTGACTTCGTGTCAATCACCACCTCTGCCCTACAGAGCCCAGCACAGTCCTCACTGCTCCCCATGCTGCATTGGAGCTGGCTGCAGGAAAGGACATTCGTATTCATCTCCTTAAGGGCAAAAGCAAAGCTCTGGTGTGTATGTGTGCATGCACTGACAATGAGGAGATCTGGGTTCTGTCTCTGTTTATGCCACAGATCTGCTATATGTTTCTCAGCTGCTTCCCTGCTAACTCTTTGTATGCATCACCTGCATACACGAGCTCAGGGACCACTTTTAATTGCTTCTAACCCCAGATTTTCAAAACTCAACTGGAAACTGTCGGTACTGCTAAAAGCCAAAACCTACAAATATCAATCCCTATGTACAGGGAGGTCTTCCTGCTCAGGAAGGGTGCAGGCAAGCAAACTTTGGTGCAGAGATCCTGCAGCAGCTTTGTGTACCACGCCGTGGTTTTCATTGCAGGAGCTGAACTTCTTTCTACTACAGCTATATAAATGTATGACCCAACAAATATGCAAGATCCTGCTGCTGAAGAATCAAAGGTGGCAGCTTCAGAAAGCGTGTTTGCATGCACCCAGACACACATTCTCTCCTACACCTTTGCTTTTCACAGTTTGTGACAACAGAGATTATTCCTAGTTGGAAGAATGTGGCATTGTTGACATTAAAAAAAGAAAGCAGCAGGAGCAGCAAACAGGCCTTTGCTTTGCTTGAACAGCACAGGCTTTCTTGATCAGCTGTCTGAGGTGCCTCATCTGTACAAAGCACTTAAACCTGTCTAACATCAAAAAGGTAAGACGAGTCACTTTGATGCTTCAGAGCACATGCCTAACATGATTAGCGCAGAATCTTCTGGTGATAATAGAATTATGCAAAGGAGGCCTTGACCCATTAATGCTTTTACCTTCCTTAGGATTTCTCTCCCCTTTCTTCTACGAGAAGCAGAACTGCTTGCTCAGAGATAGCAACTAAACAAAACGGTGGGATAAGCAAAGTGAAAGAGGTCCCTCCATCACCTTGTCATCTCTCCCTGCTCCACCTTAACCCAGCACGACACGCTCCAGCAGCCGTGGGTTAAACCACCAGAAATCTGACATACAGGAAAAGCTCTGTAACCACATATAAGCATATCCCCCCCCCCGCTCTGACAGCTTTACACCACCCGTAGCTCTGAGTAACACAGCAGCATTCCCAACGTTTGGTGCCCTAAAGTTGGACCCAGCAGTTCCTGAATTTCTCTTGCATATGATGATTTCTAGGGAAAGCACATGAATTCAGATAGAAGAGTTTGCTGGCAACGCAGTCTGAGTTTCTTACCCATTTGGGAAAGTTCTGAGTAAACCAGTTCTTTTTTTTTTCTTTCTTTCCTTCTTCTGGTAATTTTCTTAGTAAAAATGCATTAACATTACACAAGAGCTGCTTAAAACCAGTACAGAGGTCCAGGCATGTAGATATTTAAAGACAACAGAGCAATAAGAAAAGGTGTTACCTCTGCGCTCAGTCTGAATTACTGCAAATAAAGAAGGGTTCAGGTGATGACAACACAGAAAGCTTGCAGTGTCAGTATGAGATTTCCTTTGTAGTCAGATCTCAGCTCCTCCTGAAGCTTACAACAGGACCAGGGGCTGCAAAGCCTGCCCCAGACTCTTCCTTCCACCTTTTAACAGTCTCTTAAAATACTGCATGATAGGGAATGGACCGAGGATGCTGTTATCAAAACCTTGATCTGCCAGAGGGTGAGCAGATCCCAGTGCAAAAAATCTTATCTAAGTTTGTATGTACAGTGGGCGACTTTAGGCCAAAAAACCTCCTACCAAGAAATCAGCTGTCCTGGCTCAGTTTCAGGTCTGCACAGGGCTGGCAATGAGAAAGCATTTCCATGGTATTTTGTTTGCTCTAAGCGTGGTTCACTGATTCCTACTTACAGTTCAAGATAGATTGCATGATTGCTTTCTTCCAGGAAAGATGAGTCCAACACATTAAGTCACAGACTGAATCCAAACCCCAGATTTCCCCAGGACTGGATTTATTTCCATCTGGAGTTTTGGTCCAAGCTTTTTTTCCCTTGTTTGTTACTCACACTGTTTGAGTGGAGTTCCTAAGTGTCCCATCCTAAATCAGCACCCATTTACACTCAGCTAAACAAATCGCAAGAGACATCCCCTCCCCTGAAGCTCTTAATTACCTAAATTAACAAGTATGTCATTATTTTCCCTGCGTTCAGTGGGCAGCAATAGGATATGGGGAGTAAAATAACTCACCCAGGGTCATACAGCCCATTTGCAGATTGGTGTTTAACACTTAACTGCAGAGCTTTATTTTATTCCTCAAGGGGAAAAACCCAGACCCAACCATTCCCACGGGTGGGAAAACTTCTGGAGTATTTATTTGCAACAAAGGCTTATTTTCCCCTTTTTCCTGCCTAAAATAGGAAAAAAAAAAAGACCAAGACCATACTCTTGAGCTTCAGGGATCTGTTAATTGGCTCCCTAGTAAAATTACAGAGACTCAGCTGCCTGATAATGATTGTAAATGACAGAGACTATCAGGTTTACCTTGTGATGTCCCTGGGGAGCTTGCAGTTAGTTTAGTCTGAACTCTGCATCAGCTGTTTGGGTTCCTTTCTTCTCAGCATGTGGTATCTGGACTCAAGCTGCAGTCTTTCAAACCTAATTAGTGTTAGGGGAAAGAGAGAGTGGAAAAGAAAAAAAAAAAAAAAAACCATTCTCCTGCTTCCCTCCACTGAATATAACACAAGGGCAGGATCTGATTTATGGCAAAAGTAAATGGGGGATTATTTGGGGTTGTTTGTTTTGTTTTTAAATGTCCATCAATCCAACATCTTCGGTTCTGTATGCAGGAAAAGCGCATTTCAGAGTGCTGGGGTCTTTGAACTGAGTTGTTCAGCAGAGTCTCTCAATTTGGTGGAGTATCGTGTTTGAATACAGATGGATCTGTTCTACACTCAGCAGAAACTCAAGTTTTTTGCCCTTTGCAGGTACTTTACTTTCTGATAGGCACTGTTGTTAGAGCTTCGTGACACTGTTTTCGATGCTAATCTTCTGTGATTGGCCAAATTTCAACTGCCTGCTGCCCACTAAGAAATAAGAACACTGACAATTGATTGTGGGATCTCCATTTCTTCTATAGCTCTTTATTTGAAGGGCACTTTGCAGTCTCTCAATTCTGGCATGGAGGTGTCTGTGGTATCTGTTTTGTTTTTTGTTGTTTTTTTTTGCTTTGTAACTAATTCTCCAATTCCTCTTACAGGTCTTCAGTTGTTGCAATGTTGAACGGAACGATGGAGAAAAGCAGATCTGTGGGTAACATCTTTAAATCACTGGTAGGCCGAGCAATCACAAACCTGGAAAAGGTAAATGAGATTCAGACTGCTTGGTGAGGCCTTTGCACTGAGTCTGGGACAGGAAGAATGCTGGAATTTGTATGGATAATGAGTGCATCTGCAGAGTTCTTTGGAATGCTGAGACAACACGCAGAGTTTTGTCATACCTCCCTTTGCACCTAGGATTGGCCAACTTATTAAAAAGGAAACTCGTGAGTCTCTGAAACAGCTGGCAAAATGTGTGATAAATGTTTTGATTGCTCAAATTCTCTAAATCAAAACACAGCGTCTGTCTGAGATCTGGACATCAAGCAATCACGGAAACCTTGACATGGAAAGATTTGGAGCAGATGGGCTCAGATGAGGCAGTTCTCCCCGCCCTCAGCAGTGTTATAACTTCATGCTCCAGCATCTCTCTAATGAAGAAAAGATAAATCACACTTCAACTTCAGAGAAACTCATGAAAGCAGCAGTAAGCACTGGATCTCCAGGAATAATCAGAGAACCATGTTCAGATTACTCACCAGTTTGCCCCAGATGGCCTTAGTTGCCTTCAAGGATGTCTGAACTCAAGACAAAAGTAAGGAATTCGGATTGCCTTCCGCAGATGCCTAACTTCAAAGTCATGACTGGCATCCTTTGACTCACAGTACAACTTAAAATGAAGTGTACTTGCCTGTTCTTGTATGGATTGGGCTCCTCCATCAGCCGGTAGAGGCCAAAGCAGAGTATTCCAAATGTGTCCAAAGCTTTGCAGTAGATGTCTCCAAAGGAATCCTCCTGCAATGAAAGAAACAAAACCACTCTTACCTCAAAGGAACCAAACTGGACAACTCAGCCCAGCACTGAATCGAACACTGAGCCAACTTCTATTCCCATTCACTACTTTTTGTCTCATTGTATTTGGTAAGAAAGACAGAAAACAAAATGATTGATCCCCCCAGAAGGTTAGAATCTAATATAAAGCCATCTGATGTCTTCAGTCTCCTTAAAATATGGCTTGAGCTACACAACGATCTTCGGCTGTATGAAACAAACCTTCAGGTAATGACAACCAGCATTTCTTTTCTGAAAGCACTGGGGATGAAAGCTTGATCCCTGCAGCCCAAATCCATGCCACGACTCACCATGATCCCTGACAACCACCTCTCAGACAGTGGCAGGAGTGCCAGCTTGCACCTGACTCGGTAAGGATTTTGGACCATGTTATCCAGACTTCTGCTCAGTCTGCTGTCCTCTTCTCCCAGATGCTCCAACACTGGGCTCGTCCTGCTTGTCACCAAAGCCTGCAGCAAAGCCAGGATGTGATGGTTGTAGTAGGTCTGCATAGGAAGAAACAAGGAAAATGTCAAGACTAAAGGGTATGCCTTGTCTGCTGAAAGACAAACAGATTTTACCACCAAAAATGTGATCAGACACTTTAGAGAGGTTTTTTTGTACGCTTGGCTTCGTCCTTAATTAAGTTTAAAGTTTTCTGATGCAAAGATCTGAAGACAAAAACACAGCATCTTTTTTTTTTTTTAAATTACTTGCTCTATAAGTGTTCCCTCTGCCTGCAGTGCATCAAATAACCCATTTCCCACCCTTTCTCAAAAAAATCTCATTTCCTACATAGAGCCACTTTGTGGAATCTGTCACCTGTGCTCACCTGAGCAAAGAAACTAAACAAGGTGCAGAGAAGGAACGCTGCTATTAAATCCAAGCTCAGCTCAAATCCGCTTAAGAACTTCTGACCACATTGTCGGGCAAAAAGGTATAATGCTGTTGGAGTAATTCCCAGCCTTTTAAAGTAAGGAGCTATAGTCCAGGGTTATCCAGGAGTGATACAGCTTCAGGGGAATCTGCACTTTACATATTTAACAGAAGCGTGCTGAGCTCTTTAACATATCATTGCTGTACTTTTTGACATCAAAAGGATTGCATTTCCATACTTGGATGAATTAATAGGATTTGCATGTCACCCTCATTCTGTACTTTCTTGGCTGAGTTACACGGCAGGGGTTTGAAAGGCAGGGAACAACGACAGAGGTGTGTGTACACACCGGGATGCAGCACAGTGTGCTCACAATGGGTCTGACTTTAAAGCATTTCTCTGGTGTGCCCACGAGGAGTTCTTTCCCAGCTGTTGTCTGGGTACAACTCGAGATAAGGACACTTCCTAGGGATGGACCTGCACAAAAGGCTGTGCCAGAATTCATCTCCCACCACCTGTTTATGAGGGTGGATTGTGATAGGACAAGGGGGAATGGTTTTAAACTGAGACAGGGGAGGTTTAGGTTGGATATTAGGAGGAAGTTTTTCAGCCAGAGGATGGTGACGCACTGGAACAGGTTGCCCAAGGAGGTTGTGGATGCTCCATCCTTGGATGCTCCATCTGCTCCATCCTTGGAGGCATTCAAGGCCAGGCTGGATGTGGCTCTGGGCAGCCTAGTCTGCTGGTTGGTGACCCTGCACACAGCAGGGGGTTGGAACAAGATGATCATTGTGGTCCTTTGCAACCCAGGCCATTCTATGCTGATTCTATGGATTTACAGACTGAGTGAATCTAACATAAGGTGCTCCAGTGCTCTAAAGCAGAGCCAAGCGCTGATCATTCTTGGACAGACTTGGAATCTATGCTGGAGTGAAATTTTATCCTTTAAGACAGGTCATGCTAAGTCTCAAGTTACTTTTTCACTTGACACAAGCAGCCATTAATTACTATCTGGCTGACTGACATATCAGAGAGTAGCAGCAATATAATACTTTCCCTAACACCCATAACTGGACTTGACATGCTTATTTTGGACTGCTTATCCCTTTGATAGCTTTGTTTTGTATTTATTCAATTTCTGCAAAACTGCCACCCAAGCACTATCCCCTTGGACAAGAACTGAGAGCAATGCACGTGGAACTCAACTCCAGCATGGGGAAGAGGGAGAAAGGGGCTTTGGGGGAAAAAAAAAAAAGAGATGGCAATTTAGAAACACCAACTTGTGAGCTGAACTTCAGTTTTACTGCCAAAATCCTGGCTTAACTACACTTAAGTGTCACCACAAACTATAGCGCTGACAGCAGTTTATAATGATCACACCATCAGGATGGAATCACCACAGTCCTCCTGGTCTGATTTGTTTGTGGGGTTTTTTTTGTGAGATGTACCCATTCCTCTTAATGCAAATGTCTCTAAAAGGACATCACCAGGAATTTAAGGAGAATCAAAATGAATGCTTCCTTTAAAGCCTGGTCTTGTGGATCAGCCATGGTCCAAACATGTGGAACTTTTCAGAAAAGAGCCACTGGGTTAAAAAGTCCCATTGAGTTGAAAAGATATTCCATCCAAACTTAGAGTGAATTTCTGCCTGGGTGACAGACAGATGAGACAGATGAGAAGAACTTCTGTTCGTGCCCATGCTGCTATGATAATGTGGTGGTAGTGAAAACTGCCTGTTCCCTAGTTCACCAATGTGCCAGAGCTGTAGGATTCCACTCTATGTGACCCAGGTATTCAGAATCCCCATAATCTTCTCAGCAATGAGCATCACTGCTGGAGCCTCCACCAGAAGGCCAGCTGGTGCTGAATGCAATTCCAGCATCAGTGACTGCACTTCCCTTTGGGGGACCGATAGTAAGTTCATGTTATCAATCAAAATGTAAATAAATCAGGTAGGAGGAGAGAGAAAGTTATGAAAAGCTATTAAAGCACTCTGGAAGTTCCTTCAAATATTAGCATGAGTATATAGAAATTAGGGAGAGCAGCTGCTGCTTGCAGCATCACTCACGTGTGTCTCCTGGAGCCCAAAGTTGCCTTTCATTCTATGGGACCTGCTACCCCAGGAAATCATAGGATTAGAGCAGTCCATTGGCAGGAGGTTGGAGCTAGCTGGTCCCTCCCAACTCAAACCATTCCAGGATTCCATGATTAGCAAATTGCTTAAACAGGAATAGACATGTTTAATTCTGAGGGCACAGAGTCTCGTGCCTTTCTGACACGTGTGTGGCCTTGACCATTGTGAAGGGTAGATTAAGTGGGTTTACCCTGGCTGATAATCACTTTGTTAACACTCCAATGCCACTAAACGTGACAGGAGGAGATACATCTACTTACCATAGACAAAAGAGAATTCAAGAAGCTATCTGAGAAAATAGCTCCTGCAGGGGCAGCGGTGGGGGAAAGCAGATCTTCCTCTGGGATGTCAGAACTGCTGCTGGGAGACTGATTAATGAAGTGGGCGTTTGGTGAGAACTCTGTTGGATAAGCAAAGAAGAAACAGGAAACATCTTAGAAATGGAGGGAAGCCATCTAGGATCAGAAAAGAAAGCTAATATATGGAGCTTGCCATTCTGAAGCCAGCACTAGGAACAGTGTGCTGCATTAGGAAGGGGGAACAAAATAGTGCTGCTGACTGATGGTGCAACGGGACACAAAAGACACAGAAGCCTCAAACTGATTTCCCATGCAAGTGCTTAAAGATAAGAGGCCAAAATTAATTCACCTGTTTTGAAAAAGAAGGAATAGTCTGACTTCTTCCACTCTTTTTCCTGACCTAACAGGAATGGAATGACTCTATTGGCTTAAACTGGGGTTAGAGTTCCTTACACTGTCCTTCTGTTACAAGGCTGATGAAGTGAGGATCCCTTTTCTTGCTGTCTGAGGTAGTCCTGCAGAATTCCCCCCCACTCAGAAAGTGATTCCACTTCAGCTCGCCTTCTATTCTCAGAGAACTGTTTAAGTGTACCCTGGCAAAAGTGCTCCTGGACGTGCTGAGTTTGTCCTGGCACTCCAGCACAGCCACTGAACTCTGATGAATAACAGCAGCACAGTTAGAGAGAGACAGGAGGACTGAAAAGAATTGAGATCAAGAACCCACGTCTTCCCATTAAAAAATAGAGAGTGCAAAGAACTCCGTGCGAGTAATGATTGATTTCTATTATGTCCCCTTGGGCCAGAATGCATTTGAGTGTATCATTTTTAAAGATGACTAAAGCTAGCCAGAATCACCACGCTATTAATGCCTCCTGTTGTCTTGCAGTGTCGGTGCCATCCTTCAGCCGTGTGCTCTCAATACAGATATTTCACCCACCCTGGCTTTTAGGAGCTGGCATTGCTCTGGAATTAATCAGTGTGGCTTCCCAAGCCAGCCTGCAGCACCCAGAGAGCACAGTCCTGCTCTATTTTCCACGCTGTCCCTTCTCCTTCACACACTCACAGGATCCCTGTTTGCTTGCAGATGGCTGATTTTATCCCATGTATCTCCAGCCCTTTATGGTGTGGGTTTTTAAGATGTGCTGTTCAGGTAAGTGCCTGCTTACAGTAGCCCTTTGAACCCAGGGATTAACTCCAGTTCAGAAGATGTTCAACATACTGAAATGTGCTCAGTGTGTGGAATGTGGACCAGCAGACACCTCCACGTGCAGCTGTCATTTAACTGGCCTTGCTTTTGTGCTCCCAGGTTTTATATTGGAGCATCACAGAACCATAGGGGTTGGAAAGGACCTCTGCAGGTACCACAGTCCAACCCCCACTAAAGCAAATTCCTCACAGCAGTTTGCAGAGGAAAGCATCCAGGTGGGTTTGAGCATCTCTAGAGAAGGAGACTCCAGCACCTCTCTGAGCAGCCTATTGCAGGGCTGTATCCCCTGGAAGGTAAAGAATCTGGGGGTTATTTTCCTTCCTAGCCCATCCTTGTAACTCTGGACATGTTTCCATGCTGTTGAAGACCACAAATGGGGCAGCCCTCCATGTGCTGAGGGGACCAGGCTCGACTCGTTATTGTGTCAAAGAGCTGACATGACTAAAATCCAAGTTATGTCAACAGCTCACAGATGTTTTCCCCTCCATGAAACACCACATCCTGGAGGGAAATCACACCGGAGCAATGGCTGTCTGCAGACATTAGTGTGACTGCACGATACCTTCTCCCTGGGCCTTAGGAGCCAGCTCAAAACATTTCTGAGGCTTTTGGACACCACAGAAATAAAAGCTGAAACCAGCAGCACTAGAGAGCATCCAAATATCGCTCTGGGGAATCCAACAGTTCTGAAAGACTCTGAAGAAAGCTTTATCTTATCAGTTTCTGCTAGAGAGCTTCAGTCTAAGGACTGAGCAGCCCACTGCAGCGCTTTGCTGCTTTATGGTGGCAGGAGTGCATTTGTCCCATACCCACCCTGCAGAAATGTAGTGCCCACGTACAAGTGTTGCTCCAAAGAAGGAAGAAAGAGAACCCAAACCTGAGCACGTGGCTGAGGATCCAGCTACGACACCCAGCAGCACGCTGTGCTGATGTGATGTGATGTTCTTGTGTCAGCATTCTGAATGGAGCAAAACATCCACGTCATTGGGGACCACCAGCCCAGCATCACCACTCTGGTGTGACACTGACCGCTGCATTACCGATCAATTAATTAGTGCTCGTGTTCCTAATTAACGAATCTAGTTCGTAACCATCAGGAGACAAAGGCAAAGATAAAAACCAGCCAAGAGCAGCAATGGAAGAGCTCCATGGCTGCTCCAGTTATAAACACAGGTTAGAGAGGCCAATGGAGGAAGGCTGCAACAGCCACCACCAGGATCCAGAGAAGAGGAGGGAAACCACTGCTGTGTTCCAGAAAGCTGGGGTTGAAATGTAAAGAATCAGGCCTTGGTTTGCCTCATTTTGTTGGGAGATGAAAACTGGACATGAGATCTTTCTTTAAATCACCAGAGAGAGGGAAGCATGGCCAAAGGATAAGTCAGATTCCCTCTGAGCACAACTGCGTTTGGTGGTGTCTCTTTCTTTGCTGAAAATAAAGGGAAAGCAGGAAAACACGCTCCTGATTGATTTATCATAGTGAAGTCTGTACCCAAAGGTGGGATGAATGTTGGCCACGTGACCAGAACACAGATCTCCTGAGATCCAGTCTAGCAGAACAGAACAAGGACATTATCTTCATCCTAAATGGATGCTTTGGTGTTTTGCTTCACACTGAGACCTTTGTAACACTTTGTTTTATTTATTCTCCCGATAAACCATCCTGACTCCTTCAAAGGCAGTGAATTAACATCTAAGTCAAACCTTTTAATGTTCCTTGGACATGTAGTGCGTGTCGCTTTCTGCCTCTGAATTCTAAAAAGGCCCGGGCTAAATAAATAATGCAGCACGCATATTGCTGCTGTGAAATTCTTTCCTAAAGAATAACTTACTCAGCTCTGTAGTGATGGGGATCCTTTTATAACGTGGCTCTGATTGATTCCCCAATGCTCTTGCTCTGAAAACAGCATCTGTAGAAACAGTCAATAACAACACGAGGAGAGAGGGAAGTCGGTGGAAGCAGAAAGGGGGAGGGGATAAAAATGAAACCAAGACACAATAGTTCAGGCTGACAAATGTAGGAAATCTTTTGCCTATGCCTAAAAATAATGTCATTGTCATGCAAAAAAACCCAAAGCATTTCCTATATTTAGAAAGTTTCTTGACTTGGCTTGCTTTTCCAAGGCTTACTTTATTCATTCAGGGCTTCAAAGGACGAGAAAAATAAAAGCTCTCCTGGGAGCTGCTTATTGACATCGTTACTGAAATATAATTACGCTCTGTGGTGCAGCAGTGATGGTTCCAGTGCTGTTTGGCCCCAAGTACCCAATAAGTTACGCATAGAGGGAGAAGGTTTTGTCTTATCCTTCCCCTTCAAGGATGCTGTGCGTAACTGGATGAAACAGATGAAGGCCAAAGGCATAGGCCATGAGTTTTGAAGACCTGACAGTCAAGAAAAAGAAAAATTCAGAAGTTCCTACAGCACGTGTTCTTATTGCACTCAAGTCTTCCAGACAATTGACTTGGTAAGAAGCAACCCAACCCCAAATCTTCTCTTTTTCTTGGTTGTATACAACCTTGTTTCCCTTTCTGTTACACCTGAGCCTTTCCTTTGCTGCCCAGCACAGCACTGGGGTAACTGAGGGTCAGGAACACCACATGCAGCACATGGTGTTATCACAGCCAAAAGGATGAAATCTGAACTCCATTTTGCAAGAAATGAAACTTGTTGAGATTTGGATAGTTTGTAATGACTCCTTCTCCCCTCCGAGGAGCAAGTGAATATTGGAGACCAACCATTGTTCCAATCATCCATCCCTGAGCTTAGGAGATGGACCCACAAACACCTTGCTAGAGATGGCAGGAGCCACCACACCTCGAAGCAGCAGAACAAACCCTCCCCAAGCACAGCAAGGCATCTCTGAATACACACAACTGAATGCCTGAAGTGAATCATTGCCTGCACTGCACCTCTCCATGCGCTGCACCGGTTGATTTGAATATGTCTGATCATTGCCTGGATACCTTTTCCTTATGTCAATATTTTTCCTATGGAACAGTACACAGCGCTCCACCTGAAATCCTACAGACTGGCAGGGTGCTATTACAAAAGATTACTTAATTGCAGATTACTTCTGTACGTTTGAATTTCAGTAGCTTATTAAGTTGTCAGATTTAATTACCATTACATGTTTAGATTATGCCACAGATTATTTAGTTCGGTACCTAGGTTTGCCAACCTGTTTGCGTGGTGACATGACAGGGTGATAATTACAGCATTACTGGAAAACCTAAAATTTTCCATGGGAAAGACTAGAAGTCCTTGGCATCAGCACGACCTCAGTAAACACTCGTTCTTGTGAGCGTAAGTCGTGTTTACCGCGGTGTGGGTCTGGTTCTCTAAGAGCTGCCTAATTCTCCACCCCATGGGACAAGTCATGCACAGAATGGGCCTGGGTTGGTTGAGTTTGAAATGCTCACCCTGAAATCTAAAACCACAGGGAATGCAATTGAATTGTGTTTCGTTACGGCGTCCAAAGTGAGACTACGTTTGCTGCAACGTTTACCAAAGCACCTGAGCTCTGAAATGCAGATTTCACTGCTACAGGTGGCTGCCTTTAACTTCTGCAGGAGGTGAACTGACACCAAGTTCAGATCAGCACAGGCACTGCCTGGCTCTGTTACTGCTATTCACTGTTCTCACTGTTTCCAAGCTAACTTGACAGTTACCCAGCCTGGCAAATTTCCTTGCTGTTCTCTATCTGTCGGCTCTTTCCTATCTGCAGTTGTCTTCTGTGCTCTTTGCACAAAACTCTGCAAGGCAGCTTGGGAAGGCTTTGATGAACAGATGCTCACATCTCTATTTTCCATGTACGCATTGTAGTTCAGAGCTCTGCACACAATGTACTGTGATTTTGAATCATTAGACAAAAAAAAAAAATAAAATAAAATGCAGGAGGGTGGTAGAACTGTGGCTGATAGGATGAAGTGCCCTTTCTGCTTTGAGTCTCCCTCTTTTCCAGATATAGGTATAAAGATGCAGTAGGTACAGTATCTATATCTGTCATTATAGAGATATATAAATTATATACATTTAAGAACATATTATTTACTTCCTCTCTGTATACAATCAATAATGAGTTCCATATATCTTTATATATATGTAGCAGTAAATACATCAGTTAAAAGTAATCAACAATTACCCCTTACTCAAATAGCCCTTCTAAATCATTATTCTCCTGTTCTGATAGTACACGCTGTATGTTGATGCTGTTTTGCCTAGTTATTATTAAAACACCCTGTCTCTGCCTCACTGTAATATTTTCTTTGGCAAAGCCATTGCTTTAAAAGCCTAGAAAGATAATAAAGTATATGGGAAACACTTAAGAGAGCCATCCATTTCTCAGCCCGTCTTCAGTTAATTAATACTTCCATGTTCTCAAGAGGAGGACAAATCTCAGCTCTTTTGCCAAATTAAGGAAGGAAGAGACACAGTAAATATTCTGCTGAGCTGTTTTTGCTTCCATCGCAGTTTTGTGCTGAGAACAGAGCCCACCTTCTCAAGCCCCAAGGGAAAGGTGTTGTTTTTCTCCTTTGGAAGGATGGATAGGGACTCCACTCACAACTGCTTTTCCAAGTAATACAGCAGTTACCAGCTCTCGTTGCCATTTAGCCTCCCACGGTCGTCTCTTTACTGGAAACCTTGAAGTATCACTCAGAGCTTTTGGGAGGAACTGGCCTATTTCCAGGGAGCAGTGCTGCTGTACCTCTCCTTTGCAAATCTGTAGCTGCAGAAATTGGACTAGGCTGTCCAGCCAGTAAGGTTAAATGGATTTCTGGCCGTATTCATTGACATTAGTCAGGATAGATGGGCTGTGGCTCAGAGTAGAGACAAGTGATGCTTTCACCCCTCTCTCCTTTCCCCTCATCAGCTCGCAGGCCAAGGGAAGCACACTTACCCACTGAGGATGAATTGAGCTGAATCTCCATGGATTGGATGTTGAGAATGGCTAGGATGCTTTCCGCGTCAACCAGGGAAGGATTGTTTGAGATAGGAGTGCTTGAAGACAGAATGACACAAGCAGCGCAATCCTGGACATTAACTGCCTTCAGATCCACACAGGAGAGAGCACTACCCTGATCAAACCAAAGAAGGATAAGGAGAAATCTGAGAAAGCTGAACATTAAGGACCAATGAAAGTGAAAGGTGAACAAATGTATTTATTTCAAACCCAGCTGGCGCAATGGCATTTTGGAAGCATCTTCAAATACAAGCAGCTTTGGTCAGGGAAAAAAATTCATGGTTCTAAATTTGCAATTCATTGGACAATTCCCCATTTCCAATCACGATTATCTTCTCAGGGGTAACCACAGTACCAAACCACCACCCTCTGCCTCTGGCATCATGGACAACTGTGATAAAATAGGAGGCATTACTTTTGGATCAGCCCTCATATTGACAAAGACTTTTAAAACACCTTCAGAAGTGCACAGGAGAGCTACAGAAAAGGGAAGGAACAAAAAATTCTTACCGAGAATAACCACAGCTTTGGGAAATTCTGAATAAATTCCCATTCTCTTTGCAGGTAATCCAATGGCCCAAGGAGAACAATGTCTTTCAGCTCATGGTAAAGGAAGTTTGTTGCTCGTAAGGGCATCACAAAATCCTGCAGCCCAATCAGTGGTGAGTTTGCATCACCAAAGATGCAGACCAAGATGTGATTCTGCAGGTACAGCACCGTTTGGTTCTTGCAGCTCTGAATTGGAAACAGAATTCTGATAGAGCAGCTGATAGGATTATCAGATTTAAAACACCTCCTTGCCTTGTAACATCTACAGGTGGAATGAGAATATATACCAAACAAAGCGTTTGTCCTTTAGTATCTGGATTCCAAAGCTACCCTACAAAAAAACTGGCTGATATAAGGCATCAAAATCACATAACACAGCAACAATAATTGATATCAATTCCAGGTGCTTACTAATTGCTTTGTCCTGGTGTTTTCCCCTGCCTATCTGTTTACATTTCTCAAATTAACTCATTAATGCAGTAGTGGGGAGGAGGTATTGCTTGGTATGTATGGCTGCTGTCTCGTGGTTGGTAGGTGGGATGGATCCCCAAAGCCAGGTCTGTCACAGGCACAGCACTGACAGCCACAGCCACCAACCAGGAACTGCAGGATCCATTCCCACAATGTTCATTCCTATGGCAGTTTTATTCCAAAGACAAACAAGGGTCTTTGTCAGGGAGAAGTTTCCTGATGAGAGATTAGAATCATAACCAAATTAAATGATTGTCTCTAACTAATTAGATTAGTTTAAATTGAATAATGAAACCTTTAGCTGTATTTAATGTAACATGCCTGAAGACCAGCGATTAGTCTACTGAATGAAGCTGAACAATTAAAAACACAATCTATTTTATGGCTTATTTTATAGGAACAATTGGAAAAACTATTACTGCTGAACTCTGCAGAGGAAATACACAATCGCAAGATCAACAGGAGCAGTCAGATTAGTGAATGGGCAGCAGGGTGAGGTGAGGCATTCTGAAGACACTATGGAAGGATGCAGGCCTTCCTACCAAGCTGGGGTCAGGAAGGTGAACGTAAAATTCCATCAGTTCTTAAACATCTCTGCAGAATTAGAGTTGAAGGCTCCAATTCACTAAAAACATGGAAGTGATTTAAGAATGCCTACTTTATGAAAAAGTCAAAGAAAATGTGTTTAGATGCCCTGTGTTCTGCATGGACTTTCTATAGGAACTTCTGTAAGGTATATGACCTAATTTTCCACGAACTGCACAAAGTGCAATAGCTATTACACACTTACTTTCTTTGTGGACATTCTTAAACCTCATAAAGAGCCTTTTGCACAGCCTAGCATAGCTACACAGAACCAGTACAATACAAAAGTGGCACATGGCAGTTGTAAGCCTTTTCCTCGTGTAAGTCTGCCTGTAAGATCTTTTCAAAACATTACCCTTCAATTCTCCGAGCTGAGCTCCCAGTCCTATTGGGATATTTGCCCATTTGTAATGACTAATCCTATTTTGGTGGTTGCTGGGCAATAGGGTCCTTTTATTTGCTTGGAAGGAAGCTGCAGCATTTCAAGCAGCATGAATTCCAGCCTGCTACAAGTCTCCCAGCTGGCAGAACAGCTTGAACATTCTGTATTTTTGATGAAATCTTTGATCACCTCATTGCAAGATTTGGTTGCCTACTCTCAGCTCTCTGGCAGCTCTGAGCACAACCTGCCATTTCTAGATAGGATTTGTTCTTTTACGGCTTAGACACACGAAATAAATAAACCAAACAACATTAAAGATCTCCAGATCAATAGGGCAAGGGACACAAACGTGCAACGTTTAAAACGTTTTGTTAAAAAAAAAAAAAACAACAAAATAGGTATCAATTGGACCTTCCTTTGCACATCTGCTGAAATGCTCTCCTGAGATTGGATGCCTACCCTGCTTTAGATGAACACGGGAGGCATTACCGATCCCTTGTTACCTTGGAGATCCTTCTCTGTTCCCAGGTTACCACTTAAATTAAAGCAAATATGTCCACGGAATGAGATTCAGCTCCCATCAGTCTCTGGTCAAGACACTTTAACTGCAACTCGCTTCTCGACAGGGGGTTGTGGTCTCAGTGTCTCTCCTTCAGAGCAGGGTCAGCTCAAGGAAATGCATTTAAACAACAGCAAACGACAAAGCGCTGTGCTCTCTGCCCAGGTGAGCACTTTGGAGCCCCAGTTTATTCCTTGGAGGATAAGGAGGAAAGTGTGAAATACCAAAAGCCACCACTGGATACCTACCAGAAGAGCTTCGTACAGAGGAACAGCATCACACTGGTGATACCTTCCTGTCAGATACAAGGAAACTTTGTGGCTCTCGTCCTCGTGAGCATGCAGGACTCTGAAACAGAGAGAGCAGCTTCTGAGCTACAGAACGACCTCCAAGCTGAGATCACATCTCCAGCTGCTGCTGCTGAGATGCCCTCCTCACTGATATTGCAGTGTTCAGATCCCTTCATGGCAAGGAAAAGTGAGGATGTGTGATTCACAGGAGCTACGTGGTGGAGGAATTCCTTTACCAACGTCAGTTCTGTGGGTCAAACAAGGTGAAAAATATACTTTTTAATTGAAGCAGTTGTGATGTTTATGGCTGTTTGAGCTTGGTTCCTAAAAATAATGAGTTCTTCAGTGGGGACATTCATTGAAACATAAACGTGGTCTCAGGAGCAAGAAGTTAGCAGGAATTTTTCCCTCATCTTCAGCAACTTTAAATAAGGCCCATATTGCAGAATATTCTTCTGCTGATGGAAAAGAACCTGTTTGTCTTTGCTCAGCATTCTCTCTCCAGTTTTACTGTAGGTAGAAGGAGCCCTGAGCAGTTGTCTTAGGAACAAAGCTTATTTAATCACCCTGGAACTGAAATAGCAACAATAAAAGAAACTTGCCATCTAGGATTACAACATACACTGAACACAACAGCCTTAGTGGAGCTGTATGACCAGGCAAGTGTTCGGTCCTGACATTGTTTTTCTTGTCCAATTCATCCTTATCTTGTCAATGCAGTATTGAGATTAACAGAGAGGAGAGGGGCTTTGCTAGAGGAAGGTGCCATTCACTGCAAGGCTTGCAAGGCAGATGGAGCTGTGCTCTGAACCAACCAATGTACACAGGAACTCAGCTTAAAACTTCTTAGCAAAGCAGCAGCAACCTGAGATTTTATCCATTTTTTTGCACATGGCATTGTGGGGTTTGCAAGTTGTACCAAACTCCATGATGCCACAGCTGCACAATTAACCAGTGCTCAGGATAAGCAGTTAAAAGTCAGTTATTTCAGCACAGCCATCGACTTTTCTATTCCACATCAGACTCTGAAAGACCAGGCTGGAGCTTCCTGGTGGTTTCTGCCTATTCCCCAGATCTTGAACTAAGGGACATCCATTCACCACACGTCTCCTCCTCAGATAATTCATCTTTAGGCCACTGATTAAATGGCATTTTGGCAAGCTGGAGACTCTTCTCACAAGCTCTCTTTACTTGATTCACATTCACCAATCAATCAGTGTATATATCTCTATCATAATAAAGACATCATCTATATACACAACTTGTCAGAAATGACAACTTCTCCTTTTAATATTATAGGAAATACATACGCCTGGGAAGAAACACCTCGTGGATCCTCAAGGCAGGGGAAAGAGGAGAAGATAGCAGGAGACCTGCTTTATCATAGCAGCACCCCCCTTTGCAAGGCTAAGCACACTCTCATTTAACAAACCATTCTTTAGTTCGGGGTCTCTCCTGTCACAAACTCTGCAGATTACACGATCCTTACAGAAATCTGATTTTCCTGAGACACTCATAAATCATTCTGCATTGGACTCTGAGGAGCTTGAGGATGGGGGCACAAGAACTGATACGGTGTGGTACTCTACAGAGACAGAAATAGTCTCTGGCTGAGCTACATGAGTTACTTACAGCAGCTATTAGGTTATCTGGGTCACAAATTGAGTGTGTTGAGTGAACAGTTTCTCCATGCTTGCTCTCTGTGAGTCTAGAAAGCAAAGAGTGGCATTCAGAGGATGCTGTGCCTTTGCCATGTCAGTGCTATTGCTCCCAGATCTGCACGTATGTTAGCCTCCTTTAGGGAGGAGCAGAGTTTCACACACGTACAATGGAAATTGCCATTGCCTGTGGGGATGCTGCAAAGCCCCTTTCTCACCCCCAGGCCTGCACTATGAGAATACAGTGCTTATCTGGGCTCAGCTTATTCATCACCATGGATTATATCACTCTGATCGCAGCGCATCAAAGTGTTCTCCCCACCTCACAAGGAACTGTGAGGCTTAATTAATTAATAACGCAGAGGTATTACGCGTCACTGCAAAGCGTTGTAATTTAGAGCATTCCATCCAACAATTAAAAAATATCAGGCAACAAGTAAAACCCATCTTAAAAAGGAGTAGTTCGTTTTTTTTTTAATTACACCCACTGAACCAAATCCGCCCCTAAGCAGTGCGCATGTAAATCCCAGTGAAGTCAGCATGGTTGTACAGAACTCAGTGCACTACAATAGGCAGTAGTTATCATTTATACTGTAGCAGCTCTTAGAGGTTCCCCCCTTAGGTTTAGGGCTGTAGACGTGGATGACAAAGGCAAATGAAGCTGAGCTGGGAAAACAGCTTAGAGCAACATCGGCACTTGGAACACACACGGAAAGGCTGAGTCCTAATCTAACAAGCACTGCCCTACACTGCATTCTCACATGGAGCCAGGATCATCAGACAGCTCTGAGTGATGGAACTTCAAAAAGAAACGAGGAGCTGGAAGTGCAAGAGGAACTCAGAATGCCCTGAATGGTTACCCAGACAGACCAGTGGGGCTGCTTCACTCCAGAAGATGCCTTCTGCTTTTGCTGTCCTGCCTCCTCTTCCACACCCAACTTCCACCCCACCTACCCCCTGGCCAACACTCCACTATAAAAGGATCCATTGTTCAGCCATCGATGTAAGCCAGGTGTCATAACTCCAGCTCTTTTTTAATATAGCACAGTTATTGTAGGAGAGCTGGTTACAGCTTCTGCAAGCAGACCTCACGTGTCAGAGCTCTGAGCCATCGTTTCTGAAAGAAAACAACAGCCCATTATTCATAGCATCACTGATGAAATCTTTACTGAGGTTCCCCCCAAGGTTGCACAGCCTCTCATCAGCTCCAGCACATGCATGTGTTGTTCCTTCACTGCTCCTCAAGCTGGGGACAAGCTGGGTTTTAAAACCGAAACCTGATTCTGCTACCCACACACAGAACAGCAGCTTACTTCGATTCCAGAAAGGCTGAGCAGAGAGTAGGACAGCAGGCAGCTCGAGGAAGGCAGGCAAAAATTCAGCTCCTAATTATCAGATTAAAGCCTTACAGCAGTTGTCACGTATGAAGGGACAAAGTGGAATTTGGCAAACGGGAAGGGGAAAAAAAAAAAACCCATCTCCTAATGATAACTAATCTCTGAAGACAACCTTGTCATTTTTTGAGAGCATCTCAACACTTCCCTCTTTTTATTTTATTTTTTTTTTTGGTCTCCGCTTATCAAAATTTGCATGGCTAGTTAGTGGGTTAATTTAATTATGAGCAGTGTTTATGAACAGCCTGATGGGGGATCTGCAGAGGGCAATAGAATCTGTTCTTGAATTATGAAATTGCACACACTACACATCTGGAAGCCGTCATGGGACAGATCGCTGCCTTGTAAATGCGTGTTGAGTGTTACAATATTTTACTAAGCACTCCCAATCTGTCAAGGTTTACAGGAGAGCGGAGACTGAGAACATTTGGGATCATTTGTGGCTTAGAGCCATTAGCTACTTCCACCCACTTATTGTGACATTATTAAGAGCAAAATAATCTCAAGAGCAGAACTTGGCGTGGTTGAGATCTTAGATAATAGGAGTGATATTCACTAAGGGTCAAAAGCAGAGAGCCAGGACCCATTGGAACACAGGGCCATGCAGGACAGGACGCCAGGGCTGAGCTGGGAAATGTGTGCTGCTCCTCAGAGGGCCGACCCAGAGCTGTCAGCATTGGCATTGCAGGTCTGTATAAGAGGAACTGCTCGGGAAATAAGAAAGGAGAAATGCTACCACAGCAACGTGATGCTGACTCCTGCCTTTCTCAGCATGGTTAGTGCTAAGAAGGGTGCAGTGCATCACACATGACATAGAAGAGCTTGCACTTCAGACAGAATCACAGAATGGCCAGGGTTGGAAGGGACCTCAAGGATCATGAATCTCCAACCCCCCTGCCACATGCAGGGCCACCAACCTTCCCACTTAATGCTACACCAGGCTGCCCAGGGCCCCATCCAACCTGGCCTTGAACACCTCCAGGGATGGGGCATCCACAACCTCTATGGGCAGCCTGTTCCAGTACCTCACCACTCTCTCTGTAAAGAATTTCCCCCTCATGTCCAACCTAAATCTCCCTTCCCTCAACTTAAAACCATTTCCCCTTGCCCTGCTGTCACTCACCCTTTCAAAGAGTTGATTCCCCTCCTGTTTGTAGGCTCCCTTTAGGTACTGAAAGGCTGCAATGATTCACCCCGCAGCCTTCTTTTCTCCAGGCTATGGACATGTTAGCAAATCTATCCATCAGAACAGAAAACATGAGCTGTACTGTGTGTTATCCCTTCCAAAACTCAAGCTCTCTGATTAAAAACCAGTACCATCACCACTGCATGACATCTTGCTTACAATTACTGCCAAGGACAAGAAAACCCTGTTGAGCAGAATGGCCAGTTAGCAACCACGACCATATCACATAGAAATCCATTTCTGGTTAGGCACACAAAGATGGATTTAATCCCATGAAATGCAATCCTCTGCTGAGAAAATCAGGATTTGGTCTGTGAAAGAAACTTTGCACCAAGTTTCCTCACCTGCTGGAGCCACAGCTCAACAAGATTTGGAAGACTTTACCTCCAAGGAGCTTTTGGCTCCTTATTAAGCTATTGCATACCTGCTTAATTCAAATCCCCATCCAATCATTAAATATGGCTTTTTTTTTTTTTTCTTATGGGTCATTATGACGTGATTTATGGCATCGGTGTAATTGTCAGAATTACTGTGGGTAATTAAAATACAAAATGCATGCTGCCAGAGGCTTCAGTCACTCTCAGCACCTCATTAAAAATCAGGAGCTGACCAAATTATAAATAGACTGGTCTGCACAAGTTCACAGGGAAAGCTAATTATGAAACTTCTCCTTATGCACTCGGAGCGCACACTATCAGTCATGCAAATTCTTTAAGTGATTATGCTATTGTATAACGTGGAATCAGATCAGTGCATACAGGTGGGTGCAACTCCAGTTACCACATACAGCACAACTGTACTCTGCCTGGTGAATGTGAGCCCCTAAAATTCTTGTGTAAGCTCGATGATAGATGTGGGATAAGAGCCCAGGGAAGAGAGAAAAGATGTGATTTCGTGTGAAATATGGAAGAAACTGAGGAATGCATGGAGAAGTAGAAGTTGCAAAGATTAAGGTCTATAATGGCAAGGCTGAGAGAAACAATAAAGAATGTGAACAGAGGGGAAAAGAGCTGCTGTCTGCACAGAGCAAGTCTGGGCACATGCTGCACACCGCAGAAGTAGCTTTGCTCCATCAGACCTCTGCTAAAATATCTGATCCATCACGCTGATCCTTGAGCTGTGAGTTTCAGCAAAAAAAAAAAAAAAGAGAAAGATGTTATTGTTTCATGAGCAAGATGCAGCCAGACTGCACCACCAGAGCCATCTCCATTTATTTGGGTGTCTAAAGAGTCACGTTCCAAAAATAATGCTGATTTATGCTGTGTACCTGTGTGAGATTTGAAGGCTGGAGATTTAAAGAGAGAAAGCTTGGGAGAAAGCATGCATGGATGATGTGTCCCTACCTGAATTTCCTAACCCAGCGACACCTTATTCACTGCAGGTGCATTTATCAGTTCATCACATCTATCACTTCATCCAATCTGGCCTCTCGACTCCAACAAGGACTCCCCAAAAACGCACAGCAAACGCATAAGCCTTGCACAACAGAAAGCAGAATACAAAATCTCCTCCTCTCCCTGGAGGAGCTCCCACTTTGACCTTCCAAAGTATCTTTCCCTGTTCATCCCAAACTGCAGAAATGCCACCGGCGCCGTTCAGGAGGGATTCTTTATAACATTCCATCCCTGAAGCCTTTGAGATTGCATCCACATCTCTCCACATTCTTATGAACCCTCTGAGATTTGGCCATCACCAAAACAGCCCCTCCACGTCTTCCCCATCCTAGCACTAAAAGTCAATCCAAAGGAATGTGAAACCTCATCTAACGTGAGGTTTCTTTGCTATCCCAACTGACTGCTACGTTTTCCATGAGCCCCCACCCTGCTGTGTAAATACCAGGTAGTGAGCAAAAGCACAATGTGCCTGCTGACAAAGGGATCTCGCTCACTGTAACAACACTTCCTCCACCTCTATCGAGCTCCTTTTTCTTGAGAACACAGTTTTACACTTGTCCTTCATACAAATAACCCGAGGGTGGGAATTATTCAGAAGGCTCGTGTTTGACACCCCATCTGTTCATTTCTGACAGCGATATATAATGTAAGGCTATAAAAACTTGAAAAATAATGCAACATAAAAAGGGATTGACTCGGCTCCAAGAGGCCATAAACGGTAACAAATACCATTGTATGATTTATTTCATGCTGTAATCTTTACAGTAAGTCATCTTTCAGACATTTCCTTGTGACAGGTTTTAATAATATTAATGCCCAGAGCAATCCAAATCATCGCCAATAGACATATTTATCAAGCTGCCAATCCAAGTAAATGAAATTCTATAAGCAATAATGTAACATGTTTAAAGGAAGCTAATAAAACAAGTCAGGAGAGAAATATTACTGCAAAGTATTCTCTCTCTAATCCGGCCCTGGATTTTATACAGCCGTAATGCAAATCTTTCCCTCCGTGATTTATCGCTCCAAAAATACCAATGACCTTTTTGGGAGCTCCTGCACAGCCCTTCTCACACATTTATAAAGGCTGTGATGCATTCTGCCAGATTAGCTGAGCTGGAGCACTCAGCATTACTGCTTTGTTTTGAGCTGCCTTTGGTTTGGGGAGTGATGGGCAGCGTCAGAGTGGGATCTTAAGTCTTAAAGATTTATTTGGCACTGACAAGCCCTAACATAGGCTTGGCAACTCGGCAGGTATTTATTAGCAATTATCCTGGCAGTAGATAAATTACAATTAAGACGGAGCTAAAACTTGTTTCTTTAGCCTGGGTTCCCCTTTAATCTAATTCAGTTTTTATTAATCCTTCTCCTGGCTGAGGCGCTTTTACGCTGAGACAAAAGGGAAGGAGATGCTGCAGAGTTGCACACATGGAGCCTTGCTCGCAAACACCCTTTTATGCCTCACCAGAAACCGAAGAGGAATGAAAAACAAGAGTCAACAATTCAGCAGAACATACACCATTCAATTTGCCATGCCTTAGGCAAGGCTGCAGAGGAGCCACGAGCAGTAAAGCAAAGTGCATCGATGCCCCATAAGCATGGAAGGAGCCTGGGGAGGTCTTCATGCATTCCTTCTGGATGAACTTCGTGGCTCATCCAATCCTAATCCTCTTGTTTTGTGGTTTTTTGTTTGTTTTTCTTGGTTATTGTTGTCACTGTGTTCAGTATTGGTTTATGACTTACTATTTTCTTAATGACGTTGATTAAGCTCTTTCCCTGATCTGATGATTTCCAATGAGAAAGAAAAAGAAGAGTGTATGGCCATAGGGTGCACAGTGCTGAGGGAAATATCTGTCATTATAACAGCCTACGACACCAGAAATATCACCAAGACACCAATGAAATGGGTTTTGAGTCTGATAACAGGCCAGGTCCAATTCTTCCTCATTGCACTTCACTGCATTTCCCTGAATTACGGTTTGATTAAATTCTTCATTGATCAGCTCATACGTAAACCCTTCTCCACCTTAGATGCAAAATTCCAATTTTTTTTAAACAGAAATTCAGTATTTAGCAGGCTAAATATCCCAACAGAAAAGTATTTTCAGGTGGGCCCACAAAGGGATGCCCAAAGTCATTTTGATAGCACTGCCTGCTGCACACAGCAACCCCTGGCTATACCTTGACATCTCAGGGACTTGTGTTCAAGTCCCCATCCTCTCTGCATCACGCTGTGCTTCGCCATCCTAAATCAAACAGAGCAGAGATTTGAACTTGGAGCTCCCCTTGGCCACTGTCCCAGCCATCCTAATTTGGATAAGGAAGGTCAGTGTTAGCTTTTCTATTAGCAGAAAACCCTGGGTGGAAAAGCTCGGCTTGATCTGAAAATGGGCAACTGCATCCGATACTGAACTGGGTTTTAATCATAATAAAAAATGACTTGGGATAGATTTGAGGACTGTAATGTTATGAAGGGTCAGCTCCAAACGGCTGTATTTTGCACTGAGTTTTCCTCTCTGACTTTTGAGACCTCACTTCACCCTTCCCTCCTTCCCTTCACCCTTCCCTCCTTCCCTTCACCCTTCCCTCCTTCCCTTCACCCTTCCCTCCTTCCCTTCACCCTTCCCTCCTTCCCTTCACCACTGTTGAAGGCAGAAATCCTTTTAATAGTGCACACATCCAACATCCAGCCCAACAGGGCTCCAGTAGAAGCCTCCAGGCACCGCTGTAGTACAAATAATAAATACTGCAACTAATAACAGTATGGTAAAATCCCCTCCCCAGGGAAGTGCTGGAAGACCATTCCCTGGCGTCACTTAAAACTAAACAGCAGAAAACATCCCTGCCCTGACTGGGGAGGATGTGGTGTCTTTTTGATATGGTGATGAGGGAGAATATCTTGATGGGGATGGGAACAATTATTTATCTGCACATTTGGCCATTTCTTTAGGGGATTTCAGGATATCTCTTAGTAACAATTTTGTTCCTCACTGCTAAGCAGCAGCAGCAGCAGAAATCTCTGGGAAAATAAATAAATAAGAACTGCATAATCCCCAAGGTGTAATCCCAGAGTACGGAAACTCACTTCACTTAAATACCTCCCTCTGGCATAATTGACTTTTCATGCGCATGTTAATAATGGCATTTCAGCAGGTTGTGAGGGTTTGTTCTTCTCTCTCCCTTTGGTAAATTATGTTATTGAGCATGAGGAGGGGGAGGGCCATGTTATAAATCTAATTATGCTTCCGTTTATATTTAACAAGTCAGCACAATCTGCTAGTATGTGTGTATGTATTTACCATGCAGTCCCAATATTTACAGCTGACCTAATTGGTTGTAGGACAGCAGCACTGAGCAACGTTTTATTGTCCTGATAGCATGCATGTGCTGGGGACACAGCTGCTAAGATGCAAAGCTCTCCAGAGGACACCTTACAATCCTTGCCACACTGACATTTGCCTTTGCTGCTGAAGCACAAGATGGGATTTTGCAGGGAGGGGAGATATTATTTATTAAACCTCTTCAGCTCTACAGTGACTGCAAACTGCTCACAAGCAGAAACGAGGTAAGAAATACTGGTTTTGTGCACCTCTTCCCCTGCTAAGTTCCTGTCTACTCACTGCAAATTCTAGCATGATGCTATTTGCCAATATGTCCTGTCACCTTCTCTAGTGGATGTAGGAAAAGCGTAACAGCTTGCTGTCACTGACAGCTCAGTTTCAGACCATGATATTCTTCCTTATGCTGAATATAGCAGCTCAGGTTATGAGGAGTTCCAATGCAAGTCAAGTGGGACTGCTCAGCAAACTAAGTACGCTGTAGCTAAAACATTGCAATTCACACCTCGACTCAGACAGAAGATGACTACACTGACACTGCTCTGTGAAACCTGCTGGGAAATCAGATTCCTCCAGCCAGGAAGCATTCAGATGGCATCGAAGGGACTCCTAGCATGCATTGCTGATGTTAGAGAACAAGGCTGTCGGGTGAGGTTTCTCTTGGATCACCAATTGGCTTTAGAGCAAACCAGAGATTGTTACTCTTCCACGTTGCTGCCAACAGCACAATGCAATCAAGCATCTGAAGAATAAGCAAAACTCAGTGTTGGCTATTCACGTTCTAACACCCAACTACTCCTGTCTTCACCCTGCCCTCTGAAAAGCAGCAGAATAAAAGTGTTCCATGATTCCTCTGTGTTATTTTGCTTCCATCTAGAGTGCAGTAAGCACTTTGTTGAGGTGTACCAATCCCTCCTTTCACTTTTCCATTGTACCTCAAATTGGTATCACAAGTTCATTGTATCTCATGTATGCTTATAAGCTTTGACCCTCCAGGAGAGTGTTAGAGCTGAGGATTTGGATGCATAGAAATAGTTGTGCTTTCTAGACCGATCAATTACTCAAGACAGGGAGAAGCCATAAACCATCCACTAACAATAGCAGAAGAACCAGGAAACAGGCTGTTCCTGCTTCCCACACAGATTCTCAATGAATAAGTTCAGGAAATGCCTGCTCAGCACTCATACAGCTTTACATTTCTTACCTATCAACAAATATCTGACGTGGAAGGATACTTAGGACCCTTGACTTTGCAGGCTCTCCATCCAAAACAAGCGATTCTCCATAGGATTTCAGTTTCTCTGGAATAAAGGCATGAAACAAAGTTGGGTTCCTTTTGAATAGCCCTTGGTTTTATTTAGACTGCGTCTGTAAATGGCCATTATAGCATTTGAAGCTTCTGATGTGGCTTCAGAGATAGCGGGCAAAGGAGCTTTGAATTGGTTATCCAGACCAGTGGTCAGAAATACAGCAGTGCAATAAAATGGTATTTCTATCTACTATGTGCTGAATGGTCTTAAACGTGGTGAGAACATCCTTAATGCAGCATCTCATTCCAAAGGGGCTCCTTTTCCTACAAAGGAAAAATTAGCCGGAATGTAGGCAGAGTTCATCCTCACCACTGTACTGTCCTGGCTTGAAATTATTAATTAGTCTATCCTCATGTTGTCTCTGAGAGCTGAAGCTGTTACAGCTGCAATCCTTACCCAACAGGAAACCAAACTTCAGTAAGGCTGGGTGGCCTACAGTTCCCAGATTGAATCTGAGGAAACAGATCAAGAAAATGAGCTTGGGTTTCCCAAATCCTAGAGCAGCAATTTAACAGCTGGAACATCTTTTCTCTGACATTTGATCGAGTCCTTTCTGGGCCATAATCTGAGGTCACGGGCCATTAAGGCCAGCATTAGAACACCAGGCAGTGATTTGAAGATGTACAGCAGCACCCTCGGAGGTTTTTAAGCCCCTACCTGCACCTCCTGCTTTCCACAGTGATGCAGCAGGCTCAGAACACAAAAAAGCTATTCCTTGCACTCCCCTGGCCTGTATCTTTCTTCCTAATCTGCATTCCTCCTCTTATCAGCATTTGACAGGAGGCACAAAGCTTTTCATGTCACATGTGTCCAAACATGTCCAATGCATTCAGGTGGGGAAGAAAAAGGGTGGACTGCAAGAACTTTCAGACACAGAGATCTCTATCTCACCAACTGACAGGTGAATCCTCTCATACCAGCTTCCTTGTTCGTTGCAGCTATTGCCAAAGCACACTAACCCAGATGGAGCTGCTAGTGATTCTAAACATACCCTGGCAGATGAAGGGACATCTCTGAATAGGCAATTTGTCAGCCTTAAAGCTGTAATTGTTCTGCACAGGTGTGCTGAACACAGGTGCATTTGGCCTTGGTAACAGGATAGCTCTTTCTACAGCCCTGTGTTCAACGAGGTGGGAGCTGGAAGGGCAGAGAGGGAGCTTTGCAAGGATGCCATGTGACACCCAATCAATCCTGCTAGGTCAAGCTTCATTAAAGTATCATAAGACAAGTCACAGAATAGAGATCCTTAACAGCCTGTCTTACATGGGCAGCAATAAGTAAATGTCTCCCAAAACAAGATATTTCATTTTGTTTTAACTTACAGCCCTCAAATAAGCCATTCACACTCGTTAAAATAGCAACATGGTTGCTCCTTTAACTAAATCTCAGGCTCCTGTATTAGTTTCTTATTCATGACAGTGAACTCTATCTTCACCAGGTTCACCTCCCTGTTTCCA
Organism: Phasianus colchicus; assembly: GCF_987193195.1. Classification (NCBI taxonomy): domain Eukaryota; kingdom Metazoa; phylum Chordata; class Aves; order Galliformes; family Phasianidae; genus Phasianus; species Phasianus colchicus. The sequence goes on from NC_143462.1 coordinate 3,401,146, forward strand.
CTGCAGGTATTGGAAGCATCCTCACCTGCTCTAGCTGGGGGTCTCCTGCATCTAACCTCCATTAATTCCCTTCCTCCCACAGTGAGCCTGGAGGCATCCAGGACACGAAGTACTGCTTCAACTGGGTTATATTGAGAAGGGAGGAATCAATCAAAGTGACTACAGTTAAGCTGCAATCCATCTGGAATCCTGGGGAAAAACTGATGGCAAGGTCTTTCGGCTGGCAAAAGTCCTGATCCTGCTCAGGCAGCCATCCTCTCTACTGCATATCTGGTGCAGGACTGCAGGTTTGCAAACAACTACTCTTTGCTAATACATATCCTGAAATGCAATCTTGTCCTTTTAAAACCTAAGGTTGCCTTAGGAAACCAGAATAAAACCACCCAGGTGGAGAGAGTTCCCACAGCATCAATGTATTTCTACTCCTTTGACACTGACTTTTATTAAGACGTCTTCTACACTTAAAGAAATCTCTTTTCTGGGAGGTAGATGGCTTTCAGGGACCTCAGCTGCATCTAAGCTGATAAGTGTGTGGGACTGAAAATGGGCTCCAGCTTCCCTTCCTACATGACATTACTACGCGGAGTCCTCCAGGTGTCAGTATGTCTGTGCTCGCTGTGCGAATGAGTTCTGCCTTCATCTCTGCCATCTGCAGCTCGGAGGCATGTTTTGTAATGGGGCTTGGCTGCCATCTGCTGTTTAAGTTATTTGCAAGAAACGAGCAGAAGTCCGTGTGTGCCCATATTTAAAGGAAAGCTCCTTCTCGACTCTTTAAACCATCTGCACAGAGGGGAAAAATGCACAAGTGGACATAGATGAGCAGTTTGGCCTTTCGTGCCTCACATTGCTGCAGTTAAACATAAATCAGAAGCCACATTTTCTGCTTCAGCAGAAACCCAAACCAAAGCAAAGCCCAGGAATTCCCTGAAGGTGGAGTTTGAGGTGATGAAAGCACACGATGCTCTGCTTTGGGTCAGATGTTACGATTAATCTGCTCTCTCAGTCTGCAGAGCAAACACCATCAGGTGCTGCCACATTCCTCACACAAACCCCACAACGTTTTTCTGACTTCACATTTCATGTTCCCTATTCTCACGATGGGGCCAGGACATAGATGCACTTCCTTGACCTATCACAAACCAGGCACAAAGCTCTTGTTTCATCCAGCTGTACCTTTTTTTTTTTCGACTATACATATACTAATGAGATATTTGCTTTGGTCTCTGCACTTAAAAACCTGCATACTGTGATAAACCTGTTAATAATTAGGGTGAAAATCCTCACCAGTGCATTTTGTCCTGTTCTCTTTTAGCCAAGAAGCTTTGACTCCTAAAGCAAAGCACAAAGAAGCCTTTAAAATACTACCTGTAAGATTTATTAGTGTAACCAGAAAGATCCTTGTTTTACCAGATAAGGGCTGTTCCAACCTGTTCTTATTCTTACTATCCTCATTAACTGTGATAAGTAGTTAATAAATATACAATTAACAGATATTGATTCGGCCCTTTTTAAAGTCGGAAATGGACTTAAAACAACCAACGTACCTGAGAAAGTTTTTGAGTGAAGTTTGCTTCCACATTGACATTTCTCAATCTGCTCTGGATCCTGGATGTCACTGTGACAAACTCTGCAATAGAAATGTGCCCTGGAAAACAGAAGTGAATCAGGAAGAGGTGAATTATGCTTCACTGATCAGATAATAAATGCGCTCGTCTGCTCCTGAAACTACTTTTTGTTCTACAACTTTTTCCTCCACAAAACAGTAATAAAGCACCTTACCTTTTGACTTCTGCAAGAGAATGAGCAATAAAAAAGCCCATTGTATTCTGGCAAATCTTTATCTGTGGAGATGGATTGATCAGGATGGCACTGCGTGGAGAAACCATACAAAGAGTAATGATGGCTTGCCTGACATCAACCACCTCTGCTGTGGAAATTCAGATTGGATGATCACAGCAGCCCCCTCCCACCTTAACTTTTTATTTTAATTCCCCTTGTTATAACTTCTAGGACCCGTGTGAGTTTCTTTTTCCCCTTTTGCTTCCTCTTTCCATCATTCTGTTTTCATCCAGGCAACATATGAGCTCAAGATACATTAGATGGAGCTGTGGCCTGTTTTCCATTAGCACTGAGCACCTCCAACATGCACTGTCTGCTCTCAGCACAGGGTTCATTCACCATTTGCACAGGAGTCCCAACCTATTTCTCACAGCAGTGGTTCCCTACAACTCAGAGTTTCTATTCTACAGCCGTTTCCTTTATAAAAGTGGAAAGAGTAATAATTGCACTCAATAGTCTGCATTTTCTGGATGATTTCTCAAGCTTTGTAAAGATCTATGGCACTCATTTACTCCCCTTTCTGAACTAGTTCCAGCTCCCCCATTAGGATGTCTTGTATTTCATCATTAGAACAGACAGAGAGTGTTATCTGGCCTGGGACCAGATCAGCTTTAGACAGCAAAAGCTCTGCTGCCAGCATTGACAAATTATCCCTTTATGACAATGCTTTATAGCATTTAGGAGCTAAAACTCATGTGTTAAAAAAAAACCAAAACCATGAGAAGGCGTTTCATTATCCATGAAAATAAATATGCTTGATTTGCCCCAAATCAAAGGGAGATCTATGATGGTTATGCTGCGTGTGAGGTGGAAATCCTCCATCTCTTGATGATTATTTGTGAGAAGAAAGGCAAAATATGGTAAAATTCACCCTGGCATGTAAGCAACCAGGAATCACATCCTTACCCCATATAACAATTAGTGTGCACAGGAAAAGAAGAGGTGCATAAAGTCTGTGCAGACCTGGGAGCAAATCTGAATTCTTTGGAAAGCATCAGTTTGGAATTTTGACTTCTTACTAAGAGAGAATTCCCCCACTTACCTCTCTCCTCGACTGCCAAATTGGAGCTCAATCCCCAAGAGGATAAGGTTCAGTTTCACAAAGCACAACCTGGAAAAAGAGAGCAAATCAGCCACGCTATCAGGAAAGGTACATCTGGAAGGAAATAACAGAAAAACGTCCACATCTGTACCACATACCGGCAAACCTCTATAAAAGTCATGCCTGCAAAGTCGTTAGAGAGCTGAAAGGCCATGACTTTGTAGTCTTTGTCTCCCAGAAGCGTCTCGTCCTTCAGATGTTTTCTCTTTGTCTGAAAGAATCGATTATAAAGATGATGTATTTATTCAAGGCAAAGCGAGTAGGATGTGTAAACTAACGCTGGGACGTCGTTCCAATACCACATGATATCAGATCAAAGACATCAGCTGTACGTTGTCAGAAACAATATTAGAGTTCATATACAACAGACCAAGGAAAGTCTTAACTCTTGCAGACACTTCCAATTCGTATTCATAGAATCATAGAAAAGCCTGGGTTGAAAAGGACCACAATGCTCATCCAGTTCCAACCCCCTGCTGTGTGCAGGGTCACCAACCAGCAGACCAGGCTTCCCAGAGCCAAGGAGCAGATGGAGCATCCAAGGATGGAGCATCCAAGGATGGAGCATCCACAACCTCCTTGGGCAACCTGTTCCAGTGCCTCACCACCCTCACCACCCCTTCCTCCTAATATCTAACCTAAACCTCTCAATTTAAAACCATTCCCTCTTATTATGATTGAAGAACAGGTTATGTCAATACTGCCAACAAAGTAACACGGTCGTTTTACGACTGCAAAGTATTGGGAATTCATTATTTGAGGAAAGGGAAGCTTTATTTTGCAGTTATTTGGGTCTTATGTTTACCAACTATAACTGCTGTGATGGTCTGATGAGCAGTGAAGGCTTATTCTGGGCTCAGCACCTCTCAGTGCCTTTTTGTTTGCTCCTCAAGGTAGCAATGTGACTGAGGAAGGTTTGTTTATACCAAGGGAACATCCTGCTACTGACAGCTCCTTTGGCTTCTATACCACCACTCATTATTTCACATTATACGCCATTCTCTTGGCATGTGAATGCCTCCTGCATAAAACTTAATAGGCTGTTAAGAGTTTTGCTTTCCAAACAAAAATTGTTTGATGGACTTTTTAATCGAGAAAAGCATCACATCAAAAGTTGGCTGAGTTTTCACTGTATGCCTTAAAAACTTCAAATAACAGCTTAGCTAACTTTGCTGTGACCCAGGAAAGCATTTGGACCTGAGAAACAGCACATCTATCAAATAGCACTTTATCTACAAACAGCAGACCTACAGAAAACTTCTATATATTTCTTCCACCAGATATTTATATGGTTTGCCCAAATCAATTCTGCAAATGAAAAGCCCCTGAATACAGGAATAGCAGTCCAATTTCATGTTTTATTCTGGAGAGTGAAGTATCACACACAACCACTAGGTGATAGCAAAAGCATTTCCACTGCAGGACTGGCAGCCCTGAGGTCTGTTTGGGCAATTTCATGCCCAGCAATCATGTTTTTATGGTTTTTTTTTTTCTTTTTTTTCTGCTTGTCTTAATCATGTCAAAGGATTTACCTCTGTATTCTCTTTCCTGATGAACAAACTGGTCAGGAGAGTGGACAAACCAGGAACCAGGCAGCTCTGTGCCATGAAGCCCAACTTCAGCTCAGCAAAGCAGATGATGCTGTCTCCCATCTTCCAGTCCCAATTGGGTATGTTTGGCAGGTATGCCTGTTTCAGTGTAGGAAAGCAATTACAGATCAGCACAGCAATGAGCAAGGCCACTGTTCCTGTACAATGACCCTCCTTGTCTTTTTTTTTTTGCATTTGTCATTGCATTTTTTGACAGTGGAATACACCAAGTCTAAAGCAGACTTCTGATTTTGAGGTTCTTTTGGTTTTATCTTTCCTTTAAATGCTGAACGCACGTTTAACTGACAGCAAAACAACAAAGAAATGGTTTTGCTATTTATTTTTAACAGTGTTGAAAGATATTCCAGCTAGGTTAGTGGCTGTATGAGTGAGAGACATTGCACAATATCTCTGCCTTCTCCAGATAACAGCCTTTGATTCTATAAAAGCCAGAATTCCAGCTGAGACAGACCATAGTCATACCTTGTTACGGGACTGAATTATCTGTACAATGATTCTTGTTTTGGGGTAGTGATTCTTGATTGACAGCACTCTGTATGAAAGATATAATTTCAGATTAATATGCTTCGTTCTGGCTATAACCCCTCATTTTTCAAGTCCAGCTAAAGGAGTTGGACTTTCTGACCTGAATCTCCACTTCTGTAGATGCCCTACAAATGGAAATTAAAGATGATCCAGTTTGGAACTTGGACTTCTGGACTGATTTTGGGGGGGGAGAATACTACAGCACCTGGGCCATCATATTCACAAAATCCAGTAGTACTACAAGAACTCATTTCAAGTCTGACTGGTACAAAAATGCTTAGAATATGAGACCTGACAGCTGAGCATAACTGTTTCCAGAGTAAGACAGAGAGACTCCTTGACTGCTGAAATTCAGGATAGAGAAGGAAATAATTACACTATATTTAGTAATATTATATTCTGTGCAAGACTGCACAGCTGCTACCTGTCTTAGCCCTTCAAAGCATCTGATAAAATCATAGCAGAAAGCAGTCAGTTGGCTTTCAGAGTTCTCCTGACAGAAAAAACAAAACAAAAAAAAACTTGATGGGACAAATATGCTCTGCTGCCAGCTGCACTATCCGTGTCACTGTTAATATCAATCAGACAGAGAATGAAAGCACTGGAGTATCTCATCCTACCTCATGATATTGGAAATGTCTTCAGCATAGGGTTCTGGAGTGCAAACATCTGCTAGAATGAGACAAGCATTTGCAGACTCCATCTGTATCCCACAGGAGAAAAGTTAAATCAGGGTTTAATCCCATATGAAGTACAACAATCTCCAACAGTGGCATGTGTCTTTAGTTAAAGGCTTGCATAAGGTCATCGTGATCCTACTGCTTTGGAGCTGTACACATGCCAGAATGTTTCAGCAGTGACACAGCTCCAATCAAACACGCAGTGTGTAATGCATGTTTGTATTTTCCAAGTGCTGGAACACATGAAATTTACGGTTTCTTGGGTTAACATCTTCCTAGAAGAGGTTACAAAAGCCAGACAGCAGAGCTGTGTTCTTCCTTAGCAAAGCCCAACTGAAGCATTTCCAAGGGTCAATATTTGGGCACGTCAGAAGAAATCTGGCTCTGCCATCTAATTAATATTTGGGATCTATGGAGAAACTGATAACAAAAAAAAAATAGTTCCATTTATGGTAGAGTTCTTATAGTCTCCTGGGAAATGGATGGAGATCCACCACTGAATTTCAGGTTACTAACCACCAAAAACCACAGTATAATTAAAGCCAATTGTGGGTTTTTTTTTTTTTTATGTTGGCTTCATTTTTTTTTTCTTTATGCCAAATCCATTCCTCTCGCTTCTATTGGAATATTTTACTGACTCTTCAACATCTCAAAACGTGAGGCCTTTTCCCTGGATGTTCACGAATGCAACTCAAACACAATGCAAGAAAAGGTAACTAAGGGCTATTGCAATAATTTAGATCCTATTTCCAGAAATGCTGTCCCCCAAAATATCTCTGCTTTAAAACCAGTTGATCGGTTTGGCTTTGCCTTTATTTTTCACTGTTCAGCACTTGAAATACTTTTAGTCTGAAAAGTCTGCTATGCCCGATTCTCTCATCTTCAGTTCCCAGGAGTGTTATATTGGTATGCAAAAGGTACCACTGCAGTAAATGGAGCTGCTTGAAGTGTAAATCACAACATGAATTGAGCAAAAGCAGCCGATGCATCCTTTCATAAGGGACAAGATTTTGACAAGACTGACACATCTACAAGAAAGGGCAAAAGATACAGAAGTTCTTACCCGAACTCTTTTCAGATCTTCAGAGTTCAGCGCGGAGCCATGAAAGAAAGAGGTGTAGGGTGAATAGCATTTGAACACAGCTTCCAGCTCCAGACTGGGAAGAGACCTATTCAGTATAAACAACAACAAGAAAGAAAAAAAAAAAATCCATCAATCTCTCATAATTATATGCTCTGCAGTTCTCCATTTCTCAGAGAAGCCATTTGCCGTAACTGCTTACTGTTTAAAAGAGAAGCTACAGGGATTTTGGCAGCTCAGCCAAAGCGCATAGTTTAGATTTTAATGAAAACAAGCTTTTATAAAACTTAACAGTCGTGAAAATGTTTCCTGGATTTTTTTTTTTTTTTTTTTTTTCTGTCTTCTGCTATTGCTATTAATTTTTCATGAGTGTCTGTAATTGTACGGCTCACTGTTACTGCACAGAGTCAGGAAATGACACTTCCCAGGGCTTCATTCTGCATTCTGTGCTCAAATGGAACTGCTGATCTTCAACTTTCTCTCCAACTCAAGTGTTATTTCCCTACCCAGTGTATACAAACTGTATTTCACCCGGGAACTTTGGTAACATTCTCTTCTATGATGTATTGTTAAAGCTCACGTTGTGCATTGATCTCAGCAACGAAGCAAATCTCATAGGAAGGCAACCAGCCTTGGTTGAAAGATGGGTTAGAAAACCCCCCCCATTCTCTAATGATTTATTTCAGTAATTATTAATCACCTCACTTTTGCAAATGTACGCCTTGTTTCCAGCCTGAGTTTGCCCAGCTTTAGACTCTAGTCATTAGTCTTTATTATTGGCCATCCTCTCTGTTGTTGTTCTAATTTGTTTTGATCATCAGGTAATCAACTACATAACGTTGCCTTCCTTTAATGTCAGACCTCCCACCTTTCCCCTGAGAGATCAGGATGTCAAAGAGGAATAACTCAAAGAAATACGAATACTTACTCTCCCAGAAAAAGGATCTCTGTGCAAATATTCCCTTTGTCCTGAAGCAAAAAGTCTTGCAGGAAAGTAGTAACGCTCTTCAGAGTGACATTGCCACAGACAACAATATAGCTACAGGAAGAACCAAGGAAGATTTGACACTTGGAAAACAGCAGTGGTTGTAGCATATCTGACACAATCTGCTTGTAGTACATTAAACACATCCATGAAGCAGAAACACAGGGTTTGTATCTTTGGTCTGAAGATAATTTCACCCATTGTGGATACAGACTTCAGGAGTTATTTTGGAAAGGAGAACTTTGCTAAGAAGTGGTGAATGGTGGAGATTTGATGAGTGAAAAGTCATAAAAGGGACTGTATGAGATCTAAAAATTGTACCTAATCTTTCTGGTTCTGTAAGTGGTGAAGGAAAAACAACAACAAAAACAAACACATTGCACTGATAGCTAAAAAGGAGATAGATCTCCTCAATCTCTAAGTGAGGCTGCTGCCATGTCATCCACATTTTCTCTTCCTTTGAAAACCAAACCTACCCTAATGAACACTGCTGAGGAGGTTTATTTGGATGCATTTGAGGTAAAGAACAATGGAGAGTAAGTTCCAGGATTTGATTTAAGCTACTATAGGAATTTCTTATGAGCAAGTTCCCAATCTAGAAAGAGGGCTGGGTTTTATTTTCCAAGGAGTCACCATACTTACTTTTTCCCACTCATCACTTTGTAGGAGGATTTGTAACTTTTATGGTTTTGAGCAATTTCCAAAACTTCAGGAATGAAATTTGCAAACAGGACCTAAGGCATCAAGAAACACCATCTTCCTTAGAGCCAATTCTGTATCTCCTAATCATGATAAATTAATTCAAGAGAATTATATTACGTGGAACAACAGCTACAAATTTACTTTGGATTCCTAAAAGCTGCTGGCAGGGATGTATAACTCAGTGACAATGGATTTATGCTGGTGATAGACTTGGATTCATCTTGCCCAGTATTTTGGCTCTAGCCAGGAAGAAAAGCATACCAGAAGCCCTGCCAGCTCTTAGGAAATTACTCTATAGCCATGCCAGTAAGGACTTAAAGTCAAAGCTGTTTTTGCTCATTGATGCCTAATCCGTACCTGGAAGCCCTCAAAGCTTTGCTGACAGCCCCGTTTCATTCCCTGCCCCCAGCTGCCATTTTCAGAAAAGAAAAATAGATTTCTCACCAAACCACCAATAATGAAGAAAAAAATGAAGGCTCGACCCAAGGCTGTTTGAACCACAATATCACCATAACCAACGGTGGACATTGTCACCATGACGAGGTACATGCACTTGAAATAGGTGATGGGCTGGGAATTTACAGGCTGGACCCATGGATCTCCATTGTTTTCTACCTGTCCAGGGAAGATAAAGGGGAGAAAGAAGTTTAGAGGAGTTTTGGTTCGAATCCATCTCCCATCTAAAACTATTTGATTAAAAAACTGCACTATTTTTTTTAATTGTGGAGTGATCTATTACCACAGAAGGGAGTGGTGCTGCATCAGTGCTACCAAATCTGGCAACACATGCAAGTCAACTATGCTGGCATAAGTCATGCTCTCTTGTACAACAAATCTGTTCTCTCTCTCTCCAAAGAGAACACTGTGTTCATTACAGAAAACAGAAACCCAAAGCTTGCATGGCCATACTGATTTAAGGTGACAAGGAAAGACTTTCAGCTGATCATACATACCAAGTGAATAAATCCTGCAGCTGTGAGCCACGTGCTGATAAACACAGCAAAGAGCTTGGAGAGCTTGATGGAGTAACTGGAGATGGGAAGACAGAATAAACATGTAACACAGCGCTGGCAATGGTTAAAGCTTTGGTTTAATCCTCATTGCAGCATTTCAATACCTAAAGGGAGCCTAAAGAGGGGAGGGGAATCAACTCTTGGAAAGGGTTGATAACTGCAGGACAAGGGGAAATGGTTTGAAGTTGAGGGAGGGGAGATTTAGGTTGGATTTCAGGGGAAAATTCTTTTCTATGAGAGCAGTGAGGTGCTGGAACAGCTGCCCAGAGAGTCTGTGGATGCCCCATCCATCCCTGGAGGTGTTCAAGGCCAGGTTGGATAGGGCACTGAGCATCCTGGTCTAGCATTAAATGTGGAGGTTGGTGGCCCTGCGTGTGGCAGGGGATTGGAGATTCATGATCCTTGAGGTCCCTTCCAACCCTGGCCATTCTGTGAAAGCTTCCTACAGCACTGCTCAATGAAGTATTCTTTAGTAACAGTAAATTCTACAGGAAGGATTTAGAGTCAGAAAAAGTCTCCTTACATCCAAGCCCTTTCTATCACAGGGCAACATGGCAGACAATACCATTTTTCACATTCATCTGTCTTCAAAACCTTTAAGATGTCTTGATTTATGACTTCCCCTTATCTCCATCCTCCCTCCAAGAATTTCACTGAGCCCATGGTTGTAAATATTTTTGTTATTTCCAGTGTAAGATTACTGACGGTCAGCCTTTCCTCCTATATGCAACACTTTCCCCCTTTGTTACCCAACCCAGCTAAAGCACAGACAGCAAGGAGGAGGATGGGCTTTGGAGGGTACCCAGCAGGGCTTTAACTCACTTATCCTTGGTGATCCTGAGGATCTGCAGGATGCGGGGAAGATCCAACAACCTCAGTGCTCTCAAAAAACGCAGACCTGCAGAAAAGCAGGAAAGCCCACGAGAAAAAATAAACCCATCTATACAAGTGGAGCATCTCCACATGTTCAGATACGCTCAACAATTCGTCAAACCTAGCAAGAGGGGATAATGTTCTGCATTCAGAGCCCTTATAACACTGGATTTCCATTTATGTCCTCGAAGGAGCTTTGAATTATGAGAAAAATTAAGAAATGTGGTTTGTCTGAGCTGTAACCTGAAGGCTTAAGTGACATAGAGGTCAACTGGATTACTGGCCCTAAGTATGCAAGAAAGCCATTCACAGAAATCAGGGTACCACAGTTACATCCCCTCTGGGTGGCTCCTCATCCTGTTGGTCAGGCACAGAGATTGCTGAGACTCTCAAAGCCACACAGACAGAATAGAGGCAGAGTTTGGTAATTTAGAAGTCCCACAAAATTAAAGGCTTTTTTAATAGCAATAAGGAATAATTTTGCTCCCAAGGAAGAGTTTGGAACAATGAAAGAACAGATGGGCAGTTAAACCTCCCCACGTCAAACCAGATTTGAAAGGAGTCTCTGTGTAGGATGCAGAACAAGTAAGGAAAGTGGGATCACCAAGCCTTAACTTACCCAAGCAACTCTTCCTTAAGACAGAAGAAACAAACACTGGAGGGATGGTGAAAAAATCCACGAGAGAATTCAGCTCAAGCCAAAACCTCAGTTTGTCATCAGCCGCCACAAACTGAAGATGAATCAGATCAAAGAGCATCAGTTCTGTGTGTGATCTTTGGCTTCATCAGAGCAAAAAAGGAGACCCCTGAGGCAGTAATCCATTTTTGCAGTGTACTTCCTCCTGTCTAACTCTGTCTGCTGTGGACACCAACTTGACATTCCTATTTTGCTTCTGAAAGTCCTGAGCTGGAGCCCTGAGAGCACAATGATGGGTTGAACCCAGAGGTATAGCAATGCTTTTTCCCTTTCTCATCTGTCCCTTTCATCTTTTCTTCTAAGCTGCCTTTCTCTCTATACTGCTGCATCAGTAAGAACGAATCATGAAAGCTCAGGACAGGTCAACACCACACCCTCAGCTATAAAAGAGAAAATCCCATTTTCTGTTGACTTGGCTAAAAATTCTACTGTCCAAAACTACAATCAAAATGTATTCTACATTGATGTAACTAATGGCATCTTAACACGGTACACAGCTACATGGTTTGCCCAAGAGAGGCTGAAGAGAGACCTGACCAATGGATTCAGTGCTCTAAAGACATGGACACAGACATGGCTAATGTGTGAGCTGGGAGATGCTGCAGAAATGCTGAAAATAAGATTCCAAGGGGAGAACATAATTATAAGAGAAGGTGAAAAAAAAAACAAACAGAGCGGCTCTGAATTAAGCTAAAGCAATCCAACATTACATTACAGAGCATCTCTGTCCACACAGGTAATAGAGTTTGTAACTCATCTTTCCCATGCAGGGCACTTACCCGTAATCCAAAGTAAAAGACGAAGAAAGCATTGAAGAATTTATCCACATAAATGACTCTGTCTGGAAAGGAGAAATGGAATTGCTCTGCTCTGAGGAGAAAGCCAATGTCACAGCCAGTGGAACGAAGGGTGAAAAGAGAAAACAGTGCATTGGGTATACAGCAACATTTGGTTTGAGCTCATATTTTGATTATGAAATAGTAAAGCAGAATTTCATCACGTTCACAATTTTGTGTAATCTAAATTCCCACTTCCTCGCTGGGTTATGGAATGGTAGGAGCGGGTTTTTTGTTAGCTTTAGTGAGCATGTTCAAACTACGTTATTTATCTACCATGCAAACTCATTGGAAAGTTTGGATTTCACATATTCATAGAGTGTTTAAGTAAAAAAAACCTCCTGTTTTCCAGCAAAACCCTTTCACCTTTCTCACGTGGACTGCTTTACTCGTTTGTATTCCACTTAGTCAGCAAAACTTGGGAGCTCCTGCAGTGATTTCTCACCCAACCGCTGCTGAACATGGAGTTCTATCTGCCAAGGGAGCAGCTGAAGCAGCACCAAAGGGTTTCCAGCAAGTCTGTCAGGTTTGCTCATACTGCCCACTTAAATGTCTAGTCCAGCCCAATGACCTTGCACAGAAGAGGTTCATAGAGCATGTCGTTGGTGTAGGCTGACATCAGGAGTAAAAGCTGGCAGTGGAAAGCTGAGGGGATGAGCTTCTCCCACCAGCATCACCTGGTCCAGCAAGGGATATTGGCCTGAGTGCACACAGTGACACTGCCTGCCATAGGAAGGCAATCATACATGCATCCATCGAGCCCCTTTGAGACCCCTCTTCCTCCTCCATGCAGGGAAGATTTGAAAAGCAGAAACACAGTTAAGGAAATGAGTCCCATAGGTCAGCCCAGGTGAGTGCCTACTCTCACCTACAGGTGCAATGCTATTTGTGGAAAGAAATCCGTGTGAAAGGATTAACTGCCTGTTTATTCCTCAAAAAATAAACTGTTTCCCTTCTGAAGCCATTCCTAGCTGTTCGTCAGATTTATAATGCCTTGGGACTGAGCACAATATTGGATTGCTCTTGATGTATAATTCTGTTTCTCAGGTTTACCCCTGCTGATTGAATTCAGCTTCGAGTGCTCCACAGCTTTTATATTTTATTTATTTCATTTTATGATTCCATTTTATTTTCCCCATCCAAGCAAAGCACTGAGAACAATGCTCTGGCAAATTAAATCAATCAAAGGGTTTTACACATTAATATCTTTTCACCCCTAAGCACGTTCTATAAGATGTATGCATTTAGGTGAAGATTGGTAGAAGAAATGATGTGCTTTCTTAGACAAGTTTTGTTATTTTACTCCCATCAAATTGTTTACAGAAATCTAGACTTTAGGGAAGAGCTCCATTCCCATTTGGGTACCAAACATAGATGGCTGGATGTTCAAACGAGCTTTGGGTAGAGCGTGATGAGCTTTATTAAAAGCTTAGCATTCCCTAAATATTGCAATAGGAACAGCTGGGCTTTGAATATTTTGAAAATGTCTGTTTCAAAATGGGTTTGGGACCATTTTCAAAGCCTGTTTCCAGCTGTAGGACACAGTCTCACAGCTCTTCTGAAAATCCAGGCTTGAAGGCATAGACAAAGAACTACACATAGCAACACCTGAACAGCTGTGACAGAAAGATACATAACAGCACCCATGGGCTCCACCATCTAATACCTGTGGCCAGAAAACAGCTCTAAGAAAACACACCAGCTCGGGTTTTCTACTATTTGTTTAAATAAGCTTTTGGGATAAACATCAGTGATGTACTTACTCAGTAAGATCAATAAAATAAATGATGAGCGTGCCAATGTTCAGAAGAAACACCAGGATCATCTGAAAACACACGTATTAAAAAGGATGTTATGAGGCTTATTCTGGTAGTAATACAGATTCCATCTAAAACACCTCTTTTATTGCCTGTCTGTGACTTACAGAAAAGCAGAAGGAACACAATTCAATTACCTGCATTCTACAACAATTCCAAGAAGGGCGTTTTAGTGAGGCCTGCTCACGACCAACCAAGATCTCAACCAACACAAACCCAGGTTATCACATTGATTTGCTACTGCTGAGGGCTGTGTGCAGCTGACCCAATGGTTCCCATGCAACTCCAGTGGCCTGGTTGTCCCTGTGAAATGCCATGGAATCCACACGTGTGACTCATTCACCAAATTGGGATATACATGGTCTCCTTAGAAGGACTTTCTGAGTCATCTTCCAGACCAAATACAGTTTGTAAGTGGAAGAAGTTGAACTAGACCAAGTGAACTGCAAGTCCAGAAGGGCACACATCCATCAGTGCCTTGGAAGAGGAGCCCTGTGCTAATTGCTCTACTCACCAAAACACGTCCACTGTAGGTTTGGGCTGATAGCATCATCTGCATCCGTGTAGAGAAGATTCTTATGTAGTAGACCGATCTTTGTTTCCTTTTGTTTGACCACCAGACCTCTTTGCTCTAACAGAGGAACAAAGATTGTCATCCTTGGCCGTGCCAGACACAATTTCCTAAGTCAGCTAAAGCAAACACAGCCAGCCACCAACAAATCTGAAGTGATTGAAGGAAAGAAACAAGAGGAGCACGTCCCCCTTCAGCTAAGCATACCAGAATGCCATCTCCTCCCATGACTTCAGAGGGCATTCTATGCAAGCATTCACTGCCATCTTCCCACCACTCTTGCACCATCATTTTATTAATTGCATCAGTGAACGTTGATTTTCATCAGCTTGAAGTGATTGCTTCACAACCCGAGCCTGAAAGGAAGAGGACAATAGTGCCTCTCCACTACTCTCCCCACCCCTTTCCCATCTTATGCCAGCAGTGAACCCATTTATGCAGTTTTGATTGCGTTTTTCTGGTATAGCTTCAACTAATTCTGATCAGCTTCTGCTCTGAGTACAACACTGTCTTCTCACAGTTATTGATAACCGTAACAAATAACAAACACAGATTATTCAATGACAGAAAATCTGTAAACATGTACCAGTAAAAACATTGCTCGTAATGGGAAACACTTCACTGGCCCTTCTTCTCAGTTTCCCAGGCAGCAGAGTCTGCAAAGAGCTGACACTTAAGTACTAAACCCCACCTCTGCTCCAGCAGCCAAGAGAACAACAGAGAGTCAGGTTAATTTAACTTTTTGGCACACAGAGCTGCTTTCTGGTTGCCAGCAGCACAGGTGTTCCCTTTATCTTCAGCCCATACAACCTGGGTGAGCTGATGAGAACATCGAGTCCTCCCTTGGAAGTGATGGAGAGAAATGGGCTGTGACAGTTGTTGGAGGCAGCTTGAAGTGCCAGGCAAAGAAAAAAGCTCTTCATTCCTACAAATGGCACTGTAACTTGGTAAATAAGTGACCTGGATGTGTCATTTGAACATCCTGGTGTTAGCCTCTATTAATACCTTCTTAAAGCTTCATAGTGCACACAGGGCCAAAAGATCAGGTGGTGGATTTTTTTTCAGCATGCTTAACCCCATTCTTGTCTACTTGGTGCAAAACATGTGAAAACACCTATCCCAATGTACTGAAAAACAGCTTCTTAGGGCAATTTTCCCAGTACTTCCAGTATGCAGAGTGGAAAAGCATAAACATATATTCCTCCTGTATATTTGCATACAATAAACTTGTGTGTTTGAGAAATGGAAGGAGCATGCAAGTGCAGGTAATTGTGGTCGTGATCAAAAAGCAAGCATTCTAGTGCTGTGTGCACCTGTGTTTATCTGTGCATCCAGGAGCTGAGCTTTCTCTGTGTGTGTTTGTGCAACTAGCAATAGCTACGCTGATAAAAACCATCTTGCCCCCTCCTCTTATAAGGAGAACAAGAGTAATACACAAAGGCACTAACCTGTTCAAGCAATCTTCTTGAAAATAAAAACAGTACAATTGGGTTCTCCCAAACCCAACTCAATTTGCCATGTCCAGTGCACTAAGACATGAGGTAAAGCTTTTCCAAGCCAGTACTCCTTCCATACCAAATGCAATTCTTCAATTCTCACATCAACACACAGCATATGAAATAAGCCAAGACAGCTTTACCTTCACTTTTTTTCTCCAGATTTGCTTAAGGATGAATCTATAAATGCATCGAATTGACCTGAAAGCCAGAATGGTAAACAGACCTCCGAGGAAAATTGAAAGAGATGGAAAAATAAAAGCCAACTGAAAATGCAGTGCACAGGTGAGGCCAGATTCTGCCATGTTATGTTCTGGTCCTGACCTTCTAGAACACACACTACTCTTGTGATGCTGCAGTAACCCTAGTGCTCAGGCTGAGGTCTGGGGATGGCCAAAGCCACAATGGGAGCTTCTGAATGGGGGTTCCCATTTAGAACTGTGTCTGTGCAGTGATATTACCAAGGTAATACTTTTTCTCTCTGGAATCTCTCAGTTTACAGAGCTGGCTCATGCACAGACTCTCTGTATAAACATAAGTTGCTTATCCAGACCTGTGAAGTCTCACACATGGCACTCAAGACTCATCCATTCAGACCCCACTTCACGCTTCCTTTCACGAGCTGCAACACAGACATACTGCAGCTCTCTCCTGGGAATTTCCATTCCACTTTTGGATAGAGTCCGGATGCCGCTCAAAAATAAATACAAGCAAGATGCCCTGGCATTGAAAGAGTAGATGTCATAATGAGAGCTTTGATAGAAACAGTGAATAAACACGAGATTGCCCACATAACTCAGACAAAGGATGCATTTAGCTTGCTGTCCTGCTGGTTACCCCCCAATTATTGGTGATGAAGGACAGTCTGATCCTTTCCCTACAGTCTTTAACTAGATGGCCCTCTTTCTTCCTTCTTCTGGTTTAATAAACTTATTAATCAGAACAATTTGAACAAGAAACATCGAAGTTTCCCAGACTGTGCATACAATCACCTTGGGATGGATGTGTGTGTCATACCCACAGGTGGCAGCATTCCCTTGGAGTCCAACCACCTTTGCAAGGCCATATGTAAAACCCATTTGCTTCCCAGCATCACTGCAACCTTGGACAAAGGAAAAGACAAAGGAGAGCAGCACAGCAAGCTGTGCACTGAAAGCATTCTGTAAAATCCAGAGCTCTCATCCTGCCCCACGAGGCCTTGATATCCCACCCCCAGTGCTGTGGTGTGAGCAGTTCGCTCAGTGCCTTCCCCACTTCTGTTGAAACAGAATGTCCTCAAAAGCTCTTTTGGTCTAGCCAAGAGCTTTAAAATCTTATGAGAAGTGCAGATGAATAAATGCAATCAGACTCTTCTTCGTGCAATCAGGACAGCTGAGTAGGGAAGTGGTGATTTTGCCTAAATTGGGGGAAAAAAAAAATGTGCCCAGAAAAAAAAATAATAATAATAATAATAAATTGCAAAAGAATGGTGAAATAACAGCCCAGCAAATAGCTGGCTGGGAGGCAAAGGATGTATTATTGTAGCCTTTAATAAATACAGTAATGCTGAACGTCTGCCTTCTTCTTTCCTTTCCTCCCATGCTGAGCATCAGAGGAGTCTATGAATGATTTTAGCCAGTGGGATGTTTTGAATGGAGAGGGTGGTCCTGGGGACAGTCTGACAGCTGACAGTCAGCATCCCTGTTTTCACAGAGCCCAACTCGACACAATTGCAACCAGTTCCTCATCTAAGGCTCCAGGATGCCTCAAGTCAAGGGGTAGGAAGGATTCCACTTCTCTACCTTCCTTCCCCTGCTGCTGTAGGGCGGCTCTGACTGCAGATGGCAGCCTCTGCCCATTTTGTGGTGCTGCCCACAACTCCCAGCTGATTTCTCAGTCCGACTGTCCCCAGAGCAGAAACAGATCAGCAAATCACAGCCACTCAGCAGGAAGGAAGCGATTTATTCGCACGCACTGACACACTGCCCTGTCTGCAGCGAGGTGCAGAAGCCAGGAAAGGGAGCTCACAACAGCGAGCAGACTTGTTTTCTTTAATCTGACTAAGCTGTTGTTCATCCTGCACTGATGCAAACGTTTAGGGATAAATTATGGAAATTCATCAGGAGACATCACATGTTGTTCATTATTGGTGCCAAAATCACCTGGAATTCAGAGTGCTCTCTGAACACAAGCATTTCCAGCCCTGCCTCCCCAAGGGTTACACGCCAGTGCTGTCAATAACTGCAGGTAGGAAAACTGTGGGAGAAAAGGCCATAAAAGAATTAAGCTGGCTGGCAGGAACCTGATTTCAGGTTTTACAGACATAGAAGCCTGTGATTTAAGCCAGCTCCTTTCTGCAGCTCCATGAACACCACTGCAATGAGTCTGCACAGTGCTCAGCCACTCTCCAAAGGCAGCATTCACAGTGATGTATCACTTGGCTTCGTCTCTAATCGGTAGAATAAAAGTAGAATCAAGTAATGCTCTCCATCAGACTGCATTAGAGATCTCTTAAAAGAGAATAAATCCTTCCAAGGGTTAATTAACATTTTAAACTTCCCCTGGAAATGTGTACCTTCCCTCCAGCTCTCATGCTGGCTCCAGTTTCCCAGCAAATTCTTCTCCTGATCTTCCAGCCAAATCCCTCTGTCTATTTATCTACTGCTAGAGGAGCCATCTGTTATCAGGAGTCACCTTCCTTGCATTTGTGTTTTCATTGTGATGGAGCCCCTCTTTATTTCCTCTTCTATAGCCTGCATGGATCAAGCTCCTAATATCTTTCAGGAGAAAGATGTTTCCTAGACTTTGAATCATTTATATGGCTCTTTTATGAATCCTTCCAATTTTTCAGCATCCTCTTTGATGTGCAGACACCAGAACCTGAATTGCTATCCCAGTGAAGATCTGGCTGACGGGGGTGGATGGGGGTGGTAAGCTTATTACATTAGATCCTGTGAAAGGAAGTTCTTGATCATAAAGTGTACCAGTTTGACTGAGAGGAAAGAAGGATAAGAGGCACCAAACTGGGGAGACGCAGCCTGAAAGGATTTAACTTCTGAGTAATGAGAACATCCACAGGCACATCAGACTGGATTAAAATAAAGATACATCCTGCTGCTTCAGAGCATAAACCAATAGCTGGCAGGGATTACAAATAAATGTCTCCTTTGGGTAGATACCTCTATAATTGTTCACTGTGGAGAGCTTACATCTCCACTGAAGCAGCTGGCTACCAGCAGACCCAGAACACTGGGATTAAGGAGACCAGAACAAGTTGCTCATCTGTCTGCTATGGAGAGACATACACACATGGAAGAAACAAAGAGCTTAAAGGTAAAATCCTTATGTTATCTCTTTCTCTCTCTGTTTCTGAGCCTGTCTAGGTAGGAAAGCTAAGAGATTAAATAAAGAAACACATCACAGCCAGCATTCTCCCAGCCTCCTTCCCATTGCAGTCCTCATCCCTGCTTGGCTCCCAGTTTCACTATTCTTTGAACCTTCCAGGTGCAAAATCAAACAGATTAGTCCAAAATTTGGAAGCAAGTGAGCCAGGCTGCTTGCTCTGGGCTTCCAATTTAATAAACACGTATCTATATCTAATGGACAGTCTGTCACTTCCCTTTAATGGAAATCACCTGCTCGTCTAATTATCATTAGACAAATTGACTATGAGAGAGCCAAGGCCTTTCATCTTAATGGCACCTGCAGCAAGAGTGAAATAATCCACTAATATCTTCTCAGAAAGGCCATTATTCTGCCTAATATGAATGCACACACACACTCCACGTGACATGGGATCAAATATACCCACAAAGAAAATACTGCACAGGAATTCTCTTTACTTACACAACGTGTTTTATGAGTGAAATCATTTCTCATTTTCTCTGGACAAGGATGATTCTATAGGCTGAAATGCCCATAGTGTTACATGCAGCCCTGCTTGGTCTTCAGGAACACAGAGCTGTGTGGACATCACTGTTTCTCAGGCTCTAACAGATGATGTCTATGAGCTCAGTCAGTACAGGGTGTCTGAAGCAGCCAGATACAATTTCTGCTACAGCATTCCACATCACCACATGTAAAGTCACTGTGCCTTAAACTTCAAGCAATAGGACCCAAGATCCTATTATATAGCACAGAGGTTCAAGGGTTTGCATTGTGGGAGCCTCTGCATTTTGTTGGCACTCTCAGCTGCCTGTCTCAAGGCACATTTGCCTCACTGGCCTGTCTCATTCTCCCCCAGCACTGAATCCAAACACAGCCCATCAGTCCCAAAGCTCAGCTCACCACTGGCCTTCAAAGCTTTCTTACCCACAGCATTCATTACTGAAGGGCACTTGAGGATAATGAAGAATTTTTAAAAGCCTTATACATTCGGTTTGATTGCTGTTGATTTGGAGGCCACGTTCTCCCCAACCTGAGTAAATTTGTTCGGATAAAAGATGCCCATGTGCCTAAGGGGCAATGCCAGCTTAGCACCAAAGGCCCTGCAGAGGAAGCCTCCCAAAGCCTGGGGGCAAGCAGCTCCATAGGGGCAGCTGCACAAAGAAGTCATACTCGTGTGCTGGTAGCCACAATACCCTGAGGAGTCTCAGATCATCTTCCAAATCAACTCTGCATCCAGCTCCATGGGCACAGAGCACCTCAGGAGATGCTGAACAGCCCCAGGCTCTGCTCCCCAAGCTGCCAAACACTGCATGCAGCAACCCAGAGCACAGGAAGGTGTTTGGAGGTTGAGTCACTGCTGTGCCACGGCCATTTTCTGGTGGCTGTGCACACGAGCATTGTAGTGAATTACTTTCAGCATAAAGCAAATCAACTGCCCTTCAGTTCTCCCTCTGCAAGAAGTGCCTCCACACCTACATATTCAGCAGCAACCAAGGACATAGCAAGATAGGATCTTCTCCAATACAACCCTGAGGTGTAACAGACCCCATGGGGCACAGTCTGGGAATTAGGATGGAGGATGTGAGGGAGGAGTCTGAAATGGGTCACATAGGGATAAATTGGGCCCTCGCTGTTGGTCCAGTCCTTATCTCTGCAGTCCCACAGCACATCAGTTATTTGCAGTGTTCACTGCACAGCATGCCTATGTGGGAGGGAAATTGCACAACCCAATTTTGCAAAGATGGAGGTGAAGCAAAAGGAGGATTACACGAATTTCTCTTCCTCCCCCAAACCATGCAGGGGTTGTGAAGGTGAGTGGAATCAAAACCATGCTGCCCAAACCTCCCCAGTTCCCAATCCCCTTTTTTAGCAATGCAATCAAACTCTCCCTGCAGAAATCAGTGCTTACAGTTCTTCAGTACCTCTCATTACCCATGGCTTTTTTTTTTTTTTTTTTTTTTTTTTTCTAGTATCAGTTGGAAGCCAGATCCCTGCTTGCTTCTTTATTATGGCATTCACTGCAAGGCACCAATAGACACCAAGAGATACGATTGCATTCCACACATCCACTGCAGCTAATTTCAGTGGTGTTGCAGCTGTAAATTAAATGGAGCTCTCTGTGAAGTGTTCTCTCTTTCTCTCCTCACAACTGTCTAGCCTACATTTGGAGGCTGCCAGCTTTATTTAAAACTTACAAGCTCTGAAACATTCCTTTATTTACAGTACCAGAAAAATTATGGATAAAAGGAAACAAGTATCTCAACGTTTCTCTGATTAAATACATGGGTTGTTACTGCCAGGAGTAAAACCCACTATTTAGATGGATGAAGAATTCCGACAGTATTTCTCTCTTACTGCAAAGAGGCTGGAGATCCTCCCACAGCCATCCACTGCCAGAGAGCCCAGGAACCAAAGCCAGAACCATCAGTGCTGTGCTCAGCATCATCACTCACCCCTCTGCTCTTAAGGGCTGAGGCAGTGCAGGTGTGGTACAAGCAGTGCTACATGTGCTGCCGTTCTGATCAAAGCAGTTTGCTCTGGATGTAGGTTATTCTAACCAAAGCACATTAGACAGACCAAGATTAACATGCCTAAATGATACATGTGTTCTAATTAGAGAATGTAATCACCTCAGGCTTGATCATTACAGCTCCCTTTATGTTTAGCGTTTCAGCTGCATTAAGATCCCTGGCAGTTCTTTCATCTAACTTTTATATTCAAGGACATCAGGATTTTAATCATTAAACACCTAAACTCTATTTTTCAGGAATCTTTGAAGAATAATTATTTTCTAAGTATAAATGCTACATCTCCAAAGACTGTTTTAAAAAACCTCTCATCTCCTGCTGCTGCGTTTCTGTCAACTGTAGAAATATGGCAGTGGGAAAGTAGCTCAAATTTAAAAAAAAAAAAAAAAAAAAAAAGAATGTTTTGTCATTCTCCCTCTATTTTTTTCATCCATTTTGTCCTCTTGGAAGATCTCCATCCATAGGATCTGTCAAGGCATCAGCATTGTCAGAGCTAAGGGGATTTTCAGTTGGCATTGAGCCCTCAGGGCAGTACTACCCTAATTTGGGACTTCCTGACAGCCAGAACTCATTTCTTCTGATTGTGCTTAACGTTTCTCCTCTCACCTTTCTGCATACATCCAACTTTTCCCTTCCACGTAGGACCCCCCCCCCCCCCTCCAAATAAAATAAAATAAAATGCGTTATTTCCTTTCCAAAAACTCCACTTTTGCAGAATTAGTGGCGTGTAGGGAGAGATTCAGAAAGAGTTGGCATAAATTTGTGCACATTCATCGATACATGCATTTATTATGTGGTTAGGCTTCATACGATTCTGCAGAATGCATAAATCTGGCTGAGAATATAAAAATAGCCCCACTATCAATCTTTTTGTAGTGGGAAATGTAGATTCATTGGTGCAGGCAGAGGGAGGCGCAGGCAAAACTTTATAGCAGCTTCCATAAAGCTGTCAGCAGTGAAAACAGGCTGGTTTTTAAGCTCAGGGAACAAAGACCATATTGGCACCAGGTCCTACAGCAGGAATACTGATGAGATCCTGCAGTCAGAGGTTTGTGGCTGGGACAAGGAAACACAGATGGAGACCTTTGAGCTTTGTACCGCTGTGACTCCAGTGAGCTGTTAGAAGTGACTGCAGCCCCTCAGAATGCAGCCACAAAGCTCGTTTTCTTCTCAAAACACATCACCAGTCGTTAGCAGGGACACCAACAAGATGCATATGGACATAATTATACCTTAGCACGACGGCTCACTAAATGTATCACGGACAAAAGTGATTTAGAATTGTACAGTTGTAAGCCTTGCTTCCTTCCATGGCTATTTTGCAGCATGCATGAGATACACAACATGAACAGCCATACATAACGTGAGCAGCCCAGCAGAGGCAAAGAGAAAAGCTTCTGTAGAGAAGAACATCTGAAACTGCTGCAGCCCATGCAGGCTTCGCCAAGGGATTCCTTTCCACAATTCTAAAGCAGCTCTGTAAGCACAGGCAGAAGCCCATGAGCTGATGTCTTCTAGGAGCTTTCTGCCCTTCCCTGTTGCAGCTCACACCCAAACCCAGTTTGATAGCACAGATTTACATTAACGAGTGGGAATGCTCTCAATTGCTCTGCATTTGCCTCTTTTTAGTCCAAATCAGAGGTCACTCTTTAAGATCATCCTCTGTATCATAAAAAAAAAAAGGCAGAGGAGAAGTCTCTCACCCCTTGTGTGAGACATAGGTTGAGGTTGGAGTGTTGTCATACCAGCCTGCTGCTACCATGGACCTGCATTTGGAGATCATTGTAAGCTCTTCTGCTTACAGAGGAAACATTTAAAACTCAGGTGCATCCTCTCCTTATTGCCTGTACTTCTGTCATCTCATTCTCCCAACCAGTCCCAGACCAAAAGCCTCAATCAAGCAGAACAGGACATAAAGGTGCCTTGCTGGATGGCTGTGCTGCAGCCTCAGCCCTGCTGCTGTCACACGAGCAGACATCACAGATTGCTAAACACAGTTACAGACAATGAAGTTGGTTATTTGCAAGACTGGAACCAAACTGTTCCCATATAACCAAATGACCTCCTCAGGAATGAAAACTGAATTAAATCGCCTGGGTTATATCTCGTAATTAGAGGCTTAAAATATCTTTGGCACACTATTTCTGTGTGTTTTTCCCCTTCTGATCACTCAGAGAATTAATGTGATAACTCTGCAGCAAAATCAAAAGTACCTGAGCATCCCCAGGCTCCATCTCTTAACTAACAACAAAGTGGGCAATGCAATACTTCAATATAAACACCGTGAAAAAATGTAAACACTGTGACCCCGACTGCATTTTTCATGTAGTCCGTGGCAGACGTGATCCAAAGCCCTTTGAAATTCATATAAAAGTCCTTTCAGAATCTGTTTGAATGTCATCGAGTTGCGCCGCGATGGTTTCTCAGTAACGTGGCACTTGTTGCACCTGAATACTAATAATTCAGAATAAAGAGAGGAACGTGCCTTTTGAGACTGGTGCTCCAGACACTGGGAGCAGTCAGGAAGAGGCAGAAGGTTTTTTCTCCCATCTGCCATCTTCTATCGCTTTGAAGGACATGAATTGTTTGTATGCAGGAAAGTAAATAGAGCGTTGCATAGTGTTCTTCACAAAGTGCTTTGCTGTTGTATGTTCCTATCCCAATCTGGACAGACAGCTGCCACATCTGGGAAGTTTCCATATCTACCATTTCTTGGCTTTATCCCACTTCCCTCAGTTACCATCTCTTTGGATGGGTTATCAGAACATCTGCACTTCCGACCTGTGTCTGCCCCTATCAGCCCAGCCAGATTTATTATTATGGTCAAGGAGGTCTTGTTTTCCAAGGAGGGCTGGGGAGAGCTGCCATGAGGAAGCAGCAGCTTTTCCCAAAAGGCAGTGTTGCCCATCATGGCACGGTGCTCTGCAGCCTTAGGCAACCTCTGCACTGAACTAGTGGAAGCAACAGACCCTCAGATCTTTGTGTTCTGTATGTTTTCAGTCCCAGCTTGCCTGCAGGAAGGGAGTCTCTCTTTTCTTATTACTGCAGTTCAGTGATATTCGGTGGCATTTGCCTACCAGGAGTGCAGCATGAGCCAAAGATGCCACAACTCTGCATCCGTGACAAAAGGCCGTGCATTATTTTAAAGGAACCTTATGGCCACGAGGCTCCCAGTGCTGATACATCATCTGCAAGATGGCCAGGAAGCAATCCTGCAAACCACGCAGTGTAAAGCAGATCTCTAATTCCATGCACTGCAGACTGCATCACCCAAACACGAGCTGAAACATCACCATGCCTCCAGCTGAGGATTTCCCCTATTATTAGAAAAAAAACAATTACTTTTTTCCAATCTGGAACACAAATACTGGAGGTGACAAAGTAGTGTGTGTGTTCTCTTCCTCTCATAAACTTCTCTCTCCAGTAGGTGCACCACAGAGCTGCTAATAAAATCTCTATCTATGGTTCACACGCGTTTCAATATCACTTCCCTGCAACTGAGTCTTGTGAATGGAAAGCAAATTAAAATCATGATAAAAACCCAGACAGATGCTATCCGTATTGTTAACTGCTTGGCATACCTCGAGATGCTTTTCTGTCCTTTGGGAATGGCCGTGCTCATTTTTCTCACTGTAAAGCTATAACAGTTACTGCCTTCAAGCAGGAGCTACACATTGTTCTGTTTGGACATGGGAAGGGAGCCTGGCAGATTACAATTAATTTCCTTGTACTTCTTCCTCCATTTCTACTCAGTAATGCACAAATTCTCTGCTTTCCTTGATCTTTTTTAAGAGTAACCACAAATGTCCAGTTGCTCTTCTGCTTACAGAGGAAACATTTAAAACTCAGATGCATCCTCTCCTTATTGCCTGTACCTCTGTCATCTCATTCTCCCAACCAGTCCCAGACCAAAAGCCTCAATCAAGCAGAACAAGAGATAAAAGTGCCTTGCTGGATGGCTGTGCTGCAGCCTCAGCCCTGCTGCTGTCACACGAGCAGACATCACAGCAAAGAAACAGTCCCACTTCTTATCAACAGAACGCTTCAAACTCGAAATAGAAATGGTGAGCTACAGCTACAGCCACAACTCGTGGGTTAAAACAGCTCAGGGTGGCAGCTTTACCTGAGAGCATCCTCCCATTTCAGCCCCACAGCCCTGACCTGGAGCTCTGAGCTCTCCCTCGAAGTGGCAGAAGTTCCCCTCGTTTTGGTTCTGAAGTGGAAACGAGCACATTTCCCTTGATTTGTGCTCTCCTTTTCCGTCGACGGTTTTTATTTTCAGAGCTTTGTGAATCGGAATGATTACGCACAGCAAGACTTATTAAGATACCGTAATTAATTTAATCAATGAAATAATTTCTAAATGCGTTTTTAAGTATGTTTATTTTTTATATAGCTGCCTGATTTCCTAGGTATATACCGAGCTATTGACATTTTGCAAGGCTTGCGTTTATAAATAGCACATTCCTAAAGCACTAAACTTAATAGAATCCTTTTAGAAAACCTATTATGGTCTTTAATGTAAGCTAAAGTTTTATTACTTTTTTTGTAATTACAGTGTTTGCTTTGCAGAATTAATTACCAGCTGGCTTCAACCTGAACAACTCCTCACTTCAAGCTTCTCTTTCTCTCTCACAGCTATGTTCCATGTCTGGGTCATTGGCATAATTACTGAGATTAGGGGAAACAGGTAGATTGTTTTCTGTATTCTCTTGTGTACTTGACAATGAACATTTCCTCATCAAGTATTCTACTTTGAATGAGACCTTGAGCAAAGGAAGGTAACGCAATAAGAAGAAGAAAAACAAAATACTGCTTTTTTTAGCCCCCCCCCCCCTTCTTCACAGGCTTAAGCACTTGAAAGGGCATACAGGGCATTATTATCTCAAATTCTGTCCTGTTTTTTTTTTTTTTTTGGCTCAGAGTTGGAAACTTAGAAAAAGGACAAGGAGAATTGTAATTATATGACATTATTGCAATGACTACATGAGGGTCTCACCATCGTGGGTTACACACTCGTGGTAGAGCCCTACGACCTCTGCACAACAGCAGGAATGTCCTACAGACATCAAATAGGAGCATTCTCCTGAAAGGGAAACACATTTCAAAGCAGTTCTTCCAGGTGGGTACATCAGAGCCTCTCACTCACATTGCTGTGCATGGCACACAGCTCTGTTACCAATCCAACAGATGGAGAAGCTGAGCAGTGAGGCAGCACATGACATGAAAACACCATTCTGATCTTTACTGTAGAAGATGGAAGTTCTCACACAGCACACTGCTTCAGCAGTATTTTTTTTTTTCTTTTTTCCTTAATCAATGTTTGGACATGGAAAATAAACCAGAACGCATCTATGGCCTCCAAATGAGCTGGTAGAAACCTGCAGCAAAACAGGCTTTAATTCCACAAAACAACACACCCTGCTTCTTCACCCATTTTCACACACATATATAAAGTCTGATTCAATTCCATAAGTTAAAAACCACACGTGGACACATGCAAAGCCCCAAATTCTCATCACATCTCAGTACCCAGAGCTGGGTGCCATGGATTTCTTGCTGGAACACCATCATCAGAAAAGGACCTGGTTGTATTTTTGCAATCTGATAGCAAGTGATTCACATCATGCATATTCTGACACATTTAAAGGGCATAACGACCACCAGTTATTCTAAATCTCTAACCCAAACAAATGCTTCCATTCTATATTCTGTGAAAAACCCACAGTCTCAGGAAGGAAACAATTGCAATCCATCCATGCTTCCCTGGAACAAGATGCAAACTCCTTTTTTTTTCTCCTGCTGAGACCGCAGGTCATTAACATTGTTAATGTTCTCTCTAAAACTGTTTGGAGAATGTGACAAGTCTAATTTGTTACTGACAGAGCAGTTGGGAGTGTGTTTAAAATGCATCACTCTTGCCATTGTATCCTTTGGATGGATACGTGGCTGCTGTCAGGTGCATTTGCTGTTTTGTTAAAGATTATCTGCTGCTTCATCCATCTTTTCTGTTAGCTCCAGAAGGAAAAGCTCCACATTCTGCTCAACTTCATTTCTGTTTTTAGATATAGAAAACCCACCTTTAAAATACAACCATCACAGCCCCAAGGCTAAATGTGGGGACCCAGAAGGTTCCACCTTAGAAACAAAAATCTGCACCTTTTGCTGCCCAATTTGAACATCATCATCATCATCATCATCCAAAACCAAACTAAACAGCAATTCAGACAACAAAAAAACCCAACACACAAAAGAACCCCCAAAACCCACAAACCTATGCTTGCATTACAGCATAGATGTACTTTTATTCCACGCAGTGAGAGAGACTACAGCTCCGTTGGAGATTTAGTTGGTCTCAAAGCTCATTTGGAGTTAAAAGCCCATAAGTAAGATCTGATAGTTTAATGCATTCCTGCAATGAACTGTAATTTGCTAGGAAATGGATAGGATAATATCATTCTTGAGATCAACTGGAGGTCAGCGCGTTAAATTTCAGCTCTAAGTGTTGGTACAGAGGGATTCAATGAGGAATGGGTGACACAGTTCAGGGGCAGTCACAATCTATGTGACACCTGTAGGGAAACTCAGGTCAATTATTAATCCCAGCATTTGTAATGAGATAAAGGCAGCAGGAAAAGGGAGTCACCCAAGAAAAGCAAATAGCCAGAAGTGTCAGGAGAACAAAAAAATAGGAACTGCTGGGTGAACATTTAACCAAATATTCATAATTTAACAGATTTGAAACACTGACTGTGGGCACCAGTTGGTATTTTCTGTATTGAGAAGTGAAGAAAAAAAAAAAAAGGGTTAATTTTGATTAGAAAATGAGATAGGACAGAAAGAACTATCGTTCCCCTCTGAGGACACTGCTGTAAGCTTTATGGGTAAACTAGCAGCAGAAAGACCAAAAGTAGTGAATTAAGGGGAAAAAGTGTTCAAATACCCCAGACTGATCAACTTTGAAGGTAGGCATGAAGACACAGCACTGAACAAACACACTGCATGACAGCAGCAGGAGAAGCAGAGAGCTGAACTTCAGAAGGGATTTGTAAAGCCAAAGGTGAGGCTAATGCATCTTTAGGATTAATGTAGTCATAACGTAATGCTGCAAAGAGCTGGTCATAAATTGCCTCAAGGGAAGGATATGACAATGGGGAATCTGTGTGGAGTTACTGAATAATAGTATCAGAGCATCTGCTATACAATATGGTTTGAACTTTTCAAAGCCTGTTGTATAACTCACTTGTCATTTGGGCTGAGGAACAGATGACAGATCTGCCATGAATGCTCAAAAACAGACCTATTAATTTTATTTTATTTATTTTTTTTCCTCCAACGAGAAGTTTCTAGACCAGCTGTTCTCACTGAGAGTGTTTTAGCAAACAGATCAGCCTCCACTTTCAGAAAATACATACAGCAGAACCTGGTAAAGGCTCCTGGAAAAGCAAGAAAACGTTCAAAATGGAAACTGTGGCATCTTCACTTAGTTTATAGAATGAAGTTTATTACCAACCTATGGAGGAACATAAGCTGGAAGGACCAGCTGAGCCATCAGACTTAAGCTTTCATTGTATGAAGGTAACAGCAGCAATGCCAGGTATTAAACAGCACAGCTAGAGAGGATTTTCCTCCCCCTTCCAGCAATATTCCATGTCTGTTCTGAGATAACAGGACAGGGAGGGCTGCCAGCACTGCTGCCTTCCTTCCAGCCAGTGTCTGCATGTGAACTCAGCATCTATTTGAGAAAATCCTCATCAAGGTCCCCAAGTGATTGCTATGCTCCTCTGCACAGCAGCTGTTGTCTTTGGGTGCTGAGCTGATGGAGACTTCAGGAGTCTTCCAGCTGACTTTGGGGAAGCCATTTAGGTTCTTTCCAAAGAACCTCAGTCCTTGCTTCATTTCTTAATGAAAATGATCATCTCCTATCTAGATCTTTCCTGAACTGTCACAGTGATTCCTCAAGAACTCGAGAACAAAGCGTTTTGATCATTAAAAAATAAAACACAGGCAAAGCAAAGATGCTCGCAGTGACATCTTAGATGTTTTATAGATTAAGAGACTTGTGGATAACAGACTTTCCTTGTCATCTCTTCCTCAGCTGTTTCCTTTAACTGAGGTTAACTCTAACTAGAAAATAATTAAGGTAGTTTACAGAGGCCAGCCTTCCATCAGGACTATCTGAGTCACTTTCTCATCCTGGGTCTCCATATTGAGAGATTCTGCATGCAAAGAAATGAAGCATATCTCCCCCTAGGTTAAAGTGACTTTATCAGAAAGGGACAGCCTTAATTCTGTATTTCTTTATATCTATGAGGGTCTTTTAATTAACTTTCAGGTTACTCAGCAAGATGAGTGCTATATAATCTGTTAGATTAGAGTTAGATTAACCATTTCCTTATCACCAAGAACCACATTTTACCACTGCAGCACCCATTCAAAGGATGAGGGGCGTTTGAGGGCTGTGCAGATGCAGCTCAGCTCATGGCAGAGACCTGCAAGCCCCACACAACTGAGGTTTAAAACTTACAGATGCAGAAAACTGAAAGAAACCTTCGAATGCAATGCTTAATCCAAGCAATCCAAAAGCAATTCTGTTGGCATTTGTGTTTTCTGACGAGGAGGCTGCAGAAACAGTTTACATATAATTGCATCCCCTCTATATATTTGTGTCGTACGTCTTTCTGAGGCCACTCAAAATGGAAAGGTGACTTGCTTTCACTCCAACCTGAGGGAATGCACATTACTTCTCACATAACAGCCCTGACAAATACGAATTTTGGATTAGCACTGATCAGACAGCACAGCTGTTGTCCCTTGAGGATCAGCAAATAGGACACGTGCAAAAAATTAAGGAAACGATGCAGATTTTTAAATTGTCTTTTGTTCTGATTTGTTTTTTCCTTAGTAAGCTCTTACTGCCTATATCAGCTCATCTGCTGTAAATGCAATTCAGCAGGGAGAACAAGGAAAGAGACTTTACATTTGAAGCAATTCTTCAAGTTACCACAATTTTAGCACAACGTTACTTGGATCCACACACTGGAAGTGTTTGATTAATGGATGGATTTCAGAACTCGCATCCCTCTCACTGATACTCCTCATAGCTCTTAATTGGAAACCACGAAGGTCCCTCTTACACTGCTGGGGGTTTCTGTGGGAATACAAGGCAGTAAGAAGCATTTCCTGGTGACTGAAGGAAAATCACAGCCTCATCCTTGCATACAGATGACATGCAGTTCCCTATAGGGACAACAGCTAACACTGCTCTCATCTCAAGAAATGACATTCCTTGACTTCTTTCCTTAGACTTGCAGCAGATTTTCAACCTCCATTTCCCATATGTTGCAGTAACCAACTTTGACATCCAAGTATTATTACCAAGGGGTGAATGAAAGAAGACCAGACTTTGGCAAATGACATCACCTCATTTGCCCATCAAGACGTTATCATGACTCCAGCCAGCATCTGGAGAAGCTAAACTTTCAAATTTAAACAATTGTGCCCAACTATCATGAGAATTTCCTCCTGGGCCCCATCCCCACCCTCTGTGCACAGTTTAGAGGGTTGTAAGAAGTAGGAATGGAAGATGATTCCATGTTTCCACACTGAGATCCCATGACACAGAACTCCATCCCTAGCAGGATTTTGTTCTTATCAAAGAGTGACAAGGGTTGATATGGGCACCTGATAGGAATAAAGCAGTCAATATGCATTTTTCTCTTATGGCCCCTTGTAAATATACTACCTGCTTGCCCAGTAAGGTAGAAAATAGATGGTAAATCAGCAGAAAGCATTCCCAGATGAGATCTATCGAGATGGGAAGAATACTATCTTGCTTAAAAGCAAATTTTATATTTAGGCAGGATGCTCTTCCCTGGATTTTATTGTGGAGAAACCCCAATGTGTAGGAAAGCCTGTGATGTGCAGTACCACTACAATCCAGTCTTTCCACACAAGAATATTCTTTCTGCTTGCTTTCTTAGGAGAGAAAACGTGCAGCCTTCATCATTATCTGACAACTCCAGCCTGACACCTGAGAAGCTATTCAAACCAAGCACACAGTTTGTCAGAACAAGAGTGATATTTTACATGAAGAATAATGGTAAGATGTCGAGTAGCATGCCAGGGAAGCATTGGGATGGCATTGGCAATTTGAATACTGTCTTTTATCAGAAAAAAAAAAAAAAAATCAAATCAGAAATCCTTTTGTGCATCTAAACGTGGAGTTAAGTTGCACAAAAGCCTCAGCTCTTTGCCTACTGCTGAAGCAGTGCAGCTTCAGCCTGTGAGCCCAGTTACCATCACATGCATGGAACCTCATGCATCAAGGGTCATATTGGAGCTCCTTGTCTGCAGGGCTGATATCTCACCTCCAGTGCATCTCAGCACCTCCTACCAGCAGAGAAAGCTATTGCTGCCATGGTAGGGACATCAGCCCCACAATAGGATGCATGGAAGATTTACCCAAAATCACTGACACTTCTGTTGTTATGGAGCTCCACCAACAGGGCTTGTGAAGCTTAAATATTTGTGGAGTCTTCGTATTTAAAAAAAGCAGGCAATACTACAGCAGCACTAATAGTGGAGACCCATTTCATCCGGCTGAAGGTCATGAAAGATCTGTAGCATATGGACAGAATGGGCAACAAGTTTTAAGACAACTTTCAGCCATCATAGCCTATTTAAAGTAACCAGAGCTGAAGTTGAAAAGAAGAAGCAGTTTCAAAAACAAAAATGAGAATTGGGAGGAATTAAAGCATTCAGGCATGCTTTATACTTGGAGGAAGTAGGCAGTACCTGATAACTTGCACCATCCAAGGCCTGATGATTAGACACCATTCCATCACACAGTGCAATAAAAGCAGCATGTCAGACTTGTGACTTCTCCATAGCTAAAGAGCTCTCTCTCCTGTGGTTTGGGAGTAATTTAGCACGGTCTGCATCCCTAACAGTATCAAGCAAGATGAAACCTCAGAGCAGAGGTGGTGTCAGCCAGCAGATGGTACTGCAGGCTGCCATACTGCAGCTGCTGTCAGCTTGCTGTATGTCAAGCTGTGGGGCCTGAGCCGTGGCAGCAGTTGGGCTCTGCCTGCTCTCTCCCTGAGTTCTGATGTCAGGAGACAGGCAGCTCATTATACCAAGGAGATAGCTGCAGAAAGTCAACTTTTTCAGGGAGCTGAAGGAATGAGTTGTCACAGTAATCTGGATGGGCAGTGAAAAGCATCATCTGTGCTCCTGACAGAGCCATTTCCTACTGCCACACAGGTGAGGGGAGTGAGGGCAGCCACATGTTTCCTCGTGGCTGGGAGATGCTCTCAGTCCCTAAGAACTGGAGCCCACCCCCATGCAGTGCATCAATATACACCATCAGCACCACTGACACTCAGCTTTATCCTGGTAATTAGTGCAGGCTCTTCCATTCTTAATTGCTTTCCCAGGGAATCTAGAAGATGCTTGTCTACACAGTGAGTTTCAGCAGCACTCCAGACCACGTTGGCTTGGCTGTGATGCAATACTATCTGTATGCTTTTCTAGCCAGATAAAGAGATGCTGAAAGCCAATTCTCACTGGTCAAAATAGGCCACATCTCCTTGCATTTTGTAGAGACACAAATTGAGCTCATGGAAGCACTACATGGTATGGCAGATTTGCTTGCTTCAAGAGATTGGAAGTTCACCAAGTCAAGGGGAGGCATTTTCTTTGACACCTCAGTCTACTGGTTTTGATTTTTCTTCCTCTCCCCCAGAGATGAATTGCATTGCTTATTGAACACGAAGATTTTTGTATCACAAGATAGGTGATGACCCACTTTAGAATTGTATGATTGGCAACTGAAAGGGAGAAATGTACTTTAATTACCAGTCTCTCTGGGGAAGATTTTAAATTGTTGAGCTAACTCTAATGTGACAGCACTTTAAAGAGCTTCAAAATGAGAAAAGAAAACAAAATCCACTAAATTTACAGGTCCACAGTGCATCATTTGGAACAGCTGCTGGAATCTGTACTGAAGTATCTGTTCCTCCTGGGGACCCATCCTCCATTCTTTTGGAAATGTACCACATCCTGTCTAACTGAGAAACAATTCACTCTTAATTAATGACTATCACTGTTTCCTCTAATTACCCACACTAATTGGGAGAGTCAAGATACCCCAGGTTTAGACCTGTCTGCACCACTGATTCTCTGATGAGTTAAACAAGTCACTTTCATTAATGCTTTCAGAAGTGGTACTCTGAGGTGTGATCTCAGATTCTGAGCTGTCACAGCCACTGCTGGAACCAGAAGTGAAAAAAAAACTCATTGGAAAGCTGTAAGGTTGTGCTTGGAATTTGTTAAATTCATTACAATCCCGCATTTCCCCATGCTTCAGTCTCATCTTCTATAGACTGCCAATAACTTACCGGTGATGACTGAACAGACTGAATATAATGAGTTAAAAACCAGGTTCTATTTTTTTCCAAACCAATGCTACCTTCAGCACACAGCAGTCAATTCTCCCACCTGGGTACTGACCACATCCTTCAGCACAGCATCACCCTGTGAACCAAGCTTCCCAGTGAACCAAGACCCCTTCCCAATTTGAAGATGACCATATACACACTACAAAGAAAGCAGCCATTTCAATACCAATTCAGAGCCCTTGGCTCACAGTTTATGTGTACTGAATACCCAAGTGGGAGCTTGGGATGTGCAGCAAGGTCTGAAGCCCCAGTTTACCATGCTAAGCACCATGCCATCCTTCTATCCTTGCCTCAGAACTTCAACCAAGGCAGCTGTCCTTCTGCTTTGCTGCTTTGTTCAGTGGCTCACATGCCCAGAACTGTTCATGGCACTTAAATAGCTGTTTCTTCTTTGCCTTCCCCTTTCACATTGAGGTTTTAAACACTGAAAAATGAACAGTGGAAAAAAATTTCCTCAGTCAGCAATTTGCAATCTATTACGGCAATTAATCAAAGACATACTTTGTCAAGTTCCCCTTGTTCTCTTATGCTTTATGATCGTGTTGTTATTTCATCAACACAATAAAAAGGGATTAATCTTCATTGCTGGGAAAATTACTTTCAGGGCACAGGGTAGCAGCCTTAGCTATGCTACTGATCCTGTGGTCCAAATCAATCCCTGAGAGCAGAATTAATTACTTTTAACTGGGATACATTCATTAAGTCCTAATAAGAGCATTTTAGTTTTGCACATTACGATAATACAAATCCATCATTCAGGGCAGTATATTCATACAGCCACTGCAGGTTCAGCAAGCAAGATATTAGGGTGACTTACAGACTTGTTGGGGTGACTGTATGTAATGATGTGATGTGCCTATGAAAATATCAGCAACGAAGGACTACAACAGCATACTGAAAAGAGGAGCCTCAGTTACGACACTTCCTAATATACTGCAAAGCAGAAACCATCATTTAGTCTCTATCACAAAGCCTAACGTGGCAAATCATCACCTGGAAACTACAAAGCACGTGCTTCACAGTGCAGTTTGGCTTACTTTGACATTTTTGATACCCGTGATCAATACCAGGCCATGCAACTTCATCATGAAGATTTTAAAATGTAGGAAGCCAGCTAGGAGAGGATGTGCAGGATGCTTGTGCAGCCACACAGCTCATCCTCAACTATCAGAATTGTTCTCATGCTCTCCAGAGGTTTCCTGTAGCATCAACTCATCTTCAGTTTGTCAGCCTTGGGGTTGACAGTCCCATGCAGGGCTTCCTGCTAAGTATATCCAAGGATATATAATAATTAAGTCATCCCCCCCAGTCTTGCCTGGGCCAACCACGTGTAAGAACCCACTATCCAGTAATTTAACAGAGCATCAATTTTTGTCATCCATAATGATGTCCATAACGGTACCACAGCATCTCATTTCAATGCTCATAAATATATATATATCATTTGTTACCATGCTCTCACTGAGTTTTTTTTTTGTTCCCCCCACCAGGACTGTCCAAACATGAATGCTATAGATATCAGAAATATTTGCAAGTCACTTACAACATCCTAAATCTTAATGCTGACAGTGGAACTTCGAAGCACTGAGTTCGTGTTCATTGCTTTTCTCATTGCTCAACACTTTGCCCTTATCGTTGGCTCACTGCCCACTAAATATTGATTAACCACAGAAACTCCTTCGCCAGCACTGTAAAACCAGCCATAATTTACATTCAGGAAAGAAGTTCTGACAGGGCCAATAACAACCTTAACACCTCGTGGGCTCTCGTTACCAAGTAGACAGAGGGTTCATTTTACCACCTCAGTAAATAATTGGTCTCAGCTTAAAGTTCTTGTCCTTAAAAGGATTTCTAACAAGATTCATACAGGAAAAGAAGCAGTACCAGCCTCAGGTACCTCTACAAACACACACAGGTCTTATGTATGGTTCAGACCAGAGCACATCTGGACCCTCAGTGGATCAGATTCTGTGCAGCTCAGAGGCATTCACAGCAATGCACCCCAACCCCAACTCAACATCCCAGAAGGGATGCAGGGAATACGATGGAAACCTCACTTTGGTTTCAGCTTGAGGAAAACTTTGTTTTGTAAGAGCAGAACTCGGATATAATTCCTGTTCTCCACTACCTAAAGGATGAATGGGTCATTTGCCAGGTCTTTATTTCAGTTGCAATCCATCCTGTGCTACAACACAGCATCAGCCTCACAAAGGCATTCCTGTGCTATAGCCTTCCCAGCTCTGATTACAGCTCCTAATGAATACCTCCTCCAGTGACCATTAGAAGGAAAAAATCCTTTTCTCTACCAGCTTGCTTCTTGCTCCCAGGACTTTCTTTAAAAGCTTTCTTACAGAATATGCACTGATGATTTATCAGCTTAATTCCTGCCCCAGCAGCACACCACGCTGCTTGCTACGATCTGGAGCTCATGCACTGCTAGAGCTTTAGTTGCTACAGATTGTTTTCCTGATTAGAATGCAGAGCTGAGCTGCTTTTTACACTCTTGCTGATCTTCTCAATCATAAATGAATGCAGAAATAACCATTTTGACCACCACCATTCCCCCATATTCTGGAATCGTTGGTTATTCGCACTTAAAGGACTTCAGAAAACTGCTCTCTCCTAATGCCTCAAGGAAGTGCTTTTAAACCCATTCACATACAATCATCATTAGAGCTCCGTTTTGGACAAACTTTGGACTCAATTAGGCTCCTCTTCACTCCTCTCTGCTTTCAATAAGACAGGTGCATTAGAAAGAAAAGCACCCTACAGTTCAACAGCTGCAATCTCCCCTCATGACATTCAGTTTCTTCAGCTTTAAAAGCTCCTGTAAACTTCCCTAACAGCTCATGAAATGGGTAAACCATACCTTGAGTTACAACGCCTCTGCATTAAAGTGATCATAACAGATTAGTGATGACAAATCCAAAGTAATTGATTTTTTCATTTCTCCCTCCTCCAACAAGCTTCAACTAATAACGATAATTATGTGAAAGTATTTCCATCAGGATGTTTGTACATTTCTGGCAGTAAAATCAATTGTTCCAAGGACAAGTTTTATTGTAGGAATTAATCACTGCTCTCTTCAATTACTGTATCATACAATTATCAATGATATTCGTGATGTAATGTATGCAGGGGGGTATCTTAATTGCAAAACAAGGCTGTATAGTAACTATACCATGCTTTAGGGGAGCAAGTGGATGAGAAAACATGACTGAGGATACAGCATAGAGATGTGCATGTTCTGCCAAGCCAAGAGC
This sequence comes from Phasianus colchicus, assembly GCF_987193195.1. Classification (NCBI taxonomy): domain Eukaryota; kingdom Metazoa; phylum Chordata; class Aves; order Galliformes; family Phasianidae; genus Phasianus; species Phasianus colchicus. Next base: position 3,438,591 of record NC_143462.1, read on the forward strand.
CCCTGGGAAGATGCTGCAGGTGCTTCTTGACACAACATTGGAACTGCACTCTTTCGTTCTTTACAACACTGTGTTGGTGCTGTTGGAAGATAACCTGACCAAAAACCACTTGAGAAACATTAGTGATCTTTCCAAAATCAGATTTCATTTCTTAACTCCTTAAAAAAGTTGTGGGTTATTATCATATTTGGTAAATACATTGGCAGCTGGATACGCAGCCATTGGTAAGCAAATGTTGTCCACCCGCTGTACAGCTCCCTGCCACTGCTCTTAGCAGTGCCACCCATTGCCAACATGGGGTGAGGAGGTCCCTCTGCTGTTTGGACAACGGCATTCACAGATCAGAGGGTTGTCACCACTTGGCTCTGCACAGGGATGCTTCGTTAGAGGCATTCAGGCATCACTGACACAAAAGGGAAACACTGACAGTCCTCTTAAGATAACACATCCTTACAGAGCTTGAAGAGCTATAGCATATTCAGATCAGCTGTTAAAATACAAACATGACTCATCTGATCTTTTTGCCTAAGAATAACGAGCAGCCTTTTGTTAGTGCCAGAAAGAAGTCACATCAGCAGCTAATAGCTTGTAACCTGAGAAAAGGTGAGGGTTAGGAGCTCAGCTCCTGACAAAAGAGTCATCAAACCAGGTTATTCTTCCTGCAGTTGCTCTATTTTAACTATGCTCTTCCAGTCTTTTTTGATCAAGTGTTGTCAGCACCCTACAAATAGCCAGTTTGCTTAATTATTAGGCATTTCCTACAAAAATAATTGCCCTCATCATCCCCCTAGGTGGAAGGAAATGAGTACAACATCAAGGTAGTTTTATTTTTTATAGGGCATTCCATCAATGCTGCCCAAACAGACAAGCAGCACTGTTTTATCACCTCAGTGTAACATCACTCAAACTGGAGCATCCTGCTAACCAGGCAGCCAGCCTAAGCAGAACTGCTTGCACAGATACCACAACAAAGCCTCTATTGAGGCTCTTCTGCAAAAAAAGGGACATTCATAAATATCTGCTGCAAATTCTTAGCTACTATGAATTGTAATTTCTGGGTTGATTTATAGCTGCAAAGAACCTCGATCTTTAACTTCTAATTAATTTTCTTGGTGGTGAGTCTAACATGTGTGTTTGGTGAGAATAACAGGCTTGCACTGCTTTTGTGCTGTGCCATGAGATGAGTCGTTTATCATGTGTTTCTAATCATGTCACTTTCAGCGGCCAATAATTAATCTCCTATAACCCTTATTTCATTCTGAACTCCTCAGTAGGTCCCAAGGGATACTAATTGCTAGCATATCCATCAGAGGAATGCATCCCCTTATTTCCAAAGCTTGCTCAGCTACCACAACAGGCAGCACCATCTGCCTTGAGACCTGAGACCCAAAGGTGTCCTGCAATTTCTGCTGTTGTAAAGCACACAGGGAAGCCAAATGCAAGCTTCCACTGCACTGTGCTGTTATATATATATGAGCTCAGTCATGAACTCTAACACAGCGTGGCTGGAGATGGAAAAAATCTTGTTATACTCAGTGTACAGCCCATTAGAAAAGCCTAGATGACAAAAGCTAGAATCTGACCCAGAAAACACAATTCTGCTCACAGCCTGGTCAGCTGTAAAATGGAACTGAACTGTAAATTGCTAAGGCAAGCAAGAACTTGAGTCACATCCTAAGCTGAGATACCCTGTTGCACATCATCTTTTAAATGCTAGGAGAAAGACTGCACAGCAGACATTGAAGTCCCATATGTTTGACTTTTCTAGACTCTTGCAAGCCTCACGAGAGAATTTTGATCTGGACTTGCTGCCACAGCAGCTGCTTTACTGGGAACATTGGTACCTCCCTGGTGTAAGAGGGAAACACAAAAGGTCTAAGAACATCTCAACCCACGTAACTTTCACTGCATGTAGACATCAGGGTACAGGAGGCAGCCCAGGGCTGTGCAGAACAACCCCCTGTGGAAGGAACAAAGGACCATTCTTTGCCTAGCACAGGGGCTTTCCACCAGCTCTCACAACACGCAGATAGAGCTGTAATTAAACCAAATTGCAAATTTCCTCTTTTAAGTGATACTAATTTCCTATTGTGTACACTGCCTTGGTTAGGTCACCATGCCTCATTAGATGCAGCATCTCAGGTGCCCAACTACCAGGGGTTCTGGGCCTGGGAAACCTTTCCCACAGAGACATTCTTTAATAACAGTTATTTAAATAATGCTTTGGGGACCAAAGAAAATTATGTATTTTAAACACTTAAAGTATTATTAGTAGTAAGCAATAGAAGTGATTGTGCTGGAATAGAAAAACATTTCCTAAAAGGATCTGTGCCAGCCTTAATTACACTCCCATTGTATTTCATCTTCATGTTCTCCACACTGAGAGGGAGGGGTGGGTGGGAGATAATTGGAACAAGGTGAAAATGAGTGCTCATTAAATTGCAGACTACACAAGTACTCATTCCATGTGAGAGGGCTGTAAATATGACTTTTAATGAAGTTATGACATGCTTGCCAATAAAAGTCATTTACTTCACAGTATTACAGTTAATTATACACAGCTGGAGCCATTTATTGCCCATCCCTTGTTAACTTCGCCTGGGCTCATTAACCCTTTCACAGCTCTGTGCTTTTAATACCTCCCACACAAAAAGTACACAAGGATTTTTATGTAGATGTTGTAGACAAACTTGTGAAAGACCAAATACTCCCTTTGAAACCAAAGTGCTCTGTTAGACAAAGTCAAGTCCATAGGAATCCACAACAGAAACAAATAGCAAAGGAACAGCAGAAGGACGTGGAAGGTGAGGATAACATCCAGATCAAAGTCATGAGGACTACAGTAGATCTACATGTAACCTTGCAGAAAGCATATAACAAAAACACTGTCTATAGCACACTGGTTTTCAAACAGGTGCCTCACAATGCCTATCACAGTGACTCTTCTAGCCATAAAGCCACAGTTTGGTATCGAATCTCATCACCCAGAAGTTCTATTTCACTCACCAGAAGCTTCAGCTTGCTCCATGTTTCACAAATGGAGCTTCCCAGAGATGAATGCACAGCTATTCAGTTTATCCTTTCACTGTCCCTTACACACTTGCTGCTATTTGGTCCTTTTGACAACGCACTCATGTAGGGAACACAGCATCACAAGAGGGACAGGCTGTAGAACAGCACGACAGCAGGGACTTCAAAATTCCCTTCAAGTCTCATTTGTTTCTCTGTATTCAGAAGAAAATGTACTGGTTAAGCCATAAACTACATGTTGCTGTCCCTGTTTCTTGTCTCCCAAAAGGAATCCTCATTTGGAGTTTTCAGTTCCTACGATGCTTCAAAATTTGCAAGTGAAATGAGTTATCCCTTGCTTTTCTAATTAAAGAATCACATCAAGCACTTCAAACTTAATTCAGTGACAGGTTTCAGAGCCTGTTTCAATGGCACATCACTGGTGATCACAGACTACGTGAAAGAAAGATGAAGGTTATGGTGTCTGTCCCATCATTCCTGATGCAGAAGCGGTGGTGCAATCCCACAGAAAGAACAGAATGAGTGCTTTATGCTCCTGCTTTTACGAGAACTCAAGCTGAAGTTCCACAGGACTGTAAATTCAGTTTAAGATGCTGCATTAGGTTAAGAGACAAAGTGCTGAATTTGGACAAAGCAAGTCTGCTCACGGAAATTAATGCTGAAGGGGTAACTTTGTGCCTACAGATCAGATATTGCTTGATCAGGAACGTTCCTACCACAGCTGTCAAACAGGACAAACACACATTATGTATTCTGGCTAATTCTGCAGGAAGGCAACTTGTCTTACCTGCATCAAATCGGTATCACTGTTGGCCAGGTGATCCAATAACACACAGATGTGATGTTACAGAATCACAGAATCACCAAGGTGGTTTAGTGAGAACTATTGGTGATGGGTGGGTGGTTGGACTGGTTGATCTTTTCCAACTTTGGTGATTCTGTGACTTCCCATAGTTTGAATGGTGACATCACCAGACTAGGCAAGAAACGATGAGATGAGGGAAGGGACAGAGCCAGCACCAGGTTCTGTTATATTGCTGGCAAACACCTTTTGGTTCATTTCTTTTTAGGATGTGTTTCAAGTATAAATGCTTCTCAACTCACGTTGCTTATAATGCTAAGAGCTCCTCAACATCCACTGTTGAAAACAACACAGCTCACATTAAAACATGAGCACTTATGCTGACTAAGCATAACTCTGACCAGTTCACCCCCACCAAATCTGGTGAAATAAATTAAATGCAGCAAGTTAGACGTGTTGATGGGCAGAAACCCTGCAGTTCAGAATCCAAAAAGCTACCAGCAACCTGGCTTGGAGTTACCCAGGGATTTGTTTTCCTTTGTCAGAAGACTTTCCAGCACAAGAAACTTTTATAGTGGCATTAAAAAGCTTTAAATTACTCCGAAAGCTTCAGAGTAAAGCAGCACTCCCTTACAACTGCTCCTAATTAACTTCTAACCTGCTGGCTGTTGGGTTCTTCCCTCCATTCCTTTCTTTTTAACTGCTAACGAAGGCTACAAAATGCAATTCTTGACTTTACTCATTTGGCACCGTTAATTACAGATCCTCTGCAGTTCACAAGGTATAATTTAGTAACTAAAGAATCACCTCCTACTCTCTCCCTGTTGTTTGAATCCTGTTTGTGTTAGACAAATGGCACATTATGAGTCAGGAATTTACAATCTTATTACACGTTTCCTCTAATACTGGACATCTAATATTCCATTCTAACCTTTGTTAGCTATAGGATATCAGCCAGATCATACTATGATGCAGATAACATCACCCTTCCTAGGTCTGAATGCATGGTAGACTGCACTTCCTTGTGAAATAAGGACTTGATGCTGAGTACTGTTGTGATTAATGCATTATGAATCCATCAGAATGGGTTAATGGACAAGAACATACAGTAACATCATCATATTGTGCAATAAATCCTTCCCCATCAAAAGGCAGAACTGTTAGAAGGCAAAGCTTTATCCAACTGGGTCAGAAAAAAAAAAAAAAGGCATCTAACCAATTGTGATCATTGTTTAAGCCTCTCCATTCCTAGAATACATCATTAAGTGAAGATGGGCAACACAGCAGATATTAAATCTAGCAGATATAAGCACACAAAAGGGCAGCAGTGGGTTGCAAGACACCTTCCCTTAACCTGCTGTCAAACACTGAAACCCAGTACCAGCCTTACTTTTAATATGGGCTTTACTCAGTTGAGAAAACAGAAAGAAAGGAAAAAGAAGGAATCTCTCCGCCCAGCACGTTACACAATCTTGGCATTGTATCATCATTTGCTCCAATTTGCTAATGAAGACTAATTATCCAAATAATTCAGCACGACTATCTGCTCTGACCACTGCAAATCATCCCTGCTGTTCCTCAAAATCCTGTTCGTTCCCTCTGCCTTCTCCTATTTTAAACCCCTGGCTGTTCCAAGTGCCTTTTATTTAATGCAGAATTGGATACCTACTGTGTAAGCTTCTGCAGGGAGTCCTTTAATATAGATTGTTGCAATTTTCTCCAGGAATATACTAATAATTACAACGGCTAGGAGCTCACACTTTGCTATCTAAGAGAAAGTACGAAACAACAAAGAAAAGTTGTTTGTTCAAGTTCACATAGAAAACAAAAACATTCAGACCCGGTGATGAGCTTTGCTTCAGATGGGCCTGAGAAGAACCAAGAACATAAAAATCAGAGAAAAATAGAGAGCTGTTACTTACATTATTTGCAAGGACTTGAAAGCTAAGCTGTCAGGATGGCTGCGATGGCATTTTAGGAACTTCTGGGAATTTTTCCTCACTTTTCTTGATGAAATAATACTCCTAAATCCAGGATGCACATCCCAATTCCACAAAGTGGCTTTAGACAAAATAGTGGAAGTTATGTCCCACAAGAGCCTATGGAATAGGATCAGGGTCTGTATCTACACTATGGAATCAAGGTGTCCTCTGTCACTCAGGGTAGAAGACTTTGGGTGCTCTGCCTGCAGGATTCAAATGGACATCTGCAATTGGAAGCTCTGGTTTCAGAGATGATGAAATGTTTTGAAGACGGTAGCATCAAACACCTCAGAGCATCACTTTGCTGGAGGGACATCAAGGGAAAAATGTATATATCTAGTTCATTTCAATCACAGCCTTGGAAATTAATTGCAGACTGATGCTGAGTACAGAGCAGTAGTGTAAACGTGTTCCCTGCTCTAAATACTTAGTAATGGTAATAATTAACAATAGAGACTTGGAAACAGCTCTCATTTAATAGTACAGTTGCTTCCAAGTGTTTCCATTGTTAACAGACTGTCAGAGCTTTCTACTTTTAATTAAAGGGAATATGATGCCAGTAGAAAGGTGCTGGATTGACAGTCTAGAAATGAAATCCTCTGCTTATCTGCCAGCAAACACAGCCACAGCCACCTGAATACAATACAACCTTGGATACTTTAGAATAAATTGTGTAAGGCCGAGCTTCAAACTTACCTGGGGATGTTTGTCAATTTAAAGCACTGCTCAAAAGGAAGATGTAAGGCTGTATGTATGATTTAATCAACAGGTAGGAGGGTGCTGCACTGTGGGCTGAGCTTTGGGAAAGCTGTGTTCCAAAGGGGCAACCTTGACTTTACTCTTTGTATTGCCTTCTGTTTCACGGATGGGTAACTAATGCTGTTTAATTTGGCAGAGAACCATTTGCTGGTTGCTCTGATTTCAGCTCCAGCTACTGGTAGCATCACATTTGTTTATGTTAAGAGCTGAAAGTGCAGCAGTTCCCCAGATTTCCCTGGGATAAAGGATAAGAGCCAACTGGAGAACAAACCAAACACCAGAAACGCCGAGGAAATAAGGCCACAAAAGCCAAGGATGTAGGGAGGTGCAACGATCCAAAAGAACTTGTAAAGCAATAACTATAAGCCTATTTCAAAGTCATTCTGTGGAATAGAAATAGCCTATGTGTAAATCTGTACCCTCCTACTTACAGAAGACTAGAAGGAAGTTTATAGCAGTCTCTTTTTATTCCTGCCTCAGGGGAATAGCAAAGCAGCAAAACCATCCTTATGCCACTCTATCTTTCCCATTTGAGCCATAGCTGTGAGGTGGTGTGAACAAGCAGATGAATTCTGACACAACAGGTTTAAGGTTGAGTCCAGGAGCCATTACAGCTTCACTAATTTTCCAGCAGACCATCAGCCAATGGTTGTAGCAGCTGAGGATTCTTGCTTACAACATCTCAGCCTGTTTAACAGCACCTTCTTCATTTCCAGTCCAAGACTCCATCACAGCAAGGAGCCATAAATGACTGTCATAATGCTCCTCTCCTTCCATAGCAAGATATGAACCATAAATCTCACCTAAATCTTTGTCCATAACTCTTTTAATGTTCTCTCCTTTCTCTCCTCCCATCCTCTTCTTCCTCTCCTGGCTGTGATGAAGTCCAGTAGATCTAACAATAATTAAAAAAGAAAAAGTAATCAAGAAGAAGAAAAGCAAGCAAACACGAGAAGTTCATCAATTTCAGACACAGCCCTGCTTCCTCTTTAAGTGCTTTGCAACAACTTCTGAAGGCTTCTGCGATGGAAATAAGCTCTTATTAACATCACATGGAATCATAGAATGGCCTGGGTTGAAAAGGACCACGATGACCATCTAATTTCAACCCCCTGCTATGTGCAGGGTCGCCAACCAGCAGACCAGGCTGCCCAGAGCCACATCCAGCCTGGCCTTGAATGCTTCCAAGAATGGAGCATCCAAGGATGGAGCATCCTTGGGCAACCTGTTCCAGTGAGGATGGTGACATAAATAACCAGGTTTGGTCCTGCATTCGTGGAATCCTTAGTAAGTGATTCCAGGCATCACTCTGTGCTCTGGGTAAATGGAAGCAATGTATTCTGATAGGAAAGGTACTGCATTGGTTTTGTGGAACAGCTGTATGTCATTGAAGCAAAGTTGGTTGGTGGCCCCTGGAGATCCTCTATTGGCTTCGAGCACTGAGACACAGAGTTACACACACCAAAGATCGTGAGGATTAATTGCACTGCATTTAGAATGAACAGATTCTCTCCAAACCAATAGCAAGAATCTGCTTCAATGATTTATACAATTATTTCTCCCCCGATCTCCCCGTTGGCTCATCAGACAATCTGACAATATCACAGATATACACTTCTATTATTTCCTATTTCATTATTTATTTTGCTGTCTGTCCCCTTACACCTATTCTATTTAGAGAATAGCAGCTCTGCCAACTGCAGTTTAATTGGTATCCACGGTCTGCTCTGCATTTACATTTCACCAGAATAATAATAATTGGTGAGAGGTATGATTTTTTTTTTTTTTTTTAATATAAAAGAATGATGCTGCTATGAACTCTTTGGCGGATGCAATTAGGTTAGTATAGAAGTGATTTGTATCGGTTTAGTTCTTCCCCTGCTCTATAATAATAGCTATCTAATTATAAAGTATGTTTATACAGACACACTTGTACCCACGATCCCACTCTCCTCTTCTATTCTTCATTTGTCTTAATGTAAATTCCGTGGATAGAAAATGACACCACAAACCCCCTCATCCACAAGGAAGATCATCAAAGCCCTGAAAACCCATTGGGTCAAATAGATAATTTTGCCTCTGGGGGGCTTTAATCTCTAAAGAGCAAAATGGGTTTGTGGTGATCAGAACGGCTTGATTTGCATTGCAGCTGCAGCAAAAGGCTCCCGTAGTGCATAAAGAAACCACAATTTCTTGGAACTTCCTTGAAGAAAATGGGATCAATAGCATCGTAAGGAGCAAAACTGCAGCTCTTAAAATGAATACTGGATTAATTTAACCCTTTAGGTTTCTGCATGCAACAAGCGTAATACAATTCTTAAGTCACATTGTACTGATAGAGCTCCCAGCACACAGTTGTGGATGTTCTATAACGATCTGAGCTCCCAGCAGATGGCCTGCAGCATTTGTAGGGCCTTTCTGAGCCCTGGAGGCAGCACCAGCAGCACTCAGCTCTGCACCCCAAAGCGCTCAGCAGGCACAGCACTGAGGGATCATGGAACAGGGACTGCAGCACCTCCCCTATGAAGACAGGCTGAGGGAGCTGGGATTGTTCAGCCTGAAGAAAAGAAGGCTGCGGGGTGAATCATTGCAGCCTTCAGTACCTAAAGGGAGCCTACAGACAGGAGGGGAAACAACTCTTTGAAATGGGAGATAACAGCAGGACAAGGGGAAATGGTTTGAAGTTGAGGGAGGGCAGATTGAGGTTGGATGTCAGGGGGAAGTTGTTTGCTATGAGAGTGGTGAGGTGCTGGAACAGCTGCCCAGAGAGGCTGTGGATGCCCCATCCATCCCTGGAGGTGTTCAAGGCCAGGTTGGATGGGGCCCTGGGCAGCCTGGGCTGCTCTGAAATGTGGAGGTTGGTAGCCCTACATGTGGCAGGGGGTTGGAGCTTCGTGATCCTTGAGGTCCCTTCCAACCCTGGCCATACTGTGAACAGCCTGAGTTGAAAAGGACCACAATGATCATCAGCTCCAAACCCCAAACTGGTGCAGGGTCACCAACCACCAGACCAGGCTGCCCAGAGCAGCATCCAACCTGACCTTAAATACATCCCCCAGAGATGGGGCATGCAGCTAGGAGCAAAGCCAAGTGCTGGCAAGGGAGGGGGCTGAAAGAAGGGGCACCACAGCCAGAGATAGCACTAGGAGCACTGAAAGCCACCACTGCCAACACAGCCCATAGCAGAACATGGCAGTGGGGGGTAAGGAGCAGTTTGCTCCTGCATTAGCCATAAGGAGCCAAAGCTCAGTGCGTTATCAGCCCCACCTGTGGCTCGTTATGGTCTCACCTGTTTCAGCAGTTCCGCAGCAAGGAAAAGCACTGAATCCTTAGAGATGTTGGGGCTGCAATGAGTGCCCACCTCCAACCCCCACCATGGGCTGCGTGCCCCACATCTGAGCCAGCCGAGCTCCGCCTGAGCCTCTCCCACAGCCGTTGGCCCCACAGCTGCACTCGCACAGCAGGTGTGGCCATTAATGACCGTTAATGACCGCTGATGACTGTTAAAGGCCGTGAATTCTCAGTGACCCCCCGGTAGCCATCAGAGATGCGCGATGTTGCGGGAGCTCGCGGACTGCAGGTAAGCGGCTTTTGTTTAAATGTTTAAAAGTGCGTTTAGTGCTTGTCTTTTTAAAGTGGATTTGCTGAATGTTGCTGAGTGTGGGGGTCTTTTCGGCTGTGTTTGCGGGTCGGGAGCTTCGCGCCTTGAATGCTTTGCGTGTCAGGCAGCGCGGGTGCGTGCTGGAGAGTGTGGAGGCAGGGACGACGTTGGTGGCTTTTGCTGTGCGATCTGAGCAGTTAAGAGGTTCCGAACGGAGCATTCGGAGCAATTAGCAGAGTGGCAAAAGCGCGATAAGGCGATTCTGGGGAGGGTAAACTCTTGTTAAGGTCAGAAATAAACCCTAAATCTCACGCGCGAAAGCTTTAATAGAGCAATAACTCTGCTGTAGGTAGCAGAGAAAACGACTTTACTAAGCGATGCCGAGCTCTGAGTGCTTCAAGGACCCCTAAAGAGGCGGAGTTGGGTGGTTGGGGGTCAGCGCTTACAACGCAGCTCCGCGCCCTCCTCCGGGTTGCAATGATTCGGTGCTGCCGGTAGGGGGCGCTGTTCCGTTGCTCGCATTGCAGCGCCTTTCCCTCGTGTTGACCCTGCAGCGATGCAGCAGCCCGATGCGTTCGTTTGCTGCTGTAACCCCATATGCGGCTTTATTTCTTATGGGAATGAGCTTGCTGGGGTGTTATTCGTGTAGAAGTGGCGTGGTTTGTGTTTTTGTGCTGCCTGTTTTAATAAATTGTGTTGGATGCAGTCAGTGTTTGGTGCTGCTCACCGATTGCTTCCCACCCTGCACGTTTAGATAATCCTGGTGGTTTTGAACTGATTGAGTTCCTTAGGATTGCTCAAGATTAAAAGCTACGACTGAGGAAATATTTGCATGAAGCATAAGCAGGCTTTTAGGCTTCTATATGAGGTGGTGGCTTTTAACAATACCACGCTGCTTGGGTATTAAAGCATTAAGTATATAAAAAAAAAGGTGAGCTGTGTAGATGAAGTGCTATGGTAACTTTTCATGTGCTGGAATAAAGATGAAAATAAAGAGATGCTACTAAAAGTTATTCGAATCGCCCTTGAGCCATACAGCGTGATCTAATTCTAAGATCATAAAGGGAAAATCCTCCTTGAGGCATGCCCATGGTGGGGAATGGAGATAGAAGGAATCCTACTGGTGAGGGGATAAGGATGGGAGCAGAGCCACAGCTGAAATTCTTGGGGCAGTGAATGGGAAGAGGGAAGGATGTTCACCCCCACTGCCTGCAATCCCATGGTGTGTTATCCTGCCTCACTGATACATTGGCTCATTCCCTGTGCAGTCCCTGTTAGCTCCTGTGTTTGGTAGGGAGGGAATCCTGCTGGCATCTGGCTGAAAGTGAATGGTAAGAAGGCAAGAAGGGAGCTGAGGCCCTTCCCAGATGCCACTAGGGCAGCAAATCAATATCCTTCTCATTCCAAGAGCAGAATGAGAAGAGTTTAGAGTGAAACCAATGGGAGGAGCAGGGAAGAAAAGTCTTAACTGCTGTTGCCATGACAAATAATGACAAAAAATGACTGAAGCGTTTTAAAGGTAATGTTGCAATAAAAAATATCCTGTGGGTTGCTTGGTTATAATTGGGCTGTTAGAGCTCCGTGGGGCTGAGTGGGAACTTTGCAGGATGCACAAAGCAGTAGGAGAGCTGGGTGATGCACATAAAGGGCAATACAGTTCTTATGGAAAGGCCTCAAATTGAATTCCTATGGGAGCTTTTTTCTTCCTTTCTATTGTTTTTAGTTAAAAATTCCTGCTGGTGGAGGGTTGGACTGCAGGCTGATCACTCAGCATTTCTAAAGATGATTTCTGTGGGTGTGAGTGTGTTTTCTTTCACTCCTATTCATCCCAATGAATTTTAGATGTAGTCAATGCAGAGCCTTTCTCTTAAGGTCTGATAATTTATTTCCAGACTCTCATCTTAATTTGTGACACTGTGAGCATGCAAAGAGCATCAGGTTTGATTTTGCATTCTGAGATGTGTTCTTATGGCTCCTTGAGACAATACAACAAAACAAATAGGAAGGCTGCCAACTACTTGTTTGATTCCCCACCCAGAAATCTCCTATTTTGCTTTCCCTCCCACCCCCATTTTCAAGAGCTGAGAGCTTTGAAATAGATCCTCAAACTTAAGCTTCTGTATGCTGCTGTGTCTGCATGTGTGTGAGTGATCTGTGGGTGTGTGTGCTGCAACCTGAGGGTTGGAAGGATGCAGAGCTGTGGTGAGGTTGGTTTGTTTGTTAATAGGCACAACTGCTTCACTGCAATTCACCTCCACGATATAAAACCAAAGCAGCATAGCAGATTTATTTATTTTTTATTCCTGAATGGAATGGCCAGAACAGAAATGTAAAGGAAATGAAGCAAAGCAAGGATGTGTGAATGTGTGTATGGGGAACTGCAGGTGTCCAAACTGCTGTGTTTGGAAATTACAGGCTTTAAAAAGTTCCTTAGTTCTTGATATTGTTTTGCTATGTGCTGTACCCTTGTTGTGTTTTGGGTCCACTAATCTGCTAAACTTTATGACCCCATGGTGCTGAGAGTGGCGTCAGTACAGCTGAATTTGGCTGTCTGAATACAAAGATGGTCAGCAGGGATTGGCCCAACTCAAATCCCTGCTGATAAGATCTCAGATAAGATATAAATGTGAAGTCAGAATTCACTGCTGGTGCTCATAACAGTGTAAAACACCTGAGACCTCAGGAGAGTTGAGATCTGTATGGAACACCAATTGGGTGCTGTTTGAATAGCTTCCCTATGGAGATTTTGCTGTAATAAGATGAGCCAAACTTGCATGTAAAATTTCCAAGAAGGATTTTGATTTGCTGTTGCAGAGCTTTGGAATGGAGTTGCTTTGACCCCTAATTCCTTCTGTTTGTCACTTCTCTAAATTGCTTCTCATTGGATGGTGTATCTGGAATAGAAAACGAATTGTCTACAGACCCTGGAATGGGATGGGCTGTTGGTTTCAGAGCAGGCAGTACTTGGTTCATTGTGACAAAGGCACTGATGGTGAATCCCTTGGTGTGTTCAACAGAAAATAAACCCATGTGGTTTTGAAATTCTTCTCTTCTTCAGTCATTCAAAATAAATTGCAAAAGAAGACTGCAGCTCCTCACGTTACCATGCTGGGTCTTTGGCATTGTGCAAACACTGGTTGCCTACAGTTCTGTTTGTTTTCAAAGGCTCTTTGAATGAGTTAGTACCGTTTTTCAATGCAAAAATAACCCTGTAATATAGGAAGTGTATAATTTTTAATAGTCGTCCTTCTCCCATTGGCCTGTAATGACCACAGACTGTCAGAGAGCAATAATTCCAACAGGGAGTGACTTCCAATCATAGTATATGCGAAGGCATCAAACATTCATGGCTGTACCTGAGGCTTTTTAGTCCATAAACCTTCTTTGAACTCGAGTAATAGAGTTATCAAAAAGATAGAGCAACTGTTCATCATAAATGTGCTGCTGTATTCATAGGCTTTCTTGAAACGTAGTGTGTGGAGTACAGTGGTGTAATTTGGTGTATGATAGAACAACCAATACCCAACAGACCCACACTTTCTAGTCTTTCTCTCATTGTGCTTTAACCCAGCTAAATGCTGTATTGCTTTGACCCTCACGTTGAGAGGGACAGCAGCAGAGGGACAGATTCTGATGTAGTTGACCCCAAATGATGATTAGAATGAAAGGACCCATAAGGATCATCGAGTCCAACTCGTGGCCCTGTGCAGGACCACCTCAAAATCAGACTGTGTGACTGAGAGCATTGCCTGGTGGTTAATGTGATGTGACTGCTGGTCCTGTGTCTGTGCAGTCTATAAATGCATACATTTCCTGCTGGGGACACGTGGGGCTATAATAGTCACCTTAATGTATATTCTTGGGAGGAGAACTGTATTCATTTTAAGGAGAAGGTGGTCTTGGCACCCAATTTGTGTGCTTAATATTCAGTGAATATCAAGGGCATCCTCCCAGGTGTATCAAGTGCTCTGTGCAGATGGGATTCAGCTGTGTTCAGAGCCTGGCTCTGAGATCTTTGCAGCCATTCAGTGTTGAGCTTTTCACATCTGAAGAGTGGTTTGAAAGCACTTTGGTTAACAGGCGCTGCACAAAGCCTTGTTTGGGTGCTGGGAAACTGGGAGCCTTGCTGTTCCATGTCACTTACACACAACAAGAGGCTGCTCTGTGTACTCCTACGTGTCAGTCGTGCTGCTTGCCTGTGGATTGCATTAAATATTTCACCCTATGCCTGTCTAAGCTTCTAAGCATTACAGCTGTAGACTGCGCGTGTGAATAATGTATGAAAAACATTGTATGGATTTTAAGCCTTACCCTTTTAGCATCTGCCTTTTCATCTCTGAATGTTCCTTGTGTATTACAGGGCTGTGATAAATCAGCTATTTAGTGAATTGGTTATGGTGGATTTTCAGGGGGAAGCTGAAGTAGCTGTTACTCGAGTAAACATGCAAAACTTTGCTGGTAACAAACTAGAAAAAAAGCTAATTAGTGTAATTACTGTCATTATGATTCTAATTTGACTGCATGGACTTGCACTGCAGCAACATCAGAGCTGTCACATTTGCAAACTGCATAATTATATGTATTAAGTTCTGTCTCTGTTGCATCCAATAAATAAAATGTGCTGTTACCTTAAATTGTTCCAAAAAAGTCAAAATGTCACTAAAGGTCTACCTTGATTTTTCTTGGTTTTTTTTCTAATTACCACTGAAAGGTGAAACAAAAATCATTTCTACACATTTTTTATGAATTTTGAGTATGTTTTTAAATAGATGCTGAGCAGAAAACAACAAATCAGTGTACACAAATATGCATTCATGCCTGCATTTATAAATGCCATTGCCTCATATTGGTAGCACAGATCTTCACTCAGGTGTCAGAAACCCTTTATAACTGAAAGTTTCATAGTCAGAGCCTCTCAGCCTGGCTGTTAGAGAGCAGTTTTCTCTTCACTCCAGCTTCATAGAATGGCCTGGGTTGAAAAGGACCACAATAATCATCTTGTTTCAACCCCCTGCTATGTGCAGGGCTGCCAACCACTAAACCAGGCTGCCCAGAGCCACATCCAGCCTTATACTTTTGTGTATCTATATACCTCCATTCATGTCTTTC
Source organism: Phasianus colchicus (assembly GCF_987193195.1). NCBI lineage: Eukaryota > Metazoa > Chordata > Aves > Galliformes > Phasianidae > Phasianus > Phasianus colchicus. Next base: position 3,453,874 of record NC_143462.1, read on the forward strand.
TATCTATATATTCCAGACTCACTCCAGCAAGAATGTTTTTTTTCAGCAGTAGTTGAAGCTGGTGAGTTTTGTTCCTTTTCCCAAATAAACAGCTTCCTAAACTGGTCTTGAAGAGTCATCTAATGACTGTGGATAACCTGATAGTTCTTGTTAATCTCAACTGAATTACTTGAGCCACCCACACAACGCTGCCTCACAGACCATCAGCATGCTGGAATTATGATTCAGTGCCTTTAATGATCAGGATATTAAGTATAAGGGTAATTTTAAATAATGCATTTTGTTGCCAAGGGTTTATTTTTTTTTTTTGCAAAGCTTGAAAATTCTGGTCAGGCTGCCCAGAACTGATGCTGCTGTTATTGTATGGCAGAGCACCTCTCAGTGTGGTTTTGTTGCTTTTCTGATGTGCAGTGAGAGCTTGTTCAGCTGCAGTGGGAACTCAAAGCAAAACAGATACAGAATTCTCCACCTCAGCCCAAAACCATCTGCAGAATGCAGTGCCAGTTCATTTCTCAGGCAGCATTTGACCTTTGGTGCTGCATGCATCCCAGAAGATGGGTCTGTATTTATCACCAGTGTGTGTAGAAGTGAGTGTGGATTTGGTGCTGCTTCTCTTTTCAGCCTGTCTTCTGTTCCTGCACAACGCACTCATTCATCTCACAACAAACAGAACTTAGCACAGGACCTCAAAGCAAAATCCTCCCAAGCTTTGAAGCTGTTAAGAGACTTGAACCCGTGATTACAGCTCTCACAGAACAAAAAGATGAATAGGAACAAATACAAGTTTTGATGTGATCCAAATCCAGTTTTGATTTTTTCGGCTCTCTCACTTAATTCCTTGAGATCCTGAGATGCTGCACAGCCCTTCCGTGCCCCCAGCCCTCCTTCCAGACTGAGTGCATCCTCTGAGAGTCCTCACTTAATATGGATTTATGCTTCTGGAGCACTCCTGACAGTTTGTTTTCTTCCCCCCCTTCTACATAAAAAATGAGTTGCTTTTGTACTGTTCAGCACTGTGATGAATATTTATCCAGGGGGTTTATTTTTTGTTATTCTAAATCTGCCTGCATCCTTTGTAAGAAGAAAAATGGGAAATAATTAATCTCTTTGTTAATCTTGATATTTGCATGGAACAAGTGAAACAAGCTCTTCAAACCACTTGCTCCACTCTTTAGAAGTATTTACTCTGCAGTTCAGAGGGAAACTTGAGGGCTTATTTATTTATTTCTATCATTTGGGATTCAATATATACGCAGTGGGAGGTGAATTTCCTGGTCCTCAGTGGGGGATGTATGTGATTCACTGCTTTGGTTGGAAGATGATTTCAAAAAGTAACTGTAGGAGAGGAGTTGGGAAGTTACCGAATCTAAACAGGCAGCTCATGTAATAAACATGTGGATCAGCTCTCTGTGTGCAGCTCTCCAAACACAGCAGGCTGGGGGAAGCACCCCAATGCATGTTTCAGCTGCAGCCTGCTGCTCTGAGCCTGCACGGTGCTGCTGCTAGAAGGGATTGGGCATTCAAGAGTTGTTGAAGATGCTCTGGACTGTCTTAATAAGGAGATGTGAGTTGCAGGATGAGGCCCCTGATTCCTTTAGAGATTCATCTGTGGTGGCTGAAGCCTGTGGTGAATTCTGATACCTAAATATCATAGAATGGCCTGGGTTGCAAAGGAGCACAATCCAGTTCCAACCCCCTGCTATGTGCAGGGTCACCAACCAGCAGACCAGGCTGCCCAGATCCACATCCAGCCTGGCTTAAATACCTCCATGGATGGAGCATCCACAACCTCTTTGGGCAACCTGTTCCAGCACATCACCACATATGCAGGTTTAAGAGTAAGACCTCAATTTTCTGATGTGAAAATCTTATGATAACGTTACTGGCCCACATTTCATGCGTACCACTGGGTGTGAGACTTCTACCTGCCTTGTGAAATTGTCCCAGTGCCTTGCTTTGTGCTGCAGGAAGGGGCGGAATGATGGAGCAGCTGTGCACTGCTGTCCTCCTTTGGGATGGAAGACTATGGGTGTATCTCTATGCTGGATCAGCATCCTTGTAGGATGTCAGTGCTGCAGCTGGAAGCTGTTCTTTGTGCCCACGGTACAGATCAGGTGTATGAAAGTGACTGTTCCCAGCTTGTACACAGCTGTTACATGCTTGGCTTTCACTGATATGAAGATAAAATCAAAATTTCTTCAGCCTTGTGCAGCATTCCATAATGTATTGCTCAGCAATGCAGGTGGAATATGGGGAAAACACGTCCTGTAGGTCAGGATACATTGAATTGTTGAATACAGATATACTCATTTCACTTGCATTGCTCCATGTGAAAGTAGCATACCAGCCCTGTCCAGCTGTCTAGAATAAAACTGCAGGTATTACAATTATAATAAATCCATCTTCACTTTCCTTGAAGAAATCCATGTTGGATGGCTGCAGTAGCAGTTTGATTCTGAGTTTCTGACCCCAAATCAGGCATTGCAGCTTGCTTTCCTGGGCTTTCATTGTTGCTGTTGATTACTTATTTGCATTGGCCTTCAGCAGGATAGGAAGGAAAGGACCTGTACTCCATGTACATCAGTAAGCTTGGTATTACCATGAGAACAAAACGCTTTTTCCTTGTGTTGTCCCACTGTTTTTAGTGTCCAGATGTGTTAAAAGCATTAGCAAGCGTTTGCTTTGCATTCTGCTGTTGCAGTTTGGCTTGTAGAGACAGATTATTTCAGATCCATTCTCATAGGTTCTCAGTGCATACTGCATAATCCAAAATCCCCTTATGAGATGAAGTTGCAGTTGGAGAGCATGTAAAACTATAAAATCTGTCTTGAGAAAGTGGTAGGAATACATTGCTACTGCTGACCTATAGCTTTGGTTGGTTATAATTGCTTTCCACTGCTAGATTAACCTGCCACGTAGAAGTAGATGTGAACTTCTACAAAGTAGAGAAGGTGTTCTAATGTGTCCTATGACCCAAACGAGGTTCCATGCTGCCTTATAACAAATACTATCAGTTCTACCAGGAAATCCCACCTGGTATGGTGAAGGTCTTCAATGGATTCCAGCAGAAGAGTGGGATGGTGGAGTGATGGGTTCAGTCTTTCTGTGCTGGGTGACCCCCAATGGGCAGCAATGTGCTCACTTTACAGTGCAGTATGATTGGTAGGCACAGTAACAATTGTTTTTTTTTTTTAAGCTGTATCCTTTACATTAAAATTTGCAAACCAAAGTCAGCTCTGGTGTTTGACTTCAAAAGGCTTGAAATGAGGATGGGGTTTGGCCCTCCATCTGAAAAGTAAATTGGAGCAATATTGAATCTTTGTTGGAAATGGTAACCCTGCTTTGAAGGCTCCTGTTTATGAAAGGCACTTTGAAGGTATTCATTCTCTCTGAAATGAATTCATGCTATTCAATCTGCCACTCAGAATAAGATATAATAGCAGTCAGTCATGATTGCTGTCATCTATCAACAGTTCATTACGTAGCAGTTAGAGGATACAGCATTTGTGAAAAACATCACTGTATACACCTTGAAAAGAAAAAGGCAGCAACTTCATCTATAAAGATGCTCAGCCTGCTTCTCTACAAGCCTGGGTGACATTTCATATGTTTTAAATCAAGTGATGCTGCTGATACACTGAACAGACAACAAACTGGTGGGAAATGGTGCTTCTCCAAGGGATCTCTTTGCCCTGGTGGAAGATCAGTTTAGTTCTGCACCATTTTCTGCTCCATATGCTGATATTCTGCTGTATGTAGTGACTCATACCAGTACAGGGTAGATGTGGGACATGTATGGAACAGTGTTTCATTTCAGTTCTTCCCCTAATAAGACGCAATTGATATTCCTGGAGTAATTTTCTTTAGGAGCTCATCTCTTCAGCCAAATTATTGGTCTGTTTCTCCTGCTTTTTGTCTCAGGGGTGCAGCCAAATTCACTCTGAGTACAGAGATGGAAGCTGCCCATCGGTGTTTGGGATTTATTTTCAATGGAGGTTGGATTCTTTCCGTTGCTGAAATGACTTCTAGTGGTTTATGTGGATGGGAACCAAAAGCAGAACGAAAGGTTGAGTAATTAATTACCTCTTGGCCAATGGCACTGAGTGTAACAGGTTAACCAAAAAGCTGTGTGTCTCACTAAACCCAGGTATTTTTATTCTTTATTCTTGCAGTGCCACAATCTACTCAGTAGGAACACAGATAATAAGAGGACCCACCTTATAATAGCAGCTTTATGCACTGATGTTCCTTATCTACAGATAATTTAGGATGGTTCTGGTATTGCTTAGGAGTGGTTGGTTCATGAGTATGATGGGAGTGATAACTACCTAGAAAAGACTCTTAAAAAGCTGCACGTAGTGCTTATGCCATCATTTTAATTGGTTTATCTTAAAGAGCAAGATTGCTATTGCTGTTACCATTTTGCAGGTGGAAACTGAGGACAATTACTGGGTCTGACTTGATCCTTTCTTTTGCAATTAGTCAAGAAACATCCTCTAAAACAGAACAGTAACTTGGAAGGTGCAAGGTACTGTGTGCTTAAATGGGGTTTGTAATAAGGCTTTGATTCTTTTACCTTAAAGAACGTGCAAGGCACTGCTTACAAGTGAGAATGGACACCTTAGCTGGGGGTATTTTTCCCTGATCTCTGAAGAGTAATTGAGTTAATAACTAGTTAACCACTTGCTGATGTGTAATTTTCTCATTTGTACAAGTAAATTGTAATTAACACACATGGCCTACAGATACATGCAGGGGAAAAAAAAAAAATTAATAGCTCACTCTTTTCCCAAGTATGGATGGATTAAGAATGTCCTGTTTTCTGGGAATTACATTTTAATGAACTCTAATACACACAGATCCCATTAATGAAGGCTGTTTTTTTAATTTTTATCAGCTCTTCTAATTATGAAGATCAGCTCGAAGCAAAAGCACTTGAAAAGCTTTGTGTAAAAGGGGTGGCAGGGAATCCTCCCAACTGTATTTGAAAATAAAAACCTTAGGAAATGTGGTTTTTTTGGTTGTTTTTCTTGGGTTAAATGCTTGGAAAACTTAGGTTTACTTTTTTGATCTCAAACTTTCCAAATATAAATCAGCACTGTGGGGTTTGGGAATAGTGAATGGACATGAAGGCTGAGTTCTGTCCTTGCCTCACTGACCTGCAGCTTTCTTGGCCCCACAAAAGCACCAGCAGAACGTGAAACGTTCCCATTTTTGCACAGTGATCCTCACCATGCACTGCCTGTGCTGAGGACAGCTGCTGAGGGGAAGCTGGCAATTCCATGGTGTAGATCCCTGCCCTTCCATCTCAGTGTTTTGCTCAGCTGGCAGGGCATGGCAATGCTGAACAGCACGCTCTGCTCTGCAGGTGCTGTATTTAATTCATCCAGCTGGATAAACCCCGCTTGGATACCCTGATGCAATCGCAACTGAATCCTGAATGAAAGGAAATGGTAATGACTGAAATGCAATTATCTTTATTTCCTCTGGGCTGTTGATCCCTGAGCTATCTGTAACATCACCTGAGCTTCTCCTGCTCTGCTGATGCTCAACCCTAAAAGTGGGCTTGGTGCGATGTCAGCTCTTTCCAGCAGATGTCCCTTCAAGCTCACCAATCTTCTGCTGCTCCCAATTAGAGCTCTTGTTTTCCAGGGTTTTTGCAGAGGTAAAGGCCTGGTAGGTAATTGTGTGCAGTGATGGGAGCATCCTTTAGTGTTCCTTGGCTGTGCAGGCATGTTTATATCCCTAAGCTGTCCCTCCATCCTTCTGTCTGCTTGCATTCCACCAGTCCCCTCCTCTCCCACCTCCCAGAGTGCTGCTTTAATTCAGTGAGGAATTCAGTAGGCTATAGGAGGGGCTAAGCTCAGCTGATTTCTTATTCAATATATTTTGGGTGAACTAAATGCATACATAACAAGATGCTTTTTTTTCTTCCCCCCCCCCCCCCCCCACACTTATATCTGGCTCATCTTGTAGAGACATAAGGGGAAAAAGTTATAAACAAAATAATTGTGTGCTGGCACTTTTCCACACCTGCTAAACTTGCCATTGTTTAACTTGGCAGAATATTTCTGCCTGGTTCTGGGAATTTTGGAGTTATTGACTGTATTGGTGCATGCAACTCCACGCACAGGGATATGTGAGTGGGGAGCAGCAGTTTGGGGCTGGTTCTGAGTGATGCTGGCTGCTGTAGGGCTAAAAGTACAGCCTCAACAAAAGAAGGTTAGACTGGATATAAGGAAAAAGCTTTTTTTTTACAGCAGGGGGTGGTAAAGCAGTGGCACAGGTTGCCCAGAGGGGTGTTGAATATCCCATCCCTGGGGTCAGGTTGGATGGGCTCTGAGCACCTGATGGAGCTGTGGGTGTTTCTGTGCTTTGCAGGGGACCAGATGGCCTGTAAGGGTCCCTTCCAACTCAAATGATTGTGTGTGTAGTGACAGCAAGAGGGATTTTTAACCACAGAGGGCAGAGCTTCAGAGAGCCCACAGCATTTCAGTGATATTCCAGCCTACCAAACAGCACTATGAAAACAGGGGAGGTCGAGCACAGGGATTTTCATGACTCAAACGCCTCATGTGAACACATCCACATCTTAGGAAGGTCTTTCCACCTCGGAGGGAAGAAGTGATGGTGCAATTAAAGTGCATTTCTCTCTATTTTTAACTCAGTCCGTGCTGCTGAGCTCCTCACAGGTGGTGGTTTGCTTTGTGGCCATAAGGGCTTCATGATGTCTTCTTCCTCCCAGGAGACCCTTTGCTAATTATTGTGATGGGCTCGGATACCTTTAAGACACAGCTTTAAAAGCAGAGCAGATTTGGTTTTAATTGTCAAAGTCAACCACTCCCCCCAGAATCTGTTGTCTGGATGTCTGTGCTAATCTTGATGGGCATTTAGAAGGGATCTTTCTTTGCACAGGTAAACTTGCACAGTTAATGAAGCTTTTTGTATTAGGAAGACTTAAGAAGAGTAAAATGCTGCTGAGATGACCTGTGGTTCTGCAACAATGCTCAGAAAACAAACTTATGTTGTGGGGTGGAGTGGGAAAAGGGAATTAATGGTGTTCAGTGGATTACTGACAAGTTGATCCCTAATAACTACAGATGGCTGTGAACTTGGATGTATCCATAAGCAGAGAGCAGTAAGGGATGCACTGGTCTGGCTCTCAGGTGGTGATCATCTCTCTGTTATGTGAGGGTCACTTGTCAAACAGCAAGGACAGTTATTTCCATAGAGCTCAGTCTGTCTGGGTATCTTTATGCCTTCCTATGCTTCCAGACTTGTAAATAAGTGCCTCGTTGTCAAGGTGATGGGCGTTGATGATAAGCATTCAAATAAATATTCAGGGAAATTAAAACCTAAAAGTTTGCCAGTCCTTGTTAATATTTCTCTTCTGTTTTATTGCTGCGTGGAAACTGACCTCACTTCAGCATAAAACCTACACAGAAAACTTATCTGGTGCAGAATGCAGCGTTGGCATGGAGCAGCATCAGCTCTGGAAGCAGCAGCCCAGGGCAGTGCCAGCACTGTGTGTTTGGGGGAGGATATAAGAAATGCATCCATGAAATACTCTGATTTCATGTTTGTATACAAGAGTGACTTGTTCTTCATCACTTCAGCAGCAGCAAGGTGTCTACATGTGTTTAAACATCTGGATTATGGGTCACCACCTACTTCCTGATGTCATTGAATCTTAGGGGGCAAATCATATTTGTGTTAATTAATCGTTTGCACTTCTATTCTTTCCTGGAGTTAACAATAAAGTGAATTTATTGTTATAATAGGGGATGGGGAGCAGTGTTTGGGAGTGGACCCAGCTGAAAAATACACTCCACAAATAACGAATCAAGAACTTTTTCACTGTCTTATCCTCTTCTTGTTTTGAATGCACCAAGGAAACGAGAGCAAATCTCATCTCACTGCTGTTTCTGTTGAGTTGCTTAGCTGGGGTGGCTGTGTTCCTTCTCAGATGTGTGTTTATGCTTCTCAGTGTTTCCAGGCTGCCCTGCACCACCAGCACTGAACTCATCCATATGATGCTGTCGTTATCAGACTTGTAATAATTTACTTACCCAGATGGGTTTTATTTCCTCTCTTCAGAACAGAAGCCCATGGAAACTTCTCCCACTGTTGGTGGCATAATGCACGTAAAAGAAACAGTTAAAAACATATGAGAAGTTGTTACCCTCGTAGACAACTTGTGGCCCTCCTGTTACAAGAGCAATCTGGTCATCTATTCACAGCGTATTAACAGTTGGTGTTTTGATGTGTAGTTCACAGTTGTTTGCTTAAATTCTGCCTGTCGTTGACTGCAGAAGATATAAAGTTATCTTAATGCTAAAAATCTGGAAGGAGGGAAAAAAAAAAGCAGTAAAAAATAATTGCAAAATTAATAATTAAACAGGTTTAGTGGGTATCAGAAACAACGTGATACGGTTTACTGGAACTTTGATTTATTTTTTTTTTGTTTCTTTAGATAAGCGAACTTCTATCCTTGGTTTCTCTTTGCCTCCTCCCTTTGTGTCAAGAGATGCTGAACTGTGCTGAGAAACGTTTCCTACCCTGCAGAATTTCCAATCTAAATGTTCAAGACCCCTTAGAAAAAGGCATGTAGTGTGTGGCACAGAGCCCTGCTATGGATCAAGGATGAAGGCAGAAATAGTATTATATATATTTATATTTATCCACACCTAATTTCAAAGTTAGACTCCATTACTCAAAAAATCTAAGATGTGCCCTTTCTTTCCTTGGCTGTTGTAATGCTGCCTTACAGCAGCAGAATGATGCACACAATTTCACTGCTGTGCTCATCTCATCTTCTACTGCAGTTTATAACCTCTGGAGTGATGCTTCATCCCTCGCTGTGTTTTCATGCTGAGTTCAGAGCTGTTTGGTTCCCTGGAAATTAATTTCCGTGTGTTTTTGAGGGTCGTCTCATACTGACGTATGAATTGATGTGTACACAGCAAGAGAGGATCCTGGTTTTCCACTTCTCCCAACACAGATCAGCAATGTTGGTTATTTGCAGAGCTTCGTGGTCAGCGCTCTGCAGTTTGCATTGACCTGCATGAAGCTGTTGGGGCTGTGCAGAGTTGGGGGCTGGAAGAGGAAGGAAGCATTTTGGGCAGCTTTTGTGTAACTTTGAACAGATCTGGCTCAGGAAAAGATAAACAACTTGGTTTGTTTGAGCAGATAAAACAGAAATAGCACACGAGTGTAAGGATTGCCAGCTCGATGGGGAAAGCTGAGGCATAATGGAATAATGTGTAAATGAGTTTTCCTTAATTTGAAATAGCTGCAGTCTCTGCTGTTTCATGTTGGAGCTTTCAACACCCTGTTTTCCAGGAGCTGTGCATCCTACCTTTCTCTTTCTACTTATTGAAGCAGATTAGTAAGTTAATACTGATTTAAAACTAGAAGTGATGTGTGTTTCTCCTAGGCTGAAGTGAGGATATTCCCCAAATGTTTTATGTTGGTTTAGTTGTGGTTTGATATTGCACTTGAATTTGGCACAATACCTTTGTGTACCCTGAGCTGTGAGGTCTTGGGGAGCTGACTTAGAAGGAATTTTGATATTTGTGTTGCATGGCAGTGAGCTCAACATCAGCAGTGCTCAAGGTCAGAATGGGTTGCCCATGGTTTGGGTGGAAGAAGTCAGAGCTGTTTCCATCTGTAGCTTCCTTGCCTCTGTGGTGATGCTGCTTGCATTACCTCTGAGTTTATCCCAAATAAATGCAAGTCTTTTGGCAGATAATTGCTGATGCTTATTCACAGGTTAATTTTTCTTGGTTTAACCTTTTAAAATAACAGATAATTGCCTCTGTGTGAAAGAAGGACAGGGAAATTAAACAAACAAACAAACAGCAAAACAATGTTTGGCTTTTTTTTTCCCCCATTAGTCACCAGAAAGCAAATATCAACAGCCTGTTACAAATCTGGAAGTGGTTCAGCCATGATCTCTCTCTATCAAGACAAGCACAGGATGCCAAGAGCAAGGACTGAGCGTAGCACTTCATTGCAGATTGCTGCTGTGTGATGTTCCAAAGAGATTTGCAAATACAGCCAATAAAAGAACTTCCACAAACCTGTGGGAGGTGAATGGGGAATGAAATGGCAGTGGATCACATCATTGTGTCCATTGGTTAAGGCAGTGTTACAGCATAAATAACTTTTTTTTGCCTTTTCTCTGCTCTTTATTATTAATTGCAGTCTGCTAAGGAGGATGGAGAGGTAAAGTCAGGGTGGTCCAAGCTGCTGCAAACCGATCACTTTCCTTGCAGTCATCACTAACTGTGAGTTGTTGAGAATGGATGATGTTGGGTGCAATTTTCTTTTTCTTGACTAATGATAAATGCACCTGTGGCACAGTATAGAGAAATCCAATGGAGGTGAAGGCCAGTCAGTTTGAGATAATGGAATCATTCTCCTGTTGCAGAGTGTTTTCATCTGGAATCAGTGCTGGTGTGGCTGTACTGAGGTGGCTGGGAGGGTTTTAGGGCAGAGTGGAGATAGCAATTGAATTGCTGGTGCTGCTGGCTGCCCCTTCTGCATTCCTTTAACTATTTAATGTTTTGCTTTTCCCTCACCTCTTCACTACAACCCTGTAAGAACCAAGTGGGATATAATTTCATGTTTGCTTATGTAAGGAATCATTTGCATGTTGTCTGTAAATACGTGATGAGAAAACAGGATAGACTTATGAGAGGGAAGAGTATGGGAGCTTAAAAAATAATAAAAAATATTCCCTGCTGTGGTTGAACTGGAGTTTAAATGGTTTTAATCAGTGGAAGTTCCACCTCTGACACAAATATGTCAGTGGAACTCGAGTTCATCTTCACAAATTGAAAGCAAAGGAGGGGATGCATCTGCTCTGGCTTTGCTGAGCAGGTGCTGCATGGAGTTGTGCTGCTGCCCCATTGCCTGCAGAGCATCTTCTGTCTGCAGCAAGGCTGGGTGCCATGTTAGTGCAGCCAGTGGTTTGGATGGTCCCTGCATTCCATTTAAAAAGGGAAAAAAGCAGTAAAAGGCAAAAGTGGGAGCAGTCTGAGGAGTTTGTAGACTGTGTGTGTGTGTGTGTGTGTATATATATGTCAATAAAAATACAAAACAAAACCAGCCCCGCTGAACTAAAGTACAACCTGTTGGATGTGCATTATTCCAGCTGCCAGCAACAGGAGGGACTCCTTCACTCACTGTTCATTTTGGAATGGCTTTAACAGCTCTGGAAGTATTCATGGATTCACGTTTCCTCACTGCCCTGATCCCAGTGTCGGCTTAAAATTCACATTTAATTAACCTCTTCACCCTAGGCAGAAATCAATACTAAAGCTCCAAATGCTCCCCACACTGATTGCGATTTCCATCTGGAGGGAGGTTGCTGGAAATTAGAAATTAAGGTGCCTGCAGGAAAGGATCAAACTAATTGTGTGGTTTGAAGCACAACTAAGTGGTAAACTGCAATAATGAATGTCCTCAGCTGTGATTGGGAAACCCTCTGATTAAGGTTCTGGGGAAGAAAGGGAGAAGCAGACTGTGCTGCTGTGACAGGCTGGGCTCATTGAAACACATTGCTAAGGATTTTTGGAATCCTGGGGTTCCTGCCATTGCAAGTAGCAACAGCAAAGAGCAGCAGAAGTTAGAATTGTAGGGATTTGCATGTCTGCATAATTTTATTACAAAAATCCTGTATGGTGTGTTAATCCTCCCTTCTTATTACTGCTACCCAGTAATGCTATCGTGTATTTTAGTGTAGCAGCTCCTGAGAGTGCAGCTCTGTACACGTTGCAGTGAGGATGGGAGATGGAATAGATCAGGATTCTTCTTCCTAGGGTTGGGGGAAAACAGCACTCATTGACTACCAAGCAAATGATTTCACAGCCAGCACAGAAGTGGTTGCAGTAGAGTGACAGAGATTGGATATGTTTCCTTCTGCTTAATGCATTGTGCAGGATAGGATGCTTTTATGCTTTGAGAAGAATTTCTCTGTAGTTCAAAAACTATTTTTTTTTTTTCCTTTCACCCTAAATTTTTGGTATCAAATCGAGCTTTCTGTGTTATTATTTGTTGTTATTTTGTTAAAGGTAAACTTTGGAGGGACAACGTTTTGTACTGCAGTGAGTTTAAAATTTTGCTTTTTCTGTTGCTGGTGTGGGTAGTGCCTGAAATAAGGATTGATAACAGAGTGAATAATTATCATCTGAGATTCAATGAGACAGTGAGGTACAAAAGGAGGTTTGTTGGTGAGACGTGGTGTGATGACCTGCTGTGGTCAGTATTTGCCTGAAGGATTCTCACCTTGGTGTGCTAAAAGTGGAAGATCTGCATTATGTGCTGGTGAAACAACTGCAGTTTGTGCTGTCAGCTAAGCAACGTCCAGGCACTTAAGCTACATTTTTGGGAAGCTTCTTTTATGTCCCTTTCTGCAAACGTATGAGCAGGGTGTTCTTTGCTCAAAGTATAGAAGCAGGGCTCTGAATCAGTTTGGGTCTTGAATAATAGGTGATGGGAGATGGATCAGAAGCACACGTGCCTACATGGGAGGCTGTTTGCATTTTGGCTCTTGAGGCTTTTCCTGCTTTGGTTTTCATTTAGTCACCAGTGAAATGGAACATCTGCAGCACCTGAAGGTGTCTGAGTGCAAGGGACCTGATCTCCTTCTGTCAGGCAGTTACAGCAGCAAGGAGAACCTGCTGTTGTATTTGGAGGAGGTGTACAAGGATGCTACCCAAACGTGCTAACGCTGAGTGTGCCTGGATGATAGGAGAAAAATTGTTCAGTGTTAAATTTGGCTGCAGTGTTGGTTTTGACATTCATTTATACCAGCAAAACCATTCTACTGTAAAGCTTTCTAGCTTTTGAATCATAAAATGATAAATGTTTCTGGGATAGCTCTGCAAAGACCTTGAGGACTCTGTGGTCAGCTTTGGTTCATCTTGTTTACAGATGTTATTTCAGATGGACCTTTATGTTTTGCAGTGAATGCAATTCTGCATACTTGAACCTTCAAGTACTTGAATTACACACCTCATTTCCCTGGAATCTACTGGTTGGTATATCTCCAGCAGAACCATTAAATAAAATCTTAGCTCAGCAAAGAGTTTTACCATGTGGTTAAAGCTCAGCTCGCTCTTAAGTCCCTCGGTACCTGAAGACCTTCAGGCAAAGTTATGCCTTCAATTACGTGCTTGTTACTTCCTTGGTTGTAATGGGATTGCTCAGGTGGAATGAAGGGCAAAAAGGGGCAAAACGTGGCTGTCTTAGTTGTATTCATGTGGCTTTTGCTGCTTTCTGGCGTTCAGGTAGAAAACTTTGGATGGAACAAAAGTTCAGGTCTGTTGTGTCTGCTTATTTCCAATGCTCGGATCAGACAGGAAGATGTTGGGGCTTGTAATCCAAAGCTGATTATTCATAACGGAGGAGTGGAGAGGGATAGGGTTAGGAAGGAGTAAACAAATTTGCATAATTCTTGTATTTTGCATGCAAAATACATTTTTAGGGCTTTATCAGAGCTTCCCTTATGTGCTTGCAGCTGCAGAGCTGTACAGTGCATTCACATATGATAGCCATCACTTCAGGCTCTGTTTCACCTTGTCACATCCCATTTATAAGCTGAGGGTTTTATAGGACGACAGCCAGTCACTGAAGAGGGAAGGCCTTAGAAAAATAAATAAAGACTGAGGGAGTCAGAGATCGTTAAAGCTGACACTACCTCACGTGTTCATTAATTATGGATATATTTGGAAGAGCTTTGTTGAACCTCTGGCAGGTACATGTGATATAACTTTTGAAAGCTCTCGACTCTGCTCTCGGAGCTAAGGGAACCCAGAAGTGAAATTCACTCCTTGGGTATTTAAATTCAGGTCTGCACTCAGCCCATGCTTTGTTTAGATGGAATTCTGGCCATGCAGGTTTTCTTTGCAAGCATCCTCCAAGGAGCTTTTTTTTCTTGTGGGGGAGAATTTCATTCTGGATGGAGGAAAAGCTGTTTTCACCTACCCACACCCTGGGTCCATCCCATCCATTGCTTTCTGCAGGACCTACAGTGTCTTCCCTAATAGAAACCCAGCTGGTCCCCTTCATTTTAATGTAGACAGCTCATTCCTGCAAGGAGGGAGTTGCAGTGTCTTAACTGGGGCTCAAGGTGTAGTGAGTCTGAATATAACGTCATAAACATGCTGATGCTTTGTTGATTGCTTATAAAACTTGAAAACATGCAAAGTTACACCTAACATGAAGTAGGTTGTTCTCTATTACCATTAAGTGTAGCAACAGGAGAAAGTTCTTTAGCTGCCTCTTCAAGAGTGGGGAGATCTGTACTAAGAAAGAAGCTGACATCCCTCTCAGAGGAATCCCAGTTGAGATGCTGAGAGAACACAGTTCACTTTTTACATCGCCTTCAAGTCTCAGGTGATTCAGGGATGTACCAAAGTTCCCATTTAGAGCTGAGGTTTCAGGTTGAGATAACACCCCGTGTGCTAATTCTAGCAGATCTAACTCAGAAATTGGAATCATGTGTGGTATTCATGTGCTTCTGTAACCAGGCTAATGAGACAGCCAGGATTAATTTGCTAAAATGGATGGGGATAATCTACCAGATTACAAGAACTCACTATTAATACTGCTGCTGTTTCAGTGATCAGCCCAGTGACTTTCCTCCTGTGCCATCCTGGAACGATGGTGGGTCTAAATTGAAGTCCAGGCAAAAGTGTTAATGACTTCTGCATAGCAGTTGCTGTATTTTTCATGCATTACTGCTTTTGTGTGGTCTTTTTATGGTACCAAAAGGGAAATGTCTGACCATGAGGAGCTGCATGTGTACCCAAACTAATACACATGCTATTCTGTACCATGGCTGCAGAAGGTGGGGGAATGAATCTGAGTGTGGCTGCGTGGTGCAAAGGGCCCTCCTGGCTATTGAGTGCTGTTCTTGGTTATCAAGCTGAAATGGGGGCCTACAGAAGTCTAAAAGCAGCCACCCATTCAGCTTGAATTGAGGTCTTTAAGAGAAGATGGCCTAAACCTCAAAAGCAGGATCACCTTAGGGCAGAGCCTGCTGATAGCATGACATGAACCCCAGTGTGGGATGTGAAAGTCCAGAAAAGAGGCAGAAAAGATCGAGCTGAAATCTAAAGCTGGTAAAAGCAAATTTATCTCATTAAAACTCTTCGTTTGCTGCCTTGAGAAGATCTCCAAAAGCCTTGAATAGGATTAAGGAAAGGGCATTCAGATGAACAGAGTGCAGCCGTATCAGCAAGGGGTTTTACAGATGGCATCTCTACCTCACGAAAAGCTCTTTATACCCTAAAATCACATTCAGATGGTTTAAAATAAGTTAATAAGAAATGTGGGCTTGAGTGAAAATGCAGGAAAGCAGCAGAGCAGGTCAAGCCAGAAGCAGAAAAGATCTCTGGAGGCTTGGAAGGATTTTGTATTGGAATACTTGGAAGTATTGTGATCTGCTTTAGAAGATGCTCCTTATTCTAATGTTGCTAGCAGGTGACATTCAGTCACTGGGAGTTTCCTTCTCTTTTGCTATGTAATGTGGGCACCTGTTCAACTTCGAGGGAGAAGATTAAAAGCCCGAATTCTGACGGATATAAAACAATAGAGAAAACTTCTATTCTTCCAACTGCTTAAAAAATTGAGGCGTTTTTAGAACAAATAGAGGCATGACTTCTTCAGTCAACCTAACCACTGATGGAAAGGAACACGGATCAGTTGAGCAGGGTGAAAAACAGTTTCCTTCTGTAATGATCAGTTTTCACCTTGTAAGATCCAGGTGTGCTTTGATGCTGAGTAGCAGCCATATAAAAGTGGATGCAATCTGGCCATGCTGATGGAGAGCTCTGGCAAAAGGAGCCAAACTGGGCAACTTCTCTTCTTGTGAGATAAATGGATTGTTGAAAGTATGGAGTCTGACATGGAAGAAGGTGCAAATCAGGAAAAATAGGATCCCTAAAATAAGCTGGTAGATGGTATTTGACAGCCCTGGATGTATCCAGCTGTCAGAAAGGTATTTACAGCACTGCTGCTGCTTTGCCCCTCATTAAAGGTGCAGTTATTTGCATTTTTTCCTCTTTTTAGAGTCATTTAGTCATGAGATCCTTAAACACAGCTTCCAACCAAACATTATTTATGCCTCTTTTCTTAGCTGTACCCAGTAACTACTCATTAAGTCTTTTGTAGCATGACTCTGAACTAATTAGGGTTAATAGAGCCTGCTTGTGCATTAGCTACTCCAGCACTTGTCCTGATAATCAGGAGTTTTGAGTGCATTGAGGGTTTTGTGATTAGTTAGCTTAAACTCACATTTCTCTGCTGTTTTTTCTGGTTCATGTGGCCTTTGTTATTGCAGCCAAAGAGCTTGGTATCATAGAGTCATGGGTTGGGTGGGACAGCATGGGTGCCCTTCTGCACGAGGGGGTTTTTTATTGGTCTGCACCAGAGAAAATGGGTTGAATAGAGAACAGGTTATTGCTATCAGAAAGTGTACAGGAGAGCAATCAGCCACATGCAACTCATTCTTTTATGTGTGTGTTTACTTGTGCAATGTCCAGCTCAATCAAATCCAAGCTGGGTGATGTAGAGATGAAAGGGTATCTACACAAGGTGGTCATCTGTAACCTTCATGGAAAAAGAATTTAAGCACTGAA
The DNA here is from genome assembly GCF_987193195.1 of Phasianus colchicus. Classification (NCBI taxonomy): domain Eukaryota; kingdom Metazoa; phylum Chordata; class Aves; order Galliformes; family Phasianidae; genus Phasianus; species Phasianus colchicus. The sequence goes on from NC_143462.1 coordinate 3,470,523, forward strand.
GCTGTTTAGATCAGGAAAAAAATAGTTGAAGTGCATCCCACCCCACCAATGGGATGAGCAGAAAATCATTATCAGTTATTGCAGAGAGATTTGAAGTTGGGGTTTTTTCCATAAAACTGAAGTTCGAAAAACAAAATCATGGGGAAATGGAATGAATTGCTGGATCTACACTGGATCACCAAGATTTATTATCACTACAGAAGCACTGCATCAGTAGGAGCTGACCTGGAAGGAAAGCATGTCTTGCACATTGAAAACAAGCATGTCTGGGATGCTTAATTATTTTTTGATTAATCCATTTACCATTACTGAAGAACTGCAGCATATTCAGTGCTATGCTACCAGTGTGCATCTTCAGCTGAAGGCACCGTGTGGGTTTTACCTGCAGCTGTTGTAAATGAATTACACATCTCTTCCCCTACCCTGAGGGGCAGGGATGGTCTGCAGCATCTGAGGATAACAATAGAAATGATGTGCTCTGTGTTTTTAACAATCAAAGGACAGTGGGGGAGGATTAATTCATTTAAAACACACGTGAGTATTAGATTAATTACTTTGAGTCTTTTCAGTTCAACACTTCAGTGTAAGCAACGATAGGAAAATGTTTCTGTTGTTCTTTGTGAATGCTTCACGTGAACTGAATTCTGAATTTCCTCCCTTTTAAGCTTTATTAGCACCCACCAGGCACCAAAGTTCACTACAGAGATGTGAGGACCTCTCCTGGGGTTGTGGTTTCTCATTAGCCCATCATTAGCTCAGCAATGCCCACACATCACCTGCATAGACTTTGTGCTGAATATCACCCTTCCCCTCTCTGCTAGAGTGTAATACTGTTATTATTTATGAGCAGTGGACAACTCGTTATCAGATTATGTTCCAGAAACTCTGCTCATCTGTCAGTCAGTTGACACTGCTGGATTGGTGGAGAAGGCTTTAAACTGTTGCTGTCATGAAGTTTAATAAATGTTCCTTTGATTTTTTTGTTAATTAGATCAGATGATAAACTGCCAGGGAACGACAGCTTCAATAAATCTATTTTGAAAAGATATTAGAAGTCACCAGTCCTGGGCAAACATCTGTTTGTCATGGAGTCAAAGGCTGGGCTTCCTAATTACGTGCCAGCTTTGGCTCTGCAGCTTCCCAGTGTTGTGTTTCTTGGCACAAGGAGTGAGCTGCCAGAATTATGCTGACCATCCAGCTTAATAAAGAAGATATGGGGCTTTGTGTTGTTGGAGATTCCTCTTAATCTCATCTTGATAGCAGTGTATACTTAACAGAAAGGAAAAGAGCAGCCTGCTTTAAAGCTCTACAGAATGATCAGCACTTTTGGGATTAGTGCCCTAATCTCTGCCAGGATGTGGGTGCTTCTTTGCCTTGCAGTCTGAAGGCTTTAACTGATGTGTTTTTTCAATCTAATGTAGTATTGTGTTAATTACACAATTACACACAGCCCTTTTTGAGCAATCTGAGCAAGAACTGTAGGATGCTTTGCATCCTGAATTGCACAGGCTATGCAGAAATGTTTGCTGAGAATCTTCCCAAACCACACATTTGTTCAGTGTCATTTTTATTCTCAAATGTTCATTTGCTGTGTAACGTAACATACAACTTTCCCCTTCTATTGATACCTTTTTCTTCTCTTCCCACCTCCTTTCTGAAATAACCTATGGTACTTTTGATAGTGTTTTCTCATACAGAAGTTTCCAAGGCCTGTTGCTGTAGTAGCTCAGCTAAAGGTAGATGGCACTTCTTTTAACAGCTATTTTATTTTCAGTAGTAGTTCTTACCATGGTTTGTTTCATCTGGAAGATAAAGAATTTGCCATACTGAATCAGACCAGATCAAAGCTAAATGCTGTCTCGTATTCCAGCCTCAACTCTTTGTAACAGATATGATGCACATGTATGCCAGCATAAGAACAACCAGCTTTGAGCTCCCTTATGCCTTTGATAGACTTCAAAGTTAGTGTACCTAATAGCTATTGATGAAGCCATTGTGCTCCATCAATGAACTTCTGTAGACTTCTGACCATACAGTAATGGGTGTTGAGTTCTGTGATTTACTTGTGAATTTTGAAGAAAAAAAAAAAATAATAAATTAATTGCTCTTCAGAAACAGAACCAGGCACTGCAGCTTAGAAGTGTTAATGCCTTACAGTGCAGCTTGTGCTTTGTTTGGGCCATGGTTCAATGGGATTTCAGGTATATCCCTTGGGATTTTTAATCATCTTTCGTTTGTTCTGAAGCAAGCACTGGATGGTTGGAAGCCAAACCTAACTTCTCAGTGTTAAAATTTGGATTTGCTGTGCCACTATGGTAACTAAAGCTTGCCATCTCCAATAGCTTGCTTCCACTCATTACATATTGCCCAAAGAAATCAAGCCCAGTTCTTCTCACACTCGCTCTGATTTATCCAAGAAGGCACCACTAAGTGGTACCAGCATGAAAATCATTTTTCTTCTTCCTATTCCATCTAAATGTTGTTGGTCTCATGTGCCAAGTACTGACATTGAGCTCTTTGCTGAATTCTCAGTAGTTTATAGGGTTGGAGGGAGGGGGAAAAAAAGAGAGAGAATAAAATACTGAATTCTATGGTTTTTTTTCTTTATTTTGCCTTGTTAGTCCAGTGACTAAAGTGAAAACCCTCTGTTTCTCTGATTTGGATGGAGTTGTTGAGAAATTGTTTCTATTAATTAGCATCTCTCCTTTGTTTCTCTCTCCTTTGTTCCTTCCAGTTTAGACTCATTCTCACTGATTTGGACGTATGTCCTGATCTGTGTTGAGATTGTTTGGGAGGAAACCTCAGGTTTTTACCTGCCAAAAATGCCCCTTGGAAAGCTCTTTATAGCCTAAGTCTGGACTTCTTTTCTTTTCTGGTGTCACAGCAATAGAGTAATAGGCAGCTGGCTTCATTAATGTCTAAGTCCTTGTAAACTGAGATTTGTAGCCTTTATGAAAGGATATGGCCTGCTCTGAGCTGCCAGATTTCTTCCCTGTTGAAAAGGAGACTGTGCCTGCATATAAATAATTACTACAAACACTGCCAAGATGAGAAATCCCTCTCTGTGAATCAGTTCCATAGGGTTTGAAATCTACGTTCGTAGTTGCTTATTTTCAATGAAAATATCCTCTGCGCCAGAATTCACACGTGAAACTTTAGGGTTAAAATTGTCTTCAGCCAAAGTTGAATTGGATTTTGGCTTAAAAGAACAGAGGTATAAATCAAGTATTTGTACTGGCATGCTGTTTCTTAGACTAAAATATATTAAAAATAGATTGCAATTGTGTGGAAGTATTAAGCCAATCTGGGATTGAAGTCATGAAGACGTGGAAACCTTTCATAAATCACAATGGGAATGGACTGAACTAATCTCTTATACAGCACTTGTTTGTTTTCTGCTTTTAGCTTGTGTGTACCTTGTCAAATAGCAAGAAAATAAAGAGAAATGTGGCCTTTATTATCTTCACCAGTAATAGCTTAATTGATGGAGTTGGGCAAAGTGCTCTATGTTGGATAGTCAATATCTCCAGTTCTTCCTACTCCTCCTATTGCTTTGCTGGAGCTCACCTTGAGGTGCAAATCCATTTGGAGGAGATGGTGACAAGAACAATATATTACTGACAAAGTGTGAGAGAATGTTAGGAAACATCATTCCAGCTGTTAGAGTCAATGAGCAAAACTGTGAGTCTTGTCAAGTCCTCTTGCCATCTCGCAGCACAGAACTGTCACCTCATTAATCAGAGGAGTGCGCTGCCGTGGTGCTCCAGATGAACAGCATTTATTGCTGATCTTGTCAATTTCTTGTGATAAAACCACGATGTGATAATCTCCTCCTCATGCGTTTGAAGCTTTTCCAGCGAAATTCCTGTTTACTGGGGATCAATCAGACTGGTGAGAATGTAAATAGGTGTATTAGAAAACAGAATTAAAAGACAGACAGCTAAGAAGCTTGTCAAGGACTCAGGATGCTTGGAGAGTAATCTTTCAGATCCAAGAAGTTCTGATACGGTTGCAAAGCACTTCTGTGCTCTAAGGAGAGCTGCAAGGTGAGTGTGGAGGGGGGGAGCAAATAGTAAGGAAGTAACTGTTCATCCTGAATGTACAATAAATTGGGCTAAAACTGCAGCATGGTCAGTTTTCAGTCTAAAAGAGAAGGCTTTCAGCTGGCTGTGAAGTATGGTTAGTCTGAGGTTGAGAGAGGTGAAGTCAACTGCCCTGTAGTTGAGATGCAACACCAGTTCCAGAAAGCAGCTCAGAAAGCTGATGGGGAGAAAGTGAGGAATGCTGCACGACAGCAACTCAGTTGTTGGTGTGTTTTACAGGGACAGTTGAAGATCATATTATATCTGTAATATCACCTTTCCTTTGGAATAGGTTGGTAACAATGGTCAGGCAATCTGTCTGTCTCTAGTGCTATTAATTTATGTTCTTCCTTGGAGAATTCAAGGCTCTGGCTTTGCATTCCTCCGCAGCTTTTGATCACGTCCTGTGAAAGTAATTTGCTTCCCAGTACAACAGATGCCTTCAGCACCATCCCATTAAAGAGGAAAGAATGACTTAAAACTGCACGCGTTTAAACATGTCACTTCTCATAAATGCCATTAACAGGCATTGTTATGGCCTCAGTGAAGCCAATAAGTTCTTAATAATTTATCACACGGTTACAGAAGCAAATACAAAGCCACGCTTTGATTAAAGCCACAGAAGCACGAGCTTAAGAGGTTAAAACACAGAAGTGAAATGCTTGATCCTAACTGCACTGAAATGGTAGCACGCTGGAGAGGGGTTTGGAATTGGATGATAAAGCTCAATCACCTCTAAAATATCCCATATTGAAGTTTTTACAGAGGTTTGTAATAAGCAAGGTGTCTCAGGGCAAGAAGTTGAGGTTTAGGACTGCTCAGGCCAATAAGAACCAACCCAACAAACAACAACGAAGCTCAAGCAGCCCCTGGAACCTTCTTATAAGAAACCTTATAAGAGTGAGTGTGGTATGGCTGAAAGCCCTTTTCCTGACCAGCAAAATAAAACAACAAAATCTCTATAGATTTACCTGGTATGGAGTGAAATCAGTGTGTTCTTGGGTGTAGTGCTACAGCAATGCAAGGGGAACTCCAACATTTAGCATAATGAGCAATTTGTTTAATAGATCTTAAAACCAACAAATTTATTCTTGCTTTCAAGGTTTCTTATAATTTCTATGGCTGCGTATATGGAAGGTCTTCATTTCTCTTGTGTACGTGGAGAGTATGCATGGATGTGAGATACTAAAGAATATTTTATTTAACTTGGGATTGCAAAGCCTTCCTATAAGGGTTTTGTTTCATCTTCCTCTCCCTCACTGCAGATGCTCATACAGGAACGTGCTGCCAAGCCTGCAAAGCAAAGAGCCTGCAGGTGATGGAGGGCACTCCTGGGGGAGGAATGGATATCTGTGTGTGTGAGAGCTTGAGGGGAAAGTCTGCAGGCTCTGTAACAGCCAGCCTACAGCTGCAGGTGGGTTCAGGTTATTTGGTGGGTTTCTTTCAGGATAGAAATCTGATATAGGCAGGAAATGCTGTATCAGATGCATTGGTTTGTAGTTGAGATGCATAATGGCAGTTTTTCATTTATATTGTTCTGTTAATGAACGGTCTCTGATAGAGACAGTGTTTTTCCTTCTGGGCCTTCTCTAATATTAAAGGGCAGATTTCTAGCTATAATTACATCCACATTAGGCTCTTCTCCCTTCAGCAGATAACATGAAGCTGTTCTGATAAAGAGACAAAATACAAACAGACCAAAAATATCACGTTGATCACATTTTAATTCAGTGTCTCTTAGTTTTGTCAATGTTTATAGATGTCTGAGGCAACAGAGTAGGATATGAATGCATAAATACCTTTACTCATTTATGGCAAACATTCTATACTAGGAACACGTTTCCTATTGCTGGAGGAGATGCTCTGGTCATCTGAGCTACAATACAAAGCATAGGAATCTTGCAGCCACAGTTGGTCTGAAGAGGTGAAGAAAAGGCAGCTGTGCTGTGTGTGCTGATGCACCTGAAGCTTTTCTCCTGCTGCTTGAAAGTAACATTTGTTGATGCTTTGAACTTCCTTGCGGAGGAACGTCAGCAGTTGGAAGAAAATGAAACCAACGTTGATGGTTTTTCATCTTTGCATTGAGTTGCAGGGTTCAGAATCAAATATGTATGATATTAAAGATGGAAAACTATACTTACTGGTATAAGAGTCAGAAAGAAGCTCCTATACATCCCACCTTTCTCTGTTGTGAGAAGATTTTGGTTTCCCACCCAATTGTGGCAGCTCAGTAATAAGCCTTAATCTATAAATCATAGGCAGTCTTTTTTTCTTTCTTTTTTTAAAATAAATGGTTAAGCATGTAGAATATTCACCATTCAGGTTTGGTAGTCAGAAGAATTAATCAAACTGTCAGGCTTTAGAGCAGACACTGCAGAGAATACGCAGTGGTTTGTCGTGGTTACTTAGCAACTCTAGCTGAAGAGGTTAAGGTGGAAAATACTGTCATTTTCCTATGCTGGAGATCTACCTCATCCCAAATTTAGATGCTTGTTTTTCCCACAACAGATAAAATCTTTTATATGTTTTAAATAATCTTTGTTACAGCCTTCAAAAGAACTCTCCATTTCTGTAGACCAATTGGGAGTGAAGAATGCTGAGTATTGAAGTGTTGCTTATAAGAACAACAATCTCCACGTACGCAAAAAAAAAAGTAATAATAATAAAATCTCATTCTTTGAATGGGAAGGTATTTAATTTTACTGTCATATTTTTGCTTAAAAATAGAGATGAGAGAGGGCAAGGGTGGTTTTTGACTGAATCATTGAAACAATGGTCTACAGTAACAGCAATGGAAGTGGGAACTGCTCTGCACTTGTGGTGGTGGTTGTATTTATTGCCCTGATAAGGAAATTGAGTTTGCTTACTGGGAGGAAATAAATGACCTCTTAGAAGTGCATTCTGTTGGAGGATTTGCCTCCGGCAGTAGGTTAAAAATAATAGCAGTTCTGAAAGTTTTATGAAAGCTTCAGGGTAAGCGTTACTTGAACATCAGCAGCTAAAACACAAACAAGCCTTAAATCGTGCGAGTTATGAAATGATAATGAGAAAAGGATCCAGAACTTCCATTGTGTTGCTGAAGGATGTGCATGAAAGCACGAGAGAATGTTTGTGCAGATGTAATATATATACAATGGGAGCTTTTGTGGAAGGAGCAGCAAGGAAGCCAAATGTAGACTTTGGGGCCATTCAGTGCTATTAATCTTCTGTGTTATCCAAAACAATTGTTGGTTTGGGTGAGAGGAGCTGATGAACACTGAAACCTTCTTTGTATGTGTTGGGATTGCATAGTTGCTGTCGTGTGCTAAACCAGTGTTTGTCCCACTAATCAGCACTGATTGGAAGGCCAAAATGGAACCATCTCAAAGTTCTGTGCCTTCTGTCAGCATAGTTGGCAGTCGAGGGGTCTCTGAACCTTTATACAGATGTAGGAAAAACACTCAACGTTGTCACTTATTTTTTCCATTTCTGGAAATGTTTTTGTTGTGATTTTTTTTTCTAATAGATTTGCATGTTTCCAGGTGATGAAACTCTCAGATAAATGCTCTGTATCGTAAGATTTTCTAAAATAACGAGGGAAACTCGTTGCTTCTATAGCAACCCTGAGAGGCAGAATTGGGTGTGTGTGGAAAGAAGATGCCCAGCATCAGCCCATGGGACCACAGAGGTGCTTAAAGACAGAGTTAAGCAGACTCTTACAGGTGAATCAGTGCTGAAGAAATGGAGTCTCTTTAAGGGCATATTGTTTCTGGAAACCAAAATCACATGCAAACAGTTAAATCAATACATTCTACAGGTATATCATCTAATAATTTGCAGTTGTCTGCTCTCTCATTGTTTAGAAAAAGTCATAAGAACAACAACAACAAAAAGTTAAATTTAATCACTCTGGAATATTTTAGAGTTGATTTTATGAGTCTTACGAGTCTGATTTGATTGCCTGATGTATTTGATCCATTCAAGTGCTGGTCCTAGTGGAAAATGTGTAATTATGCCACAACAGCCTTTCTGGGGAACAAGGATAATGAACAGGGATAACATGTGTGCTGCATTCAGAAACCCTGAAGTATGTAAAGGAAATGGCTGTAAATCTGGAAATATGTGGCATTTAAGGGAAATGTGAGATCTGGACATGTTGTGTTTGTTGGCTTTTATTTTTGGCTAGCTAAGGCGCTGACAATGTGCTCAAGCTCTGCTTTAGGTAGCAAGGTAGTCCCTACATATGGGTCTGGTTTATTTACTGTTTGTAGGATTTTTCTATCCTGGTGTTACATCTTGTGATTCCATTGATTTTAATGGGTTGTGGAATTGAATTATATGTTGATTCATTGGCTTTCTAGAACTCTACATCTGTTTCTGTAATCACCCAGCTTTGGGGTGGGTGGTATGTGAGGGAAATGAGGAATAGCTATGAAATCCAGGTCTGTTTTTGCCAAGTTTATTCACCAGTTGCTCTTCCGCTCCTGTCCTTGTTGGCTCATGGTTGGCATTTGGTTCTTTTTATTTACTAATAGTTGTTATTTATTACTTGCTCTGTGACTGCATCAATTGGGATGGGAACAAACTAGAATGAAACGTGGTCAGGAGCTGTGGTCATCAGGTTCTTTGTGCTGAGGGAAAATGATCTTTTGTGCAAGGTGCTGTCTTGTTGGCAAGAATTCACCATGTTTGGGTGAGGAATCCAGCTGGAGGGGGGAACTTGGCATTGTAGGATCATTGCCAATCCATAGTTCTGTTGCAGATGCTCCCCAATGAGCCCTTCCCATTGCTGCACTGCACAGGAGGCAAATGAGGAGCAGATGGACAGTGGGAGGGAGGTCTCACTGCAGCCCTGCAGACTTTCATGGCGCTAGCAGAATTGATGGGCAGCGCGATTTACATTTTATTTTTCATCCATCTCAAAATATAAAGTGCAAATCAATGTAGTTTGGAGTGTCTGCCTGCCTAAACGCACAGTGACTGAGTTGTTTTTCTAATGTCATAGCACTTCTGAAATGCTTTTTCTTTGTATAGCATCCAATTAAACTGCATATTGCCAATGGCAAGAAGGAAGTTTGTCTTAAAACTGCAAACAGAGATTGATGCTGTTAAACATAATACTACTGTGCAATTGGAAAGAACTAGAACTGGTAAACTGTGCAGGCAGAGCAGCATGTGGATAATGTGCAAGATGAATGGAGATGCTTAAGGATAGGGCAGTGAGACAGGTGCAGCAACTTGCTTTTAAATAGAAAAAAATGATAATTTAAGGAAAATGATAGAAGAATTAGACTAAATAACGATGCATTTCTTTAGAGGTGGTTAAACACTTGAACACAATGGGAAACATTCTAAGGTTGAGTGATTAGAGATAAAATACTGTCTGTGTCTTTTGATTCATTATTTATTGTGCTGTGGCTGACCCACAGATCGATTCCTCACCCCCTGCCCTTCCCCCCCCCCATGGCTCAGGTTTTACTCTTGCATGTCATGGCTTGTGGTTATGGGTGATACACGAAAGCACTGCATGCAAAAATGAGAAACTTCTCTCATGGAGGAGAAAAATCCATGCTAACTGATGACTTGTGAAAGCTGAAACTGGGGCATCCTACAGGTCTTCCTCTGTGCATGCAAATCCAGCTCATGAGTAAGGGGGGAAAAGCTATTTGTAGTAGAGCAAGTAATTTTCCATATAGTGCCATATACAGCTAGCTCAGGGAAACCAAAGAAATCGTTGCCACTTCAACATTTGGTGCACGATCTTCAAGCTGGTTGCTTTAACCCAATGTTTGGGTAAACTTGGTTTAACTTCCCTGGATGACTTTGGTCCCATTAGAACCACAGAGCATCCCTGGTTGGAAGGGAGCAGAAGTCTGATTTCTGAAGTGTAACAGCAGATGCAAGAGAAATTGTTTGTTTCCTCCTAGGTCTGGTCTATTGGCTGCATGTTTGTTGAGAAGCCATTTCTTTTAGAGGAGGCAGCTTCAGATTAACGAGCTATCTATGAGTAATTAAAGTGGTTTCTGTAGCAGAGTTTGATCTAGTGGGCCCCCATTGCTAAGTTGGGATGGTGCAGATATAAATGGTAGCAAAGCTGTTGTACCCTGGGCAAAATGTAGTTGCGTTCAAGCAGCTGGCAAAATGTGTATGAGCCTGTAGTTCTCTGAGATGCACGGTGGATAATTGGTGTGTTTCATAAAAGGAAGACTGACTTCAATGAGATTTAAAATACGGTTTTAGCATTAGGCTTATGTTTTAAATGCGTTCTCCAGTCGAGGTCTTCGCTGTTTATCTAGGACAGGGACTGTCACAATTGCATGTTCATGTAGTGCTTAGTACTGTGGTTTGCCTGTACAGTAACATAAATAATGCATTAGGATCTCACTGGGTGATCTCATGAAAACAGACCGTGCCATCCTTATAGATGCGTTGTCTAAACACCAAGCGTTGCCTGCAAGAAATTTCAGGAACTCTCAGAAGTTTTGAACAGAATTGCAATGCAAATGTCAGCTGTTGTCAGCAACCGTTAAGGGAGAATTTCCTCTGCTGGAGTAATTGGTTGGTGTAAGGACATCATGTTCGAAGCCTAAAGAAGAAACTGTGTCCCATTGTGGGCCTATTTTTATTTTTTTTCTTATTTATTGATTGCTATATTTTTTAAAAGCATCGCTTGCACTCAATTTACAAAAGATTATCGTGGTATGTTTATATCCTCTGAAGACTTCCTGACAAGAGAAGAGAGAAAATCATTGTTTGAGTATTTCCTGACTGTTAAATGGTTTGGAGGTGTTATTATTGATGTGATTTTTATTGGAGCTATTTTCCCAAGCAAGTTCTCAGCAGCAGTCCACTAGAGTGCAGTTAATTCATTAGAACGAGAAGAACTTGAGTTAAATGCATTATAGATGAACTGTTTGCATGTAATAAGGTCAGCTCATACAGGGCAAACGCTCTCCTGGTTATCAGTGTTTGTTACTGGATCTTAGAAATGCATGCTGTTGTTTTACCTGAGCTCGAGACAATTTCTGCACAGCTGTGCTTAAAGTCCCTCTACAAATCCTGGTGAAATCTGCAGGTGATGCTGTTCATTTAATTCTCAGATAGAAAGGTGAAATCAAGCATTAGGCTGGCATAGAGATTTATGTTAAGAATGGGTACTACTAGGTTGCTCCGAAAGTAAAGCCTCCTATTTATTTCCATGGAAAATATCACAGATACGTAGAGCATGCTAACACTATTTACAAGGGGAAATGGTTTTAAGTTGAAGTAAGGAAGATATAGGTTGGATGTTAGAGGAAGTTGTTTGCTGTGAGAGCAGTGAGGTGCTGGAACAGCTGCCCAGAGAGGCTGTGGATGCCCCGTCCATCCCTGAAGGTGTTCAAGGCCAGGTTGGATGGGGCCATGGGCACCCTGAGCTGGTATTAAACATGAAGGTTGGTGGCCCTGCATGTGGCAGGGGGTTGGAGTTTCATGATCCTTCGCTTCCCTTCCAACCCAAACCAGTCTATGATTCCTTGACTCTTTGATAGAGAAAATTCTCAGTTGCAAAATGCTATTTTTTTTAACATAGCTATGATCATTAGTCAATCAGTGCGAGCAGAACTGATCGAGACAATCTTCATTTCATAGTGTGTGAGCTGTGAGTGTCCAGAATGTGAATTGTCTTCGTGTTAATGATGGCACTGCTGAAACACACTGCCTTACATGGTGGGGAAGGTTCAGCTTCTGCTGCCATCCCACCAAAGTCCACTTCTCACGTCGTGGGTCAATGCAAGACTTTCAGAGCAGCCCTCATATATGGCAGCGTTGATGTAGGTGAGCTTCTACCTTTATGTCAAGCATAGCTTCAAATTTCCACAGCCTTCAAAGCAAACAAAATAATGATAATAAAAACGTGAGAAATGGAAGAAGATAATCCCTACACAGGCTATCAGCTTCCTGATGACATTTTTTAGAGGCACCAGCTGCTTCCTCGTGCTCTCTATATTTGCTCCTCCAAGCTTCCTGATAAGATGTGCGGGGTGTTGAATACTTATAATAGTACAATAATAGTCCTAATCATTTTCTATGTACTTCAAAGAAATACCTTTGACCCGATATAGCTGTGACCTCAACTTCTGTGAATTGGCAGAGCTCCCTTTGCATCAGTGAAGCAGTGTTGATTTAGATGTCTGAACTATTAGAATGCATTGTGCAGGATGGGATTAGGGTAAGAATGGGATCAGCACTGCTAGGAATGTTGTTTTGTGTTGTACTGGGGGGGGCAACGGGTTTAATTAGCTGTTTTGTGAAGGGTTACAGCAGTGTTGTAGGTCAGCAGGCTGGTTTTCAAATCTCATCTCCCCCTGGGAGAAAAGCCAGAAGGACAGAAATAGAGGAAATATGAACAGATAAATAGCAGAAACGATTGTTTGTGCTTTTCTGTGCACTGCCTGTGTGTCAGTCATTAAGTCCATGGTTGTAGCATTGAATAACACGGATTGCTTTTACATTACATGAATATCTGGATTTGGTTCCTCACCTATCATTAGATTTGTTCCTACTTTGTGTCTTTCACATCACTTATTTTCCTTATCTGTAAGCATGCATTGAGCAGTTCTGGGCAGTTCTCAGAGCAGCAGTTTCCATGGGGAATACACATAAATGATGGTCAGGTGGTTTTATTGTTAGGTTGGTGGCAGTTACTGTGATCCACTTACGCTCTTGATGTGTAAGAAGTGTTTCTTTAGTGGCATGGGAATGGCCATGTGGTGCTATCAGCCCTGGTGGAACTTCAATAACCTCTCCAGTAGTGGTTAGCATTTACAGTTATGTTGCAAAATGATTTTGTGCACTTCTTAATGAAGACCCATTTGCAGGAAAAGTCCTAATCCATTAGAGGTCGATTTATGCCTTGAAGCAAGGTCAGTTTTCCTTTCTTTCCTTCAATCTCCACACGGAGGTGGATCTTCCTCAATCTCTCTATATAAATCACTTGATTATTATTTTTTTTTTCTTTTTATCCTGTTATTTTTTCTGATTGGTACTTCTTGGTGTAACTCATGGCACAACAGAATGGATCCTAGATCTTGTTTTCCTTCTTTCCTGTCCCCATCTCCCAGATTATGAGAGCTTTGAATGAAAATGTTTCATCTACCATTATTTGTGCTCTTGAATCCAACCTCTTCTACATATAAGTAATATATACATATATGTACAGACACAATATGTGCACATGAGAATAAATAGAAAAATGCCAGTGGCTACAATTATTTTTATTGCTGATTCGAATGCAGTTGTGAATTTGCTGATAGGAGGAAAAGAAATCTTAGTTCAGTTCAGTACAAAAGCTGCAAGTTTGTAGGCATCCCTGGATTTGCCAAAATCAGTGAGCTCTGCTGTAGGTGAGCTCTGCTGTTTCTAATTGCTTAAACCAAAACGTGATGAGGAAAACAGAACGTTTTTTTTTCTTTTGCTGTGCTTTTCAGCAAGATGTTTTTGGAATTCTCAGCAGTGCTTTGTGCTCCTTGGAGATGTCCACTCATGTATAATATGCTGTAGAAGAGCAAGTTGCTAAACTAACCCTGATAATCCAGGGCCCTTAGAGAGCTTCGCTGTGCTGGTGAGACATGGATTAATTCCCTATCAGATTCTGTTCCACAAATGCTGCCAAGGTAAAAAATTGTGTCCAGTTCCTACAGCTGTGTGTGTACAAAAGCTGAACAGTGGAAAATGCTATGAAAGAGCCTGGAGAAAATTCTGGGTGTTTATAAACCCAGCCCAGTTCTGATTCTATATTACTTAGAGCTGGCTGGTTAATATCTGATGTTAAAGCCTGTTGATTCCTAATTATTAGCAATAAGCTCAAGATTTTTTGCTATTTCTGGCTCTCTCATTTGTTGGGGCATTTGCATGAGTGTGGCAGATCCATCTATGGGTGTACAAATAGGAATTCTTCAACATGGAATAAAATGAAACGTTCAGGCTTAATACTGGTGATCCATGCAAGGGGAAAAACATGTTTTCAGTTATGAGATTTGAAATGAAAGCAGTTTTTCAAGTAGTTTCCATTTGTACCAGAATGAGGAGGAGCTTTCCAGCTCCCATTCATACTTTGGTGTTTCTAACACTGTTTCATAGCTATGAATAATGTAAAATCCTGACACAGAACAAGGCTGCAAAATAGACAAAATAACTCAGTGATCACAGTGCCTACGGAAGTGATGCACCAGTGGTCTGAATTGAGTTGGAGGTGTTTTCTGGTCTGACTTCCAATGTATGTGTGAGCTGGGTGACTTCATGCAGTCGTCTGCCTCAGTAACGTGAATGCGGAAAGCTGAGCTGAAATTCATGATTTGAAAGTGCTTATGGAAAAGGAAGGCAAAATTTGCTCAAGCTCTGAGTATTCTGACTTGGATTGGGCATCTGTCTGTGGGACAGGCTGGGAAATCCCCACCTCTGAAGAGTTAATGTTGTATATCCTTGAGGGAGTGCAGCCAGGGCTGGTGGGGGCTTTGCTGCAATAAAAACTTCCCTTCTGCAAACTGCAGGGTTGTTCAGGACAGGAAAAGGAGCAAAAAAAGCACAATGACAAAACAGCAGCTGGCTTGCAAAGACAGATGAAGTTGTTCCTCTGGAAGGAAGCTGCTATCTGCTGTCCAGCTTTTCCAACTTCTAGTTCATCATTCACATTCACCACTTCTCACATAATGGTATTATATTCTCTGCAGGTTTTGATTATTATTATTTTTTTTTTCCTGCTCTTGCTCTCCAAAGTTCAAGCTGCTCTCCTGGAACTTGAACTTAACCTTTAAGAAACAAGCTGAAGTGTCTGCCTGTGACCTCAAAGGATGAGGGCAGAGAGGTTAAGAAATATCACCGCGTCTCTCTAAAGACACCTTTAGAAAATATCTAACGAGACATTTCATCTGAAAGGGGAGAAAAGGGCGTGTGATGTGACAGCATCCGGGAGGGGAAATCTTGCCACAGAGACTCAAAGTCCCATCTAGGACAAGCAGTGACAGGCACACGAGCTGGAAAAGTGGTGTCTCTTGTCATGTGAGGCTGCTGAGCAAATGCCAGAGAAGCGAGGGTATGAGCAGTGCAGGTATGGGAGACAATGGGAGCCAGTTCACATGGCAAGATGAGTTTTGCTAATAAATATAGAGGTTTTCAGATGACAAGCTGAGACAAAGTACCATTTTTCCCTCGTGTTTCTCTTTCTTTTTCCTTTTCTGTTGATCATTCAGCCCTGTGGTACAAAGGGGGGAAATACTGACCTGCTTTTGAAAACGTCTGCATCACTCCTGTGATGCAAATGATTTGCTCTGATGCAAGAAAGCAAAGCAGCAACTCCTGTAGTAATCAATTCGCTGCCAGTCCTATCTCCCATTAATTTCTGGCATAATTAATTTGATAGTAACCTCAAAACAGGCCTTATCCATGGATGGGAGCAGCTGATATTTTGGATCTGTAAGTTGCTTAGGAATCAACCAGGAGTTACAGTCCTGATCGTGAACTGAAACACAGACAACAGTTTAAGTGACTTTTGTGCAGTGTCAGAGAGAACCTCTGATAGAGCAGAATGTTCTGTTAGGTTCAGGTAATTGATCTCTACCTGTTAAGGTCAGCCTGCTGTGACAGCTGCAGTAGCTGCAGGCCCTATGAGTTCATTCATTCAGTGCAAAGCTGCAGCTCTCACCCAAACTCTCATCCTCTGCGCCTGTCACGTTGCTGTTCTAGCTCAGAATGGAGCCAGAGAAGTCAGTTGTGTCGACTGGTCTGGCATAAATCCATTGCTGCTGCTCCTGTGTTGCATCAGCCCTCAAGAAGCTGCAGATTGGGTTGAACTGTAGGATAATTCATATTGGTGGTGACCACTGGGCTCAGATGTGGTTAAGCACGAATCCATTGCATCAGTTGTGTGACAGTGACTGCACAGCGTTGTTATTTTTTGTGATACCTGCTCTCTGCTTCACTTTCAGTACAAGAGTTACCTGCTTCTCTCGTAAGCACTCTGCACCTCTTTGTGGATCCATAATTGAGTTAGGAAGGTTACCATAGCAACTGCTGCGATTAATTAAAGTACTTAGGCATGGTAAGCTTGTAGATGCAGAAAACATTTTCATGTATAAATAGTACAATCTGTTTATGCTCGAAGGATTTGCCCCTTTCCTCTGTTTTTCTTCCAATCTCAGCTCAGAAATCGGGCTTTTTTTTGTGGTGGTTGTTCTATGGGGCAATTAGCATCCACTGGATGCTAATGAGAATGCTAAGAGAGAAACCCAGCATGGGGTTCTTCATGTGGATGTTTTCAGGGCTTTGAGGACAGCAAACTGGTCCACTGTCCATGCATCTTTCTGTCATCCTGTGGTAATGTAACGTGGGCATTCTGCTGCTGCTTATCTTATCAGTTCTGCAGTCCCACTCCCCCAATCAGCCCCCGTTCAGTTTCCTGTCAGTCTGTTCCCAGCTCTGCCACAATCCTGGCTGGCTTTGCTTCTTATTAGTTTGGAAGCAGCTTCTCCAGAACACCACCTAGGCTTATCCAATTCCTTTCTGCCCAACAGCTTATGCTATTGTAGACAGTTGGATGGTTTTTTGGTAGAAGTCATTGCCTGATGAAAGAAGAGTCTGCCTTGCTACTGAAGCTGAATGGGTTGCATGCATCAGAGAACTAATCCTTGCTGCTGCGGTTTTTATGTAAAGGGGCATCTGAAATCAGAAGGCAGCAGCACTGATAGTGGATGGATATAAGCATGGGAGCTTGTCTGAGCAGACAGCTTGCTTTTGGTGTTTGTTACATACTCCATTTCACAAAGGAGGAAAATTGCATGCAGCGAGACAAAGCACTTCCACTTAGAGCAGAAAGCCAAACTTCTGAGTTTTAACAGAATCCTTTTCAAACCCTAAAATTGGACTTCTTTTAATGACATTGGCTTTCCTGTTTGTTTTTTTTTTTGCTCTAAAAGACCATCGCTGGCTCTGCTGAAGTGAAGACAAGCTTTTCCTTTGCGTGCTATTTGTGGCCTGATGTGTGCTTTCTGTTGCAGTGGCAGCTGAGAGGTTTTTTGAGAATTTGCTTTGACTCTTTTTTTCTTAGAAATACTTGGAACCAGTCAATGTGAGAGACAAGATGGATCGTGAGCAATATATAGCCAGGAATTGGTCTGTGTTCCAGTAAGTGAGGTGAATCTGTAATATCTGAGATGGGACAATACAACTATGAGAACCCCATGAACATATCATGCAAATGTGCTGGTCAGTAGAATTGCCTTCGTCAATGGTTTGCCAAATAAAAGGGGTGAAGGCAAAATCCCACTGAAACAATGAGCTTTTGTGCCCTCAGCTATGAAATTATGTTCTAAACCGACTGGCTTCCATTTTAAGTCTGTTCCTGAAAGCTTGTTCATCAGAGTCATTATCAGAGCACTGAGCATAAATAAACCCCTTAGTAAAATGCTTTTGGAATATAACATAACAAATTGTTCAGTGCGACATTAACAGATGCTCGTTTGCAGACTGAAAGCTTTCCCAGTGAGAGTAGGATATCTGGGAAGGGTGTTTAGAATCCATGGTGGAGCAGTGATCACAATACAGTTGGGCCAATCCCCACGATTGGCACCTAAAATTTGGCAGTCCCAAAATTTGGCAGTCCTAGAGCCTACAGCAAAAGTTTGGTTATGGCTGTTAACAACTGTGTGCAGTTACGACCTGCAATAATCCATCAGGATTCTTGAAGGTGGGAGCACACGTGAACGTGCAGTGCAGCATCTGTTTTTGTTTTTCTGCTTAGGGATCTCGTTGCATTTGCAGAGGGTTGTGTGCAGAGCCTATAAGATCCAATGATAGAATGACAGATCTCTTTTAAATACTGAAGCATTTTGTGGCTTTATGATGTTGTAAAGCATTCTCTAGGTGTGACAAGCACAGGCTGAGAGGGACAGTTTGATATGCATTGCATTGAAGGATAAGTGCCATATTGGTCAAGGGCAACAGAAAGAAAAAGAATCTTTAAGAAGACAGAAGAGCTCAAAAGCAAATGAGAAATAAACTGAGATTTACTCAGTGCAGAGGAGGGTAATTCCCATTAGCCAAATAACTGCTGGAGGAATGGTTTGTGTTTTGTGTTCTTTCCAACTATCTGCCAATTTTTTTCATGTTGGAATCTTTAGATGCAAGGTGGATAAAGTTGATAGAGCCATCTCCCATAGTGACAACTTCCAGTTGTCCTATTAGAGATTTCTGAATTAAATCTGTCCACGATCTCAGTGTAATCTTCTGCATGCTTGAATCCGTGTGTTTTTCTGTAGTGGGGAAAATACAAGCTTCATTTTCTGAGCACGATGCCATTTCTCCCTATTATTTAGTCGTTTTATCATCGTGTAATCAAATGCACTGGGGATTTCTAAATGGTGTGTAAAACGAACATCTGCCCATTGGTGGGACTGGCACATCTGGATCCATCAATTCTTCATTATTTCCTGATGTTGGAGGTCAGATGTTCATAATGTGGGAAATTGCAAGAGTTTCAACTGGTGGATTTAAGATCTGTGAAGCAGATAACTCAGCTTACAAAGGCATTTTAAAGAAGCCACCAAATCCAACGACAGAAAACCCATCCTGTGGGTGCTATAAAGCTTTGGTTTTGAATTATGATTTTCTTTTTCTTAAATACAAGAATTCAACAGCATTTATACGAACTTCAACCTGTTTATAACTGACAACATCTTTGGCAATCAACTTCTTTTACTTATTATCTGTTCTATAGATGAATATACTGAAGGGTTCTCTTCCAGTTTTTTTCTGCTTGAGTGCTTCGTTTTCTTTTGGTTCCAAGCAGGGCAAAAGGCTTCACGTTGATTCTGAACTAGAATAGTAAGGTAAAGTTAAATCTCTTAAATATGCTAGCAGTTTGTAAGATTAACACATTTGGGTGCTAAACACCCAATTTGATAACAACCCAAATGTGCCTTGAAGCCATAAACATAGGGGCTTTGTAGAAATGTCAGGGTAGAGTTATGCTCATGTAGTGAAGAATAATCAATAAACCTCATAGTTATGCCCCTCACTTCTCAGTTTCAGTGCTTTGATTTAAGGAGCCTTCCAGAACCACGAGAATTAGCACTCATCACAGCAGTCTTTATCATTCCCTGCTGCAGACATGGTGCTGTATTAAGAGATGGTTACAAGGAGGAATGGTCTCTCCTGGTACACATATGCAAAGAAAATGTCACACAAAGGTCACGCAGCATCAAAGCGTTTCTCTAAGATGGATGTTGAATTTCAATGATGTATCTTACTTAAAAAAAAAAAAAAAAATTAGGAAAGGAAGACAAAATAAAAAGAAGTTTATCTTAATTTTTTTGGCATTTGCTGCATGTTCAGAGGCACTGCCTCAGGCTGGCCTTGGTGTTGGGAGTACAAACAGGGAGACAGAGTCTGCAAAGCTGAATGTGTTCCTACATTGTTTATTCCATTCACCTAGAAGAAAATATAAAGGCAGAGAAGGCAAGAATCTAACAGAATGACAGAGGGCAAAGTTCCTGTCTCAGTTTAATGGGAGTGGGTACATCTCTAAAATACAGGGGAAATCCCTTGTGTGTCTGCTTCCACGTGCTACTTGGTTTTGCTTTTCCATTGGCTCAATCAACTCTTTTCTGATTTCCTTCTCTCAATTTAATGCCACAGGTTGGACGTGGGCTTTGGATCTGATTGCTGAGTACCCAGATCAGGAATGTCCATTTATTTAAGCAAGGTCGTGCCTCATTCCTCACTGTGTGCATTGGTGAGCATCCTTGTCAAGCTGGTATTTCTGAATCTGTCTGTTATCCATCGGTGCTTTGGGTAACAGCAGCACAGGTGTGCAGGTCCACTATCAGCCCAACTCTGTTCTGAAACCAAAGAGGCCATTTAGAGGCAGTGTTTCTGTGGGAGGATTTTCACCATGTCTTGTTAAGAGCCGAGAGGTTGAGTCAGAGATCTGGTCCAGTGCAGCTCTTAATGGAGCACTTGACACTTAATGACAAGCTTGGTTTTGTGTCAGAGAAATGAATGACTGTGTCGTCTTGCTGACTTTTCCACCAGGCTCTTCTCCATTTGCTTTTTAAACCAACCTCTCTGCCAGATGTCAGCCTAATGTAGGAGTAACAATCACTGCTGGTGAGACTTGAAGTGATAAACGTTGCTAAGAGCAGAAATGGTGCTTTCCTGTGTTGTATATAAACTGTTTCTTGCGCTCAGCCCCAGAGATTTTCTTTGTTTCTTGGCATTTGGAATAGCTAAAGGAACAGCTCTCCTACCTTCTGGCTCACACCTCAAACCAACATTGTGTTGTACGTCTGATGTAATGAATATTCTTAGGAGTAGCTGTAATGGGCAGAATTTAGCAAATGAGGAGAGAGCAAGAGTGTGGGCTTGAAGCTTTTGATCTCTGTAAAGGCAAGGAAACAACAACCACTTGGAGAAATGAGGAGGCAGTGAGCCGCTGATCACATTCAGGTTTCTATTTGTGAACAGCAGGAAGAAGTTTGCATATCACAAATGTTCCATTCACACCAGGCTTGTGTTATTTCTACTGGGAAATCTAAGAGACGAACGGAGCCTGCAGTGTAGCAATGCAGTCAGCCTAAATGGCAGAACGCTGGTGCTGCTGAATATTTAAATGGCTGTCAACTACTTGTTACTTTGGGAAAAGGTTTAAAAAAAAAAAAAAACAAAACCAAAAACACACACAAAAACCAACAAACCAACACCCTCTGTGTGTTTTTGGTTGTTTTTCCTCATGACTACAAAATTAGTTCATCAGTGGGCAACATAAAGAGGGACCCGGAGCAGAAGGAAGGTTTGGTCAATGGCTGCTGTAAGGTTATTTTTCCTGTTAGTCACCAGCTAGAATCTGGTCCAATTGCTTATGTATGACCTGTTCTGTCACAGGTGGCTGATGGCTTGTGCTAAATCAGTCTGTGGGAAATGGGTCTTGGTACAGTTTCCTTGGATTGGGTCTGTCTACTTCATTGACAGTCACTGCAACAAGGCTCTCGTGCAGTCGTGATGTTATTCCCCTTTCTTTAACTTGACCCAAGTTCATCTCCCCCAGGATCAAGACTTTAGCTCATGAATTTTAAGGTTATTCTAAATTTCTCTGCCATTCCCTGACCTTGGCTGTCCTTTCTGGATCCTCCCCACCACCTAACCTTCTCAATGACAGGTTGAACGTGTATCACAATGTTCCTGTTCTCTTTCATTTCAGATGTAGCCTTTAGACTTGAGCTGAAAGTCACATCTCTGAGTGAGGCTGCTTTTTGTGACTGCTAGGAAGGGCAGTGATTTTTATAACCACACTGAGTTGAATTAATTAAAATGATAGGTTTCAAGTCTCTGCTTTGTAAGTCAGAGAGGAAAATGGAGACTTTGAGATTGTGACATCTGTTCAACAGTTGCTAGTTTTCTTTGTAGGTGGCTTGAGGGAATCTCTTTGATCTGGCATGACATCCAGGACGTGTTTTACAGTGCTAAAGGCTGTTGCAAGTAAGCAAGATTTGCATGGGTGTGCTCAAATGTGCATGCAGGGAGAAGACGAGCCAGGTTGAAATTACAGTCTGCAGCTGCCTTAAAGACAACAGCAGAAATAAGCGGATGCAATTTGTTACTTTTGCACTGCTGCCAAGATTACAGCAGAATGCTGTCAGCAAAGGCAACAGCAGCAAACTCGCTTTTGCCAACTGTTCTGCATCTTGAGAGAACGTGCTGATTGATGAAGCTGAATGAGCTAAGCTATTTTGCAGCATGTATGATCCTTTCCTCAGATCCAGGCCCTTAATGACCTTATTGGTATTGTGCTGATTGTGTACCATCGTAACAACACGCCCTCCTGTGCAGGGAAGCAGCTCTGGAACTCCACCCACAGCAATGCTCTCATGTTCTGGGAGCTCCATCACACGAAGTAACGTGTGTATATTCACCTCGATAGCAAAATAAACCAACCAGAAGGAAGGTAACTCAAAATACTGAAATACGTGAGGCACCAGATAGGAACAGAAACCACTTAAGTTGGATCTTGGCCAGGTTTGGATGGTGCTTTGGGCAACGTGATCAAATGGAAGGTATCTGTGGTAAAGGGTTGGAATGAAACGTTCCTTAAGGTCCCTTCCAACCCAAACCAGTCTGTGATTCTGTGATCTTAAAGGGGATCTGCTTGCACTGCTGATCTGTGGCTGATTGAATGATGCAGTGGCAGAGATGCATTTTTCTAGCAATGTAATTAAATGAGGAATCTGCACAACACACAAAGAAGCAGCTGATGACCTTGCCAAACCTCCTGGGTGCCCAAATGTTGAACTAGAGTTGCTCTTCAATACTCCAAAACCAAATTTGGGCTAGAGGCCTCTGAAGTACTGAACCTGCTCAATTTAATTTAAAGTCCATTAAGGATGTTAACTTGCACATTCAAAATCAAACAGTGGTGTTTAAACTGTGTTGACTGCCATTAATTTCTAGAGCAATGTATCACTTTTAGCCATTACTGCATCACTTTTCCTTGGGGGGGACTCTCTTTTAGCAGCCTGTAATATTAACAATTCTAAGATTTCCAGGATGAGTTTACTCTAATTTTAATAAAAGGCCTCAAAGGAAGGGTCAGTGAACTGTAAGAAATCAATCTTTCATAAGCAGTCTTTGGTTCTCATTGAAATATTTATGAATGATAAAGCTATCTTGACAAGGCAGAGTTCAGCCTCAGAGGCCACTTGTGACAACATGGCAAGGTTTCATAACGGACAATTTGTATAATTAAAGCAAGAATGTAGAATGAAAACAGAAGGAGATGTGTCCGTTTCATTAGATGAGTCTTCAAGGAGTAGTAATGTGATCTGACTGCATTGCAAGAGGCTGTTGTTGAATTAAGCCTAATAAAGGCTTCTCGAAAAACATAGCTGGGAACAAGTGAATGAAATCATGTCTTTTGAGTCCCAGTTGCAGTGAATTTTCTTCATGAGTCTCTTAAAGCTTAGTCCAGCTGTGTAAATGTGTGTAATGGGATAGGTCAACAATTCTTCCTGTTCCAGCTCACAATCGCTTGGCCCTGAAGCATGACATTAAATGCATTTTGCTTTGTATAAAGGAAAAAAATAAATTACAGATAATAGCTTTAAAATCTCCTCCGTATTTAAAAATGTTTTTTTTTGTCCACTGGCTCCCACAGATTAAATACAAACTGCCTATGGTATTCAGCATCAGAAAACACTTGAGAGGCAAATAAATACCGAAAAGTCAACTACATTTAATCACCCACTGGAAAAACCAATGCTGTAGTATGAGTACTGTACTTGGAGCTGCTTTTCTCTTTGTGTTTCCTGTTTTGCACAGGATTCTGTTCTTTTCCTGTGAAAATCCATTCAGTTTAACCAGAGATGGTAGCTTGTTGGTGTAGCCATCCCCAGCTGTAGGCTTCCATGTGCAGCAGCAGGAACTGATGGATCTGTTGGACGTTGGGTGCCATGCTTGGAAGTGAGGGAAGGAAGGGAAGTTTGGGACAGAGTTGCTGCACAGATGTGCCTTTAGAGTTCCCAGTTGTGATGCCAAGAGTTGTTATCAGCAGATAAATGGCCGCAGCGACTACTTTGCCCACAGCAACTATTTTGGTGCATTAACTTCTATTTGCAATGGGATTTAACGTCTGATTGAAGGTTTAATTTACTGGTAAAATTCACGGGAAAATGTTTGTCATTTAAACAATGCAATCTCATGCCTTTGTCTTCTAATCCAGTCAATAGCGTGCCTTGAAGTAGGAGGCTGTTTTTTCCTGTTTAGTAGGCAACTGAGTGAAGTGGTGCTCAGCACTCAGCATACACTTGCTGTTTGGCATTGAGGTATTACTATTTCTGTTCTCAGGAAGGGCATCAACAGCACGTCTCAGGTATTTCAGCAGGTTTGACAGGGAACACAGAGATGGAGTGGTACATAAAGGCTATCTCCAAAGCCATCTTTTGTTCTTCCCATCACACCTCTTCAGCAATGCAGGGCACTGAATGCTCCTGCTTTTCCTCCGGGCCTTAGGGAGCAGCTGTTTGCAGCTGCTGTGCATTGGTAGGGAGCCCAAAAAGCTGCTCTGTCCACACTTAAGCTTTGGCATTTGGGTTGCTAAATAAAAGAAGGTGTAATGTCTGTAAGTAGAAGTGCATATCTTCAATTACTAGTGTTTTTTTTTTCTTATTTAAGTGGCAGTGTTCATAAAGACTGCTGGAATCAACGTGTAAGGGGTAGAAGGAGAAAGCCAGATAAACTGCATTATAAAACACAGTCTGCAGCATGACAGGAATACATTAATTTAGAGTAAAATTAGCAACTGTCTGCTAACAGAATAATGAATAGCTGTGAAGTTTTATCACATTCAGAAAATAAAATGAAAGGAAAAGCACTAATTGTGTTTGTTATTTCAGAACCTCACCACTATTGTGAGGAAAACTAAATGTGAACAAAGCAATAATGTGCCTCGTGTTCTTGGCAACTGGCACAAATGCTGGTTATCCGTTGCCATTATTTCAACAGATCTCATCTAAATTAAATGAGAAAAAGAGAGAATGAAAGAGCCATTTCAGATCAGACAAAACTATTTCCTTCCTAAGCTGTTTAACAACAGTCCTTCCAGGGGCTTACGTTGCACTTCTGCTTGGTTCTCCTCTTTATGTGGGGATGGATATGCTGCTAATTTATTTCTGAACTCATGCTATTGCTTAATTCTTTTTTTTTTTGTAGTTGTAGGGTACAGATTATCTGATTTCTTTTTTTTTTTAAATGATGAATTTTCATTTTTTCATGTGTTGTGCTGATCCAAATGCCTTCTGCTATTCTGTCTGTGACTTGTATGACTTATAATGGCCGTGCCATTACCTCATCCCAAGGCATAATGGCAAGGGAAGGAATCTGTCTGCTGCTGCAACAGGATGAGATCTGTAAATGTTAAGAAAGAAATGTTCCACAGTGATTTTATTCTGAAGAGTCATTCTATGACTTAGAAATGAATCTGTTAGGTTGTTCTTCCTTTCACTGTGTCCCTCTGAAGGGACCATGTTCCTTACTTAGCCAGATAAACACTGCCATAATCCTCACATCATTGGGATGACCTGCACAGTTCTTAAGGAAGTGTATTGCTCCAGAATTGAGTGTTCACAACACCTGGAACGTGATTGATTTCAGTTACTGGGCCAGAAGTGCCCTTCCAAATCACCACTGCTTAAGGGCTCTGCTCGGGAAAATACAGACACCAATCATTCCCCAAAATAAAAAGGTCAACTTGTATTGAATTAGTTCATTTACAGAACTCTGTGGAATTAGCAGTGCACTCTTAAATTGCTTCTTGATTGAGGACTTTTGCCTCATTAATCCCAAACAACCTAGGAATGCCATTAAAGCCTAATAGAATAATGAGACTTCAGAGGCTGTGCACACATACTGTACTAAAGGCAGCCACGGGCTGCTTAGTGATGCTGAAATGCACAGCCAACATCAGTGCTGTAAAGTGCATCACTGTAATAGAAATCCCATCCCCTGCTTTGGCCACGACTCAGAGGCTCAAGTGTGAAGTCCCATCCAAATACCCACAGCAGTACTTCTGCAAGCACATTCAGACAGCTCTGGTAGATGGTTCTGGCAGAAATAATGCATTATTTTCCTGTTGTTTACGATGAGTTATTTTCACTTTTTAATTTTTCCTTTCTTTCCCTTTTAAGAAACGCCAAGGCCTACGCCAGGCCAAGGCCTACGCCAGGCCAAGGCCTACGCCAGGCCAAGGCCTACGCCAGGCCAAGGCCTACGCCAGGCCAAACTTTGGTTTTGCTGTTGTTGGTTGCCTCTCTTTGCTGCTGTCCATATGCTGTTATCCCAGCTCTCTGACCACACAGAGGGTTGTGGCTGAATGCAAAGCTTTTGCAGATTGCTGTGGTTCCATAATGCTCTGTTATTTCTTCATGTTGTTTTGCAATAGTTTGCTCCTCCCCTTTTGTCTCCCCTTCTGCTTGCTGTTCCCTCCCCATCCCTTTCTCTTGGCTGTTCAGGCATCAGCACTTCACCCAAATGTTGCACCTGGTTTGCATGTAGAAACAGCAAACGGTGTCATTTTATTGCTCTCAGCTTCATCTTTCCTCGTCCGTCTTTGGAGACGCTGTTTGTGTCTGGAGCTGCATGTGCAAATTACACTATAAACCCTTCAGCTTCGGGAGGAGGTTTTTTTTTTTTTATCTGCTCTGTAAAATACCTCAGAAAAATTTCTGGCGCTGTTATGAATAATAATGAGAATAACGAGGCAATTTCCCTCGTTAATGGTGAAAAAAATCCTGAAAGCATTGGGAAGAATGAGGGGAATTACTGACTGCTGCTTGCTACTTCCTCACAGCCAGCAGGAGCTTTCACTTGGCTTGTCAGCAGTAAGGAAGAGCACTGTCTCTTCCCATTTATTTTCCCCCTCCTGCTCTTCTGTGGCATCAGCACAGCTACTCTGCCTCCCTGTATGTCTTCACAGGTAACACCTCCTGTTTTTTTTTTTATTATTTTTTTATTATTATTATTAATGCCAAAAGACATTTTCAGCCCTGCAGGAGACAGGCAGCATTACCGTCTGGTCTCATGTTGAGTTATTAATTTATCCAAAAATTTCAATTTCAGATAGCCTGAGGTTAGTCTCCTGCATTGGCACCCCCTCCTCATTCCAGAAGTGTCCCCAGCAATAACCTTTGCCTGCCTCATTACTTTTTTGCATGCATAATAGCACCATATTCTGTAGGATTAAAATAAGGAGGGGTAAAACGGTGCACAGTTGTCTGGGATATTTTATGATGGCTCACTCACTCATCCAGAAAAATGACATTCTGTTCCACGTGTTACTTTTGCTTCCAGAAATTATAATGGAAAATTCATTTTTTTTTTTTAAAGCCCATCACCCATTTTGGTACACATCTGTAATCTCTGTTCTGCAGGGTTTTAATGAGGCTGATATTTGCAAAGATCTTTCTCCAAGTGTATTAGATGGCAGAGGGCTTTGAGCAGGAAGAGTAATTAGTGAAGGACAAAATGCAAGGAGAAAACAGAGCACCTTTTTTCTAAGTCACATTTTAATTGAATTTGTATGCAGCAAAACTGTTAAGTTCTCTTTCCCCATAAATATTAAGCACAGAGGTTTCACGACTCTGTATTACAGCCCCATAAATTAGTTTGATCATAACACCTTGTTTAAACAACCGTTGCTTCCTAGAAAAGTTTGTAAATCAAACCTAGGCTTTAATGTACTTTCCTTCCTTTGAATTTTAATGGTATTGGTGTTTCCATAAAACCAGGTCTCTACTTCTTCCTGCTCAGTGCTGTTTGCCTGAATGCCTCTCTACGTGAAATAGGGATAAAGAAACTGAAGGCTCAGCTTTTGAAAGTGCTCATCACCCACAAACAGGATGATGTTGTTACTCAAAAACCTCAGTTTTTAATTAGCACCTCAAAAAAAAGTCAGGTTTCTCAACAGCTGCGTGTCCCCGTAACTCTCAAATGTGAGAGGAATTGCTGGTGTGTTTCAATGATGCATCTCTGGGGAAGACCTGGATGTAGTGCACACCTCAGGGCTGTTGGTGAGCACTGTGCTGTCGTTTGGTGGGGGGGGAAAAAGAGTGGTTTCAAGGTGTGTTTGCATCTTCCTCATTGAGCTGCTTTGTGAAGTAGTGGTGTGACTGTGAGAATGAAAATGCCACGATTCCCTGTGGGCTCTTATTTCTGGGATGTCCCTCTCAACATTAGGAAAGCATTATAGAACGAAGTATAAAACATAAGGAAGGAGTGGAAGGAAACTGTAGCTGCTCCTAAAACCACGGACTTGAGAATCTGTGTCACCCTTCAAATCACATGCAGTGCTGACTGCCTCTAATTACACACAGCACTTCAATAGCCTTCTCAGCCTCTTATTAGCTGTTGAATCACATCAGTGAGGTACCACGTTGGTACCCAGAGCTGAAGGTTCTGGCAGTGATGAACCCAGGATGTGTGGTCAGCAGATTCTGTGTCAGACAGATCCGTGTAGCTCAGTGGCTGTGGCACTGCTTTGCCTCTTTCCTTTTTTCTTCCTCTTTGACTGCAGCATCACTGCTTTCTGGGCGGTCACTGCTCCTTTCTGCTTTCACAACTCCTATAGTGGGCACTGTGCCACGTTTTTCCATGGTGCTGTCCTCAGATGCCTTCAATCTGAGCTGTGCTCCACTGACTCTCTGTGCTGTTTGGGTTTTGGCTTGAAAGGAAAAGCAGTGCAGCCTTCAAAGCCTCGTGAGGACAGGAGTTGGGGGGTATCTGAGAGGGCACTGTAATGCTTACAGCTGATGGAATTGTGTTATGGAGCAGCAGAGAGGAGAGCTGCTGGAGAATACTCCATATGTGGGTTTTGGGCCCAGTCCTGCAGTCAGTGAGTTCTTCTGGAATGTAGGTTTATCTGGAAGGAGTGTTTTAATGGAGAAGTATTTTTGTGTTTTGTTTTAGAGCTGTCCAGAAATTCCTATATGAGACTTTTGTAAAGGATTTAGAGATGTTAACCTCAAATAGTTTGCTATGGTGCTCCCTGTGTGTCACCTCCCAGCTGCTCAGCAGCAGCTCTTACAGAGCTAAGGGGGCTGTCTGAACATGGGGGTGTATCCATTAAATAGAATGCCAGGTCTGGTCCTCTGTGTGAGTCATTAATTATATTACATTCAAAAATCTAACATAGCTGCAAAAACTGAGCTTGCTTAATAATGCAGAGTATGATTCTACTTCTTGACTTCACTAACGGCAGCTCTGTGCCGTAGGGAATAATGGTTTTAACGCTTGCAGAGGTATTTACTTCTGTTGTGATGGCAGAGGTGCTCCCAGCCCTTTCTGCTTTCACTGGGATGCTGCAAAGCATTGAATAATCAAATAGGTCATTTCTGCTCAAGCGCTCTAATTTATTGTCCCTCCGAATCCGGGTTTTCACAATGTTAATGAAAAAAAACTACCTTTCACACCAGCTCTTGCCATTCCATTTTATGACCTTATTAAATCTTGCACTTACTTATCATGCAGTGACAATTACCGGAGTGTAGGACAGAACTCCTTCTTTGCATCAGCAGTGGCATGTTGGCTTTTTCCTGTCAGCAGCACAGGCTGTGAGTGATTTACACCAAATGAGCCGTCCTGAGAGAGATCTTTGCACTCCTGACAGGATTATATAGCGAGAGAAAGGCCATTAACCAATACAAAGGGATAAGCAGAAGGGAGAAGGCAGGTGAGGAATGGGGAAGTAAATCTCCAGATCTGTCACTTCATAATAAAATAACCTTCATGTTAAGATTTAATGAGCTGCTTCTCCACTAAAGAGGGATTAAAATGCTGTCATCCTGCATATCCCAGGGATTTTTTGGCATGGTTTGTATCTGCATCCCAAGGCAAAATAGGGTGTGTGTGTGTGATACACACTTCCCAGTGCACAGCCCGTTATTGTGAGCAGCCTGGAACAGAAATGTGGTGTCTGCAGGCAGAGCAGAGCTCACACTCTCCTTACACTGATAGAGTAAGACTAGAAGACCTCAGTAAATGATGTTTTATTTCTATATAATGCCACAAACCAGTGTTACTTTTTTACCCCTATCATGAAAACTTCTTAGCTGCTGCACTGGTGTCATTTAGTTACAATTCATCCACCCTCCTCATTAATTCTGCAAAGTGATGCTTGTAATGGGCATGAGTGAGAAGTGAGGGACAGCTTTCCAGATTTCTGGGGCAGTGGTGCTTCCAAAAGCACAAAGTTCCTGAAAGTTTTAATTAAACTGGGCAGAAGTGTATGGAAATGATGTCTTCCCTTCTGCTGTGGGAGGAATGATGGCATATGGGCACCAACTCCAGCAGCATGGCAGTAGCTGGGATTGTTTCCTTGTGGTTTTTCTTCTCCATGAATGAAGATTGCTGTGGGACTGAGGCTTTGACCACTGCTTGGGTTTGAGTCTGACAGTGGCTGCTGTTACTTATTAAATAAAAGTAACATGGGGAAAAATAAAAAGGAACAAAAATATGATATGGGAAGATAGCCTTGAGGTTGAGGTAAAGAATAGAGGGAGCCCCAGCTCCATAAAATCAAACATCTCACCAGTAGAAGGGGAGGGGGGGGGGGATATAACCAACCAAGCCAAAAAGCACAAGGCTGCTCAGCAGAGGACAGATTGGGATTTATTCCATTCAGTTTCAATCAGCCCATGATGTTTGTCACCAGCAGTTCTCTCCGTTGCTGCCTCCTGTCGCAACAGAAGGGTTTGAGGATTTGAGTAAGCAGCCAAATGGCCTTAAAACTAAACAAAAACATGCAGGAAGAGAATCCATTTCTCTCCCAGTTTTCTTTTTTTTCTCTATCCATCCAAAAACTGCTCCTCCTGGGTTCTGTATGAGCTTTATCAGTGCTGAGAGAACATCTTCTGCTCTGTCTGGGGAGAGTTGATGTCACTGTGACCCATTCAGGTCTCTGCGTTGCTCCTCGCAGGTTCTGTTCTTGTTCCCAGTTCTGAGACAGAACAGAGCTGAATGGGAGACAACCATACACAGTGTGCATTGAGCTGAAGCGTGCTCCCACTCCTCAAGGGAGCTTCTGTGTGTTAGAAGGCCTGATGATGCTCCTTATATTGTGTGCTTGCCCTCAAATAGCCTTTGTTCTGTAGGAGGGCATAGGAAAGGAAGTCAGAGTTGTTGGGTGTTTGCATTTCAGTTCAGACGTCCAGGCTTCTTCCAGTGGTAGGTGTGATGTTCCAGCAGTGTCACCTTGCTTGCAGAGACCCATCAATGTTCTTATACTTGACGTTCATCCGTGTTCCAAACAGGCATCTGTGAGCAGCACATGTTTTAATAAGCCCTAGTCCTATGAAAATCCTCATGTATGTACAAGATGAAGGTGAATGAGAGTAATTATCAACTCAATCAGTTAAGATTACTTCTGGACTCTAGCAGGTGGGAGATAATGACTCTTGCTGGCTTCACAAGCTGGCTGTTCAGAAAAGTAGGAATTAAGTTTCAGTCTGGTAACAGATTTACCTGGTTGGTAACACTGAGGTTCTTTGCTAATCTGGCTTTGTCTGGAAGCAACAGGGGAGTGCTTGCATTTGCACGATGTCTGAAGAAGCCATTTGTAGAAATATGAAGATTTATATTGTATGTGTGTATGTATATATATATATATATAAAAAATAAGGACTCTGCCAGATTCAATGTTCCCTTGGGCTCTGCACTGTGGGCTTTGTGCTGTAGGTGCAGATGGGGAGGGGAAAAAAAGGAGTAAGCAAGCAGAGGGAAGATGTCCAGGCACAGTGCAGATAGGAGAGACAGACAGGAGTATTTTCAGATGCTGCCTCCAGCCAGGATTCGATGTTTGGCACTCAAGTTTCATTTGTGAAATGTAGGGGCAGTGCTTTGGGAACACACAACAGTTGATCCCTTGTATTCTTGTTCCTTCTCCCTCTGTGTTCTTTTTGGATGGAACGCCTCGTGTGTCTCATGTTGTTCTGTTCAATAACCCAGGTCTTCTTTTTATGGATTGTTTAACAATGAGTTTGGGAGCATCTGCAGCTCCATCAAACCAAGCACGTTTGTTATTGACCCTGTGGGTCCTGGTGTAACTAACTAAATTTTCACCTCATTAGGAAATGAAGATACGAGAAGCAGAGTTTCTGTTATGCCCTAAGAACCACGCTTTCAAGGTGCAATAGGCACTGGATTTAATTGTGAACAAAAGGTAGCTGCAGAGCTCTCCTGAACAAAGCCTTTCTTTCTATGTGGAAATTGAGCTGGGAAAAAGCTTTGGATGCTATGAGGAACTCCTCGTAGCAACGTACGTTATTTCTCTGCAAACATAATTGATCTTGAGTAATTTCACAATGAACGTCTAAGGCAGTTAATTGGAGAGATGTATTTTTTATAAAAGGTGACCATTACATTGCATGGTGTAGGTTGTCCCAGGAGATAAGTGAAATGACTGTGATGGAATGTTTGAAATGTGTCTTGATTTATAAAAGCTTGTCTTAGCATCTCATGATAGTAACTATGTAGTAATGATATCTTTTATAACACTGCACTTAATGTTTTTGCCATATCCACGTTCTCATTTTGTCAGGCTAATGTATTTGTAGCTGATACTTAATTGCGTGCATTAATGTGGCAGCCGGATCTGGAGAGTGGATCAAATGAATCTAGAAAAGAGGTATATATTGTGCCAAACGGAATGCTGGAAGTTTCGTTTCTCCTTTTTTGACTTTATGTAAACATAGCATCTGGTTACAATGACTGCAGTAAGGATTGTAAGGGGGTATCCTTAGTAAGTAAGGCTGGCAGTGCACAGCAATGCAGAGGTCGTGGTGGTTCAGTCTGAGGGTTTCTGCTGGCAGGACCCAGAGCTCTGTTTTCCAGCTATTTCCAGTCTTTGAAGAGATCTAAAGTTATGAGCCTTTATGAAGACAGGCTGAGGGAGCTGGGATTGCTCAGCCTGGAGAAAAGAAGGCTGTGGGGTGACCTCACTGCAGCCTTTCAGTACCTAAAGGGAGCCTACAAACAGGAGGGGAATCAAGTCTTTGAAAGGGTAGATAACAGCAGGACAAGGGGAAATGGTTTGAAGTTGAGGGAGGGAAGATTGAGGTTGGATGTCAGGGGGAAGTTATTTGCTGTGAGAGTGGTGAGGTGCTGGAACAGCTGCCCAGAGAGGCTGTGGATGCCCCGTCCATCCCTGGAGGTGTTCAAGGCCAGGTTGGATGGGGCCCTGGGCAGCCTGGGCTGCTCTGAAATGTGGAGGTTGGTGGCCTGGCGTGTGGCAGGGGGTTGGGGCTTCTTGATCCTTGAAGACCCTTCCAACCCAGGCGATGCTATGATGCTATGATGCTATGATGCTATGATGCTATGATGCTATGATGCTATGATGCTATGATGCTATGATGCTATGATGCTATGATGCTATGATGCTATGATGCTATGATGCTATGATGCTATGATGCTATGATGCTATGATGCTATGATGCTATGATGCTATGACTCTGTACAGAGAGGATTAACTGAGAAATGAGTTATCAGCTGGTGCTTCTTAGTGAAGGGTGTTACAAACCAAAAGATTACATTTGCATAATAAATGGGTGAGAACTCATTGCTGTGTTTCCAGTGTGATGGGATTGGAGGCACAGCCACTTGTTGAGAATAACAAATAGGAGCATCTGTGTTTTGGAGGTCAGCCTTGGCAGGATCTCCTATCCTGCACAAAACAGCATAGATGTTGGTTTTGCAGTGCAAAGGACAAAAACTTCCTTGTCCTAGATGAGGATGTGTGATTTAAAATAATCCACTGCAGTGCCTTCTTTAGTTGCCTGCACATATGTACAAGTTTTAAGTTAGAATGTAATTTGCATTGTTTGGGTTGGAGCTCAGATGGGTGTGAAAGCAAAAAGATATTCTTGAATTGGTTCACTGCTGGCAGCAGAGGGTAAACTTCAGTTCTGGTTGCGTTCCCTGCAGTGTTTCTGGGCAGTGGTGCACAATACACAGCTGTCCATCACAAACTCCCATACAAAGCCCACTTATCAAACCAGTGATGCTCTCCTATCAGAACGTCTTGTTTTAACACAGAAATCAATGTGCCACTCGGAGCATCATCTGAGATATCAGTAAAAGACTCTTTATTCATAAATAACTGATATGCAGTAATTTATGTCTGTACATTTATTTCCAAAAGGCCATAGCCATACAATTTTTGCAAACTCTACATAAAACATCCAAACTGTCCATTATTACTTCTTCAGTACAATATAACACAGCTGTTTGGCATTACCAAATATATATATGTATATATATTTATATATGTACATGTGCTGAAAAAAGAAGCCAGTGCAGCCTTTTCCTAGGAGTCTTTCCCAAGTATTTTACTGTACAACATTCAGAATTTACATCGATAGAACAAGGCACAGAAAGTGTGGTATGAAGCCAAGGCCATGCTTTTTATTTAATATTTTCTGTCTCTTTCCTATTCCTTCAGCTTCATACTAAAGAAAGCATTCAAACCTCTGCTCCTTTTTCAGTTCTAAACACACTTAAACCATGGGGAGAAGTGGGGGAGGGAAGAATGCTCAGCAGGCTGAGCAAAAGCCAACGTTTCAGAACCTGTTTGTTGCAAAAATGGGGGAGCAGAAGAGAAAAGGGGTCTCATTATAGAGGAATATTATTAATATTTACGTATTTATGGTAGTGTGTGTTTGGGTTAAAGCATTTGCCCCTCGTTTTGCCAAAAGGCTGGTCAGTAATTTTGAAAGTTGGAAATGCAATGGAAAATGTTTGCTTAGCTCTGGTCATGTATCAGTCTCCACAGACTGGCCAGCGTTCTGTTTTGCCTCCTCCAAATTAACAAACTGTGTGCTTTTGAAGTTCTTGTACCCATTTATAAACCGAGATCAGTGGGGATGAATTTGAGCAGGAGGTGGGAGGAGGCAGCTGCGTTTCTGCAGTCACAAGTCGTGTGATGGTGGTTGGTTGTTCCCAAATATATACAAGTAGATTGATGCTGCATGCCCAGCAAGGCACTGTGTTCTGCTTACTGATGTGTTGGGAGATATCTGAGGGTCAGTAATGGTATCTGTCTGCTCTTCAGGTCGAAAGGGGAAAGAATGCATGTAAAAATATTCCTCCCTCCCCCCAATGACTTGAGTGCACGAATAGGGGAAACTGAAAGAACTGTTTGCAAATGAAATCATTGCCATTATGGTAACATTCCACATTTCAGTAAGGGAATTATCTTACGGTTTTTAAACTGCAAAAAACAAAGCTTTGGGCAGTTCTAAGTGAGGATTTGTTAGGAATCTCTCCTGTTCTCTGTATTAGGCACCCCTGTTGTTAGATCCATGTCATCCCCCTCCTGCTGGATCAGAAAAAAACTTACACCAGGCTCGGTGCACAGCACCCTTAACTTCCTATAGTGCTACACGTTTCCTTTTGGGATTGGACAATAAGATTTATATACAGAGACCAGATAACACGGGGGGGGAGTTGACATCTGAAATCTGCAGAAGTACATTCTCAACCAAGGTTATCACACTGGGGCAGACAAACTAAGCAGCTGCTGACGAAACCACGGTTCTACGGTAGGTGAGTGGCTAATCTCATTAATTACAGGACACTACATTACAGATCAGGGATGGGCTGTCTAATCTCCCTATCCCTTGGCTACATTTTCACAAGTGACTTCAGCTCTGGTTACCCTGTAAGGCAAGGAGGCTGCCTATTGAACCCCAGCTCACCTGGATTCCCTTGTAAAGCACAAACCAAGTTAGTCGACACAACTCAACAGCTTATTTAAAAGCAGCTTTGCAATAGCTTGAAAATTACAATACACCCCTACCCACCCGAGCCCCAGACATAAAAGCACTAGTAAAGTTTGTACTATTCACCCCTAATACAAAAAAATATCGTGTCAAATTCCTAAACACTTGTTTTACTTTTGGACAGAACGGTGAAGCTGGATCCTAAGAGGGTTTTCTCCTGTAGCAATGAGTGAAAGATTGGTTCTGTTGTCTGCACTGTGGGCACTGTTAGTATCCAATGATTCTGAGTGATCCTTTAGTCTTAAAGAGGTGGTTCTATTTGTCTGTGGTGGAAAAAAGATTTTTTTTTTTGGTACTGGATATGTTAGAATTGGTAATGAGAGAGAGAAGGATGGATGAGGCTGTGATATCAGAAAATGATTTGTGGTCTTTGCCAGTGGATTGAGGGTTTTTGTTGTTGCTGCTGCAGTTCTTATATACCTGTGCTATACTTGCACTGCTTACAGTCCTGCGTTCATCCAGGAGCCCTGTAAGTTCTTGGCAATTTTAGCTAGGCAATGATTATCTATGCAGGAGAGGAGATCTGTGCATTTTACACACCGCTGTGGAACAGCTGCCAGCCTCTCCCCAAGCAAGAACAGTGCCAAGGGAATCATTTCCCCAGCACGTATCACAGATGAACAACCCACAGAAAACACTTTTTCAGCAGGTTTACCATGAAAGAAGTTCTTGGCCAATGGCATCAACCATCTCTACTGCTGTGTAAGATGTGAGGGTTTCCTGCGTACAGCTCAGCAGAGTAGAGGCTGGAAAAACAAACCTGCAGTTCATTCACAGTTGTTAAGGACTTGGATATGATTCCCTGTTTTCATTCAGTTAATTACTATCTGAAATGGAACGCAGTCCTTTGCTTCAGGTCTATATTTCATAGTCTCAAACCCAGAGGATGATGAGAACTGCCCCAACATTTGTTGCTTGTTTTTGCTGTATCCATGCACAATACTTTTTCTAGGGGGAAATAAGAGCTGGAAATGTTTTAAAACCTACTCATAGAGCTGTCTTTCAAGTGGCATGAAAAGGAATTGACTGCAGGGCAGTGCTAAGGGGGGGCTGGCCAGGAGCCCCTCCTCATGCTCACTGCCTGCAAGACCTGGGGGGGGGAGCAGCTGTTGCCAGGGATAAAAATAATAACAGCAATACTTCTCTGTGCTGTAAGAGAATAGCACTGATATCTTTCCATCTGTTCTAAAATGCCCAATAACATTTTTGTAGGAGTGCATGGTGGTTTTATGGCATTTGCTCTAGTAAATGAACTTAGAATGTAAACCCACGGTGGAAGGCTCTTTCCTTAATGTGAACTACAGGGCTGCAAAAGCAGTGTTGCAAAGCTGGAAATGAGCTTTGTGACACTGCGGTTCTGGTAAAAGCTGTGCAATGTGTCACTTTGGTGGAGAAAGAATTGGTTCAAGTCATTTTTAAAAATATGAGTCTTCAAGGGGTCACAGCACAGAACTATCTGGGAGTGTTTGGGAAGATGGAAAATAGAGCAAGGCTGTGTCACCATGGCAGCTCAGTGGGACATCCAGTGTTGCAGCACTGCAGTTCTCTCTGCTGCCTTTTGGTTTGCAAGGAGGCCTTCTGTTGAGTTACTGTTCAAAAGTCATAATTTATTAAAGAGAGGAAAAGAAATCAGATTTGGATTTCTGGCCCCTAATCCTGCATTGGGAGCTCCTTTACACGGCTGGGTTTGGGATCAAATGACAGAAACACAGATCTCAAAGAAAAAAATATAACGTGGATGTTAAAAATATGCTCCTGGAATGTTAAGATTGCACATCCTTGTCAACATATCTATTTATATAAAATTTACATACTAATTCTAACTTACTCTGACAGAACACTGTATTGCAGAGCATCCTTGCAGCAGCCTTTAGTGGGGAGAAAAGCTGTGTTTTAATGTGAAATAGAGAAATTAAAGCATCATTTAACATCTCCTGTTGTATTGCCTTGCTGTCTGTTATGGTAACAAAACCCATTTGTGGCTGCTTTGTTAAATGGCAGCAGAGGCATTTCCCCCCCCAAATGTTAACATTTCTCTCTCTAAAACTGGGACAGCACAGGAAGAAGGGAGGAGAACTGGTGCAAGCCTCTATAATTAAAAGTGCTAAGTTTTATTAATATCATCCCATGACGCTAACATAAAACAACAGAAAGGGAGCGTCTGAAAAGCAGCAGATATCTAAGCTACAAGAAATGCAAAGTTCCCAAGAGTGGGAGAAAATGGAACAGGGAAGTCTGACTTAAATACTTGTTGTCTGATTGCTGCCCACTATGACCAGCGTCATCAGGGAGAACAATTTCCTCTCTACAGAAAATGTTTGTGGTATGATGTGCTTTTTTTCTTGTCACCTCTCATGCTTATCTTTTAAACTATATGGTTTTTTTTCCTCCCCATTTTATTTCATCCTCATTTTATTTTCTGGATGTTCAGGCAATTGCATCCTCTCTGATGATGCTGGAGTGATTTGCACTGCAAAGTCAGTTGCTGTATCCTAGGAGTGCTGCACACTCTCGCAGCTGTTTCTTGTGGTTTTATGCTCTAGCAAGATTCCTCATCCTCTGTGATTGATACTGAGCATGTGAATGGTGAGAAATGGAGGGTTTGAGGCTGTTCTCCTATCGGGTAGCAGCAGTGGGCTGACTGAAAAAGTCCTTTAATACTGAACTCATTTCTTAGACCACTTCCCTAGACTTTCAGTCACAATTAGAGATACTGTAAGGCTAAAAGGATGTTTTGTATGGCAGATCCTATACAACACAGCAGTACAGCCAGGTCAATATAAGTTAGAAATGTAGGCTAGAAGTCCAGCTCCTGTTTCAAATTTCTTTCCACTGAGATAAATGCACTAGAATAATATTTAAACAACTAAAGGTCGTGAAAACAGTACTAGGTTAGAAGTCAGTTCTCAATGTAGATTCACAAAAGGAAGGTCAGCAGCAAAGAAGCAGCTTTGGCATAACTGAACAAAAACCAGGAAACAGAATAACAATTCTCTATTGAGCAAAAAAAAAAAAAAAAAGCA
Organism: Phasianus colchicus; assembly: GCF_987193195.1. Classification (NCBI taxonomy): domain Eukaryota; kingdom Metazoa; phylum Chordata; class Aves; order Galliformes; family Phasianidae; genus Phasianus; species Phasianus colchicus. Next base: position 3,508,956 of record NC_143462.1, read on the forward strand.
AAATTGAAATCTTACCTCAGGCCCAAAACTCAACAGCTTCTGTTCCAGCATTTAAAAAAAAAAAACAGACATTTTTTTCAGGGCAGACTTCATGGGAGTTGGGGTTGGATGTGGATTTTGGTATCATTCCTGATCCCTTCCATCTGCATGTTTGGTGCACACAGACTGGACAGGTCTGGCATCTCTCTGCTGCCCAAATACGAGGCAGGCAGAGCTGGATGGTTTTTCACATCTATACTCCAGTCCAGGATGTAAACACTGCATGCTTCCTGAGTGAGGTTGTAAGGGCTGAGCTTTGCAGACCTTTCACCCCCACGTGTGGCTTAGATTGTGACAACAAGAGCAGGAGCCACACAGAGCTCTGCAGAACACCACAGCATGCTGTGGCACTGCCAGGGGATGCACTGGGTCTTTGCTGGAGTAGCAAACTGGAGCTACATTGAAAAAACAGCAACCAAATTAAAACTGCAGCCGAGGAGAAGCTGAGAACAATTAACTGCTGGAGAGAGGCTGTAGTGGGTTTCCCAGACAACCGCAGCTCACTAAAATTCTGTTGCTTTTCTTTTGATGTCATTTGCTATTTTTTTTGTTTTTTATATTCATGATGTTTTGTCCAATACAAAATAAGTTTCTGGGGAGAGGAATGGAAGTCGCTACAAATATAATTCAAAGACAGAACCATGTGCTGCTGAGAGAAGTGACAGCTTGCTGCCAGCTAAGCTGGTATTTTTGTCCCAGTCTTAAATATGCTTTGCAGCAGTGATGGGTTCCCATTGCAAACAGGAGTGCTGATGTCAGACTGCATGAAATACTAACATTTAAAAAATGGTTGGGGAAGTCCAAGTGTTTGTAAGTCTGCCTGCACAGCCTGCTGAGCTGGGAAAGCCATGAAATTGGCCATCTCAAATCAACAAGAGCAAGCAAAATCCCAGCCAGAGCTGTTGATTGTACTGTTCAGATCTGGGATCCCAGATGAAGAAATGATTTTGGATCATTATGGATTTCCCCACTAAGTACCTGCCCTGTCATGCTGCTCTCAGCCCTGTACGAGTGAGAACACTGGTTGTATTTGGTTTGGTACCAGTTCTGCCAGGATGCTGACTCACAGTGACAGCTTATTTCTTTTTTGGTTCAGTTGAAGTAATAAATTATATTTGCATGAGATGGGTTAAAAAGTGATTAGAACAGAGCATTCACTAGCTCTGTTCCAGGTGTGGTGGTAAATAGACCAAAGGTAGAGCTGGCTGCATTATCTCCTGCACAACATGCAAGCTGTACAAGAAATCAGGCCAATTTCTGGTAGTGATAAGTGGGGGCTATTCTGTTGGTATGAACCTGAAGCAAAATTAAGCTGTGCAGATTGAATTCACCTCCAGCTTTCAGTTCAGTGTAAACTTGCTAAAGCAGGACTAGACATCTGCATTTTATTTGGTGGTTTAAATCCACCCCAAAGCAACAATTTGTGACCTAGTGAAATTCTGCAAGTGGAGAACTTGAGGGCATTGGTCACACGTGCTCACAAACACTGATTGCACAGAGAAGGGCTTTGTTCTGTTTTTTGTTAACAGAACAGGCAGGAGAATCTGCAGCAAGGCTGCATTCATTGAGTGACTTTGTAAAAGGAATCATTTGGATGACACCTGATATCTATTAAATACTTAGACAATCTATTAATTCCTCAAATCTCTGAATAGGTGAAGGTCAGATTTTCAGCTATCCTTTAGCTAAATTACAGCAAATACACAGAGTCAACACGATGCCAGCAAATGGCATTTACATCCACTTTTCAGGTGTGTAAAGTTGGAAACACAGCACAAAGGGGACTCAGGGCCCCAAGAACACAAACCCTTTCACTGAGATTAGCCTCTAGTGGCTCTAAATATCCACTGCTTAGCACTAGGCATTGTATTTTAGTAGGCATTGTATTCTTCTTTAGCATCACTGTTTCCTAAATATAGGATGTCATAATATTTACCTTGCACAGCTCTGTACCTGGCTCCTTCCTGCCCCTGGGAATGATTGATGTGCAGTCTTGTTTTTGAATCTGAAACATGAATTTTAAATGAAAGAGGACTGTAGCACAGGGACAGCTTGTTTTCCTTATTACGGAGATGATTTTTAATAGGGCTTCTTCTGCTCCTCCAACTGAAAATGGCATTGTGGAGACGCATCTGCTTCCTTGGGCAGTGTGCAGAAACCCTTATTTCCTCCCTGCCAAAGAGATTTTCAGGTGTGAAAGTCAGCTGGCCATCGGTTCTTCAATGGAAATGAAGGATTAAAGTCCATTCTGTCTGCTGTAGTTGAAGTCAGGCTCCTCGATCTCAGTTTCTGTCATGTCTGAGATTTTAGAGTGTGTCCTTCCTATTTCCTCCAGGGCACAGGCGAGGGAGTCGAGGTCTCCATCATGTTGGTGTCGAGCTTCCCAGAGGTCCAGAATGACTGCAGATGGGCTGCTTTGTGTGGCAAAATAGGAGAGATTCCTGAGAGGAATAGGGAAAGGTGGAACAGACGGATTAGAATAAAGAAACCTGCAGCAAGATCTAATTGGTGAACAGAGGGAATCCTAATGAACAGTTCATACGTGTATATGTGTGCTGTACAAGTGTAGCTTTGTAGAAGTCTCTTATAGCAAAGCTCCTAACAGTTTCAGAACTATAAAGGAACAGATCCCTGTCCAGAATGAAGACTTAAAGCCAGAATGTCACTCCTTTCAAATGAGACCTCAATGTCAGCAGAACTACAGCTATGGCAGTGCTCCATTTTCTGATTATTATTCTTAAATGGATGGGGGAAATATGATGATGATGTTAATAGACTGCAGTTGGATGAAAGTTGGTGAAGTCGTGATTTTTGCTCTACCCTCTAAATGTTATCATTTCATGTAGGGTTATTTAAACTGAGGACATTCTTTTTCTACCTCTGAATTTGATTGATAAAAATGCATGCTGCACCATCCAGATGCATCCAAGGGAGAATCAGAAGTTAAAGAACTGTCACAAACTCAGTCTTGCACAAACCACTGTAATCTCTATTCTGCACCGTCCTTCAGTTTCCTGAGAAAGCTGAAATTCCTCAGGATTGAAGAGCATGACAATGCATAGCAAACACTGCTAGATAAAGCACAGTGCTGTGACTCACTGCTGCCTGCCTGTAACTTCATTCTCTTCTTTGGTTCAGTTTTGATTTATTGACAAAAGCAACTCGTCAATAGGAAGTTGTTTTGCTTCATCCTCTGTACTCCTGGGCACGTACTGATGGAGGTGGTGACAATCAGAAAATATTTCTGAGTCCACTGCCTTCCCCAGTTCCATTTAGCCAAGTGGGAAATGCAAAATAAGCAGTGAGTTTTCATAGTGCCTTTCAGTTTTAATAATTGTAACCCAACATTCATTTTAGGGATGGCAGCCACACAACAGCTGCTGTGTTCACAGTCATTTCTGAGTCCTTTACTGACCAACTCCCCACAATGGTGGGTTACAACCTGAGCTTAGGAGATAACATCAGGTGGGATGGGTTTATTCAGAGTGGAAGGCAGGTCCTGTTTTCAGTCACTAGCAGTATATAAAGAACATACCAACTACAGTTTATCCTTGAGAGTAAGAAAGGCAATTGCTATTTATGCATCCTTAACACCAGCAAATAAAAAAAAAAAACCCATAACACAACAGCAGCAATTGCATATGTTAATGTTCACCTTTCAAAATTGCTTCCCCTTACCTGCTGATGCTGTTTTTCTGTGCTAGCATCTGCCAGTCTTTGCCTTTGGCATTGGGTGTGTCAAACGTTGCACAGATTCTTTGTCTGATGGAGTATGGGATTTTAAATGCTTTTGCACCCATCTGTGCAGGGAAGTTGCTGTCATCGTGTGCAAAGAAAGCGATGGTTTCTCTTTCATTCTACACAGAAGATAAAAGAAAAGCAGTTTAGTGCAGCACCAGGTTCTGATCTGGAGGTCTGCAGGCCTCTTGTGGTCTTGCAGGCTGCTTGTGGCCAGAGAACACAACAAACTGTGTCTGAGGTCCCCCTGACAGTTTGCAGAGGTGACACCAGAAAACCAAACAGCCAGGAGGGTATTTTTTCTGGTTTGTGAAGAAACTTTCTAAAACATTTAAAAATGGTGCCATTTTCCTTTCAAAGGAGTTTTGTTTATGGTGGAGTTACAAAGTGCAAGAGAGCAGCGACTGGGCAGTTGCATATGCCTACAACACAGACATCTTAATGCTTTAATTTTTATCAGTGGAATCCAGGTCTTTTTTGTGGACTGGGCCTTTTCTGTTCCTATGAAATTATACCAGACTTGTGTAACAGTCCCATTTCCATGCATTACTCGTTTCAGTGCAATGCAGCATAAATATTAAATAACGATGATGCTACAGTCTCTTCATATAACATTTATGACACATTCCAAAAGTCATCCGTGCAGAGTAATAGAGGTGCTGCAGATATATCACAATGTCTGTCAGTTCAAATTAAACCTGCAGAACAATGGTTAAGTTTCATACCCTGCACGTGTGAGATAAGCTGTTGCTACCTGGTTAGTTTGGTGCATCTTAAAGCTGTGAACCATTCAAATACTCAGTTGTTGACTATATTTATTTTACAGTCTAATGATCCCCACTCTTCCCTCACTTTTTCAGAGCCAAGGGAAAGCTCTCTGTGTCAGCACATCTGCTTGAGGACAATTGTGACACTCTGAAGCCTTGTGGACAGGTAGGTCCCCTCTGTTTTTACCTGAATTATGTTTGAGGTTTTCTTATTCACATCTACATTCTCTGTTAGCACACAGACGTAGACCTTTAATGCAAAAGTTTCAGAATACTTAAACAATCAGCAGAGATGCTCACAAGCCTATGAAAGATAAGCATCTTAGTTCTCTTAAGTTCCATAAGTTCTCCTTGCCCTTTGGAGGCAATGCCTGCTTGAACACCATTGCTGTGGCCAAACAGCATCCAGGCAAGCTATTCTTCTTTAAACTCTCAAGATACTCAAGAACTTTCCGCAAGAAAACCATCACCATCATCTCACATACGTATAAATTATTTTTAGTGTTCTAGAATCTCAGTAAATGCTTTGATTTCTGCTGGAAATAAAACTGAATGCTCGTTGCAGTGTTAAAACAGGGCATGAGAAATGCCAGTGAGGTAGAAGAGGCAAAAACAGGACACAGTTTGTCTCATCCTACACAACCTGAGAAAACGAAAAGGAAAGGATGCTTTACCTCGAGGATGGACGTCTGGATCTGTAGGATTTGCTCATGCCCCTTGACTTGCCGGACGCAGATCTTGCAGGACAGCTGTGTGGTTGCAGGAGTGTAACGTTCCAGGGAGAAGGCACAGTGCAGTGGCTTCTGGTTACTGCACCACACACGGGAGAATGGAACCTCCTGGGAGAGAAACAGCCCACCATGATGGTGGAACGAGAGTGAGATGCTGGATCTTCCAAGAGGTAAAGATGATAGGAAAACAGCTGCTGTTTACCCTGGGTGTTCCCTCTGGTTCTTACCATGCTCACCCTTTCTGCTCTATCAGCCCAGTTCTTAAGGGTTCCCCTTACTTACATGGTGGGGAGGATGCCAAGCACTGAGCACCTGCCCCTATAGAATGGCCAGGACAAACAAAGGCACTAACAATTTCTCTGGGCTATGCTGACTGCCACCTGCTATGAACTGCTTTAACTCTGCACTTTTACACGATGCTGATTTGTCTCTTCAAGCCTTGCAATGGGTTTTACTAATCTGAGAAATCATTAACATAAATCTTTCCTCATCGTCGTGTCTGACAATGGTTTCAGTGCATCAGCTCTTTCGGTTGTTCTAGACAACCCAAACTTAAAGCCTTGCTATGTGGGAGAGAAATGAGTAAACACTGCAAGGAGCCACAGCAGAAAACATTTCACTGAGCCAGTGTGAGTTGGTCAGCAGTTTCTGTTAAAAAAACAATCATCATCTTCCTCAGCTGCCATTCAAATGGTACTCAATTATAAAATGCAAATGCTTATTTGGCTTCAATATCAGCATTGTGGCATCGTTCTGCCAGCACAGGATCTGCACGCCCTTCTCTGGAACCTTGAGTCCTTGCTGTGCCCACAGCCTTCCTTAAAGCAAACACAGCCCCAAAGCCTTCAATGATTAGACAACAAATTAAAAGACAGGGCTTTTATAACATGAGTTGAGGCAAAACCTGATTTGTTGTATTAATAGAAAACTTCCATGTCACTACATTGAAGTTTTTTTGTTAAAAATCAAGATGAAAGACATCTGTATTTTAAAACAGCTCATTCTATTTGCCAGCACGTGGCTTATAGTTTCCAGTTAGCAATACATTTGAAATTCATCTTATGTTTTGATTTATACTTTCCTGTTTTCAACAGCCTCTCTAATTAATGTCTTACAGGAAAAATAATTTGCTCTTCATCAGTTCTAAGAATGTGCGTGCTGTAATTTGAACTCCTGACATTTAAATACTGACATATATCCTCTCATTTTCAGCCACGTATTCATAATTATATTGAAATTGGAATGACAAAGATATCAAAAAAACTTTTTCAGTAGCGATAAATTCCACTGGAGGTAATTTAAAAAAGGAAAAGCACAGGCTTGCTTTCTATTAGAAGATACATGTTAAGTATTCTGCTGCATTTGAAATGCTTTGTTCTGTTTTTGACAAAAATGCAATGCATTTTTACAGCATCTCAGAGATTAAAACCACACCGTTCAAAAATAAAAGGGAGAGTTGTCTTGTGTTATATTTGTGCCAGTGGAAATTCTTCTGAATTCTTCTGCAAACAATTAAAATGGGCAATTACCTGACAGGCAGTAAAAGGTTTGATTCTCCAAAGGAAAGGAGGGATATCGAGGACAGATATCTGGAGACTGAAGGTATTCCCTTTGAAATGCAGAAGTTTGGGTTCATCCAGTAATTGTCCTCCTTGGAGCCTTTCATCCAAAACCACTTCCTGCAATGGCAGAGGAGAAAAGAATTCTTTACTATTAGAAACAAATACCAACTGTGATGGAGGTTCATCTTTGTGAAAGGAAATGAGTCCATTACAGCAGTGGAATGTTTCTGTCACCATTTTGTTCTATCACTGGACTTCCAGGGATGCTGTAGGCTCTGTCAGCTCTTTTGCTGTCCTTGGTGATACTTAGGATTATTTTCTTGACTCCCTCAGTATCAATACCAACACACCTTCCCTAGGACTGCAGTAATTGAGAAGGAAACCACAAGGGCATTGCAGCTCATTAATGCCTGTCTGCATATTTCAGTTCCAAGTTGAAGCTGAGCTCTTCCACTGGAAGTTACACTGTGGTTCTACTGAACGTCACAATTGGAGAAACAAGATTATTTTTATACAACTCTAGAAATTGTAGAACATTATAAAATCGTCCATTAAATATTAACTAAAAGCATATAAAAACATAAAAATTATACTTCTTAGAATTTCATTTTTATGAAATGCTATAAAACTGCTACACAATACTAAATGATTACAGCTAGGGCTTATTCATAACCGATGCTGAGTCACTGAACTGTGAACAGATTAGCCAGATTTCCTTTTATATGTTCAACAAATACCTGAAGAAGGAATTTGGGCCTCTGAATTTCAGGCAGATACATCCAGGAAAATACTTCCAGCCCACAAATTGTGTGAATAATATAAGGGGTATAATTACAAAGCTATTGTAAATCTTTAACCATCCTTTCAGTGGCTTTGATTTTATTAGAGCACAAAGATGTGTGTGCTCCATTAAGGTTTGTGTCTTTATTCTGTACAATAGGAAGAGGAAGTAAAAATTTGGTTACAACCGTCTCCATTTCAGCTCTCAAAAGAAAAACACTTTGTTAAAGCTTCTTGATTCACCATGCCTACAATAGCCTGTGAATCTCATTGTTTTGCCTTGGAATGCAAAGTCATACCGATTTTAATTTACACTTGGGGATTTTTTGGTTTAATTGTTTTTTAAAGGAAAAACGCGCAACTATCTTTTTCTACAAGAATTTAATTAGAAGAATACAATCCCTTTCTTCTTGCTCATGTTGTAAAAAGGAGAGGAATCCCTCAAGTGACTGATGACAGCTAAGGGTAATGAGCGTGATAAGGAATATACATCACAGTTCTGAACTGCTGCTGTAGCCCTAGGGATAAAGAAATGTTAATATTCTGTAGGGGAAAAAAAAATAAAAATTAAAACCAAAATATCCATCACGTACCTGAAATGCACAAGGCGTGTTATCCATGCAATACACTCTCAGATTGTAATCCAGAGAATTGCAAGACAGGCAGCCAAAAACCGCTACTTTCAGCTGTCGGATGGCACACTCAGAGATGGGTTCTCCAATAAGTGCATAAGTTCCAAAGCTGTTTAAGAGAATGTGACAGGCATAAGGATCCAGCAGGCAGTAGCAGGAAGTAGTTTCCTCTTCCACAGACATCACTTCCTGCAAAATGAAATTCAAGTTAAAAAAACCAACCAACCAAACAAACAAACGACAACAAAAAAGGCTTTGATAATAGATGTCATGATATCATTGGTTTAACTGTATTCAACTGGAATGCTAAGTTATTCCCAAGAGCCAGCTTCTCATCCTTAAAACTCATGTTGATCTCAAAGAATGAGGAAAAAGAGACTTAACTATGCAAGTGAATAGTCTCCATTTAGCCCTGAATCAGCGAGAGGATTTCTGGCAATACATTGTACAGAATTCAATGCATACAGCATATAATAATGACAATGCCTAAGCAATTTGAGCTTCTTTTTTCAAGTGTTCTTGACTTTCTAATTTTTTTTCCCCCAATGTCAAGGTAAGAAATTACCTTGGAGATTGAAGTCAATAAGCAAACCTTGAACAATAGCAGGTATTTGACATCCTTTCAGAACATCCACTACAGTTGTTTACCTTCATCAAAAAACTACCTAACCCACTCTTTTGTATTTCATGCTTAGTTCTGCATTACAGCATCATTAGATGAGGTATCTGAGCAATCTACAGCCTGGTGTTACACTCCTCATTAATTCTGGGCTGCTTGTAACTGACACTGATGGAGCTGACAGCATATTGAATGAATTTTATGAGGAAAACGAAGCTGAGTTTGAAATGGTTTAAACAAGAGCCACAACAATATGGTGGTTTACAGGAGGAAAAGGATCCACAAGTGCTTTAGTGACTGTTTGTTTTCTTTACGATGCAGGGAATCAAACAGTTCCACCAGGAGCAGTAAAATAAAGCGCTGACCCTTTTCTCTATCTTTCAGTTCAGCACTTGAACAGAATTCAGCTACTTTGAAACAAAAACGCAAAATTTCTCCTTTTAAAACAATAAAAGAGAGAAGATGCTTCCTTTAAAATTGTTCTGATTGTTCTGTCCCTTGCACCATCTTTGGGCAGGAGCTGGCTGATTAACAGCAATCACGTTTTCCATTTATAAAACCTTTCAGTGGGAGCAGAAGGATGAACCTACCTCCCATTTTCCTTGCTGTGTCCTTTTCTTCAAGTGGATATTCCAGTGCTCTGAATTTACTTCTGCACAGTGGGGGATAGTCAAGGCAAATGGAGAGCTGACGGAGACATCAGAAGGGCCACACGTCACTTCTGGTCCCAGGAGGACATCTGGGTCTTCTGGCTGTAGGCTGGGGGTAAATAACAACACCTAAGGACCTTTTTAAATGAGTGAAAATGTACTCAAACTAACTGCAATACGAATTTCAAATGTTTTAGTTAAAAATCCAAGTAAGTGCTTTGTTCATCTGTTGCAGTAAAGATAAGCAAGCCAAAATAGAGCACTCATTTTCGTATAGATTCGGTAGCAGGAAGTGAAACAGAACTATTGGGCCACATGTACTTAAATTGTTGGCTGGCTTTTTAGGTTCTGGTCTTTAAAATACATTTTGATTGGCTTAAACAAAATGAAACACTGGAAACTATACAAGGAAGCCTCGCGTTGTGCACCAGCTGGTAGTGCTACCATCTAATTCTGCCTGCAAAGAATGTCATTAACAAGATTTCCACAGCAGTGAAGATTAAACAATATTTCCCCAGAGGAGACGTGAATAGAGTTTTGGTTAAGTTGTGCCATTGGTGAAGATTCCCATCAAAACCAGCCCTGATTTTTCAATGCCCAGGAATGAAATAAAACACTGCAGATACAAACAGCTCCCCTCCCATCACCTCTGCTCCTACCAACCCATTTCAACATCTGAATGAAGATTAGAATAAAAGTGACAGCTAAACCATTCCCAAATAACCTACATCAGAACACCACGATCCTTGTTCTCTCTGACACATTGTGTAGTGACCTCAAATCCTTACAAGAACCACAGAAATCTCCATTCTTGCATGCATCTACAGGTTAACTCCTGTATTAAATTACACCCAGTATGCTACAATATGCACAAGGTTTCATTCAGAATCTACAAACACGAGCTGCTGCATTTTTAATGGTTGTAATTCTTCTGCTGGTGAGGTACAGCACAGCTATTCTCTCCCTCAGTTCAGATGGGCGAAAGATGCATCAACATTGCCTCAACTGAAAGGAAAACAGCCTGTGATAATTTTCAGTTGGGTTTGCTACCTCCGTTTCTGCCCACGATAAAAAGGAAAGCAGTAGGCAAAATTTGCTGCTTGTATTTAATTAACCTATTTTAACTCCCTTCTGCAGAACCATTGCAGATAAAACAGCTGTGGGTTTGTTGGTTTTTTTTTTTTTTCCCCCCTTCTTCTTCCCTTCCTTTTACATATCTTAATATTCCACTGAGAATGATCAAAAACCTGTAGCAGCAGATGGGGACAGAATAGGAAAGTTCTCACAAAGGAATTCAGATAAGAGATGGAAGAAAAATTAAAATAGATTTCAGATTAAGTTTTGGAAAATAGTTCCAAGCTTTAAAATTCATAGGCAGCTCCGTATGATTCAGTTTGCTCTCTTCAATTCATTTCTTAAAATTTACCTCACAAAAAACAAAAAACACACAACAAAAAAAAACTACTACAAAACTACAACAGATCTAAAAATGAAGATTATGTTCCACCAATCCTGGCAGCCAGCTGGGAAATAAGAATTTTTGTGGGAATGACTATCAAAATAAAATCTAAAATAATCTGCTTCTCTGTGTTTTTTCAGAAAAGAAAGGAGGGGACTCATTCCCAACCATCTGACTTGGGACCAAAATCTCCCAGCCTTTTAACATGGAATGAAGACCACTGAAGTGATGGCAGCAGAGTTGATGAAAACACCCACAGCTGCTGCTGGCAATAGAATTTAAAGCCATGTATCTAACAGAGCATCGTATGTCACGGCAGTGTGGCCATACCAGCACCACTCAAGACAGATAATCCATTCCTTTAGACAATCTTAACATGAAATGAGCCACTTCCACACATTCTGTGTGCTGTTAACACGGGCTTTTTACGTACGTCTTACCTGGACTCTCTTGGGTTGATAGCAAGATAGATTTCCCATGAACTCTCTTCAGGAATTGCTCCATGTGGCACCAACAGACTGACTCCTACAACAGAGCAAAGGCAGGAGTTACTTTTGGGAAAGATGCTGAATGTAAAGCTGAGTTTCAAGGATACCCTGAGTAAAGATCATGAGAGTTCAAATGATAACCTGTTAGCTAGAAATGGGGGCATCCAGCCATTATAGAGAAGAAACTATTCAGTGTGAGAGCTTATGCAGCACCGTATGAACATGGTGGTGTAGTGCAAACATGCTGCAGGAGGATGATCTCAACATCCTTTATTTGATGTTCGATGTTCCCAGCTAATTGAACAAAAAGCAAAGTCTCAAATTCTGTCTCCCAAAACAAACTTTACTTTTTAAACAATGCAAATTGAGCGTTCCTGTTGCAATGCTTCAGTGCATAGCCCAGCCTTGAAGTGCTCATCTCAAAAAAAGAGAAAACCAGAAAGCCAGGAGCACGGTAATGAAAGCCACACTAGAGTCTCCCTATTTCTCCTGAGACACCTTAATTGTTATGTGCTGCAAACTTTAATAATATAACGAAGCCTGACAGTGTTAATGCAGTCAGATGCTGATGCATGTAGACTCTGCTTTGAATTTGACCCCATTATCTGAGATCCTGATCCAATAGCAATTTCCTTTCCAGGGAGTGCTTCGTTTGGATCAGGATCCAAGTGAGCTACAGCTTTGATTAATATAACTTTCATGTTAAAGGCATCAAGAGAGGTGGTAATTTGTAGCAGTTCAAATAGGCATAATACCTCTTTACTACTAATCCCAAGCTTTGTTTTTTTTTTTTTTATCATAGCCACCTCCTGTATGGGCAAGAGGCTCTACTTCACAGACTTTGCATTTTGGAAGCTCCTACTTATGCATTTAATTCGTAAATGAAAGGATAAAACACTGCATCAAGCAAAATGAATTACATCTAAAATTATGTGCCATTAATAAGAAAGGATTTACTCACCTGTGTTTGGAACCACTAAACGACCTCCCAAGTGTCCAAAGATAGCAGTTGTCTTCAGCTCATTTCTTGTTGAAATTGAAGACAGGTTCTGAATATATGCAGCCTTGTTTCTAGCCTGTATTGTTCCAAAACCTCTAGCATTCCCATGAGGAAAAGTTCCAGAATGTGCCTTTCCGTGATATTCAGCCCTCTCTGTCACCCCTAGGGAAACCATGAACGAACTCTGAACTTTGACTTTGATGTCTGACAGTGGGTTAAACAGTGAAGACTCTGTCATTAGCTCCTTGTCCATTGGATCCTGCAGGCAGATAGGTCCACTGTACGTTCTGCTCACAGTCAAGTCAGGCTGCATGGATGAATTCAAAAGCAGGGAGTTACCTGGTGAAATGAAGTGGATCAGGCAGTTAGTTACTGTACTGCAGAGTGTGCAGTGAAGCTGAATAATGCACCTAGATAACACATCGCTGAAGAAATGATACTGTGGAATAGGGAATGTTCCATCCATTTTATGTAGATCTTCATAAATCACAGAGAAGTGAGAATTTAGAATCTTGGACTGCAATCCTAATCACGCACTAATTTGAGTTACAATCCTGAAAGGAATAAATGGCTTTGATTTAAACTGTATTTACATTGAGAAGTGAAAAATAATAGATGTATGGGTCTAAGTAGCCTAAGACCCACGACTCGTGTCTGATTCATGTATCGTGACTGGTGGTGCTGTGTTTTCTTTATTCAACAGCACTGGAGATGCTTACATACTGTATGATATTCCATGCACACCTGCCTCAGTGTCCCATTTGCCCAACCCAAGTTCCAGCCTGAGCTGTGCCACTAAGCATGCTGCAGCTAATTCCTCCCTCCTTAGCAATGTCTGGTGCTTAAATCACTCTGCACTCCAGAGCTGCCTGCAAATAAAAAGTCAGGCTTGTATTTCACTGTCACTTTCAGTGAACCATTAGATGCATTTGTAAATCCTAAGCAGTACTCAGCTGCACTTTGATTTCCCCATCTATAAATTGGAGCCAGACAGGTAAGACTTAAGAGATCTCTCTGATGTGTGTCTAATGCTAAGTTGTTTGATGCACTCAGCACATACTGCAGTCCTGGGAAAAATAATTGTATTTGGAGAGTAAAAGCTCTCTTCGTTCTGTTCTATGCAATATAAAAGAAAAGTACCAAAGTAAGCACTGGAAATTTACATAACTGAGCTTTAATTCTTTGTATCAGACATCTCTTCCTGACCTCACCATCATTTCCTTTTTGATTTGCTCTTCTTCCCTGACAGCCTCACTCCTTAAAATCAAGAGGATGATGTTGAGACCCAGATAAAACCATGCAGAAGATCCATCAGGTACTTGATCACTTTATTTATTTTGCACTTCAGGCAATTCCAATGTGCATAAATCCATGAAGGAACTTCTGTTTTGTTCTGGATTTGGTTCTGTGTGCACGCTTTTGTTTTTAATTACAACCCATCGGGTAGAACTTTTTGGTGAGCTTGCACAAAAGGACAACTTCGTGCTGAGGGAAAGTGGGTTGAAAGTAGACTAATAAGGGGAGAAATATCACAGTTGTCCATCCAGGAGCATTCTAGCTCAGAAAAATTCCTACGAGTCACAAACATCAGCATAGAATCTAATGACAGTATTTCTGAAGCGCATAGAGCGTGGTCAAGAAAGACTGCACGTCCAAGTGGCTGTGGCAAATCAGTAGCAGAGACTACAAAAGACATCACGGTTCAACCCCCAGATCCCACTCCATGTGCCAGATCTGCCCTTCCCTGGCTCCAGCTGTGTCTGCTTAGCCTTAGGCTGGAATGCCCTGCTGCAGCCAGTCATCGCATATGAGCTTAGTATCTCTTTGTAGTAGGGGCTCTGGAGAGAAGAAAATGAAATCACAACACTAACCTTGTCTGACTGTTTTAAAATTAAATGTCTGGAAGCCTCCTGTCAGTGCAGATGAATCAATCACATCCACGCCGTACTCACTCTGACTCCGTCTGTAAAGGGTAACACCAACCACCAGCACAGCTACAGCAATGACTGCTGCTCCCAGGCCAGAGTACAGGGCAATGTCACTGGCTGTCTCTATATCTGAAGGAGAAAAAAAGTGGGTATTGAGTCAGCAACACCCATGAAAACGCCCAGAGTCTTCCCAGCAATGGGGATCGTATGCAGCCACAGACTTATGGCTTTACTCAAGGAGTAAAGCTTGAGGCATAAATGTGGGGCAGATTGCAGCAGGACAGAACACCGAGGAGCAAGCATTTGAAAAGCATGAACAAATATCCTGGTGCCTCATTCCGTGTACTAAGCTTATACTGATTTAGGAGTTGCATCACGGTATTTGAGGTTTTCTTGAAGTGGGATAGTTGGACTTGTAGCAGTCAGAAGCAGAGTGCTTACCACTAAATACCTTCTGTCCTCAGTACACACTGCTAGCTCAGGCTGTGCACTCAGGTATGCCATCTTTTACCATTCTTGCCCAGTGGAGATCATTAAAGTATGGTAATACAGCCCTTAGAGGGGAGAACGTGGAAGAACTGAAGCCAGGGAGAGTTGTTTTATGTACTGCAGGATTCTCATTTACTGACGGCTTCCAGGGACATGTAAGTTTTTTGTTTTCAGTTCTAGAACTAATCCAGGATGTCATAAATCCTCTGAAAAAAATTCTTAGTGAAGATTTTCCCTTCTTTCCCTTTTTATTTTTTGTGAGCTTTAGTTTAAGAAGGAACAATCCACCCTCTCAAAGCTTGGAGAATGGCTGACAGTATCCTGCATATCTTGATGGAAACCTGCTTTTGGAAACAAGCTGGAACCCAAAGCCTTTCCTCTGACCACATCCACACGTTAAGCTGACAACCAACTTTCCTAAGACTTCAAACTTTTTACAGCAGAGAAGAGGAATCTCTTTTTTTTTTTTTTT
The DNA here is from genome assembly GCF_987193195.1 of Phasianus colchicus. NCBI lineage: Eukaryota > Metazoa > Chordata > Aves > Galliformes > Phasianidae > Phasianus > Phasianus colchicus. The sequence continues at coordinate 3,524,310 of NC_143462.1, forward strand.
TTGAAAGAATGAACCCAAATAAAACCTGCAAATATTATGTAATTGAATTATCCAGTCCCGTTGTTCTGGATCTCCTGGGATTTAGGACCACATACCATGAAATTAAACTACTTGGAAGTGTATGTAGTGAGTCCTCAGATGGCTCCCTTAAAACTCCAGCTTAGAGGAAGAGATAATGGTGTACGTTCACCCTGTGCATCACCTGCTATCTCATTCCACGTTGCTTCTTGCTAGCAGGTGAGGAGCATGTTGGTACAAAACATGCATTTATAACGAATGACAGTGATAAAAAACAACCAGGAAAAACAGACTATTCAGTACCACTGAATATATATGGTAGGAAGTCAAATTCAACATGTAACATGTAAATAATCAGTGAAACTACTTAATGTTTGGGAGGAGGCCTTTGTTGTGCATCTTTTTTTTTTTTTCTAGAGCCAGATAACTTTATTTCAGCTGAATTCCTAAAATGAACATGAAGCCACAAACCACTGAAATGGAGGAAATTATGACTTATGGGCAGCATTTGAAAAGCTGGTGTTTGTGGCTCACCAGTTTCCTACATAAAATACATGGCTGACAACAACGCAAAGCTGAACTTCCTGGGAAGGCACAGCAGCTGCCAAACGCAATCATGAAGTTCAACTGTATTCTAACATAAATAAAAAACACCATATGAATTGCAGCAGCAAGGAAACCGAGTAGGAAAACACTGCTTGAAGCAGGCTGAGGCATACAGAGATTTGCTATTTTCAAATAACCTCATACTGAAAAAAAAAAAGTTCCAATTTTTAACATATTTGCAATCTGCTAAAAAAGGAAAACAACAACAAAAACATCACTGAGCTTTTAGTTGGTGCAACTATCAACTTCCAGGAGACGCATCCATCCGCTGTGGCCTCTCAAGACAAGTAATCACAACTGAGAAACCTCAGAAGTAAACAGTTTAGTACCAAATTCACAATTACAACACGCTTTTACCAAATAAATTACTGAGAAAAAGTTTTTGTTTTTTTTTTCCTGCAGCATTTTGCAATTTTTATTTCCAGAAAGTAAGCTTTTAGCTGACAATGGAAACGTATCAGAATAACACAGGGAGTTGCCTCTATTCTACATTTTCCATCTGAAATAAGAAACACAAGAAAACCAGGGCACAAAGGAAGACCTTGGAAATACCTCCAACCAAGAATACTTGAATCCCAATCCAACACTTGAATCACATACTGCTGTACCTCCGTTTCATTCTTTAGCACGTATAGAAAGTACAGAAATTATTCACGTTTCCATCCTTCCAATTTACTATTTCCAGTCTATTTTGTTGTTACAGGAGAATTAACTGTGATACTCCATCACCAACTTCATTTTTGTAGACTGGTATACAAACAAGTCAAGGGAAAGAGTGCTATTTGTCTCCAACAAAGAAGCAAATGGGAACAGTTGGCCAACGATGGGTTAAGAATTGCATCTTCCCTGCTGCAAAGGGCTCCAACTTTTATACATTTCAGTTACAGGACACATGTTTGTGGTAATTGTAGCCTATATTTCACTCCACCTTCTGACACTGTTACACAACATTTATTGAAAGCACATTTGATGGTAATGAAGTTTCTATTAACTATGATTAAGTTTCCTACAGCACCTGAAGATAATTTAAGATGTGCAAGAGCAGAAAATGAAACATTTGGTTTAGTACATTAGGAAATGTAATTGATTAAATTATCTCATTTACAATAAGTGCTTTCCAGGAGATATGCAAGGCATGTATTTCCCCCAGTCTCCCATTAGAGTTTGCTAGGAGATTGGAAAGATTCTGCTTCCCATCCTCCCTTATTTTCCACCTCTCTCTTACTTTTGATGCCCCTTAGCAACTTGAAATCCACTGCTTCACACAGCTAGTCCTTGAGAGTAAGGACCAAAAGTCAGAGCATAATGTAAAGGCTAGTTAGTAGAACAGGTTGTTTCTCAATTATCTTCATAATTGACTTTGATTTTGCATCAGCGATGATTCATGCAGTCTTAAATGAAGTTCCTGTTTCACTGAATAGCAGCAAGCTGTACGACATGTTTCTAACCTCCCAGCTAAAGAAACCATTTAATTCTCCAAGGAACCTTACGTGCTAAAATCAATGCCATTAAGGTGGGTTTTTGTTGTTGTTGTTGTTTTTTTTTTTTAATAAATCAGAAATTAAAGCAATTTAACTAATGCTCTTTCAAGACTCTCTAATTAAGTGGGAACGGTACAGATATACAAAAATGCATCACTTGCATTCAGTCTCACACAGATCTGTTGGTGTGACCCAGCAGGAGGCAGTTCCAGGAACACAAAACATGGGATGCACCACCTCCCATGAAATCCCACAGTGGGATCTCCATGACAAACACACAATTCATATCCATCATAGAAGACTCCCTCTTTAAAGAAGATATAAACAATTGCATCCACTACATTGGATGCACGGGACAAATGGATTCTTGTTCCAAGTCCTTCAAAGGAATTCAACAAAAAATGTATTTATTAATCTAGTTATTTATTAATCAAAATTCAAAGAAATTTTGTTGAAAATCAAGCAGTGAGTAAGCCTCAGAACGTTGTATAAGGTTTATAAGAGAAAAGCAACATCTCAGATTTAAAAGAGGATAGGCCTCATGGAGGTTGTGACTTTGATGGAAGGGCGCCTTCTCTTTTAATGAAATCTTTCAATTAATCAATCCAAACCAGAGGTACCACTCTTATTTTAACTAAAATTCCACTGAAAACAATGGAAAACTGAGAAACAATGCAGGATGGGAGCTCCTGAAAAGCAGTATACAAATGATACGTAGTAAAGCACATAAACACCCTTCACCAGTTGATAAATTGAGTGAGCTGACCAAGGCAGAGCAAGTAGTGGAGACAGATTAGAACCAAGAAAGCCAAACTCCTATATTACCTTTTTAGTTTTCCCTTAATCACAAGTCCTCAAAAGATTGATGTGAAGATATGCAGGGCTCAGCAAGACACAAAATTACTGAAGAACAGTCACTCCTTTTATTTTTAGTCTAAAAGCTATGATCACCAAGCCGCTAAAAAGATGCTTTCAGTAGATATGAAAGCCTTTCATATAACCTTCAGCTGTATTCAGTTTCTAAACAAATAAAACAGAATGGCAGAGAAGATGAGAAAAATCGTATTTACAAGAGGAAAGAAAATAACTTACTTTGGGATTTTATTTCATGAAGAGGTTTTTTATCTAGAGAGAGAAAGAGACAGAGACAGAGAGAGAGAGAGAAAGTTGCACTTAATAAATTTACATGGAGCATATCTATTTCCTATATCACGTCTGTCTAGCTCTATAAATGAAACATTTTCTCTGTGTTTGCTGACAATATGAATATTTTACATCGTCCACATTTTTTTTTTTTTTTCCCTTTCATCTGCTTTTTCTAAATCTCTTTCAGGAAGTTCTTTTTCACTCATTTCTCACTTGGTTATTCGAGTATTTGTTAGCTTTTTTTGGATGCTCTTATTTAGAGCACAGTGCATCCAGCAAGGAAGTTCAGTACATGGAAGTGGATCACTTGACAATTCAGTTATGAATTTTTTCTTTGTATGCTTGTTATATTAAAAAGTTGGTGACATTTTTAAAAAATTATCCCTCAAAACATACAATATACTCATATTTATGTCTCTATTAAATACACAAAACTATTGACCTGTATACTTGTATAAAAATACCATACAGAACCAATGCACTACTTGAACATGTAAGCATGTATTTACAGATGTGAAATTAACTTTATCAAGCTGGGGTTTTACACTAGGAAAATGTGGACTGGGGTATCTGGATCCATCCACAGTCAAAATCAATCAAAAACCAAAGCAGAAATTGGGAAAAAGTGACATTCCTGGGACTCAAAGGATGCCTTCTTCCTGTTACTCTCAACTTCTCTGGTCAGGGACTGAAGAAGGGATAACCTGAGCATGTACAGCCCCCGATTTATTGCTGTTTCATTCATTGACTCCAAGTCAGAAAATTCACACTGGGGATTAGAACTGTTCCTGCTTGTTCAGAGCAGGGCCACGTATCTCCAGCATCTTATGTTCTTCCCTTTACTTTCATTAGAGTTCCTCCTCGTTAACCAGAGGAATGTTTCATTTCTATTTTTGCCTCATGAAAGGAACAAAGTTAACAAGTTGTGCCTGATAAATAACCTCCAAGAGATTAGTTATCTGAAGCTCTGCACTGCATTTCCTTCGCAATTCCCAGTGGGATGAAAAGCAGAGAAGGAAAAGGAACATATCAGAAGATGAGCAGGGAAAAAGAATTCAAAAAATAGGGTAATTGCATCAATTCCTATTAGCTGAGAAAGCAATTATGCTCCTAAAAATAATTTGACACCAGTATACGTATACAGCACGACCCATAAAGGAGGAATGGCATATCATGCTCTAAGATGAAAGAAATCAGACATTTAATACTTCAACCTAATTGAATGCACATGGAAATTTCAGAGCCAGCACATTCTCTCTTCTGTTGCCCAGCAAAAGGAGGAGCAACAGCTTCTGTGTCACGGGGCTTTGGATTCCTCTTATGCTGCTCAAGTCCCATTGAAAGTCTGTTGTGTGTAAATACTGAGAAGGCTCTCAACACCAAATTACTGTGGATTGGTGCCACTGTGAGTGGAACTCCAAGCACTCTGTCCTTTTTCCTCTACCTGCAGTAACACGGATAGAGATCTGACCACTACTTGAAACCTTTCTTCATGCTAAAAGCTTCAAAGAGTTTTGTCCTAAAATACTTCCTGAAAATTCACTCCTGGAATCGGCATTAAATTGAAGAGCTAGTCCTTGAAAGAGAGCTGCCTAGCATGGCACTGACCCACTGCACTTCTGTAACATCAGAGAGCAACTGGAGCTGATACTGAAGTGATAACTCAATGCCACAGAGACTGACAGAGGGGCCTGGATGAGCTCAGAAGCAGAGAGATTGAGCTGGAGAAGCTGCCAGAAAAAGCCTGTAACCACAGCAGTGCCCAGAGGCCCAGTCTGTATCTGAAACAAACCATGCTACAAGGACTTGGGGAGTTTCAGTGACTGCTGCCATGGAATGAAGCCTGCTAACTCAGGGAAAACGTAAATCATCATCTTGGTGCTTAACAGGCATGGTTTTTTCCCCAGGCCATATGCTCCTTTCAGGTTAGAGAATGAGCATAATACTGTATTTGTTCCTTCGCCCCCAAAGAATAAGCACAGCGTAGCACAGGAATGCAGAACTGACACGTAACCACACAGCGTGCAAGGATATCACCCCCAAAGTAGGACAGGTGGTCTTCGCCACCTTGCAGGGTCATTAAGGAAGCATGACCTAAATGGGATCTCCTTTTAGTAAGGAGATGCTTTCCAGACACTTCAGAAGGGCAAATCCTGTCCCAGGGAACTGGCCATGAAGTAGGTTTGCCTTTGTTTATTGCTTGCAAGAAATTGGAAATGAACTCTGACCCAAAACAGCTCTTCCACCAAGCGTATTCACGTGAGTGCTTTGCCAGTTCACTTGCATTATAAACTAAGAAGCTCAGTAGCACTTTCTATGAAATATGTTGTAGCAGATGGTCATAATTACACATCGCAGAAAACCTTTACTTGCATTTTCAGTCATCTGATAATGAATAGGTAAAGCACACGCTACAAAAAAAAACCAGCAAAACCACCCACAGGAGCTTTGCTGACACAGATGTGAGGCAGATCCACCGCAGTACCTGGATTGCACTGTGTTGGGCAGATACAATGCAAACTCTTACCTACCTTGAATGCAAAGCCCTTCGGTGCAATTCTCTGATTCTTGGCTCAGGCCCTCGCAGTATTTTCCTCCATTTCGTGGAGCTGGTGCAATACATTCCCGAACCCTCAAATGCTCACATTCTGGGCTGCACACAGACCATTCACTCCACACCTCCCAGTTTCCATCCACTGAAAGGAGAAGGGGAAAAAAGAAGCAAACGTTGTCATTGCTTACCATACTGATGTAGTTCCAAGTTCCTACAAAGAAAACATGTTTTATATCTCCCCTCAGGTTGCACCAAGTAGAACGCAAGGCTGTATTTATTTCTCAAGAGTCGTACAGCATCAGATGTGAAGGTAAAATTTTAATGCTGCCTTGAATGTACAATGTAGAAGCTTTAAGAACAGCACCAGTGTGCAAAACTCTGCAAACGTAGTCAATTAAAACTGCAGGAGGAAACATTTCTGGTGCCACCTACCTATTAGCTTCTAATGCTTCAGTGCCAATTCTGCCTTAAAACAGGCTGATGCAAAGAGGCCACACATTAACCTACCAGAGAAACGATGCTGACATTGACACAAAAAGCACAGCTGGCCTTGCAGATCTCTGGCTAATGCCCTGTGCAACATGATAGATCAGAATGGTGCTTTGCTGATTGATACGTAGCTGTGTCTGACCCTGTCCCAAATGAGCAGGGATTCCAAAGTCTCCATTTTTTCTCATGCATAAGACTGAAGAAAAAATTAGATCAACGCAGAGACAAGTATAGAAAATGTTAATTTTTTTAAATGCCAGTTCAAAACATGTTGTATCAAAAACTCATAAAAGCTAGAAGAGAGATTGCCAAAGGGGTTGTGCTGTGACCCCAGGCAAACAAGGTCTCCGAACTTGAATGCTACTATTGCGTAGTATTGCTGAATTTCCTTAGCAATACTTGCGAAGCAGAGATTCCAAAATGAGGTAAGGGCAGCTTTGTTCACTTGCAACAGATGCAAGTGGCTTTTTTTGGTTTGGTTTGCTCTTTTTAACCTCAGTAGGCTTGTAAAAAGACATCTATCAACCGGGCATTTCCGAAAGCAAAAGGTCTACCTGAAGAGTGCCATTTAAAAGCAATTCCTTCTAGGACTGTGCATATCTCACCAGGGCAAAGAGAAGTGCAGGTGATCTTTTGCACGGACATTCCTTCGCAGAACGCCCCTCCGTTGAGCGGGGCAGGGTTGGTGCAGGTCCGCGATCGCTTCTGCCAGCCCCGACCGCATCGCGCGTTGCAGTTGGACCACTCGGTCCACGACGACCAGCCTCCATTAACTGCAATACAGAACTGTGCTTGAGGTGCTGAAAGGTGCTCTAAGTGATATGAAACGATAAATCTGCTCATCTGATCGCTTCTTTCGTTAGCAGAATTAGCCTATTGGTATCTGGGATGAGGACTCTTAGTATTGACAGAACTTCTGGGAACCTTTCATCACTAACAGGAAACTCGTAATTCCAACCATTGTAAAAACAGCCACGACCTCAGCAGAAATAAATGTAACAGGAGTGAGGTCAGCCATTTGATTTAGAACCACTTGTGTGTTACGACTTCAGGCAGTAAAAGCATGGACTTCTAAGCTTTTCCATAATTATCAATATATAATTATCACATTTCCACCAACCATAAACCACGACTGTCGCAGACATGCTCCTCCTCTTGGCAACGATGTTGGCAGCCATGCAGGTATAGTTCCCAGAGTCGGACAGACGAGCCTGTCGGATGATCAGGTTGTGGTCTGCTCTGGTGTCGATGTTCTCATCCAGGTTGGAATCTATGGGCTCCTCATTCTTCAGCCATTCCACCTGGAAAGGAGAAAACAAGGTGACGTATGAAGAGATGGAAGCAGGAAGTTCACAAAGTTATCTTTCAGTGACTTCATTAATAAACGATGCTTCAATCTTTATAAAGAGTGGAATAGAAGTAAGGTAGGATGAGATTCCCAACAAGGCAGGCATTCACAAAGTCAAGGAAAAAAACAGACCTTATCTGAAGAGCCTGGAGCTAATTAGCAAAGACACACCAATTGAAATACTGAAATAACAAATAAAGAGCAAAGAGAAACTGGCAAAGAGTTGGTTTAGACTTGTAAGGATGTGGATTATAGAGATATTATGTTTGTTCTACTTGGAAAAAAGGAAGGAAAGATGAGGAAGAAGAGGATGGCGGAAAAAAGAGAGAGCAGTTCATCACAGTAACCTTGCAGGACACAGTACTTCGTATGCTCAAACCACTGGACAACAACGATCATTAAATTTCATACTACGTGAGTTTGATATTAATCTAAGCAATGACATTCACAATTCAAATAATTCACAATTAAAGTTCACAAAGACCCTCAAATAAACACTTCTAAACTAGAACATTAGTATTTGTTTTCAAAGCACTGTGTGCAATATACTTCAGTATACCTCCAGTTCACTAACCAGCATATTTCTGAGCAGACCCAGAACCATCCACAAGGCATTGCTCTACTTGAAACATTTAAATCAAATATTTAAGGCAAGACAAGCTGTTGTAACAGAGCTGAAAAATTAAAACTAGAAGCAGAATCTATTGGAAGACTCAACAAATATGACTCACTTTCATAGCTATCCCAGACCTGAGGAAGGTATGGCCGTATCCTGAAGTCAGACACCCTTCTCATCTCAGTTCAGATGAATAACCTCATTTTGGAGCTTGCAGAAGGACCTGTAACTTTGTGGTAAGGAGCTTATAGATTTGCTAGCTACAGACATTCATTAGCACACTGTCCTGGGCAGATGGCCTGCAATTTGTATATTGTCCAATTTATAAGCAAATCAGCAAAAGCTGATCATCAAAGCCAAGTAGAATTCATACCAGACAGCAGGTTCCCCTTCCAGTAGCATCAGCCATTTAGTAGCTGGGTCCACTGCTTCCCACATCTGTGCTGGGGGCTTCCATTGACAAGAGCTAGGCTTTGTGGCACTGTTGCCTTACACAGTGACACTGGGTGTGAATAAAGGGATTATTTTACACATCTGTCAGAAGAGTCAAGCTGAGAGGGATGTATTACACAGTTTAAGCAGAAAGCAAGTTTTTGCTCAATATACTCTTTTCTCAACATGCAATTAGCCAAGATTCATAACAAAACCAGAAAACTATCATCAAAGCTTCCAGTAAGCATGTAAGACGTCTGTCTCTAGGTCTGTGTTCTTATAAAGCTTTTCCAGGAGAGAATGCATCCTGATCCATTCTCTTTACTGCATATAGGACTGCAACACTGGGTGGATGAAAAACGTTTATATTAATGCAAAGCATTTAAAAGAATGATGTTCACTGCGAAGGGAGAACATTCAACAGACAGAACGTAAACGTGGAAGTGTTGAGAGATGTGCCATCAAAAGCTATTTGTAAACAGGGGCATGCATTGCCTTTTGCTTCTTATCTGGAGGCCTGATGGCACTATGAATACGGATCTCTAATTCCAGCACTCAAAGAGAAAAAGAGTGTTTCAACCTCAGCAGATGAATGCTTTCAAAGATGGAAAACCAAGAGATGAATTCAAAGGAAAATCTGATAACTTTAAGGGCCTCACAATGCCAGCAGGTTGTTGAAATTTGTAGCGATGCAACCATTGGAGAATTTCATCACACAAACACATGCAGAACCAACAAAATAATCAAGCAAAATAAAGGCAACAAAGGAAGTTACTGCATCTCTGTATTGAAATGAGGTACGTGAGCTGAACTACCAACCTGCCATCTCAGAACTGCAGACTTAGAACCCATTTGTATTTAATTTCACTCAATTTTCCACCAGTGGAGGTCATATAGTAGCTCATAACATTCCCAAATACATTTCATTCTAAGCATTAGCCTGTCTTGAGGCCTTACAGTTTATATCTTGAACTAGACTTAAAATGCCTGCCTATAATTGCAGGAAGTTTGTAAAAACATATCTGATTTTTTCCACCTGAAATAGATCTGCTCAGAACTCAAATACTGCCATCAATTAGTAACAAAGGCTAATCACATAATGATCTACAGAAGAAACGGAGGGGCAGATATGGATTAATTCAGCTACTACGTATATTTTGGGTGGTAACAGATGAATTAGCATAATCATAAATTATTCTAATTACAGAAAGCAATTATCAGCTTACAGTATTATAGAAATGAGATCAGTTAAGTACACCATATCCCAGGTAGGTTACCATGGGAGTCAGTGAATTTTTCATTCTCTGCTTCTTCAAAAATTAAGCTGATCACAACTCATCCACATTTCTTGCCCACTGTGGACAGCACAAAGAAGCCTGACAGCTTCATATCATGGGAACGTTTGGTTTGCTGCAGGTGATGCTGCAGGTTGTTTATTTACACTATGCGTAAATAAAGCATCTATAGCATCCTTATCTACAGATACATCCATACAGCTACTATGGAAACACATCTTTCCAGCTGCCACCTAGCAAAACCCAATGCTCTGGGGACTCACAGGTACCCCTGAAACTATTGGTGGGATTAGAATCACAGCTGAATCTGGGACTGTAGGTTGCTCACTCCTTTAAAGCTGCCCATCAGTGGGCTACAGCTGTGGTTTTGTGGCTTCTATGGGAGCAGAACGTTACACTGTACTTATTTACATGAATAGAAATTACTTTTGTTGTTGTTTTTAATACCCAACTTAATAGTTAAGCCTTGGAGAAAAGGCAGTAGATGAGAAGCATCTCATGGCATGATTTGGTGCCTTAAGGGTTCTTCATCAGCTGCTGCAATGAAACACCCCTAGAGCCAACTGGCTGCCCATTGCTGCATCTTCTATTCTTTCTAGAGCATCTTGCTTGGGAATACAAAGATTTAACACCCAAAAGAAGCAATACAACTCACATTTTCGGGCACACACGATAATTTTATAGGTCAGAAGACAAAAGACTTTAGCATTCCTGCCTGTAGATTATACTATCCTGCCCTTTAAACACAACGTCTGACTTTCTCATGTGGTCAATAACCTGAGTACACATATATCAGAGATAATATAGTTAGAATGTCAGCTCCTCTTGAAGAGAGAATCAATTGCTTTCTGTATGCTAGATAAATGCTTCATGATTTTAAGATGGGAAAAGGTCAACACCTGACTAAAGGCAGCACAAATGTTTTTTAGAGTGCAGACAGTTTACAGCTTTTCTTCGACAGGAGAATATAACGCGTTAGAAGTAAGGATGAATTCTTTTCTCCAAATAAGTTTCTTTTAATAAAAAAGGTTTCCAATAGGTTCTCCTGCACATCAAAGATGAAGGGAAAGCCTGGAAGACTTCCAGTACTTTTCTCTGCTGATCCAGAGCACAGCTGGGGAGACTACAGCACTAGGCTAACATTGGTGTGGGTGAATATTCCTCCCACAGTGATCAGCTCAAGCCTGTACCTAGAAAAAACCCTTTCTACCTCATCACCGATTTAGGTCTCATATTCCCAAATCTTTAAAAGTCTACTAAAAATGGCTTTCATTGTGACCTACAGCATTTTATGGAAGGGAGTGAAATCCATTCCCTTCAAGACTGAGCTTGATCTAGCATGAAATTTTTACAATGCAAGAGTCTAGCTTAGGAAACCTTCCCCAGCACTACAGCAGAATGGACGGGGCAGTTTTTCTAATAGTGATGCACTAAGATGGCAACAGATCTTTTGTTACAGTTCTGTTTTGCTTTCTACCTTAATACTCAAACAGATACAAAGGAGAAACCTCCCATCTCATTGTGGGAGATTAATAACCACAAAAACCCATTTGCAGCATCCAAGCAATTCACATCCACCTTCACGACCACACACTATTTTATCAACACAATCAAAAAGCATTGATCTTCCTTTGCAAGGGGCCTACCTGCAGAAACACACAGGCAGCAGCAGGTCAACTACCTGCTGAAGGTTTTTAAATTAATCCACCGAGAGAACACTGTTACCGAATCATTTAATCACAGCGCTGTCATGCTGCTCTGGTAAGCATATTTTTCCTTCATTAGATTGAATATATAATCTCGTTACATGAATCTGACACACCGACCAACTCATAAATCAGCTTGCAGTCTTGTTGGCAATGTGGCAACGGTACAGGAACCTTTCTCTTTGAAGAGATGCTCTCTGTGGTTGCAAAAAACCTCAAGGGCAACGTGCTGCTAATGCATTTCCTTTCTGCTTGTTTTGCTCCAGGTGCCTTGCAGGGAGCTTAAGCCTCAAGCAGCAAATGAAATCCAGGGAGGCTGTCCTCCCATGCAGGCCAGACAGCATTGCTGTCTTCTCTTCTGGAACCCATATTCAGAACCATGTCCAATCTGCAACGAAGCAAGCATCTTTAAAACCTCAACCAGAAACTGATATTGGTGAATAATCCAGGAGAGGGAAAAGAGGTAAGAAGATAAACATGAATTTCACGTATGTATTGTGGAAATCTAATGGGAAAGATAACAGCTTGTATGTGCTTCTCCATTTGTAATGCTAAAGATGAAGGTGAGCAACAGGTTGACTCAGGCATGCTATTTTAAAGCTTTGTTAAAAACACACATTGCTAAATTCACTGTTGCTAACGGTAGGTTGTCTGATTAAAAATAAAAGAATCAGCACTAATAAAGCCAAAGCTTTTCTTTTTCTAGATAATACAGAATCTAAGGGCATATAGTAATCCACAGATGTTGTTTTACAAGTGTGCTGCACAAAGTGTGCATTCCAGTGCTGAGATGTGGGATGCTCAGAAGGAAACAAAGAGCCCACAGCACTGATGTTGTGTTCACAATGACACTAAGCTTTTTTTTCTTTTACCAATTGCTCTTGTAAGTGGGAGTCTTCAGATACAACTTCCAGAATGTAACTGTGAGATATCCCTAAGAGAAACCCCTTTTTATCCATTAGTGAACCTTCCTGTTCTACACACTAAAAACGTATCTAAAAACCAACTCTCTCTATATGAAGAAATACAACTGTTAGTTAACAAACATGCTACTCATGCTGTGTCACTGAACACAGCCAAGGAGACCTGCAACACAAATAACTTACTACGTTAAATGTACACCTATACGTTCAGAGAGGTAAAACAATTGCTGGAATCTGCGATGTTATACAATATCAGTTCCACAGTACTTCAGTGATGCTCATTTCAGATGATGAAGTGACTAGCACGGGTATATTGCACCAGCAGAACCTGAATAGAGAGAATCCTTGTTAGCTTAGATTAAAAGGTGTTTTGTGAGAAGGAAACACTACTAGAAAGTGCAATAACAAATGCAACTGCTACTCTGAAGTCGTAAACCATTTAGATACCTGCCAGGGGGAATTTTCTCATAGCAGCTTGGCTGGATAGGTTGAATGTTTCAGCCTCCTAACAATCTTTTCACCTCTGAAACAGCATAATGTTCTGACTACAGTAGCACACAACGTCATACAGTCACTGTGTTGTTCTGCTTTCCTTTGATCTCATTGTGATAGATATCAAAGTTACTCCAGCTGCACTGTAACTACATGCATCTATACATAACAAAGGGAAAACGTGATTGCATTAGGACTGCATTCAGCACGTGTGTTAGTGATGAGATTCAGGAAATAGAAATGCTTGGAAATACACAATTAGATGAAGATTTAGACAGGAGCACGGGGATGAACTGCAAGAACTGATCATCGGGGTACACACACATCTCCTGTGCTTGTGGAAGATGGATCAAAATATTTGGGAGCTCCTGATTTTAGAGGGGAAGAGCTTCCTTTGATGTAAAAGGAAAACTCAGTTGCATAGAAGTCACAAAAATAGGAAGGAAGAGCATCAGAGGCAGTGAAAACACTCTGTGCACATGGGTTACACTTCATCACAAGACACATTCTGGTAGATCATTTTTGAATCTGCACTGAAATGCAGCAGATATGGAAATATTCCACTCCAAAGGCATCTCACATTTCCCCCTGCTCACCTCCCCCTTCCAATTACAGCACTAGTCACAAATGACAATAAACCAGCTGCTCTTGCTATGATTTTGAGTGCAATTTACTAAAATGGGCATTAATGTGAGTGGACTGAAAATTGCAAGTACAGTCTGTTGTACTTCATGCAAGCTGTACCCACAACAGCATTCTGTCTAAATTCTAAGACAAGTTCTTGTAGCTACACCTCTTACCTGCTTCTGTAAGCATAAGAAGGGAAGGTCTGGGAGATGCCCTCCTTCCCAGGGAGGCTCCCCTTCCCTGCTCTTCCTTTCACAGCCATCCACTCCCTGAGCAAGAGATGCCACATAAGTCCCAGTTTTCCACGTGAGATGTCACATCTTTGTAGATGTAGGTAAATAAAACATCAGTGGGAGGCAATGCAGGAGGGGGAATGGCTGTTTATAAGGCTGGATAGTGATAGGACAAGGGGGAACAGTTTTAAACTGAGACAGGGGAGGTTTAGGTTGGATATTGGGAGGAAGTTTTTCATTCAGAGGGTGGTGATGCACTGGGACAGGTTGCCCAAGGAGGCTGTGGATGCTCCATCCTTGGATGCTCCATCCCTGGAGGCATTCAAGGCCAGGCTGGATGTGGCTCTGGGCAGCCTGGGCTGCTGGTTGGCGACCCTGCACACAGCAGGGGGTTGGAAATGGATGAGCATTGTGCTCCTTTGCAACCCAGGCCATTCTGTGAGCCTGTGATGATTCTTCTGCCAAACAGGTCTGATCCTTTTGCTCACAGAAAAGTGCACTGTACTCAAGCTTCAAAATCCTTGATAGGAAACTTTCACGCAATTTTATCATCATTTATAATTACAAACATAATGATAAAGCCTGATGTTCCATTTCCAAGCATTCAAATTGAACATATTTCTGAAAACAGTACCAGAACAATATATACTGCTGTAAAACAGTACCTCAAAAGAAAAAAGCCCCAGAGCAGAGGTCTTCAGAAAAAGGAATTAGCTATTCAGAGGAACTCGCTTCTGTTCAGATCCTCTCACATTTTGCCCCCTCTTTCTAACAATTGTTTGCTTCAGCATTTCTATTTCATGACCTCTGTCTGTTGCTGCTGGGCACAATGACATACTTAGAACACAAGACAGACCTCAGAAGGAGAAAAGCATGTTTTCTACAGGAGGAAAACACAGTACCAGTTCAGCTGCCTGCTTGGAATCGAGCACATATACTCATTTTGGACAGCTACAAGAGCCTATAGAGATAAGCAGGTCTTTTATGATGAGTAGCAATGCTCAATACATGAAAAGAATTCAGAGTTTCCCTACGAGAAGCTCAATTTTCTCTTAAGACTTGAGTAAAATGCTGTTAACTCTTGGTGCTTACAACAGAAGATGATCAAAATGTTAAACCACGTTGTGTATGCAGAGGCCCAGCAGCCATCTGTGTGTGACAGCCACTGCCTCATCCATTCCCCCCACTATACCTTAAAATGGGATGCTGATGTGATGTGCAGGTCAGCTGTGTGGAGCAGAAACATGGATCAACATCTGAGGACAACAGGGCAAACATTAGCAAAATTACAGAGTTAACAGTGTGGGTTCTCTGTAACATTTCAGGAGTTTGCAAGTGTTCAATAACATCCATTTCAACATTGAGAGAAAATCTTTAAAAATGAAATTGTAACAAAGGACAGAATAGCAAACTGACCTCTACGTGTGGCTGCACAGCCCTTCAGCCTCTCCATCATTCTATGGGATGCCAACCCCCAAAGGGCTGGGATGCACTG
The DNA here is from genome assembly GCF_987193195.1 of Phasianus colchicus. NCBI lineage: Eukaryota > Metazoa > Chordata > Aves > Galliformes > Phasianidae > Phasianus > Phasianus colchicus. The sequence continues at coordinate 3,539,771 of NC_143462.1, forward strand.
AAACATCCACAGCCAACAAACCCCTCTATAACATTTGCAATGGATTGAAGGAAAACCACCACTGTGCAAAACCACGTCCTTTTTAATTCCCCACTTTCACAGAATGTGAAATGTAAGGCTTTTTATTTTTGCATATTGAGCAATAGCATTAAAGTGGTTCTTACGAGCACTGATAATCAGAGGCTGTTTTTGCTTTTGAAAACTATTCTTTGTTTGAACATGGAAAGAGTGTGACTCCAGGCTCTGTGCATTTGTTGTAATACCTCGTCCATAATCTAGGTTAAAGAATAATAAAAAAAAAAAATAAATGTTCAGGGCATTGAAGATGAAGTGCTGCAGGGAAGAAAAAAGAAACACACCAAAAACCAGCAGAAAGATAACAAGGCAGCAGTTGGCTCACAGAGTTGGGGTGCCGAAGGGAAGGAATGAATGCAGGACTTGAGCAAAGATGAAACAGCATATTAAGCAAACAGAATCTTTATTCTGTTTGTGTTGTCCATGCATCTGTGGAACACAAAGGCTTAAAGAAGAGGCTTTAATTGAGCAAGTTTTGAACAGAATAAGGGCCTGCATACTATTAAGTAGGACTACATTCTGCACAATCAGATCAGTGGGCTGTGCATCTCCCCCAGTAACAGCACAGGCTTCCATCTCTGCCACATATAAAGGTACCACAGAGGAAAATGCTGTCCTTAAAACACTGGTTTCTAAGACAGCGTTCCTGAAAATGATCAGCATTTTACAGTATAATTCATAAGCATAAATTCCATGGGGTATCTGTACCAAAACAAATCCTTCATTCAGAATTCGAAGGTATTAATCAGCTAACTTTGCCAACAAATTAGCAGAAGGTTACATGTACCTTATGCTATCTGTAGCACCTCAGAAGACCCTATTAGTGATTTTTATATATCTTCCCTCCCCAACAGTTTGGAGTTCTGCTCCAGCCTGAAGATCTAAAGCTGAGACATCCTTCCTGCAGAGCAGCAGTACGTGGGATGCACCCACTGAGCCCTGGGTGCGTGTGTGCTTCCAGCACCTGCAGGGAAACACTGTGTTGAAATCTATTTGTCACTGCTCACATTAAAAAAAAAAAATAAATCAGGAATTTGCATAATTCCTTCATAAAGCAATAAGAAATTTGTTTCACCATTCTGAATACAACCACGTGTAATTTTGTCATGCTTAAGTTAACTACTGAATTTCTTACCATTCCCCATCGTTTTATGATTTTAAGGAAATGGATGTTGGCAGTAGTTGAAGTGAAATCTGTCTTTAAGAAGAGATGAATAATCACTGAGACACATTGCACGTACTGTGAAACATTTTTGGCATAAAATGAAAAGCACGTATTGTATTTGTAACCAACATACCTTAAAAAGGGAGCAAAGATTGATCTCTCAGACACAGGGTCGAAGATCTATAACAAACTCCATACAATGCATGCTGTTTGCATTTAGTAATCATACTCTGTTCTGTGTAACTAGAAACAAGATTCATTGAAGACAATAATTCAGCAGCCTTTTTTGCCATAGTGTTTTACTACAATCCCATTATCCTGCCATATTACGTTTTACAGTATGTGTGCAAGTCCCATAAATACATGAGCCTATGTAAAATAGGCAGCAATGACTCTCACTGCTTTCTGAACTCTGCAGGTTGTGAATTTTATGTGGGTTTTGCATTTTGTTGATGTGTTTGCAGCGGGATGTATACTGCCCAGAAGAGAAATTATTTTATATTTCCATTAAAAGCTACAGCAGTAAATAAGCCATCAGAACTCACGCAGATATTCACTGGAACTTCTGCAGCAGTCCATTAAAGTGTCAAAATCCGTGTTAAAAATTTGAAAAAGTATCTGGATACAGCCCCATTTAAACCTTAAATATATATTTGGATATAAATGATAAAGATATTTTAGAGTATTCTGCAGACCTCTGCAGGGCTCTCAAGACGAGTTCATCACTCAGCACAACAGCAGATGCAGAAGGATCTGCAAGTCATTGATACCCAAATATGAACTCTTCAGAGATTTAATCTCAGAAGGTATTTACGTCTAACAAAAGAAATTTGGAATAAATCTCCAGGTCAACTTCTGCTCCAATTGACTTTATCAGAGCTCCAGTTGGGACTTGGCTCCCCAGGCTAACACAGAACTGCAGCTCTCCCATTTAGCAGCATAAGCACTGCAGCACTGCTCTGGCAAAGGAGAAGAAACCAGAAAGCAAAAGGGTTCGTTTGATTTTCTTTACATGAAAGCCTGCTGTTTAGAAATGCTGATCTCTAGTATCAGCGAGTTGGAAGACTCATTACTAATGTGCCCACAACCAACATCACAGCCCTGACCAGAAGAGAACTTAAAAACAGATGCCTAAAAAGATTACTAGCAAAAATCAGCTACAAAATTAAGTCTTAATTTGTTCCCACACCCCAAATTCCACTCTTATGCACTGCTAATGTAATGTACAGAATAAAGATTACCCTAAACTTCACTAAATGCATATTGACCAAGTCTTTTCCAGGCTCCAGTTCAACAACCATCACAGAGTGCAATGTCACGACCATCGAGAAGCAGACAGGAAAGAAATGCCATCAATGAACCAGAGAGGATGCTGTAATTTATTCTGTTTGCTGACTCCAGGATCCTGTGGAAAGCACCAGGATCTATTAGTAATATTGATTCCAGATGCAGCCCAACTACAGACTTGCACGAAAGGACAGAATCAAGTTGTTCAATTCTTCATTATTTCATTTCTGAAGTAAACAAATGTGCCACTGAGAGGCACTGAGTCCAATGCTGAGTACGTTCTTAAAATTAATAGAAGAATAACCTTTGGCAAGAGAAGAGGAAAACATTCAGGCATGGCAATTATGGTTACCGACCTGCCAACATTATGGATATGAAATCTTACCCAAGTTGCTTTATATAGTCAGCAACAGTAGGTATGAACACAACTAGACCATGTTAATAGTACGATGTAATACATAGAAAGGAGCAGTAAACACATACTTGAGGATGAGGGCTCAGCATCCATTGCAGAAACCTGCCCCTCCTTTGCTTTGCACTGATCTAAAGCCAAGATTTGGAAAGAGAGAGCAGTGGGGCTTAGGGACCCAGCTGGGTTTAATTCCTTTACATCTTGATAAATACACGCAAAAGGTTACAGGTTCTTTTTCACCAAATATGGCAGCAGAGACCTGAGGCTGAGCACCCATCTGGCAGCTCCCAGAAACCACCAGCAGACGTGGGTTCATCATCCTATCCAACTCCTGTGCTACACCACAACTGCAGCACTGCACACACCCTGAGCTAAACGAAGCCTCTGTTGCACACAATTAATAAATGTATCTATGGGGAGAATCTCTTGTGGGGATTGTGAGCCAGAACTGTCTCTTCCCTGGGCCAACACTGCATCAATTGTGAGAGAAATGGCTCTGGTCCCATCCGATCTGTGCCAGCAGAGATTGTTACATTCAAACCAACATTTGCCACAGCAGGGGACTATCAGATGCTCTACTCGAAAGGCTGGATTTTCTTTTTGTTTTGTTGTTTAACTCATAAAAAAAAAGAATTTATTTGGGTTGGGTGCCGATGCCTGCAAGCACAGCTGCTCACCAGCTCTGTTTTGCTTACCGTGCAAATGCACCTGAGATGATGATTTTAAACCTTTCTGCATTATGCCCAGTGTCAGGATTTGGGTTTTGTTGCTCGTACTGCTGTGGCAATGTGCTGCATGCACTCAGCAACCTCCCAAAGCACAACTTCCTTACATTTCTCCACTTACAGGAGCAAACTCTAGAGGTGGGCAACCTAGAAAAGGCAGCGGAGGCAGAAATACAGGCTGATCTATGGGGCTGACAGCAGCTAATTCCTGGGCTTGCATACAAACAGAAAGGCTGAGCATCTTAGGAGCAAGGTGCATTGACCTGGATGCTTCAAAGGCCACAGAATGTTCATTATTGGTAACAGTTGGGCACTTTCAACAGCATTTCGTGCACGAGAGATGAACTTCGGCTCTATGAAGACAGTCATCACATTCTTGGAAAGAGAATGCAGATTTAGAGAGATCCTTTTCTATATGTCTTTTACTTCTTCAGTCCCAGCTGACACAAGCAACTGCAATTTGCTGCTAAATGAGTCAAGACAGCACAGTGCATTTCAAAGCAGCATTAAATCCAGAGCTTGCCTCAGCAGGATTTGGAGCTCTTGATTCGTGCCCGTGTGACATTAAAGCTGAATTAGAATACTGCAAATTCCTTATTTGTAATCCTCCTTGGTTGTTTGTTTTCACTAATGTGTTATCCATCTTAAAGACCATTTACTACAAGTGAACTGTGTGAGCACACAAAGCACTGACAATGTTACATTGGCTCCCATTATTTGTAAATTAATTCATACAAGGCAGGTCTTATGTCATACATAGTCTGGATACATTACATCTATGGATCCAAATCTTTAATCCATACTTTACTACCTCCTCTTTTATATATTGCATACAGAAAGTAATAAGAAACCTTAATCCAGATACTTTCACTGCTGGCAATGATGAGATATTGAAGCCGTATTAATTTTGGAACAGTGTAAAAGTAGAAATTTCTCTCAATAACACCAAAATTGATCTAGAGGAATTCTCTCTGGAGAATATCTGTGAGGTTTGGTCTACACCACAGTAATGTCATCCCCAAAATAAAGAAAAAGATGCAATACTGAGGCACCACTGGCAGAGATGCTGACTGTGAGGGCATCTCAGCAGTCTCACAGAGCTAATGACTGAGGATTTGGGAGATTAAGCCACAGCGTAGGACATCTTTATCCTCAGATTTAACAATTCCTCAGCACCTTCAAGCTGCAGAAAAATAATTCCAGAAGTGAAGATTTATATTGTTGATAATGGGGCAGGCTCACTGAAATAATGGAACTGAACTTAAATTTCATTCCACCGTGAAGTGTGTGTCCCTCACCGAGCTGCATGGTGTGATTCAAGGTTTGGCTGCACCAGTCCTTCATCACCATGGGCAGAAATAAATCACTCAGTTAATTTGTTCCTATGGCAGGCACAGAACTGTGTGCTCTTTGGGAAAATAATGGTGCTGTATTTTTGCACTTGATGGACAGAATAATCAGAATCTTCTCCAAGGGGTTCAGGCAGACGCTGGCACAGTAACACAAATGGGGTGAGAGTCTCCTGTCCATTTTCCCCATACCATGATTAGCATCTATTCTGCATCTACTAAAACCAACGTCAGCTTCATCCATAGTTACTTCAAGTCTTATCTATGACTTCATCCAAACTCTAAAGAGAGAAATTCTTGTTTTCAAACCATTCAGCCTCAGGTTTTACAGCATTCTACGTTTCCTGGTACTGTACACACAGCCAACAATTATTGAGCAAAACTTGTGGGCTCTCTCTGTTACTTCTTATCCACGTACTTAACAGGGTAGGTCTCCCATAACTTGAAAATACCAAATGAGTTTACAACGTGGAACTTTGCCACAGACCAGAGCCATTACTCATTTGAACACTTAATTATTTTTCACAAGACAGTTTACCTTGATGAGTACAGAATTAGCCTTGAATCCTTTATGTGAAGCCTTTATGTGAGATTTTACTGTCCAGAGCAAATATGACCTGTTACGATATACAGGCTTTATTAGCAGCAATAACAATTTTACCATCAGCATCAGTAAATCAGGGCTTTCTGAGAACTCTGCAATTTTATCTGTAGAAAACAACTGAAATGCCAGTTTTTCCATTCAGTATCATTCCTAACTTCCCAAAAGGACAGATATTCTGCTTGACTGTTGACCGTAAAGCCAACAATTCTAAAATCCTCTGTAAAATTTAAACAGCGTTCACCATTTTTTCCTCAAATGGTCCAATTCCAACAAAGACTGCATTCTGTGGACATTTAACCATGCATAAATTGAAAAACCAGACAAATGCAGGTAATCAGCTCAGCAAACCATGCTTGTTAGGTAGAAGTTCACCTATTTACTCAATAGGTAACAGGTACCCGTTTCTTCATTGCTTGTTTCTTTGGATCTCAAGGAGTCCACATGGGATTTCTACAAATTATCACCTGAAAACTTTCTGCTCACCTCCAAACATGTATTATTAGAAGCAGTAACAAAAGCAAAGCAACTCAAATCCCCAAAATTGTCAACGTAGAACAACACACGTTGATTCTGTGTGGAGAACCCAACTTTTTGCAATGGGGAGCACAGCCACCAACGCTGGGCATGGAGAAACCTGCAGTGCTGAGTTCCTTCTTGTGTGTCGTGCAAAAAACCCACCTCAGCTGCAGGGACGCCCTCGGGGGGCCGGCAGTGCAGAACGATCATCCCTTCAATAGGAACCTCCTTCCCTTGGGGGTCTTGCTCAAAGTTTTTCCTTAAATCTGCAGAATTCAATACAAAAAAAAACTCATTACAATTCCAAGACATCCGAAGAACATCAGAAGGTTTATTCTACTCACAAGCGATGCGGACGGATGCTTTCCTGCTCTTTGAGGTCCCCAGATGGCTCCATGCCACGCACTGACACCAGTAATCTTCTGGTCCATGAAAGTCCTCCACCTGCTGCCTCGTCACATTGATGAACACCTCTCGAACTTTCAGGCCTGAAGGGGAAAGATACAGAAAATTGAGTGATACGAGCTACCTTCCTCGGGCATAAAGCGAAGCTTAGCAGACGCTTTTCTTTTAATTAAACAATTCCATTTTTTTAATCAAGGCAAAGTTTTAATTACTTTGACAATAATATATTACCATTAATTAAATCCTAAAAGCTGAGTAGGTCATAATGCATCAAATGAAACGAATTACCCACCCACTTTGGCCTTTGCAAGAGTGTAATGCTTCAGAAACTTTTTCTCACATGCCTTCCATCACTTGGAGGGATTATTTGGCATTGTATAACATAAGGTGAAATTGTATTCCCATTTACCACTCTCAGTGTACCTGAAGCTCTTTCTGAAGCACCCTGGTGGATCCACATCCATCACCCCCAAGTCAAACAACCAGAACTATGCAAAAGTGATAGCAATGAAACAGGTTCATATAGATAACTTAGAAAAGAATCTCATGGAATAATGAAGGCAAACCAGGAATAACGATGGGAAGAGTCTTGTGCTTTTTTTTTTTCCTCCTGGTGCCATTTCCATAACTCCCCACACACAGCCAACATTCAGCAGCATTGCCCTTCAGAGCAGAATCTTTTGTTTCAGACAAGATAACACAAATGGAGGCCTTCTAAACCTGACACCTTATTTTATACACTCGCAATGTTTGCTGTATCCGTATGCTAAATCTGTAACTACCTTTGTATGACAACGTTGGGGAGAGAAAATATAATCCAAATCACTGTTAAGAGGCATTAAGAATCACTTAGGAGAGCTAGTCAGAAAGACATTAATTTGAAAATTGGAAAAAAAGATCATGCCTACTACTTTCTTCCTTCTCTCCTCTCTTGCAGTCCCAAGGTACTTATTTCCCCTTCACTGGAAATGAATGAAAACTCAATCTCAAAATATTTCATGCCTGTGAATTTATAAAGCACCACGAAATTTCTAAACCTGAACTCCATAAAAATTGGCTTCCACTTAATCTCAGGCATCATTAACAAATGGCTGGGTACTTCACTTCTGGAAGGCACCAGGAAGTCAGCCTGGTCCTCTGACAAACAAGAACTGAGGCCACTGGAGATGCTCACTGGAGAGCAGTGGGGGAAAGCAGAGAAACTATAAAGCAATACAACATTTTTGTTATGTTTCCAGCAATAGGCAAATTATTTCTTTTCATTTCTCCTGTTTGGCTTGCCATATTTCCCAAGGACATCTTAAGATACGGCCAAACCTACGAGAGCTTCCTCAGTTGCTTTGAAAATCATTTTAGCAGCTCAAATATTTATCCATGCTGTAATAAACAAACTGGTTGTTTCTATTTGTGCTTTGTTTTTATTATGTTGATGCATTTGTCAACAAAATTGTTTACAGAAGCTTCCCTTTGTTTTCTGTAATGATGAAAACATCACTGGCAGGATCCAGCAGTTCTGTTGGAAATCCCCCTCCCTGCTGACATGGGCTGTAAGACATACAATGAAACTGCACCATCTCAAAGTAAACACCCAGGCTGCTCTGAGAGCAATGAATCCCCAAGTTCTCAGCCATACAACCTTCCTGTAGAGTGATGTTTATGGCTAAGTGATAACAGCAGCCACAGAGTTCCATTAGAGACCCTTGGAGTCCTGGTGACCTGACACAGCAGGTCCCAGTGGCTCTGAACATTTCTCATTCTGTCATGCTGGATAACACTGACAGATGCATATTTTATTGATACTGTATACATGACAAATCAAGCTGTGTGCAATCCCTGGACGATTTCAAAGCTCCAGAGCCTCAAAAGCTCAAGCCTCCAAATCCAAGCTAATTTGCAGCCATGTCCAACGAGGTTGCAACCCATCTACTTAAAGACTTCTTTGACAAGGATAAAAAAAACAATCAGTCCTTGACAAACAGTGACCTTTCTGAGATGGCTGTCTCCAGTCAGGGATCACTCACCCAGCACTCAATTAGCTGATGCACATTGCTGTGCAGCCACGTACATCCTATCAGCCTGTGAGTCTGCACTGCCTACAAACACAACGCTGCTCTGTGCATTGCCATGAAGCTGCAGCAGCAGCCTGAACTGCTATCAAGGTGAGAAGTTTGCACAGCATCCTGCTGTACCCAAGTACCTATAGCTAACCTCCCTCCCATGGTCAGCTTATTCCCACCACGACCTCAAATAGCATCTTCCTGGGGAAAACCCACTCATCCCTTCACCAGCCATCAGCTCCTACCCCACCTGGTTATGATACACTCCATCTCTCCTGAACTCTCCCAAATTTCCAAGCTACTCAAGGAATTTTTGGAAGCAGTGAACAGAAGTGAGGAGTTGGGAACTGCACATTACACAGCTGCTGGTGCAAGCAACAGCACCTTTACTGATTACCAACCTGAAAAAGCATCACATGTGGAAGAGCAGAAGCCATTTCTAGGCTCGTTGATGCTGTACAAAGCTGAGCAGTCACCACTAAAAAAAGGCAGCTATAGATTTGGGTTTGTTAAGGCAGAATGCTCTCCAGCCCAGCTCTTCCTTTCACCAACATGTTTATTAATATTAATTGATATACGTCAGCCTGAAGCAACATACTTAATGAGCTTCGAATCAGGCAGCCAAACAGTGCATGATTTTGAGAGATGCAGTGAGAAGGGGAGAAGCAGGACAGGAATTCAGCCCCTTGGACTCTCCTGCTTTGTCAATCCATAAAACAGATGCATCCAAAAATAACAGAATTGAGGTTGGAGGGGACCTCCAGAGGACATCCACTCTTTGGGGAAAGTTGTTTGTGTGTTGTCTATGGAGAAAGTACACCTATTTTCACTTATTTTAGATCCAACTACAGAAAGCAAACCCACGGGGAACAGAGGCATATATTCTTCATTTATCATCACTGTATTTCACCAGCAGATATATTCACTCACCATCTGCGTCTCAAAAATGCCAGAGAAAACATTCATAGGAAATGACACAGAGGAAAAAAAAAATATCCAGGCAAATAAAAACAGGCACGTCATAAACAAGAACAACATTTTACCTGTAACTTGTGTAACTCTAATAAGCACTGCAAGTCAACCCTTGAAATTATTGTGCAAATTATAACCATCATCTTTTGTTACACAGCACAGCCTTACAGAATATAAAATTATGACTGTGGTACTGAGATGCTAATAAGCTTTCTGCACCGTTGGATGGTTTAGCTGCAGATAGACTAATGTTGGCAGCAGATGAATAATTGCTCTCCATGTACTAAACATAACAGAGCTGCACAGAACTTCAGCATTTGTCAGCTTTATTTGTTTAAATGAGAAAAACGCTGACAGCAGTTATTGCTGTAATCCTTTTATTTATCAGACAAGGAAACTCGAGTTACTTTTAGTGCTCTGATCCTGCGGTAAAACCAGAAGTTGAGATATTTGTAAACTAATTTGGAGGTGCAGCCCTCAACATTCAGGAAAAAAGAGAAGAAAAGCAGAAGGAAATGCGCCAAACTATAACTATAGATTATATATTATCACATTATATCATAGATATCACATTGTATTATATATTATATTCTTATCACAGTAGGATCTATTAGCTCAGGCTCTTGTTTTCTGAGCACACAGAGTGAGCAAAGTTCCCCTGCTGCAGTGCTTATGGAACGAACAACAAAAGGCAGACTGTGGATCTCTATCCCCTTTTTGTAGCTCAGGAACTAAGGCAGAAGATGAAATAATTGGGTTTGTAACTGAGCAGTGGACCACAGCAGTGCATCCATCAGTCACGGCACGTGCTGCCTTACCTGCCCTGACTTCTTACATCAGCAGCAGCAAAGCCACCGCAGCACAGACTGCAATGCAAACCATCAGCTCCCCAGAACCCTTGATAGACCCTCAGGCAGCCAGCTCGTGTCAGCCCAGTGTTTAACTACAAACCACACAGATCTACAGAATCGATGCCCTTCCTTTCAGGTTCACATACTGGTTCTCATTATGTGCACTCCTTGCACAGCCTGGCTAAGAACACACAGGCAGGAATTTGCAGAGATGCTAAGATGCGCGTCTTGCTCACTTATTTGTTTCTATTCTTCACCACTATTCTACTATTCTTCTCCAAATTCCCATCACATACCAAAGAGCAGAAGGATGGAAAAGGGCAGCCCCATTTTCGTGCAGCATGACTTCCTTTTGGTGAACGCATTGACACTCATTAACCATTGTGCCATAAATTTGAGTGCAGTTTCTCACAGATGGAGCCCACGCAGTGTGCAGGACGTTGAGTGTTTGGTAGCAGAAATGTTTATTCCCTGGATTTGGCTCCAGAGATGAGAGCTCTGTCAGAGCACTCGTTTACTCCCCTCAAAAAACCTCACGTCTGATGTTTCCTGAAGGGCTGGGGAAAGGTTCTGAAGTAGTTTGTGGGTATGGATACATCTGGGAGAGAAGAACATCCAGGCCTGTCCTTCACAGCTCACCCAACGTAGCCTTTCTTTGTGCCTTTCTGCATGCTGAGGATCATCACGGCTGCTTTCAGAACACATTAACTATTGGGATCACGCCCATGTGCAGACAGCAAACAATACTTTTAGTGCTAGCTCTGCCCTTGGGCTAAATTCAAATCTGCATCGTTTATATTCCAGATCCCATTTGCTAAGTCTGTGCCTCCATGTCTCAAAACTCAGTGTTACCGTGTGTTATTTAAAAGCAAAACAGAAAACCTACCACCTAATGTTGCTTCATCTTTTTTTATTCTATTATTAATCCAAGGCTTATAAAACATAATTGCAGTATTCACAAGACAGCTTTTCATTAACCATATGGAAGAAAAACATTTAGGAACGACATTTCTTCTATATTGATTCAGCAGTGCCTTTAGAAGTAAAGGTTACGCCTATTAAATTCTTTTTGAAAAGGTAACTGTAGAAATTAGAGCTCACTCAGATTAGCATTTACAAAAAGCTGCTAGGATGAAATTTCTTCAGAATGTGTCACTTAAAGTGAATGCCAAACACCACTGTCACTTTAGGAGATGTACCTTCTTTTTTAAATGTGGGTTTTTTTCCCCCCCTTTAAAGAGGAATTTCTGGTATTGATGGAGAGGATGTTGTGCCTACGCTGCTATTTCCAACCCGTGGAGTTGCCTAGCAATCGTGGAAGTTAAAAAGAGGAGGAAAGCAATAACAAAACCGAATTGTGAAATTACAAGACGGCGCAGCATTAAATTGGTTTGCAATACTTATCAAGATGCTTTTAAATGAGGAAAGATAGAGGGTGTGTTGGAAGCACGATAAAAATCTGTTGATCGCTTTCAACTTTCTCCCTTCTTGTTTCTCTTCCTTTAGAGAGAGACGCTTCTACACAATAGATTTCTCCTACTGAACTTTGATACTTAGCAAATAACCATTCCTTCAGCTCAGTGCACCCCGCAGCTCTTTGCCATTCAACTGTGTCACAGCCCCAGTGCTGTCTGTGCTCTGCTCTGTTCCACGCAGTGCTAACAGACACCACGTTCAGTTGCACCTCCCCAAGGATGCTGCCCTTACCTGTGGTCTCATCCATGCTTTCCTCCGACACGTGCTCGTTTTGGTGGACCCATTCACCATTGCACTTGAAGAAAATCTGCATGGCTGGCATGGCTTTGCAGCGTAAGACAATGGGGTTGCTTTTGATAATGTAGGCATCATCTGGTTCCTCCATGAAGTGAGGCAGCGTTCCAGGAGCAGATGGGATGGACTCTGGAAGGGCTTCGCTGTTATCATTTCCTGAAAGGGGCAGAAAGGAAAACACACATTTTTCACGTTGCTTTATTTTTGTATTATTTAACTGGCTATAAACCACATTTGTGTTTCATTAAAAACTAATTTTATTAAAGAAAAACTTGAAGAATGCAATAGTTGTCAGGACTGCTGTGCTTTCCAACTTGGTGCACGCCAAGACAAAACAATAATGTGAGAACTTCCAGGGAAATCAGAACATCAAAAAAAGGCATCATCCATACTGCCAAGACTTATAGATTGGTAAAGAAAAACTGAATGGGTCACCATACATCATACAAGATGCCCGTGGAAGAAGTCAAACTAAACCTTATTCTCTTGAGCAGCATTCAGAGCTATGACCACCAAAGCTCCCCTTCTTTCCAATGCTGACTTTCCTTCAAACAGTTGCTGCACATTTAAAGGAGCTCAGAGTACTAACCATGGAGAAACGTACTGATGTGAGCAGCGTTACTGCAGCACTCCAGCAGTGAAATAAACAAACTGCCTTTCCAAACCCACATAGAGGAAGCGTTCAATACGCTCCTATACTGATCCCCCCTTCCTGCAGCCCTTTAAGGTGCTGCAGAAGTTGAAAAACTGGGGTCTGTAGGGATACAGCCTGCAGGGAGTAAGGCTGCACCATGGGCAGGAGGATCCAAAGGCACTCAATCAGCATGTGTCCTATTTTCTGTTTCTCTGCTTAGATGTGAAAGCAGAAGCACTCAAACAATAATGAGCATATGACATCTATTTTTTAATAGAAATAACCCTGCTTAATCCTCTGTATGTATATTTGAAACTATACACAGTGTACGTGATGGGAAACAATTATATTTCCGAGTGAGACCGAGAGACTTCCATTTTTCACAATGTTTTAAACTACATTTTTAGTGTACTTTATAAAATATTATCATAATTCTTAGCGTTTTACTACTGAACAGTTATGCCAATTTTCATCTTGTCAGTCTTCAGTAATACTGCGTCCCTGCAGGCCTTATTAAATCCATGCTTTATAGAATGACACTTTTGCTGTTTCTTAAGAATTCAGAGAGGCACAGGAATCCCACTCTGCCATCAATTCTTTGAGTGCTCCGCGAGGCAGCAATGAGTTCGTGTGGGTTAAGGCTGGGTCAGAAGGGACCCCAAAACCCATTGCTTCCATCCATCCTCCATTGGGCTGAAAAGGGATGGCCTCAGGCACCTCCAGGGATATCAGGAATAGTGGAAGACTTTGGGAAGAACAGTGGACAGCTTTACAGGGATCCCTTTAGTCGGAGGACTCAGCGTCGTACTATTTGCTAAATTTGCTGTTCAGAGTGAGTTACAAAGGATGAAACCCAAACTGTGCTGAAATGAAGGGCGTAATTGTGCTCACAGGTGAGGTTGGGACTTAACAGCAACACACAGCCCTGGTGTTACTGGGTTACGAGTACCTGCAAACAACAGACACCACTCGTTTACTACTTGTGCTTTTTAATTTCACACATCTTTCTTTTCTGTTTTCTTTCAACGGTACCTCACTCGTTTTAACATCCATCCAAAGCCTGCTGGAACTTTATAAGGGTTTTGATTTCAAGTTATTGCAGCTGTCAGCCTTCAAGGTTCAGCCATATGTACTCACAGGAAGGCGGCTGTTTCAACCACAACAGTGAATGACAGAGGACAGAACTACTAAATGCAATCCCTGTGTAGCACTCATACTAATTAAGTAGTTCTGTATCATTTACCAGCGGTGCTGAATAAGTAATAATTGGATTCAATTTCAACGTATAGAGTTTCAAGAAAAATTATGCAGCGAGACTCATCAGCATGCATGTTTGATTACTGTCCACTCTTCCCTGTTTCCTGCATTGTCAATCTTTGCTAAATACCACGTCCCTATAGACTTCAGTAAATCCATGTGGCAGAGGAAATAACAAAGGCATTAAAGGATTTCACACAGGCAACAGAATCTCGTATTTCCATCAATGTCTGCGTGGCTGCCAAAAAAAAAACAACCCACCCACATTTCTGCAGGGTCAGATGGTTAAAAGAATGAAGGCAAATCGCACTGAAGTTGCTTTTCCAACTAATGGCCCCTGTTTAGTTACAAAAACTGCTCCCCACTGAAGGAATGTGTCTACAGGGGATTGCAGGTGGAAGTCAGGCATTGCTTACAAACATGATACTGTGGGGTTTCCCATATAGTTCCCACTGGAAGTCACAAGTGCAGGGCACATCTCAGAGACCCAACCTCAAGTGGTAGTGTGTGAAACTCAGAGCCTTCCTATGGATATAAAGTATAAACTTCCAGCAGCTGTACCATAATCCTCCCCATCAAATATTTGGGCGACAGGTGGAAAATTGTTCTGCCAGCTGAGGGAAGACAAAATCCATTCCTCCTGGCAATTTTCTGCAATGAAAACTCAAAGAAAAAAAAATAAAATGAATGTGCAATAAGTTGTGGAAATAAATCTAAAATATTATCACGCAAAAGCAGCGCGCTCAAAATCTTTAGCTGCAAACAAACCTCGCTTATCTGAATTGTAAAGAATTCTATTTCTTTAGCATAGGACTGGATGCTTCCACTTGGAGCTTCATTTTACACCTGTTTCTGTGTTGTTGTTGTTTTTTTCCCATTTCACTCTGACAGCACTGTGTGGCTTCTTCAATCACAGCTTTTAAAGCATCGTGAAGCCTGACAATGTATCTGGGCAGGAGGCATTGGCAGTTCCAGTTTCCCAAAGGTCAAGTCTGCAAATGGACATTGTGACTGTGAGCTGGCAATGCAGCCAGCAGCCCAGTGCCACAGATCTCAGTTCCCATTCTATTAAAACCATGCTAAGCTGCATACGATATTTGTATTTTAGAAGGCTTTGGATGACACTGCATCCTTGTGAACAGAAATAGGGAGCTAAACTCAGGAAATCCGTCGTCTGCAACGAGATTAAAAATCAAGGCAAATATCTATTCATCTATTTGCTTTAACAATCTCTTCTTATGTAACCTACTCTACATCTACAAAGCTGTAAAGGTTCAGTGCTTTTTCCAGCAGCGATAAAACGGACATTGAGAGAAAGCCCTGTTGTACACAGAAGGTTATCTGTGAGCTCAGGAGTGATGAGTGGAACTCAGGAGAATGACAGAACGACCTGAAGCACTTGGAAGCAACTGAGCCAACTTGAATAATTCACTGCTTCGTGGTGAAAAAACCCACGAGAACTGCTTGTGTCTGCTGAAGGATGAGCCAACGCTTTGATCTGGACCAACCAACAAGAAACACACATGGGAAGCCTTCACTGTGAGCTGTACTTTCCTTAGAGAGGAAAGGAGAGAAGCTGTACTTTCCTTACATGATCCTATTTCTCTGAACAGACCCCTTTTTCCCCACTTTTCACCAAACAACAGCAACAACACTATAATCCAAACGCCTTTTCTCACAGGATCCGTTTGAAAGAAACCCAACGATGTCAACAGCATTTTGCTGTAACAATAAAAGCCTCTGAAGTACGGCTCTGTAAGTGAGCACAACTGCTTTCAATGACAAGAATTTGTGTGCCAACGTGACCCAGGCCATCTCCTCAATCCTCCTTTATTCCGTTCTCCTTCCCTCTATCAGCCTGTTTCAGTAACGCTTCTTTTCCCCATGAATTTCATGTTAGCTGACATTGTGCTGTCCCTCCATCCCTGCTGTTGCACAGAACTCATAGCACTAACTTTCTAGAAACACTTTTAATGGATTACAGGAGGGTACTGTGTTTGTTTCCATCAGTAAGAATTAATATGTTCATGAAACAGAGGTCTTTTTAGTGCCAATAAAGATTAACATTACGCTATCATAATCCTTTATGTATTCTAAACCTATCTATAATCAAAGCTATTCATGTTTTTAAAAAGGATATATTCCGTTTATTAAAAATTAAGTGGATTACAAACTTGAGGAATCTTTCATATGTTCAACATTCAACATCCATTTTTTTTTCCTTTATGCATTAGCAAGGAATATCAATCTCTAAAGGAAAAAGACTCCCTAGCATTCTAGAGAGACAAATCAGTGACACAGAAATGCAACATGTGAAAAATAGCAAACCACAAGAAACAGAAAAAAACAACTTTAAAAGCAAAATGGGAAAACACGTGATAATACCTGATTGTATGCACACAGAGAATCAAATGTATGAGGATAACCACTGTGTATTTAGCAGTCAGCCTGAAAACACCACGGCCTCACCAGTGTTCTGAATGAGCAAAACACACCTAAAACCTTCCTAGGTACAACACAGCTACCATAACATGCTGACCAGACAGAGGTTAGCTTCAATGGCAATAGCATCAGTTACATGAATGTTAAGAATTCCCTGGAAACACATCGTATTTGTCAGCAGGTTGTAGGAGATGGAGGAGACTTCAGCATCTCACATCTCCAGCTGGTGCCATAGGACCACCAGATGTGCCACACCTCTGGGCTCAGCAGATTGCACTGAAGGTTCAGGCTCTGCTGTTGCCTGTTTTAAGGACAAGAAATAAACAGCAAGAAAAAAATTCTGAATAAATTCACACGCATCATTGGGTTTGCTGATGTTACACGTGCCTCATATTGCTACCAGGTGCAATGGTTGCCATTACAAAGTCAGTATTTCCTTACAGCTCCTTCACTATGGAACAAGTCTATAAGGCAGCTGGAAAAATTTAGCATAGAAATACATGACCAAGCAGGAGAGGGGGAAGTGAAGAACTCTGGAGAGCCTTGCTTGGATTCTGATGTGTAGATACCTCACGTTGTCTTGAAAGCTACACATATTTCTTAGTAGTCTGGTCTTCTGCTCTAGGAACAGACTTCTCCCAAGTACAATTATTGACTTAACACAGCTGCTTATCAAGCCCTGGGTCAAAACACAGTACCTGCTGATGCAAGCACTTGGAGCTCAGCAGCAGAGCAATAATAAATATAATAAATTTGTACCCAGCTCATAATCACACCTGTGGTACAACGCTCATTCTTAGCTGCAGCAGCATTTTATTTACTGAATGAGCCACCAGAGCTCCTTCCACGAACTCAATTCACACATCAATTGTCATTATTAAGGCTCAAGGCTTTGACGTGCCCAGCAGCCAATGCAGCTGCAGGAGGAGATGCTCACTGCAGAGCCATTGGCATTCTGCTTCAAGAAGAGTTTTGTTTGCAAGCAAGTAATAAGCCTGTCATACATTTGCTGATAATATATTAAGAAGGGGCCAAAGAAAACCCACACGTACACCAAACTGATTTTCTTTTAAAACCACTGTAACAGCAAAGCTGCTCTACAGATAAATGTCAGTTTAATTTTTTTTGTACAATGATGAAGGGAAAAAAAATTTCTTCCTCCATCACAGAATAATGCCAGCAACTCCTGACAACACGTGTCTCCCAGCAAAGCTTCTCAATGCTTTTCTTTGGCTGCCTGCACAGAAAGGTAAGCAGTATCTGTTTAATGCTGTGCTTATGATCTCAGCACAAACTCTCCCTGGCTGTTGTCCATCTGAGCTTTCAGGTCCCTCCAATCCAGCAGAAAAGGTGCCAACGACCTGATGCTCTCAAATAGCACGTGACTGCATTGAAGATAAAGACAAAAAACCAACATATACTGCCTTTAAGACAGAAACAGAAGTACCAGGAATCCTAATTTGTCCAAAAGACCGACATCTAAAGTAGAACTTCTATTCAGCTAAAAAAATCTCAAAGCAAAAAAAATCAACCTGTAGGTTGTAAACATGCAAACATTCACCACCAAGTCAGAGTTCTGAAACTCAGGTAAAAATTTGGCTGTATCACTGCATAGACAAAGCCTGGCTTGGCCTTCAAACCTCACAAGGTCACGGTCTGATCCCAAGCCATCCAATGCCCCAAGGATTTTGGTCTGTATGGAAGCTGCCATAACCAGGGATGACACGGATCCTGAGGGGTGTGCAGAGAGCAATGGAAGCATGCTGACTTGTATTCTGGTCAGAAATAGCTCTTCTGCTTACAAGCTCTAATCATAGCATCACCTAAAATATCTTTCCCATTGGAAAAGTTGGCACTTTTCATTTATTTTCTTCTTTTGCCTTATACTGTAACCTTGCTGTGAATCAAACTCAAATATCAGTCGCTGTCAGAGGTAAATTACAGTATGGCACATGACATTTAAATCACTCCTATCTGAATAGACACTATCACCATTCCAAATACAAAAGGAACTTCCCCCTCTCACCTATTCCTTTTTTTTTTTTTCTCCCAAGCTCATTACCAACAGTGCAAGCAGAACAAAATACGAATCACTGGGTTTCTTTGGGCTTAAAGATTTCTTTTATAAATGTATAAATTAAATTAAAACCAGCACCTGGCCTGAGGTGAAGCATAGTTATACTGGCAAGAAAGTCAATGACAAGAGAAATAAGAGGTCACATTTCTACCCTTGCATTTGCAAACAGTGCTCTCGAGCTCCTCCTTAGAAAACATGACCTCTTACAGTCTACTTTATCCAAAACTGCACTAGTAGTCATATGTACATGCAGTTATTCCATCTTAATTCCTGCCCCAGTGGCGTTCATTAGAAAATCCAACGTTACCACCAGTAATTCATCCCAAGAAAAGTGAAAGTGCACTTCTGCTCACAAATCATATAAAGTTCCTCAAAACGTAGAAATAAAATAAATCACGGAGTCTTCAGTACACAAACTGTTCACCAGCAAACACTCCCCCCTCCCCCCCCTTTGTTTTTTTAGGTCATGTTCTCACTAAATACCAAATGTGTCTCTCGTACTCTGAAATACTTCTAGAAGAAATAGACCAAGACATGAGGAAGGAAGAGAGCTCTTTAAACCGCCTTACTTGCTCCTGAAATGATGTAGAAGACAGGAATACAGCTACGATGAGACCTGAGTTCAGGTGACCTTAATTACCCAGACAACACTTCATTCCATTTGCAAAACCCATGAATTAAGAGATGACCACAGCTGTGAGAAAGCAGCAGCTCCTTTTCCTCCTGGCAGGGTTTGAGACATTGCAGCCATGCGTATCTTGAGGCACTCGATAGCCAAGAGTAGAGAAAACACTGTAATTCTCAGCAACTGCCTTCTAAATCCCTAATGATCTAATTAAAAACTGGACTAAAGAATGCTGTAGTTATTTCTGCTTCTTCGGGTATCTCAAACCTAATAATATAAGAAAATAGCTAACATTAGGCATTGATAAACATCTGTAACATAGAGCACACGCTATAGAATAATAGTTCAGATGAGAAGGACACCACGTTTCCTAATTCACATCAAATACAGAATTAAAATCACATGTTAGTTTTTCTTTGTAAGTGTTTTCATTCTTTGTCTCACTTCAAACAAATTAAACAGAGCTCAACAGAGACACGTTAAATTTAACTTGACTTTAAGGGTCCTGCCTATCCTAAAAGTGACTCTATTGTGTATTGGGCATTTCAAATGTAACTGAATTTATGAAGTATATACAGTATCCCACAGCAGAGGAAAAATCCAATTAGTAGATAGCTTCTGTGTAATTAGAGAGACTCGAGTCTCAGGTGTTTTTAAGTCTTTCTGTAAATACCAATCAAAGCAACGTGACATTTACATTAACAAATATTTCCATGTGCGTATTTGCAGTAACTACATGTCATACAACAAAGGAAAAAAATAGAAAGCCAGAGTGATGGGCATTGTAGTGATCCTTGTGCTCCTCCAGAAAGGACGTGTGAGTTGGGCCATTAACTTTCTATCTATCTGCTTTTTCAAGGTAACCCTCACTCGATGAAACAGACATAAAGCCAATTGCAACAGCTAGATGAAATAACCACAGAGAGAGAAAAGTAGGACATGGAGATGGTAAAGCAAACATCTTTCACAGCCTCTTGGTATAACAGCACTGCAGACTGGGAAGTTTATTAACCCACCTGCCACATACTGGTCGTTATCCATCTGCAGCAGCATCACCTCCAATGCTCTGCATGCAACCCTATCCACCTATGGAATACTGCAATGCAAATCCTGAAGCAGCAGTTGAGATGAGAACCCCAAAGAACAATCCAGACAAAAACATACTCGTGTATTCCTGTGATCCCTCTTCAATCAAAGAAATGAATTCACCTATACTGAGAACTTTCTTGAGAGATCCTATCTTCAAAGGTCCTTCCAATAACTGAATTCACCAACAGCTGCTGTGCAGCACATGCAGAACTGCACCGTCTGTAATAAGGAACAACCTGAGAGATTCTGAATCACAGCAATTCCAGATAGCTCTGGAAAGATGTCATCCCTTGGCATGGAATGATTTCTCATGCAGCTGCTTACCAATTTCTTAATTATTATTATTATTTCCTAGCATTTTCCTTTCCAGTGAATCAGAATCAGTTCTCCACCACTTTTGCTACCTGGCAGCTGCTGTCCTATTGATCACCTGCCCGTTCGTGCAGCTGCTGCTGGGGGAGAAATAAAGAACTCCAAAACAAAGCAAAAGAGAGAAAAAAAAAAAAAAAACAACACAAAAAGATCAATTTGGAAATACTGTCTCTCGAGAACCTCCTACACCAAACACCCCTTCAGCTGACAATTTTGTGCAGCACGAAGATTTAATAATTTTCCAAACCTGACATTTTTCCATCTGAATCACACGCTACCTCGTGCAAAATCTTTTCTATACCCTGTTGCTTACTGTGTTTCAAGGAGAAGGGCATTTTAAGCTTTTGTCATATTAAAGACCTGGAAAGATGTACAGCTGTTAGCTCTGCAGCAGTTGCTCATGAGAGAAATGCATGAGAGAAATGGGTGAGAATGGCAAGCTATTCAAACACTGTGAGATTGTCTTGTTATGTGCATCAGCTAAACTCTCTTGTCCTGAAGTCTCTCCATAAGCACACACAGACCTTGAAGTAATAAAGCTCATCCACCCTTCTTTCTCCTCTTCCACCCTGCAGATCAGTTCAGGTATTCACCAGTGTTAGGGTTTACCCTTGCGTGAATTCCATTGATTTTAACCTTGTCTGCCTGTGGGGTTTCAAGCAATTTTACTAAATACTGCGTTATCTGATCTTCTATTATACAGAATGCTTTCCAAAGGAGCCTCAAGCAGACTGCTTTTGAACGCAGGCTCTGGAACATGTTTCCTAATGTTAAACATCCCTGCATTTTGGTAAGTAAGCATGTGTGCTCCAGTATTCCTGAGAGCATCCCTCATTTATCCTCTACACAGCAGCACAAGCTTCAGAATGGGACTTTTCATTGATTTTTTAGAGGGATTTCTGTGCTTTTTATTTTTTCAGATCCCATGAAATTAGAATGTTATATGCTATATTCAATTAACAACCAATATTTCTTTTCTGCATTGGTAGAAGAACCTCGATTTTTCAGGAGCCCAGGTAGAATCAGTGACTCACAAGGATGTGAGTTTCTACAGTGGCATCATCTCACACCACGCATCCCATCTCCAAGAAGGGAGGAGGACAATCAGACCAAGAGTCCACTCACATCAATTCTAACGATGACAAAAAACTCACAGCATCAAATACCAAAACGAGGGGCCTCCAATCTAACAAGAAGGTTCATATTTGTAACAGGATATTCCCACACTGAAATAAAGCATTAAGAATGCCTGGCACAATAAATTAAGAAACACCTTCTGTAATCTGATGAATAATAACACAAAGGTGATTGACTGCAAGAGGTTTAGTTGGGGTTGGCTTCCAGTACAGACACGCTTCACATCACCTTCACAACTTCCTTCAATACATTCTTAGACCTTCAGGCTTTGTGATTTCAAGATCTGCCTTCAAACACCAGATGCCCCCCACACACAAAGCCCAATCAATCTGGCAGCAGCAGAGCCAGACCTGCTGCACATCTCAGGGTTAGCACACATTCAGTAAGGAGGCTGTATTTCAATAACATTAATTTCACTAACAGTAGGACTACTTTAAAAAGCAGAAATAGGTTCCTGCATTTCAAACTGCAGCCACATCCCCAAAGGGAAGAAAACGAAAGAGCTCGGAAACAACTCTTGATAGATCTTCTCTGTGTTTTTTGGCTTCGAGTTATTCACAGATTACAGAAGCCACCATATTTTTCCCCTCCTGAGGTTACTGTATATATACCACCAGATAAATGCCAGGGAACATCATTAAACACCCAGCCATATGCAGTTTTCAGTTACAGGCAAAGAACTTGAAAAGTGAATGTCATCTTTTCATAGATGCTTGACAAGCCAACGATGCCTCGGGCTGCAACCACTGATCCATTCCCGACCTGATCCCTACTTCTTGTCCAACAACACATTGCACTCTTTATCACAACTCACCCTCAAGTGGCTGCTAGATGTTAGGTTGAACAAGCCAAGTCACTCAAGTAAAGCTTTGTGGGTTTTTTTTTAATGCCAATGTGAGTTGGACCATTTCAACTCTGCAATGGCAGCTGCTTGGTGGTGAGAAGCACTGCTGTTGTGTGTCATACAGTCTGCAAACAGAAGTATTGGACTAAATCAAGAAGTCTGCAATACAGATTTGGACTGAATGTAGTATATTTTTCACAATATGTATGTAAAGTTTCTTTCTATGGATTACATGACAGCAAACTGCAAAGAATTTCCTACCTGGTGAGGGGAGGAGGGGTAAACGACCACGCTGACACACAGCTCAGCAGCTGCTCTTAGAGCAAAAAGCTGCAATAGCATCCCAGCACGCTCCCATTTCCTCCAGCATGTCAAAAGCTACAGAATACGACATTAAAATCCATCTCCTTTCAACTCCACAAACACGATACGTTGGCTGGATTTCTCTCTGTGAGGAGACGTGGTGCTTTAGCAGCTGTGATAAATGCCCACGTTTGGTTAGTGCTGTGATGGATAAGGTACAGCTGACAGCTGTTCCCACTGAAGCCCCATGCAGCTGTGGCTGCCATATCTCACCTGCTGAGCCCTCCATGGGCAGGTAAAGCAGCATCCTGGGGCTGACATAACACAAAGCATAAAGCTGATCCAACAATATGCCCCTGATACATTCCTTTGCCATTTAAAGCCATAAAACATCATTTATTCCTTACAACACGGTGTCTGTGCTCCTATTCAAGTCCTATCTATCTAGAATCCGTCTAGAACCTTCTTTTCCTGATCCTGTATAAACAGCTAAAAATACATTTGAACTGTTGACAGTAAAGTTGCATTTCCAATTCTGCACTCGTGTTGCTTTTAAAAAGCTGATCAGATACAAACATGCTTTACAATTTCTGCCTAACTCATTGCCTTAGCATGGACAACTGCACTGATGATACAGACTCCCTGCAACCTGTCCATGCTGTGGCACCTCTTATAGCTGCCCAGCTTGATCCCATTCATCTATAGGAGAGGAAACAATGTGAAGCAGCAAGGCTTGCACATCAGAACAGTTTCACCATTCTCTAACACACAACCCAATAGAAACACACCACAGCAAGTTCTTGCCTTGCTTTTAGGAACCAAGAGCATTGGAGGCTTGAACAAATTCCTTGGTTTAAAAGTCGGATCATCTACAGACATTGTACAAAGAACAGAAAGCAGTGCTATGAGAATCAAGCTGGGATATGTGCACGAATCCAAGCTCGCAACCACAGGTTACACAATATATTCAAACAGACAAACGTGTATTACTAAAGCATGACAAATTTGTTTTGATGCTTAAGAACCTCTGCAAGTTTGTCACAAACACAGAAGCAGCAGTTCTACAAAACCAACACGTACTCAACACGGGGAGCTGGGAAAAGAAAGAATTATGCTGATCACAATCTTTTTATTAATAATGTACAAAGCCTTTGCTTCAATCTAGATTGCTTGTCAAGGCAAAAGAATCCTCAAGCCTTCCTATTTTCCTAAACAAAGCGTAGAGGTTTTTTTCTCTTCCTTCTAAATGCCAACTGATCCTCAGGAAGTCTCACATTCTGCTATTGCCATAATGAGTAAAGGCTGTTATAAAAACATACAGCACAGGTACTCAGTGAGCTAAGTCCAAAGGGATGATGACACAACAACTGACCTCCAGCAGACGTTTATCTGTCTCCTGATTCTCCCCCCATCCCATCAGGGAGCGTGAGGCTGTGTGGGGCTCAGCAATAGCAAAGAGCTCCCAGGCAGGAGCTGTGTGTGGTTCATTCTGCACAACGTGGGCACTGAGAGCAAAAGGGGAACTGAAGAGAAGGGAGTTTCACACAAGCCTGACTGCAGCCTGATGGAGAAGTCATGAAAGTAAGGGTTTTATAATAGGAACCACAAAACAAAACAGAATATTTCTGCACATGCTTGACCAAATAGATAAAAATGCGTAGCACCCTGAACTGAGCTATTGCTTGCAGTCAAATTCAACATCAAGAGGAAAGAAATAGCATCTCCTGGAAGCTGGCAGCCTATAATTACCTTCATGTAGTTAAGGATATATATCTGCACACTGAACCTGGCACCTCGTGTTTAGGAGATGCTCACAAAGCAGTTTGGGGCTGCGCAGTGCCCTGTCAGCTACATTCAACATGTCTTCCCCTGTGTTCTTTTTTCATGAAAAGCAATGAGAAAGATGAGGAAATTATTCAGGAACTGTGTTCAAATGTCTATGAACAATATTCTTTTCATATCTGCAAGATGATAAAAACCACTTGTTGCTTCAGCGCTGTTTGAATCATCTTCTCCCCAAGAAAAGCAGCATTATTAATCTAGCATGTTTATCACAGCTCTGTGATTGAAAGGCTTTTTGTTCCAGGACTTGGAAGATGTATTTGTCAAGTCTGACAGCTCTGATGCAGTCTTGCAGTGAACATCAGTGTCTGAGAAAGAACTTATGAAACCCTGAGCCCTAACAAGCAGCCAAATCTTGGTGAGGTCTGATACTCAAACTGAGAAGGAAACAATCCAGTATCTGGATGGAAACCCATCTTTCCATGTAAGGAAAAGACTCACTAGAAAGATAAAGTCCTGTGAAACAATGAAATGCTAAATAGACTTTATGTATTTCATGTATTCCATCATTTACGTATTTCATGCAGATACACCTAAAACCCATCCAGATATCTTCAATTTTAGAGCTTGAAAACTCAACGAGTAGACACGTGGTGTAGATGAGCCATAATCCTTGCTCTTGCAGTGCAGTGAACTCAGTGATGCTCCTAAGGCTGAACTTAAACACATGAATTCAGACAAACAAGCCCTCTATATGACAAACCTGAGCACACGGCCGCAGTGCTGTGATGCTGTAGTTTAAGGATTTTCCTCATTAAGAAAAACTGTAATACATGCAATAAAAAAATAATCTAACTAATGGGCCACTCCAAGCCCAAGCCCAACTAAATCAGCATCTGAGCAAAAGCAAATACAACCACCAAAGAGAAATAAAATGACTGTTGATTCACAACATGCAAAATTCAGTGCATGCATCCAAAGGAACGTTACACACTGGGTACTTTTAACAAATCAGATTTGGGTGATGTCTGCTCTTTGTGTACATAAATGTATGGAGCGTGCACAGAAATTACGCATCAAGTCTCTTTGGTGTGAAGTTGCACTGCTTCATTTTAGTGAAGAACTGAATAACTGAATCTTCTTATTGTCCACAAACACACTTGGAGGCTTATATATATATATATATATATATATATATATATATATATAATTGGTTTGACATTAAACACAAAGCTGACAGAACCCCTGTTATGTGACTTCACAAAGGTGAGAGCACAGCAGCAGCGATAGGAGCTGCCTGCACTCTGCATCCAGCCAGACTTGGACAACCTCCAATTACACCACAGCTGTTTTGTCAACGTAAGAGGAATAAATCAGAGAAGACTTATTCCTTTTGGAAAGCTGAGCAATCAGCTCATCCATCATCTTCCATCAGCAAGAACTTTTCTAAATAGAAGCAGAAGAGGAGTCAATAAAATATGCTTAAATACCACCCAGGCCTTTCCTTGCTGTGCTTTTAATTTGGTGAATAGATGCCTTCCGTTGGGCAGCACCCTGGAGATTTTGCTGGGACGTAGATTAAGTGCTCTGTGAGCATTGTGTTGCTGAATTGATCTCGGAGGTATAGCTAACCGTAATGGCCTTGAAATGCTGCCTTAAATCTCCCTGCTGCTTAATTCCAAACATTAAGGGGGGCGCATGGGGGTAAGGAAACTCTGGAGTGAAAATATAACTCTTTTTATGGTTTTATTTAAACTATCCAAACAAGGGATGTGTGTCTTAGAGGCAAGAAGCAAAAGCGTAATAATATAAAAAAAAATCTGATAGAATATATTGTTAATTAAATTAAGTTTAGCCCCCAAAGACACGTTCTGTCTCTTTTATGAGGCTTAATTAAGAATAATATAACAAACACCACCTTGAAATCACCATGTATGAATTAAGCAGTGTGGGGAGGAAAAGAGGGGAGGTAAAGGAGTTCTTAAATCACTTTGAGGATGTGCCATCCTGGTCATCTTTTATTGCTTAAGTAACATGTTCTACATGGCAAATACTTTGGTTTTTGTGATGTTGAAACTGTTTGCCCATAAAACAAAAGAAAGCAGCACAAGGGATGCTGTAGAGACCCCAGAAGCTCTTAAGTGTTGCTTTTGGTGTAGAAGAGCTCAGTATCACCTTCAAACCAACCAACCAACCCTAAAAACAATGAAACGCCATTGGGTCGTGTCGGTTTAAGCAGTGCTTGGAGCAAATCAGCCCTGAGTCTGGGCACAACCAATCTAAATTTAAGGTATTTAACCCAGCAAGTCCTGCTTGCTGTGATGATAAAAGCTGTGAAGATTTTGATCCACTGAACTGCTTGCATGTTTTGTCAGATTGGGCAGAAGTTGCTGGGAGCAGTGATTTGAGCAGCACTGCACTCCTGCAATCCCAGAGCAGCAAACAGCTCACTGGGATCACAGTGGGAAACATCAGAGTTGAGCAGGAAAACACTGAGAAACCCAGAAATTAACATGCAAAGTGATATAGAAAAAAAAAAAAACTTCACTTGAACCTCCATCAGCCAAAACATGACAGCAGACAGAGCCTCTCAAATAAAATGATTCCTTTGAATAAAGAAATGATGGGGGAGACAGAATGGTGAAAGCAAACGGATTCATTTCTCTTCCAACATGAATTCAGCAAGCACGAATAAAGGGAAGATGCTGACAGCTGAGAGCTTATCTTCCAGTAGATGCACGTGATTGTTTCAAATGTAATTTTGCACTTCAGGAGAAATAGAGGACATCATGCAAAGAAGTCAGCAATGGTGAATGCACATATCGAGTCAGTCAGGGATTTCTGCACAGAATTCACAGATTTAGAAGGATGTCCTACCAATTTTTAGCACCAATTCATTCAGAGGCAGGCATGGCAAAGCTGCCAGCCATGCACTATTTCTGGTATCTTCTCTCCTGCCATTTAAATGACCTTTACCATTTTTACTAATTCTTGCCTGTAAGCCATGTCTGGTGTAATATTGAATAATTAATCACAGCACAAGGACTCTTTGCAAAAGTTCTTTGGGTGCCAAAATGCCTCAGTGCATCTCAGGAGGGAGGATAAGATGAGTGCATGGTTTTCCTGAAGACCACAAGGGCTCATCCTAATGCAAGGTGAACAGCTTGTACAAAGGAGGACAGAGGGCACAGATGTGATGGAAGCCCATCATCTCTGCCACTTATTACACAATGATTGTTGCACAAGCAAGTTTTGGATTTGGTTGCAAAGCCTGGGTGTGAAAGCAGATAGAGCTGCTATTCTCTCCTGATATTAACAACGTAATTATAATCTATTCTTAGGGTAGATATGCTTTATTTGCAAAATTAGAGCCTCATTGGCACAGGAGGGGACAACTCATTGTGGTGTTTGCTATCAGCCAACAGGACAACACCCCCCAACAAAGCACATACACTCCTGTATGAGAGCAAAGGGCACCAGACAGAATGCCATAGAGACCCCATAGGGAAACAGCAGCACTATTAACACACACATTTATCTGAGCCATTTCTGCAGCTGAGTAGCGTAACCCACCACAGAGTAAGCATTCTCAATATCACACTGCAGCTGCTCCTGGCCCTGTCAAGCAATGAGATAAGGATATCTTTCTAGAATTGCAGAACCAAAATGCAGGAGCGTCTTTGAAAAACACACAACTGCTTCTTTATATTGCTGGCAGATTTCATACATAAATTAGCTGATGTTATGGATGCTTCAAGAAAAACTTCTTTTTTATTCCCCACGTGTTTTGCTATTATGCTTAGTAATGCACTACACAAAGCATATGCATTGTCAAGCACCATGGGGAAAAGTAATAAAAGTATCAGTAGGGAAGTAGCAAAATGAGGGGGAAAAAAAAAAGTGTTCAGCAGTCTTTAATGAGGTCCTTCTGGTCTCCAGCCAAAGCCTCCAAGAGTAAGGCAGCAAGATTCCAATTAATCATAAATGAATACATAAATCCACAAATACAAAACTTGATCAAAACTCAGTTTTTCAAGGCAACGACACACTGTACCTAATACAAAAGTGGAAGCTTATTAACAAATCCTGTCCTCATTTTTATTGCTTTTCAATTTGAACTCCAGATTTTTAATCAATCTGAAGCACTTTGTTTGGAACAGAGGCAGTTACTCTCACGTTCACCCTTACATCTGGCTCAGTGTTGAACACTCCTCCTCACATCTCTGCTCCAAGGACAGCATTTTCACCTGAGCACAACTTCCTTCCATCCAGCAACAGCATCTTCTGTAAAGTGAGAGGTGTATATTTTGAAGACACGAAGAATAAAAAAAGGAATAACCCCATCTCCTGGCTGAGTGAGCTGCTGTGTCTTTATAACCTCACCCACAAAACTACTGAGCAGGCACTGACTGCTTTATAAAGGTCTTTGATATTGAAGTCAGGAGAACAGCTGAGGCTATAAAACCTGATCCAAAAGATCAGGTCAAAAAAAAAAAGTGTAAGATGCACCTCTGGCCCTTCAGACACTGAGCCCAGTGACTGTGAAATACACATGTGCTTGTGGGGGAATTTCTTTTGAAAACACTGATTTGTTGAGGCTGCAATTGCAGGGTCAGGAATGGGCTTTGCTTTCCTCTCCTCTATTAAGACTATTCCAGTTGAACCCATTCTATGTTATACAACCAGTGAAATAGGAATTGAACAAGAGAAGAAAAAAAAAAAGTATTCCAGGTAAGGAGAAGGGAAAATAAATTTGACTTCAGTACACTGCAAGTCAATGTCCCAAGGCCTGAGCTCACCTTGCAGTGGCAGCACAGGGCTCTTTTTGCCATCATCTCAGACTGAACCCTCCAGACACCGTCGCTCCATCAATGCTGAGCAGCTCAGGCTGAGCACCAGGGATCAAATACAGGTAGTTCTTGTGCTTAACACAGGATTCACTGCTTCGTTGACAACACAGCCCTAAGAAAGTGCATAGCTTTGATTGGCAGTTCAGGCTCAGCATCCACACGTGCAGTGGGATGACAGATTTCCTCTCCACGTGCACTCAAAGTTCTTTCCTTCCTGCAACACCTCCTCTCCTGCTGCTCCACACAGCCTTCCTCTGCCTTCTGTTTGTCCTTCCACTCCATAAAACTGTGTTATTCCCCCCCTCCTTGCTGTCCCCTGGAAAGCAATCACAGCACTTTTATCTCTTTTTAAAAAGCAATATAGTTTTTCTTATTATCTCTTCCTCTGTAGTGATTTAAGGAGGAAAAGCTAACCGTGTTTGTTATTAAGAGAGGTTAGAAGGCCTGGCCTGATTTGTTTTCTAAAATTCATATTTTATGGCACATGTATTATCACTGGGAAACATCACCTCCTGCTGAGGACACACAGGTCATAAAGCCTTCCCAGTGCCAGGATAAGAGCTGAGAGCCATTGAGTGGGGATGAGAAAAAGGATGGGAGCACAAGAGTGAAAAGCACATAAGAGCTGCTGCCTTTGATATTCATTAGTCCAAAATTAAGACAATAGAGACAAGGAAAGGCATTTTTCAAACCTTCAGAAATACCTCCATCACCCTCTGATCATCAGGAATGAAATAATCCACTCACTTGTGACAATGCAGCCTGGGGCAGGTACAGGCTGTGACAGCAACTGTTCCCCTTAGGACAACACAGTCAAGGAGCAAACTGTACATACTGAGGAGTGCTGTACCCAAATCCTACAGCTGCCTTTGAGTGCACTGACAGAGGCCCTGAAAAGCAATGTGATAAACGGGGGAGCTGCCAGCAGGATGGTTTGCTGGAGTCTCCTCCTCACATGCTCCTTTTTGGGGCTCTCAGCATCCTCCCACAACCACAGCCTACAGAGACCTTCTGTAGCAGTATGGTGCAACCAATGACTGCAGCCCTCCCACCCCATTAAACTGAGATGTGCTGCAGCCATCTGACCTCCACCAGCTTCTGAACAGCTTTTGGACAGGGCAAGGACTGTCAGATACCCTTTTGCACTAAAGAAAATAACCGTATTTTGGGAAAGCCAAATGCTTCCCAAAGCTGTTCTGACTAACAGCCCTGTAAATTCACTATAAGCTCCAAGTTGATCATTTCGTTCTGTTTGCATGTTTCCAAATTACACGAGAATTGTGTTGTTTGCACTTTTAATCTCGTAACAACTCTCTGGCAGCCCTATGCATGCCATGGGGGAGGTTTCCTAATTTATGTAAAGTATTACAGAAAAATGATCTATATGACAGTTAGGAATAAAATACTAAATGCAAGTCATTACTCACTGAAGATAATTTGAGAGCATTTTGTCAGGGGACACATTAGATTACAGAGGATAAAAAGTAGGAATAGGTATTCACATATTTATTCATATTTGCATAATCAACTGAAGGAGATAGAAGGTGTTCTCTTGGGCCCAACTAGAATACAATGAATTGAACAACAGTTTGGAAACTTTGTTATTTTTCATGCTATCAACACATTTTCTTTTTCTTCCAGGTTTTGCAAAGAGATGCAGCTCTTAGCCCAGAAATAAGTATGGCCCCTCAATTCAGGTTTTGCTTCCAACTAATAAATGATGTGGTGTAAACTGGCTTGCATAGAAAAAGGGAAAGTGCTACTTTGAACCTCAGTGTTCCTAGGTGAGCATTCCTGCCACGTCTGAGAGCATCATATGTAACTTCAGTAGGTCTGAGGCTTTGCTTTATCCAGAATAGCCACTGTCCACCTCCCAGAAGGAGCACAGACAGCCCCAGCTGGGATGACATTCCCAGAGCTAATGACAAGTCCAGCCAACAGATGGGAGATTAAAGCAATTGTTCAAATCCAGCTTTGAGCGACTGGCTTTTGTGCATCACTTAAAATCTAAGCGATCATTTTATTGCGATGAATCTGCACATCAATTAGTTCAAGAGAAAGCAATAGCTGTATTATTTCAAGCATGAAAAGTCCAGGCAGATCTGGACTAAATTCCCCAGAATGGACATTAGGAGAACGTTGTTGTGAAGTTGGGTTACACAGCCACAACCCACAGAGCACAGCTGAACATCAGGGATGCACAAGGCCACAACCTGGGGAGCACCAACCACTGCCCCAAACTCTGCTGGGTTACAAAGGCAGGTTGGAATTGTAGGTAAAGTTTTTATTCCAGCGTAGGAAAGAGTTGTGTTTGAAGAGTTCTTAAATTCCTTAAAACTAAACTGAAAATTAAAAGGAGGACATGTTTACAAGACAGTTTCCTGGTAAGGAAAACTTTCAGACTCTAATGAACTTCATTTGAAACCATGATTCTCTACAGCAGATGTTTTCAAGAACCTTCTTGCACTTTCCAGACTGGCAGAACCATAATTTGTGGAACACCTGATGGAATCACAAAGAAGCAGAAGGATCTCAGAAGCTGCTTCTTGTGCTGTCGTTTGAGTTCAGAGGTTTGGAGTTGTTTTGATAACACGGATTATGTTAACAACATAACATGCTTTATTTTATTTTTTTTTTCCCCTTAAATGCAACATCCTGAACAGCAAGAAACGAGCATCAAGATGTCAGTGAAATTACTTTGCTTCGTATTCTAGCAACTGTTTAATTTTAAGCACACAGCATCCACATGAAATTTCCCAAACAATTGCATCATGAAGGTTTCATATATTTTAAAAGATGACAGCAGCGTTGGTTAAATGTTGTATGAAAGATTCATTGTAAATTAAAAATTAAAAAGTACTCAACAGATCCAAGAAGAGTTCAAAACCATCTGTTACCATAAATTACCTTTTTTTTCCCCCCCTTTATCTTAACGTTGCCATATGCCATGGGATAGGAACCCCTCAAAGCTGTGTTTAGGATTGGACACCCAGTGCTGGTACTGAGCTCTCAGTACAGCATCTTGGCTTTATAAAGAGGCTCAGGCCAGACTCATGGGTTCTAACATGATTTTGCAATAAAACCACGTCCCTTCCACCACCACATGGTGGTTGTGCTTATTGCTGTTTCAAAAAATCTGAGGAAAGAAAGAATTGTCTCCTTTTAAAAGACTGTTTTATCACGGTATAAAGTAAAGACAGCATCACTGTGGTACAGAGCTGACAATCTGAACGTCTTGCATTACTTTCCTCCAGCTCTCCTCCTTGGAACGTGATGAAGTACGCATGATTGCTAATGTGCTCTGTTATGACATGAGCTGAGAAAATAATTTCCATTAATCTGAAGTGATTAAAGTTCATTTGCTCCTGTCTGCCACGCACCAGAGAAGAATGTATAATGCACCCAAAGTTACTGTAACATCCTTTAACACACACTTGTGCTCAGTTTGCTTTGTTTTAATGGTACTATCAAGTTCATATACACCCACACGCTGATTTTCAAAGCAACTGAAATCTAAGTGATGATGGTTCTCCTCTCTGGAGGAGTACAGACCAGCACATATGATAACATGGGCTGCCAGAAGCTCCCAGCTGGGATAGCATCACACAGTGCCAGGAAAGGAACAGGCACAGCACTGCATGGGATTCCCTGGGAATAAGGATGGGATGCATCCAGCCAGGCAGTAAATCCAGCCAACACAGCACCGTGTGCCAC
The DNA here is from genome assembly GCF_987193195.1 of Phasianus colchicus. NCBI lineage: Eukaryota > Metazoa > Chordata > Aves > Galliformes > Phasianidae > Phasianus > Phasianus colchicus. The sequence goes on from NC_143462.1 coordinate 3,573,085, forward strand.
ACAGCATCACAGAATGGCCAGGGTTGGAAGGGACCTCAAGGATCACGAAGCTCCAACCCCCTGCCACATGCAGTGCCACCAACCTCCACATTTAATACTAGACCAGGCTGCCCAGGGCCCCATCCAAGCTGGCCTTGAACATATCCAGGGATGGATGGAGCATCCACAGCCTCTCTGGGCAGCTGTTCCAGCTCCTCACCACCCTCTCAGTACAGAATCTAACACACCTTCCACCTGGACATTACAAGGTTTCTGGGTTGTGCTGTGGCTGGTAAGGCTGGGTGCCCTGGGCTTCACTTATAGGTACGAATGGAAACCAACACCAGGTCATCTGCACAGAGATCTCCATCAGCTGCGTGGAAACCTGTCCTCATGGAAGTCATCCTTTGGCAGCTGCCTGAACCCCTTCAGGGAACAGGAGTGGTTGAAAGATTGAATTTACATGTTGACATCATACTGAGGGCACTACCAGACACACAGGTTTCAGTTAGGTGATGATCACAAGACCTCACAAGCATCAAATACAGAATTTAAGAAGCAGCAAACAGATGCAGTGAGGGCAAAGAGGATTTAAAGACCTAAGTTTGCACTTCTAAACATTTGCACAACACCCATATTAGACATCTATACCCATTTGTCTTAGACTGGTCAATGTGATGCATGTTTTAATATTCCCTGTTCTGTTTCTACTCAGGAGAATGCTGAATTGGACCCTTGCAGAGCAGCCCCAACAGAACAAACATCAAAGTGCTCTGCTAGATGTCTGACAGGAATAGAATGGAATAAACATGGCATAGAATGGGCTCACTGCACTGCACAACAGGCAGCACACAGCTGCAGATACGAGCAGATAATGTCATTTCTTTGCAATGGAAAGAAGCCAGTTTTTCTGAAAAGGAAGAATTCAGTTGAATAGGAGGAAAAACTCTTGACATGGAGATCAAGGAGACTTTGGAGAGGGTTGCTCTTGGGAGAAGTGGTGGAAACATCACCTGAGACATTTTTAAGTAGTCACGGTTTGAGTCTGGAAATTGTTCTGTAGGGAACAGCTCTGCACTGACAGATAGAGGGGATTAAGGTGACCCACAGTCACACCTACATCTGCTTTCCTTCTCAAAAATCACATGTGCACACACACAAATTGCAGCACTATAATTTTTAAAAACACATTTCCAATAAAGTCGAATCTACCTTACAACAGCTTCACCAAATGCACCTTTTCAGCCCCCCGACACAATTTTAAAATCATTTTTGCATGTTAGAATTCGACTTCTGCGTGAAAAGACAGCAGAAAAAAAAAACCATCCCAAAAATGTTAAAAATAAATTATTAAAATAGTTTGCAGATAATGCTGCTGCCTCGGTGCCAGGTAACTGCACACAGCAGATTCGATGCTGTAAACCCTTTTATGAGACTTCAGTACTTAGAAATGAAATTGTAAATGGGAAAGTGTAGATGGCTTTGATTTAGAAAATTGTTGCCATTAACCAGTTTACAAAGCATCTACTGTTTCAGCATCATTATCCCCAATGTGTCAAACTAAGTGGTTTCACAATATTTAAAGCACTCCCAACTTCCTCATAAATATCATTTATATTCCACGTCTGCTATTCAGTGAACTGAGACGCATCATTTACATTCCTCTGTAGTTACATAGCATGATTACCTGAACAGATACAGCCTTACCTGACATAAATAATGAGAAAACAAAAGGCCACGGCTGTTCAAAAGGTTTAATAACTCAGGTAGCATTAAGGCTTGTAATGCACTCTGCGTTTGGAAGCATTAAAAGTTTCCTCAGTGCACAGAAAATGTAGAAATGCTCAAACCTGTGGGTCACTGCACGGTTTCCTACTTGTAGTTGTGCACGTGTGAATGTTCCATATACCTCAATGCATGGCCAATGCTGTGCAGTGGGTATTTTCCACCTTTACTGAAGGTCTTTCAACAAATTTGACTGGACAACTGAACACTTCCAGTATTTAATTGTAGTACAACTGAAAGTTGCTATCAAACCAAATATCAGAAGATGATTCTGTGCATCAAACCATTGCAATTTTGCTTATCTGGATATGCAAACATCCTGGAATTGTAGATTTGAGTGTATTTACATTCGTCCTTCAACATTTCCATCACTGATTTCAGTTTCGAGGTCCCTTCTAAGCCAAACCATTCTACAACTCAATGAAATTCAGCAGATTGTGGCCACATGCAGAGTGTTTCCCCATTCTTTGGCATCTGAATGTAAGCTGCCCAAGGTCAGGTTTTCAATCAACATACTGATAAGGTGTATCAAAACCAGCAGGTTATTGCACTGCATACACAGCAGCACAAGTCCCAGGTACCCAAGGTTAAACCATTGAGAAATTCATGATGAGAAAAGCATGGAACTGCCCATGTCAGCATGGACAACTGGCATAGAAGGCAAGAGCAGGAACAGGCAGAAAAATGCTCATAAATTGACAGGCCCCTGCATACAGACACTCAACTTCACAATATAGACAAATGAACACAGCAAAACGTATGCTCTAAGTGTACTTTTATTGCTATGGAAATGGCTATTTGCCAAGAAAATCTTGACACAGGTAAGGCAAACTCCTCTAGAATGTATTAAGGAATCCACAAGCATCAAATAAGGATAGATGATTGGTTCTCCAGGTGGTTTTACAGGCCTTTTTTCCCCCCATAATGAATTACTCTGCTGACCTGATAATTCATTTTCACATGGAGACAAAGGGAAAGGAAAAAGGAAAAGCATAGAACAGGAGAGACAAGGCTCGAAAGTAAAGTTATTAGGGAATGCAGGGAAGTGTAATGGTATCAACAGAAGCATTTGGGTTGGAAGGAACCTTAAAAACACTGAGCTCTAGCACCCTTACCAACAACAGGACCAGCCTTATGTCATGACATTGCTAAAAGCCCCAACCAAGCCAATAACTGAGCGCTTCCAGTGGGGAAATGAGGCATCCCTGGGCAGCCTGTCCCAGTGCCTTCCCATGAAACATTTATACATCATCTCCCAAGTGAAGCTGCTAACCCAGTCAGCATCCAGCTCCTTCTTCCCCCTTCCATTTCTTTCTATTCAGTTTGACTTTGCCAGAAGCAAAATCAACCCGGTAAGCAGCTGCAGAAAAACAAGGAAATTTATCTCATTTTATTTCTTTGGAAGAAGACATCAAAAAGAAATCCAGCAGTGTTATACGTTTGAGGGGAGAAACACATCTTTCTGCAAAGATGTGCATCTTCTATCATTTGGCAGAGCTGCAGCCATTCAAGACCTACGATTCTGCAGAGAAACTCAATTGTGATGATGTCCCAAGGCAGTTTCAATTTACAATTAAACCCATCTGTATTGTAACAGTTTGTTTCGCTGCATCACTGATGCAAATTGCTGTGTGTTGGATAGTTTAGAGGGCGAGTTCTTCCTGCTCCTGCCCATCTGCATGTGTTTTTCTCACCCTGCCACCTCCTGCCCCAAGGGGCTTCACTGAAATTCTTCTACTTCTCTGTATAGCAACAGCTTAGGAATAGCTTGTTTTAAACCCACTGCTATAAAGACATTTATGAAATCAATGAAGATTCTTACATTTATCCAGCAACAGCACAGAAACTGTAACCTCTGCTCAAGTGTAGCACTGTGCTCTGCTTTGAAGCATTCACAGCACACGTCTTCCCATCCTCTGAATGCATCTGCGTGTGACAATAGTGCAGTCTATGAGACGGAAATTGTGGGACTTGAATTCAATGGCCACTACTATGTATTGCTTCACAGAGCCAGGGCTGAAAAGAAAGCAATCAGCACAAAGCATCAGCACTGACATTGCAACAGCAGGCAAGTTTTTTCCTCGGGTCAAGGAAAACCTTATATTCTATGTTCTGTGAAAGGTGTGGAAACTTTTTTTCCAACTTGCATTATACAGACATCAGATTTTTTCCCCATGGCTGCAATCAACACCCAGTGATTCCAAGAAAACCTTGGCTTCCAATTAGCTGTCTTGAATGACATGGGTCAGCCTTAAAGTATCTGAGTGTGCTCTCACTTGTTCTTAACAGGAACTGCTGGATGCTTAATAGGTCTTGAAAAAACCCATCTGATAGTACTTGTCTTATTCAAAAAACTCACTTAGTGATGTATTCGTTGATCCCATCACCCCTCGCTTTCCTTTGCTCAAAATCCAGCTGGAATAGGGAAAAACCATCCTACTTCTGAATAATAATATCAGAAGACTTAACTAAAGTAAAGATATATGGAAGAAAGCAAAGGAGGACCGAGATATTCTAAATTCTACTTCTTAATCATTGCTGTGTTAGCCAATAGAGGTCAGCACTTTGGGTAGTGTAAGCCCGTGCAACTCCACCAGACAGCAAAACAGGGAGAAGTTACAGATGCTGAGAATCTCACTCATTAATTATTTGATCTTGAACACCTTTCTGAAGGTCATGTTTTAATAGGCAGACAGGGAGCTATCATTCACCTTTTGGTAAATACAAAACCTACTAAAGCACAATCCAAAGAATAAAACAGAATGAAACACCAAAAATGACTTAATTTCCCTCCATGCATCTCCTCCTTCAAAACTGCCCACACTGCAAAGATATTCTTTCCATCAAGAATAGATTACAGTCATCCCAGCACGACTTTGGCCACTCCTTACTGATCCACCCCTCCTTATTTATCCACCCCAGCCCTGCCATACAACCAGAGCTTCATCAAAAGCCAAACGCAAAGCAGCAACGCTATATGTATTCATCAGCAAATTCTTTTGCACAGACTCTGCATTTTTTTTTTCCCTTTTTGATCCTCCAGTATTAAAGATGCTTTGTGCTTCAAAGACGTTAAGTCAAGGGCTTTGTTCCTAGGCTTCTAACAAACATTTACTGAGAGTGTTCTATCACAGCGCATCGCGTACAAGAATGAGATCTTAATGCTTCAACAGTGAGCTGGTGGGTTTTGGTTTTTTTTCCCCTTTCTGTTTTTTTTTTTTTGTTTGTTTTTAATATCTCTCTCAATTAACCGAGCTCAAAAATCTAAACTTGGATTGACACTGACTGACTTCAGAAATGTTGCCAATGATGCCACTGTTTCATGCACCTTCCCTTAGATGACTTGATTTAAACACAAGTTTTTAGTTATAATTTGAGTAAATAATAATTTAGGGGATCAACAAGCACTCATAGCTGTCTAATTTGTACATGCTGAGGAAAACAGAGGTGGACACAGAGGCAAAGATTCAAGACTAGCTGCTCCCATCCCTATGCCAGAGCCAGCATTGATCTTGACTTGAGCAATTGGTTCATACCACAGACAAAATGAAAGGCACATGGAAGCCCTCAGATTCCAAATACTCGACCCATCTTTTCCTCATTCCAGCTCACAGTGTACCACTATTTAGAACAGCAAGATTTAGAGAGAGAAAAGAATGGCTTCAAGGAAAACGCAACTGCAGAAAACAGCACTTCCAAGTGAAGGAACAACACACACCAACCCATGTTCTGCTCCCTCAGGCTAAAAGCTTTGTGGGATGACGTTGCATCATACTTCTGCAATAATTTTTAAGCACACTTATCACTTCATCCCCATTTTGTATAATAAAGTGAAAGAAAAGAAATCTCAAGCATCAGCACACCGAACAAATCGCGGTTCACACCAAGTTCGATTTCAGAGGCTTTTATATTGGAGCCTGCAGCACAATCACTGTATGGTAATCACAGCTCCAACGATCCCTTCTCCCAGCACATTTCACATCTTCAAAACACGGGTCACACAGAATTCATCTGGGCCTTTTCCTTCACGCCACACCAAGCTTGAAAAACAGTTTCAGATTAGATCTTAATGGAATTACACCGCTTTAGTTACTGTTGAAGCAATAAATGCAGTAATCCTGGGCTGCTCCCAGGCAGTGCTGTGCAGGTCCTGGGCTGCCATCTGCTATAAGAGCCTTGGGACTCCTTCCAAACAAAGTCAAGTTCCTAAAGTTGCATTTAGATGGTTTCAATGACTTCATATCCACCGTGGGTTGCAACTGCATTTTCTTTTCTCCTTACAGCTCCAAAATGAGTATTCTGTTGCATAAAGTCATCTTTTGCTTTCAGTGTTTTTGACTCAAACTAACATTTATTGCATTGATACCTAAAAACAGCTCCAGAGTTCGAATGCTCCTATTCAAGAAGGCCAGCTGTTCCTAAAACAGGATTCTTGAAAGCTGTTTGTGGAGATGTGGAAGCAGAACTTCGTGTCCTGCTGAGCAGAACAGACACAGCAATGCTATAGGAAAGGTACAGTTTTTCTCTGATCCTACTGCACTGCTTCAAATAGTGTAGATTATTATATATAATAATTAACTCTTCATGCAGAAGTTCTTAGCTGTCATCCCAGCAACCACCTGAACATCACAGACCAGGGAGAACCCCACTTACAGAAGCTTTAAACACAGAGCATGCCCTCAGTAATGGAGATTTTATAGTATATTTGGAAATAAGTTGAGCTTGTTGAATGGTCTGAGCATAACTCCCTATGCACAGCACACTGTAGCTGCTGCTAAGCAGAACTTCTTTAAAAAGATTGCCAAGTATTGCCAGATTTTCAGCTTCCTAAACATTTCGCTCTCTTAAGTCTCCTGAGAATCTGACCACGTGCATCTTTCAGGACAGTTTCCAAGAGCTTTACTTTGAATAAAGAAAAGTGGAAGCCAATATCACGTACGCTCGTATGAAGCTGCAAAAAGGAAAAAAAATGCAGTCACTGCCAGCATCTCCAAAACATTTTAACAAAAAGATGCATTTAAGCAAACCCTTCGGCAGCACTGCTTGGCTCCCACTCCCTGCCACGCTGCTCTCAGAGGGAGATTTGTCACTGAGCTGAGTGATGGCTCACGCCGGGCAGATTTACCTCGTTCAGATTAATCGAGTCACAGAATGGCAAAACTTCTGCCTGAGGTCTTTGTCAAATCTACAGAAGCAGATCCAAATCGCAGCGCAACGTTTTAATCAAGTGACATATGGCTCCTTCTACCTCTATATTTCAAAGCTACGCCGTGAAGTACCCTTCTTGCAAAGAGTTCTTTTTTAAGAATTCTCTAAAAATACCACGTGCGTGTCACTAAAAAGAGAAAACAGAGCTGTGGGAGGAGAAAAACATGTTTGTTTTTTTTTTAACAGAGCAGAAAGTGAAGCATTGCTCTGGTTGTTCTCACGTTTGCGTCTTGAAGTCTTAACACAGCAGTGGTTCTGTACCAGTGGTAGAACCACAGCAGACAGGCAAAGCTGGGAGGCAGTTTGGAAAGAAGTCTCGAAGATCACACCCACAAAACAGCCCCTTCACTTTAACCTGATGGGTTCAACCTAATCTTTCTATTTTATGGGTGTTCAACCATTCCATACCCTCTCCCCATCAGAGGGGCTGCTTACATCCTTTGGTCTCAGCACACAGCAGTGCAGATGAGGGTGCAGTAGATAATTATTATATATTCTGATTAACTCTTCATGCAGAAGTTTAGCTGTCATCCTAGCAACCACCTGAACATCACAGACCAGGGAGAACCCTACTTACAGAAGCTTTAAACACAGAGCATGCCCTCAGTGATGGAGATTTTACAGTGCATTTGGAAGTAAGTTGAACTTGTTGAATGGTCTGAGCGTAACTCTCCATGCACAGCACACTTAGCTGCTGCTAAGAACTTGGTCAAAGAGCTGCTCCAGCACTGAGACCACCTTCAATGACTCAGGATTACTACAGACGTTAGAAGCAGCAGTCAGGAGCATCTCTGCCCAGTCAGTACAAGAAGTGCTCCCATCTCTGGATACACCACAATAGGGAAAACATCTTGAGAGCAAAACTCCTACATTGACTGATGTAAGAACTGCAGCTTGGCTGGGATAAAGAGCAACCTCCAAAGCCCTGCACTGCCACATGCAGCCACTCCTTGTCATTCAACTGTGTTACAGAGGAAAGAGTGTCAGAGCCCAGACAGGGGCTCAGATATTTCTTAACCTGCCATTTAGAACTCTTTTGTCACACATCAGCATTTCTGCTTTCAAGGAAGAGCACGGCTCTGAAAATACATTTTTAAAAAGACAGATCTGAATGGCACAGCTGTCAGCAGAGCTGTGTTTTCACAGTGCCATCCACACCTCCTTACAGCATCGCAGGCTGAGCTGTGATGGGTGCCTCAGCACCTCGGGGTGCCAGCAGACAGGGAGGGTGAGCTGCTAAATACAATGCAGTCATGGGTATCTCCCACATGCATCTCCAAAAAAGGTTTTGGCACTCATTGTTTAACAGCAGTGACTGACGTGACCTCGGTAAACAAGCTGCTTCTAATTAACAGTTATGCTTAAAAGAGCAACTCCACTTATCAAATCGGGACATAAGGTTAAGTGCACTGATGGAGCAGACTGGTACCAGACTGTCACACCCTCTGATGTGCCATCATGGTGGATGTGTATACTGGGAAGCAACCAATTATCCCCAACTTCAGAAAACGTGCCAAAAGCCCTTTCTAATTACATATTTCAACAGCTCCTATCCTGAATTCTTACCAAGTATCCTACATCCAATTCCACACAATGATTCAGAGCTCTGTAAAGGGATTCAGAGGTCGTACAGATGCTGAATGAAACAATCCCTCATCAGACAACGCTCACCAGTACACATCATACTAAAATTGCCTGATCAAACAAAGAATGTCCTGTGGACAGATAGTAAATGCCTGCATAGTCAGCAGGAGAAGTTCCTGCCATCCTCAAGTGACAGTAAATGCAGGGGGCAGCAAAGCACAGTGACGTATTTGACAGTTGGCATCGTGGTTAAGCAGCTTGAATATTTTTCCAAGCCTTTGAGAGAAGGTTGCAGAGTAGAGGTCACGGTTTATAAAATTCATTGACAGCAGTAATTTGTCTAAAAAAAAAAAATCACCCAACTTAATTCACGTGCAATTAAATCATTATTTAAATGGAAAACAGCAGAACGGCGCTTTCAGCAAATGCTTCTGTAATTTACTGCTGGGACCAAACGTTCATCCTTCCACTTTCCTGGTGCTCATCAGGATGACCCATAGCCACGTACCAGATGCAGGATCTGGGTCTCAAACCCCAAAGATCCCTTGCAGAGCTGTTCTCCTTCCAGGAGGAGGCAGTGCCACAGCCTCCAACCTGCTCAGAACGAGTTCTGAACTTTAAGGTAAAAAGTAATGAGGCCAAAATCTGTGCTGTTACACTGTGCAAAGTCAGCACCTATCCCCAGAGAGCAGGGATGTCATTGGAGGGGGAAAGAAAATAAAATATTGTCCTGAAAAAGGGTCAAAGCAGCAGATACAGTGCTGCAATTGGCTGCTTCCCTAAACACACATCCTCTTAGCAAGGCAGGGTTGAACATTTAAGAGCTGTTCCACACTCAGCTGATAACTCACATTCTCAAAACTCAGACCCAGTCAGCCCTCCCAGTGCTCACATCATGGGCTGCACTGAATGCAGATCCCCCATTGCTTCTGATAAGAGCCCCTTTTCTCCAAGGCACTCACAGAGGTCCTCCCTCATTCAATCTGAGGCAGCCAATTTATGGGGCTGGAGTTTTGCTGTTCTCACAAGGAGGACCTAAAGAGCAAAGAAATACAGTGCTGGACCTTCCCAGAAACCACCTTCAATGAATCAAACATATTTCAGTGGCTTCCAGAGCATCCTGCTGCAAATGATCCTAATAACTTTCTTTTGTTCACAACTGAGTGCATTACCCCAGCAGGATCCCAGGCCCAGCACTGCAAGACTAATTGGGTTTTTTTTTTTTTACTATGTATCTAACAGAAAAGCTTATAATGTTCTCAGTCATAACTTCAGTAGGATTAAAATGAAGAAAGTAAATAGGTCTGAGAAGTCACGTGATGCAGATGTAATTTAGGAGAGCCTATTTTTATACTTCAATGCAATTTAACATATTAAACTAAAACGTTCCCTTTGAGACAGACCACAACAATCCAACTTCCAACAGCTTCCCAAGTTTGAAGGATAACACGCCGTAGCTTCGCTGCGTGCTGTTATTTTATCATCAAGTCGAATGACTTTTTAAAGTCAATTTATTTTACCTTCCTTGGCACAGATTAAGTTATAACAATATTAATGTCAATTGCCTGCATAACAGATTTTGTTTTTCTCTGGACCCACAAATAGAATTAACCAACCAACAGAAAAGAAGGGAAAAAAAAAAACAAAGATAGGGCCTCTATTGCTGCCAGACACTGCCCTACATTTTTTAACACAGGGAGAAGAAGGTGCTGTCAAACATGCAGATCATTTCCAAGCAAACACCTTCCCCAGGGGCTGCATTTACAACAGCTAAAGCAGGAATGGGGAGCGCAGCAACTTTTGTTTTCATGTTAGCAGGAAACAAGGCAGCATCAAAGCAGATCTCCAGCGAGGCTGCAGCACACAAAGTCAACACCCTGGCAATTCTTGCTGCCAATCAAAGGATTTCCTCTGGATTTCACAAGCTTTGTAAGCCAGACCTCCTCATGAGTAGATCAGCACTCCTCCCTTGAGAAAGGCAAACTAATATCCTTTGTTTTAATGTGAGAAAGGCATAGAGAACCAAGACAAGGACGGATATCACATACTAACAAAGCACAAAAACATGTTTTTTTTATTTAAAAAGTCGTTCAGCTGAGCATTTGTCCTCCTTCTGTATTACAGCAATTAGAAACATCCTGCTTCCCTTGTAAGAAATTATCTACAGCAAACAGGGCAGCCAAAAGACATGACTTGAGATCCCATAAAGGTGCAGAAATCACATAAGAAACATCAGTACAGAGCAACTGGCTGCTACCAGCACAAAACCCTTGCAACCAAGGATTAATAAAGGTGTGCACTAAGCTACCATCACCTTCCAGAAAAAAAGAAATAAGATTCTGAGCCTCCTACTAATAGGACTCCAGGCAATGCCCTCCCCCACAGCATCAAAGCTCACATCACCTTTCTGATTGCCAAAGAGGTGAAGGTGACCTGGTCTGTAACAACAACAGCCTCCTTCCTGTCCATTCGTTAAATGGAAAAAGAGTTAAATGGTTCATGCACTGCTCTGGATCCACTGCAAGGAGTGCAGTCTATGAGTTACAGGAGAAAGCTCACAGGGAAGGAGAGCTGAACCCTCCTTTTGGTTTGGAAAGTCACATAGTTAAAGAAAACTGTGCATTCTGCAGGCTCTTCTTGTGGTTTGAGCCACATCAGATATTTTGTAGCCTTAAATCTCATCAAGACAGCTAATAAACAGCCCCAAACTTACCACCTACTGTCCTTTCGAGAACACATCAGGCATAAAGCTTATGCAGTTGCCTGAAAATGGCCTTATTTTAGACAAAAACGTATGGAGAGAAGTCAGCTGCTGCCAGTCACGGCACTGGGCAGCATATAGGAACCCAACCCCATTGCCAGCATCTCCCATCATACCCACACAACCACCATCTGCATCACTCATAGCCCACTCCAAGTCAGCTCTAAAGCAGCTGCTCAAGAGATGGAGTGATTTCAAGAATAAGATTTGAGGGAATTACAAACTTCCTTTCTCCCCTCAGGCACTCAAATCATGTCCCTAAAGCTTATGGTGAGAAAAGTTAAGAGCTTGAAAAAGAGAAACCAGAGGCTCATTCTACAGAGCCACAGGAATCACGCTGGTTAGAAATTGAAGCCATGCTTCTGGATTGTCCTTTATAATGCCTCAAAGCATCCATCCCAACAGGTTGGAAGCCTTCAGCACTGTTTGCTTTCCATCTTGCTCTACTCACTTCAGCTTGTGGACCATAATACTCCCACCCACTGCATCAGATACGTCACAGCACACAGGATGCATTTAGCCTTTAATCTAGCTCTTCCCTCAGCAGCAAGCCTACACAAACTCCAATGCCATTTAGAATCGCTCAGATATCTCCAACACTGCTAAAGTCCGTTTGTGATGATAATACCATTAAACAGTTGTCAAGACAGATTTGAGAGAAGATGGCAGTTTAAGGTTCTGAGAAGTGTTTTTCAGCCTTTGACGAAAAACTGGGGAATCTGAGAGACAAAAATATTCTTTTGAAGTTTCTTTTAAAGATGCAGGCATGGAGATGTGACGTCCGTGTTTCTGATAAGCAATAATTCATTAGCTCTGAGCATTGCTAAGAATTCCCCAAACTTCATGTGAGCTGGCACAGGTTTATGTCATTCTCTCTCCCAGCCAGACCAATACAAAGAACTGATGGGGGCACCCATAGGTGAAAGGCAGCTATCTATTCAGGTCATCTGTTCTGCTTGCCTTCAAGAGCTGAATTATTTTTTCTAAAAGTTCAGTTTATCAGAGTGTCAAGGAGGCCTTGTCATTACATTTGGTAACGTAAAAAAGTAAACCAAGCCTTGCCATAGCGCCTCTGGAGCTAAGTTTAAGGCAAAAAGAGGACAAAACACACACTGGGTGTAATAAAGCAACTGCAGATAGATGGAAATTGCACAGGCAGAGAGCCCAGAGCAGTTCTGCAATGTCAGAACATCTTTCTAGGCTCAGGGAATCCTCCAAACACTGCAGTGCTCCCTGCTGGCATTGGGGGATGTGTTCAAATAGTTGGAGCAGGAGGGCACAGCTCAGCATCCTGCCTCCAGAACAGCACTATGGGAACCACTGCACAAGGATGGTAAGGAATCCACCCTGACCATGGCATGAAGGTCATTTCAGTGCACGGGAGCTCAATTCTTTCCAAGTTTCTGTAAAGCCTTTGCTCTAGATAACAATTATTTTTAGGAAGTAGTAACCTGACAGATATTTATAGATAAGTCCTTTCAGAACGCAGCATAAAACAGTAATTATTCTCACCTGTCTTCTCATCACAGCCTGAATGCTATCTAGAACAGTGCCTGCACCTCATCACACATGGCCAAAGTGCAGCAAAAAGTGAACTCTGAACAAGATGCTGACACAGCATTAAAAAGAATAAGAAATCACCATATAACATCACCTCCTTATGATATCAATGGAAATTATTTCCCACAAAGTTCTCTGATGAAGGAGAAAAGCAGAAAGAAACACTCTGCACAAACAGTCAGATGTAAGGTCATCGTGACAGACTCAAAGGAACTTGTTATGGATTCAGGCCATGCAATGAAGCCAAACTCATGCTATGAACCTAGAGGGAAGGATCAAAACTTGGGATGAAATAACGCAGAATGAGGAGCAGTAATTCAGAGTATTTCATCTTCTCCAGCTGTGCTGAGTGAGCCCACACACTGCTGGGATTCCAGAGGGGGTGCTCAGCATCACAGGGCAAAATTATATTCTAGTTCATGCATAGAACTGGGCTACGTGAACATCTCTGATGTGTCACTCCTTGTGCACCAAATATAAAATACAGCCACTCTTGCTGACCCTGCCGATGCATATTTTGGAGTTGTTTGTGTCTTGGTAGAATACAGCTGAGTATGTGAATTCCATCTTTCATTTCTTTGTCAGCTGGATTTCTCCTGCAACTAATTAGGAGCTAGAGAACTGTGCTGATGGGAAAGCCAGCAGCTATGGCAGCCTCTGCCTTCTCCAGAATTTGTCTTTTTGAAATATAACGAGGTCATCCTTACAAGATGCAAATAAATTGGGGGGGAAGGAGGAGGGACCCACATGCAGTGAGATGCTCCAGGTTATTAACTGCCATAAAGTGACAGAAAGGAGGTGGCACCGTTCAAACCCCACACCTTTGCTCATTAGTCATTGCTGTGGCAAAGCTAAACCAACTGCTCTGTGTTTAGCCAAGTGCAATGAGTGCTAGGAGCAATTTCCAGCTACCAGAAGCTATGGATTTTTATGTGGTCTTGTATTTGTACTACAAGCACAGGTCTACAGGAACACGGTGGTGTTTTCTCCTGCTTCCCCCATTCAGAACAGATAGGGATGTGCAGTGTTTCCTTCACTGTAAATAAGAGCCTACTGCTTCTACTTGACACTTGCTTCCATTTCCCACCAATGGCTGCCCATGGAATCAATTCCTGAGCCTCCCCTTTGAATGCCACATGGAATATGCTGCCACAAATGCTTCATGAGCCCCCTTCAATAACATAAATACACACAAAAAAGCTGGAGTACAAGTTGGTGCTTGCTAAAATAACTTGCCCCCTCTGTTCCATTTCCACCATGCTTGAAATGGATGCTAAGGCAAGTAGTTTACAGTGATCTACAGTTAGAGTAATGGTCCAAGGCAGAAGCCAAGTCAGACAGCAGCCACAGCACCCACACTTTGAGAGCTTCATCAATCCCACAGCTTCCCATTTCACTCAGAGATGCAACAAAATGCATTATTTATTAATGTAAGGATTGGTTGGCCATTATTCTTTGGAAAGTTAGAAGTCCAACAAGCACACAGTTTGCCCAAACTGCTGGGGAATCAGATCTGTTTGGTTTTATTATTATATCCCTACACTGCTAACAAATAAGGGAGATGCACAAGGAAGGAGCTGAGACATGGAGAATTCATTGCACTGTCCTGAAGCTCAAGGCAAGCCATAAAGGCTGGCAGGAAGCTCTGCACAAACCTTTGAAGGTGGTCCAAAGTCTCCTGTGTCAGCTGGACCTGACACACTGAAAATCCACATCAGAGCGGATCCAGATTTTAGGTTACAAGGCAGAAGTCTGCTAAGAGCAGGCTAAATGGGATTCCTGTGTAAATGCTAATTTCTCTTTGCAACTAAGCAGATTGTGTATTCTCACAGCAGCATCTCAGTTACTGCTTCAAGCACTGAAAGTAGATGCTGAATTAGGGACGGCACTACTGACTGTAAACTCAGGATTGCTCACTGTAACAGGCACAAATTTAACTTAACAAGCAGCCTATAAGGAGGAATATTACAACCAGGAATCATGTCTGTCATTTGAAAAAAAAACCAACAAAGAAGATCAGAAGAAATACGACTGTGTTGTCTGCAACCATGCTATGAATTAAATTACATGTATTGTCTCAAACGTCAGCACTGAAAAAGCCAAACCTCTTTTGGAAGCATCTCAGAAGCAACACACAGCAATTGAACAATTCCTGGACTATTCCCTCCATCCTCTTCTGACTGCTAAACTGGATGTAGGAAGCACATAAGTAGCCAATACAACCACCTATTAGGGGTCTGTAAGACTTCAGACATGATGAAATGACATTCTCATAGTCGCCTCGTTATAGGCTTCTCTTCATTAAAGCAATTTACTGAAAGATTTGTAGTGTCAGATCAGTGGAATAGGTTACCAAGTCAGTAATAACCACCAGAGATTTGCTGATCTCCAGCAGAAGTTGTTTGATGACAACCTAGAGGTTAAAACCCGTTTTCATAAATACAGCACATCATCTCAGTGCTCTGAATAGGAATCTATTCATGGAACATTCTCAGTCTGTATTAACACTAGATCTGTTTTACTGAAAACCATTGAGATGAGATTTTAAACAGCCATCAAGAGGATTTCTCCTACTGCTTTCCACAATGGTAGGAGATTTAAAATATACAGGAGCACAAGAAGAACAGCTTGGGCTTAACATAAGTTTCACAGCTGATGACAGACATGAATTTGAAGCCACTTGCTGCATCAGCCCATGAGAAGCATCACAAGCCACCACCACATATCATCATCAGCTAAGAGTTAATTGCAAGCCTTCAACACAAAGAAATACAGCCTGCTTGCAGGACACTGGAGTCTCAATCAGGAAGAGTATGGCTAAGCTTTCCTAGGAACATTGTGCATTTTGCTCTCCTAAACTTTCAGATGTCTTTTCAGGTGGAAAACCTCGAGTGCCCATACAAAGCTTGGCCCTTCTAAAGCCATCAGAAACCAATGTAGAGCTCAGGAGCCTCACATTTTGACCAAAGTTGATTCCTATTGGTCTCATTTGAGGTTGAGTCAAATGTCTTCACTATCTTCCATTTTCTTCTACATTTCTAAGGCAAAAAAAAAAATCCAAACCACTAGGAAGCAAACTGCAGTCCTAGATTTACAAGGCTCCTTGGCTGGACACATCACACATCATTCTGGGGGCAGCTACCCCAAAAAACAAACTGTTTAATGGGCTTTTGTTTTATTCACAGCTTTGAGAAAAACTGTGCACTGAAAAAAAGAATTCTACTTCCCCCTCATAACAACACCTGCATTATTGAAGTCTCTTTCCCATCTTTCTGCCATGAAAAACCATTCAGCTCCACAGAAAATATTTTGTACCTTTAAGAAAGCATTTTGAATACAGAACTTCCACAGGATTAAAAACATCTTGTTACCAGCTCACACCATTTTTTTTTTATGGGTATACTCCCAAGGAAAGTAAAGGTTAAAAAAATATATATATGTGAACCAACATCAGGCCCAGCTCTATTTCCCCACTCACAGCTTCTCCTACTTTCTCACGTTAAGCTGCTTTAGAGGTTAAGAATGACAGGCTCAGAAGATGGAATATTGCAGGCTGCATGACAGTGCAGCCAAACACAGGGGGACCACAGCTTGTTATTTGTTTTCATCACAAGGAGTGTATCCTTTGTCCCTGCAGGACCAAGGGGACTGTAACTATAAATGACATTCCAAAGGCACAAAAACATCTCTCAAGAATAGCCCTGCCAAGTTGTTAGTGGCTATGATCTCATTTATGGGGCTGCAGGATGGCTAGATATCACTGCACTGAGTGGCAGCACTCAAAATCTAGCTGTAAAACATTAATTATTACTTTTATCTATGATATTCTGGGCTCTCAGGTACAATTCACAACGCTCTACCAGCCCTTCTCTCCTTCCACAGTATTCTATCACTGCTGGACCAGCAAAAGGGTCTCACTCTTACATACAGAATAGGTGGCAGACATAATATTTGTGGTTGTAGAAATAGCTAATTAGAGAAAGGCACTACATAACACTGGAGGCTGAAAGTCTTAATTACTCACAGAGCCCAAACAGGTTGTGAAAATACACAGCAGAGTTTCAATAGCCACGTAATCCAGTTTGACATCACAAACTGGAGTTATGCAGTGCTGAAGCTGGGGATGATTGCAGCTGTAAGAGGTCGGGACAGCCCTCATTGACATCTCCCCTCTAGTTTGTTTTCTGCTAAATTCAGAGTGCAATGGGAGCATCGCTTCACCCATACCTGCATAAGACAACCCCACTAACCCCAAAGTAACAACAAATCACCCCAACCTGCACAAACTTCTTCACCTTCACACACAACTCAGGGGCACGCTGTCTTGTGGAGCCATTTGCTGGAACACACACGTGAAGGGGGAATTTATTTGCAGACTAATACTGATATTGTGTGGTTTCCTTTCACTGCCGACTGTTGGACTGCAAGACCTCTGTGAGGGCGTTACTGCAATCACTGAAGTCAAATCCTACAGCCTGGGCTCCATCTAGAGTCAGGAAGTTTCTCTGCTATGTACTCCTCTCCCTCCTCCCCACAGATCATTTAGAGTGGTGGTAGGAACACATAATTGTTGCCTTTTTAATTCTTTAACAAATGATGTTATCCTTATTCATCTTCAAAAAAACAAACCTTCACATATTAATGACCACCGAAAGATCTTGGAAATAAGAATCCCCATCCTTGGGCTCTCTCCCTACTCATTGGTAAGCGCCAGGTCTGCATCAGTCCTTCTGATACCCATTGTAAGGGCAATGCTATTTGTTTTGCCATTCCTCGTGAAGGGAACAAGAAGTCAGCTCCAACTGTTAGGTCACGTTTAGCCCAACTCAGATCTGAAAACATCACATAATCTTTATCAAGAATTAAAGATGGTTTCATTCGAATGATTGAAGTGAAGTTTCCGAGCTCAAAACAAGTCAGGTATCACGTTACTAACTCACAGATTCAAATCAAAATAGAGCAGAAGTATTTAAATCGTAGCCCAAATTAGATCTGTAAAAATCTTCACAGAAAAAGGCAAGTCAAGTAGCAGAGTTATCTGTGTAAAAAAATCTATTAGCAGTAATGGAATGATAATCCTCTCAGATTCATTGATGCTGACAGATTAAATACTCTAAATTCATCTTTTATTTTGTTAGCTCATTTGACACAAAATAAGTCCTACGTTTTTAATGTAGTGGGAGCTGAGGGAGTTGGGTTGTTACTGTGGCAAATTTGGTATTAACAGAAGCCTTTAAGTACTCAGCCATCAGCTGTTACCAAGTGTCAGCTGGAGAAGAATGACTTCTTCCCTCCCAACACAAAACCACTGCTTCTTAGAAACTGATCTAACATCACTGAAGTTGCTCCTACCAGGAAAAGCTGAAGAATTAGGGCTGATAACAAAGGGAATGTACAATTAAGTGCCTTTTCCCCACAATACATGGGAAAATAACAGGGTGACACACACTGCCAGCCTCCTCGTGTCAGGATGGTGCATCTCTGGAGCAGCCTGAAGCTCCATGCAACCCCCTCTTCCCTTCTGCCTCAAGGGATGCGTGCAGCTGGACAGAGCAGGCAGAAACAAGAGACAGATCTCAGCATCTCAACTTTGAGACCCCATTTAGCACAAGTTACACCACGTTTCTTGAGGTCGGATCTATAAATTCGACACGACTCTATAATATATAATGATAAATAGGGGCAATGGCTTTTTATTTCCAGTTTTATTTATCCCTTAAACTTTTTTTTTTTCCCCAGCTACTTTCCTTCTTACAAATAGAGAAATTACCAGTCATTTGCCCATGAACCATATCAAGAAGTCCATGAAGCCTTTAGAAACACACAGATATCAAGGAAAAAAAAATAATTAAATTTCAGAATGAGAAAGCTACTTTGATGTACGGTTATTTCTCCAGGATCACTGAGCTCTGAGAACCACAAGATGAGCACAGCACACGCAGCTTCGTTAGGACACAGTAAGGACATGCATCACCCAGCATCCTGCAGCCTCTCCTCATTGAGCTGTGCAATGGCTGTGACATGGAAAGCACTGCAAGCTGCAACCCAGCATCACTTTTCTACTCTGAGCAAACAGCCCATGTCCTCTACAGCCAAGTTAAAAGATAAGAAAAAGTTCCAACTCAAATCCATTATTACCTATGTCAGCAGCAGCAAATACCTCGCAATAAATCAGTGGCAGCAAATACCTCGGAATTGGAGGTTGAAATTAATATTTCAAAGGGTAACGGCTTACCACGGACCCTCAGTGGTTTTAAATCTGGCCCAAAACACTGCTAACCTGAAGTATTTGTCACCATAAAAGTCACAGATGCATCTGTTGAACTGCAGATCAGACGCGGTTTTATATGACAGGTGAATTCAATTAATAGAGCAAATTTGTTTTTCTGCAATGCAATCTATTCTTGGGAGCATTGTAAGCATGGAAGCCATTCTGTGAGTAACTATTCAGCACTTATAAGCAGCCTCCACGTTTGCTCCTTTCACATCTATTGTCTGCCAGGACTCCAGCAATTTAATTTCACATGCAGAAATGCTTGAAGAAGAAACGGCAGAGATCCACAAAACGTATTGCTGAGAAAAGGAAGAAAGTACATCCAACTTGAAGTTCACTGCCCATTCAGCATAAAGGTAAGAGCAGTTGTGCTGTGTGTTCTGTGCTTCCTGACAGCTGCAAAGTTGGGACGTTTTGCACAGGAATAAATAAATAAAAAGCTTCTGATTTTCAAGTTTTCCTGTTGTTACAACAGGCATCGATATAAGGAACACCACCACCACCTCCACTCACCAACACTATTTCCTACTGCACTCATTTTGATTACACTGCTTATCTCCAGACACACTCAATAGGTTTCATCTGCAGATAAGCTGTGCTCTTTTATTGCATTATTCTACGTAGAGAAGCATCCAGTGTACCTTCAAAGTATTGAAGGCATCTACAAATACACCCCCAAACCCCAGCATGGGGTGCTGCCCATCACCCCAACAGATGGAACTGCACCACAATGAGCACTTTATTACTGCTGTTCCTGGTTGGTGCTTAAAAAAAAGCCTCAAAAAGGAGGTGGGAAAGGGGGAGATGGACAAAAAACCACAAACCAAAACGATGGAGGTAGAATTTTGAGGCTGAGGTCACCAAATCACGTACTTAAGTTAGAAGCTTTCGATGCCTACTTGGCAAGATGCTCTCCAATGTGGTTTATAGACCATGTAGGATATGGTTAACTATAGGAAAAAACTGATACTTACAAATATTCATGTTATAAGGTGAGGCAGTGCAACATAGTGTGGCAATTGGGGTTCTCTAAAAGTAGAAATAGGAAAATCAAACCGTTTCACAGAAATGAAGCTGACCATCTGCTTCACTGCAACAGCGGCAGCTGCTGAAAACAACAGAAACAGCAGCCTCTGGTGTTAACATTCTGCTCCTTCCCTCTGACTCCACCTTTCCTCAGAAAGCAGGACTGAAAATACAGAAAACATACATCAGATGGCCCTGCGGGATCCTCTGCACCATAAGTAATTTTCCATCTAGGCTTGTATCAGACTGTTGATGTTTGCGTTCTGTAATTCGCCGTGAAACAACCATCAGATTAACTTCTCTTCTTCACTGCCAACAATTCATCCTGATACAGAGTCCCCTCTCTCTGTGGAGATGGACATTTTCTTTCATAGCTTGGAAAGCTCATTTCATCCTTGTAGAGCTCAAGCTTCATTCTCTGCATCAGAAGAGATAGGAATTGCAAAGCTCTACAGCGTGGATGTGGAGAAGCACAAGTGTACAATGAGGAGCAGCACTGCAACACACTGCCTTGCATTGAAAGGGTGCCCTCCTGTCTTTCCAAAAAGGAAATATCACCTAGAGATGCACACAGCAGAAAGGAACAGCGTGATGGAGATGTGTGCACCACACTTCCAACATGGGATCATATGTGCAACTCCTCAGCTTTCTGTCTAAGCAGCATCTGGCACCAACGTTGGCTGCCACAGGATGCAGGAAATTCAGTGTGCTCTGAGTAATGCACCCAAGTAGCATCAGAGAACAAATTAAAACAATCCCAATAAGTGTTCTACAGCAGGTCCAAAGTCAGCCTTCCACTCAATAGAAATGTTTCTCCTATCCCACTTCATCTCATGAACTACGCTATAACAGATGAGCAGCAATAGATGCAGAAAAGAGCAGGACTGACTGGAAGCCAACACGACACTGAATAGTGAATTAAAAAAAAAAATAATACATGCACTGATGCTATCAGTCCCAAAGCATAACAACTTCCACGCAGTGATGGCAGCGTTGAAATGCTGCTTTCTGAGCCCCCAGGCTTCCCCATCCTCCTTCTCTCAAACCTTCCTTTCTCCTCCTACACAAAGCAAGACCTCAGCATAAGCAAAGCAAGCTTGTATCTTCATGGATTTGAGAGAAAGCAATGAACTACTCAGTAACCACAGCCCCAAGTCAAAGAAGTTTCTTCCCCCAGCAGCTGAGAAGTAGATACAACACTGGCAGAGAACCAAAGGTATGGCGAGTAGAAGGATGGTTCAGAGATGGGATTTGTTGTTTTAATGGATACTTTTTCCCCACGCAGCAAGACTATGTGATCTGCACACAGTCACACAATTGATGCACGCAGCTCTCGTGCCTTCCCTTGATTTTTGTTTACCCCGCATCAGTTGTTAATATCTCAGCTCTCCACTTTGCTGAGATCCTGGTGACATTTGTACTTCGAGATCACATAAATCCAGATGCTGACAGTGTCTGTTCAATTGAGGTCGGCACACGAGAAATATTCCACGTAGTAAACGGGTGAACGTAGGAACAAATAAACAGCTTTACTCTCAGCGGGGCACGAGGAACAGAAAATGAGAACTGAAGACAATCTAATGCAACACCAGACGTAACACACCTCCTTCAGATGCAGAAATCAGGACACAAAAAGCCTCCCTGCTCCTTGGATGCAGCGCAGCAAATCCACATCGCTCTGCAAATAAAAGCAGCAGCGGTGGATCACGAACTGCTCTAAGCTGGTGGCAATGAGGTACACTGCAAATACTGAGAGAATCTAGACACACAAATGAAATTCCAGCCCGTTCGTAATGAAGCAAACAGAAGCTCATCTGATTTGAGTAAGGATGGCGTTAAATTCCAGACAAAAGGCAAAACCAGGACACAAATAACTTGCCTATCAGTCCTGTCTCTGCCATTGGATTCATCTCAGCATCAACAGAATTGGCTGCTTTTATCTTTCTAAAGCATTATTCCTCCAAGAGCTCTGTTGCCCAGAACCTGGTTTATCTACTGAGTTCCCCGATCAGAGCAATGCTTTAAACTCACAGCTCCCCAGACTCCCATTTTGGGTGATATTAAGAAAAAAAAAAAAGGCAAATTAAAAAAAAAATAATCCCCAAATTCCAAACTGAGATACCCACTCCTATGGCTCACCACTCAGCCGTGCCCTGTTCCACGAGGAGGCTTAGCAGAGCATTTCTTGTAATAAAACCAGAAGTGAGATGCAGTGGCTGCATGGGTACAACAGAAGGAAAATCCCTAAATGGTGCTTATTTACAACAAAATGCACACAGATGTAGGAACACGATGAAACACATAGCTTTAGGCTTTAATATCGAGATACAGAGCAATACCAGCGTTCACGTTTTAGAGACAGCTTCATTTAGATACACGCAACCCAAAATTAGTTTCAATACATCAATGGGAGAAAAAAAAATATTAGCAACTTCCATCTCATTTTCAAATTCCCTCAGTGTCTATGCATTGTTTGCTGTAAAATAAAAGCCCAAAGCCATGCACAGACATTCGTTCCGACAGACAAATGCAGCGTGAAGGTTATCTACAATCATTTTGTTTCTCTTTAAACTCAGTTCAAAACAGAATCTCGGAATACCATTTGTTTCAGAGGAGGCTTTAAGATAACTTCACCTGCATCCCTTACAGCTCAGCAGGTCGGTGATTGGGGTTCACTGCTTTGACCAAAGCCACAACCAAACACAGCACATCATGGCTCAGAGACCACAGCCACCAGCTGATCCCAAGGATACCTCGTACTTCCTCATAACTCCCAAACCAAACCATCCTTTTTCAGCCTGAAAAATCCTGGATGGGAAATTTTAGTTGAACAACTAGAACTCCTTAACAGCAACAACCCCTTTACACCCCACACGGTTTGCAGTGACATTTCTGGGGCTCACAGGGCCTGATCCCAACCACACTTCCCAATGTGAGATCCACCCCAGAGTTCTTCCAGATGCATACAAAGCACTGATTTAAACACACACACACGGTTCCTTATGGTCACAAATGCCTTTTGAAAGAAATACTAATATCAGCCTTCCCCCCCATTCTCATCGTTCAGTTCAGTTCTACAAGGGATGCTTTTGCCCAGCAGCCACCTGTAGCCCAGCCCCGTGCCAGACCCACGGGTGATGCCCGACCAGCGAATGGTGTCCCATAGCAGCAGACGGAGGCACAGCCCCAGCGGGAACGCGGAGAGAGACCGAGAAAGGCGACAAGAAGAGGGATGTGCTCGGATCTACAAAGCCTACTGCAGGTTTGCTCTGTAAAACCGCAACAGCAGGAGGGAATGCTCTGTGCAGCCCTCAAAGCCAGGTCCAGCGATGCGCGGTGCCCGGCCCTATGGGAGCTCAGCGTACCGAGGTGCCAGGCTGGAGGTGGGGACAGACCCCGATATCGCACGTACATCAATAACACCGCGCGTACGCGCAACCGAGCGCAGGCACTCGCGTTGTCTGCCAGGTATTGGATTCTCTCGCTGTCAGAACAACCCACGATCTCTCAGCCCCATCATTTTGGGACGGCTCTACCACTCCCCGCAACCGCTGCGGGTATCCCAGAGCTGCCCGCAGCCTCACACACGCCGCATTCCCGAGGATGCTACGCAGCCCGCAGTGCCGAACTGCGTCCCCCCCCCCCCCGGTCCCCGCTTCCCCTCCCGTAGGGCTGTATTCCCCTTACCCCAACGTTGGGGCATATCCGCTTCGCCTCCCACCGCGATCCCGTGGGGTTTTGGAGAGGGGAGCGATTTTTTTTTTTAAATTTTTTTAAATGACGGGGTTTCGCGGAGCAGAGCAACCGGTGCTCGGGGCCGGCCGAGGGTCTCCGTTTATAAACTTGCTGGGAAGGGATGACTTGGGGACCCCGCTTACCTCTCAGCGCTGCCGCGCGGCCGCACAGCCCCAGGAACAGCAGCAGCTCCAGGCGCGGGGCGCAGCCGCCCCTCTCAGCCCCTCCGCCCATGCCGTCCCCGCAACTCCGCTCCTTCCCCGACCGGAGCTGAGGCTGCAAACCTCCGCCGGAGCCGCAGGTGAAGAGAGAAGTCGCTTTCCGCGTTGTCTTCCCCCCCCCCCCCCTTCTGTTTTCCTCCCCTCCTCTCGTTCCCCCAACCCCCCCCGCACGCACTGAGCCGGAGCTGCGCCCGTAGCCCCGCGCTGCCGCCGCTCCTCCCGCCGACTGCCTCCGAGGCGCCGTGCGCGCCCGCATCCCTAATGAGCCGCCCCTCCCCCGCCGCTAATTAGCCGCACGTGGGGCGGGGCCAGGTGCGTTGGGCAGCGCTCAGAGCCCCCCCCTCCCAAGCGCTCCGGTGTTCGGGGCCGAGCAGAGAGCGGAGGGGGTGGGAGTGAAGCGCATCTTGCCTCCCTCCCTCCCCAGCCCCGCTCTCCTTAGCAAAGCACCGCCCTTAACAGGTGCGCTGGGAGCAGCGCCTCAGCCCGAAGCAAACAGCGCTTGTGCCATCTTTAGTTAAGAGTGCCTGGCCCAAGCGTGCTTCTCCTTGCCGTGAGGGGCACTGTTGCACGCTCCCTTCCCCCCGGCTCGCTGCAAACCATCTATTTCGGTGCACCGGAGAGGGGCCAACAAGCCCAGGTGTGCTCAGGTACAGCCGCTCTGCCTTATTTAGGCAGTAAGGGGATGCAAAGCGGCGTGGCGGCTGCAGGCAGAGGAAGAGCAAAGCTTTGGGGTTCAGGGAGCTGCACCCCACGCGTTTCAGGAGTCGGTGCAGCCGCAGGGAGCGGCGGTGGCACAAAGTGAGGCGCGCAGAGCACAGCGATGTTAACAAAGTGCTCGCCGTGAGTCCCCTACGCAACTATAGGGTAAAGGGATTGGGTTCGTACCACCGTGACTCTGAATCCTCTTTGTGGAAGCCAAGCGTGGCAAGCTCCAGGTCAGTGCATCACAACGTGCGCCAGTGAGCAAAGACATAAAACCTAAGATAATGTATTTGTTCTCCATTTGGCATTCTTTTGGAGATAAGCCCTATTTGCACTAGACAACAGGAGTAGGGGGAGTCAGCAGAGGGACTTCATTTCTTTCCTCATTTCTGAATTCATCCATTAACCTCACCCTGCTCCACCTGCATCACATGCTAAGGGTGCTCAGCTGCTCCTGTCAAAGTGCTCAGAAATCCCTGGCCTGTGAGTTTTGGAGAAATACAATAGGATTAGTTACATAGGCTTAAAACGAAGGCTTGTCAATTGGTCCTGCAGGCAAGCTTTGTACTGCTTTCAGCTGGAAACAAATAATTAAAGCAAAAGAAATTTGTAAACAGAATTTTAAGAGAAAAAAAATCAATATCTGAGAACATCACATCAGAAGATCTCTTATTTCTTTTCTGTCATGTGTTTGCCAGACCACAATCAAGAGCAGAGTGGCAAAGTCTGAGAGCAAGCACATGAAAAATACATTTTCTTTTAACAGCCTAAGGTCATCTCCATGGCCAATGGGCTCCAAAAGAATAACAACAAACAGAAAGCCACAAAGGAACACAGTCAGGAAGGCACACAGGAATGGTTTTGCACATTACAGCATCTCCTATGCTTCTTTAAAGCCTTCACATGTCAACACCACAGCCCTGCTTCCAAGGACATCCATACCTTACAGCCATGTGCTCCGAGCTCAGCTCACAAACTGTTTCTGCCCATGCCACTGAGGCAGTGTTTGGCACTTTGGATTAAAATACGGAGTTCTCAGTTTATAGAACTATTAGGATGGGAAAAAAAGAGAGCATAAGCAGAAAAGGGCAGCAGCTGGTAACTTCAATCGGAGCACTTGACATACAAAGATGCAAAGTGTTCTACAAAAAGAAAACCTCAGTGGGGAGAACGCAGCAACCTCTGAGCTGGTGAAATTGAGCTGCAGATGAAACCATGCGTTCTTTAAGCACTGATGCACACTGGAAGTACAGCACCTTACAGAAACAAAGCTCTAAATCTGCTCTGGCAGCCCAATGAGCCACCTCTGTTAGAAATACAGTTGCAGTTCACACTGAGGTTTAACCAGAGGGAAGGGAGGATCTGCCTTTTGATATCAGGGAGCGATCAAGAAGGAAAGATGCATCTGGAATTCAGCCAGAGGGGATTCGTGGCATTACTGGGGCAAGTGGGAGAAACACTAATGGAGAAGCTGAGAATGCTGGAAGGAAGAAGTTTATTCATCCCTTGCATTTCAATGGTTAAGCTTGGCAGTAATATTTGTTTTCTAACACACTCTGTATTTCACATCTGGCTTTCTACATTTTCAAGAAACTGAAGATCTGTCAGCAGAAGCATCGAAGTTCAAAGAAAAACTAGCAGCAAAAAGGAACAAAGCAAACCAAAGGAACCCTTCCTGAATGGTTCCAACCACATCCACACACACAGCACAAAAGCATCGACCAGAAGGACAGACAGAATCTGCAGCCATCAGTTCTTCCACCTGTGCTCTCAGTGTGGTTTGTCCACATCTCTGCATCTCAGGTTGCACCTCATACCGTGCCATGAAGATAGTTGAGGAATCTATGGATTTCTAGCCTTCAACCACATGAACTTATTAAACAACTGCAAAGGCAGCTTTTCTCCCTGGTACACGTCAATACCCCAGTAATTTTCAATAAACCAGACAACTGCAGTCTGAAGGAAAATATTAAGAACTCCCTCCTCCACACCAGCAGCTCAGCAAAGTGTTGCAGCTGAATTTTCTGAGGTGCTCCCATCCCCAAGCACAGCACAGAAGTTTGCAGCAGGTGATGACATTTTGTTTCTTATTTCATGTCCAGCCCTGGAAGAGCCCACAGGTGATTTGAGTTAGCTCAGAATTCACATCATCTGGGGGTCAGATAATAAGCTGGGGGTCACTGCTGAAATGCTCTCAGGAATAGATGGGAAGGAAGCGGCCTCACTTTGCAGCTCTTGCAACTGAAAAACATTCCATATTCAAATGCCACCTCAGGTATAAGTGTACAACTATATGCATAATGGATGGAATGATAAAAGGAGAATAAATGCACCCACCCCACTGATGTACTTCACAGAGAACATTACACATGCACCAGTTGGCTCTAATGCAAATATTCACACCTGTACAACAGGTAAATAATTCATGAGCAGGCAGGAACTGTAACAACAAATCACTAATGAAATTGCACTAAGAACTCTGAATGGGCTCTGCTGTAAGCACATAGAAGTCAATAAGAGCCCTACTTACTCTTTGCATATTTTGGTTGCTTATCCTTCCCCCCTCTCTCATTCACAACAACTCTCTAAACAAAACTGGAACTGAAAAATGGTGGAGATAAAAGCCCCAAAACAACACCATGCTTTGCCTCAGCACCCACTGCTTCTCTCAGACAGTTCCAGGGAGAGGTGAACCAGCAGGAGGTAACAGCTGAGTGCAGCATTCCATGAGACATGAATATGCAGAAATGCAGCTGAAATCCATCCTGATCCTTTAGCCTCAAGTTTGTGATTGAGTCTATCTGCCACTCTACAGAACTTTCTCATCCCAGTGCACGGATGGATATGTGTGAGTGAGGAGCTTTGGACCATCTGATAGTGAAAGAACACAGACCCTCAACCCAACCTTGCTTGAATAATACACAGTTAAGCCAGCAGTAACAACAACAGCTGGGTGCTCCTTCTGCCCAGCCATTTCTCCATCTCTACAACAAGGGCTGGCTCAAATGCTCTCCAAGCACATAACATCCCTTCAGCAATGTGCAATTTCACTGCATGCATCTTGCAGGTAAATAGCTGGTGTTTCTCAGAGGCAGAGATAGCAGCTGCAAGAAGAAGGCATGGCATTTCCACTGCTCGTAATATAGCAGTTAAAAAAATCAACTAAGTTTCATCATCTTCTTTTCTTCCCATGTAACATCTCTCACTACTCTGCATAAGGTCAGGATTTCAGTACTGCATTTCCTTTAGCAGTAGACCCATATTTCTTTGCATTTGTCAAGTCTCTCAAAATAATATGATCTAGTACTGGAAAAACAACAACATCATTTAGCAGCAAGATGCAGTACTGGATCCAGCCACATGGTCCTTAGAAACAATCCCTAACAGGCTGAGTAGGTATAGCATCTGCTAGCTAGTATAAAAGCATAACCTACGTGCACGATAGCAATTAATCAGCCAGTCACAGCCTGCATGCAAACCTGCTGTTGGTAGTCTCATTTTTGGTTGTGTTTTAGAGCCTCTTCAGCAGTATTCTAGGAATTGCAAATCCATGGGCTAAAAATATGCAGATAATCAGCACTGAGTCCCAGGTTTATAGTTTCTGTACATCACTGCTCATGCTGTATGTACAGCTCCACATATTAGGACATCTAGTGGCTGAATAATTTACTGTATATACACACATACCTGAATACACCATTCTGATCCCCTGTCTGGAAGCTCATACCTACTCCTCCAAAGCTTTCTGAGAGAATCTCAGGATCTCTATATGATTGTGCTCTGTGGTATAACCCCAACTCATTGCTCAATAGAGTGTTCTGAAGTGTGAATACAAAGAAAGTGGCAGGTACATATATCAATTTCTACTTTATCTTTCATCAAGACACCATAGCAGCATGCTTACTTCTGCTTCATAATGCAGTCTTACTCTTTACAATGTGCTTATTTTTTTCTTGTTCTGTGTTTATAGTAACTTAAAACGATAACACTTGTAATGCTGTAACACAATGGAGAACACAGCAATGATAGCAGAGCAGCAAAGTTCCAAGCAGCAGCAAGCAAGGATTTGCTCAGACACAACAACCAGGGGCACACAAGTAAAGGAAAGAAGCTGCTTACCTTCATAAAGACTCAAGCATACAGGCACCTTCAGGGAGATAGTCTCATCTCCAATGCCAGCCCTTAAAAGGGCTGGGAAGGGGTGGATCCTGGCCCCAGCCCTTCAGGTCAATCAGTCCATTGCATTGCATGCAGCTGAGCTCCCCTAGGTTGGCCCTTCCTTCCCACCAGGTGCTCCATCACTGCTTCAAGCCATGTCTCAGCATTTCTGCTCCAATACTACTCTGACATTTCGGCATTTTGTTTCCACATTAATAAAAATCCTTTTATTCCAAAGAATAAACCTCAGCATTCTCACTGATGGGGAAAAATACATCTTGAAAAGCCCACAGTGCTTCTTTAAACAATTCCATCCCACTTCCTTACAGTGGAGACACCATTTGAGTTGTCATAAGCCGTTATTTCTGATGAGTTAAAATCTATATTTTCCAATTGATTAATCTAAGATGTAATACAATTTGCATTTCTCTATGCTTATGCATTCAAAAATTAATAAATAAACATTGAAAAACACCACAGTTGGGCTGATAAAGAAGTACAGTGCTGAAGTGGTCATTTTTGCATCAGAATATGAGAATATTAACACTGTGGATTAACATGCTGGGAGGGTAGGAATGAACATTTGAACTTCAATAATCGATTTTAAGATTGTAAGAAATAGGCACTTGGAAAATGTCATAATCTTAATACCTAATTCACTCCTTGATTCATAATTTGGAGAAATCAGTTGTACTTGAAGAGCTACCTGCAGCATTTCCCTCAGTTGGGCAAAGAATTCCTACTTCAGCATTAATTACTGTTATTTCTGTGCCCTTTTAGATTTCTCCACCAAAATTAATAAATCAAATCCCTCCTACATTCCCTTGTCACACATCCAGGCCTCTCTGCTGTGATTGCTGCTGGGTTACAGGCAGGCAGCTCCTCAGCCTGCTCCAACCTCTGTAGGAAGAGCTCAGATTGCAAATAGAAAGTGTCCATCACCTGTACTCCCCATCCCTTACAGTCACTCACTAAATATCTATTCCAGATTTAGCATCCTGCCTCAGATCTTCCTCTGTGAACTTTTACTTGGGCTGGGATGGGCACGACAAGAAACAGATGATGCAAGGGTGAGATGTGCTTGAATTAGAATGCGTGCTTGGAGAGCAAACAAAGACATTCAAAAGCAGCAGGGCAGTAGACAAGCAATTCAGTCGCTCAGCTATTTGTAATTTGTGGTTAAGCAAAAAGGAAAAAGGGTATGCATTCAATCACCACGGGACTTCACATATCAGCTTCTTTAGAACATTGTAATGCTGCTGTGTCCAGAGCACAGAGCAACTCAGAGCTTGGGGAAAATGGGGTGCTGCTGTCTGAGGGCAGGGGTACAGTTATACAGGTAGAGGGACAGGGATGGGAGTTGTCCCATGAGTCTGGTTCTGCTCTGCCTTCACAGGAGCAAAGATTGTGAATGGTGTGAGCTACTTCAGCCTCAAGTCAGAGCTCTCAAAAGTCTGTTACTGAGCCAGTCTGCAACCTTCTCAGCAAGTGGGAAGTTATCGCCACTTTTTTCATCCAAACTCACACAGCTAAATTCACAGATTGCTTCCTGGGGCAATTAGTTAGGGATGCTGATGGATGCTCGGTGACTGTGCACGATAGCAGTTCTGTATTGAGATATGGATGGATACAATCGCAGGTCCTAAGGTGATGGAAACCCAAACAGGAACTTCATAAGGCTCTGGGGAAACCTCACTGTGGTCTTCCAGTACTTGAAGGGAGCGTATAAACAGGAGGGGAAATGGCTGTTTACATGGGTGGATAGTGATACGAACAGAGGGAATGGTTATAAACTGAGACAGGAGAGGTTTAGGTTAGATATTAGGAGGAAATTTTTCACCCAGAGGGTGGTGATACACTGGAACAGGTTGCCCAAGGAGGTTGTGGATGCTCCATCCTTGGAGGCATTCAAGGCCAGGCTGGATGTGGCTCTGGGCAGCCTGGTCTGCTGGTTGGCGACCTTGCACATAGCAGGGGGTTGAAATGAGATGATCACTGTGGTCCTTTTCAACCCAGGCCATTCTATGACTCTATGATAATTGGAGAGTAGCAAAAAAGGATAAAATCAGAAAAGCTCAGAAATTTTTTTATAAGGAACCTGAGAAAGAAAGAACACCTGCTAACTAGCAAGATGGGAGGCTAATGCTCTGCACTGGGGTTAATGAGGAGGTCCAAGCTTTAGCCCAAAGGTTGCCTCATGCTTCCTACACCCTGCGAAGGATGCTGAAGCAGGCACCAGGCATTTGCATTGCAAACATGTTTGCCTTGATTAGGGACACTTCACCCTGCTTTGATTTCCTGAATGCATTGGACTAATCATACATACACTGTTCCTTTCTCTCCTTTTTGCTAACTGATGCACCAGAGCCTCACAGTGAGTCATGAGAGATTATTTTTGCCCTAATTAAGTACAATTTTGACAGGACTGGAAATACGCAGGTGTCATGTTATTAAGTTACCTAATTATGCCTTTGAAATGGTCACATAATAATAACTCTTCAGTAACAAGAGGAAAAGGGGAAGAGAACTCATTGCATTATTATTTTCATCTTAATCTCTGGCAGAAAAGCAGAGGGTGACCATCCAGTAACTACTGCTCTGAATTACTCATAATTACCCACATTGTGAAACTCAACTGTTCGATGATCTCAGGTGTGAATGAAAGACAACAGCAGTTGAGCAGTTCCTCAACCATTAAAACATCATTTCAGCAACAAGGCAGAGGAGCAATAGGAGCACACTTTGGTGCAAGTTGTATCATTTTCTGAGAAATGCCAGTTGACATTCATCAATCAAACACTAAACACCGAGATAAGCTCTTCTCCCCACTTCGTGTGATTAAACAGCAAAGGGCTGAGTTATTGGCAGCTCCTACAGTTCTCCTGACACAAGTTTGCTAACCTCTTACCACTCCCTGATAACCCCACCATGAGGAGATGGCTGCACGTGTTTCTGCAGCTCTGTGTATGACCCCTGGTGATGCTTCTCAGGCTGCATAAAAGCAGAGCAGCCTCTTGTGCTCTGCTCTGGTGACTGCAGCAGAGAAGCATGAATGCTGATAAATCATTCCCAGGTGGAGGTCGCTGGAGCAGAGAAGTGATGCCCTGTGACATGTCCTGCTGCAGTGCTAACCAGGATCTGCTGTGATACACAGGGCTTGCCAGGAAGATTTTGCCTTATTCCAACTCAGTTACATCCGTAAAGATGGAGGAACAGCTTGTGTGAATGCAATATAGGAAGGATGGCAGATAACAGCCATCCACTCACATCTACAATCACTCGAATATTTTGAAGAGAAGCTCAAGAATCTCAGAGTCATTGATTAAAAAAAAAAAAAAAAAAGAACTAAGTATCTCAGACAACTGTAATTTAAAGAGCACATCAAAGGATCTGTATAGCTCCACCAAGAGATGAACAAGCGCTCCGTGGCAGTGATGAGGCAGTTGTTGCAAAAGACAAGAGACTTAAAGGAACTGGCTACAGCTGAGCAAGCTGCAGGGAGAAATGAGAGCTAAACAAACAGTGCAACCAATTCCTGCATCGTGAGGAGATTCCAGCAGGAAAAGCTGTTCAGACATTAGCTTTACCCATTTTGAATGAGAGCGTGCCCTCTGCTAATAGACACAAACTGCTCAATCACCAATTTGTATGTTTCAGCTTCAGTTCTCAGATATACTCATAACTGTTCCTCCTTTTTTTTTTTTTTAATTTTGAATGCACAGCATAAAAAAACAAAGCCCAAACTCTGTATATGTAGAGAAAAAAAGAAAATGATACCCATTGGTTTAATGGGCCAGTGTTCACATTTTCAACCCAACCCAACATTCCTTGCCTCTGGTGCACGATGCTCTCAATACTGTTAGGAAGAAAAGCATCCCGATGCTCAAACTAAAAAACCTGTCACATGGCTTCAGCCCAATTTGTCTTGGGTTCACTTCGCTACGTTTGGGTAATTTGGGTTAAAGTTGAGGTGAATTCCACTGTATATCCCCTATCAGCCAGGAGTGTTTAGAGGCTGCTTAATGGAATAAGCGCTTTCTTTTTATTTTCAGCAGGTGTGGACAAGAGGAAACCACTAACCTATAGTTGCATTTGATAATAACCAGCACAAGGTTTAGTGTTACAGTTTGCAGCATCAGAAACCCAGCCTTTAGGAAGGAATGGAGAAAAGAGCCTGTTCAGCATTTCAATAATCCCTTTACTATCAAGAAAAACATAGCTTCTTTCTCAGATGAATTAACCTATTTCACCTGTCAAGAACAAGCCCTATAAATGCTTTACCAAGGTTTGACGCACACATTACAGTGAAAATTGATAAAAGGAGTTGACTGCACAGAATTAAGTAACCTCTCCTGCGAACAGCACCAAGCACCAGCTGTTTTTCCACCACCTCCAAAAGGTTCCTTGACGTTTATATTACCACAGCATCACCTGGCTGACTGAAACACAAATGGGACCCCCGGTGTGATAAGAGCAGTCCTCATACACAGTGTGTGTACAAATGCTCCCAAGTGACAGCCAGCCCAGCTGAGCCCATCCCTGCAGTGTGCAGATCCAAGATCTCTGTGCTCAGAGAGATACAACAGAACCTTGCTGACCAGAACACTGCATCACCCACACCAGGAGCATTTCGTGTAAATCAGACCTCCCCTAAAGGGGGCTTTGTGTTGAAGTGGAATCAAAAGACATGCCAAATGACCATAAAGAAGAGCTGAGACACGGTTAAGGCAGTTCCAAATACAGTGCTGATGGGAACAGCTACCGTCAGTCCAATTAATCCCCGGGTTAATGAGCCTCCAGACCCCATCACTGCACTCAGGTTGCATCCCCATCCCTTGCCGCTGTTGTCTCTCCGCAGCGGGCCCCGTAATTCCAGCTGCGTGCAGCAGAGGGAAGCAGCAAGCATCGTAACAGTGACAGCCACCCGGCTGTCATGCACTAAGGACTTAATTATGTTCTCAAACAAAATACAATGAACTCTGTCATAAGTAATCACACAAGAGAGCATGAAGTCGGTAGCTCAGTCTGTGCAAAAGAAAGGAGGATTTTCTCTGGCTACCTGGGAGAAGAGTGACCTCTGAAAATGGAGAAGTGGAATGCAGGATTATTATTTGCTCGTTGTATTTTTGTTTGATTGTTTTGCTTTATTTATCAAGACCTGAGTGCATATGTTGATGTTTTCCATGAAATCTTACTCAAAGCAGTTTTCTCTGATCTTCAAGACACCTTAAGGATTCAGTTGCAACTGTGTTAACGCATGGAAATTGTCAACTGCTGGCAGAGAGCATAGGAGGAAATATTTTGCTTACAATATATTTGAAGTACTTCATGCAGATCCTATGTTCTATTTGCATGTGATTTCCCTTAGCACAGGAGTTAGGCATTGCATCAAACTCAGGTTCAGTATTATTTGGAGCTTTTCCTTCCAGGCTCCATGCTTGGAGTTCTCTTTCTGCCACACAAACAGCTGAAGCCCACACTTCCTTGGTCACACTATAAAGAAAGTTTATGAGAAAGTGAGGCAGAATAGAACAGAGCCCACAACAATAATTATGATGTTATTAAAAGCACACCTCACGTGATACAAACCTACATGGCTCTGAAATACAGATTTTGCCTTTCCTCAATGCTTAAGAGAAAATAAAATTAATCGCTGTTTCAAGAAAGAACTAAAGGTTAAAGGATAGCAATTACCAATTATTTAAAGGGTACTTGGAATGAACTGCAATAAAAGGATGTCATACTTTTAAGCCAGTGTATGGGAACTGCTGAATCATGGCCTGAACCTCTGATTGACCACCTGAGGCAAGTAATGACTCAGCCATAGGAGCACAGGTGAAAATAATTCACCTGTGCTTCAGGAAGAAATGGAGCCTGGTTCCACCTCTCCTAGATCCCATTTAAGTGCTGACAGCCACTAAGGAAGGATTTCCTCCTGGAGATCATTTCTCATGGAGAATATTGTGAGCCTACAAGATTGTTTAAGTATTTCCCTTTTATTATCTTCCTGTTGCAATAATCTTACTTAGCCTGCCTTTCCTGTATGCTTCTTAATTATAACATCTGTATATTCATTGATTATATAGCCAGGTTCTATATTTTCTAATGGGGGAGTGTGACACTAGACTAATATTACCACTTCAATCAGAAGCAAGTTGTGACTTTCTAGAAAGACTCCCTGTTACTGTGGGAACTATGATGCTTCAGTTCACAGCACTTAAACACAGACATCCTAGAGAGTCCAGGAATTCTGCAGAGTAAGGCATAAACCCATTTCTTTCAGTGTTGTGTAAATGAGAAGTGCACTGCAAGTGATGATGACGTGTACAAATCGAAAGAGTAAGTTGTGTATGACCATATCCTCAAAGCCAACCATTGCATCAGGCATTCAGAACATGGCACCCAGCAAGGGAAGAAAATCATAGAGTCAGGAAAAGAATTACAATGGATGATTTTCTTTTCCCCTGGTTTCAAAGCCAGCAATGACAGGTTATAAAACACTTCTGTTCACCTTTTAAAAGGTACAAAATACATAGAAGGGATAAAACAAAAAAAAAGCACAAAAATTAATAAGAAAATGTCTCTCTTTAAGAAGGTTTTTATCCGGGAATTCAACAATTCAGGAAATCTAACTTCAGCCTTGCTGAGTAAGAGCAATTATTTTTCCCTTAAGTCAGCTGATCTCTTTTTTCTTTTCATCCATTGTCATCCCTTGTTATTTAGGACATCGTGTAACTCTCCTTGATTGCGTTACAGTGTTAAGAGAATGAAATTCCAATTTAGAAGATGCTTAGTACTTGAAAACTCTTAGTATGTTAACTTGCTTCAAGGTAGATGCCCGCTTTGATGTGTTGCTGTGTCACAGTTGCACCTTCAAAGGGAGAGAACTTCCAGAAGTAAAGTAAGGGATGTGCAACTTTGCAAATGAGCCTTAATTCAGATCCTGCATAAGTACAAGTACATGGTCTCCTCTGCTGCCCCTTAGAAAGCTGGGTCGGGATGATTCAACCTGTTCTTAGAGGGAGTTCTCATAGGAAAACATCCTTTTTCACCAGCCGTTGCCCTTATCAGTACCTCAATATGTCCTACAGCCACCATCACAATGTGGTCTCCTGGTGATCTTTGATGGAGAGGCTGAGGGAGAACAGGCTATTGTCAATATGAAACTGAATTGGTGAGTAGGAACAGGGACTGCAGAGAGTTCCTAAGATGGCAGATGGAAGAGAAAGCAAGGCTCTGCAAACAGCAGATTTTTTTTTTGATAGCCAGCCTTTAATACAGATAAGGCAGGACTCACTATCCCTTCCCTGATTGCTCTACCAGGGAGCAGCACAGAGATAAGGAACCTGGCTGGCTGGGGGCTACTATTGATCTGTGAATTCTGATACGTGAACTTTGAAGTTGGAGCTCTGACTCCACATGGGGCATAGAAGAGTGTGTTCAGAGAGCTGCCAAAAGCTTCTCATCTACGTAAGCACTCAGTGCCAGCGCTAATCTGATGCAAGATACTGAAGAACTAGCTTCAAGTTATAAACTTCCTTGGGTAACACTCACTGTACAGTGGATAGGAGATGCTTCCCCACAGCAAAAGTTGTTTCTCAGGGCCGGGCAGCCTTAGTCTTTCATGAACTCTGAATTGCAAAGCTGTTGAACTGTGAGAGGAGGATGTTTGTATTTTCTAAACCAGCCCTTTATCTGAAGACTTCTGCTTACAGCACTCAGTTCTCTTGTGATAGCTTGCCCAGGCCTGACCCAAATCCTCTCTCAAACAGAAAACATTGTATTGTTGTCATGAACTCTGATCATCTTGTATTCCACGCTGCAAAACCTGAGGTTTGCACACAGGGATTTCCAAGACTAATGACCAAAAAGCAAGGCACAGCCCCTGCTATTTCAGTTTTAGCCTGTTTGGGGACCTCCCAGCAGTGTCCATAGGTACTGTATGTCTTCAAAGACAGCTTACCTTGGAACTCCCAAGTGCAGTTACTCCAGCCAGCAGATGATTAATATGTCATCAAAATAGTTCTCTACCTTTTCTCTGGTACCAGATGAAAGACATTTATTACCTTGTCCTTTTCCAGTCTGATGTTACAGAGATGCCAGACTAAGAAATCTAACCTCTGCTGTTCCATATTGTCATTTTAATTAAAGCCATATCCTGTAAAATGCTATATGCTGCTGAAACCCTGATAAGATCCTATTATCAGAAAGAAGCAAATTTGTGATGCTATCTGGGCCAGCCCATGATTATCTGCCAGAACAAAAGGAATGTTATTAAACAAACTCTGTTAGATCACAGTGGGAGGATAAAATGAAAATCCTGCTCCAGTGAAATCCCTTATCTCTCTGAGGTCAGACCTGCAGCACACAGTTGCAGCTCTGTGCTGGAAGTGGGAGAAGAGAAAAAGAGGAGTTGCTCAGTCCTGTTGTACTGTGGAAAGTTTTCTTCCTTTTCTACAATTTATTACCAGAAGAGATACGAACTTTAATATGAATGAACTCCTGGGAGATGATTGTTTCTTAAATATATTTTTCAAAAACCTCATTACAAGGTGAAGTGCCTATATTTGCTTTTCTAAATATAGTCATTATTTTTTTAGGACACGAGGAAGAAGGGGTTACAATGTACCTCTAAGTTTTAATGATCTTTTGTGAAACAAAAGCAAGAATGGAGAATTGGCACACAGCAGTTTCTTTATCTTGACTTCATTCCCTCTTTTGAGTAAGCCAAACAGCATCAGTCCCCTCGAGGTGGATCCCACCCTTGTGCAGCCAGAACAAACACTCAGCAGTCCTACACAAAGCAGGAAGCTTTGTCACAGCTTTGAAGCCTGCCAGGTTTCTTGGTTCTACAGGCATCGAAAGCCAAGCTTTCAATTTTTCAGATGATTCCACTGCACATGACATGTTTCTGCTCTTCCAAGCAAGTACTGAGCTAATGCAAGAGAACAAGTTAGGTCACCTGTCTTATCCTAAAGAGCTATCTAGCTCCTCTGACTTCTCCATTACCCATAGACAGGCTTTGAATCAGAGAAAATCAAATTATAGTCTGATTATCTTATATTTAGTTACCCTCTGTTAGTACACGAGTAGCAAGAATAGCCCTCCCATGCTGTGCAGTTATTACTTAACCATCCTCCTCTGCTAGGGACCCCAAACAAAGAGCTTAAACTACTTTGGGAATGGAGGGTCTGCACAGATGATCACAAACTGCTCTGGCTTTATTAGTTACTGTTCATCAGATGAGCTGTATTAACTCCCATGTCCATGCTCTTTCCTGCTATGAGAATGTGTTATTTTAACACTGCCAGGTGGCTTAATGCAGACAGCTGGCTTTACTTAACTACTGCAATGAGTAGAAAGCACCTGTGGGCCCTTAGCACAGCTCGGCTGGAAAACAGTAGTTCCCTGTGCTCGTGGAGTTACTGCAAATCTTGTCTGCCTATCCTAACAGAAAGGAAAGGATTCCCCTATCCCACAAATACAGCCCTTCCTACCAAATTTTTGGGAACTGGACACATTAGTAATAGCAGTTCAATTAGCAATAAAGGGACCATACAAAACCACGACAAAGGTGAAGGACTTCAGACTCCAAAGAAGGCGTAAACTGAAGATGTAAGATAGAATACATTTTTCTGGTCAGATGCTTGACTCAATGCATCGCTAGCATCTCTAAAATGTATTGTTTTATCTCTGAAAAACATGAAAGAAAAGTCACTAGAAGGATTTGGCAGCTGATAAAATGAATATTCAAAATACACTAAAGAACAGAAGCAGGTGTATTACGTAAATTCCTCAGAACTTAATGAACTGGTCTTTAAAAAAAAAATAGCTTTATCTTCTTCATCCATATGCATTATGATAGGATAACAAATGCAGATACAATTTAAAAGGGGTCCTGGATCTGTTTGATGTGTTTTCAGGCTGCAGTAAAGCCTGATGCTGCAGGCCTGCCCAATGGACTTCCCACTGCTCTGTGCTGTAGCAGCTGCACCTATCACTGGAGGGAAGGGAGGACATGCAAAATGTTCTGTCACAGAGACTTTGCACCTCCTGCAAGCAAGATCTAGAAAGTCTCACAGAAAGGAGTCCTGTGGTCTTCATTTTGCTAGGTTATATCCTAATTCCAGAGCTTGGCTTTGACACTGTCTGTGTTTGAGTGAAGAACTTTGCTTCCTAACTCCTTTGCCTAATGGCTCTGTGCTGGGCTTCCTGCTAAGGGCACGATGCTCTCCTGACGTTTTTTGATGTTTGAGGAAATGAGAAACAGCTTCAAATTAACAAACTGTGAAAACATCACTGCTGTCTTGCAGCTGGCCCTGCCTATCCTTAGAGCTGGGACAGCAAGAGTCCTTTTTGAACAGATACAATTTGGATTGCAAGAAGTATTCCAAAGGAATTGTAATGTGTGCTAGATGCACAGACATTAATGTTTCCCTCCTGGAAGTTCAGTGATGAAATGGAAAAATGGCTTTTGAATTTCATCCAGGAGTATTTGTACACAGTAGTTAATAGCATTTGTTCCCTATACTTTAAATGGGAAGCAAAGAGCTATTAGAGTGATGTGATTCTGGTTGCAGGGATGGGGTAATTACTAAAATCTGCTGGTGAGGGGCTGTAGAAGCTTTGCAGATTTATTTTTGTTAAATCATTTGCCATCCTTCCTAAAATTGATTTTGATCTAAATAGATTTTTTGTTCACAGACTCTTAGCTTGTATCTCTCCATTCACTGATATATGATGCTATTTGACCACTTTAACCTTTGCTTCTATGTGATCTAAACAGTGCATGCTTTCCAATATCTGTCTTCTAAAAATGAATGCTACCCTTCTACACGTATATTTTTCCTACTACCTTGGGCTTCAAATTCTGTATATGCAATTCTACTTCACCAATTTGAGCATCCCAGCTCCTGTCATTAAGAGATAAGCATTTCATTCTTAATGAGCAGGTAAGAAAGACAGAAAAAACCTTCAGACTAACTGGCAACATCAGTATTTTGTGGGCTTTGTTCATTCCCAAATCCCATCCTGAAATACGTGAAATACACTTTGCAAGATCAGTCAGCTGAATTCAGAGATGTATGGAGCACCTGGGTCTCTTTGGCAGCATGCAGAGTCTTGCTTCCAGTAACTTCTTAAAGTGTTTCTTTGGTCCTCACTCCTAAATTTGAGTAGTAGAGAAAACATTAAAAAAATCAAAGGAAGTATATTCTCCAATCTTATTTTTGGGTGCCCCTAAATAATGTTAAGTTCCATCTCATAGAATTATTGGAACTGAATTTCCAATTGAGAAACACTGTTTCATTTCAATTAGCTTTTGCCACGTACTTCTTTTCAAAGACCTTCAGCAAGATCTTAATACCTTCCCAAGCTTCAAACACTTCTGCATATTAAACACAACGAATCACCTTCAATGTAGAATTAAGAAAAAAAAAAAAAAAAAAGTATAAATTACTCAAACAAAAGAAGAGGAAAACACAGACAGAAGAAAATGAGACTGTATGCAGTATAATTAGCTGGACTGTTCAGAACAATATCCCCTCTTTCAAAAAATACCAAGGGACCTCAGCAACTTTGACCATCTGCTTTTGCTGTTGCAGTTGGCATGTGTGCACCTGGCTTAGAAAGCTAAATAAGATAGAAACTAACATGTATATCAGTAATAAGATCTACGGAGAATTGTATTTGTAAAAGATGGAAATAAAGAGTTAACGGAGAAGAAAAGGCAGGATGGTTTTCCTTCCATCTAACCCTTTAACCAACCAACTCCAGGAGAGGGATTTGCATGCAGGCAGTTACTCCTTTCAGCCAACAGCTCATCCTGTTGACAGAGCTGATATTCTCATTGGATGGCTCATCCACAGAGCTGACATTTCCTAACGTGGAACATTGTGTCACTAGCACAAGATGGCAGTAAAACAAGAAGCTCGGAAACAATGACAATCTGCCAGCTTGACTCTGGGAATAACATGACTTTGTCTCTTCCCCTCCACCAAAGCCAGCAAAGCTGCTCTCAGCTCACACTATGGATTTCCCCAGGTGAAATGCAGATGGACAGAGAACTGTACAAATCATAGCGAACTTAACACATAATTACCTACTGCGAGGACCAGAGGCAGCCCAGATAATTCAAAGCTACTTACCAATTCCACTACCAAAAATAAATAAATAAAGCATAAGCTGCTCCAATTCATTACTGTTTATTCATCCTTTGAGTGTACTACACACAGCTGTTAAACGGCTAATAAATTCTTCCCATTGCAGTGAGCAGTCCTCAGATTTAGAAGGACTGCCTCAGCCACTTTTTTGGCAGTACCTAATGGCCAGCCATTCTGCACATGGGAGCAGAGGAAACGCTGCTTTGGTCTGGGCTTTGGGCTGTGATACAACATCCTATTTGCTTTTGTATACCAGATATTTTTTAAGCTTACTGGGGAGCTACTGCAAGAACTACAAACTGAGGAAAACCTGCTATTGCCTTGAGAAGTTGTTTGTGCCAAGGAATGTGAAAGCCCATTGTCATATTGAAAAGAAAGGCACAGATCTGAATACAGTTCTACAGTATTCAGTGTGAAAAAATCCCTCTGATAAATAGAAAAGTGTAAGAAAGCGAAGAATTGAGGGTTTTGTTTGTTTGTTTGGAACTTTTTAAAAGACTGTCTATTAAGAAAAGCAAAAGAAATGTCCAGCAAACCAAGGGCTTTGGAACAGGCAGTCTTCTTTTAGAAAAGGCTTCATAACCTTGTGGCATCCCCTCTTAAGGACAGTAATAAATAAGTAGTGGGAGAGAGGCTCCATCATTTCTGGACAGGAACACACAACCACTACCACTGCATCAAAGGATGATTATTTTCTACCTGATCCCAGCAAGTGTTGTTTTTGGAAAGGAAAAAGAAAAAATACCCTCTGCTGCTGAATCTGGGCACTTTCTGTGAGTCTGAGGCACTGAATGTGCTGGCAACAGCAGATTTGCTGCATTTGGGTACAAAAATCACTGCAGCAGACTTATTCACAAACGCTCTTTAGTTTTTCTGTTGAAAATAAACACAGACCCTGGCTGCTCCAGCACTCAGATGCCTCACCCAGATAACCCGCTCACTCCTTTCTCTCTGTCTCTACCACTCCATCAGTTTTGTTCAGCGACGAACCACCAGAATTAGAAGTGCTGGAGGCCTTCCTCAGCAGGGCTGTCAGTGCTGCCGCTGTTGAGCTTGTGGATATGGCAGCAGGGCATTTTTAGAACACTTTTATGTGTACCCTCCTGGTGAAAAACAAATTGTTTTCAATATTGTCACTTAGAGGTTAGTTGCCATCTAGCTGTATGCTTCAAAAACCTCCTTAACACCACCTTTTGTGGTCTTTGCAGAAGAACAGCAAGTTGAAAAAGCAATGCTTACATGGACATAGGATACAGCAAGATGGACAGCACTGTCATGTTTCATTATTGCCCAACCTCTGCTTATCTCATATTAATCATCGTTCTGTTTCAACTTAAAAAC
Organism: Phasianus colchicus; assembly: GCF_987193195.1. Taxonomy (NCBI): domain Eukaryota; kingdom Metazoa; phylum Chordata; class Aves; order Galliformes; family Phasianidae; genus Phasianus; species Phasianus colchicus. The sequence goes on from NC_143462.1 coordinate 3,615,580, forward strand.
AGCAGAATGAGAGGGAAAATCTCCCAAATTCTTGCAATTTTGATACAATTCAGCATCAAAAATTACCTTCTAAATGGTAATTTTTGTATTCTTTAACATATATTTCATCAAATGGTGTCTGAGGAAGCTATTCAGGAAGATAAGAACTTCTGGTGTGAGAGGTATGACACCATCATGATTAAAAAGGCTGCAGTACAGAAGACAAGGTCAATTTTTCTCATTGTATGTTCTCATAGAGTATGAATTAGATGCCATCAAATGCACTTCTTGTTTAGAACTGGAAATAGAATGGGGAAGTGAAGTGATGAGGTACAGGGAAAATGCAGAATCGTATTTGTGAACCAAGACCATAGGATGTGGGTTTATACGTGCAGTCAGTCCAATCATTGGGTGTCCCCATCATTAATGTGTGGACAGTAGAACACACTCACATGGGTATAAAGTTTATAATGTTAATAATAGGTTATGATGTTACAAATAAACATCAGCATAGTGACTACTAAAACACGTTAAGAGGTTTTATACTAGTTACAGACAGAACTGCAGAAAATTCCAATCCTCCAAGTGACTCCCTGGATTTCTGAAAGCACAGAATGGTGAACTGCTATTCTTTTCTATTTTGGCATTGACTCAGGAGAAATCCCATAAATCAGTCATTGGAGTCACAGCATTCTTATCAGACATTTTGTTTACTCGGACACGGATATGGGTTGTCTTTTAATTGTCTTTTTCCTTTCTGTATGATTTAAGATTGTAATGAATATTAGAAGCTGAACACAACACAAAGACTTGAGCTTACTGACACAGACGCTTATGAAATATTTGCGTAAACAAAGTCTAATTATGTCTAAAGAGGAAAGCCTATCAAGGGGAGAAGAAAAGCAGCGAGACCCATTAACATTGCTAAACAGTATCAATAGCCAAGATTTAGAAAACATGGGTGAGAAAAAAACTGGATAGTTGCTCTTGATATTATTACCACCACAATCAAGAGTCTGAAAGCAGGAACAGATGTTCTGAAAAAGTATCAGTTTTATCCACTGATTTGAATGTGGCTCTCTCTGGAGGGAAATTCACCAGCTCAGTTGGTTATTTTGTGAAGGAGATGACAACCAGTTCTCACAAAAACCATCTTGTGGCTGCTAAGGCAGCTCTTGATACGGATAGCTGCAAAGGGTGTGACAGTTTTAAAGACAAAACAGAAACCCTTATCCTCATCTCTAGAATAAGTAATACCAAAACCCTGCATTGATTTCTGTGAGAGACCACATTAATTCTGTCTGGTACCTCATCCCAAAATAGCCCGGCGTTCTGGCACTCTCACAGCACCGGAGATAGCGTGCCCTGCTCATTCACACTCCCAGCAAGCACCATGTGTTTCATTTAAGACTCTTAAATGAAACAGTAAGCCCTTCACAAAACGTAGTTATTCTTGCAAGTTAGGAGGGCACAAAAACTAAGTGGGGTTAAACACAACCATGTGGTGAGCACGGTACTTATGTCAGTGCAAATCAGAGGAGGCTCCACTGATTCCTGTGGAACTAAGCACTCAGTTCTCGTGGCAGAGCAGAAAGAAGAAACAAGAAAGCCAACAAATTCAGACAACGGAAAAGTGCCATCAATGTCAGGTTAATGCAAGTCAGGAGAAACTCTGCCAACATTCATCAGTTCAACTTCCAAAGCTTTGTGTTTCAGGTAGAATTATTAAGAATTTTCTTTCCAACTGACAGTCAAAGGTTCAGGGGATTGGGTGAGCAGGATCTCAGTTATTTCAGCATTAAACTTGAGATTAAGTCAGAGCACATTTTGAGTTCACTACAATTCTTATTTTTCCTGGATAAATATCGCTGCACTCGCTGTAAGAATCAATACAGACTGTTTATCTTTTTAGGTGCAGATGCAAATATCCAAACCCCAGTGATCACTCCAGCACGAATGGTCCGAGGCATTCTATTCTTCTATTACTCCAGTTCTGTGTGGAAGGCAAGCAAATTATTTTTACTAATATTCTCACAAGCTGCATTTTTCTAATGGATCTCTAAGGAAAAAAAGAAGTTGATAGCCATTTTTAACAGGGAATCTTTAAAACTAACAAAACTGAATCTTGGGATTTCCCTTTAACTACTCATTAGCGCAGTGAGTCCTTAATTACTCAGCACCCCATTTTAATAAAGCCCAATCATAAGGTGTTAATCATGAGAGTAAGAATGGATGCCAACTCTTCACTTACCATCAAATTATATATTTTGATGTTCAAGAAAGAGACAAACTGCTAAAACCCAACTACTGCCAAGGCCCCAAAATCACAATTCCCTCCTAACTGAAACTTCAGAATTCAAGAATCCATTTAGCTTGAGCTGATAAGACAAAGTGAAACAGTTGCATGACTGGAAATAACCAGCATATTTAGATTGAAGATTCAGCTATCAGGAATTTCAGTTTTCAGTTTACATAGATATGAAATATATGATGTAACATATATATGGTAAAAATCTTAAACCTTGATGCATCAGCGCTCAATGTTTTGCTCATCCAATATTGTCAGAGCATTTTGTGCAAGAAAGATTTTAATTTTGCACCTGATACAGATGTGATGCTACACAAACTGATAACGAGAAGCAGAAAACTGAAGAAGCAAAACCAGTTTCCCACACATATCCTAATCCCTTTCTTTTCATTCCCTTTCTCCCAATATAATTTGCCTTCTTTCTCCCAATATAATTTGTCTTCTTTCTGTTCCATGCCACTGCAGTTCAAACAAAGCAGCACTGCTGCTTACTCCGGGTCCACAGCAGAGATAAATGCAGCCTATGCTTCTTTAGAGAGATGCCTATTTGGAGTCATCAGCTGTGCCTGTCCTGCAGATATGTTCTTAGAAACTAAATGAGATGATACATATTTCTCTATTGTGATGGAGTGCCAATATAACAAAGTTCCATGAGGCAGCTTTTGATAGCAGACAAACTTACTCATAAATTTTTCAGTAGCTATCATCAGAATTAAAAGCAGTGTAGAATTAAAGTTCAGAGTGGCATTATAACTTGGGACTTTTTTTTTCCTGGACAGTATAAGGGAAAAATGCTACTGGAGATGCTTCTGACATCAGCAGGCATTTAATTACCATCAGTGTCTGTAGCATATTAAAAATACTGTATAAGCATTAATGCTTAACAGCCCGAAAAAAGACATTTTTCCCAGGGTTATAACTTTGGATTATAAATTACAACCATCATAGGAGTTAACATGCCATAAGCCTATATGTCTAACCTTCTTTTAGGGCTTTCAGCAAGGTTTCATTTGTTACTTACTGGCTCTGTCAAATGATGGGAATATGGTCAGAGGATGCACCAGCTTATAGGTGCACCAACAAGACAAACTTCCCACTGAATCAAAGCACAGAGGCAGGTTAGTGTCAGTCTGTAGTTGGGTATCAGCTGGGCAGGAGTCAGGCCAACACACTCCCAGTCACACAACCAGTCAGAAATCAAAGTACAAATACTGGAAGCTGTGAGCAATACAGCAATGGGTCCTGGATAAAAGCAATCAAGGCCAAACAGCTTCCTGGCTTCTTTCAGACGGGAGCATATCACAGGCATAAGAGCACAGGCAAGCTCTGAGGAGTCATCTCATCATATCATTGATCTAGAAATATCTGCCTAATTTCAATTTAACAGCACAGAAAGACTTGAAACTTTATAGTGAAAAACATCTGAAAAGATCAAGTACTGAAAAGCCCCTGGTGAACACAACCATTTACTAGGAGAAAACCCAAATATTCTGAATACATAACCCAACAAAGGATCTGTGTCAGGTTGGACGTTCTACCTATTACAGAACACAGAAATCTTATAGCTGAATTCCTTTTGGCTTGTACAGCTTTGCCTCTATAACTTTTAAACCCCTGAAAGAACATAAAGTTAAAATTTTAATGGCATTTCAGCAGAACCTCTTTGAATTTTGTATTAGATCACAATTTAGCCTCCGGTAAAGCCTTTAGAAATAAAAAATTCTCATACGTAAAAATGTAATAATCATACAGGAGCCTTCCAAAGTCAGCATCAAATAGAATAAAATATATTTTATTAATGATACAATTCACAAAATTACTAGTCCTGCCACTCTATGCCCACAAGAGATACTTCCTCTGCTGTATTATATTGCATCCACATTAGCTACTGGTGTTTGTTCTGTATGATTTAACCTCCTGATTGCCTTGAATTTTGGATGAACCAGCATACTTTCACTAATGATTGAAGAGTCTTTGGCCATAATAAGGACATTCTAGTCAAGAGTCTGTCCAGCAGAGTCAGTTAGAGATCATTCTTCAAGATCAGCTTTCATTTAGACTAACGTAGAGTCAAAGCTTAAACCAGCACTGGTAAGATGCTTCAGTTTCAGCTGAACCTATTGATGTGCAGAGCAGAACACCTGGTACTGAGCTGCAGTGCCTGCCTGGGCCAAATATCCTAAGCTTAATCACAAAGCTGTTATCTTTCAGTAGGTATTGTGAGCTTTCAGAGTCACAGAAGAACATTATGAATCAAATAGAACGTTTTCAGAGAGCAAACATTCTCCTTAAAGGTTCGTAGTGACAGTGTTGTTCAAACTTGTACATTCACATAAATTCAATACAACCAGTAGCAAAAGCAATGTATCAAATTTCATTTCTCAGGTACAAAAGTGAAAAAAGTAAATACTGGATCCACTAAAATCAACTTAGTTTTTTTGTATTGCATTAAGGAAACCAGGATTAAATTGAATTTAATGAGAAATAAATTAAGGTTATGTTAATTATTTTATTACTGCAGAATCTGTCAGCTGTGATCAAGGACATAGCCTCTTATTGCAGGAAGGGAGAAGACACTGAATGAAGACAAAAGACTTAATATATATAATGATATCTTTCATTTCATCACCTTCCTATACTGAGTTAAAGGCATTTCTTTATTATTCAGTTATTCATTAATACGTGTTCAGTATAATTTTCAGCTTGACAGTTGTTGGAGGTCCTATATTCTTTACATTGAGTTAACAATGCCTTTCAATAAATTATTGGCAATTGTAAAAGGCTTTAAGATTTAGACCTAGAAAAGGAACAACAGCTACTTACTGACTAAAGCAGCGAGGTTTCTGTAGATGCTGGCCAGGTCAAAAATGGCATCTTGAAGGCTGCAGTTGTCTGGAGTTTTCTTTGCCCAAATGTAAAGGGCCAACCTCCGGAAAAGCAATCTGCAACACAAATCTGTGTTAGTGCAAAGCAGGAAAAGCCACAAAGCCCTACACTCTTACCAAAATGAGTGATGATCTATGCCATACAACATTCTGTAGCACCCACTCCCTCTCTTATGAACTGTCTTCTTCTTTACTGTTACTCGGAGGGACTAAATGGCAAACATCTTGGCATGGCTTCCTTCAGCCCTTGGACAGGATTTGGTGGTTTTCATTGCCATTGGGATACATTTACCTACTGAGGGGTGGGATCATTGTAACCCAATGCAGGAAATCTAGATTCTAGTCCAGGTTTTGCTACTAATCCATGTATGTCTCTTCGTGCTACTGCTTCCCAGTCCATAAAGCAGCGTGAGATCTGCCAACCTCCATTGTCAACTGCTGTGTGTAAGTTTATGGAACAGTATCAGTAAATATTATTACACTGTTAATAAGGTCCATATGTTCTTTTGGTATCTATTTTCAACCCTGGAAGCTTCATGATGATAGAAAAAAAAGCTACATAAAACAATACAAGACGATATTCCATAGCAATACATTCTTGTCTTTATCTATTCCTTTTCTCTTTTGTTTTGAGCACTAAACAGACTGTTATCCTGCCTTCTTTTCTGAGCTTTCCTTTAGTGTTCCCTCTTTAGACTATTTATGTGATTTTGAGATGTGCAAAACACAGCTGAAAAAAGCTAAAATGCATAAAGGCTGCTTAGTAATTCACATTTCTGTTAAAATATTCTATAAAGGCTGAATGACTGATATGAAGTATCAGGAAAGTCTGTAATGCAATAATCACATTGTAATACGTCTTCAGTAATCGACATACTCTTACCATGGTTTCTCCTTGCAAGTAGCAACAACAATAAAGAGCTCTGTAAGAATAATTCACGCTGATGATGAAATATTAAGCTCTTTTATAAATATATTTCATAGAAAATTGCATATATACAGAAAATAGCTGAAACTCCTTGTCAAACAGCTCCTGTGTTACTAAGCAGTGATGTCTGCCTGCTGTCTGGCTTCTGACAGGAGAGCACAGCCTCCTCAGCCTGGATTGTTTTCCCAGGGAAATGGATCTTGTGTGCTACTCTGCTTCAGCAGAACTGACTTACTCTATATCGGATACTGTCCATGCCAAGATTTATCATTTAATTATAACTAAGAACATTGACTAAATCCCAGTTGCTTGGGGAAATTACTTAACGGAAATGCTGGATTCTCAATAAAACATTGGGAACTTATTGCTTAAACATCATCTCAGGGGCTCCCCCTCCTCCCTTAGCTTTCTGTTTTCCCAGCAGAAAACAGGCACTAATTACATGGAGCACAATAAATTCCAGAGGAAGTCAGAGAAACATGCTAGGAACACATGAAAGGGCAAACATTAGAAAGCTTTCTAGCATCTCAGATTGTCACAGATTGAGATTATTTGCCACACTTTGCCAGCCATTTTTCTTTACTATGCCATCCATCCCTTCCATCATTTTTGATCATAGCAAGGCAGTCCTCTGCCACTGAGGATCATTTGAAACAGCAGCTTGAAATATGAGAGCGTATTTTCCATTCCTCATGTCTTTTGCACCACTGTAAAATAATTGTCACTGTCCCAAAGAGGTAACTCTTAATATTCAGGTTGTTTTAGGATGTAGCAACATAAAATGCAAAACACTACAGATGCACTCCACTCACCTTCAGGCATTCTCTTTTTATTTTTTTATCTCTTGCAAACGACTGAGAACTGAACTGAGTATTGTTCATGCCCTGAAAAAGCCAATGTTGAAAGTGGGCAATTATGCCTTCCCCTTCATTTGGAACACTCGTCAAATTTTGGATAGGAAAAACTAACCATGCCACGTTCCTCAATGTTTCTAAGGGCAGAATTATAGGCAACATCCATCTTGACAACAACAGAAAACTGCACACATAATGACTACATTTTAAAAGCATGAAAGTCACCAACTGCCTCACGGCATCAAACAATTTCAGTTTTCCTCAAGTTTCATCAGGAGGCAGGAAGACACAGTGATGTCATGGGAGCGATTCTGAGCAGCTCCTGACTGTTGACACCCTGTGTATGGTACACAGAAAGGCCTGCAAACATTCTCAGAGCTTCATTAGGACAAACGAACCAAAATAATTAGAAAACAAAAAGACAGATTTACAAACATTTGTACAGAGAAACTCGAATTTGAAAGAATAAGGAAGTCTTTTCTTTCCCCCATAAATGCTTACAAAGCAGCAATTACATACAATTACAATTTATAATATCTCTTCCATTGTAATAACTTTTCAGACAACAGATCCTATTAGCTTGCAAAAAGTGCTATAGAGAAACATTAAAGGAGCTATAAATTAAAAGAAAATAATTTATTACAGAAAAGATGCCAAAACAACAATTAAGATAACTTGTTGTTTTAAAGCATGACTGCAACCAGGACAGTACAAAAAAATGCTGTTAAATATTCATCCCTAAGTTCTTGCATCTCAGAGCTGTCAAAGGACCTGCTAGAGTTTCAAAAACTTCACCTGATAGATGAGAATTATAGTCCTTATCTTCTAATACTCTACTTTGGAAGAACTCTGGAAGTCACCCTATCCAAACCCCCTGCTCAAAACAGGACCAAAACGTGAAGCCTAGAGGGTGATCATTCAGAATTTTAGATGATAGCATAATTTGCACTCCAAATATAATAGTTTGGAAGAGTTTTATGTTTCTTTTCTTTTGTAGACTCTGATATCAAAGAAGAAATCAGGGTCTGTTGTTAAAATGTTTAAGTGACTCTTCTGAGAACAGCAGTCACTGAATGTATGAGACAAACAAATTGGCAAGAATTTAAGGCTAAGAAAAGGAATGTAAGACAGGTATGCAGAGAGTAAGGAAATAATTTTGGATCCTCCAAAGCTTCACAGTGTTAGAGACCTGAAGAGCCATTCTCAAATTGGAAAGACCATGCAGACTTCTTGCATTGATATTCTGTATGTGTGCTCCACATGCTCCACACCTCACCAATAATGTTTCTGTGAAAGGCAAGGCCACACGTTGGCAAGTCTCTTCTATTAGTTAGGGCTGCAGGAGCACTTCAAAGCAGCTGGGGTTCTTGATGACTAAGGAGGTTTGGCTGAAGAAATCATGTTCCTTTTAACTTTATTGTGATAATGTAATTTAGCTCAAGAAAGATTACTATTGAAAGCCTTACAGTAAATAGGAGGCAGTTCACAAATACAATTCATTTACCATCAAACACATGCCTCAGTAGGCAATCTTCTTGCTTGCTTGCTTGCTGGAAGTATTCCCTTCTGTAGTGATAGCTTTACTTGTTTCTCTAAGCCTTATATAATGAAAAATAAAATGCATTTACTCTTTGGAAAAGAGAGAAAAATCAGTGGGTGGAATAAACAGCCCAGTCTAACAGCCAGAGGTACATTTACTTTACTGCTTTAGCAGGCCAAGAAGAGACTTTCAGATGAGAAGACACATGGAGCAAATGAGCCTACATTTCATTTCTTGCTCTGTCTTACTGAAAAAAAAAAAACAAATCAGAAATTCAAGTCATATTCAGGAAAAAAAGTTCATTGACTTCAATTACAAATCTGTAATGTTAGACCCTGCTTTCACAAGCTGCCTTGTGTGTGGCAGACCCTAATCCTTCATTCAGAGCAGCTCTGCAAGGTCAAAGGCATAGATGAGATTACAAGGTCAGGGCTCTTGGAGAGCTGAGTCTGAAAGGCAGTCAATTTGAAGCAGATGGTTCTGTGTACAGACCAAGCAAGATAAAGGGCACTATTGGAATATAAATGATGATTATTATTCAGCTAAACAGATGGGTAGGTCTTTGTAGGATCAGGGCCACTTGTAAAACAACTTGGAATTTTATAGTTGTAAAACCTGAATTTCGTATGATAGAATAGAAAACTAAATACCTCCTAAAGTAATAAAAGTACAGGGAAATGTTCTTCAAATAGGTTATTAAATAACAAAGGAGGTAGAAAGTAAGATAAAAATAATACTTATTGTACTGAAAAAATTACAAGTTCTTTTTCATTTTGGTCCTTGAATATGATGGACCATGAAGTTTGCCATCCAGCACAGCTTCTACATGCAAACTGCCATGATCCTCATCCTGGCACTTGTCAGAAATTAGTTTGACAACCTCCTTTCTGTTCCAGGATGCTGTTCTGATGTTCACACTTAATTCATTGCTCACGGCGTCTACTAGAGAAGGTTTAACACACACGAGAAATGAACTGTGCTGCTACTTAAATAGGAAAAGAAAACCTAAATGGGGCAATGTAATGTATTGACTAATTATTAGCTGACACGATCCACCATTAATACAATGTCACTTCAATTGCATTATCTTTTCTCTTTAAGGAGTGGAAAAGCGATCCCAATTTGGAGGAACTGAAGCGATTCCATTCTCCAATCACCTCTCTGTGCAGCTGAGAACCTGTGAGAAAGAGACCTCACATGTATTTCCCTCAACACAGTCATAGTCCATCTCAGATACATAAGACATGGGCCTATCAGCATCTTTTATAAGAGAGCAGGCAGCGTTACAGAAGCTGAAGCAATTCATTATTAATAACATCCAGTGGCATGGCTCAGCACAATGATTTTAATCATCTAATTAGCTATTCTTCTACATTTCCTTTTTTTTCCTACATCTTTCATACTCTGAGAACCACTGCAGTAGTTCAAGTTTGAGCAGCAATGAAAAGATGATGTAGCCAAGCAGATAAGTAGGAGCAAACCTGAGTGTAACATCAACTCCATGCTTTCAATAAAGGACAAAGCTTTTCACCCATTATTTTCATTTCTGAGCTACAAAATGAAGTCTCTTTTGCTGTTCAGCTAATCCTCACTCTGTCTTGGAGAAGAGAGATGTTTTTGTCACTTCCTTATGCTGATAAGACTTGTATCAAAGTTGTGGGGGGAATGAATTGCAATTTTTCAATTTAAGAGACTGCTAATATCAGCCAGAGCCTTGGTTAAACAAATCCCTTGTGAAAGGAGAGATAAGGTGCAACCTATTTGTGTATTAAATAGAAGATTTGTTTCCTGTGGTAGATGTCTCAAATAAATATATTAGCATTACTCCCAGTGCTCATTGGTAACAGCTCACTAAATCAAGCAATTAATGCAATATCCAGCCAATTAGACTGAAAAATGCAGTTTGCTTTTGTCTGTACTTAACGTTGATGATGAGTTGACAGAGATGTCCCAACACTATCTCTAATGCATTTACTTGATCTTCACACCATGATGTGAAGGTGTGTGTCAGGTTTGAGTCCTGTCTATACTTAACAGAGAGATGCAGAACCCCTGCACAGTGTAATACTCACTGTATCCACACTGTTTTACAAAGGAATTCACATTGCTGTACATCTGCTGGATTGCACTTGTCTTAAATCTATCTTTATACTGGACTTAGGTGGAGTTGAGATGTACCAGTCCCTGCCACACTCCAGTTACAAGTTGGCTGGTCCTCAGCTTAACAGTCTGTCACATAACCTTGTGCACTCATCTGGATAAAAGGACTTTGATCCTCACGGAGCAGAAACTCGCAGGCATTCAATTTCACACCTCTGATACAAACACAGAAGAGCAGCAAAAGCCAAGCTGCTATCTTCTTCTGGGGAACGTGATTAAGTGTTTCCACCAGGGCTTCTCAGAGGAAAGATGAGCTGAAGAAAAGAAGCTGCAGTGATATTAATACTTCAGTTGATGAGTTTGTAAACCTGCTGAATGAATCTTAGGAAAGGTGGACAAAGGTTTCACTGTGCACTTAAAGAACACTAGCTAGAAAAACATCTGTTGAATAAGAAAAACATTCAGCAGCATACAGAGCTCTAGTGTAAGAAACAGCATAAGAGTGGGGTGAAAAAACAGTGTCTTTTATGGATGACTACAGATTTTAGGTCATTTTTTGTAAAAGTTGGATTTGAATCCTAATAAGATATTATATACTGTTTTAATTATCATGTGGAATGCACTAGACAGGACTTTGAGGTCACAAAAGAGTCAGAATCTTGAGGGCACCTTTGCTTGGAAGAGATGGGCTCATTCTTTATATGACCTAAGAACTATGGAATCTGTTGTTGCCTTAGAAGTTTCCTTCTATGGTTATTCTAAGCTAAATGACTTAGATTTTGTTTTAAACCAGTGTTCAGGCTGAATCATGATAGTGACTTCAGACTGCCTGAGTATATCTGCAATAGAGCTCCTTCATCATTCAATTTTCTAACAGCAGTGCCTTATAGGAATTACCTCCAGTAGTTTCCTTTGCAGACATACCACCAGATACAGGCTACAGAAATAGCAACCTCACACTCCAGTATTTCACAGCAACTTAAGCTCAGATGGAATTGTGACCAGGCAGTGTCAGACTAAGAGCTTTCCAGTGGAGGATATCAATGAATGTGGCTTGGGAGAAAGCAGAAAGGAAGGAAGGGAAAGCAGGGCTTTACAAATCCTCTTCTCTGTGCTGACACTCATTGCACTGCTCAGAGCACAACTGTCGGCACAATTGATGGTGAGTTACTGTGAATCCCAACACCTTCACACTTTGCAGGTCTTCAGATTCAGAACTTCGTTACTTAAACCATCTTCAGAGTTGAACGTAATTGAAGTTAGGTAGTAATTAAATTCCTCAGCATTGCATGCAAGTGTAATGTGTTAATAAAAAAGTAATTGCACCTTCATTGTTTCAGCAGGTTTGGTTTAATTACATGGCAGTTATATTTCTCTCTCTACTTATTCACTCTCAGCGAGGGCTCTCCTTACCATCTGCTGATATTTAATTAATATATGCTAAATGTCCTACTATATTATTAAATCTCATTTAGAAGTGTCCTCAGTATCTCAGTATAGGTCTGCCTATATTGCAGGAGAACGAGCAGGGACATTGCCTTGTATTTAAATAATTCAGATAAAAGAAGGCTCATTAATGAAAGAAAGGTGTTATCTTTCCCTCTAGAAATGAGCAAAAGGAGAGGACAGAAATGTAATGAAAACCTGGAGATTTCCCAGAGGTAAAATTTATCTAAAAATCCTTATATACTACCAGATCTGCCAATCCTTTTGGTGGATGCAAGGCCATTCCTCATCGTCATATTTGTAATGCTCTACACTACAGGACGAAGCAACAGATTGAATGCGGGGTTTGTGAATAAAGCTGGGGAAAAGCCTTCTTCCCATCTAACAAAAGGTCTGCACTTGGACGTAACATGAGGTAAGGCAGGCAGTTAAAAGTATGTATTTCTCAAGATCACTTCCATGACAGCTTTATTTTTCCCCTTTGCAAAATATCACCAAGGAGACTTTACATATATTATTGCATAACTCAGCATCTCAGTTAAAAATATCACTACATATGAAAAATGGATTAAAAAAAATAGTAAGGTGTAAATGTGACAGAATCAGGATAAAATCTTATGCCTCAGAAATAAACACAATGGCCAAGATTTTCAAAGCAGTTTGTGGGTGAGAGGAAGAAAAGGGGGGGGAATGAGCTTCTAATCTAACTGAAATGGGAATCCGAAGTAAATTAACGGCAGTGCTTTCAATATTTCCTCACAAAGTCCTGGTTCTGAGGCAGAAGTCCAGCTGACTACAACAGAACCAGGATTTCATATGTCTAAATCCTAAGCTCGTTTTTTTCAATCAGCAAAGCAAGGAGGTTAATTTGTCATTACCAGCTAAGACCACAACTCAGTTCTGTCCAGCACAGTGCATCCTTGCCTGGTGCAAAGCGCTGGAAGGAAACTGAATGGAGGATGTGGGAACCAGGCAATCATTAAATTTTCTTAGAAAATAATAAGAAAAAAACTTTTACGAAATTTTAATTTAAATCCTAAAAAATGTCAAAGTCAAAATCATCTCCAGTAACCGACCTGCTTCATATTTTCCCTTCAGGACAATGTTTTACAAACACTGGAAGAGTTATGAGTACAAATACATTAAATTACAGTATTATCCAAAAATTCATTTTGTAACTGCAAAAATAGCAACTACAGCTTTTTTAATAACTGCAGGATTTCCCCATATCTTTTTGCCAAAGCTGGTGTGCAGCATTTGTCGTGCTGAACAGAAAAAGCAAGTACTCATAACCATTAGATATCATCTTGTACATGAAAACAATTAAGAGGGGTTGAAGCTGCCTCTACTTGCATTTCACAGCTCCGATGCAAAAGTCATTGAGATGAATAGAAAAATTTCCACTGACTTCAGAAGGCTGTAGCTCTCTGTATAAATAAATAGAATTCCCAATGCTTCGTTTCCCATTGAATGATTACAATTTTAATAAGTCATCCATTTAAAAAGGAAAGATGTCGAATTTTAATAAGCAACTTTGCTCAGTGCACCTTATGAAGAATGTAATTAGAGATATCTATTAATAGCTGAACTACAAAGTAGTGACAAACTAAATGTCCATTCAGATCATGGTAGTTCCCCACTTAAAGGCTATTCCCTACTTAGAGTGGTCTTCAAACAGCCACAATAGAAGTGAATTCAGTTTTGTTTGCATTTTAGCCAAACAGCAGTGGCTCTAATAGCTCAACCATGCAAATGCTGCTTAACCTTACATGGATATTTATAGTCTTACCTCTGCAGAATTCTCTCTAAACAGGTTTTGAAGCAGCTTCCACACTCCTGAGGCAAATTACGAATGAAATCCATGAAGAATTGGCAAGCAGCTTCCTACAACTCTGAACAACTAATTGTATTACAATACCTTTCAGATGGCTTACACAAAATTATCTCTCTGATATTCAAGGAGTCGAGACTTGGTAGAATTCCCCTGAAGAGCTTTGTTTGATATGCTCTGGGAGTCTCCTACATTGCACATTAATGCCAGAAACAGTTGTTGGTTTTTGTACTGCTTAATTTATTACTTTGTTTTACTTACGCACCTCCTACTCTCTAGTAGTACAGAACTGTTTCATTTACAGATGTAAACCCTGGGTATTGGTGGCTGTTCCAATCAATAAATGTGCATTAATGCTAGCACAAGGGTGACTCGGTATACAGAAACAAAGGCATAATTAAAGTGTAACTCCTGCTTATATCACAAAGTTAGGAGTTCAGAAACAGTAGACATAAATAATTGAGAAACAGTAGGCTGGCATTGTTTTTAAGCCACCAAGAAAAGATTCAGACTTTGATTCTCGCTACAGATGAGTAAATAGCCTGGGACCATAGAGTTGAAAGGGAAAAAAAATTAAAACGTACCAAGAAAAGCCTTATTCCATCACTAACAGTGACTCAGACATTTCAGAAAATATGTTCTCCTGCTGTTTACTGACTTTGCCTACAGAACAAGCTATCAGAGATCAGCAGCCTTTAACACCTTGTGGAGTTACAGCATCTGATCCAAGACAGCTTTGTGCATCTTGTGCCAATTTCACCTGAAGTTTAAGTACATGCAAGAACACAAAAGACAATTTGCATTTCTCAGCACTGTCCAACATGCATATATGACCATGGGTTGATGATCTTTACTTCTGATACATCTCAGCTGTGATCACAGCAAATGCCATAAACAAGTTTTGATGACTGCAGGAGCCATAAGGCAGATTAATCAGACAGTGAAGGTGATTTTGCTGGTATTAACTACACTAACAAAACTCAAGGGAAGTAAATGTGGAACATAAAAACAATCACATCTAACAAGGCATTTCAGATATATCTGTGAGGTTTCAATGCATATTTATTACTGGTTGCATAACTTTTTATTGCTATTTTTGACAAGCATCTTCATTTATCAGAAATCTACTTAAATGCTGCTGGGGTGATCTAATACCACTCATAAAGCTATGAGATTTATCATTTTCCTTTATGAATATAAATAAGAACAGAGCTAAAACGATAACGGGTGAACACAGACTATCAGAAAACTGCCATTTGCCATTCCTTTAGAATACAGCCAACACCTTTCAGTTAAGATTGGGAGAACACCAAGCATTCATCCATATAAACAAACTTAAAAGACCAGTGTACCTTCCAGTCCTCTACAACAGCACAGAACCATTGTCTCAGACACGTTACTTTGCTGCTGTCTTTTTCATATGTTAGTTTACAGAAAGTGCTTTGCTGTTCCTCTCAGTTCTTCCTATTTTTTTTTTTTTGTTTTTATTTTTGATGAATGACTTCATCCAGCAAACTCAGCTCTATGACTCTTCTACGCTACCCTGATTAGATTGTCCAAGTGCTTCTGGCAGACAGCAGATAGGAAGAGTTTTTGGCTTTTTCCTTTTCTAGAGCAGTTCCAGCTATCCAACCCTGGTTTCGTTCATGAGCATGAAATTTAATTCCCAAATAGTGCCAAAATATTCTTGGATATTCAGATATCTGCAACACTCCTCTTGTTACATGGAAAAGTATCGACACTACAATGTAAAGCCACTATGCATCTTATTAAAAAGTCATTTTCTTCGTGGAGCTTTGCCAATCTTCAGCAGTGCCTTTCAGAAGGAGAGGACTAACATAGATTTGTTTTTTATTACATTCCATTGTGATAGATTTTTAAAAAATCAGAGTATTTCCATTCACTGTTTGCTTTGGTAACACCCCGTCACGTAGATCTATTGCTTTTAGGTTTGGATTCTGTTTCCTCCCCTTCATCTACTCTTCCATCTCCCCAAGAGGTTCAAAACTATCTTACCCTGTCCTATAGTTTTGGTTGCATAATTTGTTTATGTTAAAAAGTTATTTAGAAGTTTACGTTAACAGTGATTCTCCAATAATATTGTTCCAAAACTGGGGTATTATGCATCACGAAGAAAGAAGATACGTTGATGTTAAATAAAACACACAGAACAGTTCCCAAAATAATGACATTTCACAGACTTCCTTACTGTTTTTGTAAGTATCATTGGTTTTGAGTGTACACTTAAAAAAATCTTGATTCAATTATCTAATGTGAATGAAGAGACGAAGATTAGCAGCTGATTAAAATGCTTACAGAAAACAGTTATGATTAAGTGAAGTAATCCTCCAAGAAACCAAAAGCTGTATCAGATAAATTTTGCTATGGAGACTGCACCCAGGCATTCAGCAAAGCTTCTTATACCGTTTTGTCAAGAGCCCAGATTTATTTCAGAATCCAATGGGAACTGACCTGCACTCAAGCAAAATGATAGTCCAAAGAACAAAATAAGACCTATTCCCCAGTTCTTTCCTCCACTATTTAATAACAGAGCGGAGGGGTGTGCAGATGCATTTGAGATGCAGGATTTTCCATAAGTTTATTTTGTTAATTAATCTTATTCACTGACTTACTGAACATCTGCCCTACAGGCTGCCCTATTCCAGCTTTAACAGCAGCCTCACAAAATTACACCAAATTGCATATTTTATACTGTCCTTTCCCAGTATTTTCTTCATTACTCTGAGCAGGCAGAGAGACATTCTGCAGTGTGCCCCTCAATGGGAATATTTCCCTGCAGCTTGCCTTCCTAATTGGGATATTATTTCAGGAGTGTGGATTACAAGAGGCCATATTCTGACAGCAGGAAAGGCAGCTTCATTCCTGCTTGAAGCTCAGTTACAGACTGACTGGTGGAGTTCAGTGTCTGGTACCTGTTCTGAATTCCGTGGCATTATTCTGATTCCCAGGTTTCAGAGGTGTTTATTTTAAAAACACTTAGGATGGCTTAAGGCACTGCTTGCTCTTATCTTCATACCTGAACTGACGCAACAAGATGCATGAGCCCTCTTCATGCACTTCAGGGTCATACAAATGAATCTAAAATGCTGATGGAAGTGGTTTTATCTCATTTGGATGATTTTGTGCCTATCTGTGGGCACTGTTATGCTGGTGATGCACAGAAGGAAGGCAGAAACGCCCAGCTGGCAGGCAGCAGTGAGCCACCAGCACAGAAATACCTGCAGCTGCTCTGCAGAGCTCTGAAAAAGAACACGTCCACTCATTCAGGAAACAATTACTATAAAATCCATCACTTGCATATCCTTACATTAATTCTGAGGTTCCAATTAAGACTGAATGCCACAATGCCACTCACTTCCACTCCACTGTAGTATTTTGTCCTCCAAACTTACCCAGCCTGAACTAAGCTATTATTTTTTGTCAGAACAAACTGTGTTTTTTTTTATTTTTTACAGAAAGGTGGAAATTCAATATTTCCACCACCTTTTGATGTATTTCCCACTCACTACAGTCCTGATCTTCCCTCCTTTCCTCTGCCTCACTTCCTATGAAAATAGCATTCTCATAAGATGTCATAATGAGGCTTTCATTTTAAGAAACCTGGCACTTTTGTAGATTTCATCCTTCTGAAGATTCTTTTAAAAAGCATTACAGATTCTGGTAGAAAAAATGTATCCCTACTAAATAACTCTCTAGTTCTTCATATTTCCTTTCAGAATATTTGTTCTCATTTTAGTTTTATGCGACTCTTGCACAGGAGAGGGTTTAGTTTTAATTTGGCATCTACAACACAAGCCTCCCTGCATAAGATGCCAGTTCAAATCCATCGTCTTTTATTAAGCCCAGCCAAAGCCCTAAAGTGCACCAATGGGTCCCTCGAGGAATGGGACAATGTTATTTGAATATAATTCAGAGAGTCAGAAAATCAGCCTCTCTGTCACTGGGCAAACCATTTAGCTGTGAGTGATGCTCATGAACAGCAATAATTTAATTGTGTGCTGAAATGCACGCTTTCAACGTTCCAGTCCTTCTGATTTGAACTACTATGAATTGGGGCTGCAGCCAAAGCAAGAAACATTCTGGACTTCTTTGCATGGCTGAATGTCAGAATAACTCAGAACAAAGAAGGTGCTGTAGGCAGTGCTCAGGGTAGAAAGCTTGGTCTAAACAAAGAAGAATTTGTTTCTGTAGGAATGTTTTGAAGTTCTTGCTCATTCAGAGCTCTCCTGGTAATATAGCAAGTGATCATCTGTGTGCTGACACTAAACATCAAACTCCTGCAAAACAAAACTGTTGAGAGCTTTACAAAAAGTGACACGAGACCCCAGTCACCATTAAGAACTGAATTTGAAGAACAGATGTCAGGTACTTGAAGACTTCAGACTATGAGTGACACCACAATAGTCATCATCTATATGACATGGCCTTTTATGTTTGACAGCATAATAGATGCCACAATAACAAATGTCCAGGCAAGGAAATAATAGTTAGAGATAACTGAGAATATGTGGATTCCTATGAAAGAAATAAAATATGTCAATGTATCAAAGTAAGCAAATCCTTAGAAAAAGAGAATTTGCATCATAAAATGGAAGAGGAAGTTCTTCATAAGAAGAATCTGCTTTAGGAGAACAAGAATGCATGAGAAGAAAATTAGAGAAAAATTTGAAAGAAGAAATTAAAAGAAAATAAGAGAAAATCTACAGTCTATGGTATCACATCAAATATTGCAAGCCTCCTAACATGGGCAAATGCAGAAGCTGGAAACAAAAAAAGTATGAGCACACATCTAAGGGTTTTCTCTTTTGAAAAATATATTCAAGGGAATTCTGTGTAGTAAATAGAAGGTGTTTATCACAAGTGCCATGGTCCACGTGTCCCTTCTCCCCTTGTCATCATATCTAGGCTGATCCAAGCCAAACGGTGACAATAAGTTTGAATTAAAAATGTACTGAAACTGTTGCTGCATTATCTGAAGAAGTTGCTAAGAGAACACAAGCAGCATGTTGGCCTTGGAAGGCGTGTTGTCATGAAAAGCCACTGTTCAGATAATCCCTTCATTGAACACCCTATGCAGTTTGAAAACCATTTGTTTCCTGTCTGCTTTTACCATCTCTGCAGGTCCAGGTGGACAGGCTGTACAGCTGGGGTTTCAGAGTCCAGTTTGGAGACTGCAAGTGTCCTCACAGAACTTGTCTGAAATGCAGTGCTATTAACTGAGCCTTTTGCAATTGATTTTAATGCACTTTAGAGGATGCTTTTTACATTAAACTTATTGAACTGTGCTTAATATCTTCACTCAGTTGCATTACAAGGTAGCAGTGTATCCATCTGTGCTGAATCCTGGGATCAAGGCCCCAGTTTATAAGATTCCTCCAGTCCTTGCTACCCCATGTAGAACCAATAGCATTCACAAAGCTGGCATGGCACTTATCCCTTTTTATATTGCAAATTAAATAGACATGCTTCACTGCTGTTGCTCAGCAAACTGAAGTGAAAATTCACCCTTGAATGTATAAATCAATTTTGGTATATATTTTGCTCCTAGATGCTGGGCTACAACACTGGCAAACACAGTGTTGCCTGACAAGTATCTTATAGAAAAGGGGAAGGATAAAATATGGTAGAGCGGGTAAAGGGGAAAAGTAGATACAATTCCTCTGTGTTTTCATTTACAAGCTGTTTACTAAAACATCTAACATCTCCAGCATGCTCTGGTGATTGGCATTATCTGCAATATGCTCACAGCAGCTGGGAAGGGATGGCGCCTTCCCTTCAACCCCTCCCCATTTCTATTTTCTTTTAGATGGCAAGAAAATGTCTTCCCTTTCAAAGAGCATTAAAAATCAGTAATGTAGGGGAGCAGAAAGACTAGCGGGCTGCCCATTCATTCCCTATGAATCATCCTGCAATTTCTTAGTTTGACAACTGTGCCTCATATATTTTAATATCAGTTTTGAAAGAAGAAAGCAAGTCAATTCATTCCTTAACAGCTCCCTGTAATTTCAGCTCGCTCTTTACTTATGTATGAAACTGACTTGGGTGGAAAAGGTTAGAGGTAGATGAATTTCAAGTTTCAGAGCTCGGGAAAAGCCAATAAAATGTGCAATAATCTTAATGTTTGGGCTTCACTGAGCTGCAAACACCTTTTATATTAACTGATAAAACACCACAAATGTTGCAACAGATGCTTGGAGTTTTAGGAGATTTCCTGAACTCCTTTGCAAACTCCGTTACCCAGCATTTTTCTTTCTGACAAGCAGACTGGCAATCTGTACCCATTAGATCATAACATCCATATTCCTGCAGCACTCAGAACATTCAATTGACGTTCAGCATTATTGTTCTACATGCATAAAAACACAGTTAATATAATTTGTATGCTGAAAGACACATATTTTGAGTCACAAAGAAAGAACGAGAGGCAGGAATAAGGTGGAAGTTCTTTGGGCATAATCCCTTTCTCTATTTTACAATTTTATACTTGCAGGTACTCACTTTTCTGTGAGTTAGTTGGGTAGATATTTAGGACCCAATCTCCTGCTGACATAAGCCAGCATCACTCAGCTACACTCAATACAATTACATCTGTTTACTCCTGCAGAATACCTGAGGCTATATTTTCCAGGCACTGAGCTAGCAATACGTGCATTTACTCAGTTAATGGCATAGTTCTTCCTGATTATCATTTCTCAATTTTATTTAAGCCGTAATGAATTTGGCACAATATTTTGTTATTCTTCTCTCCAAAAGTTCAAACAAAAGCTTCCAGCCACTGTGTGGCTGAGGACACAATTGTGAGGAATAAAGAGAGGTTGCTCTGCTTTCACTGCTCTCCATAGCAGACTAATGTTATTAGGATTAAATGAACCAGAAGCTTTGTTTCTCCTACTTGCCTGCACTTGTGCCATCATCTTGTGCATTTCGTGTTCCTGCACCATTCTGACTATGCTGGTTTCATTGTACCATCTAAAGTAATATTTATCATCTGCAAGGTCATTCCTTGCTTTGAATTTTCATGCACATGCACGGATAAAAATATCTAATGCGGGGTTAAGATACACCGCTCCTTTCCTCTCCTTCCTACCCATCACCTCCCACTCCTACTTTATGTGCCACATACAGCAGCAATGGTTCTGAAGAACAACACTGCCAGTCCTTGCACCATGAGGCTTTTCAATGGATCATAAATAACGCTATAAAAACAAGAAAAATAGCTTCCAGGAAGAGAGAAGGGGGAGTTATTGAGTTGGTGGAGATGCAGAGATTCTCTCTCTTCTAAGCTGCCAACCACACTTCTCTGCCCATAAAGTAGGACATAACAGAAATATCAAACATGCCTGAAAGAATGGGCAGTCTATTTTGATTCCCTACTTGAATAAACAATTTGAAATTTAGTAAACATGTATGAGTTGTTCCTTATACTGCAGGATTTCTGCAAACATATCAGCAGAGGAAAATTAGCAATATTAAATACTAGCTCCTAAGTAGCCTGAGGCCATTGATTGCCAAGCTACTAGCAATTCAGTTCAGTGTCTGCAAGAGAGCTATCAATCACAAAAACACTTGCTTTTGTATCTGTGCTAAAATCCATATACTTCCACTCTATTTTCTGTTTTATTATATCTGAAGCCATACTTCCATAGATCATCTGGATGTCTTTAATGCAGCCATCATCATTTCACGAGATGAAATTACATATATAAAAACTCTACTCAGACTGCATGTCTACTATGGTTATCTTAGACACAGATTTACCTGGTAGGACAAAACTGAGGAGGACCACCAAGCTGAAATTCCCTCCTTTCCCTTTTTCTTCTTTTTCTCCCTCCCCAGCATCAGCTGGGGCTATATCCTTCCTATCATGTCATGTGGTCCAACAGTAGCAGAGCACTTCATCACATTACACTTCCCCACTTCAAACCTGGCAAGCAGCCTTTTGTATCAGCTGCTGTTGTGTTGCATCTGGCAAAATCTGATGGAGAGATTTTGTGTCCTCCATTCCTGGACAAAATAAGCATTTCAAGGTTTCTTCAATGAGGAATGTATTTCTAATCCTTATGACTTAAGGTAAGTACTTGAAAGAACTGCCTGAGCACCACCAGTCTACAATCTAGAAAGTGAGTAAGAACTTGAAACAAACCCATGAAGTTTATAACTGATCACTTTACATATGAGAGCCTGGTCAATATTTTAAGCATTATTACTTCAAATTAAGGGCTACTATTTAAATGCAACTTGATTTAGATCAACCGATTCAGTAAATAATAACAGATAATTGTCACAATCACTCCTTCTCCTGTGATTTTTCATCTGAGTTTATATGGGAAAGTTCCATATGGCGGTTCTTTCATCCTTCATGACAGGGAAGGTGCTCAGAAGGATTATGTGATGTCTGAAGAGATTGCTAATGTCTGTGTTTTAGGGAACAGGAACCTTCCAACAATGCATCAATTTGGAACTGTCTGCAGACAGGCACAACTGTAATTCATCATTTACTTTCTCAGGAAGAAAGAGTTTTCAGCAAAGACAATTATGGATGAGCACAAGTAGTTGGTAATTGGGGTTAAAGATTGTGCAGGTAATTCATTACCTACAAATCCCTCTCCATAGCTGATTACAATTGGAGGTATGAGAAATACTCTTGACCCCTGAATTCATTGGATCTTCATTTTGCATTCAGAAGAGAAGGTCTCATTTAGGGGGTACATATATACATGAAAATTGATTCTATCTAAAACAACTCCACATTTTGAAAACTGTACCTTATCAGACTAGGAAACTACAGAAAAACAAACTATTCTTAAAAATTTCTAAAACCATCTCTGAAACAAAAGTTGCAAAAAGCAACAGAATGTCTGTAGGCTGTATGTATTCTTAGGAAATCAAGCCAAGGCAGAGGTCTTTCCTGAGACATTACTTTGGGACAGAAACAGAACTTGAGACTCTCAGTCTGGGAATCTCAGCAGCAAGACACTGTGCCCTCATACATTTCATGTATTGAGCAGTGAGTTGTCCCTTTAATTTTACTATCTTTCCTGTGCTACATTTTTCATGAATGTGCATTTTCTAGATTTAATGCATTCTGGCAAAGCTCATTTATCCCAATGATGACAACACTGTGAATCAGGAATGAGCACCACTGATAAAATACTCTTTCTGCTCCTGCGTATTGTTGGGATGCTGCATCTGGCCTGAGTAAATGGCAGTCATTATAGCTGGTACACCAAGATAATGATATGCTGCAGCCAATTATGTCATTCAGTTGCTCTCTAGCCAATTAGCTCTCCCTGCCCCTGTCTAGCTGGCTCCAGTGAGGACTGTTGCCAAGGCCAAGGAACAAAATCCTTTAGCCTTGGAGAATATGCATAATGCAGTTTTAGTCAATTTCCAGCCAACTTCAGGAATCTAAGGGTAGAGACAGATGACCAGAAGCAACAAGAACACTTTTTTTTTTTTTTTTTTTGGAAAACACTATCTGAAGTGCGTTTTAGTTAAAAGCAATTTGGTGCTATGAAGTGTCAGATTCATATTTACATTAAGGCACCTTTATTTTTCATACTTATATCCTAAAAATGGACACACACTTCTTTTACTCACCAAGTATGTTCTAGACACGTTGTTAATGACAAATCCTTGCTACTATGATCATTGTATCTCCTGCAAGGGTGGTTGGTAACTCATGCATTCACTGAGCTCCCACTGTCATTGAAAACCTCAGTGCCTAACTCAGTTAGGCATCACTTCACAGTACTGCTGCTGTACAAAAGTAGCAATAGCAACACACGTACAGAGAAAAAAAGAGAGATGAGTAATTGAGGTGGATAGAAAATTACGGAGAGATTAGCAAGATCACAGCAAGAGCAATAATTTCTGTCACTAATACAGAGAATTTTTTTCAGGCAAAAGGATTAACAGGAGTTGCTAGCTTTCCTGTCAGTGTTCTCTTCAGCAGGATACTGTCTTAAAAAAGGCACACGCACACACAAATTAACCAGTAGTTGAAAGTTATGTGCAATACATCTTTTTAAACTAATCAAAACTTCACCAATCTAGCAATACGTTAAACCACTTAAAGTCTGCCTAGAGTCAATAGTAATTACAGAAATTTATCACAGTTGCCAATCATGCAGCTCCAACCCAGGGTGCCTCTTATTGCTAGACTGCAGTTTGCCAGCCTTGATTTATTTCTGTAGGACACCAACCCCTTGGCAGCTGGAAATGAGACTGCTTACAAGATTGGACAAGAGGTGTTCCATGTGCTAGGAAACGATTCAGTCAGGTGGCTTGGTTTGGCTTTCCGAACAGACATTGGGACCATTTTCAGATTCTGATTTTCTGCAGCACAGGGGAAGATGCCAACAGGTCCTCTTAACCAACTACGGTGCTCAGAATAACCTTCAGTGCTTCTTCACTACACAGCAGATGTTAAATGAATGCCTCAAGTTACAGGAATTTCATTAAACGTGAGAATCACACCTCTCTCTTATCAATACAAGCCGTGCCAAAAAAAAGAAGACAAGTCTCCCCAAGGGAAAATTCAGTCCCTGCTTGGCCAGGGCTTTATTCCTCCCTTGATTTTTTCCCTTCAGTCTTCAGGCCACATACAGCACGAATAGATACTGTGAAACAAATCTCTGAGCACCCATAAGGAAGAAAGGATGGAAAGGAGAGATGAAGATATGGACAAAGCCACTTAAAATAAATTAGAGCACCTCCCTAGAAACTTCACTTTCACATTTCCAAAAGCAGTGCCCTTGAGTTTCAGTTTCTGTAGCGCCTGCATTTTCACTCAGGGCTCAGTAACCTTATCTGCTGATTTATGTACCACAAGCTGGATTCTGACCCAGTGCCAGCTTTACACTTCTGTACACTGACATGTGGTGTGAATGTCTGTGCTTAACACTGACAGGAAAAACACTGGGGCATGGGGACTGAAAAGCCAAAGCAAAGGGAGCCGAAGGGTATTTGGGTATATATTGGGTATTTTGAGACTCTGGCTAATATTAAGGGAAAAATAGAATGACTTTCTCTTTCAACTTCCATATTAATAGTTGAAAAACAAAATAAATGCTTCCAAATTGATCTGTATGAGTATTTCCACTGAAACAGTGTAAACATAAAAACATTTTGCTGCAGATGATCATTAGGCTGACGAAGCGTATTTCATTGGGATATTTTTGATGTACAAACAGCTTCTCAACCAAGCAACATCTTAGGAAAAATTCTCCTTATTTTTTTTTCAGAATTTTCAGAAATGGAAACAAAATCATGAAATTGCTCAGCTTTGGAATGAGTGGGAATCAAATTTTCCTATGCTGCTGAAAATATCCTTTGATGTTAAGATTCATGGACTCAAACTCGAAGGCTGAAAGGCAGCAGCACGGCCATCTGGATGGATGTGTGCAGTAACAAAGGTCACAAGATCCTCATTAATTTTTGTTTCTAGCTCAAAAGCACAATATGAGCTTAACTATTTCTTAGAAAGATATGAAGTCTTCATTTAAGAAACTATAAGTACTGGATAGTTGACCTTGGCCCTGTATGAGGCTTTACCCCTGGGGTCTGAAATCCCATCTTTATTTCTTTTTCTTTTAATAAATTAAAGGCACATTTTAAGTAGTTTTTGATCATTTACCCTCCTGTGTAATTAGATGCACAGACTATAACAACGTGGTTTCTGTAGCAGTAAAACACCTGGGACAGTCTTCCTCTCAGCCCTCTGTGTTTACAAGGGAATTTTTATCTGACTTTATTCCACTAAAGGCTCTGGACCTTCTAAAGTCCAGCTGCAATTAGCTGCAAATGGCTGTGAATGAGACACACAGAGCAACGTGTGTAATGACTAACCTTCCACGGGCTCATAAAATATTTAGCAACTCAGTATTGCTTCAAGTAGTTGTATTAATCTAAGCTTGTGCATGCACATGCACACACAACAAACGGTAAATAGGGATGAGAGGTAAGTGAAAAGATTATTTCCTGTTTGTGCAACCACCTCTTTCTAACCTTCAAGATGTGTTTGAGAAAAGAGTGATGCAGGGTGTAGATCTTCACTGCCTTTTTAATCTCTCCTTTTCCTGAAGCCTACCTGTGTTTTGCAATTAACGCAGATAAAGTAGGACTGGCTGTGAGACTCCTTTAAACAATACAACTGTTTCCATGCATATCTTAGGATATCCTCCTCAAGTGTACACTAACACTAGCTATCTTCTACAAAGGAGAGTGTTTAATTCATATAAAATGGTATAGAATGGTACAAATGGCAACAATCACATCCTTTCATACAAAAATCAGAACATCAGGGGGAAAAAAAAAACAGCGTTTGTTTAATTCTGTCTTATGTTGTCTATACTGTTTGATAGAGATTGAGCATGAATAAGAGAGGGATTTTCATTTATTTGTGAATATTATTTCATGAATTCAGGATATAAATTTAGTCCAGAATCCTTTTCTCAGGGAAATTCTGCCTAAGCAGCATCTTCTCTGTTCTTGTTTGGTTGCTGCCTCTTCTGTAGAACAGGCTGGTGTGATTAATCCAAACAAGAGGGATTAATTGGACAACCTTCTGTGTCCTGCAAGCAGCTCAGGGAATTGGCAAACTATTATCTGCTCAGATCCTCTATTTCATCACATGAATCACCCTGCCTTGAGCATCACTCTATATAAAGTGAAAATGGAGAGGCTGCAAAGTGTCTCTCCTTTTTATTTATTGTGAGCACTTCTCAAAATATGTATCCACTTTATTATTTTTCCCCTTCCAGTTCAATTATTCCATGTTCTCAGAGCTGATTTTTCTTTGTAATTCACTTATTTTTAATTGGTGTAGAGTTCTGAGCTGCACCAGTTTTATAGAAATGAAATATCTGAAGAGCAGTTGAACTGTGTCTCTTTACGCCTCTGTAATTTCTCTTACTTCAGAAAGAAAATGTGCTTACTGCCACCGATCAGTGGATGTGGAATGCCTTAAAATTGCTGGGACAAAACCAAATGTCATTTATTAGCCATTTTCTTAAGCTAGGAGGTTAAATTCTGATGTACGTTATCTAAATTTGGAGCAACTCCAGTTCTAACATTTTGACCACAATTTTTCCAAATTTTGCATGTGGGTGGCTGCATGTTTATACACAGTCACTACAGGTCAACAGCTTTCTGACGTTAAAACTATTTAATTTTTTGTTTATGATGCCTTGGCAAGGGTTCAGTGGTCCAACCTTTGTCAATGGTTGCTGCTAAGAAGACCTCATCCAGTAGCTTAGCTTTACTCTGATATAATTGATACGTAAGTTTAGTTACCCCTTTCACCCCCTCAGTTCTACTCTTTCTAAAATTTACTGTTTGAGTTTCTGAGTTGCAGTCTGAAAAAAAGGCTTGCTCCATTGTCCAAATGAAATTAGTTGGAATCGTTCTGCGTACTTTACAGGACATTATATCAGGCAGTTAATCACATTCCAGTCACCAGAAATCCCATTTACCCTTCTGGATTCCTTTTCCTCAGTACGTGAAGATATAGACAATAGTATTATCTGCAAAGTGCATATTGTGTACATTGATCCAACTGCCAATGCTGCAAAAGGGTCAACTGCTTCAGAGAGAGCAAAGAATAAAGTAGTACACCATGGGCACAATTCTTTGGATTGCCAGCTCTATGCAATAGATCACAGGGGATTTTCTGTAACTACCTTGAAAAAGATACTGAACGGGAGGCAAGAGTCCATTACTGGCAGAAGAAAAGGCCTGTCAGAAAACCCCAGGCAGCAAGGATGTAGCTAAGATCAGTACAAGAGAAAGTTTCTGCAATCCATCAAGAGAACTGTGTGCAGGTGACCCACGAATCACCTCACACCATTGTACTTTGCAGCAGGCAGTCCTTGTTGGAATTGCCCCTCTGGGCGATGAAAGCACTCTATGTGACACCTGCGAATTTGCCCTTTACTGCTGCAAACCCAAGCTGTTAAATATCACGCTCTTTTGGCTGTGATTTACTCTATTTATGGCCCTCCCTCCACCCAACCTTTCCTCATCGCAAGGGATCAATTCTGGACATACAACAAAAGGCAACAATGGTTTTAATAAAAAACAGAAGGACAGGAAAGATTGATTTAGCCAATGAAGATATGCTGTACCAATGGAGAAAAAGAAAGTGGGCAGACAAGAAAGAATAATAACGATAAAAAAAGCACATTGTGGCATTACCAACCCACATCTACAGTAGATGAAATCAACTGCTTTCTTAATATCCCTTGTTTGTGCTCTATTCAGCAACTATTCTAATTTAAGGATCAGTATCTAAAAATGTTCCTAGTCTTCTATTTGACAAGAAACTACTTCAAGGAAGAAGTATAGTCCTGTAAGACCTATAAGTCTTGATGTAGAAAAGTTAATTTCTCTTGTGACCTTGTGAAAATCTTCCTTAACTTTTGTGTTATTCTGCTTTAGCTAGAAGGAGGAGAGTAAACAATTCCAGGCTTCCCAATGTGCTGTCAAAATAAAGTCCACTCAGAACTCCTTTGAGAGTGTTATGAAAACATGGCCACTGAAATCTTCTTTAACAAAGAGAAAAATGTGCTATATCTGAACATACAGTTATTTCCAACGCACATTACTGTAAATATTTACAAATCCTTTTCTCTTAGAACCTTACAGCTCAGTTTTCATAATGGTTCAGTAAACATAAACTGTAGATAAATATACATATCTACCAGAAACCCCCCATCAGAATTCCAGTAGTGGAACTAATATTACAGTACAAATACGGTCAGTTGGAGAGGGCAATAAAACAGATTACCATATATAACTGTCTCTCAGAAACCAATTTGCCTTTTATTATGCTACTGAATGAAATTATTACATGATCTATAGATTATTGAGTCCTGTGATGATTCAGGACAGAAAGGCATGATGCTGTACCATTTATTTTTATATATATATATGTATATGTAGTTACTGTCTCCTTACTTAGTACTACACTTTGCACAGTGAGAGTACAGAAGATTGCAGTACTCAGATCTATTACTGTGATTAAGTAGTTGCTTACAGAACCATGGATATCACTGTAGTAGCCAGGGTCCAAATCATTTGCTCGTTCTCAAGGCGTGAATTTCTAACAAAGAACACACACTCCTTTATTATCTTGAACTGAGTACTGCAGGTGATACATATTGGAAATGATTTTGATCACCAGAACAACAAACTCATTGCAGAAAATCATGCAGACAGAGGTCTGTGTTCATACATGATGGAGGTATAAGGTTCAACAGAGCTGTACGTTGATGGATGATTTACAGTGAAGCTCAAATGCACCACTGTCTTTCACCCTCACCCAAGGAATGAGGTACCCAGAAGCTCTAAGACCCAGTTCCAGCCTATCTTCAGCCTTGACAAATAC
Source organism: Phasianus colchicus (assembly GCF_987193195.1). Classification (NCBI taxonomy): domain Eukaryota; kingdom Metazoa; phylum Chordata; class Aves; order Galliformes; family Phasianidae; genus Phasianus; species Phasianus colchicus. Next base: position 3,644,860 of record NC_143462.1, read on the forward strand.
TACAAATAATGTATCTTTTTGGTTAAGCAAATTCTGTCCTGCTCTGCTGTAGGCATGGAATTGGATAAAACCTGAACTTGATAATTTAACATATAACACGACTTCCGAGTGATCAGACAAACCTTATGTTAAATTTCATTTCATGAAGTGGGAACCTCACAAGACATACGTTGCTATAAACAAACTGATAAGAATTACCTGTGAAATGGACTCTTATTTCAGGCACTATTTGCTCAAAAGTTCTGCAAAACATGCAAGCAGGAATCGAGGATGTTTTTGTTTTGCCATGTCTATCAGGTAGCTCATCAGAATCACGCTGTACAATCTCCTGTGCCAGGATTCAGCCACCTTGCCATCTGTAATCATCTGCAAAACCAAAACATGTTCTCAAGTTAAATAAATCTTTAATAGCTGGAGTCCACGTTGTCGTCTCAGTGTGCACACAACGACATCTCTCTCTCTCATAAAGCAGTGCTAGAAAACCATCAAGAAGTGCAAAAGTCAGTCTTGGAATTTGCTGCCATTCATGTGAAACAAATGTGTTCCTCTGCACCCTCAACAGCAATGTACTTTTCAAAATAGCCCATGGCAAAATTTTCAAGAAAAATTAAACTAACTACCACACAAAGCCGCCTTTGGCAGGAGGCTTTTGATTTCATGTCTTTGAAGAAACATTATACTCCATGGAAGAGAAAGAAGAAATACCTGCCAAAAGAAAGTATCCTTGTTCCTTCCTCACAAGTCCCTTATGTATGCACAAATTCATCAAAGTATACAGCTTAGTAACAGAATTTCATCAACCCTTAAGAGGGCATTTTTGAATAAATAAAAACAGGTTTATTTGATTATTTATTTATTTATTTATTTATTTATTTATTTTTGCACAAAAGCAGAAAGGTCCAAAGATTTCAGCAACAGAATCTTAAATGTTTTTTATGCAGTTCACATTCTTGTGGACTTGAATTTATAATGAAAAAGAGTGGAATGCTGGTTTATCAGGTAGTATGGATGGCATCCATTTCTGCTGCAAAGAGAAAGTAAAGCTAAGCTGAGTCTTAACTGGTACCTAGGAATGATCTTTGCTCTCTTAACAAATACGGATTTTGTCCAATTGGAGTGTAGGTGCTTAAGAGCAAGAATATAGGATTTATATTTGTGCATATAGAAAAACATTATCACCTTTAAGTTTCTGAAAAATATTATTAATAAGCATCATTTGAAGCATTAAAATAACCATAATAAATTGAACCTAATTTAAGGCACAACAGTTAATTTATGAGAGTGCTGTCTATTACCAGAGATAGAGACATAATATTTTCCTGCCCATCTTTTGGTGAGATTCAAATCCTCCTCTTATTTTACCCCAAGAGTCTACATTAATTCCTGTGGAAATAATAGAACATTCCGGATTCATTTCACTGAGCTTGAGAGAAAATGTGCCCTTCTTAATTAAGCACGCACCAAATTTGTTTAGAAATGAATTTTTTAAAATGAAATACAATATATTGTAATGCCATATTATCTACAATATAGAACTCCAGAATGGGAAAGCAGAATGGGAAATTTAGAATTAACACTATAATTGAAGAATGTAGATGAAACGTGATTTGGTCACTACAAAATTTTCATTTTGGTAGATGTTGTGTAAGTATCTCGACCTCTCTGTTACCCACCTACAAAGTAGTACAAACTCTGAAGGACTCAAAGCCTTTTTAGAAATTCAATTTGCGTAAAGCAAGGTAGAAAAGCTTTAAGAAAACCCAACCCTTGCTATTCAAAGCATGAATGCCCCTTCAACCTAGTATTTCTATTGAATTTTCAGACTCTTCTTATGAATACATGTCGGGCACTCTGGCATGCTGCTAGGTTAAGGGTTCTCCCATCTATTGATCTCAGTACAATAAGAAGTAATCAGAGCTACTGAAATTTGATTTTTATGTGATGGAAATGTGCTGAATCATAGCTTATTGTTACAGCTGTGTGTTTCAGAAACATTTATAAAACGGGTAGGAAGAGGGCTAAATCAAATCATATTCAATGCATGTAGGATAAATGTCTTTAGAAGGCACTGAAGGGTCATCAGAAACAAACCCTGTATGGAGAAAGAAGTCCCTACGACAATCATCAAAAAGAGCGTGGGCAGTAAAAGTGCACAGAAAAAAATATGGAAAAGGTGATGAAATAGTAAAGTACACAGTAAATGTAATGGCATAGCTAGAGAAAATAGCAAGTCACTAACTTGCTATGAGGGTATGAATTTAGAAGTACGAATGTAGACATTTGTACAGAGAATATGCAGCTATTAGGAGAGGGATATAAGATGTCTATATATATTGTCTATATATAGATCTAGTTACACTTATAAATCCAATGCACATTATTTCAAATCGACAAAACCAAATCACTATGGAAAAAAGTCAACAAATGCAGCATATTCCCCATGCTGAGTCTCAGTTTTATGTGGTAAGTAAGCTTTGCTTTTCATTTAAAAATTCAGATAGGTTTTAAAACATAGTATCTGTTTTTAAAATGCAAAAATACAAATAGTAACCAGTTCTCCATTACTTACCCATTACTTCTATTTCTTTCTCTGAGCTGGGTTAGTGGGTATAAATACTTCATGAGAATCTTATTTATAGAGGCTCAGATAAAATGAAGCTTTGAAACCAAAAATATTAACTCTGGGATCCCTGGTATAATTGGTTGTCTGTAAGTATAAGAGTTAGTATGAAAGTACATTAATATATCATAAATCATGATTTAGGACAAAATGAAAATTGTAAAAGCTGAAGGCCATCATTTTTTAAAGCAAACAAACAATAAGCTCAGTTGTATCTAAGAGCAACAGAAATATCATTGGTTTCCTTTGTGCCAGGTTCACAAAAAGGATCAGTGTTAGTATAGTTTGAAGAACATTCTGGGTGACAAAGATTAATATTATTGTTAATATTGTTGTGATTATGTATTAGTGGGGTATCATAGTGACACACAAATTAAGTACTATTAATTAGCTTCTACATTTCACCCTAGAGATGGCATCATTTCAGAATTTGCTAACAAGAAAACTAATTAGTGTTAACTTAGCTTAGATGATGACTTCTGTGGTCTGGATATCTGCCCAGAAGGGGCTGGATGCAAATCCTCGAAGCCATTTCACAAAGGTCACATATTCACGTAGTTCTTCATAGTTAAAGTGAATGGAGAACACAACAAGGCCTTTGGTCATATTGATCTCCATCACTGATAGTGGCAATTCCAAACCAGCCCCAAACTCAGAGCATAGCTGGAAGTGCCATTGCCCCAACATGGGCCTTCCTGCTGCCAAGAGCTGCCAAAGTTTGCAGGCAGCAAAGAGTACTGCTTGCTATTTGTTGGGACATCTTGTGTGATGACAAACCCAACAGGAAAACATCAGTCTATTTCATTTCTTGGTGTGAAATGATGAACACGGCTCTAAACAACCAAACAGCCTCAATTAAAAGAGGTGAGTGCTGGCATTTAGAGATCTGCGTGTCGGTGTTTTTGCTTCTTGCAAAGTGGCTGCGAAACTAAACCTTACATTTGTTAACAGCTTAGAAAGTGAACTGCATGTGGCCGTGGAGTCCCAGCTCCATGGGTTTGAGCAGGGCAGCACAAATGGCTGCAGGGAGCAGCTGTGGAGGTCTGCGCTCATGGCCAGCCCACAGGGAACAGCCTAAGGGAACTGAAACTGCAGCTCCCAGCTAACTGAGAGGAAAAGAGACATAAATAGGAATTTCCATCCTTTGGGAGACTCTGGACCATCGCTTGGGAGAGGTGAGCGCAGCTTGAGATGTGACTGTTCCAGTCTGTGGGACCAGAAGATGACAGCAAAGAAGGCAGAATCTTCTGGAACCGCCCAGGCGGGGCCAGCCCCACCCATCCTGAGGGCAGGCAGAACTCCATCCCCATTGGCTGGGGGGAGGCAGGATGCGGTGCTATTGGCTGGGGCCAGCTGTGGAGGCGGGCTCAAGCAGAGGGGCATGAGGCACCTGAGGGCAGCCGCCATTTGCAGCCCCTCACAGCAGCAGAGCCATGCACTGTGTGTACTGCAGTCCGCTTAACCACCCTCGTGTTTCTTGTTCTGCTCCCTTTGAAGGGCCACCGTTAGCTCTTAAAAACAGGCTGGCGTTTGTGTAATCGCTGCTGTATTTTCTAGCAGCGCTTTGGAGGAGACATTAATGTGCTGCCCAGCACCAGCCATGGCACCGCACGCTGCACGCATCGCTCCTGCACTTTATTTCTGTGAGATTAGATAATTGATTGTGCTCTTCCTGCGAGTGAGTCAGAACCCATCAAGACAATTGCTTGAGCTTCAAAGGGCTTTGTAGAAAGAAATCCCATGTATTGATTTGTTCAGTAAAACAGAGCTTTCAGCAACGGGAGCTGCATCTTTCCAGAATGGTTCTAAAAGGGAGGAGAGAACAGAGCAACTTTGGAGGTGATGCTGGAATGCTGCGTTCCAGTTGTGTCAGTGTTCAGCCAGCACTGCAAAATTCCACTTTCCGTTTATTTTTACGGAGGAGCAAGAAACTCTCCTACATATTTTTGTTTATGTCAGAATTTAGGCAAGCCTTCATTTTGTCACTGCACTTATACAGCCGTACCAATGGAAAAGCAGCAGAAGTTTCTTACAGACGTGAGAGTTTGAAAGATCTTCTCCTTTTCTAGGCATTAAAACACATCTCTCTTCAGAGGCCAGAGCACATCTCTTGTGCTTTCTTACAAAGGTGATGAGACCTTTGTTCCTTGGAGCACCCCTGGCACAGCACTGAGTTTCACTTGGAGTTGATGCTGTGGGTTAAATACATGCTTATGTTTTGTTTTCAAACCATTTTTGTATTGGTGTGTTCTCTCCCATGAGAGCATATATCCTCAGTGCTCTGTGTGCACCAGGAGAGAACATCGGTTTCGGTGCTTGCTAGAAACAAACAAAACCAATTTGTCTCTCATATAACCATTTTCCTTTAAAAACTAAGTTGGCTATATGAAGTAAGTAGATGTAAGTTATTTAATTCCTACTTTACTATCTGTTTTCTTAAATTTGTGGTGTTCCCCTCCTAACACCTCCTTAAAAATGAAACAACAACAAAACCAAAGGAGGTATCAGGAGCGTTAATAATTGATGAAGTATTTGTAAACCCTTAGCAAATGAGCAGTCAAGTGACACATGAATAAAACATTAGAAAATACGTCTCTGTCTGACAGCTAACAGCATTCTGAAGCCAAGCATAAAATACACAGGTATTATATTAATGCAGTATGTGTGTAACATGAAAAGTAAGGCTGGAGGATGCGCTGGACCTCTGTTTTGTTTGTGTGTTTTGGGCAGGGAAGGTTGCCTGCAAAAGTACTCCAGTGGTTACCCTGTTTAAAACCCTTTCCAGAGGTTTCAGAACAGTTGGGATCTCATCCCTTCAATAGCAGCCCCTGTGCATAGCTTCTGCATTGCTCTATTCCTTAATACTTGCTGTGAGATTAATACACTCCCTGACACTGACTTTATACTGATACAAAAGCTCTTTTATTGGCATTACTTCTCTCAATTTACTGAAGTAATATTATCATGTTAGTACTATTTCACTATTATTTCACCATAAAGCTTTTGCACTGCCGTGCACTCATAAATCTGTCTGCTGCTTCTCGCCATGCCACAGTAAGTGCAAAATGAAAATCATGCATGCACGAAATACACAATGCAGTGACTAATAAATAGATCTGAAATTGACCTGAAATAGCCCACAAAGTACCCACCTTTCCCATTTGCAGATAGCACCTTCCTCTTTCCTTCCATCAAATAATCAGAACATTTCCTTACAACAGTTTCTAAACAAAGAGATAAGAGGTGCATCCACTCTCAAAAAAAAAAAAAAAAAGGCATTAAGATTTCATCATACTGCCAATGAAAGAAGATTTAATTAATTTGCTTTACCTATCTCGGCTTGCACTAGACAAACAGAAGAAGGCTTTTAGGGAAGAATATTAAATGTGGAATATTTAAGCAGAAATTACTGCATAATATCGAGCATGTTAGTTGCCATGGATGGGAGTGAATCAAAATTCTAACATCCGAACTCCTCCATTCCTGAGTTGAGAGAAATGATGGATATTGAAATGCATGTTAAAGGCAGAAAACCAGCGACTTTGTCCTGGGAAAAAGCATCGCACAGGAATTTCGATGCTACACTGCTAAATATAAAAGCACCTTTTGGTTGAGATTTTTTTGAACGCATGTAGCCTGCAAACCATGAAAAAAAGTGTTCTTTTTGAGAGCCACGCTCACACATTTCTGCTGAGAAGCTTTGCAGCCACACAGCGCAGGGCTGTCACTGCTGTTTCCTCTAAAAGGTCATCAGAAGCTCGCGAGGTGGTGCTTCCATTACACTCCTCTCTTTTTGTGTTTCCATTTCCAACTTATAGATTTCCTATACATTTCAATTAGTCTTCCCCCACCTCAGATAAATACATCGCTGGGGTAGCAAAGGTTGAACAGAGCAACTGCAGAAATAATTACTTATTTGATAACTGGTGTCTTTCAGTGGGGGCGTCAGATTTGACTTTTATAGTGCAGACATTGGCAGAGGAAAGGGAGGTATAGGAAGAACTGACAGAGCTCTCATGCAGTTTTGATTACAAGTCAGAAAGCATGTTTAGCTGTCAAACGTACTGTTAGAGAAAGCCACCACAAAGGAATAAAAGGACGGAAGAAGAAAAGAATCTCCCTTGCTCAGGAATGTTTGTACATTTTAAATGACAGTTTGAAATGCAGAAAACGCTTGACTGAATCTTGCATTATTATCTTTTTACTTCAGTTCTAATACGAAAAGGCTTGTGAGAAGTGTGTCCTGATGATCCTGTCATTAGAGACACTGGATCTCAAAGCTAAAGACTTGTAATTCTAATGAAAAACAGCTAGAGAGAGGAGAATAAATATAAAACACCAAGTTCTGCTTTTCAAAGCACCGAAATAAAATTCTCATGTAGAATTTATTGTTAAGGGAGACGGTTTAAGCACCATCAAGCCAGCAGATCTTCACAGGTTTTCTCACCAGGTAGAAACAGGAACCAGATTCCAGTTCTGATAAATAAACTACTTTAGGTAGACAGTTAATAGCAGGTCCATATTAATATGAAATAACAAGTGCTCCACAAACAAATTTCATAAGCAATCTTCTTTACCGCTTCTTTTATTGTAGCTAAAGACGTTGCCAACTTTTGTTATACTGCATAGCATTGCACAAGACAGAAATAAAATGAGAGGCAGTGTTAATAAGTTGTTAGGATATTTTTCTGGTGGTGTGGTGGAAGCACCAGGAAATGCTTTGTGATGATAAATCCTCCACGCTATTGTAATACAAATGCTATAAAAATGACAAGGAATTGCTTTATGAAAGGAGTGTCTCACAGGTCAAGTAAACACATTACAGTTTCCTAAAGAATCTTTAAATTCGTATTTTCAGGTTTTCAATGCGATAGGAATGTCAGGAATTTAGGCACTATACTCAGCTTTGAGCCCTGCACCATACAGCTGAGATGGAACTTCCTGGAAGACCTTTATAGGAAGGTGGATTTCCCTCAGTGTGTACTTTATGACCCAAAGCACACAGTATACTCATTGCTTTTGATTTTACATTTTCAGTTCTCCCTTCACAGGAATTAAATGCTACTGGCTTTTTGGTTAGCATCTTAATTCAGATAAGGAGTGTGCTTTTGAAGTAAATTGCCTGATCGTCTCTTTTTCCTGCCTTGGATGACATGTGGAGTGGGCTCAGAGTGTATAAACTAGATTGGTTACAAAGCCTTGCTCTTGTACCTGGGAAGAGTAGGGATAAGATGCAGTTTATAAGTTTAAAAAGGCAAGAATGGACCTCCATGATGCTGACAGCCTGACTTCTATAAAATAATATTATATATATATATATAATATAAAGACAGAGGACACTTCCCCGTAAACCAGATAACATTTTGATGTATGAGATGCCTGTTGGAGAGATATAATTTCTATTTAAAGATGGCAGGTACCAATTAACCACACCATCTCTACATACATTATTCAAGTTGCTCATTATCCTTACTGTTAACAAAAAAAAACGAGTTGATCCCCGGATCATTATTACTGCAGGATAGAAGTGAGGGCAGTTCTACCATCCCTGCAGCTCAGCTCTATCCGCAGAGTTTGTGGTCATTTCCAGTTGGGTGATTCTGCATTGGTTCCTCTGATGTCCCTCTGTTCCTTTGCATTTACACTCCATGGAAGTGAGCAAATCTGCCCAGAGAGGCTGTGGATGCCCCATCCCTGGAGGTGTTCAAGGCCAGATTGGATGGAGCCCTGGGCAGCCTGGTCTAGTATTAAATATGGAGGTTGGTGGCCCTGCATGCGGCAGGGAGTTGGAGATTCATGATCCTTGAGGTCCCTTCCAACCCTGGCCATTCTGTGATTCTGTGATTCAAACTACACACCAGACCCAATGTCTCCAGCACCACTGACAGTGCTACTCTCTCCAGGCAGTTTCTCAATGAACATTTACTAATAGAGTATTTTACAATTAGCAGTTGTTCCATTACATATTCAGGAAAGATAGTAAGCAGGTATAAATCTTTGGTTTCATCTCCATCAATATTTCTGTCCCTGCCTGTCTCCTTAATTGCTATTGACTACAGAAGGTATTTTTTCGTTGAGGCATGAGATAAATTGATATTGATTACAGTAAATGAACTTTTCTGTAGTCAGAGTCAATTGGGAAGGTACAGAGAAGAAACTGCAAGCATGTTTACGCTGCACATGAGTAAAATTCCTCTTTAGAAACTCTCTGACCTACTTCCTCGTGCTCAACTAACAGTAAATGCACATTTCTACAAAAAAAAAAAAATCAAATGCTGTGACTTTGGGCAGAATGAAAATCAGCTGCATTTACCTGATGGATTGAAACATAAGAAAAGGAAATTAGAACCAAAACAGCTTTAACTTTTAATCTTTCACATAAGGAGCTTTTGCCATGTATTTTTCTTTTTTTTATCAGAACTGCATATTTCATTCTGCAGAAATAATGGTAAGAAAACCCTATCAGCAAGATACTCGATTTTATACATCTCTTGGTACCTCGTGCCACGTTTAACTTTGGCCACAGCTCATCGCCCCATTTGGACCAGCAAGGACACAGAGAGCATTGCTCCCCATGTCAGTGCACTTGAGGTGTATGGCCAAATCACTTTCATCACAGCTCCACATGAGCCTTATTAATTTAAGCTTTACACAAACAAATAAATAGCATTCCTTGGATGCAAAGTAGCATGAAATACTAATTATTTAAAAGCACCATCTAAAGCCCTCTAGCTGAGAGCTTTATAGTGATGCATACTGTAGAATAAAAGCTTACATCTAGACAGACAGAACAGACAAGCTATAAAAGAAAGAAAAGTGTCTTCTCTTTTTCACATAAGCAAAATCATATAGGATAAATGACATAATTCAACATGCAGGCGTAAGCTATTTTGGCTGTTTGCCTAAATCTGTGTGTCCTCCAAAGCACTCTGTGGCAATGGCAGAGGTCTGTGGGGATGCAAGATCCCTCCTACCTTGCAAGGCTTCATTCGGGAAAGGCATTACTCTTTAAACATTTAATTAAGTCTCATCTTTCTAGAGCTATGCCAATACAGTCAATAGACACTCCTCGCAGTTTTGCCTTAATGCCTGTGAAGCCATTTGCTACAACAGTGACTTAATTCATATTTTCGTATTTTATTTTTTTCAGGGAACATTTTTAATGTCAACTGTTTGCTTACTGGTTAATTACTGCCCTTCATCTATGCTATAGGTGTAGGAATAGGAAAAATACATCTTCATGAAAACATCACTTGCTATCCTAATTTCCTGTAAAACAATAATTCAGGCAGTAGATTACTCCATACAATTAATTAAATCCTTAAATTCCTATTGCACTGTCATACTGTGTGCTGACATACATCAAGACTGTAACAACTACTGCACAGTGTATTTCACTTACACTCTAAATTCTTCAGGCAGCATCTTTTCTGTGTGTCTCCCACAGTGCCTTAATAGATCCAAACCCAACAATAACCAGTGGAAATAGCTGTCAGTCAGACCTGAATAGTCCTTTTCAGGTAAATTAAGTACTAGTCACAAGAGCTGCCCTTTAATTTTTTTTCCTGAGTTCTCTTTCAGAAATATAATTCACAAAGTTCTGGAAGAAGGACTTATTTGAATTGCTTCTGAATTTTCTAAAAAACACATAATGAGTGCATGGATATAATATTAGCAGAGCAGATACTTTTGTTAGCATTATAACCGTATAAAAATTTCAGTGGCACAGAGTAGAATTATTTTTGAACTATGATTGTAGTAGAAAAAGGATTCAATGGCACCTTGACAGCCAGCTCCACATCCCCTGGTGCAGGGCAGCTCTTCACTACGGTTCATTTTGTTCCTAAATGTACTGGATATGAGGGGAATGGGAAAAGTGCATGGAGCTGGCTGCTATGTCAGGGGCTGGTTCTGTGATTTATGCTGTATTTTCAAGATTTGATTATCTTCTAATTCTATTAGTTGACATGGCTTATTTTACTCAGCTGTTTTTCAGCTTTGACCTACTTACGGCAATTTTACTATACATGTTTTGCTTCCTTCATCTTATTTCTCTTCTTTATTACTTTGCCATATTTATGTATGTGTTTCTCTGTATTACAGTTTTATTTGGATTTTCTGGTCTTCTTTCGTATGGTAAAGTAAATTTTCCTCCTTTACTGCGATCAAGAAATGGTTGCTCACCCTTACCCAGCTTTGGCTTTGGCCAAGGTACAGAATTACTACAGTCAAATGTTAGTGCTTCTAATTGCCTTTCCAACATTTGTCTTTCTTTTCAGTTCAGTCCTAACTTTTATAAGCAAGAGACCAGAAGTAGAACCAAGGACTCCAAGAAGGCATTTAGTTCTGTCTACCTGGTAATAGAAAAAAAGGAAAGCTATGAGCGTACACGCGTTCTAGTTCTTACAATGTGCATGAGGCTCATATACTTCTAGTAAATAATCAGTAATTCTTGAGTCCTCCAAGCTTCCCCTCCCATCTGTCATTCTGTTGACACTGAATAGAATCATGGAATCATAGAATCCTCAGAGTTAGAAGAGACCTTTAAAGGTCATCTAGTCCAACTGCCCTGCAATGTACAAGAACACTCACAGAACAGGTTGCTCATAGCTTGGTCCAGCCTGGGCTTGAAAGTCTCCAGGGATGGGGCATCCACCTCTGGGCAATCCGTTCCAGTGCCTCACCACCCTCACTGTAAAAGACTTTTTTCATATATCCAACCTAAATCTACCTTCTTTAAGCCTGAAACACTACTTAAGTTTGATTGGAATATGTTGGGTTTTTTCCTTCCTATCACTAGATTACTGTGCAATGGAAGTCTTCAAACCTCTAATTTCATAAAACGCTCATTTCATAAAATGTGTGGGGAGAAAAATCAAGCAGAAATAAGAGATCACCCTTCCTTATTTTATAGGTGATAATAGTTGGTGGGAATCAGTCTCACAAGCTTCACATTTAAATTTGCAGGAACTCAAAGCACTTCCTTTCCCTAATATATTGCAGCTTTCCTTGACCAGGCTCCTGAATTTACATGCAGTAACACATTCTCCTTCCCAAGGCTCTTTGGAGATATTTTTATGGAAACATCAATAGTTTCTACCTCTCTCTGGACTCATTTAGTCTGTTTACAAAACACTATCAAATGTCAGTATCTCATCTGCGATTCATTTCCTGACATTTAATTATTGTTCTGTAAATCACTTATCCAAAGAAAAGAAAAAGTGCAACAAGATTTTTTAAATATTGGTTATGTTATAATTATTTTCCTCTTAATCTTATGAAGCCCCTTGGTGCTGTTAAAGAAAACTTGAATGGAAAATGCTACAAATATGTCTCTTAAATGTTAGCTACAGCCAGAGGAATGGAAGATTTATAACCAGCCTTAGAAGTGTATTGATACAGAATGCAGTAATCATAACATTATATTTTATAATGTCTCTCATCCAAATGGATCTTAACACACTCTTTGCTTATGTATTTTTTATCCTATTGCAGAATGAACAGCATCTGTGTGACAAGACAGTCTCGGATAAATGAAAGCCTTTAAAAATGGGCAGAGCTTCTTTTTCTCTCTATTGCTTTCTTAAACTGGAAAAAGGAGAATTCTATTTTGGTCTTCCCTTCATTCTTGTTTCATATGGGGAAGATGGAGTGAATCATTAGGTTGGCAATAAATGATGGACTCATAATTCCAACCTGTAATAAGGGAGAAGTGCAGCACATTCTCCTTTCTGATACAATACAGTTATTTGTGAGGAAGTGAAAATGGCACCCAGACTTGAAAACAGGTGAAATCAAGGGATTTCTAGTAAGGAACAACTGTTACCATTGCTTCTATTAAGTCACTGGAAAAGAGTGTTAGAATTCTCGGTGATGGAAAAATATGTTCCTGGGGAACTCATTTTTCATAGTGACTCAGAAATGTACTGGTTTAAACATTAATGAAACTTAATGAATAGTGCTTACAGACTCATTTAAAAGTGTTTTGTTATCTTTCTCAGTTCTGTATATGCACATCTAAGTGCTTTTGGCTTTCTTGTAAACACATAGATTAGGAAAACTGTGCAAGGCTGAAAGGGACACATGAATTCAGCAGCAATTATTTTGGTCCTGAGAGATTGGAAGGATTAGGAAATTGCTACACTATTTTTATTTTAATCTTGATGGAGTAGAAGACATCCACGGTGGGAGAGTTTACCTGGCTGCCCAGAGCCCCAGAATATCAACTTATCAAAAAGAAAACACCAAAAAAGGACCATCAATGAAATGGATATGGCTACCTAAAGGTAACATACGTGACTTTGCCTCTTTGGAAATCAAAGCTCAGGATGAAGTATTGGATATTTTCTTCCCCTCTGTCCTTTCTACATTCATCAAGGGCTGAAGACTGAGTACAAAGAACTGGCCTTTAGGGCATAATTATACAGAGAAAATCAAACACTAGGAAAAATAGTTTGCAGGGTTGGAGTTTTTTAATTATTTATTATTTGACTATCCGTAAGTGAAGAGAGAGTGAAAGATGTAAATAACTCAACTAATTTATAATCACTGTGAAAATTGAGCGCTGGAAGGAAAATTCCTTTGAGAGTATGTGTTTGGATTATGTCAGATTATATTTTGAGTCCAATATTAGGCTTCTCAATTATTCCTAGAAGGACAGAGTGCAAGACAGCTTCTCAACATGCGAACCACGCCATCACATCAAAACAACCACAAACATCTGTAAGGAATGCATCTATCCTCACCTAGCAGAAGTTGAATGCTCCAGATCCATGTCAATTTCAATCACTCCTCAAAGTTTTTTCTTCAAAATATTTCATTTATAATGATATTTGCTCTTCTGTGATACCTTTCATCTAAAATCTTAAAGTGCTTTGCAGGCATTAATTACTTAAGCTTCAAGCTGCACCTGGGAATCAGGAAAGCCTTTATAATCATTGCATGGTGCAGATAAGTGGTTTGTACAAAATCACACAAAATTATTTCCACCATGGCTCTGCGGTCATTAACACTGAATGGGTTCTCTGTCAGATGAACCTAACAGTGTCAGTTGGTTTGGTTGTGGCTGATTTGTCAGAATGCAGGGAGGTACAGAACAGAGGTGTGCATCTTATTACAAATTTGCAACCTGAAATCAAGTTGTTTTCTGGCATTTTACACTATTTCTACAAAAGCCTAACTTGGAAACAGGAATGACAGTGCCATTGTGATATGGTATAAAGCAAATCATTTAGCTTCATCACCTTCACAAGCAGTCATTAAACAGAGTTGCCTACTGGATACACCTTGATCTACATTTCAGCAACAGTGACAGAGATGAAACTGGAGGTGATGGGAGAAGCAGTGCTAATCCAAATTATCAAGCTTATCTCGATTTGAATATCCAGTTATTTGACAATATAGACAATCTGCAAAACCAAGCTAGAATACCTGGTTTCTAAAAATATATGAAATCTTTACAGGATCAATCATCTTGTCTCTTCTTTCATAGGTTTTATATACACATATGTGGATATTACCACTTGATAAAAACCTGACCTGCAAGAAAACACATACCCAAATTAAGCTAGAATATGCATCTAGCAAGATTTACCCGATTGGAATTCCCAACATTCTAGCAGAGATCAGATCGTCCCCTGAAAGTCAATGAGTCTTTTCTCCAAACTCTGCAATGTGACTCCAAATACGCCATAAATTTCCAAGTCATCTGCTGGAATTAGCGCAACATGTTGTACATGCAAATCTGGCTTTCAAAGATTTACTTTTGCTTTAATCACCACCACTAAAAGGACCTAGTGTTTCCCTTTCATCTGGCAGCAAATTAATTATAAAAGCTGTATGGTAATATTAATATTGTCTTACTGTAGATCAATGATTTTGCTACCTTTGATTCTGGCATTATGCGTTTGATGACAAAACAAGATATATAATTCCCAAAATTTCAAGGTGATAATTCAGGTAAAGATTTAAATAGAAATGTTTTATCTTTTCATCTGTTGACTCGGTTTAAAGTTCAAAACTATTGTCTCCTTCAGCTCACCATCATGAAAATGATTGAAAAGAATCCTAAATATATGATTACGGTGTTTTTGTCACTTCCAGCAGAGGATAAGAACCACTGTGGTCTGGGTATTTGCCCAGCAGGGGCAAAGATGGATCCTCTCAGTCACTTCCCAAAGGTCAAATATTCACTCAATGGTTAATATTCAAGGAATAGAGCGATATGCACCAAGGCCTGCGTGAAGATGAATCACAGAAACCACAAAACTGAATGGGTGGGAAAGAAGGGGAGGAAATTCATAGAGCCATTCAACTACGTGCATACACAAGTATAGACATGCACACAAGTCGTGTGCATCCTCCTGTACAGTAAGTCTTCCTTTTCACACCTTGCCTTTAATTCTGCTGTATCCTGCTGCTCACATTATCTCTGAAAACACACTCATTTCAAAGAACATCTGTTTCTCTTTGTACTTAATTCTATTTTTATTTTTTTTTTTGGGGGGGGGGGGAAGAGGTGGAGCGGGACTAGAAGAGGAATAATGAAATCTTTTATTGTTACTTTCTTGTAATGCAACTTTAATGAGGGCTTTTGCACAACAATGCAGTAACAAAGTCAGGCTGTGGTCTGTGCATCTCCTGATCTCATTGTGGGAGCGTTTTCCTTTGATGTGACTGTTAGAAACACCTTGAGTTGGTGGTGGTGACAGTTTTAACACTGCGGCTCTGTTTGTACACATCTGATGAAAGTCACTCATCTCTCAGTGATAAAGGCAAACCACCGTATTTAGGGCACTCTAATTACTCATCTGAATGCAGGGTACGGCCTTGTAAAATAAACCCTCCTCCTCTTCTTCTTTTAATTATGATTTTGTTCTTAGCAAGATGGAGATTAAATTGAATGCTCCAGATCAAGGCAGAGAAAATGACTGTTTTAGTGTACCTTGAGCCATGGCTTTGGTAAAACATGATTACAGCAGTGTTTTATCTTTATCACTTCACTGAGGGAAATCAGTTGAGGAGTAAATTGTTGCCCTTTGCTTAAGGAAACGTGTGTCCATTCCATAGCCTTCAGCTCCCTTCCCTAATCATCACCTCTCTAACAACAACCAGAAAGGATCACAGAGGTCTGAGCAGTAACAAAATCCTCCTCATCTTCTCTCAGGCTGTTTATGCAAGTCAGTCCCCTGAACCCCTCAGTCTGAACTCACATTTCCACCCCATGCAGATTCCCACCCGATAACTGTGGCCTCGTGTGAACACTGTGCTCTGCACTGTATAAACATCAGGTGAAAAAATTATCCTTGAGCTGAAGAACTGGCAGACTAAAAATAGGATAAAAGATCCTGGCTGGATGCAGCACATAATTGAAGGTAGCAAAAGATCAGAATCAGAGAGCTGTGTTTATAAGCAATAGTCTTAACATACAGGTAATCTAAATTGCAATGAAAGTATTTTGAAGTTATTATAAGAGAGGGATTTTTATGCAGGATGTGAAGGTGAGAATGTGATCTGAAAGTCTATTGGCTCTGCAGATTTTTATAGAGAGCTCTCTTCATACAGAAGTGGTATGGGGGAAAAAAGAAGGGTGATACTGCAAAGAAAACATGGCTGTATTATGGCATAAATTCAGATAACAAAGGATAGATGTTCTATGTGCTAATGGCCCAAAAACTTCTGCCTGGACACTCGTGAGGAATGAAATAGAGATGAGAAAGTATTGTTATTGTATTCCCTCAGCTGTTAAGCATGCCATTCTTTTCCAACATCTGCACCCCAGAACAAACAAAGTTTTGGATGTCACAGATATACACTACTTGCATACAATGCATACAGTGCCTTTGCTATTACACACACAATACAAGACCTGGCAATGTTTTCTGGATCACAATTTCACCTTGTATTTAAAATTTATTGAAAAGGTACAAGAAAAGATTGAGAAACAAACTCAAAAGAATCCTTACAAGTCTGAGTTATGAATACATGTGTCTGTTTGCAATAACACATATCAAAAAATAGAAGCTAAAGATGGGCTGAAGAGTTTCCATTTGTTTTTTAGCTGGACTGAATGAAGAGCTTATTTCTTTTGCAAGAGATTTCTGTGTTAATGCTTAGAAGAAGGCAGGGAGGTGGGTTTTTGTTTGGTTCAGATGAAAGTGGAGTCACCATCTATTGTTGGAGAACAACAGACTCAGCCTTTAGTTGAAAGGCTCAGATAATTTGCTTCAATAATTATCTTTCCTGGGACATGGAGAAGAAATTCTATTACAAGGAGAATTTAATGTACATTGTAAAGACCCCAGTTCTGTTATAATAGTCCAGAAGAACTTGTGCATGGATACACAAGTGATAGAAAACATCAGTGAGTTACTTCTATGCAAGGAGGGTGCCTCTGGGAGGGGGATGCTCCCTGAGGTTCAAAATAATTCCTTCCTCGTGTCACTGAACAGCTGTCCATCTAGCTTATCCCTTGATAATTACTAATAAATATTACAGAGATGGTATTCTGAACCTCATTTCAAGATTGTACAGAGCATCGCTGCCACTGCAATGTTCCACTCCTTCATCTGAAATTGAATCCAGGATGCTGGATTATTGGTGGATGGGACACCACCCTTGCACAAACATGTATATACATATCTGTTAACTGCAAACGAGACTGTGTACATCAGGAACACAGAGCAAACTGATAAACTGGAGGAAAGACAAACTCAGGCAAAGGTCCACATTAAGGCTGATTTAGAAAACAAAATACGAATAAAATGTGCAGGAGTAGAACCCATATGCTGCTCAAATCCAGTGTAAAAATACAAAGTAAGGATGCAGAAAGCCAAAATCTTAGTTTCAGTTTACAATAATTGTCACAGATGACACTGAGACACGTGAGCTGAACACAGGTCTGCAAGAAACCCCTCTATTTGTATATAATTTATTTCAAAAATGGTTGCAAAATGTGACTGCGCCCAATGCTTCTGGGCCACGTGGCAAACATTGATTTCAGTTTGTTTCCCCCCCATGGGTATAAGGAACTGCCTGTGCTCTGCTGGCAGAATTCCTTCTCATGAAATGAGACAGATGTTAGTGATACGTTAGAAGTGTTTGATATATAATAGATTCTTCAGAATCTGCAAGAGGATGCTGATTGGAAATCTCTGAAATATGAGCAGAGTTAATGTTAACGCAGTGCCTTTTCTCTTGGGTACTTAGGATACCTTAGGATAGGAAATAATGCCCACCTCTGTGCTCAGTCCCTTTGTGCCCTTGGCTGGGGACAGGACTGGCAGCAGCTAACCTGGGAACTGACTAAAAGCTCAGGATTTCATCAATTCCTATCCCACCTGCTTTGTACAGACTGCAGCTGAGACGTGAGAGATGTTATCAGGTGAGATTCCACCTGGGAGTTTGGAGAGATCTGTGCATCATTTGCTGTGGGTTTGTTTGGCTGATGTCGTTATTTTTACTTAAGCCTGTTGGTTGTAATTGTTACTTCCACAGCTCCTGCAGGTTGTTATATTAATCCTAATGACAATAATCAGAGGAAATCACCTCTGCTTTTCTCTTCTGGGAAATGCAGTGTTTGTTTTCCCATCCCTTTATGCGTATGCATACTGAAAGCATGAATGGCACACAAATATGAGATCTAACAAACGAGTCCAACCACACCGTGTCATTTCCAAATAAAATATTCCTGAGCTGAAGCGAGGGACACCAAATCCTACACTTTGCTCTTTCCTTCTAATCAGATTCCGTGCTCCTTGGGCTGGAAATCTCAGTGACTTACTGGCGTTGCCTCACAGAATCAGGTGGCAATTCAGGGAACGTCTGCATTCCCCTTCTGACCAAAGGATTTTTATATAAGCCCACAGAGGGATTTGTTGAAACATATTTTATTTCTTGGTGAGATCATTTATGTAGGAAAATATGCTGAAAGATGAAGTGAACAGCTTGGGATGTGCCAGGTGTGGGTACCAGAGCAGTTTTCCTGCACCCAGCAAGCCAAGGGAAACCAGAAGGGAGCAAGGACACACAGCAGGGAGAAACCAGGAGCTGTGCTGCTCAAAAACTGTCACTTAGAAGCAATACATTTTAACTGATGAATTTCAAGAGCTTTCCTTTCCCTCAGCTTCCCGTGTTCTTTTCATTCCCAACATTAACTGAAACCTGGGACGTTTGGTGGATGATGGATAAAACTTCTTAAATACCACCTAACCTGGGAACATAAATTCCCTGCAGAGTCAGAGACACTTCCAGCTTTTATTTGTGCATAGGCTCTTTAAATTGGTTCCCCACCACGCATCTCTCTGGATTCAGCTGCCCTGAAATCTCAATGGTAAGCAATATGCTGCTGCTAAACTGTCTCAAGAAAAGACAGGGATACGATTATCTTTTCTTTTTTTCTTATGATGTGGTTCTATATAACAATAATATTCATTCTCTCATAGTATAATTAAAATAAACTGCAGTGCCATGGCATTTAGTCAATGCAGCAGTCATTTGCCTCATATGCAAGAAGTTCTTAGGGATTATAACATAAAGCACATAGGGTTTTTTTGCTTTCTTTCTCTAAGAAAGAGAATATAAAGGTGTAGCAGCAAGAGATACCCAGCCATGCTTCACACAGATAAATTGCATCCACCAGACATGCATTAAAAATGCTAGTTACAGTGGAATGCAATTAATTCAGAGGAGTTACACGTGCTTAAAATTTATAGAAAGAAAGAAAGAATGCTTTTGATCTTAAAGTACCAGGGCAAATCAAATTTGCTGGTAACACATGCGCTCCGTGTGCCAAAGTCTGGGATGAAACTTTCCATTTGCATAGCAGCAGTGTGGCTGTGCTTCAAGGAAATGACTGATGCGTAACAGCAAGTGAAAAATCCTCACCATGCACAGCAACATCCCTCTTCTTGATAAATATATTATTAGAAAGCAGCCAGATTGTCTAAGTTAGAAGTTTAAATGGGACACACCATTGCTAGCGGGATGGCAACAAGGAATTTTTAGACCTTCACCTTTTTATCTGCTCTTTGTTTTAAGAACATATGAAAATGTCCTCAGTTGATTTGGGCCATGTGTCAGCATCTCCCCTCCCTGTCCCCTTAACGCCGTGCATTAACAGAATTCAGAGCAGTTCTCTCTTGGCAGAATGCAGACACGTCTGCACGTAGGGTATGAAAAACTGGTCATTGCCAAGAGAGAAAAAAAAAAAAAAAAAGGAAAGGGACAATAAATTTGTGAATTTATAGTGTAATTTTGTCCTAGTTACAACAGCATACAAGTATGACAAGCAAGGCTGCTTTCCACAAACAAATTTATCACCGCCGGTTGTTCTTCTATTGCTTTCAATAAGAAATGCCAAAATAAGTATGATTTAAAAATGCTATCAGCTGACTGCAATACTCGATAGGTTTGGTGCATTATAATAAAATTGGTCTCTGAGCGTTGTGCCCAAATAAATAAATAAATAAATGGGAATGAGAATGGACCTAAATCTGCCACTTAATGCTCCACAGTTATGCCTCAGTATTTACTGTAAACCAGTAGAAGATTGTCTCTGGATCCTCATTTGCATATTCATAAGGTTGTCATACAGCTTGAAAGTAATTTTTTCCTACTTTGTTATAACACTTTAAATATTAGGGTTTTTTTAGTGCACAGTTTATGCAAATCCCACTCGGAGCAATATGGCCTTCACTGATGCCGCGTTTATAATTCTGCTGCAGTCTGGCCTGTTGATTTAGAGGAAGGCAGCGCCTTGGGAAAAATAACTCTGTTGGAAAATTCAGCAGCAATACATAGATCTAAAGGTGCATGTAAACGAGGTATGAGAGACAGAGCTTTGTCCATGCAGAAGCTGCTGGCTCCTTCACCTACCGTCTGTTTCCCAAAGTAATTGGAATATGCAGATGCTTCTTTGAGCATTCTCCCTTCCCATCTACAGACTGTGGTGTTCTTTGCGTGATCACAGGGAAAGTCATGCATTTAGCTTCAGCAGAGAACGCTTCCTGCAGGAAGAGCAGCTCCAGGTGAAGGAGGTGAGCAAATGTGAATGGAGTAACAACATGCTTTGGGTTCCACGTCCACCAAGAAGTCCAACAGACACAGCAAAAACATTATATTAAAGCTACACCAGCCTTCCAACCAAACACACTACACTTATCCCTCTTTTTACTCTGTCACCACAGTTTAATTGAATGGAAAGCTCTCTGAAGCATAAGCTGCTCTTTGCTGTTTGCCTGTATGGGTGTAGTATAATCAAGATCATTCATCATATCAAAGACAATGATTTCCTCGTGCTAAAAGGACAACCTGAGGAATGTGACAGCTGGAGAGCAGCAAGCAGAGAGGGCTGAGGGTAACACGGGGATCCCTGTATGCAAGATCTGCTTGGGATGCTCTGTTCCAACAGCAAGGACTTCTGCTTCCTGAGCCATGAGCCCTTCCATGCTGCAGCAGCAAATCCATATTCTATTTATCTCATGCCTAATACATCTGTGCTTACTGTAATATCCCATGTGGTACCTTAATCAATTTCTTTCTTGCAAACCTCATACGCAGTACTGAATATTTCCAGTTCCTGCAAAGAGAAATTCCTGCTGGTCTGTTCTTCCTAATGAGCAGTGACCTGCCTCAAAAGTGGAGACAAGATATATGGAGGGATAACAGAATTGCCAGGGTTGGAAGGGACCTCAAGGATCATGAATAACAGTGGCATCTATTCTAGAAATAGGACAGAAAGCTGAACCTGAATTTTAGTTAGATGTTTGGGCAAATGTGATCATATGCAGCTGCCATCTTACTCTCTAATGAGACTGATGCTGCAATCCAGCTGTCTCTACTTCCCCCTTTTGCAGAAGCAGAGAGATAAGCAGACATCTGGACCATACCCACATCACATCTCCATTTTCCAGACCGTATTCAAGAGCATGAGACAGACAATAGTTTCCCTCCAGTGAAATGAGAAACCAGATGGCTTCAAAAGACCCACTCTGCCTCTGAAATGGCATACGGAATATTAATTAATAATAGATTAATAGACCTTTCTCCATTTAAAAAATTAATCTGTGCGTTGGCTGATCTGCTTCTGCCAGGGAAGTGCTATGAACCAGTGGTTGCATTCCAGCACCATGTTGTCCCCTATGGAATGGCCACATCAGAAGATGTCTGAGGACAGTGGAACCACAAAGGCTGTTTTGCTGAGTTTAAAAGCAACAGTCCTTTGGAAACTGCATAGAAGTGAAGTGCAGAGAAGAGGGGAGTTACCACAAAACAGGAAAAGCTGTTAGCCTTTAACTTAACTGCAAGCAACAAAGTGCAACAAAGAGAATGATTTGTTGGAGCGTGGAGTCATTGCATTACCTGGTGTAGGGAACCTGCTTTGGCAGGGGGGTTGGACTCAATGATCTCTGGAGGTCCCTTCCAACCCCTACAATTCTGTGATTCTGTGATTCATTATACCATGTGCATAATGGTTTTTAAGTTTTCCTGCCACTCCCTGTGAGATCCATAACGAGCAGTGACTGACGAACTCAGCATCGCAGCCACCGCTTCAGTCTGTGTCTCAGCGCTGCAGCTTCTTGCATTGCAGCTTAGGGCAGTGAGGGAGAGCAAATGCATGAAGTTGAATGATTTGAAGTGGATTTTTCAAATCTTATTAAATGGTATTTTTTCCTCCGCCAGGACTTCTAATCCTCTGTTTTTTTTGCCAATTGATGCACTATTGGGCGTGCGCTTCCATCACCCTCCCTCCCTTCCTCGGGTTCTCACCTCCTTATTATGAACCCGGGTAAGCAGCTTTAATTCAGTGTCAGCCTCATCGACTGAATTAAACTGCGCCCAGAAAAATCCTATTACTGTTGTGAGGGAAGGTGAATAAATGTGTATCTTGACTGATCGTGTATTAATCCTGGTATCCACTTACGACCTGAAAGGAAATGTCTGTTCAGTTGCCTAGCAATATCATTGAATGCGAGTCTTAGCATTTCAAAAAAGGGTCAATTGCTAAGCAAAGCCCCCCACAACCCCATCTCCAGGCTTTTTTTTCCCTTGCTTTATGTTTTCTAAATACAGTACGAGTAAATAGCATACATGAGATTATGAAATAAGACAATGGTGGAAGCACACCTTTTGTATGCTGAGCGTTGCAGAGCTCACACCAACTGCCCCATATTTCACATCAAAGAAAAATAAGAAAAGAAAGAAAAAAATGTTGCAAAGCGTGGAGTGAAGAAGAGTGCCTTATTTCATAAAATGACAGATACTGGGTCACATCCATTTCCCATGGCAGACCTATGCCTATCTGCAGCCAGCCAGGGAGCAGTTCTTGGGCTAAAATGGGCAGTGGGATCCAATTCCTGCTTTTTGCTCAATTATCACGGTGGTTTTGTGTGCATTGCTTGAAGGCAGGTGAGGCTTTTCCACAAAAAAAAACAAAAAAATATTCTCCTTCCTGAAATAAACTGCAGGTAAAGAAATAACAATCAGAAGATTTTTTGACAGATATTTAATAATCATTTAAAATTGTTTGTTCAGAGAACGTCCCCAGGAGAAGGTTTGACTTTGGCCAGGAGAGCACATCTGGCAAAGGAGAGCTGACGGAAAGGTGCCTTGTGGGCAGTTGCTGAGAAGAAGCAATAATTCCATTTTCTATTGAGAATCAAGTGCATTCTGCTAAATGTCAAGTGCTTTCGTTAGCAGCTGGAGAGATGAAGCCACGGAGATTCTTGTTTATAACCCTGCAGCCTTTTGCCCCGCGTTGGGATGTAATTTGGTGCAGCCATGTGGCACAGCATATTAATCACAGTTTTCGATTGGTTTAGGCCATTTTATTATACTCCTTTTGTGTGGCAAAGACAGGAGAGGAAACCCTTGAGATCTCTCCTTTAAGGTTTCTCCACTTGACGCGTGTCATTCTTCCCTGAGAGCTTCAAAGGAGTTCATCCAAAAGAAGAGAAACATCAGGATGCACAAAACTACAGTGTCACTTCTTTAAGAATAATTGAACACTGAAAGAGTCGACGCATTCATCATCACTACGTATCTACAGCTGAGATCAGAGCCTTCTAAAATCTGAAGCTGAACCCAGAAATAACAAGGTGAAACTCTCTACCATCCAGAAGAGCTGATGAGATGTTCGTAACAAACTCCCATAAAAACAAAAGGATTTTAAGGGTACAAATTCCAAATCCCTCAATTCTTTCAGTCTCTCCCTCTTCCAAAAGGTGCTGTGCTGTTGGATCAGTGGAGCTCCAAGACTAAAACAAAGATATTTGTTTTCTTAAGATTACAAATTAGCAATAGAGACATTATGGATTTTTATAAGGGTTCACTACTTTTTGCAGAAGCAAATACCACCCCAGCCCTGCCGATATTTCTGACAGCTAAAGTAATTGCAATACTTTGCGGATCTTGATTTCTAATCTCCTTTTTATTGCAGTAAAGATTACATCTGATTATGTCTCTATATACTCTACACTCTGGCATTTTAAACATCTTTTTCTTGATAAATCTTTTTTCTTCCAAATTAATATTGAATGAGAGTTGCATCAAAAGAAAGACCTCTGTTACACCACGTGTTTTGCCTATGCTGGGTGGGAGAAACTGCTCCTCAAACAATTTACAGTCAAAAGATTCGAAGAAAACAGATTTATCTTTAAGCCTTGGCATGAAATGATCTCATTCCCTGATTCCTCTCATAGGATCTGTCTGATCGTGGTAATAACTGAGTACAGTGCAGCACTACCTCAAAACACACATCTGATCTCAGACACTGCAGAACAACAACACTGCTGGCTCCTATGTTTCGTTACCAATGGCTCTTATTTACTTCTGATTTGACTTACGTATGCACAGAAACCAGTAGCAGAAGAACGGATGGAGACCTGGATTGGGCACCAATTCTGGGTCCCAGCCAACGAATGCTGTGCGATCGGTGCTGGGAATGCTTTATCACTTAAATAAAAATGAGGAACAAAATGTTAAATCCTGACACTTAGATGACTTTTCTTTCTTTTACGGCCTGAGATGATCAGGAGAAAGGCCTGCCTGGAGGGGGATGAAAGAGGGGAAATGTAGCTCTGTTTTATCCTCAGCCTTCATCACTGACATCTTTCTTTATCTTTTCTTTCTCCATGATCAGAAATTCACAAGAAGAACAATGACTGAGGTTTCAATATTTCTATAAAACATAAAAGCATTGTACAATCCTTCATCTCTATAGCACGGCAAATAAACAGACCTCAATCTCTACAAATCCAGTAATGTTCTTGTGCCCTCTTTTGGGGGAGGCAGTTACTTTCCATTCAGCCTTCAAACTCCAAGTCTCAGCGTTGCAATATTGCAATTTGCTAAGTGAAGTCTCATTGGAGAAGGCGAGCTGAGCCTCAATTTCTTCTCCACCCACACTTTCTTCCCCTTAGATACGCTGTGTGCAACTTCCAAGTGATTGTAGTGAGAAACTGTCATCTTTCTTCCCAGTGGGTGAATTCCTTCCGCTCCTTACAGTCTCATTAGTTAGCACTGCTTACATTGAGACATTACCAAAGGCAGAACTCAGGTAGGTAACATCATTTGCATAACAATAGCACACACTTTGGCTAAGATTGAACAAATCCTCCCCTCCATTGTAGCGCCAGCAGTAGGTTCTCTGTGCATCAGTAGTTTAACAAAAAAAAGCTTTACAAAACAAACAGTGGGAGAAAGCAGTACGATTGCCATTTTATGGGATGTGGGATTGGTGCACGTAACTTTTCCTTTTTGCTGCCCTTCAGGGCTCTTGTAATTGTTCCTGCTGCCAGAGTTCTCCATTGGTGTGGTATTCATGGAGCAACATCCATCCCTGTTCGTATTGCAGTCCTCAGAGAGATGTGAGTGATGTAAAGCAGCGAAGTGCTGCCTCGTGGCACAGGGGTAGAATTCACCTCTGAAGGGCATTCTCACCACATAGAGACTCTATGGAATTTGTTGGTGGAATTTTCTGAATGACTTCCTGGGCATTAGCACTCGTAGCAGCGCTTCTAAAGTCTAAAAAAGATGATAAATGAAATTCTTCAGCTCTTGGAAATGCAGCTAATACACTTGGTGTTTCAAGAATGTCTCACTAATGCATTATGATTTCCCTAAATACGATATGAAAGGTGCATATGTAGTAGAATTCATAGTGCAATTTGCATCTATCATGCCATATTAGCAGGTTTTTGCAAATATAAGTTTGAGTCACTCAAATGCAGCTCTTCCTCTTAATTACAAAGCGTGACTAAACTGCACACAGACGATGGGAATGCTCTTCCATTGCAAATAGTACAAAACAGCTCCAACAGGGGCTACTCCTTACCCACCATGGAGCTGGATTCTAATAACAGGAGAACAGGTTCATAGATTTGTATGAACCTGTGCACATCTGCTTTTATCTTTAATGATACAGAGGAAAGAACAGGGATGGCTGCCTTGATACTGCAGGAAGAGAAGCAAACTGAATCCAAAGGCTTGCCAAACCTCTCTGAACTTGCATTGTTGTCCATATATGAACTATAGTGGACATTACACAGATCACAGAAGGACTTCTGTTTTCCTCTCCCAGCATCTCATGGCCCAGCTCACAAGGAGGATGATGGCACTGCCCTCCCATCTATCTGTACCTCTTTAAGTATAAGGATTAAGATCCCATCATTTTCAACAAGCATTTTGCTCCTGCCAAATGCAGAGTCTATGCAACTCTCTGCCAAGTTGCACTGTGATGCAGGCAAATGCCTTCCTTCAAATCTCGCACAAAATGGCAGCATTAGGATTTTATGCAATCTTTTCCCTTCAATCTAGCATTGCCCTTACTGTAAAAACCTTTGTGAGAAAAAAATCCTAAAATATAACTAATTTTTACTTTTTTTCCTCTAGTTGCTATTGCTTGGAGTTTCCTAGGAAGGAAACATCTGCCTTTGTCCCAGTAAAGGATGAGGATGACCAAGTTTTAGATAAACCTGGCATTCTGTGGCTATTTACTGGGACTTCAGGAGAAAAAAAAAAAAAATTAAAAAAAAAAAAAAAAGAAGTTGGAACCTAATTACATAGCAGATGCTGAGAGTGGTATTTATTCTCCAAAACCACACAGGTCATTCATTAAAATCTCAGTTTTAATTAGCAAACACCTGTTTTGTGTTTGATTTTACAATGATACGTACTGTCTGCAATTTGCTTTCTTCAGTACAAGCAATTAGATAGCCCTGACAGTAACAGTTAATCTAATTAGAAGAGGGGTACCTTGGGAACCCAGCTCCATCTTCAAGAAATTACACACCCATGATCACAGCTCCATTCCGTCACGGCTGCGGTTGTTATTGTTGAAGGGACAGAATTTTTCCCCTTTGTAATGTCACAAAGGTATCTCAGTTGTTTCTTGTATTTTCTGTTTTAAAGAAAATATTCTTTATTGGAAAGAAAGGATCTGAGATCCACTTGGAGGATATGTGATGCTATTGCTGCTTCCAAACACAACCGCTGGTCAGGATCTCGCATTAAGAGTGATGCATTGCCACGGGTTCATTCCATGCAGCCCAATCACTCCCAGCACTTCTCGTTGCCCTGAATCATTCTGCATTGACTTCCTGCAACCCTTTCACATCCTTAATGCTGAACTGAAAAGCAACTTTACTTTCTGTGTGGTCAAAGGGCAAAGCCTGAAAGGCGTGCAGGAATTATTTCCAAAGATCCCTGCTGTACAAAAGCGAAAAGCACCGCTGTCACCCCACACTGCCTCTGGTGGAATGAGCCCAAGTGGATCTTAGCTCTGAATCTGGATCCTTGTAATTAATATTTGCTTTAGAACTGCTGTTACTGTGTGTTCAATTCAATGGCGTACGTAAGATTTTGATGTTGCGATTGTTAGTGAATGTTATATCCTCCAAGTGAGGGATTTAATGGAACCCTGCTTGGTTTTGAGCTTCTGGGAATCCCAGAGCTTTTCTTTGTAACGTGCCTGTAGTCTAATCATAAAGAAGGACAATAAAGATAACCAGAGATGTGCAGGTTACAGTGGGACATGGGGGGAAGAACAGAGAGTACCTGCAGGAACGCAGCCAGCAATGAGCAAACGCTTAAAAACTGCACTGAACAAAGCACTGAGCAATGAAAATGCATTGAATGCAATGCTGAGCTACATTGTTTGCATGTGTAGAGAATCATCATGAATTCTTATTTGAAATGGATGTATTTGAAGTTTGTGTTCTACACCACGACCACATGTTGCACATTTTCCTCAGTGTGTGACTCTAAACGTTTTTTTCACCAGTATAACCACTATGCTAAATTGTGTTCAAAGCTCCCTAATCAATCTTTGCCTCATCCTTTAAATAAGGATAAAATGATTCTCTGATTCAAAGAAGTGATGTGACAATAAAGCAGGCAACTGCATTAATGAAGGCATTACTGTAACGGGGTCAGGGCAAAGCAAGTGGTACAAGTGACACCTGTGATTATAAGATTATTGTGATATTGGATATATTTTCTTCTGAAAGCATTCCATGCCCTACATTTGTGCCATTACTTTCCTCTTCCTTTCTTCCTTTTTTCGTGTATGTCAAGCACAGCAGGTTGGCCTCCCCATCTATCATAGAAATCAACTGCAAAAGGAAAAAAAAAAAAGAAAAAGATCTCCCTGGGGTGGGTGAAGAGATTTTGAAATAAAGGAATAAGCTAATTAAATTTAACTGTGTCATCCTGGGTAGGCCGAACACTATAATTAATTAATCCAGCCCTCTGTTCGTCCTGGAGGGGAATGGAGCTCCTAAACGCACAGGGTGAAATCTGTTTAAGGAGATGCGGGGCAGATTCAGCCCTCTCTGCTGAAGGGAGATGTAAGGCTCTCAGCAGGAGAGTGTGTAGGAACACTGAGAACTCATTAATAAGGGAAAGCAGGGCATGTTGCAGAAAGTGAGGGAGAGATAGGAAGGGTGGGGGGAGGCTACTCCACAAAACATGCAAATATGTCAGCACAGAGTGTGACTTGTGAGATTGGAAAGCGTATTTCTGCACAGTGTGAAAGCACAAACCTGGGAAATAATGAAAAAGTTAGGTTTTGGAGCAATTTCTTGCTGAAGTTTGTCCCAGTGAAGCATATCTGGCCTGTGAAGTTGTTGTAAAGTTGCATCATAGAAAATAGCGCATAATCTGATGATGGATGCGAGGTGCAAGTCACATCACTGGAAACAACTGAAGGGGCTCATGTGGATTTCTCCCTGCTTAATTTTTGATATCATTACAATAGAGTAGAGTCCATGCCAGCCTTTCTGTGGTCTCTTGGCTCCATCGGTGACCTGGACGCGTCTTCAGGATGTTTTTTACCATGCACATAACAGGGCTGCAGTGCTCTGCCCCATGCTTTGGATGGAGATCACACAGGGAGAAACAGAGTCCATAAGAGCTTAAGGAATAGCTTTCTACCTGCAGCAAAACCATCCTTGTACCTTAAAACCTTTTGCGTCAGTCAATGAGCCTACTTCTAATTAGTAGGGACAGGATCTAACAAAGTTACTCACTACAAGATCCTACATTGAAACATACTGTCCAAGACTGCAAAGTTTCACCACTCAAGGGATTCACTTTTTGGTCAGAACGAAGAAATAGCTCTAGGTTACATGGAGTAATTGGAACTGAGAAACCCAAAAGCATCTCTCCAGAGAATCCCAAGATTTGGGCTGCTCTCAGTAAATCCTTTCAAGAGCTGGCTTACAAATATTTCAGATGGTCAAAACCAAACACAAACGAAACGCAAACCTCTTCTTTTTATTCTGACATTCCTTTACCCCTCCTGAGGAGGATAAAATAAAATAAAGAACTACACAAAGACCTTCAGAGGTAAGATATTTAAGCAATACCCTCCTTTAGGTCAGAATTCAATAGCCATGGCAGTTCAAAGCGTGCTTTGGGTCACTGCAATTCTTTCCCCCAAAATAATTCAGATTCTTAAGATAATGTGAACTCCTGAAAGGGTTGGTCCTCTTCAAATCAGCTTTAATATCAGAGAATCTGCAATAACAACTGTGCTCAGGCCACAAATGACAGGTTTATTATCCTTTCTTTTGGAAATGGTAAATTGGTTCAGATTTTGGAGCAGCTTTTTAGCTACCAGCAAACTAAGAGAAAGGGAGGAGAATAAAAAAGAAGGAAAGAATAAAGAAAGTGCCTATCTTGGGAGATATGTAAAGCTTTGTAGGGAATTCAGATGGACAGACAAGTCGTGGTGCTGTCATCTTGGCTCTACCAAACTTGGAAATATATCAGAAGTTCTTCGAATTCTACTCCTGTCTGCTACCCCATTGGATTTGTCCAGCCCGTTCCCCACCTTTGTAAGGGAACAGATAGCAAAGTATTTAGCTTGTTAAATAAAACATCGTTGATTTACATAATGCAGATTTGTATCAGATAGGTTTCTACATGCACAGTCACAATTTGGTGTCAAGATAGGAAAGTTGGCTGCAAAGTCATCAGGTCAGTTACATCGATAGTCCTTCTAGAGTACATAAGGAACAGGGAGGTCTGGGATGGTGAGACCAGAAGACAACCAGATGACCTTTAAGTCCCTTTCAACTCAAACCATTCTATGATTCTTCTATCAAACATCAGGAAAGCAATAGTGGCTGTTCATAAACAGGAAAAGCAAGACTTTCATGATCGCAATGGGAGTGACTGTTCACATCAAACTGGCACAATCCAAAGAATACTGCAATAAATTCAGATATTCCTCTTCAGTGTTGAAAGATGTTCATAAAACCCCACAGAAAATAAGCAGCAGCATGCAAAGCCTTTGATTAATAATATAACTCTTAGGGCCAAATTCTTATTTGTACCAACTGGGAAGAAGCTCAGCAGTCGGTGCTGTGCCTGCCAGGCTGAGAGCAGCTCCTGCTCATCTGTTACACATCCAAGAAGTAATGCTGCTTTCAGACAGACATGAAAATTAAAAGGGCCAGTGGTGAAAAGATATTTAAAAGCAGTGACAAATTGCTTTTCTGAAATAACTTTAAGCCTCACATTAGTCCCACTAAAGGCAGCAGGATTATTCAAATGCTGATTTTCTCAGCTGATGAACTGTTTAATTGGATTGAAATCTATTGGATAAACATCTACATGAACATCTCTGAGAAAATACAAAGGGAAATAAATTAGTTATGGAAGCAGTTTCTTTTCAACAGACTTCACCACGGATGTTTATGAATTATCCCTCCCTTAGTTTAAAAGACGGAACATGGTTAATCAAAGTAATAACAGTTAATAAGCTGGCACTGTTTTGGTGTCATGGAGGAACATTTATTGCTCGCTCTGTACGCTCACAGAGAGCAGTGCACCATTCTGAATCCACAGCATGGTTTGCTTATTGCCCTGGAGCCGTCCAACTCACAGGGATGTGAGCAGGGGTGGCTCAGGGTTTGCAGCTCACACAAAGCACTGCACCGAGGGGCAGAAAACTTTATTTTCTACCTCCTATGGGATACACAAAACCTTCGTTTTTTCTTCCCCCCTCCCAGATATAATCTTTGCTTTGTAATTTTGGCTTTTAAGGAATAGCTGCTGTGTGATGAATCTCTATAGAATAGATAGGCTAGAGAGGAGGAGGTGGCATCTTCTGACAGAGAAAGCCAATATTTGCTGAGCTGGGCACTATAATCATCCGGTAGTCTTTAACATCACAAATGAGAAACCAGAAACCAGGCTGTGTAACCAACTTGGCTGAGCTCAAGCAGGGAACACAATCCTCCACAAAGCTGACAGAACTAAATAAAGGTTATGGACATAACCCTAATTAATTTAACGTATTTGGATTCCTGTCCTCCAGTCTCCGTTGTGTAAACTGCAGCAGCTGCAGATGTGGTGCAGCGAGGATCAAGGCATGCCAAACATTATCTGAATTTCAGTTTGCAAATATTTGAGGCATCTGCGTGGGACAGTTGACATAGCATTGCAATCAATTAAACAAACAAGCTACAAGGGTACTATTGCCTGGGAGCTGCGCGCTCCAACTGATCTGGCCATTGAAGTGAATGCATACAAAAATATGTAATTTTATATTTTTTTTTTAATCCTTCTGCCATCAAGGAATCGTGCTCCACTTCAGCATATAAAATCTGAAGGTCTTGATTTATTCATGGCAAAATCCATCATGCATGGCAAATAGTAAAGAAATTAAAGGATATGCTGATTTAGAAATTACTCGAGCAGCGCCGAGAGCTGGTGGGGCCAGCTGGAGATAAGCTGAGGGGAGGACATGCCAAAATCTCCTTGTGTTCCAGAATCAATATCTGTATGAGTGAATGCCAAGCAAGTTTCCCTCCAATTACCCAAATAGCGTACAGGTTGCGCTGGCGGTTTGCGCTGGACTGAATTTTGCCTCTGCTCATTAATGAAAAAACAAGGCCTATAACTCTTCCTCTGCTTTTTAAATACAATGTTTTGTTAGTGCAACCTGCCTGCAGAGCACTGCTGGTATCCAGCCACGGTCATGAAGAGTTATTTTGGGTGTAAGACCAGCATGAGTTTTCCCATAGCGATTTGCAGAGAGGTCACAACTTTCCCAATGACACCAAGTAGAGGAAGAAGGGAGAGACATCAAAATTTGGTTGGCATCAAAAAAGGTGTGATCTACTCTTCAACAGGAACAGACTGAAGCTTGAGTGATGGGGCAGAGCTGCAGCTCCCCAGCTGGCAGCCCAAGCTTAACAGGAGCAGACAGAGGTTTCCCCACGGCTGGGCACCGCGGCTGGCAGCAGACACACATTGCAATGGCTTTGCTGTTGGTTCTGAAGGCTGCCATGGGCCCACGGTAAACTTAAGGTCTGTAAACACTCTCTGTTGACATGTGAATCTGCTGCTTGCTGGAAACGCTCGCAGGGACAGCAAGAGGGAGAAGGGGGAGAGGTGAGGAGGAAGCCAAGTGACGGAACACTTCACTGAGTGCCAGCAAGATGCTGCCAGAGCTGCCCCAGGTCGGAGGTGTTTACTGCAAATGGAAAGGATGTGAAAGTGGGGGCTGCCCTGAGAGCACAGTGACAGACACTGAGGGGGAAGCATCCACTGGTTTGTGTGCAGCCATTGCATGGCACAGGGAGCTTCACACGAGGCCAGCTGGCCTGCACTCAGACCACAGGTGCACCTTTACTAGAAATGACCCAACAGATGTGGGGAGGATGAAAAACGGCAGAGGAGCACCAGCCCAGCATTGCTCTGAGCACCAAATTCATTCTGTAATGCTGCTGGATGGAGGCAGCTGCAACCTGACTGCTGTAACTCCTGCATGGGCTGAAAATCTCCAGCACTCTGAAACAGGTTATTCCCATGGGCAGCTTTGATTTAGAGTTCTGCTTTGCCAGCAGCATTCCAGGCAATGCACTCTGGTGTCATTTTTAGGTAGGTCTGTGTGGATCCAGCATTGGGACTCAGAGTCCCTCACGGTCCTTCCCAGCTTGGGAAATTCAGCCAATTACACTGAGCTGCTCCCATGTGGATAAAAATCCTCTTACAGTGTGGATGGAGAACCCAGCAGCTCCTGAAGGATCACATATAAAGCACACCCACATAGAATCACAGAATCACAGAATTGCCAGGGTTGGAAGGGACCTCAAGGATCATGAATCTCCAACCCCCCTGCCACATGCAGGGCCACCAACCATTCCACCTAATGCTAGACCAGACTGCCCAGGGCCCCATCCAATCTGGCTTTGAACACCTCCAGGGACGGGGCATCCACAACCTCCCTGGGCAGCTGTTCCAGCACCTCACCACTCTCTCCGTAAAGAATTTCCCCCTGACGTCCAACCTAAATCTCCCTTCCCTCAGCTTAAAACCATTTCCCCTTGTCCTGCTGTCACTCACCCTTTCAAAGAGTTGATTCCCCTCCTGTTTGTAGGCTCCCTTTAGGTACTGAAAGGCTGCAATGAGGTCACCCCGCAGCCTTCTTTTCTCCAGGCTGAACAAGCCCAGCTCCCTCAGCCTGTCCTCATAGGGGAGGTGCTCCAGTCCCCTGATCATCTTCGTGGCCCTCCTCTGGACCCTCTCCAACAGCTCCCTGTCTTTCTTGTAATGGGAGCTCCAGACCTGGACACAGTATTCCAGATGGGGCCTCACAAGAGCAGAGTAGAGGGGAACAATCACCTCTCTGTCCCTGCTGGCCACCCCTCTTTTGATGGAGCCCAGGATCCCATTTGCCTTCCGAGCCGCAAGGGCACACTGCTGGCTCATGTTAAGTTTTTCGTCTATCAAGACCCCCAGGTCCTTCTCCACAGGGCTGCTCTCAAGGACCGCTCCTTCCAGTCTGTATGGATGCCTGGGATTCCTCCGGCCCAAGTGCAAAACTCTGCACTTCGCCGTGTTGAACCTCATCAGGTTCACCCAGGCCCACCTTTCTAGCCTCTCGAGGTCCCTCTGAATGGCATCCCGTCCTTCAACCATGTCAACCGCACCACTCAGCTTGGTGTCATCAGCAAACTTGCTGAGGGTGCACTCGATTCCGTCATCGATGTCATTGATAAAGATGTTAAAGAGCACCCGTCCCAAGACAGACCCCTGGGGGACGCTGCTCGTTACCAGCCTCCACCTGGACATGGAGCCATTGATGACCACCCTCTCTCTGCGGCCTTTCAACCAGTTTCTTATCCATCGAGTGGTCCACCCATCAAATCCACATCCCTCCAGTTTAGAGATAAGGATGTGGTGGGGGACCATGTCAAAGGCCTTGCTCAAGTCCAGGTAAATGGCATCGGTCGCCTTTCCCTTGTCCACCGATGCCATCACTCCATCATAAAAGGCCACCAGATTGGTCAAGCATGACCTTCCTCTGGTGAAGCCCACGCAGCATTGCTCAGACCCATAACGTGCCTGCTTGGCTCCTCATATGGATCCATCACATCTGACACATCATGGTTTCGCTGCCACTGCTACAAAATTAATAACGCTGGTAATTTCAGTGGATCTTAATGAACACCAAAAATGTTATCGAATCTAATTATGAGAAATCATGTTTTAGAACAAGGAGTGTGAGCTTCATTACCCACACAATCTCTGGTGCGTTTTAATCTGTGGTTTTTTTTTTTTGGTTCTTGCTGAAGGTTGTAGCCTGTAAACTAACACAGGTGAAAATTGGTAATAACATAAAACTCATCTTAAAAATCATTTTCTGTTCAGTAGCCCAGATGAACAACACCCTATAGGTATGCATCATCATCACTAAAATGCTTTCTTAGAAATTCAAGACGATTTCCTTTCACCATTTGTTTACAGTGATTTTATGAAGCTTTGTCCTGTCAAATATCTCCATCACTCCCTGGCTGCTCCCATCCTCTGGGAGAAAAAGGAACAGAAGTGATTTCCCCCCTATGCAGGGAATGCAGGGCTGCCTGCACGGCCGTGGGGATCACACATGGTGCAGCCTCAGCCTTCCTGCTGCCATTGGATTGCCCCAATTCCTGAGCAGCACACGGTGTGCTCAGAGTGCTTCTCAGTAACTGCTCCAGGAGATGTCAATGGAAGATCTCATGTTCTTCTAATGGCCCTGGTTTTGGAAAATTCCACCACAGAGGCACAAATTTTCCAGGCTGATGGCACAAAATTGGTCTGAATGGTGGATTCGAGCTCCTTCCTGGAAAGGCAGATACTTGCTGTGGTTAAAAGCCCAATGGAAGTTAGGAACTCTGAGCACTGAAGTTTGGTTTACGTTTGCTGGCTCACAGGAGCCTGAGAAAATTTCCACTTAGGTTTTCCTCAGCATCAAAGAGATTGAAGAACAATTACTGAGTCAGACCAGAACGCCGCCTGAGCTGTGCACCAGAAGCCAAGGCAGGATGCAAAAAAAAACATTCATCATTTTCCATCTTTTTTTGTCATTCCTTTTTGTGCTGTGTATCTGCATTTATGTGATTTGTGCGGAAATGTGTGTTTGTATTTGTATTTACATGAATCTTATTAGAGAAATACCTGCCGGTTTGACATTGCATTTACCTTACTGGCGCTCTCACAACTTTCTTATTCAGATTTTCTTTCTTTCATTTTCTTTTCATCCGGGCTGAGAATGTGTCCTACTTTCTTGTTTGGAAGACGAGATGCTCACATTATGCATTCTAAATATAGATATATATTTTTTAAAGCAGGTTGATGTGGTCGTCAGAAGAGATGCATTCAGAGTTAGTTTCCTGCCCCGAGGGAGTTGCACTTGCAGAAGTGGATTTCAGGGTAGGATTAAAACATGGCACAGTTTACGTGTAGAATAACCACGGCTTTGTGTTTAATTTTCCAGCTGGAGCTACAAGACGTGTTTTTGTCATCACATGAGACTGTCAGAGCCTTTTGTGGAGACGGAGGAGCAAAGTATTCACTCAGCCTATCTGTGGAAGAAGGAACTTTCAGAACGCTACAATGAATTGGCTACAGCATGTCCTACACAGCCCCCAAAATCGCCTTTCCAAGACATCCATGCTCATCACAGCAGCATCTTCACATCAGAGCCATGCAGGGATAGGAACGGCTGTGTCTTGAAATATCATCTCATCCACCTATGTGCCTGAAGGGAGAATCGATGCAACCGATGTAACTGCTGATAGAGCATTGCCCTGTTCCTAAAGACGTCCAATGATGGAAATCACACGACCTCCACAGTCAGTGCTTTATCAGTCTTAACTACAGAAAGTGTTTCCTAATGCCCAACCATGACACCTCCTTGCTGTGATTTTAATGTAGTTTTTATTAATTTGACCACTCATACAGCTGAGAAGAAGAAGGACATTGTTGGCCCTGGGCCCAAAGCTGTTTCATAGCACATCCAGAAGGTGAGTTTGAATATCCTGAGCTGCAGTCAGGCTTTGAAAGGAAATTATCTTTTGCTTTGGAAAAAAAAAAAAAAAAAGATGGAGTGCACGAATAGAAAAGGACGCAGTGCTCGCATTTGAAAGCTCCATAAAACATGAAGCAAAGAACATCTCTTTTAGAGGAGAAATACTTTGTTTGCCACCCCAGGAAGGAAGGAACAGCTGCGTGGTACTCACTGCCCCTGGAACCTTCAGGCAGTATCATTTGGTTCAGCCCCATGGCACATTTCTGCATCTGGCAAACATCACTAAGGTGCAAACCTGAGGCAGAGCCAAGCGGCAGTGGAGGTACAGAGAGATGCTGTGTATCTTATCCTGAGTAACAGCTAATGGGAATTAAACAATAACAGAATGGAAAATTCCTATTTGGTTCGAGAAGCCTGGCTGCTTCTCATTCAAGGCATTTGCTTTTGTAGTTGTTTCTGTTTAAAATTCTACAGCCAAATTTATCTGTAGTATAACACCATTGATTTCAATGGGCTTACAGCAGGGATAAAGATGCTAACGCTCACTTATCTTATCCCCCCCTGTAATTTGTCCTCCATCAGGTAAAGCTCTGCTTGGCAGCCAGGATACAGGGAATTGTTCCAGCTGGTGTCCCTGTGACATTTCATTACGCTGGTCTTTTAAAGCTTATCATTAGAGGTACTGAAGTCTTGTTGGAAGAACTTAATTGCCATCTATTTTCCCTGACTGAAGATGCGTTTGAAAAGTCAACTTGCATTTTTGATTTTTCTTCTGTTTCTCAAGGTCTTTGTGCTGCACAGAATTTTAAATTCCTCCATCTGCTTCACTCACTCTTCACCTGGGTTTTCATACCCCGCTGCTTCTCACTACTAACATTCCCATTCCTTCCCAGTCAGACACTACAGCAAAAACTGCTGTCCCTCCATGCAAAATACCCCAAACATACAAAGCTCCAAACGGCTCTTTCCAAGCCATGGAGTGCTCCTTCCTCCACATCGCTCCAAATAATGGTAACACAGAAAGATATAAATATTTCTGTCTGCAATAGGCATGTATATAAAGCTAACAGGAGGTCTGTGGATAATTATCCATCTGGAAATTGAATTCGAAGTGCTGTAAAGCAAATTTTGTTTTGAGTTTCGCCACTATGGAGTATTAAAGGTGAAGTGAAACTTCTGAGCATGGAGTCACAAAAAAAGTCACCTCGTATAAATAACATCTTTGCTCTATTTTTTTTTTTTTTTAAGGATATCTCGTCTTTGCCTGCGGAGTCTAAATAATAAGGTTGCTAATTTGGGGTAATTAAATCGACTTTCTTGGGAACAAACAATCCAGAGGGCTTCTTCTCATGTGCTGAATTGGGGCGGTGCTGAAGAAAAGGATGGATTTTCCAACAAGAGTTTGCAACAGGGGAATCAGGAGAGCCCTTGTTTGTGTTTTATAACCTCTGCTCTCTGAGTCCACTTCCATAGTGCTATATGTGGTTTTATTTAGGGCCAGACCTCTGCGCTGAGCTGTGAACCTCAACACAAACTGTCACTATTTATTCACAGATGTATGGAAATACTCCAGCTTCAGGGAAGCATTCACCAGCACACGCAAAAGGAAGAGGCTGTGCAATCTATGCTGCGGTGGTGAAGTCATCAGCGCGCTGCTGATTTTGAAGAGGATAATGCTTGGGTGACACTTAGCATTTATGGAAAGGAGAAGTGCATTTGGGTCTGAAAGGTAGAGATGTTGCTGTTGATTTACCTGCCCCATATCTGTGCTCTGTGATGGAGGCTGTGCTTGGGGCTCCCAAACAGCCTCCATTAGTCTCTGCTGTGTGTATGGGACAGAACTCAAGTGCCTGCAAAACTCTGCCAGAGCAGCTCCATGCCTGCAGCTCCAGCATTGCAGCTTGGAGCATAACTGGCTCATCTGCAGCACTCCCACAGATGAACATCTAACTAGTTTGTCTACCAAAAACTCAATGACTTTATATTGATTTGGACCACTGCAAATTCTGCAATTCCCCATAGAATTCTGGAAATCCATTCACCAAATCCTTACTACCACTGGTACCAAAAGCATCTAAGCCAGCTTAGAGAATATTGCATTAAAAAAGGGTCACAACTCTGAGTGACACGACAGACCTATTTGTCTTACCCCGCAGCAGGGGTACCAGATGACTTTGCCAAAATATGTCTTGCCCTGGAGGAGCCCCTGCATCACTTCCTCTTTCATTGTGCTGTAATTTAAAAATCTATGTGTCTATATACTTCTAAAGGTTTCTATAAGCTATTCTTCCAGAAGGTGAACTGGTGCCCGAGGCTATTTTGGAATTAGAAAAGCAAAGGGCAAACCTAGTTATTTTGTGCAGAAAAGCTGCTAGCTCTCACACACAGCGTGCCGAGTATGAAACCAACTTATCAGGATTATAAATCCTGGACTCTTATGGCTGGATTCTGCTCACAGCACAAAAGATGTAGGCTAGACAAATCCCACAGAGGTCATTGCATTTGTACATGGTGAGAACAGTAATCAGCTCTTTATTCATCTGTTGGTTTGTTTGTTTTTTTTTTTTTCCAGCATTAATGGTTCACAATTAGCTGTAGTTTGTGCATATTCTTGAAAGAACAGATTGCACCATGGCAGGCCCAGATAAAAAAAGTAACTTGTCCAACCCTGAAGTCACACCGATAACCTCGGAATATCAGAGACCAAGTGTTCTAAACAGCCATAGTGCTGAATTCTATTTGTGCCATCCAGGGCTCAGATGAGAGCTCCTGTGTGGATCTTCCCAGCACGGAGTAGAGCAGTGTTCCATGGGTGTCTGAGTAGAGTCCAAGTCAATGGAAGGGCTGCATCTCTACCAGTAATAATAAGAGAAATAATGATTGTGCTTTCTTTACACCAAGCTTGTGTGCTGCTACAAAGCATTTCAGCTGCTACAGAGAGACATCAGACTCGGCCAAGTGTGGAGGTGTTGGTACTGAGTGATTTGGTGTTGCAGCTGTTGGGCAGAGATGAGGGCTGCACACGTTGCTCGCAGTGCAAGCATCCTTGTGGCTCAGGATAGCTCAGCTCTACTGCAATTGGGTGTACCTGCAGGTTTGGAAGCATGCTGCAGCTTTCCCTTCCATTCAATTGCAATGAATTTAATTATTCCTGCAGCATAAGGGCCTGCCACATCACCCCTTCCATCCCTATATCTAATTTAGAACACCAATGACATTTAAAAGACACCTTGGTACCTGAAGTGCTCAAGCTTCAAGACAAGCTCTGTGCGTAGGTGTGCATAAGAGAAAAGATGCATTCAGAAGAACCAGAAAGAAAGGAGCCGTGTTCTCAGGAGTGCATACATGTGCCTTGTGGTCTTGTTCCTAGGGCTGAAAGAACAGGAGCATAGCTTTGCTGAGTCAATTCAGGACTCAAAATAAAATTCTGATTCTGTTTAAAAATAACGGAAACAAAATGTTCTTATGCCTCAGTTCTGCTAGTTTGTATATTCAGTTTGAAGTGCTGTATGAAGATGGTCCCAGCCCTGAGCCATAGAAAACAGCACTTTAAGTGCTTCTCAGTACAGTTTCATGCAGTTTGATGTTTACCTTGGGCACTCTTTCAGCTTTATACAATTTTAATTAATCCTTTATGATCTGCAGCGAGAGATAAAGCAAAGAGCAGAATTTCTGCTCTCCATGATGCTGTGCAGAGAAAATCCAGTAGGAAATGGACCTGTATACGTCAATCTTACCTAAGCAAAGCCTGCCTCAGTCCTCTGAAGAGGGAAAAGTCAACTACAAGAGCGATCGATGGAAGTGATACGAGTGTTTATCACCCTGAAAGTTTCTATGAGAATCTCTAAGAGTGACTTTTTCTCCTCATCATAGAAGGGCAGTATCAGTGGTTAAGGATCACTGGAGACTTGTTGGCTCTAACTAAGCCTCAGGACATACTGAGGTTACTACTAACGTAGCAATAAATGATCTTTATTGGAAAGCAAATAGAACGTGCAACCTGAGAGAGTCCTCAGTGTAGGGAACAGATAAACACAGCAGATAAACATAGGCTGGAAACAGGCATAGGCTGTTCAGAGGACTTGGTTGTACAACCTCACTTGAGTGGCTTTCTAAGGAAAATGACAGGATAAAAAGTAGAAGCTCTGATAACTCAATGGAATAACCTACCAAGTGAGTTGTATCAGCCAGTGCAAGCTCAGATAGCTGAGAATCTATTTGGTTTCTTGCTCTTTCTTTCCATTTTCTTTCTTGTTTCAGGGCACAGTTTGCATCAGCAGTCAAGAAGAGGTGAACAACAGTCCACAGGCAGAAAGCTATGAGGGCTAATAGAGCAAAAAATAACAGCATTCATTATTGTGTAAAGGTCAAAGAGAAATAAATTATGGTCACCTGGGAAAGAAGACAATTACTTTAAAATAAAAAGGCAAATCCTTGAAATACAGAACAAAGTTGAAGAATGACTAATTTTTATAATAATGCAAGGTTCGTGATTATTATTGAATATGATGATGAAATTATAAAATGACTCCACTTTTTCCACGTTAAATTAAACTAGCTCAAGCACTTGTTAGTACGGTCAATTGGGACTTACTGGACAGTAGGTAACAAACAGAACATGTTTCACAAATGAGATGCATTTGTATTTAGTTTGCACTTTCCCAGGAAGAAACTGGATTACCACAAGTATATGCATACTTTTAAAACAAGCCAGAAGGTGTTTAACATCATATTTATCTCAAAATTACCCAAATACATTCACATGAACCAAGAAGAGATTGACCAGGTATTCTCTGCTTCAAGACAAACATAGTTGCTCAACGCCTCAATTCTTGTTTTCTAGCTCTATTCTGGATGTTATTTCTCCACATTTTGTTCAGACCGTGCTTTGGCTGCTTCTGGAAGCTGATACAGAACCTGGGTAACTTCAAGTCCTGACCTTTTCTGAATGAAAGGGAATCTGCTGGCACTTGCCAGCGCAAATCAGCTACTGATTTCAATTGAAGCAGATCCCTACACAAAGACAATTTCTGGCCATCTTTGACATTTTTATATATTTGCATCGAACACAAAGAACCAGATCTTTTTTCTGCCTTTGCAAAAAGTCCCTTTAGGTAACTGAGAGTCAAGCCCAGCGAGTGAGGAGATGACTGCTGATGCTATGTATTTCCTTTATGTGGAAGCATATGTTGAGATTTGCCAAGCTGTATCAGATGGCTGATCCATCAAGTCCTCTCGCTGGCCCTTGGCAATGCTCCATACCTGCTGGACATCTTCCAGCCTGAATAATTTCACTCTTCCAGTTCTAAAATCTCCTCTCCTGCACTCTTGACCAGATTATTATTCTCTTATTGTTATTGCTCACTTCTTGACCCTACAGAGTATCACTTGCTTATCTACAGGTAAGAAGAGATCCATAGACAGGAGAGAAAAATGCTTCTCATGACTCTAGGTGATGCTTTGACAATAACAGCCGTCGTTTTTAAAATGCTATATTTTAGTTTCTCCTAAAACCATTATTTCATCTCTGGCTTTTCGACATGTAGCAATTATTTTTTGCATGATTTCAGAATTAAGTACCCCCTGCAAACCATAAGCAGATGCTACAGCTGATGATACAGAGAAAACAGAAGGGAATTCCTGATTAATTACAAATTGAGCTGCTGTGGTCAGCTACAAGTATCCAGTGAAAATCACAGACTGCCTAAATAACCCTCAGCATGTAGTGCAAAATGCTGGGGCTGCAGGTTTGAAGGCGCTTTGAGCTGGAGCTTCTTGAAAGCAGACTCCAGCTGTAATGCAGCTCCAATGGAAAGATCTTTCATCACCTGTTCACGTGGGATTTCTCTAGCCCACACCAAGCAAACAAAGCCAATGGGTCCTCTTCTTATTCACCTTCACACAATGCACTTCAGCTGCTTCCAACACCTGGGGGTGAGATATCACTGCAGCCACGTCCCCAACATTTCCACCATAGTCCCCCCAAAAAATCTGGCATGCCAACATTTATTTTAATGACCCAGAACTAAGAGTAAAGACAACAGGAAAAAATATCACTAAACCAAGAAATGCATTAACAGCTATATATATATTTTTTTTTGCACAGCACAAATGAGTCATTACTGAGACATAGGAAACTTCATCCTGGGATCATCATATTCTGTTGCTCCTTATTATAGAATTTCAATTCAGAGAAATTTGCATTTTTTGTCCAGAGTAGCTGTGATCTACTTATTTCTGAGCTACACAAAACTCCTCATCTCTTTGATATAATAGCTTTATTTCTTCCCCCAAAAGCTCCATTTCGGAGTACAGGCACTTTTTTCCAATGTAGAACATTCCCATTTGAAAAGGGGTTGCAGCAGCCATGCTTCCTCATTCCCTTTGCTGACAATTGCCCAGAGCTGAGCCCAGGCCACCTGTTAGGGTCTGCAGGAAGAGGAGACTGCGTGCATCTTCTGTGATGTGCCGTGGTGAGAGATCTGCAAGCACTGCACACCATCTGCTGCTCTGAGTCCCGGCTCACCAGAGAACCGCCAGGCCCGTATGCAGAGCCCATACTTTACAGCCACAGCAGATGGACCAGAAAATGGCCCTGGGCTACCCGACTGCACCTACCTCCAGCACTCCAAGATCTTGGGACCATAAGCTGAGTGGGGAAGGGATGTCAGCCAGCCCAATATTTCTGACGTCGCGGGAGGCAGTGAAAAACCTTTCGATCCGCGGTTCTGCTTCATAATCGCATCCTTTGAAAATGAACGTATGCAAGGAAGGGGAAGGGGAATAGCTGATTTTGAGAAGTGATAGCTGAGCAGAAGCAGCCCGACGCCCCGCCGACAGCAACAAAGCCTGCGTTCCTAACCTCTAAAACGTGTGACAAAGATGCTGGGAGGGGGGCATTATTCCTAATTCCTCAAGTGCTTTTTTTCCTACGCTTTATAAAACAACTGTCTGGAAGTTTGGAGATGAAATAACTCTCTTTTCTCTGAGCACGACTGCATGCTGATGAAGTCAGAGGAAGTTTTGCCACTGCTTTCCATGCGGGGAGATCATCTCTCCGCTCATCCCTGCGGCTCTGAGCACTCGGGTGCCTTTGTCACCAGGGCTGGGTTTGCACTGTGCCATTCAAAAAAGAGCAACACAAAAGCTTTTGTACCAGCGAGAACAGAAAACAGCGAAGATGGAAATTCAGTGTTTCTATTTTGAATCACTAACACGAGTTAAAGTGAAGATGGGATTACAATAGAGCAGAGCAATCAGATCTATGAGTTCCACTTTATTTTCATTTTCATAGCTTCCCTATCTGCATTGTTTAGATGCACTTTTCATGCACTTGTAATTACACGGTTCCCACTGCACGGACTGCATCAAGTAAACAAAGATACAAAATCCCAGGTCTGTCGGGTTCATTTTGCTCAGCACAAAGAACAACAGAGTTCCTCTCTGCTGTGACACTGTAGAGCACAACACAAAAATGGAGAGCTCTTATTTTCCTTTTAATTCCACTAGAGAGAAGAACCTCTGGATGTGCAGGTCGTGGAGCCATGCATAGACAAGAGGAGCCCTTTCCCACATAAACAATGGAGATGAAAATTATACACACCCCAAGGAGAACTGCCATCTCATCACTGTTATTTCCTCCTCAGAACAGGAATGAAAATCCATGCCCCTCGCTCCAGCTCTGTCTGCTGACATGACAACTTATTCTGCACCCAACAGAAGCACCCCTTCTGCACAAACAATCCCCAACCTCACCTAGAGAAAAGACCCTGGGCAGGAAAAGCTCAGGTTCCATAAGGAATTATCAAAGAGATGGGGAGTGACTGGATTGTATGCTCGAGCCTGTGAGATGTGCAGAGCTACTTAATGAAATGACAGCCCTTGTTTTGCAAAGGAGCTAATGGCCTTGACAAGAATCATGGTTCCCATTCAAGGGGCTCTAACAGCCCAAGGAATGGGTCTGTAATTCGCTCACCAGGACTGTCATATTCACAAAATGCATTTGTTAGATGCTGCGTTGGGTCAAATGCTCCGTAAATTCAATAATCTTTGCACTAAATGTATCTGCATTGCCCAGCAATGATCTTGATAGATCATGGTAGTTGCCCTTAAGTAATTAGCACTAGGACAATTGCTCAGTTTGAGCTGGAACAAAGCACTGGCACTTGGTAATTGGTTTACTCAAATGAGG
This sequence comes from Phasianus colchicus, assembly GCF_987193195.1. Taxonomy (NCBI): domain Eukaryota; kingdom Metazoa; phylum Chordata; class Aves; order Galliformes; family Phasianidae; genus Phasianus; species Phasianus colchicus. The sequence continues at coordinate 3,689,476 of NC_143462.1, forward strand.
GAAAGCATTTCTGAAGAGGAAATAAAAACTGAAAAATCCAGCTTATGGTGCAATGACAGAAATAAACAGACTTCAGAAAATCAGTGCTCTCCAGCACATGAGCACAGCTCCCACGTGCTGTGCTTTAGAGGCCTTGTAACAGAAAATCACGCTTAGGCAATGTGCAAGAGTTGTGTCACTACAGTGCTATTAAGAACAGAATTATTATTCTGCCTTTCTATGAATAATTGAAGTGAGTTCTCCGACTTCCATTTTTAGCTTCATTAAATAATGAGCCAGGGTGAAAATGGATGTTTAAAGCAAACCAAGCTCTGTGGCTAAAAAAAAAAAACAGCCAAGCAAATGAGAGGCCATAAACGAGTGGAAGTTGAGTGATGACCAACCATGGGCAGCCCCAGCAAGCTGTAGATGGACAAGGTTGTGATTAGCCAAACTAAGATTTCATCTCTCAAAATGCAGAGGCGAGGAAAAAAATGATTGCTTCCCATCTATGTCTTGCTTTCCTTTGCCTTTACGTGGTGTCTGTGCTAAGCAGAGGTGAAATACCAGCCACCCATAATTCTCACTGTAATGGCAGCTCCTTATAGCTGCGTTCCCAGACAGAAACAAACCCCAAATTAGGTCATGGCTGTCTATTAATAAAGCAGTCAAAGGAGACTGCAGCTAACGGAAGGTTATTCCTCCACGCACAAATGCTTGCTTTTGCCCAGCATGTATAATTGAATTATATATCCGATTTAATCAGAAAATAGAGAAATCTTTGGATGTGCAACACTCGATGCTCAGCACCTGATCGCAGGTTCAGCGCTCACCTCACCGCCAGCTCCAACACAGCAATTAGTTCCAGCAAAACTATATTTGCTTATAGAACTAATTAGAGATCAAGGAAGTGGCTCACTTTTGATAATTACATGGTTGTGTCCCATCTATCAGCCACTGTTAAATTGTTGTTATATTAATGTAAAGCTTATAATCATGGCTGTTCTAAATTGAATAAATGTTCTTGCCAATTCTCCAATGCTATTAATTTACATAAAAGCCTCTGGAACTAAAATTAAAATGATATAAATCTTTCCAAGGGTTTCATTTAAAACAATGCTAAATAATAAGGAAATTATACATTGTTTTTTTTTTTTTCTTTTCCTTTCCCATTCTTATATTTACCAAAGTTAATGGCCAAACAATCATTGAAATGTGCCAGAAACAGACTTATTTGGAACTGTTATAGCAATAGCTCATTTACATGTACAGTGATTCATTATTCAAGACATTAATCATTTAAGCAGCGTGTTCCCAAACCTGTGGAGTTTTGCAGCTGATGGTGCAGGAGGTCAGAGGGATTTCTATTCCCTCCCTCATCTGCACATAAATCCACCCATTGTTTTATTTTTGGCATTTGCATTTCTGTATGAAGCATGATGCTGATGGAAGCATGGAAGCATGGAAGCCAATGGTGCTGATGCTGGCAGATTTGACCAAGTTGTCCACAGTGAGGCCACATCCTACCAATCTATAAACCCACCACAGATCACATTTATGCTGTGTGTTAATCCTGTACATCACAGAGCTAAGGACAGCAGCCAGCAGCATGGGAGAGCATCACAGAGACCTCCACACCTGCAAGCTGTGCTCAGAGCAGCGTTTCGTGTCACTGGATTGCCAAAGCCATTGTGGTGGGACTGTCCTTTCATTTCCAAAGTGTGACAGCAAAGTCAGAGGAACTGCTTCAATCCTTCCTACTGTTAAAAGTAATGGAGGATGGGGCCATCTCCTTTGCTGCAGTTTACAGTTGATTTACACAAGGGGAGAACAATCAGTTTTCGTGCTTTAGCACTTCTCCGTGCCTCCACACAACAAGGTCACAAAGTTATGCACCTCATAATGTGCCCACGTTGAAGAATTAGTTAGGATAGTGGGCAGTTACCAGTCTGGTCCTCCCCTCTTGTGATGAAGCCTTCTTAATGCAAAGCCTATTTCACTCTACAAGTCTTTTTTTCTTCTCCACTCCTATATTTGTGACTTTGTTTTACTCCAGCTGAGCTTAAACACTCCCTGCAGCAGAAGCTGTTTTCACTGAGCAATGCTCCCCCACCACATCTGCCTTCTGACAGGGCAGGAAGAAAGTGACCTCACTTCATGATTCAGAGGACCTCCTAAAGCTCACTCATTTCCTTCCCCATCTATTATTCCCCGCAACCTTTGGAATTTCTGCTCTTTTTCCCCTAATAGCCTTATCCAAGGAGATGGTGGATGTGAGCACACTGAGCACAGGGGTGGCAGTTCAGCCCTGCAGACTGGTTTGCATTATGCTTCCATCTGCATTGGCTCCATGCAGTAACCAGGAAGCATGCAACTTGCTCCATTCCCTCTGTCAGCATTCCCTGCTGTCTTTTTGGGTGTTTGCCATGGGTGGACACCTACCGAAGTTCTGATGGAAAAGAAACATCCATACAAGTCTGGAAAAACTTATGCAAAAATATACATGTTTATACATTAAGCCTTTACATTCTGTAGTAGAATTACAGTCAGTGAGACAAACAAATGATTTTCGCTGGGCAGAACAGCTCTGGACAGGCAGCACGATCATTATTGTGTCCATTATGACTACAGCTTTTCTCTCTTCTATGTGCAAGGGAGTCTGACTGCACTGAACAAATAATGCATGGGACTGCAGGTTTGGTGGCAAGCCACAGGTGCCTCCTCCTGTATTTTAATGCAATTAATGACTCACAGTGAAACAAGCTCACACTTCTGAAGTGATCCACTGCCTACTGTTCTCTTTTTTATTAACCAGTTCTGCTACTAAGTGATGCAGTGAGAGGCAGAAGACATTGCAGGCACTGAATCTCATCCACAGAGAAGAGATGCTGTAAACCAGGACTGAAATCTTTGGAGCTACACTGGTGTAACAGTGATCAGGAATGAATCTGGATACTTTAAATTACCTCTCCTCATGCCCTCCTCAGGCTGTTCTTACATCACATTGCTCCCTACCAACCCCACTTGGCTCTGCATCAACAAGATGTTAGCTATCTTGTGGAGGACAGGTTGTGGTGTAGAGTTGGATCTTGCATATATTCAACACACATGTAATGAAGAAAAAAAATCCTTTGGTGTATTCCTGACCTCCAACTCTTCAGACATGCACACAAACTAATTTTTCTTAATGACAGAACACATGACAGAAAGTATACTAAATTGATGACTGTGGCCCTCAGTGTCATACAGAAAAAAAATGTATTCTGTGAGACCATGCATTGTGTTTACAACCAATTATAATCCCATCAGACCATCTCTCAGTTCCCCAGACCTAACAGAGTAGAAGCAGAGCATGACCAGTAATAACTGTGCATCCATTATTTCTTAAAAATTCATCCCCCGGGACAACACTAAACAATGCACACATACATATAATGCAAGCTGGTTGATTATCGAAGAGATCTTGTTGACTAACTCAAAGGAAAATCTCCTACCACTGTTTCTTCTAGCTGGAATTACAGTGATTTTTTTTTTTTTTTTGTCTTGCTCTTTTTTTTCATTACAGAGTAAGAATTTCACCAAGCCTGTGCTGCCAGTAACTTCTTCCCCCATGAAAAGATGGGACCCAGTCTCCTAAGCCCCCAACACTTTCAGTCTTGGTCCAGTCTGCTTCCAACACCTGCAGAGGAATTTAATGAAGCGTCAGTGCCAAACCTTGGAAGCTATTTGCTCCAAATTGGTTCTTTAACACGAGGCCCTTCTGCCATTCCAGCTACACAAGCATTCCCTTTCTGAACACAGCTACTGGCGGGCATTAAGATGCTGCACCACATTTGTATCTTTTTCACAGACTAGCACGGCTGTTCAAGGAAAGGAGTTGACTCCAGAGACAGAGGGCAAATAGATCTGAGTTTAACTTCTTTGAATTTCCCCGTATTTATTACCTTCCCATCCAATATGGGAATGGTCAGTGGGTAATTTATGGTTTCATGCTCAAAAATGAGTTCATACTAATGTAATAAAAAGCTTGGAGAACCAGCAGCTCTAATAAAGAGAGAATTAACAGTGGAGCAGAATAAAAAGAGGAAGGAGAAGAAGAGGCAGTCATTAAATCAATAACACCTAGGCTTGGCTGAAATGTGCTCAAGTCAATAATATCAAAGTTTTATACTCACTCTAAGGTGGGAAAATGTTATCATCTGGGGAATGTGATGACAGAACCACTTAGACCTAATCTATTCACCAATAATGGGAGACGAAGAAATAGTTCTGTGATCTAGAACTAAGACTGGCAGAGATAATACAGTGGGAGCTGCTGTGTGGTTGAAGAGGGTGAACTTCACTCCAGCAATGCCAGCCTGTGGAAATCTATATATTCTCCAAAGTAATCTCTTATAAAGACAAATCAAACGTATTATCATAACCCTCTCTGTGTTATCTATTCCTCCTATCTGTTATGCCCTTCATAATTTAACTCTCAAGAGTTCCAAGACTGTTGTATGCAGGGGAAGCATCTTCCTGCAGTTACAAATGAACCTACTGTTCCACTTCCCTTAAACTGCAGGTTCCTGTGCCTGTGCAAATCAGGCAGGAAATTATCCTTGGAAGAACTTGCAGATATTTCACTTTCTGTATCTGTACTGCAGAATTTGGTTATAAAGCACTCGGGATAATTTAAGTCCCAAAATCCCATGGTTTTTTTTTTCACATCTATACAATTGATACAACTGCATTTTTTAGTCCAACTTGTCAGCTTGAACCAAAAGGACGCCGTGCATTCAGGAAATCAGACACTGTATTGTTCCTGCATTGGCCAAGGTGTCTGCATCTACTGAATAGAGCTAACTTTGTTACAACTGGCAATCACATCGCTAAGAATTCATTAATAAGTGCAATGGTCCTCCATTTCAGCACTGTTTCAGTCACTGAGGTGTTAAAAACAGCAGTGGTAATTGTTTTAACCAAATATTACAGCTATTGCTTTCCTGCAAATAGCGCACACAAGAAAATGAGGGAGAGCCTACTGTGTTTTATTTTTATATACCTCAGAAAATTATAGCACAGCTAATAAAATAAGGGTGTCCTACACGAGCTCCAATATTGTATAAATCATGAATAATACATCAGGCAAAAATGAGAAACTGCAATGGAATCAAACCTATACGGAAATAAATAAAACATAACGGCAGCACTGCAATCATGTTAGCTCTGTTGATAAAATGTGTGTTTGTTTTTGCGAGGGGAGGCAGGAGGAGACTCCTCTAGTAAATGATTGTAGAAGCATTAATAATAATAACAAGATCTACATGGTAAGCCAAGAAAAGGGGTAATTAATAAAGAAGCATCCCATTCACCAAAGCTGGTGGACAAAGAAGAAAGATGGAAAAGAAAATAAAGCAATAGCTTGAAAAAGGTTTCACAGATGAACCTTTAAGATGGATTGGAATAAAACCTCTATCTTGCAGAGCAAGTCCAAACTGCATATTTTATTGTCTCTCTCTTATTTTAATTTTGTAAGTGCAGTCATTTGCTGAGGATGGCGGAGGGAATATTGGGACAGTAACTGGGCAGAACATGGAGTATGCACAGGGCCAAATCCTGGCTGTGCTTTCCCTTGGGGATTCTCCCAGGAGTGCTCTCAGGACAGGTAGCAGCTGCTGCAGGACAGGTGTACTGCTTGGGGATGCCCCTCTGCTTCCCTTGTGGGTATGGAGGAGAAATTAGAAGGGATGGAGCTGATGCCACGTTCACACCACTGTATCAGAATCTGCCAAAGACTCCCCGTGAGATCTCTGGGAAATGGTTTAATTTCACTGTTCCTCGTTTTCCAGCTCACTGAGGTTGGAGCAATGATAATGCCACGCTCCTGTTGTTTGTTTGTAGTGTCCACTTCAATTACAAAGTGTTTGGGCAGAAGCTGGCTGCTGCCGTATGCATTGTGTCACACACGGCTTCACTTGGGCAGAGCTGTGGGCATCGTGTAAAAATGGAGACAGTGGCCTTTAAAGCACCTTTGGAGCACCTTTGGAGCACTTTTAGAGCACCTGGCCCCAGGAACTGAGGGAGGGCTGACCTCCATGCTGGAAAAAAGCTTCTCTGTTATTTGTTTTACTTTGTGGTTTGCTTTGATTGATGATTAGAAATATCAGTGTTTGCTAAAAACCATTGCTGGTTCTCATTTCTATTGCTCCAGTTCACAGATATTTTCTCTCCTAGCCCAAGCCTGAAGAAATACTCCACTAGTGTTAGCAATAACAACATATTCATACTCTCCATCTCTTTCACTTAGACTTATTATGCTCTCTAACGCACAGCTTTTAATAGCCCAATCATTGTGCCATTAGATATTACTTCCATTTCCTATCGTTCCTCAGAATCCCTCAGCATACCCAGTAATGTTTCTCCACAATTCTTACATTTGTGATATGAACAACTCATTTCTAGCATCACCTGCACCTCCTGCTCACTTCAGGATGAGATGCCAACATCAGCATTCCCACACGTGTACTGCAAGAGAGAGGTGGTTCCTCTCCCAGCTGACAAATTAAATTTATTATTCCCTACAGCGTTTCTTTGGCAGTTTGAAGAACAGGTGGGAGAAAAGCATTGGTTAGTGCAAACAGGAAAGCATGTCCCTATCCAAAGCCTGACTCCTCTGACAAATGGAATACTCTTTTTTAGTAGGCTGATTGCAAGGGAGCGGATGAGGGCAATTCATTCCAGTGCTGTTAAATGATGGGTACGTGGCATGGCTGAACCATTTAGGAGCACAAATACCCAGGTGGGAATTAGAAAGGAAGAAAAAAATCACGTTCTGTGTTTGTGAAGTTGTGCTTTGTTGGGCAGATAGAAACCAAAGGTTTGCAGATATTCCAACAGAAATTTGTGGGTGGTCATCTGCGATCTAAAAGGCCACGTGAAGTCCAGAATGGGTGCACTGACCCACAGAGGGGTCCCACTGAACATTTGGATCTTTTCTGATGAAATTTGCAATTAGGAGTAAACTAAAAACTGCAAAAATGATTAAGCTCTTGAATGTAAAACAGTTGATAACATACTGATAATCGCTCACGACAATTAAAGATCAGTTTGGACCAATACTGCCAGGGACCTTTTCCACTGGATGCGTTGTTTTGGGTTTTAGCCAACAGTGATATTTATAAATTTAATCTCCATACTTCCTTCTACCCATCCACACGTTTTTCTACCCTTGTCCAGAAAGACAGCTTTGGAGGGCTTTGGTAGCATCCCATCAGCCAGGCTCAGCAGAACCAAAGCGCAGAGGGTTTCATCACGCCTGTTTAATGGAACTCCAAAGGAAACATTCAAGGACAGATTCCACTTTAACAATTCCCTGTAATGATCCCTATGTTTCAAAGTAAATCTCTTACCCCTAAGATTACTATTAACATTTTATGCAAATTGGATGCATCTCTCTTTTTTTAAGGTTCAAAGTAATCTATGCATATCTTTATATTACTTCTCAGAGCCATTAGCCAAGATGAGTTCATATTTTTATTCCCTTTGCATGCTGAATGTACTTTATTTCTTTGGGGTGGCAGCTTTTATTATTAAAGTCAGCAAAACTTGATGAATCCTATTACCTAGCTTTCTCTGTTCCATCCGCACATGATTTATGAGCTAAAATCAAAGTTTGGATTTCTAATAATGGCATGTTTTCCCTCTCATCTTCTTTGCATTTTCCTCTGAATGGGAACAGAATTCAAAATAACGGATCAAAATAACTCTGATTATTAAAACAACAACAAATAAGTCAGTGATTTTCAGAATCTTTTGACCAAAATACGCTTTTATATTTTCTTTAAAGTTTGAGCTCATCAAAGAGAGGGTTTAGTTCCTTACAAAGCAGTTGGGGATGACTTGATAGCAATCTTGAAGTACAGGCAGGGAGCACAGCAGTACGATAGCAGCTGACAAAGACACAAGGAGCAGTAAAAGCTGAATGCTGAAGTTACATAAATTCAGATGAAATATATATCACCCTTCCCCCCTTTTTAAATGCTCATATCTAATCTTTGGCACATTATGCCGGTACTGCTTGTAAATTTTGAGCACAGATGCTATATATAAAGCAGGAACTGATCTGGAGAAGTCCTGTAGTCCTCAGTGTTGAGCTATTTCCTGGCTTTAAAACCGAATGGACTTCCTTTAACCTTCAGATACTAAATCTGCACGTCCCTCTTCTTTTCTTGGATGTGGTACAAATTGACTGACAGGGATGGGGTTTGTCCCCAGCCTATCAATCTGCAGTGTAAGACAGCTGTGTGCTGCAGACATAGCGCTCATCAAGCTCTTCCCAAGGAAAAATACCAAGGTGGGATGCTGAGGTCAGAGCCTCAGCACTGTCAGTTGCATTGCAGCAGCTGTATTTGTGCTGTGGCTGCCCTTCAGTGGAGGCTCTGGAAGTCTTACAGTCATCTATAAATATTCAGAAGTGAATGCTGCAGCAGGTAAGAGCCTCTAATTTAATTTTGATGGCTGCAAAAGACTGAGTTTTCCAACTATGATGGAAGGAAATGGTTCTCCTGCCAAAGCAGCTTTTCTTCTGGGTTCTAAATCCCAGTGTTAGGACCCCAGGTTAGGGAGCATCATCTAAGCCAAATCCTCTCAAGTAGCAACAAGAGGGGCACAGGCCATGCACTTCCACTCTGCTGAGCCCTCACAAATCTCATTCAAGATAATGGGTACTCAAGAGGTTTGGCACCTGGAGATTTAAACTGTTGCTATTTATATTCTGGCAACACATGGGATCCTGAACTTTGCTGAGGTTTTTATCCTGATAAGAGCTGCATCAACGCATGGTAAGTTTTTCCCTACCCCATAAGCTGCAAAAGCAAATAGGCAATAGATAAAAGGCACTGAGAACTGAGGTCATCTACCTGAAGCCAAACTGTTGTGTAGAACTGCTGTGCTTCTCACCAACTGCAGGAGGCTGCTTGCCCAGCTGCTCTCACAGTGATGCTTGGTCTGGCTTTGTCCTGCTGTTGATGTGGGTGTGAAGCTGCATTCAGTGAGTGATGCAAACAGAAGATCGAAGTGAAGTGCAGAGCGAAAGGATCTCCAGCTTATTTCCCATCTTCTATACAGTGGAGCTTAATTAACTGTCCCAGGTTAACCATCCAGGTCAGAAGTGGATGCAAAACAGATGAATTTCTGACAGCTCACTTCGTAGGAAACGCAGAATGCATTTGGGTGAAAGGAAATAAGGCTGAGATCAAGAAGCATCTCCTTTGCAGCCATGACGAGAAGACAGTGCTTGGAGACAGGGCATGAAAAGGAGCCTGGTGTGAACTAAAAGCTTCTAAAGAGAATCAGACTGAAAAAAAATTCTTGTCCTGCCTAAAGAAAGTGAACCTTGGCAGTGGCCTAATAGACCTTCAATTAATATTTATGGGCTGTCGCCCTCAGTGGGGAGATCTGTAGCACGGAGTGGGTTTGCAGTTCTGAGCAGTGGTTCTGGGCCACCATGCAGACAGAGCTGAAGTGCAGATTAAGATGATGGATGGCAGAACACAGTGGCCACGTGGAGACGCACAGAATGTAAAAGAGATCCAAAATACAAGCTGTGGGTGGTTTGCTAGCAAAGCAAGGAGTACTTTGAGTAATAGTTATCTACAGAACAATTTCTTATAACAAAGACAACACAGATGGAAGCCATAAGCTCGTATACTCATGCAGCTAGAGTAGGAAGCAACACAACTGAAGCAATAAGTGCATCCCTTTTGGCCCATTTGTGTTTCTGCCTGGAGTCATGCAGTCAGCATAGGCTTGCTAAACTGTTATGGGCTGCAGAGCCCTCACCCCACCATAAAGATGTCTTTGGAATCATTTCCCAGTCAATTATCCAAAGGCTGCCATGGCCAGACAAGAGTCAATAGGCCACGTTCCTGTAAAGCCAGGGGAAAATGTGCTGATAGAAAATAAGAGGTTAAGAAGAAAGGAGAAACATCTCCACGTCGTGCAATTTCCTATGCTCTCTATTTGATGATTCAGATGCCGTAGCATGATTTAGTATGAGTTGTGACTTCTCAAATTTAATGAAGTGAAACTCTCTTGGCCCACCGTGAGGTGTATGCAAGGATGAGAACCCAGTAATTTACAGCATTTGTGACCTTATTACAATGTACTTTTTGCTTGACTGATCTTCAGGCCTAACAAGAGCTGTTATCAAGGGCTCTACGGAATATTGGTTATTATTTATAATTGGATATGAAAGAATTTTATCTTTAAAAAAGGTATTTTACAATGTAATTTTCAATACTTTAATGTTAACTTACAGTAAAGAACAGCAAGATGCTTTTTGAGACTCTTATATTCGTTTCAGTGATGCTGATGAATGCTGCTCTTCATAGGGATAAACAAATAGAACACGCTTTGCTAGACTGCCTTCTAAAGAGAAGCTAATTGTTCAGCCAGCCAGCATGACAATGAACACCCTCCAGGGCACTGTTGACTTGTTCCTCACTCCGAAATAACCAGAAATGCTGCTTCCAAATTACTAATATCACCATCCCTATCTTGATACCAGTCAGGTGGATGCATAGCGTCAACTCCTGAAACCTCCTTAGAAAACATATTAATTCTGCCAATTTATTTATGGTATAATCTTATGGCTGCGTAATTACCTGGCACTAAGCCACCTGCTTACATTCCTATTTCCCTGGGACACACTTTAGGCTATGAAACACAGGTGATCCTTTGGCTGTAAGTTTGCATGGATCCCAACACTGAGGGTCTCAGCCTGCAGCTCTGGGGTTCCTCCTCCTTCCAGGAGTTGGGATATTTGCTTTGGTACAGTTCTTCAAACCTGAAACATTTCGTGGATTTATCTGCTTGAGCTAAAATTTTGCTGTAAGGATTTTGGCTTTACAGTCATATTAAGAGGCAGAAAGTCAGAGGGAAAAAAGGACAGAAGATTTTGCTATAGGCCAGACAGCATGTGAACACGCATTAGCGTTTCGAGTTGCTCCTCTCAGCATCACTTGGCATGACATTTATCTGAACTGGCTCTGAATCATCTCTAAATCAGTCAGAACACAGAATTCAGCACGGAGCCACAAGTCTCCATCAGGACAGAGACCCTGGGGTGGTACACACACCTCCCTGATTTTGTAAGCCCACTGAAGGGATTTATTTTGAAACCTAACGACACCAAATGATACCAGACATCTTTTGCTGGTGATTCCTAACAGTTCCAGCATCCATACAGGTGCTGACTGCTTGCCTGGTGGTGCTCATGAGGCCCAATTTATGGAGTTGAACTCCTAAAGTCCTATTACCCGAGTCTCAAATTTGCAGTTATGAAAATAAATTTACATTTATTTAACTTAAAACTGGCCTTAAATAAAGTCAGATAGATTTAAGTTTAAGACTCTGTGTCAGAGTCAGATGGCAAAAGCTATTTGAATTTAAATAGAAAACAGGTCTGCAATCTGCACTAAGCATCACAGTGCTCAACAGGAGGAGATCAGGGCACGCAGAAGCCATGTGAGAATAATGACTGATCTCAATGGAATGGAGGAAGCTCTGCACTGACCAACAGGAAGGGATGACCAAAGCTTTCACCCGATCCTTCCCTCATTTATTACTAATGTTGGCACTTTAGGATGCAACTAAAGCAAGAGAACAGCTGCACTTATCTTGTGAGGTGCAAAGGATGCCATCATCCAGTTCCAGGATCCGACTCAGAGCTTCCCTGTAGTCATATGCAGATAATAATGCTCCTCATATGTTGTAAAATACTTATAAAGTTTCACAGGATTGTATGAAATACTGTTACGTGTATTATTTTTTCAGAATAGACTGCAGTGAAGCAGCAAAAGCCTCTTTTAACAAGTGCTGTTTATTCATATTTAGTCCCAGATTACACCATCTGCATCACAAAAGAGTCTGCATCTGTTATTTCATTGTAGTCTTCACAGCTTATCATGACAAAACAACAAAAAGAACTGCCATTTTTAAAACTTATTCTTTGAACTTTTCTAATCTTTGCAACAGCAATTTAACAAACACTTTCATGTTTGCATCTCTTGAGTTGCCGTCATGCCTTTTATTAGGACTTTTTTTTTTTTTTAATGTTGGGTCACTTCGAGCTTTCATTTGCTCTGGGATTGCTCTGGGAAACCAAACTGTTGCTACTCAATCTCTTTGCAATGTTCCCTATAGTGCAGCCACTCAGAGAGCTATCAAAGCTCCAGCGGAGGGCTGATAAAATCAATCTGTTAAAATCACCCACGCAATTTATTCTTCCTCTTTTCTCTCTTTTTTAAATAAGAATGCCTGTTTATTATCCAGCCACCCAAACACAAAAAATAAATCCCCCCCCCCTCCCTTATACTGTATTACCACTTTGATAATGAAAGCCCTCTCGCTATATAGAATGTTTGCTTTTAGAGATTGAAAATTCATCTGTTATACTGGAAGTGCTCAAGCTGTGGAGCATATTGCAAAGACAGCTCACAAATAGCTGCAAATTTTTTCCCCCCCTCAGAAAAGCTTTCGGGGAGAAAGCTGCTGAAATGACAGAAATGCAGCTCCTGGTTATGGCAGCAGCTTGTGGCAGCTGACTGAGAAAGGGGAAAACAAACAGATAAGAGAAATAGGTCTCCAAGGCAGCTTTGCTTTAGGAATGGCTCTCGAGTGATGCTCCACAGTCCCCCCCACACCCCCCTGTTCCATTGCTCCTGCTGCTGTACAGCTCCAGGTGAATGCTGGAGGAGAACAGCATCTGTGCAGTTCAGTCCCTGAACTTCCCTGAAACTCCAGTTACTCCCAGCAGCCCTGGGTGTGAGGGTGCAGAAAGGTGGCCCTGCACAGACTGATGCTGTGTAAGAGCAGAGCTGCTGCAGAACTCCGCACTCAAATGCCACAGTTTACAAGTAGCCCTTTTCCCCTAATAGCCAGGCTTAAATTGGCTTAATTGTATGGGATACAGCCTTAGCAATTTCCTTTTGTGATTCACGGGATTAAAACATGTTTTCCCCCTGGCAGGCAACACTGCTTACCAGCCTCTCATCCCCAGCCCCTATTTTGCTTAGGCATTATTAACATTGCATTGTTTCCTTATCTCCATTAAACAAAAGGTGATTTGATACCAAGTGTTTAAAATATTATTGCTTTATGCCTCCCTGTCCATCAAAACTGCAGCACCAGCAGGAGCTAATTGTACACGGAGATCCGGTGCTGGTGTAAACAAAAAAGACAGCCAGCATTGCACTGATTCACCTTTAAATATTCAGACTTTTCTTTCCTTTATCTGCTCTTCTTAAACAATACAGGACAGCAGAGAGGTGGCTGAATGTCCTGTCCCGAGACTCCTACCTGCAGGGAAGGCGTGATAACAGAAGCGCTCTCTATCCTCTCCATCACAGAACAAATAGGTCAGACAGACAGCACTGGGGACATGACACAGCCTTGTTTGTGTGATATTAAAAGGAGACGAGCCATAATCAAAAGACGTGCATGCAAGGCATGGTGAGACAAGGAAGCAAGCTCTGCAGCTGCCTTACGGGCAGCACAGAAAGAAGGGGCCAGGCAGTCCAGGAGGAAAGGGAAAATCAATCTTCTGGTGTGACATGATGCTCCTTTGATCAAACTAATCTTTTCATACTCCTCTTTCCTTTTGTTGTAGCTGTGAACATCTTTTGCCTTTGGGGGAAAAAAATGAAGAGAGACAAATAGATAAATATACTGACATTTGAAATCAACCAAAGCATGAACTCGCTTAGGTGGAAATAGAAATCAGCAAACCCGAGTTTAACTCTGTACTGATTTGCCACTCTGTGCTTCTGAATGCTGTACTTATGGAACCATTTCGTGGTGACAGAGGAGGAACAGCAGCCTGTAGCACAGGGGTGAAGGAAGCAGTGCACAAGGGACTCTTTGCAGTGATTCTCATGTTGTTCCCTGAAGCACGTGAATAATTTCCAAGGAGGCCAAACTGAAGGCAGAATCTGCTGATCAACATGGACAATTGCTTTGTCTTTTCCAGAGAGAGCCATAAGTCAGATTTAGGCAAAGTGAATCACATTGCTAAGGCTCTGAAAAGACACATCTGTTTGATCACCTTTAAGAGGAACAATCACCTTAGAAGACATGCAATACAATTTTCAGAACTCCTAAAGCCTATCTTCAAAGATTTAAGTAACTACAACCCTAAATCTACTTAGTTTACATCATAAGCTCAAATCCTACTGAATGCATTCACAAATAAGGAACAATTAGTAAGACTCGTACATAAAAGGTGTATCATTGGGGCTACGTTAAAGATGGGAAGATCTCCAGAGGATGAGCTCATTAAATGAGAGGAATACTCTCCCATGGGAAGCTGCTGAGGTTCCTCCAAGAGAGAAAATTTGATTTAAAGGTGAACTGCAAAGGTTTTGCTGGAAATTAAAAACTCACTCATAAGATCCCGAGAGAGGAGAAAACAGACTGCAGACGTTGCTTAACTCTGGATTTCATTGTCTAAGAGACAACTGCCCATTTAAGGTGTTGAAAAATACAGCCCAGTTTTCTTGCTTCCACCACTGAAGTGGCATCAGACACGAATCTGAACGATGCTGCTAATGATTTGCCTCTTGGAAGCACCAGACCCCATAGAACCACGTGGAGAATAGTTTTACCATTTCTCATCCATGACCTGCTCATTACCTACACTGTGACACAGATCAATGCAAGCTCTATTTCCTCTTTTTTGTCAAAGTCCTGTCACAAAAAAAAGGAGCTAATACTCCATTTGTTGTATATTCCATGAGCTACAGTGTGGGAGAAGGGGCTGTGCTGACCTTTTCAGTATTCTGTATTGTGACTTGCTATAGTCACATTCCACTCATTTCACCATTTTACAGCTCCAATGAGACACATCGTGGGATGGAATGACCATCCCAATCAAAATACGAAATAATGAAAGGTCAGAATAGTAAAGCACCTTAGAATATTTCAGGAAATACATTGGGGCATTAAAATTCAGATGCATTCTTGGTGTCAGAATCTAATGAGAAAAGAAAATGGCAGCCTTTGGATTCATCCTTTGTAGGATCCAGGAATGAATTTTTGTTCATGCACACCTTTCTAAGACAAATATGACTCAAGCCTGAATGTATGAAAGCATGAATTCCTACTCTGTGATCTTGATGAGCTTTCTGTTCTTTCTTGTGGTTTTTTTTTTTGTTTTTTTTGCATAAGCTACATTAACAGACTTAAATTCAGAGTACAAAAAAGCAAACTAATGCCAAAAACTGTTATTGGAATAGTGAGGGTGGAGTCTGGCCACATCCTTCAGGCACAGTGCCTGTAACTATCAGTGCCTACAATTACACTGCCAACAACTGCGTATCACCTTTATGGACAGCATCACAACTGGATTTGGGCTCAGATGTTTTGTAAATCGATAAAAAGAGAACCGAACACGTGCTACAGAACTAATGCTAGAGCTCAAGGGGAGCTTATGAGCTGATGAATAAAAGAATCTTGGCAAATTAGACCATAAAGAGCAGTATTAACCAGGTTTTAGATATCTTCTTTGATAATCTGCATTAAAGACAACTGCAAGTTGTCCTTTACACCAATTTTCTTCCTAAAGCAATCCCAAAGTAGAGTAAATAAATAACGTAAATAACAAGGACTTTCTTTTCACTTCTCCAAACCTGCTGGTTATTCAAGTACTTCCATATGAAATTAATTTTTGGAATCTTTTTGCTGAGCAGTTTCAAATTTCTTATAATTCCTGCAAATTTAATTTCAGAATTGGGGATGTTGTTGATACCAGAATATCTTATTAGCAATAAAAGTATATTCCCTATAATTGAATAGCTTCTCAATTAACAACTTGGAGAGCCAGCAAAAGCAACCAATTCCATCTGATGCATCCACAGCAGGAGGCATTTGAATTACCAGTGAGTCAATTAGCATACTTCTACCCAAATGATAAATAAGTACATAAAATGTTCAAGAATGAAATAAGCAAATATTGGCTCCATGTAAAATGAACATGGGAGAGTTCAACAACATGGAGAAAAGTGTTTTTCAATATCCAATTTCTATTTGAAGGTAGATTGCAGATGAAAATGGGGAAGGCACCGGAGTTGTTCTGTAATATCTTGAAGCTGGGATCATACAAAGGATGCAGATTACAGAAGCAACAGAGAGGAAACAATCTTTCTTAGGTCAATCCCTGGTTGGTAGCAAAGGATCAGACCTTCTCAGTCTGAGTTAACCAACCATCTTGTCTCTATTTTACAACAGACCCTCACCACAGGAAATGCTGCCCTATAGAATTTGCACTTACATTAATAACATAACAGAGCTGTTTATGTACAAGGAGTGAAAATCAATTCTGAGATATCTGTGATTTGTTGGTACAGAACACTTCCATGATATTAACTCTTACTATTTGAAGAAATACATCTCTGTCGTTTTAAAAGTCAACTGTCATCCATTGGAACTAAATATGCATGGTATTTTCATGAGTGGTGTTTAATTGGCTAATTCTAATTGCAAATAAGAATCTTTTCCTTCTTGGAAAACAGGTTTAAGTTTGTGTAAGGTAATGAAGCAGGGGTCTGAAGATCAGTCATGGAACAAATTGCATTAAGTGAAATCAAGCAGTTGTCTGCTCTGATTCCTTTCCTGGAAAAGGCTTTCTACCAACCGGTCCCCATTGCTGATGGACCATTATTATGTTCTATGAAGAGACAAAAATTAAGCCATTAAGAAAAAATATTACAATCAACTTCCATTCATTCATCTCAAAACCCAATGCTACTCCATCCCAATTTTTAAGTCCCTTTCAATAAATAACATGGAAACAGAAATGGGAAGGTTGTTGCTATGTAACTTGCAGCATTGAAATGTATGAGGCACGGTGACCTTAGCCTCTGGAGATGATGTGCAAACCATTTATATGCACAGCTGTACAAATTGCCCGAGTTTAATGTTAAATTCCATGGAAAATCATCTCTGCTGTTCTGCTTTTGAGGAAAGGACAGGGTTTAAATATTTAATAGGCTTTCTTACTGTGCGAGCAGATTTGGCGTTACGTAAGCGAGCAGCACTGAGATGTCTTTCAAGGCTTTGACTTCTGGCACTTGACAAGCTCTCCTGTACAAGAGTGACAGTGAGAGAGGTCCATCCCATGGGCAGCAAAGGAGGTCCAGCAGCATCCCTTTGCTGTGTGCTTGTTGTAGGACAGCTTTCAGCAGTGCCCTCCTCCTGCAGCCCTGGTGGAATTCACCCTCCTTGCTATAACAGGCAATAAAGCAGTAATGAGGTCTTTGGTTTTACAGAACAGCTTCCAGAACTTCCTTGTGACATTCCAAGCATGCTGACAAGCTGAAGATCCTTTTCTCACTGTAGTTTGACAATTGCCAGAGCCAGACAGTGCAAACACATGGCAAACCCAGTGCTCATGATCACCAACACACAACGACTACAGATCTTATTGTGGTGCATGTTGCTGTTAAACCTTTCTAACTCCCCATAAGGGCGCCATAATCAGAGTAAGAATATGCAATCCTACTGAGCTCAAGTTGTTTCATGGCAGTTAAGTGCCTTTTTAACCTACATGACAGGCAAAACACCAGAGGAACACAGAGGCAAAGCAATCTGCATGGCATTCCATTGGCAGAGCTAGGAACAAGACCCAGCATCTCAGCTTCTGACTTGCACATCCAGTGATGCTCCATGAATGAGACAACTAATTTAGGGCTATAGGCACCAAACACAGCTCTTCATTGGAAGAAAAGGACTTCTATTACCAGTGCTGAAGAATATAATGTTATTTGAACAGTACAGACTTAATTCTTTTTTTTTTCAGGCACTAGGGATTTATATTGCTTATTTATTCTCTTTAGTCTGGACAGATGAATCATTTTTGGGAAAAAATTTAAATGATTCTATATTATTGGTTCTAATAGTGTAGTGAAAAGGAGTAGAGGGATTTCAACCAACATTGTTAGAAACTTAAGGGAATACACAGAGAAGCAAAGGGTTTAATTTTTTTCTTTTGTAATCACATATATTTGCTGGCTGTTGTACCTCAGGATTTGATAAGCCAACTCTTTTGAAGAATAGTGACTGCATTATGAGCAATAAGCTCAATTTTCAGCAGCCGATGGGCATTTAAGAATATACGTCTTGTTGATTCTTAGTGGGGTTTAAATGATCAGATCACACAAATGCTTTTGAAATTCCCACGCTTAAGCTCTTGAGCACCTCTATTACTGCTTAAGCTTTCATGAGCCAGTTTTTGGGGGCTTTTTTTTTTTTTTTTTTTTTTTGGACTGTATTTAGACTTCTAGAGAGATTCACTTATGGGGTTTTCTGAAGTTTTAAAATGCTTTAATATGTCTTGATCCAATGAGAACTAAATTCTAGAATGCCCTGAAAGCACTGCAGTTGCCCAGATGCATGGGTTTCTTTGTTTGTAAGCATAGGTGGCTTTCATTACATCTATCTGTGATTCTACTGTACTCTGGTTCTGTCTCTATGCAACCACCACAGCACATGGAAATGAGATCTACAATAAATCTGTATGTGAAAATAAGTGGTTAAAATGGACACTGAGGTCCCAGAGCAGAGAAATTTCCATGAGTACAAAAGTGTTCTCAATTTCAGTCACATACGGAGAGTATGTAAGCAAATCACAGCATCCTTAATGGGTTTTGCCTTTATAGCTTCCAAATCCTGGGTGATGTTAACCTTGTTATACAAAGTCTCTTACTTTTTCCATCAGAACTCCTTGTTTGATCCTTTTCAGCAAACGCACCAGATGTTGCAATTTGCACCTGTTTGGTTGGTGCTTGAAACGCTCCGTTATTGTTAGGTTAATGGAAGGAAAGATGCCTCTAGCATTGATGAATTTCATCAACTTCTCCCACCTACTAACTCTTCCAAGCTGGTTGCTACCATGGAACAGAAATCCATCAATGACACACAGTAGGGCACAGCGAAAGCAGTCGTTTTTGCTGTTTAATCAGTTCATACCCATGAAGTATTTTATTGGTACAATTGGAATCCATCATCTTAAGGCTCAGAAGATCCTTAACACTTGCACAAATGAAACCCCTCATTGAGCAGCAGCCACAGGTGAGAAATGGTCTTTTGACTGCAGCACCAGAGAGCAAAGGAGGAGCTTCTCACAATTGCTTCACTGCTTTGGAACGTGGGATGGTGCAGATAAATTGATTTTTATGTTTGTTTTTAATGTGCAAAGATGGTTGCCTTTCGGGAGGTGGGAGTGTTGCTCCAATGGCGTTTGCCTACATTGTAAAGAGATTAACAGGAGTGAGAAAGAAAATCAAATTTGCTGCTGGGTTCTGAATAGGAAGTGATCTATGAGTAAATTGAACAAGCTCGGATGCAGTAAATAGGCAATTAGCATTCATTTTGGCAAATCTGCACCTGTCAGAGCTGCAATGCTAAAAGAAGAAACAAAAGGGAAACGTTTCTGAAATGAGGTCAGGGACAAAGAGGACCCTTTGTGTGCTCCTCCCAGCATCTCCATCAGCCATCGCCAATTTATGGAGCCTTGCAGACGTACCTCTTAGTCAAAATCTAGGGAAGAGATTAAAATAGGATACAAATATGTGCACATCCTGCATCTGAACACCTGTGAGCGTTCCCTAAGATTGCACACTCTGACAATTGGCCAAAGTGGCACCAACCTGAGATCCCAGCAGTTCTGCTCCCTGAGAGGCTGAGTGATGGAACAGATGAACTTCTGCACGTGCTGCTGATCTCTCCCACAGCAGAGATGCTCAGGAAAGCCTGCCTCACTGCCTGCATGCATTACAAGTGCAAAACCTAATTATGACTGAAAGATGGCTGCCAGCAGCTCCTATAGACTTTGTTTCAGGTCTGAGTGACAACAAGGAGACTATTAACATCAGTGCTTCAGGGGGAGAACTGCTTGACAGGAATTCTCTAAGCTCCTCACCAGCAAATGATCATTTTATAAAATTATTTGTATTTTTTTCCCAGCTTCCTTAATAATAAATATATCTCAAGAAAGAGCAGAGTGTGGGCACAGGTAGAAGAACTGTGAGTTATTTCTGAGTTGATTTTTCAAGCTTTTCCTTCA
This sequence comes from Phasianus colchicus, assembly GCF_987193195.1. Taxonomy (NCBI): domain Eukaryota; kingdom Metazoa; phylum Chordata; class Aves; order Galliformes; family Phasianidae; genus Phasianus; species Phasianus colchicus. Next base: position 3,709,556 of record NC_143462.1, read on the forward strand.
GCATGCCAAAAAACTTTAGAAAAAGATCCGCTCTATTTTAAGTTGCATTTGCACAGTATGCACATTTAATGGCATACAGAAAGGCTGCAAGAGTTGGGCTTTGACTTTGCTTCTGTTGAGCTTAAGAAGAAAAATTCTATGCTGCATGGAATGCATGGCGACGCATGGCTTGAAAGTACAAAGCAAAGCTTTCATGATCTGATGCACGTGCAAAAAAGTTCACGATCAGATGCAACAAATGAAAGTGAGCACTTCCTAAAAGCTCATTTAGATCAAAAATCCCACTGAAAGGAGGAATTCTATGCACTTCATACAGGTTCCCTGGCAGGATGGTGAAGTTTCTCCTTGCTGTAGCACCCAGCCCCACCATCACCAATTCCACAACCACGAGGAACAAGGCAGAGCAAGAAGCCCAGTGCCTTCCCAGGGCTCCTTCCCCAACCTGGGCATTACATTAACAGTGAAAGGAAATCTTTTCTTGAAATAATGTGAATCATTCTGTCAAAGACTAGTATAACTACCAGTAATTTTCATATCAATTTAAGTGACATTCCACTTATTTTATGCAGTGCCATGTTGCTGTTCCACTTGACTGCATTCATTACATATGTCCTTAAAATTGAAAGCTTTTATCTCCCAGGATCTCGTTTCCTGTGGTTATATACTGCAGTATCTCTGTATCAGCTGCTTTAACTGTTTGTTTGCACTCAGTTCTCAGCTACCAAAGGCTTTCCCAAAAGGAATATGTCACGGACTCTAGAAACCTGCCTTCTTTTGGCAGCAGCAGTTTGTAGACACCTCTCCAGTCATTATCAGAGCTTTTTACAACTGCAGTATCTGTATATTTCCCAGCCACAAGTGTCGTGATTGGAGTCAGGCAGAAAAGACGAGAAATTAAATCCCAATTTCTTGCATTCTGCCCCAATTTCTCAGCTATGAGCCCACCTTTTTCAGCCCTTCTGCTGCACCATTCCCCCACCTCTTGCAGACAATTTAGTTACCAAGGTTACAGAGCAAGTCTGGAGGCTGAAATGGAATTAGAGCCTGTGACTACTGGATCGTACTTCAAGTCTAGTCTTAGCTTCTAGATCATGCAAGTGGCTTGCAAGTGGAAGCTTGATTAATACCATGTAGAAACTTAATTAACTGACAAGATCCATTTATTGGCTAGGCATCCAAGTGGCAGCATTTCCGCTTGCAAATCATTGGAAGTGTGAAAATCCGGCTGGTAAACTTTAAAGAAGAGATTAAAGCTGCAAAAAGCCATGAAAACGTTTCTCAGCTCACACTTTGTTCTGCCTGTACTCAGGGATGGGTCAGCCTGGTCTATTTCTGTGCTCAAATAGCCTCTCCCCCCTACACAATTAATGGGTGCCAGCAAAAGGAATTGCCTTGGGAACACCAATCTGATCAAAGTTTGCTTCTCTTCCTTATGACTTCTGCACACTGCTTACCAGCCAGTCCATAAACCATGGTGGTGTGAATTTGACCATGACAGTTAAAGTATTGGAGCTGGATGCACAAGAATTGAGAAAGCACCGAGCTGTTCAGGCAGCATCCCATGTGAACTGATGTGTCCTTTCTTCAAGTGAAAGCTGGGAGATGAGATGCATGTATGCAAAGGGCCACCGCCTTGAGCCAAGGTGATGTGTTAATTTGTCTAATGGCTTTCACATTTGGAATGCATTTCTGCATTTCTCCAGCCCTTTACAGCCAGAGCACAAATTGCAAAAAAATCTCTTAACCAGCAAAAGCCCAAATAAATAAGTTCCAGAACACTTAGCACAGGGAGATTTGAATCTAGCCTGGAAAGCTTTACATAAATTTAGTTTCATAGTGGGATACAAAGCAGGTTCACGTTACAGTTCATATCTCCCAAGCAGATACAGAAGTAAAGAACATACTGGACTTGGTTTGTTCAAACTTACATGTCGTCTCAATGGCATTTCTGAGAATATCAGCCAGATCTCCTGATCCACAGACAAGAGAATAGGAAAAACATTCACTCTTTTCTGTCATGCTTCACAGCAGTATAACTGTATTTCAGTCAGTAAAGTTTACTCTGAATTTCAGATGCTATAAGAGGGAAAAGATTAAAACTTGACTCTTGGCTGAAATAAATGAGTTTTCCCACATTGGGAGCTATTAAAAATTGAAATAAACTACCAACATCTCTTGATGTTTTTAGTCTAGATCAAGCTCCTTCCTGGGATCTATTACATCAAGGACAAGCTAGTGGGACTGCATAGCTGTATAAATACATGAAATATACTGGTTAATGTCATGTTAGAGAAACCAGATGATATAATCATTATAGATCTGGGTGACATAAAGAAAGGTTAATTTTTTTTTTCTGAAACAGACCTCAAGAGCAAGGACTGCATGTATGCCCTTCCCATAGTAGTATTAAGGAATGGGTATAGAAATTATTCTCACTCATTGTTCTCAAATGAATTGTTCATCCAAAAAATCTACATGCTTTTCCTGATAGGAAGCATAATGCTGAAGAGTCACCCAGCATCACTCTCCCAAAGTCTGTAAGGGACGAGACAGGCTGAGATGTCAGGGAGAGAGAACAAAATTAGCAAGCACACACAGAAGACAAACAGGAGATACTCATTATGAATTGCTAATGGCTTGTTTATTGCTGGACCTGTCACAGAAAACAAGAGTGAGTCTGCTAAGTCAATCATTTATTCCAGGTCACAGAATTAATTAGAACAATAGTTTAACAATAGTGAGGAAATGAAAATTCTTGAATGTGATGCCAGTGGCAGTTTATATAGAGAGCTCAGCAATAAATAAGAAACAAGAATACTCTGCAAGTAGCAAGTAGGCAAAAGACCATTGGCAAGTTGTCCTTTAGTAAGAAACATGAGAATTCAGAGTAACTGTAGCTTGGTAATAATACTCTTGGTATACTCTTGGTAATAATAGATTGGGTTTTGGCTTGCATTATCAAAGGAGCTGGCAGCAGGATTTGGGCATCTTTCCCACCTGGAATTCCCCAGACTGAAGAGATGACTGAGGATGCTGCCCTTCTCAGCTGCCTCTGCTGCCCTCCTGCCTGCAGCTGAGCTGAAGCTGCCGTGTGCTCTGCTATGGGTGCAGCATGAACAGCCCCACACACCGCTCTCTGCCCCCAGCCTGGCTCCCATTCCTCCCAGTGTAAGGGGCAGGGCAGCCAGGGCAGCTGGATGGAAGCATCAATCATAGCCATTGGCTGCAGAGGTGGGATGTCAGAGCCTTACACAAAGTGCATTCCAGCTCCCTTCTGAGTCCCGTTATGATTTAAATCCCCATTCCTAACCCTTACAATCTGTTACCAGCCTTTAAGCCCTAACTGTCCTCTGCTGATTTGCTTCCTGCAAGGCAGCTTCTTTTTCAGAAATTCTAACTTGATCTTGGGATCCAGTCTGACAAAACTGATACGTTTTCCTGAAAAGCACTGGTCTCCATACAACATTGCAGGCAAAAATGTGTGTTGCCAAAAAAGCCTTGGCCAGAGCTACATCTCTGAATCAAGCAAATAAGCTCCTAAGCGTCACTTAGGGCTTAAGTTACAGACTCTGTAACTCAGTTTATTTCAAGTAATTTATTTTCAGAAGTAGAAATAGACCCCCAGTGTTTGGATAGTTGAAGGGGGAATTTATCTTAGAAACTGTCAAAATTTATCCCTTCTCCTCGACTTCAACTCGGAAAGCAAATATTTACTTGGAAGCGATCAGCCTCAGTAGAGACAGGATTTGCTTTCCGACTTGTTTCCCATCACTGAATTTCCAAGAGAGGAAGGAGTAGGGACAAATGTGCAGACAAATGCAGTAAGTTGGTGGCAGGATGGGAGAATGGCCCTGTAAAAGGAGACAGACTCCAGGAGGTATCAGAAATCTGTTTTGCCTGTAATTGGATCTCCGTCAAACTTCACACTGACGATGTTGGTAAGTGAAACATGCACCTGGGATTCACACTCCTTAAGAGGTCTGAGCCATCTGTGCTTTCTACCTCTGAAGGCTCATTGAGAGCAGAACTGATCCCACAGGGAGCCGGCCAGGCTGCCCTGATGCTCTGCACAGCACTGCACACCTGCACACAGGGCAGGTTTCTGAAGATGAGCCTCAGCCAAGCAGCTGGTTTCATCTTGGACCTCTGGATATAAAGCTGACCTTCCATCACCTCTTCAGCGTGCATTTCAAGTGAGGTTAAAAAATACTGCATGATCTTATACCATAATTGCTTCGGCGTTGTCTACACAACAACAGAAGTCAACTGAGAGCAGGATTTAGAGACCTTGCAGCAATATTAGGCTGATTTAAAAGAACAGCAAACATTCAGGTAGTGCTAGTTACTATTTTATAGTGTAAAACCATCAGAGCATCGAAAGCATGACATTCATACACAACATCCTGTATATCACTGTTTATCTACAAGTCACTTGTGTATATATCTGCATAACATCCTTTGAGTAATTTGTATGGATAAAGCGTGCATGTTATATGCTTGATCAAAAGGTTAACCTATACACACACCTGGTGAATTGTATTTTTATGCCAGATGCATCCTTCCCTTTGACACAAAGCTTTGGGCTGCCTGCAACGTGCAGCATTCAAAGCTTTAGCCACTGCATGTCTGAATTGTCAGGATGATTAACAATAGGTATTTGAAAAGAAAACGGTCGGTAGTTAAGATCCATTCTTGGAATATGATTTATGGAGGTTTTTTATGACAGCCATGAATTTGATACGAAACCAGCACACATTCAGAAAACTGAAACAAGTGGGAGTTCCACCAGGCAGATTGATTTTCCTACAAGATTCTGTCCTTTGTATTTTGCAAAGTTGGTTAAAGTCGATAAAGGATAAAGAATACCATGCTCCTAAACATGAGGGGCATGATAAGAGGACCCCCCCCCCCCAGCTATTACAGGTCAGCCTATTTCTACTGAAGCACAATAAGTGATGATTCACAACGCTGAGCAGAGATCTGTACTCAGGCATGTGAGGTTCATACTGAAAAGAAATCAGGGAATTGCTTCTGGAAAGGACATCCAGCTCCACCTCCTCTATCCCATTTCTGGGCTGCTCCAAGTCCTGCAAAACATGGCAGATATCTACAAGGTTGGAGTCTTCCAGATCCCTTAGAATTTCTTCTACAGGTGACACGTAAGTCAAAAAATGTTTATAACATCTTGGATGCACTCATTAGCAAGAGAAGGTAATCAAGATATGGTTGGTGTACTTGTCAAAAGAGTTCTGTTATTTACTCTTCAGAGAGCAGCAAGTACAGTTTGCAGCGAGAAATCCAACACTGCCAGGGATAGAATATAAATAATATAAAGGCACCCCTATGCCTGTTCTATTTAAAGAGAAATCTGAAACACAGAAGTGCATATGCTTTTATATGTCAGCTCTGTGAGCATTTCTTGGCTACTTTTTTTCTTAATTAGCAGCAAATGTTTGGCTCTTAACAAAAAAAAAAAAAAAAGCAACAAAGGTGGAAATAAATACGAGGCATTACTTTCAGAGCAATGTATGTAAATGTAGGACAAGTGGCAAATATTATCCTGCCAAAGCATGTGTATTCTATTCCCAAAGAGCACCTTGCAGAGCCACTGCAAGCAGGGCCATGCATCCTCCCAGCCCCTTCCATGGCTGCCTGCAGGTCAAGCTCAGAGGTGCTAACATCAGAACTGATGGATCACTGGGTGAGACAAGAAACAGAAGGACAGGCACCTGTGCTCCTCTGGTTTATGCTCCCCAGTTTCATACAGAAATGGCACGTTCCTGCTATAATCCTCTTGCTCCTATCGATCTTTTCTTTTTACCTCTTCCTGCTTTCACATACTATTGCAAGTCTGTCATCCTGCATGCAGCAAGGCAATCATAAACACAGCCTTCTGCAATCTGGAGCTGGTTTGAACTTGCCAGTCTCCACTGCACTGTGTGCCTCTGTGTAATAAGGAGTAAGATGGAACCGTATCCTCCCTCCCACTTCCTCTCACCTTTTTGGTTTAGAAAAAGCAGATATCCATGAGCATTAAGAACCGAAGCTGCTGCTCTTTGTTTTGTTTTAGAAAAGGGCTATTGAGTCAGTAACTTTTGCTTAGACAAGAGGGGAAAAAGCCCTCTCCAGGTAAGGGTAATAGAAGCTGTTACAATCCAAGATTTGCTGTGTGTGTGTGTAAATACTCCAATTTCTTTTGCCTCATTTTTTTCAGACTCAGAACATGCACTGTTAATGGCGACTGTCCCAAAAGCAAACAAAGCAGCCTATTCTGACTCTAAGCCTCATCCAGCTCTTCACTTGCTGGGCAGTAACTAGTTCACATTCACGGCTTGACCGTCTGTTTATTAATTCTGATTAAATTAAACAGATGAGTCTAACAAATAATCTTTTAGCTCCATCCTTTCTGATGATTTTCCAACACAATTACAAATACAGACACCAAACCAAATACGTTACAGCAGAAAGATCCTATCTCAGTTCTTTTCCTCTCCAGCCACAGAACCAGCAAAAGAAGAGACCAGTGATGCCAAAGCAAAATTCAAGCTAACATGGAGAGCAGTGTGAGGACACTCTTTATGCAGATGATTGAAGCTAGCATTGCTTTCTCACCTCCAATGCAACGTCATGACCTAAGGACCCCTAGGAGCACCCAGGGTGGATGCACAAACAGCAAGCACGTACCAGAGGTCAGAGACACTCAGAACAGACCTCTGTACCTGCTTCACACCTTCAGAGTTCTGATTTCTATTGATTGCTGAAGAGAAGTTAGGATATCTCACTGATGGAGCGAACGCTGCGAGATGTTTCTACATGTAGCTTCACTTCTTACCCATTATCTTTTATTGCACATTCCTGCTTTTGATTCTACTTGTCGAAAGCACTGGGATATCAGGCATGTCATTTACACCCCAACGCAGGGTGCAAGGGAAGCAGTAATGAAAGGACTGTGTTTCTTGCAAATGCTGCTCCCCAGCTGAGAATAACTCAGAAGGCAACAGTTGTTGGGGAGACTTTCCTAGTTTTTATTTTGTTAAACATTTCAAAAGGAATGAATGAAGAAACCTCTGTGCTTCAAACCCTGGGAGATCTAAGGAAATGGGTTGATGCAATTGGTTAAAACAGCTGTGAAAACATTTACTCTTCTTCACATTTACGTTCTCTCAATTCTTTGTTCCCTTCTGTCCCGAAGTATTGTTGTGAAGGATTTTTGTGGTTGTGTTTGAGCAAGGGAGCCCAATCTACTCATCTTCAATTGCCACATTTGGAAGCACAGTTCTAAACAACTCAAATCTCTATTCATTCCCTCCCACCTCCCCCCAAAAAAGAAATCTGTTCATTTAGAGGGCAAATATTGCAGAGCAGGTGGAAAATGATGAATCGGGGTGAGAAACAACTTGCTCAAAGTCACAAAGTGGCTGAAGGGGGAAAAGCAACTGCCATTCCTACTGCCTGAACATGAGCACGGTGACAAGAAGTGAAAATTATCTTTTGGAGCACATCTGAATTTGGTAAAAAAAAAAAAAAAAAAAAAAGTCAGAGGTAGACAAGGCAGCATTTCAGCCAGAAGCTTTCTGGATACTCCAAAGCAGCACTGTGCTTAACTTAGTTCCTCCCATTCACAGCATCCCAACCCACATCTCTGCAAAACACGGATCTTTCACAATACAACTGTTGGAACTGCATGGATGTTTCTTTGAACACACTGCCAGGTGTTCAGTTGGCTGAATGTTTTTGCTTTTGCAGGCAGAGACCAAAGCACGTCGTGTCTCAGTGCTTTACCCCAGATCACCCAAGAAGTCATTCAGGTTTTCTTTTTCACTCCATTCTCCTCCATATTTTTGCTCGATGTGATAAATGCAGCTACCTTGGTGGTTTTGACCCCAGTTCTCTTCTCTGCAGTTGTTTCATCTCTCTCTCTCTCTCTCCATCCTTTATTGCTTAGTACTGAAATATATTGCACATTATCTGGTTTGCTTTCTTTTCCCTCTCCTGCTTTCCATTTTCCTGCCCCCTCCTCGCCATCCTTTTCTTCCTGAACCTGTCATGTCTGCATCAAGAGTGCAATTGGAAAGGGGATCTCAGAGGAGCTACCTGTCAGATCTGTCTACTTGGAGATCAGCTCTGCTGCTTAAATGTGGAAAGGAATGATTCCTGGGAGGAAAAATTGCTATATTGCTGTTAAGCATAGGAACTTCATCCAGCTGGTGGATATGACAGAGATCTATCAAAATAAATAAGAAATAAATATTAAGCCATCAAACCTTACTAGACCACTTGGGTAGCAAGGAAAAATAAGGCTGAGAATATAAAGGAGATTTATTTTTGAACAGGCAGAGCATCTATGTGCAGAAAAGCCCAAGAGAATTTTCACTGATTGGTCCTGAAATACCTGCATGTTCTTAAAGCATCTCCAGGTAAAAGGCATGTAGAAATTAATACGCATTTTAACTGTAGCCCAAATATAATTACAGTTTTAAGTCATTAAGTGATAGAAATGGATATCAACATTACACCCTGGAGCATCTAGAAAAATGGTCTGCATTTGCTGTCATTTAAATGTACAATCTTGATGAGTGATGGCTTACTGCCTTGTTTATACACAGCAGCCTAACCATATCTCTGCAATTACTACGTGTTTTAATTCCCATTAGAGAGATCAGCTTTGCTGTAGGCACATTTTAATCTGTATTCTGGAAAAAGACCTACTGGTAGCTCTAGAGAAGATCCATTACATCCACGGCATTTTACAAAGGAATCTTAGAGGTGAACTTAAGAATGAACACTAGTAACTTCCCAACAAGTATCCTCTAGTTCTGTTCAAAATTTAATCACTGATTTTACTCAATCTCAATTTTCCTTCTGTGTCACAACACACGATCCTGCCCACATGCTCTAGGTTTGTAGACCTGCACAAGAGAACATTTTTGCTGAGGTAGAGATGCTGTAGATGTTCATCTGCAGTGCCTCTGCCTTTAGAAGCAAGCCAAGCATCCAGACAGATGGAAAAGAAACGAGCATTTGATCCTTCAAGTGAAAAAAGTATCATTTCCTGCACCAACATTGTAGAACAAAACAAAAGAAACAACCAGAAATTCAACTACCAGTAAGACAAAACCATGCTGGAGAGAAGGAAGAACAGAAAAAAAAGAACCTTTTTGGTCAGTAAACAAACCTAGAGAGAATAGGTTTTCAGTGTGTTGACAATGTTCTGGCAGTTCATTAATCCTAGCAAAATCTCTCCAAAGTTACTGATGCATGGATTCCATTTTCAAATTTCTCATTAGTTCCTCTTTATGGATTAAATGCTGATGTTCACGAATGAATGCACACAGCTTCAGCTGATGGATGTAATTGGGTTGTAATGGATTTTAGCTGCTGTTCCTTCTGATCTAGCCAATTTGAAATGCAGTATCAATGTATTCTCTCCATCTCTCTGTAGGGAATGAGAAATTGAAACCTACAAGATGAAATTTATCAACTTCCATAAAGTCCGCTTCAACCATCATAAAACTGTTAAACTTCTCATTATCATTCTACCACAGTGATTTCCCAAACTCAGGCCAGGCAGTCAAAATATTAAAGTGCATTTGAAATAAGTAGATTTGATCCTTCAATAGTCTGCATGTCCTCAACATTGATCTGGATGCTGTAAATATTACCAACCCAGGATGACATAAACACAGCAAAAGCTTAACAGCAGGAACATAAAGTGACATGAAAGGATTTAAAGGTTGCAGAACCTTCTTCCAATTTTTAACGTGTCTGTGTCTCAATAGATAAATAGATGATTTGCCATCAATAAAGGCCAATGGCCACACAGCTTCACTCTCTCCCACCAAAACCAGCATCCCTCAGTTTCACCCAGGCTTGGCTAACCAGAGGAATACAGAACACCAGCCTACACACTGTAACTGAACTCAGGACTTCTAAAGGTTCCCATGGGGCAAAGAGAAAACACGAGCATTTATTTCTTTATTTTACAAAAATTGAAGGGAATTGACGTTCTAAAGTGGGAAAGAACCCACAATGGACTGAGATTTTGTCGTGTTTTTGTTTCTGATATTCTGAAGATTTCAACACCACCTGTTAGTGTTCCTTATGAGTGTGGCAGAAGTGTGATGACAGTGAAAAGACCCTCATGCAGTCCACCTGGTAAGCTAAGTTAAATGGCTTAGAAAACTGTCTGTACCTCAAGATGATACCAATGAACTCCGTTCCTAAACAGGATGTTATCCAAGCATAAGTGTCAGGTTTGAAATTTATCTAAAACAAGGAAATTTCATCAGCACTGGTGGGTTCTGCAGTGCTACAACCAAAGTTGTGTAAGCAGGCGACCACTTCCTCGACTGCTATTTGAACACACAAAGGCCTTTTCTCATTTATTATCACTAATACTTTATCTCTTCCAGAGACTGCTATATATGCTCTTAATTAAATGATTGCAGTCCTTCTGTAGATTATGCATAAATCTTCATTTGTTTTCTTTATTAGCATTCGATCTGGTTTTGTTAATTGCATAAATGTTCCCCTTAGGCAGAAAAGCAATATACTTCAAATGAAGCAGGGCTTTTTGTTAAGGATAGTCAATTTGATTAACATCACTGTCAACTTGATGAATGAAAATTCTCTCAAACGGGTTGCCCAATACCTTGAAATTGTCACTGGAATATTCATGTCATTAGGACACAAATGAAAAATTCAATTTGGAATCATGTCAGCCTGCCCAAAAATTCCCTTAATTCAGGAAGATGTAGATGCTTTGTCTTCAGTGCTTTTTAATCAAGATCTCAGGCATGTTTATTTTCCCATCTGAAACACAAGTCTTAATATTTGTTCTTCACTTTACCATATTGCTTTGCCTCAGTTTCCATTTAATTGCTGTCACGACTGAAGAACGCAGAGGCCCCAGATTTTAAGGTTTTATGTGGATTCTCCTGCTCCAACCAGCAATACATATTATAGGCAGGAAGAAAACAATCAAGCCATCATCAAACCCTTACCCCTCCCCTCTTCAACTCTTCCATTCCCTTGGAATTTCTTTTGCTCCCTTTCTCCCCCTTAGATACAGCTGTTGTTTTTTTCAAAGGAAACATTCCAAGTGAGGTCAGCATGCACTTCGATAAAGAAGCATCAGAAAGGTGATGAACAGACCACACTCAGGGCAGAGAATGGCTCCCAGCAGCTGTAGAAAGCTCATCTAAGCGTTCAACTGTTACCATTTCATAAGAGCTCAGACAGGACTGAGACAAAAGTAGGCACGGGGCACGAGGTGACAATTCTTGCCCTTTTCCAGAGTAAGAACGCATTGCTTTCAGTGAGACTACATATCATTAACCACCCATGGAAGAGAGATTCCTCCCTATTTCTTCCTCTTGTCTTTTTAATTATCTCCCAGTCAGTGATACGCCATCATTTTACACAATGCGTGCTCATTAGAAATGCATTTACACTTACGTCTTGATTTATCAGCTCTTCCCCTCATTTCCATCCTCTAGATTAATATGACTTGTTATTGAGTGTGTTGGACAAGTTCAGAAAATCCTGCATGTGATGACAATATTAGTTAACACCAAAGAGTCTACTGAAGGGTATGGATGTACGTGTTTGGTACACACACCTCCATGCATGTGCAGCACAGTGCAGTCCTAGGCAACAGATCAACCTTAAATAGTATCTTAATGAAACCTATAGACAACAGGACTTCCTCCAAGCCTCCTAATTTACTAATTCAGTGGCTGTTTGGCGAGTTCTCCCAAGTTGCAGCCTGACATCACATTGCACTTTAAGACAGCGAAGAGGCCTCTATCACAAAGTAGATGTTTTTATTCCCCAAATCCCTGTAAATTTAAGTAGAAATTTAATAGAGCATGATAGGGAAGAATTTTCCTTTTCATAGGATAATCTGCAAGACTTTTTTATATTCTGAGATGATGGACATTTCTCATAATATAACCACAACAGAACCTTCTAATACCACGAAGTTTCAAACCCCTAGGGGTAGATTCAGACTACTGGATTTATATGTATGTATATAATGCTCCTTTTGGCTGTTGACTTTGTTTTGATGTGGGCTCTGCAGACATGGCTTCGTGTACACTTTGCTCTCCAAACATAGCAATGCTTCAGTGGAGAATGGAGGGAGGGAGCTTTTAGAAATTAATACCAGAGCAGGGGAGTGGGGAAGATGAACAACAGCAGAGAAATGGGCGTTATGTGAAACTGCCAGGACCTCCACAACCCCCAGCACTGGCAGCCTCCTTGCACCCTGCACTAAACATTTGGTCTGACAAAGGTATACACAGCCCTGAAATCAATTGACAGAGCAGGAAAGAACAGTATTAGGCATCTGCAACCTCCAGACACTCTGCAGCGACAAGATTTGTTGGAGGGCAGAAATGACAGCTATATAACAACAGTATCTTATTGATACGGGCTTCCTGAGCAGTGATGGAAGAAAGGGTGAATGCTTCTGACAGCAAGTGACTGCAGTGTATGTTAGAGGCTCGATGGAGCAAGCGAGGCTACAAATGAAGCGGTACAGGAAGAGAAATGGACATGGCACGTGGCAGATAAAGATGTAAGTAGGTCAAGCATCACTATCTCAGGACGGTAGTGACATTTTGGCCCACACATCAAAGCACAAATCATTTGTTATTCTTTTGTTTAAGCACATTAAACACACTGGCTGGCTACTAGCAAAGCCCTTGAATAAAGATCATGCGGAATTCGGCAATGGAATCTTCGTATTTGTTCTACAAGGTTAATTATATCTTCATCAAGGTGGCTGTGTAATAACATTCACCTGACTGCAAGGGTGTCAGAAGACTGTAGTAAGCTACAACTGCTTATCAAGAATATTTTGGCTTTGTTCAAAAGAGATGAAAAACAGACATCATAGCAAGTAGCATTAAAAACAAGAAGTGCACTTCTAGGCACCTTCCCACAAAATACACAAAGAGAAGACCTTAATAAGCAAATTAAGAAATGCAATTAATGCACGGAATCATTAGATACACAGGCATTAACTAAAGGTGGCTGTTCATGCAGCCAGTGAGAGCTTGCAGCAATAATTGCAGTTATGTCAGATCAAACCAGAATGCTGATAGTGTAAATATGTTCTAAATCATACCTACCTCACAAGTTCAGTTCTGGTTTTCAACCTTTGCTTGAGGTCAGAGCATGAGTAATAAACACAAATCTGTCTCAATGCAGTCACTGAGAATGACTTAAAGGAGACATGACTGTAACAGACCAGGAAAAACTGTTTGCTTTTCAAAATACGTCCCACATTTCAACTCTTATATTGCTCCAAATATCACCAAAGCAATAGATAAATGAAGCAGAATTCAAAATACATGGACAAATATTATTACTTCACAGCTTCTACATCAAAAGCCACTTTTCAGAGATGCTTAATTCTTTTGGAGCCCAAACCTTATGCATCTGGAGGTACTGATTTAATTCTAAAGAGATAAAACACCTTTCTAGGCAGCAACACTGAAAAAAGTAATATGAATCAATCGAGAATAATTTTTCCACATGTCAAAACAGTTTTGAATTCCGTACAGTCCCAGATTTTCTTTTCCAAATGGATTATTCTTCTCAATGCAGTTAAAGCCAAACTGGCTGTTTTTTTCTCAAATAAAATGCTTACAATAACCAATGGCAGAATTATTAATTCTAGAGCCTATTATCTTCACTAATTAGCAAATTAAAGGGAATCAACTAGAAGACGATCAATTTAACACAAAGAAACATACCTGTTACTTGGTGATAAATATTTAAGAGGTAAAGTAGATAGATGCTTAAATGGCCTGGACACATCTGATTTCAAGGCAAATGGATTTTATGCACAACAATGGAGGTATAACATCCCAACACCAAGTGGGCTGTGTCAGTAAGTGTGAAGTTTATGATGTTATGGCATCATATATCAGCATGCCCTACATAAGAAAATAATTCTGCTTCAAGGATCACTCAGCTTCCTCTCACTGAGCTAAAGGAAACCAAGGAAGATGGAACCTTACCTTTCCAGGTGTCTTCTTGCTGTCTTCTGTCTCATCACAGTTTTTTCTGGGAGCATATAGTAGGCTCAGTTAGCAAAGCCATTCTTTGTCCCACAGGTCTTCGAGTCACTCTGCTGCTGATAGAGGTCTGCAATTCATAAAATGAGGTAGTCTGAATTCCCAGATGCACACAAAGATTGCCATGCTGGACATTACATTGAATGCTTTTGAGTCACACACAAAAGTGGAAAGTGCAGAGGAAGTTTTCCATATTTGTTTGAAACATATCCAGAAAACAGAAGCTATGTAATCTTGAAGTTTATATATTTTCTACCAACACCAGAATGGAAATTCTAGGCAGCTCGCTTTTAGCTGAGTAAAGCCAGACCACAAGGCTGGGTGCTCAGCTGCTGTAAATCCACAGGCTTCCCTCACATCAGAGAAGCTTTGCTTATTCAAACATCAAGCAATGATGTGGCCTTGGGTTTCTTCTCAAAGTTATATCATCATTGCAAGCCATTCATACTGATTTGCAGAGCTCCAGATGACAGATGTAATGATGAATCATACTTCATTATATAGAAAAGTCCAAGTACTTTGAAGGTCACATTAAGCTCAGCTCCTTAACAAGGTTATTTTGACATTAGCATATGCAAGTGTCACAAAACATTGGTAAAAACCATTGGATTAACGATGGCATCAACAGCATTAAACAATTCTGCTTGCTGGCCATACTCTTCTCAGTGCCTTATAATTTGCTCAGGGAGACAGAAATGGAAATCCAAAGCACTACTGACTTGAACCAACCATAGAACTTACACCAGCTCCCTTTAATCAATGGATACATTTTCAAAACACTGTTTTGTTTCATAATGAATACACATGGCATTCAAACAACTCAGTCCTTTCTCTACCAAAGCCTCAAATCATCAGACTATAGGAATTAAACTTTATAAAAGTCTCTGCCTTCATTGAATTCCTTCTGTCGTTGCCCCACGTGCAAAATTGGCAGTCCTTCATCCAGCAAAGCTAACTGCAGGGAGGAACTGGAACTATGACAGCAAAGCTTTTATCAGCTGAAGTTGAAATAGAGACTGAAGTCATTCCAAAAGCAGATTGCTCAGAATTTAAAGGACATGGACAACCTTTGTCCATTAAAATTCAGTCACTGTTATCAGTAAGTAGTAATAACAATGCGTACAAGAAATAATGTCAGGAAAGAGACATCTTTCTGCTATTACCTAAGGTGTCATTATAGCCACCATAGTTAAATTAATGAAAGCAAGCATTTTGCCTTCCTATTCAAATAGTGTGAGTTACAGGTCCAAAATGGAACCATTGTCTATTTTTTAACAGCCACAGAATTAAAGCAGTTTTACTCAAAGTTGGTTATTCAGCCGAAGTTGATTGGAGAATGATCTCATTGTAGGCTGAGATTTACAGTGGAGCTGCACACAGTCACGGAGGAATTGATGACTTCACTGAATTAAGGACATCAATTTTCCTGCGCTCAGAGAACTCCAAATCCTCTCCTCCTCCTTTCTAAACTGGGCTCCATCTTTCAGAACAAAATATGCATAACTGCTGTAGACATCACACTAAACTGACAATCAAGCCCCTCTAAATTAGCGCTGCTTTTATTATACACCAGCATCTTTCTTGCATTCAGCCACCAATGAACTCTACTGACCCATGGAAGAAATGGGCACATCATTTGATTCTATGATTTTTGAACATTTGCTTCGCAGTGCCAGTAAAACTATTTAATGCACAAACCATAGTTTTTCTACCTCTTATATACTTCTGAAAGCTTTTCCTTTCATATCATTGCAAAAGGAAACCCTTTCCAGCTGTAGTGCCAGTCTTTTTAAAAACAAACGCTCAGCATTACAAATTCGACGCTGTTTAAGGATCCTTCATAGACTGGTGCCTTTGAGGAAGCAGCTTTGGTTAGTTGGCAAGACACTCCATTGGAAAAAGAATTTGAAATTTCTGCTTTACATCCCCCTTGATGCATGCTGATTAGAAGGCAGCAGGCTGACAGCACAGCTCTGATTCAGTCCGTATGCAAGATTAAGGATGAGATTTCTCAAAGATGAATGGGATTCTGTTTATCAGCTCAGGATCTCAGCCTCCTTGTTGCCCCCATTGCCCACAACACCCAGAATAGGGCACATCTTGTGGTCTCGTTTGTTTGAGGCAGTGGAAGACCCCAGTTATCCCTTTCAGATAGGGAAAAATTAAAGCAGTTTCACTTTGATGTGTTTGTGTACATGAGGGCTCTCCTCCTTAAACAAAGTATTCAGGCCTAAATGAACTGCTTTACCTTTTCATTACAGCTCTCAAACAAGAAGGTAAACCTTGAGGAACTGCAGTCTCTCAGTGGTTTGGCTCCTTGGGAGTAAAAATTGATCCAAAATAACATCTCTAAAGGATGAATTAATTTGACAATTACTTTCTTTTAAGTCGGATTAAAGGTTGAATGAATTGCTGGAGGATGAGTTCATGTCCAGGGTGGCACTGGATGAATTTTTCATTAATTTACCTTGGAAGAAAAAAAAAAAAAAAAAAAAAGTAGACCGTGAAGAAAAGACAGCTTGCTCCAAAAATCATTATTTTTATCTACGCAAAATAACTTTCTGCCATTTCTTTCCAATTGTGGCTTTAAGATGTTAAGAATCAAATTACAGAAAGAATTACTGTGACTGTATTAAGGCCATTTCAGCTCACTGACACACTGGGGTCCACTCAATAGCATTGTGCTGCCAGACCACTCAGTGCATGCAGCTGCTTTAGACTCCCACAGCCTTGTTAAATGGAAAGGGCCAGATCCTGCCTTGGATCGAGCCATTGTGCCCATGCTGATGTATGCTATTTAACGGGGTGGATTTTATGCACAGCGAGACATTTGGGAAAATCAAAAAGAGCTTGAAAAGTGAGTTTAACTCTTAGGTGTAGTTCTGTTTTGCAAATAAGTGGCACTGTGACCACTGAAGTAAGGGTAATTTCTTTTCACCTAAATGAAATGGAAGGGTTAATAACAAGTCGTGACCACTTGCTATACTTCTAATCTGTGCTCTTGCTTTCTTCACAGTAGTTAGAACAGAGCAGCATCCTGAATATATTGGAACTTCTCTATTGCTAGTATGAATCCAAACACTGCCAAAAATCCGAATTTATCAGTCTGTCTGCTTCGAATTTGTTCCCAAAGACACTGAAGACTAAATGGCATCGTTAGGAGGAGGTTAGTTTTTCTGCAGCAAGTTCATAGAAAACAATGGCTAACATCTGAGAGCTCACGCCTGCTTTTATTACCTTATTTTTCCTGCTTGGCGCAGAACTTTCCCAAAGGCTCTGACTCATGATCTCACGATGGCAGCTCTGTTGTGCCCACCTGCCCTCTTCTGCTTTAGGTTACTGGCATCCTAACAGGGAAAGCTGCAAGGAACTCTGCTCCCTCCTTTGTTACTGCAGTTGATAGCCCAGCATAATCCTGCAGAATACTTCAATATCTCAGGCTGTGATCTGCAGAAGAGAGAATCATGCCCCGAAATACCTCACCTGAGAAAAGAAGATTCTTTAGGAAGCCCTCCAGTTTGTACCTTACATAAATCATACATCACCTCCTAACCTAGCATGCCACAGCAGCGCTTTAGCCACACCACTCCTTTAAATACTTGCTGGATAATAAACGTTTAGAGACTGAATTTGTAATGGAGCAACATAAGATGTCGAATGCAGCTGGGTCCACAAAACAGAGTTCCTATAACATGGTGAAATTCTTCTTGAGGAAAACACTTAGGAACTTGCTATAAGTTCAAACAGACTACATATGTGTTTCCAGTTACCTCTGGCATCCAGCACATTGCTGAGTGCCAAGCACTGCATCTGAAAGCTACAACAAATACGAAATAAAAGGTACAAGCAATACAAACGCTTTGGTTGCAACTCCCTGCACAGAACTGATACAAGGAAAAGTTGGAGGGAGGCATCGAGCAGCACCTAGAAAAGAAGGAGCGTGGTTTTATGTCCTGCTATCGCCCAGTGTGCATCATGAAAGCATAATGAACCCCTTCAGACAGAGGCAAATCTTGCCCAGGAAGGGTTGCATGATTTTCCTGCTGATGCTGTGTTCTTGGAAAGAACTCCTATTGAGCCAAGCCAGCCCCGCTAGCTCTGTATTCTCTACCAGCAATCACTGACAGATGCTTAGGAAGGATGCAAGGAACATGACAAGCATAGCACATACCAACTCCTAACACATCCTCCCTGCTCCTGTTGTTAGCAAGGAAATCTGACATTCACTCTGGTAAACATCTCCCAGACAACTTTTAAGATCCTTTTTAAAAGTTTTTCAAGCTCAGTAGTGGAAAAAAAAAAAAAAAAAAAAAGGATGTCAAGTGAAGAGGCAAGCTGCTGCTGAGGCAATATTCAATATTCCAGGTGCAAGGGAAAGTTTTCTCCTCACATTGGAAAGAAGGGCTGCACTGTGGTGTCAGAGGAATGGAACAAAAACACTCTTTTCCAATCTCTCATGTCAAAGGGATGTTTAATTTACAGTTTGGTTTAATTATTCCCTGGGTCTGATACACTTAACGTTTCAATAATTAACTTCAACAGCAACAAGGGAAAAACCTGATTTATCTATTTACTTCCATCTTTTGCTGTTTAATTAGCTGTACTGTCCTCTGTTCTATAATCTCCTTGCATGGACAAAAGTATTGAGACAATTAGAGAAACAAATGATTTCCTTTGGTGAATGCATGGGCCTGGGAGACAAAAAATTGCTGTAAAGGCCAAGACAAGGTAATTTTTCTAGTGACAGTTTTACCTTTCTCCAAGGGAAGCATCCTACACAGCTGGCTTCTGGGAACACAGTGGAGTTCAATGAATGCCATAAAAATATTTCAACAGAATTCCAAAAATTTAAGCTTTTCCTCTGGAAAAAAAAAAAAAAAACTGAGCTCACTAACATCATGCCTTCTAGTTTTATAGTGCAGCTCTTCCTATCACCCAAACTTGATCTTTTACTTCTCTAGAGCTGTAATTGCTTTTCAGATGTTCAGAATCAGAGCTAATTCACAGCACTTTGCACCACCGAAGTCTGTGTCGAGCTCGAGGGGAGTTCTATTCAGTTTGTTTTCATAAGCCATGGGTGCACGGGGTGGGAATGCCTGCAGACATCACTCTTGTGGCAGCTCCTCTGAAGCAGCTGCATTTTGTCACCTGCTCACCACACGTGAAACCATTTTCCCCTACAAATCCCACATACACAGCAATGAAAACAATAGCTGCATGTTATTAAAATCCTATATTAGGAATGTAATCTATTCATAGCTCATTCCTCCCCTCCCCTTTTACAATTCCCTTAGAAACAGCTCTTCTCTACAGTAAATAAAGTAAGAAAGCCTTATCATTAGTTCTCTTTAGGCCTAATATGTCATAATGCAAGGAAAGCAGGCCATTTTCCTCTCTGCTGGGGCACAAAACACATATTAACTATTCCAACCAGCACTGTGAATGATTTATTAATTCAATTTTAGAGTGTGTGACTGTCAGATCATATAAGTTTGTTACAAAAAGAGTCTCTCTGGGGACTCTTTTACTCTTTTTAAACCCACTGGCTGACATTTTGCACGCTTCATATCTGCACCCCATCCATCTCCTTGCTGCTCATTCCCTGTGTCACACAGAGGTTAGATAATTTGTCCTGTCCACATTACATTTTTGTATCTGATGACAGAGAGCAGCGGCAGCAATGTTCCACTCACACATCCATCTCTGTGTGCTTGAATCCTAGGAGCACCTCATGTTCTGGGGAGAGTGGTACAAGCAGCTAAGTCATAAGGGACCTCAGGAGGTCATCCATCCCATCCAGGACATCATCCAGGAGATTTTCAGTTCCTCCAGGTCAGGAGGCACAGCTTCCCCAGGCAACATAATATCTGTCCTGCATGAGCAACCCAAGTCTAGAAATCTCACTCTATTTAGCAGTTCTAACATCATTAAAGAGTTCTAACATCTCTTTCATATCTTCCTGTCCTTATATAGAATTCTGTCTCTATGAGTGTGGCCAAAAAAAAAAAAAAAAAAAGCAATGTGAAAGCGTTTGTTCATTCACTGCACCAGGTTTTCACCAAACTTACACATCAAACTTACACCACCCCACTTGATTTTCTCCCTGTTATTAATGAGGAGACATTTTAATAGGCTCTTAACGGTTGCTTGAATTCTTTTGTTTTGACGTTTTGGTAGTGAATATATTCTTTAAAAGCTATTTTAGTAGAAGGCTGATTGGGTATTTCTGTTAAGTGAGTGTCAATAAAACGTAAAACAACTTAGGGAAAACACTTTCTCTGTAGTTAAGACTAAACTTCAGATCTATGCAGCAGTTTATCCAATGGAGGACTGACAAGCAGTAATCAGAAAAACAAAAACTTCCTCAGAGACCATAACACCAGGAGAAACAAACACTTCGGTTTGATCTCCCACATATAAGAGAAGTCACTGCATTTTATTCATTTACTCCTGGACTAAAATACAGCTTCCAAAAGAAACCCTGTCTTGTTTTGAAGATAGCACTTCCCCTGGTAGTTGTTCCACTGGCAACCAACCACACCGTTGCACCTAATTTGCATCCATCTTACTTTGGCTTATTTCACTGGTTCTTTGTATGCCTTTCTTTACTAGATTAAGGAAACCTTTCATCCCCTCTGTGAAGCAAAAACAGGAGCCTACTCTCAATTTTCCCCTGAAACCATATGGTGTTTCGTTTTTAGATCTAAGAACAGAGGCCCATTTCAAAATAAAAATAAATAAAAATCACTCTAAGAGATAGAAACATGAATAGTAAAGTAAATGCTCTCTCTCATTTGCAGTAATAGCTCTGAAATGCTACTTTGGGACTAGAAAGTATCGCAATTCTGCAATTACACGTTCATCATCTCTGTTCCATTTTCAGTCCCTTAGGCAGTATTTTACAGCTAGAGCCCTCCAAGGCAGCCGTACGACTGTAATCAGTCGTATATTTTCAATGCAGACGACAGGGTCAGCTCTCTTACAGGGCCCTGGCTCCAGCCAGACTGACATGTCACTGGATTACAGTTGTGTAAAGGTCCAGGAGGAAAAGCATTGGGGATATGAATCACTGCAGCTCATTCGTAGAGGCCGGGAAGAAGAAGTCTCTACAGAGTGCCCATGTCACTGATTTACCATCCAGAACCTCCTGAGCAACTGACAAATGAGGACTGAAGGACACTGGTGGAAGGTGAAGATACGTTTCTGTAGTCCTCTCCATAAGTATTCAAGGTGCTGAAAGCCACCTTCTCTATTCAGGGATGCTGAGTTGGGGGGGGTTGTGAAATTAATCCTGCAAATTAAGATGGTTATAGGATGTAGGGGAAAAGTGATGCTCCTACTGCACGCAAATTATTTCTTCCACTGTCCCACATCTCTACACAGAGCAACCTTCTCAAAAAGCTGATTGCATGCGGCCATACGGTGCCTTAGGGCTGCTGCTCCCCCAAGGCTGATATTGGGGGAATAAAAACTCTGCAGGCCTTCCCCCTCCCCTCATCTGTTTGTTTCAGGTTGCTAAAGAGGAACTTCTATTTGCCAGATAGGTTTCTGTTGATGATCCACATAAAACACGTGGCACACGGGTCCCACCAACACCCTGCTTCTCACCCTTACCCAGCAGCAAAGGCTCATGCAGTTTCTTCAGACAGCTGGGCTCCTCTTGCTGTGAGCACAGAACTGCATAGCTCACCACTGCACACTGCTTCTGTGCTTAAATACTCAAGATTTTACAGCTGAGATAATACATCCTCCCTAACGTTACTTCCAAGAGACCATTTGCATATGCAACCAATCATGAGGTAACCATGGCAAGCAGCAGTTCTCAGTAAGGCTTTCAAATTAAATATTCATCATTCAAGGTCATTTCACAGCAACTTAACAGCAATAGGAGCTAAGGCCCTCAGGTTCAGCAGGGCAACGCAGGAGAGCAAGAGGAAAAAGGAAGAGCCAGAAGGAAGAAACGTACAGAAATGATAATGGCTTATTTGTTTTGTTCTCACATATATTCCCCAGGAATCAAAATACAGCAAGATAAGTATCAAAAGTGCCAAAATATGAAAAGTTGTGAAAGACAGGCTAATTATAGCCATCATTTAACAGATGGGAAAGCTGAGAGCATGACAGGCCAGCAAGTAAAATAGGGCTCCGTGAGGACCAAGGAAAAGTTAAATTGGTGCATCTCCTCAGCCTTCCATCTCATTTAGTTTCAAAGCACAGCTAATTTATGGCTTCACACTTTTCCCTGCGAGTAAAACTATTTTAGACAAACAGATAAAATACTAAGTAACAGAAGTCTGAATTAGCTCTCGTTTTTACTGAGAAGCCTGGCATCAGCAAACACCCCTAGCTGTGGTGCAGCACTGCAGAAAGCTCACAGAGCAGGCTGCTTTGTGACTGACAGAAACCTGTAACGTTTACCATATCAAAAACAAAGTACTGGAACTTTAATGAAATGAGGTGTTCCTTTTATTTAAAAAAAAAAAAATAAATTTTTTTTTGCAATGTTTTCCATGTTTCTTAATGGAAAGGTGAAAAACCACTGCTGTGAAGTTATTCGGAAGGTCACTCTAAGGGGAAGGATGGGAAAGTTTTCCAAAATGTTTGGCTTTGATAAATGAGGATGCTGAACACAAACCCACATGCACTTCAGGAACAGATGGCCTTGTTTTGGCTTGGATGTCACCAAGCAGCTTCTTTATTATTTTTAATCAAAAACATTACTTATTCCTACCAAGCACCTGATTCAGTGTGAGGGGAAGCGTGGGAGCTGAGCTTGGTCTCCCCCCATGCTAGGAAATGGGCAA
The DNA here is from genome assembly GCF_987193195.1 of Phasianus colchicus. Lineage (NCBI taxonomy): Eukaryota > Metazoa > Chordata > Aves > Galliformes > Phasianidae > Phasianus > Phasianus colchicus. Next base: position 3,732,447 of record NC_143462.1, read on the forward strand.
TCGTGTAAGAGGAAGAAAAATCCATTCTGTATGAATGAAGGAGAGCCCTCCTCATGGGTTGTGCCCACACTGTCCCAGCAGAGAAGCTTCAGAAGCATTCACAGAGGTCTTTTGCTTGCCCAAATAACAGGCAGCATTTGAAAAGCCACGCTGCAGCCCCCAAATCCTGCACGGAACTGAAACCTTGAAGGGATTTTGAAAGTCATGCTCAACTCAGGCTAAAATTATCTGCCATTTGACTGAACCGTTTCATTAGGAGTCCGAAGCTTCTGGAGAGACTTGTGTTGTTTTTCATAGCAGTGATTGGATTACAGGGATGGTCGGGAACACCGGGTCCTCACAAGCTGGCGATAAGGAATTATGCTCTGCCAACACGATGCTCTTAAATCAGCTAAGTCCCACAGGAAGGGATAACTCTGCTTTGCACGGCTGTGCCTGGTGTGCACACAGCCTTTCTGGTTTAATCTACAACATTCAGACGCTCAAGAAAACCTTTGTTTGCTTCCTATGCTGTACTAGCCCACAGTAACAAGGGCTGTATGATATCAAATCAGTACTCGGCTCAGTGCTGAATAATTATAACAATTTCTTCTTTCCTCCCATTGTTTCTTAATTAGCTTCCCTACTTAGTTTACAGAATAGCATTCTACGCTGAAAAGCAGCAGCAAATAACCCCCCTCCTCAGTTAACTGAACAGACAAAATCCAACTTGAATTTGCCAAGGAAGAGAGGCTTCTCTTCCTGCTATTAAAAAAGCGAAATACACACTCTGCTGCCAAGGTGCCAAATCAGATTTCAGCAGGTGGAAGATGAAAAAAAGAACAGCCAGGGCTCAGGATTAGATTTGGTTTGCTCTGTGCTCCTCAACCTTTGACACAAACACTTATGTCATCCAAACATCAGCTGAATCTCAGAGCATTGATCGAAACTCAGGGGAAGGCTGGGATTTCAGCCCCTAGCTGCCTGCAGCTTGTCAGCTCCCTGCATCCCCTGGGATATTTGCAGTGCCTCCCTGGGGGAGAATGGGAAAGATCCAGCAGCAAGGCAGCCAGGTGTGCACATGGAGAGAAAAGCACCAGGATAGCAGCAAGATATTAATGCGCAAGTTAAAATGCAGCAAAGGGACAATGCAAGAAATGGCGCATGCAGACCAACATCCCTTCCCTACAATCCTTCTCGGGATATAGAGGGATAGATAAGGCAAGAGAATAGTTTAACCAAGCCTGCCAGTGGGCAGCCGTTTCCTATGGGGGGACTGAAGAAAACAGAATTGCAGACCCATCAGTTACAGGTTTCTCACTGTGGCTGCACAGCATGCTTTTAAGTACAGCTGTACTGATGAGATGTCAAGGTGGGTCTCATGTAGTCACTTTGTGCTATCAGAATGGTACTAAATGTACCCTAAAAGCAAGCTACAACCTAACTTTCAGCTAGCTTGATTCATTTCATTAATTAAAATAAATAATTCATTCATTTTTACATATATTATATTAAACTACTCTTGTGATGTTTCGAAAGTAAAGCAGGCTTTGATGGCTCACAGTACCTTTTTGTATCAATTGAGTCCCTGGTGGAAGAATTCAAGCTTCCATTCTGTATTCTGTTCCAAGAAACTGCATTTCCCAAAGGTCAGGATTTCCCACATGTTGAAAATACCATTTTCCCACATAGGCCTCTTTAAAATCTATGCACAGACAGGTACTTGAGCTATTCCAGCAACTTAGCCAGTCAGCTCTGAGCATTTCTGTATGCATCTTACATGCACCGTGCTGGTGGCAGCTTGCTAAAAGCAACATCAAGAAAAATAAAGATCTCTTCCTTGTAGAGGACATTCAAGGTGAGGTTTTCTTCAAGCAAAGCAAAGGTTTGTACATGAAGTAGCTTAGGAACAGCCTCTTCCTTAAACGAAATACTCTGGTACAGAGCATCTTCTCTACCAAGAGAAGGAAAAGAAGGCATTAATATTCATTTGAAAAAGAAGTTTTCAGTTTCAGTTGTAACATATTTGGGCTTTTTGCGTGTGTTTTTTAACTCTGAGGATAGAGGTGAGTTTAGAGCCATGCTGAGGTACCACTCTGAGTGTTCTGCCATCTCTGCAGCCCTGCCAGGCTCTGGTGGCTCTAAGTCTGCCTAATCCCCAGAGCTGGCACTGAGCACAGCACCTCTGTTTCACTGCTTCCCAAGCATACTTCACGCAAACACGACCTCATGCTCATTACACAGATAGATGCTGAAGACCAATCCAGACTTGAGTGCTTCAGCAGCCATCCTGGCTCCCAGCTCAGAAAAGCATTTGAGTGCTCAAATCCCTCTTCATGAGATGCAGTTATTAAAGATAAAAGTTGAGGTGAGGAGAGCAAATGAACACAGGAGGTGAGCTATGAGGGTCTGGGCTGTACCACCCATATTAAGAGATTTAATTTCAATAACGTTCCTTATTTTATAGGGGTGCCTCCTTTTCCCCTAAGTCTCTTATTCTTCCCTTTTGCAGAAGTGCAGCACACCTAAGCACAGGCTGAGAAAGCCCTTTATTTTCATCCCCTTCCTCCTCGAGTCTCAGGCTTTTAAAACCTAATTTGAGATGCCAAGGATTCATGTTTAGCTGCCATCCCTGAAGATGGAGTGCAGGCAATAGAAGACACCCAGCCCATTAGACAGTGTTGTACTTAGTTCCCTGAAGACTGCACTCAGAAAAGAAAGTATAGACTTTTAAGGCTAATTGGTTCCAAAATATACTCCCCAATCTCCCTCATTATAGCCCCTCTAGGGATAACTTCAGTAAAATAACTAGCGATATTTAGGTAGCTGATGCTAAGCAGACTGTGCAGTGAGACTGTGCAAGAGAAGTCCCCAGGCATTTTTGTCACCCAGCTGCTCAAATGTTTAAGTTCCATAAAAATGCATGTCCCAGATAGCTTCTCAGTTTGCCTTTGTCCTCTCAGGCACTGGAACAATCCTCTTCTGGACTCATATTCTCTTCTATCTCCTTCACAAACCATTACCTCTAATGATATGAAAAATACTGCTCTGATTAAACAAAAGTGAAGGTTGGTTTTAGAAAACTGTCTTCAATCTGAGCTTGGGCAGTTGGCTTTGGAAGTTGGTCACTGATTGCAGCAGGTTAACCATAAGGCTTTTCCATTTTTTATGTCACAGAATCACAGAATGGCCAGGGTTGGAAGGGACCTCAAAGATCATGAATCTCCAACCCCTCTGCCACATGCAGGGCCACCAACTTCCACATTTCATACCAGACCAGGTATTAATGGCCCCATCCAATCTGGCCTTGAACAACTCTAAGGATGGGGCATCCACAGCCTCTCTGAGCAGCTGTTCCAGCATCTCACCACTCTCATCGTAAAGAACTTATGTCTTATGTCAGCCACTCCTCAGGCATTAGAGACCCTTAGCAGTGGCCCTACAGGGAGCACTTCCACACATGGGGAACATTCTGTGGAGAGGAACGACCCAGGAATCAGAGGAGCAGTAAATGGTGATAGCTCTCCTGGGTCTTTCTGGTGTGTGAGATAACACTAAGGATGGCAAAACAACATAGCACCATACCTTTCCCATCGCCCTAGTTAAGCTGCATTAAAAATGCCAGCCACAGTTCTCCACAGCTCATTAATGACTCATGTATTTCCCAATGAAAGATAACGAAGATCCCTTTGTCATGCTACTGCTCAGCTAACATTTCCTGCTCCAGTAACCCCTCCGGTGCCGAGCTGCTCGCTGGCTGCAGTCTTGCAATGCTACCCCTAGCAACTGGGTCTTGCCAGTTAAAAATGTAATCAATAATGACATTATTAGGAGCGTGAAGCCTAAGCATCATTAATTGTTAATGAGTGGAGTTTAGCTTTCGGGTGTGTAGCCAGCAAGCAAAAAGAGGTCTTTGAGCTGCTATTTGCTGCATGAGGCAAATTCTGCATTACTGAAATACACTGCCAAGGTTTTGAGCCACCCCTCCTGACAGCATGTCCTAATTTTTTTCAAAATAACGAAGGGAAAAGAGTCCTCTAACTAGGAAAAAAAATAGCGTAGGAAAACACTGTTTGGAAAAACCAAAAAGAAACCTTAAGCTAGTCTGAAAATCCTTCATGAGCAGCTCTGCGCTCCCCCAGCTGGCTGACTTGCAGCAGCTATCCAGCACAGTAACACTGATGTTTCCCAACTCAGTGAGGATACAGAAATGGACCCACACACCCACCAAGGGCACATCTCCCTTGTGAGAGATGAAGGAACAACCAGGATGCTAAGGATGATTCCAGTGCAAATGGCCATACAATAAAACAGCAAACATTTCCAGTGTCCAAATTTCATCCAGATGAACATCTAAGCAGCTAGAACACATTCCTAGTGACATTAAATAAGGTTTTGTAGCTTAGTTCAATGCTTAAACAGAGTCCATAAGCTGGAAAAACAGTTCCATCTTGTTTCTTCCTTCAGCTTTAACATCTCCACGAGGCTTTGATTTTCCAGGCTTCAGCCTGAGTCCCCAGACAACCACTGCCAGCGAAGGAAGATGAAACATGTTTTTGGTTTTTGTTTGTCTCAAAGCAGCAGATGATTATGAATCACAGTCACATTTTGCAAAGCTAATGAGCATAACTGATACACGTCGGTCCTCTTTCAGATGGCAGGAATTGTGGGAGGAGAAAGAGCGTTCAGAATGAAGTACAGAGCAAATTGTCATGCCAGCTGAATCCAGGCAGATTGAATGCAGGACTTAAATAGCTTGCATATATGTCAGATGCTCATGTCCATCTGGTTAGTGCCTCGGAGTGAGCATGCTCTTTCTAAACTATGAGGACATCATGTGTGATGTGTATCAGATTGAGAGCTGGGGCTGCTGGGCATCATAACCCCAGCACAGGAGATTTCATCTCAGCAGCTTGCCTTTTGAGCAGGAAGAATACAAATCTTTTTCTCCTGCTTAATGAATGGGAACCATTCACTTCCATCCACTTTGCGTGGAAATGTTCTGCTATGAAAGAAGGTGAGAAGAGAAGAACATTCTCAGAGGTTTCATTCAGAATCGCATTTGATCACTGCTGCATTCGTACAGAGGAGAAGCTGGAAAAATCTACTGTGTTTCTTAACATGTGGTTGCCTTGGGCATTTAAACTGGACAGGGGGTAACAAAGTTAGAAGTTGAAATACTAATGCAAAAATATACTGCATAGATTAGCAACATATGTTTTAATGCTTTCAGTGTTTTAATTATATAACAGTGCCCTTGGTCAGTCAGCACAAGATCACAATATAAATGTCTGAAGACATCAGATAGCCAGATGAGGCAAATAAATTATAGCTGTGTCAGATGAAAAGCGCACTGAGTGTGCTGGGTATTAAGAAAACATTTAGACAAAAGGTGACATCCTTAAAGTGAGGCAGTTATTTCCTAAGCATTTTGAGCAGATCAAGAAAGAGTAAAAGTGGCTGGATAATTACTGAAGTCATGCTGCCTGGCATATTTGGCTCTAACATCTTTCAAGATTGATGATAGTTTGTTGGTAAGAGGAGGCACATTAAACATGTCATCAGCAAATGTAATAATAATCAGGGCTACCTTTCTGAGGATGGGAGGCTTCATGCTGTCATATCAGCACTTCTATTCAGACCAGGAGCCCCAGAACACTACTGTCCTCGTGGGATGGGGCACGCATACATCCTTAGATCAGTGCTCATTCTGTTGTGTGGTGGTTGTTTAAGTGATAAGTCCTAAAACATGGAAAACAGGAGGCATTGATTCATTATGATACTCTTCATCTAGATGCCCTGGAATGACAGGCAGTGCAAGGAGATAGCAGCAGTTCTGAGCGAGGCAACACAGGTGGGGCTTTCAGTGCCTGAACTGGGATGACAGGTTATAGTTCTCTTACATTTCAATGGTCAGTGTGGCCATCAATACCTGCTACATCTCTGACATCTCTATATATCCACATGCAACTGCCAGCTCAGTATCATGAAGCATTGCCTCAAGTTGTCCCAAAAGACACACCAAGACCAGAAGTATACCTGAAATTTGTCCGAGTTCTTCATTTTACCTCTCCAGTAGCTCACCTCAAATCTCCCTGGACTGAAAAAGATCTCTAGTAAGATACCACAACTAAATGCAAACATATCTCAAACAAGCGGTTTGTCTACAGCGCTGTGAAATCCCTTCTCTGCTTGGGTCAGTAGATAAGGACAGACACCTCCACAGACACTTTTCTAATCTCTGTCCTCAAACACACAGAAGATGTAACAGTTTTGAACTGAACGTTCCCATGTAAAAACAAAGAGGCCGAACCTGAGCTCCAACCAGTCCTGTATTTACCCTCTGTTTATCTCAGCATTGTATCACATTGCTGTCCTGAGGCTGTGGCACAATACTTGTTATCTACTTTCTAGTTTCCTACTCCAATCCAGACTTATTTTCCCCCTTGCTTTTTTTTTTTTTTTTAATTTTGCAATCCGTTTTCAACAGCTGCAAAAGATTGCTTTGAATATAAAATGACAGTCTCTAAACTTATCCACAAATCCATGAACTTCTTTTCTATGATGCAAATAACTTCCTAGTTGCATCTTCTTTAGAGAGAAGTACCAGAGGTCGAGGTTGCAAAGATATCTTGAACTCTATCATGAAGCATATATGCCAGGGCAGGGGAAAACTACCTGGGACAAAAACTGGCTTTATGGCAGGATTTGCAAAGCCAGCTCAGCACATTTTTTATTCCATACCAGACACTTGACCCAGTGTCCTCTAGAACAACCTTTGCTGACATCAGCAAGTTCTGGCTTGGGTCCCAGGAACCTAAGGAGAATAAACCCTGTTCTTGCCAATTTGAAGGCTGACTTTGCAAGCTTGTGAGGTGTGGCTATTTTAGATTGGCTTTGGAAGAGGAATTGAACATAATCTTAACAAACCCTGAGTTAAGTAACTACAGCATCAAGCAGGATTAGAAATAAAGTACAGGCCTTTGGAACTGCAAGTTTAAAGACAAGTTCAAACTATCCAAATATAGATCAGCCTGAGGCAGAAGCCTGCACTTGAATATTAGCAGGGAAATCTGGCACCAATACAGACTTCCCATTATAATAAGTGAAACAAAACAACTCTCCCTGTCCAAACTGCCCCTGAACGTAACAAACCTGAGAATTATGCTCTGCTTCCAAGCACTGCCTGCCCCCATGAGATGGATGTGGCCCTCTAGGAGGATACTGGAGAGCTAAAATTGCCGTGTTTTTAGCAGAAAAGAGGAGGGGAGATCTGAGGTAACAGTTTTATATACTGTGTTCCTGTAAGTGGAAACAGAAACAGCTGCCTAGTATAAGCACATTTTATAAGAGGCCCAAAGTTTCTAGATATGCTGCCTTTGAAAGGCATTAACTAATATTAGGGTCGTATAACTTAAACAACTCCATCTCCTTACAAACACGAGTTGTTGGCTGATCCCTTTCAGAAGTCCAGCCTGCCTGCACTGCACACACCTGCTAGGATCATACAGTGCCTGTGCTTGAATGGAGCATCCCTCCATGCACCAGTTTTGCACAGCAGAATCCATACACGTGTTTGAGTGCTGTGATATATGAGACCGAGGCACATAATCGGAGCAACAGTTCAGTCTGTTGATATATTAGTGTAATACTCTGGATGATGCAGGAGTATCAGAACAGGCCTATCTGATAACATGTACGAGTAATTCATCACTAGAATGAGTTGCTTCAGTGATGTATTACACAGGAAGAAAGAATGCACCATCTAAGGGGGGAAACAGGTCCAGCAAAAGCAGCTGTGTCTTTTGAGGGAGAGAGATTCACAGAACCTAAAGGGCTTCTTTGTCACCAAGGTATTGGCACTGTGCAAAAACACATGATGTGCACCCACCCTGAAGTAGAAATCTAGTTAGCTGACCACTGGGAACAAAAGAAACTTCATTTCATATGCACTAAAACCACAAACCTGAGTGCTGCATTCAAAATTCATACTGAGAATCCCCTTGGATTTCTTCCGAGTGTGGGATCTGCAATTTAAGCACTTTACAACTTTGCAGATTAAAATAAATTCAATGAAGTGATTTTTAATTTCTTATTCTATATTGATTTGCTTCTTTCTTTTGGCTTTTCAAGCCTATTTAATTTAGTCCAAACTAATCCAGTAGGCCAGCAGGACATACAGAAGGGAGGGGAGGAGATCCTCTTCCCTTATAAATCCAGAGTGGCTTGTGTACTTTAATATCTGCTGTATATAAGTTCTTTGTGTCTACAGAGATGACAGTACAGTGTAATGAGAAATGATTTTGAAGTAGTAATTTAAACCCTATACAATAATGACAGCAAGAGATAAATAATTAATGTTGCACATCTCTTTTTTTTTTCCAGTGCTTTTCATCTCAAGGAGTCTCCAGACTCCTTGCAGTCTTTATAATTGACAAGAATCAATTCGCTCAGTGTTCACACATCCATTTAAACAGAACACAGATCCTGTAAGAGAGCATTCAGAGCACAGCAGAGAAGGCTGGGACTGATAGCAAAGCATGTTTCACAGCAGAGGCAGCTTCAGGGACACATGAGACTTGGCCAGAACTCATGGTTTGTCATCTGCATATTCACAAAAGGTTTCAATGTATAGCTTAGGAAACCCTCAGGTCTGTCTTGCTCTTCACCTGATATGGGAAGCTGATAAAGGGAACAGATGCATCTCTGTTTGTCAGAAGGCAGGACTAGGTGAACCCAACATTGTTTGCTAGCATTCCAGCAATGAAAACATGCTACTCTGCCTTCTGTAAGAGCTGAACACTTGCTGCTCTTAAGCTACAAGCTGGAACCAACTATCACCCCCATGGCATGTTATGATTTAATTCAAGTCTTCTTCCTGAGCTACCCTTCCAGCTCAGAAGAGCCATTCCCTCTTTTAAGAGTCCATCTTCCCCAGAGCTGCCATCCAGCTGCTGTTCAGAGGGGCAGCCTGCTGGCTCTGCCAGCCTCACGTGGCACACAGCCACAGAGCAGCTCAGGGAGAACAGCAGCTGCATTAGCAATTATTCTCTTTGTGAGCCAGCACACAAGAAGGGAACATACCAAATTGTACACAGCGCATAAGTAGAGGCTGACTTGTTTTTGAAGAGATTCACACAAAACATTTCATGCCTCCCTTCCACCACCACCTCTTTCATGCTTGGAGAGGCAATAATTTCATTAAGTGATTAAGTGCTTTTATTCCTGTGACTCATAGTTCATAAGACATATGAGCATGAATTTCAATTAGTGTTTCTTACGGAGAAAACGGAATGGAAAGAAAACATTCCTGAGCAATACAGCAAGTATGAGCTCAACTGTCCTTAGTAACCCTGGTGTAAATCAGCTGTAACCCTACTGAACCCCTGGAATGCATGTGCACAGAACTAGTGCAGTTCTGGAAGACAGCTCGGCACATCCAACTTCAAACTGCTCGAGCAGCTTTATTAAAAGCTAATGAAATTAGGTCTTATCAGTTTTATAGGTCTTTAAATTGCTTTTAAAAATATATATAAAAATAAAACCCCAGCTAGTGGGCTTTCTTGTGTGAAAAATCCCAATGTTCCATGAAGTCGTGTGTAATAGTTTGGAAATACCATGTCTCAGTTGTTCCTTCTTCTAGAGGGCTAACTGCAAAAGGGAGCAGCTGAAGAAACAGCAGTTTGATTTTTCTATTAGAGATCCTGCACGAAAGGACAAAAAACACAGCCTTGGGAGAAGCATATTTCCAAGCCTGAGGAGTACCTTGGTCTGTACCATACTCATTGCTTTTTTCTCCCTAGGAAATAATAATTTCAATCACAACAGCTGTAATTCCATTTACAAAATAGCTACTTTTAATTACCACCTCACTTGATGTTTTCATTGATAAGTTGATACCAGCACCAGTTACCATGGAGCCGCACAGTACTTTTCTCCTGGGCTTATTATTTATCATCCAGATCAAACGGTTTGAGAAGGTTAAAGCAGGAGGGGAGCTCAGAGACATCAGCTGGACCACAGACTGACTGCATTTGTGATGCCTTGCTTGCCTCCAAGTTACGGCCTTTGGGGATGTCACTGTAATAAATAATAAGCAACATCTATTTCATTCTCTGAACTACCTGTCCAATTTCTGGAATAAACATTCCCTCAGTGGAAATGCTTTTTCTACCAGGCACAAACGAGTGCTCCCTGAGTCAACTTCAGCAGCCAGAGCCCCACAGGAACCAGAGGAAATATTCCAGTTACACTTCTGAAGTTCTGGCTCCAAATGACACAGAGGTATGGGAGTTACAGTAGTTTTATTCAAGTCCATAAGTAAATGAAAATCAGCTTCTAAACACACAGGTCCTTTTTCTACACTGAGGCAAATGCTGCTTGTAGATTCCCCTGACACAGAACCAGACTACAGCCCTTGCCATCAGGGCATCCTCCTATGAAAGGTCACACAGCAGCAAGAAGAGAAAAAACAGTTTCAGAGAGCAGATGCTGTAGCAGAATACATTCCAAAAAGGACACTTGTGTCAAAGGAAAGCCTGAAAAATGAGACAGTTGCAGCACAGTTCACTGAGCACAAGCTCATGAGAATACCTTTTTGTTTTGTAACCAGAAGCAAGAAGGGCTTCAAAGGTCCAGAGATTCCAGATAAACCACCCCTGCATTACTTCTTCCAGCATATTATGGATGGAATTAGACAAGCTTCCAGAGAGAGAGCGCACAGAAAGTTTGGTCTAATAATTAAGTACTATCAAATGGTTTGGAGTAGATTTGTACATCACTGAACACATGGGACCTTCATTAAGTTGCATTGAGTACAAAGCAAGTTTTTGACTCCGTGCTGGTCCTCAGCACTAAGATCGAGTTGCAGAAGTCAGACTGGCAGAAAACCTGAGCCCAGCCACAGTTTCCTCAAATTCACTTCTTACTGCATTTTGGCTTCCTAACATTGAGTTCAGAACCATGAAGCAAATGGGTAACCTAAAACATATTTGAAACTGACAACTACTGGCAGCACATGCACAGTAGAGAAGCAAATACTTTGTAATGCAATGGAAAGCACAGCAGTGATGCAGAGCAGCAAGTCAGGATTTGCTCAAACGCAAGACCTGTGGGCATAGAAATAAAGGAAAGAAGCTGCTTGACTTCAGAAGGTCTCAGGTACACAGGAACCTCCAGCAAGATCCCCTTGCCTTCACTGCCAGCCCCTAAATGAGGGCTGGGAAGGGGTGGATCCTGGCTCCAGCCCTTCAGGTCAGTCAGTCCATTGCATTGCATGCAGCTGAGCTCCCCTGTGTTGGCCCTGCCTTCCCACCAGGTGCTCCATCACAGCTTCAAGCCATGACTCAGCATCTCAACAGTTAAAAATCAGATCACCCATCAAGAATCTCCAGAGCAGCCTTTGATAACGAGCTTTATATAACAGAGATAGAAGATGAGCTTTGCCAAAATCCATAAAGAGCTGATTATACCTCTCAGCACTAAGACAAGCCTTGTTGTAGATTTTCATGATTATAACTTCCAGTGAGGCTCAACTTCAAGTTCCTTTGAGACACAGAAATAATTCAGCTGATGATTATGACTCCAACAGGGAACATCCGTCCCTCAGTTTGATTTGTTGTCTGCTCACTTTTCCTTTTAACACTTGGGAATGAGAACAGCATGGGTGATGGCCACCGCTATCGAGTGCCACTGATTCATTTCCATCCCCATGTTGATTTTGTATTGATCAGTGAACTGAAACAGACTTATTCAAATTCTGTTTCAGCAAAAATGAACCCTGATGTTTGCTCTGATGTTTTTAAAGAATGCAGAACTCTTCTCTTCCCTTAGGATTTCTTCACGCTGCTTGGTGAAGCTATTTATCTCAGAACACTTCCAGGCCCTTTGCCCAGGGCCCTGTTGTGCCACTGTGCAAAAACAGTAGCAGTAAGGCAGCTCAGAATCAAAGCTGTGGCTTAACAAGAAATATTAATGCAAAAGTCAGATTTAGGAACGTTATCCTTACCTTGCATATGCAGGACTTCAGGATGGAAAGCTTAAGGTTTTTAGCCTCTTTGCAATGATACAGGCATGTCAAATTCTAGAATTAAACCCTATCACTTAGTCCAATGCCTTAAATACAAGAAACTTTCCATTTAACAGAGATGCACAGCATAAACAGTCTCAAAGACAGCCTGGAAAGATTGCTGTGATGACTTAACATCATCAGCTTTGGGTGACAAAAGAGCTTCCCCATCCATCCCTCCCAAGGCAGGACCTGCCTAAGCTTTCATCTGCCAAAGTGACTGTTCTCTCCCAGGACAGATGCAGTTAGCTGTTTCCTGACCAGGTCGTTCATTGAATGCGCCCTAATAAACATTCCTCTGCTGTCCAGTGTAATTATTTGTGATCAAGGCCAAATACACAATTCTGACAGGGATGTTCTTACAAGTTCACAGCCTGTAAAACTGTCAGGGCAAATGCCTCTTTACATGTCCATTCTTTAAGTTGAGCTGTCAAGAAGTTACCAAGGGAAATAGCTTATATAACTATTGACTACGACTGGAAGTTCCTTCCTCTGTGCCCAGCTCTGTTTAATTGCTCCTTTATGGTTTCCCCAGTGTATGTGAAGGTGGGATTAACTCCAGAAACTGTGGTAAACACAGGAGATGAACTCAGCACCCCAGCTGCCACAAAGAACATGCATTAGGAAAAAAAATCAAGCACAGGAAGCCTTTCAGTGCTGGTCTCATGAAAGCAGCAGCCTGACAGCCCAGACACCACAGGTTTACTCTCAGCACTGAGCCAGCCAACAAGTCCTTCTGCTCCATCAGTTCTTCCAGTTGAAAATACACGGTACAAGCAAAATCCCTGCATGGATACCCCAGAAGTTGTTGATAACACAGCTGGTTTGTTGGCATGCGTTTTGGTTATACCAGTGGTTTTGGTAACAAGGATGCTATTCAAACCAGGGAATGCCTTTTAACTGCTGAAATTCCTCTTATCAGCCACATAACAGCTGTCATAAGGAAACCACGCAGACTTTATTGACCTAGCCTAAGCTGACAACATCAAAATCAGTCCATTTTGCAGCAGCACAGTGCAAGGCAAGAGTAGCAGGAGGAAAAAATAACACTTCTGTCTCTAAAAGAGGTGAGTGTATTACATCGTGCCTGTTTTATTACCTGCAGTTTGTAATATCAGCAATAATTCCAGATAAAACAGATAGAACCTTTTATTATACAGCCTGAGTGGCCAACAGTTCAGGGTTAATAGGTCATGTACCTGTATCTGTTTATTATGCAGCCTGTTGTTTTGCAGATTAGATTGCTTTTTCTCCCTATGTACAAAAATACTGAGATTTTACATCTTCCAGCCAAGCACCACATCTTTCACAAGAAATCTATTTCTTCTTGGGATACCCTCTGCTTTTCCAATACCCATTGTTCACACCAGACGTGCCTGCTAACTGCTTCTGAAGAAAGAGCTCCATGTAGCTGCAGTCTCCTCTCAGACAGCTCTGTGATTTTGCTGTCTGAAAGCAACACCTTGTCTTCTTCTATCACATTATCTCAATCAAAATACAGACAAGGAATGAATATTTGATGCTGTGAGACAGCAAAGGACCAGCAACACAAGGCTCATTGCTTCAAAGGAAGCATCTTTGCGCAAGCCATGTTTTAGATACAGTTCCTTTCCTCCTGCTCTGCTACAGGTGCATCACACAGCTCTGTCCTGAAGTTCAGCACAGAGAATGAACTGAATATACGTGAAAAACACAGTCTGAGGACCTGACATATCCCAGCAAGAGCCAGAAGTGAGTTTCCTGCAAGCCTACCTTCATGTTTATGTGCTGAATCTGACACATTCAGAGACCTACCTGAAATGCAAGTCTCAAAACACATTGCTCTCACAGTTACCTACCAAACAGTGACACACTCACTTGTAATACCCAGTAACAAACTCACAAGCATGACAGCCTCCTGCCGTGCACTATGCTGCAACCTAGGGAACACACTCAGGGCCTGCAGCTCCTGGGCTTCTATGTCTCTGAACACACAGAACTGAAAGGGACTGTAAGGTCAACAAGTCCAGTGTGTTGTAACCCTTGCACAAAAGGGCACAAAACAAGCTGTTGAGGCCATTTGAAAGGGTTAAGCAGGCTAGCATTAACTCAGAGGGATAAGCATTGCTCCTCCAGAGGAGGCAGAAGCATCACTACTCACCAAAACTGTAGAAGTCTTTCATCTGAATTCCAGCTTTGGACTTCAGGGGCATCTTCGACATTAATTCCCGTTCAAAGTCAGCACAGTTCTGCAATATCAAATAGGTACAAAATTAGTGCAAGAGGGAAGGCAAAAATCAATTTGGAGTAATTCAGCTTTTACATGATTGTACTCAGTACTTTTCTATCTGTTATTGCATATTCAATTCCAAGTTTCCATGGCCTTAAAAAACAGCAACTGGTGCTGGAAGGAATTAACTTCTCCTTGTTCTGCTAATAGAGCAATTTTCCACTTGTCATTAAAAATATCAGGGTAGGAGGTGTTTGTAGCAAGGGTTACATATGAAGAGAGGGAATTTGACACATGCTGTGGGACATTATTTGTCTGCAGATGTCAAAATTTCATTAAAGAACTGACTTTTTTTTTTATTTTTTTAAGCAGACAAAAGACTCCATGGTAAAGCAGTTCACCCAGAGGTCTCCTATTCTGCTAGTGATAGAAATGAAACATTAGAAACTCCATTCACATCAGCTGGGAGCTACAATTTGCAGCAGGATTAGAGCAGACAAACCCAGAAGACCCCAAACCCAGCTGATTTCCATAAGGATTCCTTTTACCAGAGTCAGAAAACATCTCATGAAATAAGTGGGGGGAAAAAAGCACCCAGGCATTTTTCTTCTTGAGTGCTGCAAGATAGAAGGACGTGAAATGCCATGCTTCAAAGCAGGAAAAGAAAAACAAACCCTCATGCTCTCCCCCCTACACTGTTATAAAGGTTCACCTAACCCCAAACTGCAGTTCTGTATGCAGTATACTACACAGCAAGAGATGCATCACTGTCTGCCATAGGTAGACTGCCCTTAAATGTTTTAGACTGCAGAGTTCCACAGCTTTGGAAAGCAGCATCTTTCTCAGAGTACTTTAAAAGGGTAGGAACTATCCCTCATGTGGCAGCCCCAGCTTGCCAGGGGTAATGATAAGCTTTCTTGGCTTGCACAAAGCACATTAAACAGCTTTAATCCCTTCACAGGGAAAATATCATCTCTGCTTAAGTTTGTTCTCTGGAATGGGACAGCAGTGTTCTTTCTTCCACATCTCTTTACTCATCAAGAGGTGAGACTCAGTGTAACAGCACTCAGAACTCAGACAGTGCCTGTAATCATTAGTCTAATAGAAATAAAACTCTGTGCAATTACAGAACAGTGTTTGGTAGACTCATTCCAGATAACATTTTCCTTCCTAATGCTTCACCTCCACATCCTCCCTGGCCTGTGTTGCAACTATTCCTTTAAAAGCAATCAGCCTTAGTGAACTCCTTTGCCTCCTCAGGAATGCAGCAGGGTTATGAGAGCAGTCCTATCTATATGGAAATGCACATTTCAAATATATCCATCCTACTAATCAAATCCAGAGGAAACAATCCCCTAATATGGAGCTAATAAAAGTTGATTTTAAGTCAGCCTGAAGCTGTAAGCAATAAGGAGCAGATTTATAACGGCGGCTTTCATTACTGCTGTTTTTGTTCTTTACATCTACACCAGCATAAACTTATTGGTCAGCTTGCTAGTGAAGTTACCTGTGTTCCCCAACCTCCCTTAGCTCAAACCATGTTTCTTCTTCCATTCAAACAGCTCTAAATCAGCCTGGCTAAGCAGAAAGGTAAATCATGGGAGCTTGTCTCTCCTCCCTGGTCTAATCATGGAGGTAAGTTAAGGCATTAAACCTTTCCCCACTGTGCTCCCCCCTCACACACTTGTGAACACATGCCTTGTGCCATTAGAAGGCAGCAGCGTCCCCAGAATTATTGATCAGCCATTGAAATCCTGCTACAAGTGGCTACAAGACTATTAACTTCAGAGTGGAAAAATAAGTCAGTAACTAGAATAGATGAAAACACGAGAAAGCATGTGACTGAATGTGGTCAAGTGCATTTTCCCTGTTTCCTCCCCATGGATCTTTGGGTATAAAAGACACTGATCATTTGGAATCAGAGCAATGATGTGACATAAAGCAGAAGGTAGCAGACCGAAGCATACATGTCTCACACAAAGCCTCTAAGCAGACAGCATTCAGGAATACTGAACCCAACAGAAGCCCTCTGCTCGACTTTGTGGTCCCCAAGCTCTGGGCACTGCTCCTCCCTGAAGGCTCTGGGTTCACCACAGCCCTTAGTGGTACATTAGTTCCACTTTAAGTAGAGGCAGACTGTATGCAGTGCCACTATTTCTGGATGCTGTACATTTCTTCCAGGATTTCCCTCTGGGGACTGAGTAGTTGGGCACATAACAGAAACATCTGCCTTGTGTAGGGAATAGCATCTCTCCAGCAAATATTAAAGAATGTTTTCTATAGGCAGCATGTGCTAAGTGCACGTTTATCTGCAGCATTAACAGGTGAGCCTTTGTGCACGGCTGTTACTGATGATGTAAAACAGGTACAAAAAAAAAAACCCACAACAACAGAAATTCCTGATCTTGAAAGGAATGATTGATTTTTCAGAGGGATGATGTAAACAGGATTGCATCAGTCATTTATTTTTTAAGTGGTGAACTGTTGTCCAAAGCTGTTGTACAGCTATTTCAGACTAAGAGTTCACTACTCTTAGACAGGGAACAGCAGATTATACTTCTAGCCAGCATCTTTCTAATTGAGCATTCACTCCAGATACATGCTGGGAATATTCTTTATTTTGTTCCTTCCCTACAAGGACTGTTTACTCCCTGGACACATCCACACATTAATAGAATCCCAGGTCAGAGTGTAGTATAAACAGACCCATATATTTTTTGTTAAGAGAGGTTTGGTCTCCAGAGCTTGAAAGCATAAAATTGCCTGTACTAATAACCATCAAGAAAGCTCTTTGGGTAATTAACAAAGCTGACATGACAAACAAACCCAAAGAGGTAATTCCCCCAGCTCTAACATGAAATTAATGTATTATTTCTGCCCTTTCAACACTGCAGTCAGAGAAATCCTGTAAGAAAAGGCAGTAAGGTCAACTCCATGACTTCATTGCAGGCAGATCATCAATAAACTATTTGCTGCACAAGGTATGTTTATTTTGTCAATGCTCTGGTTCCAGTTTTACCAAAGAAATTCAAATCAATATCCAGCTATTGAGACTTCCAACCTGCCTCCATCTCATTGATATTTCTGTCCTGCGACAAAAAAGTGTCAGTGGAATTAAACTGCTGAGCCATCCTCCTCTCTGTCTTTAACTCACAATAAACAGAGGAGCTGGAAGGTGCTTCCATCAGAGCTGATATCTGGCACACCTCTAACTTCTTACCACTCAACACAACCTCATGCTATAGCTGTCACCTTCAGCATCCTACCTTCCCAGCTGCCTTGTCCCAGCACTAAACATAGGCTGCATGAATAGAGGGTACAACTACATAAACCACTTTGCAGCATTCATTTCTACCAGAGCTTGCAACAAGCAAATGATGCCCACTTATTTATAAAAGCACACAGTGTACAAAAGAGCATTTCCAAGAGAACCCAGAACGTGGGATTAGCAGATAGAACACGTCCTTTCTTCTATCCTGTTTTTCAGGCTGTTAATGATGCTTAAGCTGTTTTCCTCCCCATGCTCCTGATTTTTGTTCACTGCTGAACAGAACTCCAGCTCCACTGCCTTTGTAGCCCTTTACTGTGCATCTTCAAAGCACCAGAGACAGGCAACACCTGATTTTGGTATAGTCACAGCACACAGATGCATGTTCTGCTATTGCTAGTTTAGGATGGAATTGTATAAACTTGTTGATTTAGAGCAAGGCAAGCCATGCTTCCCTTAAAAGAAAAAAATGAAGAAAAAAAAAACACAACAGCACACCTTATTGTCCTCCATTAGAAATACAAGTCTTTAAAAGTCCCAAAACTTTCAGTCAAAGAGGTTGGCAGGGGTAAGAAATAAGGGAGATGTTTTAATGGGGTTATTGTCAGCATTGCCCATTTTACAAAATAGATGTGACAAAAGACAGTGTTCTCTCCACCCCTTACTGCATTTCCAGTACACTTGGAAGAGGAATGACTTTTCTAAATCCTGAACTGACATGGCTCCATATAAATCAATCTCCCATCATGCTCAGGAAAGGAGGACTAAGACAATCTCCTCAGCATCTCTAATATCAGCATCTAGCCTGATTACTTGTGTATCCATTTAAGATAGGGTTTCCTAGCAACCTTAAGGATTTGTAATTAACATTGGGCTTTAAATAAAAAAGGCAGGTTTTAACATCCCCTTGTTTTACCTCTAGCCATAAGCTGCACATAGTTATAAAAATGGAGTTTAAGTAAATTATCTTGGAAGCAGTTTAACGTTTCAATAATGGAGACGATCCTTCAGGTGGCAAACCTCACTCTTAAACACGATATTATTAAATTTTTCAGCAATTTTTGGTCCCACATCATCACAATACCTTACCAGGCTATTTCAAGTATAGTGTGATTTAGGTAATTTAGGGAGATTTGAGCAGTATAGAACTGAGATGCTGATGCAATTTCAGCACTGCAAGAGTCAGAATTAGACCCTTTGTTCTGTGCCAGCAGCTAACACAAGACATTCCTTTTTTCCTCGCCTCAAGTATTACATCTTTTGCTGTTTACTGTTATTCAGTACCGATAACAATGAAATAAAATATTCATGTACTATCATTATTCTAATGCCTACAAGGATAGGAGATGCAGTTGCTAGCCATCACGCTGCTTGAAGAAGCCAAAAGTTATCAGTCCTGTTAGTTTTACGATTATTGACATTGATAGCATTAAATCCTAACTAGTCAGCTACAAAACCTATGGTGAAAAGCATGAAACACCCATAAGCGTCACCCTAGCAGTGAATCTATGTTACGTGCCCAGAACTAAAGCCTTACTAAATAAGACAAATGGCCCCACCAGCATCCGAACAGCTAACTGCATTAAGGAAATATAAAACTGTCTCTAACAATGACAAATCCCTCGCACAGCCTTGGCTGCACAGCTGGAACCCCCACCACCCTCACTGCCTTTCCTGGCCAAGCCTGGAAGGAGCAAACTGGTTGTAATGACAGGAGAAGTCAAAGCTCATTGCAGAAGGAAAGAGCAAAGTGATATACTGGCTAAGAGGAAACAGGAAAAAAAAAATCTCAGCTTAACAGAGCGTGTCACTTAAAAGCAATTGAAGGCAATATTTCTATTAACGGGTCAACAGGAGACCTCCTGTGTAACAGCTTTCCTCCTCTCCAACAAGGGGTTGCAGCCCTGTGTTACACAAAGCACAGTTCAGGCTCTTGGCAGGATGGAGACAATGATGGAGTCCAAATGTGAGGCACCCACTGCTGGCAGAGGCCCATGAGAAGCAGGGAAGTGTGGTTAGTGCACCACGTCTGGAAGCAATAACGTTCTGCTAACAGAAGTTATGCACCTGGATGGGAGAAGATGGTAGAAGGAGCAGCAATGGATGAACTCCGCATAAACTTCTGATAGCAATGAAGTTGCAACAATGAAAGTTTTGACACTGATAAACAGTGCTGGAGCTGGGCATTAGGTGAAGCTAAGGAGCTGCAGGGAGCCACAGCTCTTTACCCATCTGCTCCATGGGCAATGCTATGGTGACAAGAAACAGCTGAAAGAAGGCATCACACACCAAAGCATTTCAGCTGTGTGAAGAGTGGCCTGGGCAGAGCCAAGCATTAAAGGAATAGCCAACTTTGCCTTGACAAAACATTTCCATTCTGACATTGTGTTCTGAAGAACCATCTGCAAACAGTTTTGAAATATTACACAAATATTGAAATATCAGCTATACTTCTACATTACTATACGGAACGCCCTCATTGAAGTCACAGTATTGCCATTTACTCAAAGAAAGACATGGATTTTTCCTTATGATGCCTTTGAATTTCACTCCTACTTTCAACCGAACTAAAAAGCAGGAAGGAAATTGCAGATTAAAATAATGCACACAGCAGTTACATTCGAGCCCCCCTTCACTTTTCAAATATTTGGGTGTTCCCATTTCAGATTACCTCCCCCCCTTTAACTGATTTCCACAATGATGAAAGCCCAACCACCTCTACCACAGATTTTCTGCTTTAGATCACTTCTCCATAGGCTGAAGTGGCAAAACCCAGCAATAATCAAACACTCTTTCCCATTTCAAGCACTGCTATAGGCTCTAGGTCAATTAGAACTAACAAAACAGAAAAGACAGGTAAAACCAGAGCGACAAAGTCAAGCTTAGAGCTATATTAAAGCATGAGATAAAGCTCAGATGTGACAGGATTTTTAGACTAAATAACCTGCTCATCTGAGAGCTCTTCCACGTCTTTAGCTTGATCTTTTCTGTTCATATAGAGCAGGCTGCAAAGGTCAGGAAATATCAGATAGAGAAATGAGCTCTTACAATCTTTGCTATTCCCAGGATGCTAGGAAAAGGTAGCATCTTCCTGCAGTCTTTGGCACAACAAGCTTTTCAATAGTCAGCTTAGACATTTGAGTAACTCCCAATCCCTGCTGCACAGCCTTTGAGTTGCATAACCTTTGTATGGATGGTGGATTTTGAAGGTTGTTCTGAGGGGTTTTCTTCCCTCTCCCCTTTTTACAATGGCCTGCACAGCTCTGCTGCTGAAAAACTGCCAACAGGACTCAGGGATAGAAATTTTAATTCAGGTTTAGGGCAAAGCTTCTGTTAGGAAAGAAAGATTATTCCCTTCCTTGGAAGGAATGAAATAAGAAACATGAGCATGACTTATCCCTCAGAGTGCCTCAAAGGCAAGGATGCCCCAGAGCAGCACTATGTAGCACCTCAGCCAAAACACAACCTGGTCCTAAATCCCCATCTAACAGGATTCAGCTGCTCCAATGCTCAAGCAAGAGGTGATCTCAGAGCCAGCAAAGATCCTGGCTCCACAGCCCTTGGTTTTGGTGCAGAGCTGCTCTTACAGTGAGCACAGGCCCCAGCACCACCACCCTTCACCTCACACACAAAATGGCTGCCAATCTGCTTCACTTCTTCCTTCGTTTCAGTTGGAGTGCTCAAATTACTCATCCTTAGCAAAGCTGTGTAACTCCATTAAGGAATCCAACTGCACCAGGTGCACAGACCTCAATCCTGCTTCCATTTCCATGCCCTACAGCAGCACTTACATAGGCTCTCACTACAGTGCTAGAACTATCTTTTGCACTTAAAAAATAGTTTAAAAAAAAAAAAAAACAGGAAAATTTTACTTAATTATGCACATTCCCTCTCAGAAAACCCCACCTCAGCCATCCTCAAACTTACAAAGCTCTTCCTTCAAGCTGCTCTTTCCCCCTCCCCCCCCACAGATGGGGCTCAGCCCCCTCACCCCTCCCCCCCGCCCCACACACCTCACCCCCTCCTCAATGCTGTGCTGATTTCAGGACAAAGAACTGAATACCTATGCTATGCAGGAAAACCTTTGCATGTGCAATGCAAGGGATGCATATGAGCTGGTTTGCACTACAGATGGAGCAGTCCTCGTGCATTCGGTGCTACAATGAGGCATGCCTGCTTCTTCCTGCCTGCATGGGAACTGCTGAATCACAGCCTGAACCTCTGATTGATGACCTGAGGTGAGCAATGAGTCAGCCCTGGGAGCACAGGTGAAGGCAATTCAGCTGTGCTGCTGGAAGGGTGGAGCTTGGCTGCACCTCTCCTAGACCCATTTAAGAGCTGTCTACCAAAGGATCTCTTTCTGGAAGTCCCTCCTTTTGGAGTTTTCCAGTGAGCCTAGGATAAGGGTAAGTCCTCTATTTTTTTTTTTTGGTGTAATAATCTGCTTAGCCCTACTCTCTTGTGTGTTTCTTAGTTATAGCATATATTGATTGATTATGTAGTGTTATAGTGGTGTTGTACTCAGATGTTTCCAGCAGTGGAGATGGTGGCTCTACACAGGTGTGCTGCAGAGCCTGAGCTGTGTGCTCTGTTCTCCAGCAAGAGCCAAAGGGCACAGAGAATCACAGAATGGCCTGGGTGGCAAAGGACCATAGTGTTCATCTTGTTCTAACCCCCTGCTATGTGCAGGATCACCAGCCATCAGACCAGGCTCCCTAGAGCCACATCCAGCCTGGCCTTGAACCCTTCTAAGGATGGGGCATCCACAACCTCCTTGAGCAACCTGTTCCAGTGCATCACCACCCTCTGGTTGAAAAACTTTCTCCTAATGTTCAACCTAAACCTTCCCTGTGTCACTTTAAAAACCATTCCCCCTTATCCTATCGCTATCCACCCTTGTGAACAGCCATTCTCCCTCCTGTTTATATGCTCCCTTCAAGTACTGGGGAGCCCTCAGCCCTTCAAGGTCCCTCTGATGCATCATTTTGCTCTCTCTGCTGTTGTTACCCCACTCCAACCCTCAGCATGAAGGAACACTGCGTTGTGGTGACGCTCTGCGATGATTATTGAGCAAATGAGCTCCCTGGTTAGAATGGCAGAGAGGAAGATTGCAGACCCAGGCTGAACTGCACTTTACAGGGAGACAGCACAGAACGGCTTTCTGCTGAGGTTACACTTAAATTGCAGCTGTTGCTAAAGCAAACAGCTCACAGTTTATGTATGGAGTTAAATTATGCATCCAGTGGGCAGGACGTTTATGGGGAAAAAAAAAAAATAAAGGCAAGTCAATAGATTACTGAATGTCCACCGCACTTTGGAAGGACAAATATAACTGTAGTGGTAGGGCATCAAAAATGAGCCACAAACATCAATTATTCACCACTGTCCAGTGTTCCTGAGAGAAGCAGCTCAGCTCTTAAGCACCCCTGGAGTCGTCATCAATGTTAAAATTGTAAAGTAACTGTATGCATCTCTGCCATGTGAGTTTTGATGTCTTAGGAAGAGTCACCTGATGCTTTGGGGATACCTGTTCATCAAAGCATGGCGTGTGATGGTGAGTGGCTTTGCAGTGCCTTCTTGAGGCGTTGCTGGGGTGAGAAGGCTTGTTCACTTTCATCCAGGTGCTGACACTGAGGTACACTGTGCCATTGGCACGGCTGCTTGGAGGTGTTTGGCTCTTCTTAGTGGGGCTCAGGTGTTACAGGGAAGCCAAACTTCCACAGTGCATCCTTCATCAGAAACTGCTCTTTTACTAATGCTGTTTTTCTGCTTGTCTCTCGTGTAAACCTAGCTGTTATTTTCCTGAGAAGTCTTCATGTGTTTTTTTTTTCCCATTGTTTTTACTGTGAGTGGAGCATATGAGGTCCCTAATGAGGATACAAGTCGTACTGTTTTATGGTTACAAAGGGAGAGGTGTACAAGGCACTACAGCACGTGCTTTCCGTCTGGTGTAGAATTGCTCTAAGTAGTCCTAGAAGAGACCGTGAGTGATAACATACTGCATATTTACCGTGTGCTATCTCTAATTGTTTTTAATTAGAAGTGCAAGCCTTAAATTTGTGATCCAGTAACTGTAATGTTAGGATCATTGGGATGTTCTGCTCACCAGCCTTTTTTTTTTATCGCAACCACAGTAAAAAAAGATAATGCAAGATTCAGTCAAGCATTTTCAGTGTAACATTTCAAACTGTCACTTAAAGTGTACAAAACCTTCTGAGCAAGGGAGATTTTTTTTTTTCTACTCCCGCTGTTCTATTGCTTTGTGCTAACTTCCCTAACAATGCCTTTGACAGCAGAATATGGCTTCTGACTTCTGGTCAAAACTGCAGCTCAGCTCCTCCCCATGTTCCCCCCCTCCCCCAGTGCACTGCAAACCATTTCCAGGCTTTGTGCCCCTGTTAAAACACACAGGTCATCGAGTTTTTACTCGTCTGCTGCCATTTAGTTATCCTTTGGTACCCCCCAATAGGAGGTATCATCCAGGGATTAAAGAAAAGAAGGGGTGGGGGGAGGAAGAATGTGTTTGAAATGTGTAGGAAAAGTAATTTAAAGCCTGGAAAGTGAAGAGATGAGAATATAACTGGTGTGAAAAGGAAGAACTACCTTGGGCTCTTCTGAGGTCCTTTTAGTAAAAAGAGTAGTGGCACATACTGCAGAACAACTGCAGAGCTTTTCAAGAGCTAGGAATGTGCATCTTGGAACACTTTTTAAAGCATTTTTTTTTTCTTAAAGCCAATAATGAACTTTCAAAGAAATCTCTGACATGGAGCATTAAGCATCAAGATGGTCGAATAGACCTTAAGTCTTACACACACAGCTGTCAGCACTAAAGCCTTGAAATTAAGGACAGAAAATAGAAGATGGAGGTTATCCTAAACATTTTCCTTTATTGAAGTGTAATGGGCCACCTTTGGACTGTTAGGGAGATGTAAAAAGATGATGCACTAGATATTTTTTTCCCTGTCTGTAATTACCAGCTTGAGCTGAAGTGCATCTGAGAGTGAGGAATTGCAGCTGTTGAGCAGATGTGTGGGGAAAATTGGGGCAAATACTCATAAATGGAGAAACAAGAACCTGAGGAAGAAGAAAGTGGAAGATTGAAAGCATATGTCAAATGTATAGAGTAATACTGTGTAATTGATATAATGGCAGAAAGTGAAAGGCTTCAGGTATCTCAAGCATGTGGATGTGCAAGGCACTTCCACAAGCATTAGAATGTAAGTATTCTTCTGTAGGAAGTGATAAAGAAGGAAAAATAGGAAGCAATGGATGAGCAATAACTGCTGCTGCTGTACTGAAAAGTCTTTCCCCTTGCAGATTCCTACGCATGCATCTTGTGTACTAACAAAGCCAAGAGGTCTTTCTGATGTGTTCAGCCCTGATGATGTGAATGAAGCTCAGGGAGTGTCTTGCAGTAGTTGTGGCATCTGTGTGCTGAAAGGAGCTGTTGCAGATGTGACTTTCTAAAGTTGGGGTAGAGAGAAGGGCAGCTTGTGTACAGCTCCACTGAGGCTCCTCTGAAAAACTGCACTGTGAGCCCATCTGCCTACAGGCCACAGGATAGATGGAGTTGGGCAGTAAATCTAGAGATAAATGACTCATGAAGATGGAAGCAGCCCATAACTTGTCCATGCATAACAGAGAAAGGCTGAGATAAATAAAGGGATGATTTTTTTCCCCAGGAAACATAGAATGTGAAATAGGTAAGGGGGATGGCATCTCAGCAGGCTGTGACACGAGTAGCTCATGCAGCTAAGCATTAAGAATGGTTAAAAAGTAGAAGAAACATCTCAGAAAGAAACACTTGGAATTGTGGCAGTAGGTTCTGAAGAATTCGAGTTTCTTAAATCTTGTTTTAATTGAGAAATTGTCTGGTTCACCAACAAAGAATTAAGGAGCCTATTATAGAAACCACTTCTATATTTTAGGGTGCAGCTGTGCTTCAATTCATAAAGTCTTGGTCCCAGATGGTGTAGAATAACTGATATGATGTCATGAAACAAAGTACTGGAAAACCTATGAGCAAATGCAGCCATCTCCTTATACATGTGTGAACAGAAGTACCATTGGCAACTGCCAAATGATGTTGTGCAGAAATACAATTATTTACAGGGAAATTCTCCCAAAAAAACTTTCATAAAAATGTTAAGAAATGAGATTAGAATGGTCAGCAGCCAAGCTCCAATCTGCAGCACCAAACACAAGGAGGCTGAACACCTTTTTGGCCTTTCCAGATTCTATTATGAAACAAACAGTAAAAACCAATAATGTAATTATTCATTTCTTCCCTTTTATTTTTTGAAGTATAAAAATACCAACACAAAGGGGGAGAGAAAGGAAGGACCCATAATTATTTCACAGAAGCTATTAAAACGTGGTATTAAAATAAACTTAATGAATAGATATTAATATCTGGTTAAGGCTGCTCTGACCTCCCATCTTACAGGTCCCTTTTATGTCTTGTTTGATGAAAGTTTTTTGAGACTGCGAAGCAAAAGGGCAAACTGATTTATGAACAAGACTTATTGTTGCACTGGCAGATTTGTATAATGAGAAATATATTAAATCTAATGAAGGGAAAGCGTGCCTTTCCAAGGCAGTAAGTTTCCACCATGATTAAGTGATTCAATATCCCTCAGTGGATTAATTTAGACAATGCAGGAGGCATGCAGCCACTGTTGCAACCTCTTGCTCTAATGACAAATGTTAAGCAATGTCAAGTATGTTTTCTATTTCAAGCTGTGGTGGTAAAGTGAGACGATGCTCACTAAGAGATGAGTTAACAAGGGAAGTTGTGTGCCAGTGCACTGGAAGATGCATCTCTGTTGCTTTGCATTGGAGAATGGCATGGCTTGTTCCATTTGACCATCTGTGAGCCTTATTTTACAGCCACCAACCTCTACTGGTTAAAAACTGGTCTTCAGATCTTAACTATTGATAGAATAGGGTGGGGGAGTTGAGTTTGAGCTGCTGCTGGTGGTACATCACAGTAAGAAATGTGTGAGGAGCAACACCACAGGCAGAACTCAGAGCCAACTCCATCTCTGTGCTCATGGAAATGGGCATGGTCAGCATAGGTATGTCTTTAGGATGAAGTGCTAGAGCTTGGAATCTTGATGTCCCTTCAGTGAGCGCTGTGTTGGCAGCAGAAGCAGCAAATATATCCTTGACCTCACCTGCTTTGAAGTACGAGAAGACAGACTTGTGTCAAGAGAAAACAATTGGTAATTGTTTGTCTGAAATAAAACAATATACCATCCCATCCCACCACACTAAAATTATTGATTAAAGGAAGGAGAGCATGTGAAGGTGGTGGAAAACGAGGCCAGAGAAGCCAAACATTGATAAACTTAATTAAATTTCTAATGAAAACAGAGACAGCCTGCAGTGATTACTCTGTGTAACTGAGACTAATACACCAATTAGGCTAATTCATCCCCCGGTGTTCTAAACACCGTTATAAACTTAATCCATATTTCTTCTCATATGTCAACAATTGATTTCCTTTTGTTTGGGACACTCCTGGTTTGGCCACAAAAGGCAACAGATTCTTTTTCACTAGGGAGATGCTCTATGGGAGCAGATAATGCCCTCCTGGCTGCAGATTGTCCTCTAGAGAGTCTCTTTTCTTTCTTTCCCAGACTTTCATGGGAACCCTAATGTACACTGAACACATAATGAGTCTAGTCCAAGATATTAATTAGTGAATTCAGCAGTTGGAAACATTATCAGTGTCGGCACAGATGTGCAGTGCATGGAGAAGTTCCATATGTCTTTGGGCTGAGGGAGACCTGCACAAGCTGAAGCTCAACCTATTCCTGTTGGTCCCACGTTTCAGGGCCTGGTGTTGCAAAACTGATCAAACTATCAGGTCAGACAAAGCAATTTGCACCCAAACTGAAAGAATTTCTTCCTCAAATACTCGGGGGGTAAAAATGTAGGACTGGGATGGCCTGACTCCAGCTTTCTTTGCAGGCAGTGTCAGTTTAGAGCTGTGCAAGGGTGGTTTATGAGGACTGTGCATGCAGTTGTCCATCACAACATAGGCCTGCATTCCAAATCAGTGCCCTCGTGTGAACTTGCAAAAGTGTTAAGGCATGTTTAAGCCTTTGACATCTCAACACACAGAAATTTCTTCTGTTGCAAATGAAAACTTTTTTAGGAAGGTTTTAGGAAGGTCAGAGACCACCTCATGGCTGTTCTATGTATCCAGGAGGCAAATCATGGGCAAAACAAAGAACAAGCATTTGACAACGTTGGCTCAGTTGCCTGTCAATAATGAAAACTTAGATCAGCTGGTTAGATACAGTGGCTGTATCAAATAAATACTGTCTCTGGCAATTAGCAGCACTTAATTTTGAAAATGAGCTAATATAATCAATTATGTCTTTTAATTTGTCAGACAGTATCTTACAGGGTTTAATTTTCTGCTACTACACCTTTCAAATTATCTTCAGGTGCTGTTTTGAATGCGACCATTGATGCTTATTCTGAAACCATTAGCACTCAAAGTGCCCCCCACGTTGACACTGAGGGTTGGCTGTCTTTGTGATCAATGGAAAGAAGGTAGCAGGTGATGTCCTGGTCCAGCCAACGTTTCCCTGTGGCATCAAACTTTTAGATTTCCACATCAATGGGTGTGAATCTGTACTGCTGCTGTGTGAAACGTGTGTCTGGCATGTCTTATTTTTATCTCATCCTGCTGAAGGATAACACTATTTCAGGAGGTTTTACATGAGTAGATTAGAATTATTACCAGCAGGAGGATATGCCATATGCAGATTGTGAATGGCATAAAGAGTGTGTGTATGCATGTATTTCCTTCCCTCCCTCTCTCTGAATCAGATAAGCTGTGCTGAGCTGCCTTGGGTTTGCACAGAACTTGGAATTGAGAGCTTAGGGAGTTTAAATTAAGGAACTGCCTTTTTTAGATAGGAATTGTGTTATTTGAATGAACTATTAACTTGCTAGTCTAACATTTTATTCACGGACGATTCTAGGAATTGATGATAAATGCTTAACATAGCTTTCTCCTTTGTATTTCATCCCCCAAGCAAAGGTAGTTCCCCAGTAGTCCAGCAGAAGTGGGGGGAGAGGTGGATGGTTGAGTGATGGAGGTCCAGCTGTGAGCAGGCACACAGCTTTGGGCACAGCTGGTGAGTCCCATAGGGCAGAGAGCCCAAGCATACACAGTGTGCCCAGGGTTCAAAGGTCACTAGTTATGGGGCTATGGATGGCTTCCTAGGGAAGATGTGGAGGCAAAGGAGCAGTTTTCCAGCATAGGGTACAGCCTGCTTCCTAGGAGGAGCCACGCTTTGTTTTTTCTTTGCAAAATCTCTGCTCTTGCAGAGATAAAGAGCGATACTCTGCTTGATCTCCTTGCTTTCTTCTTTCTAGTGCAGCCCTCCTGCATGTTGCTGTGCTATCCACTGTTCTGCAGGCTCTCTCTGCAAAACAGGCATGCTTCAAGGCAGACAGGGCTTCAGGAATGCCTCTGCCCTGCAAACAGCTCCTGAGAACTGGCTCTGAATTTATTGGAAGAAGTTCTTAAGCTGATATTCTTCAGTTCCTGTAAAGGCAGTAAGGAAGCTGCCTCCCTCAGTGGACAGACAGACCATGGCACAGTGGTCTCATTGACTACACACAGTATCTGACTCCTCTGTTTCTTTACCAAGTTGCCAGGTATTTGAGGATGACAAGAAACAAGAAAGCTGTTTCACTCATTCTTAGGTGGTCAGAGCTTGAGAAATACACAGCGTTGTAACTGTGTATTTCTCTTCAGGCAGCTTTGTTTGTGCCTTACCTAAGCAGAAGAAAAAGCATTTAAACATCAAAGCAATTATATTTATGCAAATAGAGCAAGTGTGCCTTTCGTTTTGTTTGTAATGAGCGCTGTGCTTGCATAAAAGCTGTGGTTGAATGAAGGGCCAGTAGGCATTGCTGGCATTGGGCTGATTTGCTTAGCTTGGAAGGAAAGCATGCTTTCCAGCAGTGTGGTAAGTTATGAGCCATATACGTGGAGTCATTTCACTGAGAATCTTCATTTCCTCTTTAAATTGGCTCTGCTCAGCAGGAGACCCAAGCACAAATCCATAGGGTCAGCTGCAAGCTTGCTCTGTGCTTCCAAGTCTCTTGTGTTGCACGACAGCAGCAGCCAAGCTGAGCAGTCTGCAATACCTAAGATGTTTCCTCTTAGCGTTTACCACTTCAGAAGCTTTGGAAACATGTGTAAGGCAGAAGCAACTCAGATATTCCCTTCTCAACTTTGAGCTGCTTCACCAGCAGCCACCGAGGTCAGAATCCCAGACTTGAATGCAATAATAATTTTATTCAATTTACAGAAATAATGTGATTTCCTAAAACGTGGGAATTAGCAAGTCAAGCCCAGAGAATTAAAACTGCCTGGAGGCTCAGCTGCCCTGAAAGAATCCGGTAAAACTCCATCTCAAGTTAGCAAGAAGCAGAACACAGCCTCTATTTTTATTATGACGTCCTTGAGGTCAGCCCAGCAACAGGGAGGGGAAGAAATTAAAAGGTAGCTTCTCTGAAGACACCTATTTTACAACACTTTCTTTGCTCGCAGCTTGTTAATTTTCACAGCAGAGTTGCCTTGGGATGTGAATTAAAGAAACAGATGAAAAAAGTCTTGTGCCTCTAACTGTACTGCAGGCCCTACGCATACTCCTGTGCCTTTGATGAGAAACATTAAACATTTTTAATTTAGCACATCAATTTGAAAATCTAATTTTTTTAATGCTTTGTAGCAGCAGACGCTTTTCACGGTGCTGTCACTACCATAGAAGAATTATGAGAAACTTGAACCGCGAAAAGTAAATTAGAAAAATCTCATTTCAGTTACTCTAAAAAGAGGGGAAATTAGATTTTGATTAAAATCACTCACACATACAATTTTAGGTAAACTAATTTAGCAAGGCTGACTATATAATTTTTTTTTGCTTGCCTCCTCGTCCCATAGCAGCAGCTGCCATGGCCCTGGGGTGGGAGGGGAGCTGCCAAGCGTGGCCATCCCTGGTCAGCCCTATGGGAGGGGAGAAGAGGTCACCAACTGCAGGAATTGCTCACAGCTTGTCCTTGAGGTGTGCCATGTTGGGTATTCTTGTCCTTACCCATCTCCTTAACTGTAAGAGCAACCAGAATAACTGCTCTTCAAATTTCTGATAGGTTTGAAAGGAGTTTAATGCTTTGATTTTGGCGATGGGTGAGTGATTTGCAGAAGGTTTTGTTGCTTTGTGACTTCTCCATGAATTTGGCATGATTTTCCTGTGTCACTTTAAGCTATTGCCTGTATAATGGCAGCGAGTATTTTTGGACCTGCCCTGAGAGCAGGTTTTAAATGCATTCTGTGCTTTAGAGCTGTGATTTGGCATAGTGAGCATGCAGCTGCATTCTTCTCTTCCCCCATTGCTTGTAGAGTCATTCAGAGCCTGGTTTTGGAGGTGACTCCGTGCTCCTGTGCATTTCAGCCTGGTCGAACCAAAAAATGTTCTAGTGAAAATAATCAACCAAGTTCTTTCCCCTGCTGCTTGCATTTGACTTTGTGCACAGTCAGAGTTGTTCCCTGAGGCATCATCCTCAGCACTGAAACAAGTCTTAAGTGGGACCAAAGTGATGCATGTGTTGCACTGGACTGTTGCACAGGGATGAATTACACCCATGTAGTCCTGCAGAGCCTTCTTTTACTTCGTGCCCTCTTTTCTTCCACCAGTAACCCAGATGCAGTAGTACGTACTTTTTCCCTGGATGGTTGGATCAAGTAAAGTCAGTGAGCTTTTATCTCTTCTCTGCTTTGATTTAATTTGAATACCCTTATAGCAGAAATACCACGATCAAAGATGAAACGCATGAAATGCGAAATGAATTTATTTGGTCCTAATATTCATGAGATGTTTGTATGGTTTTTATTTAACTCCAGACCCAAACATTTGCAAGAATGGTCGATGTTTTAAAGATCTGTAAGGAGACTGAGGAATAAGACGTCTGACACAGAGAACTGGGAGTGAAACTTCACTAAGAATGCTGCCATTGTGCAAACCAAGTGCACACCAGGAGAGCAGTGCCACGACTGAGCAGTAGCACAAAGCATCACAGGAGGGAGAGAGATTGGTAAGTGATTGATCTGCTTAAAAAAAAATCACAAAAGTGATGCAAGATAAGCTTTGGCATAAACACATGACCTTAGTGATGACTCGTTTCCCCTTTGCTCCCAACTTCTGAAGCATGAGCAATATTAGTCAAACTCTTTTTAACCTTTCTTTCATTGCATCTACTGTTGTTTGCTTGCATCTGTGGGAGCACCAGAATCTCTCCATGGGTGAACTTTCCTCTGTTTCTACGCAGCGTAGCACTGAGATCTCCAACAGAAGTGTGTAATTTGTACCCATGGTGAACCTGCCCCATAAATGTGATGTTTCAAGTCTTTTTACTGCTGTAGCTTTTAAACTGCAGATTGCTGGCGTTGTTTTACCCATCTTCACAATATGCTCCCTTTTTATTAGCTTGTTCTGGCCTTTTAAGTATATGATTAAACTATTTGGTAGTTTTATGGTAAGATCCATAAAATAAGTAATTTACAAAGAAACTTAAAACGGCTTTTATTTCCACGATAACTGTTTCCAGTGTCACAGTTCTGACATAAGAGTGAGTCAGATGGGGAGCTGACCTCTGTGCCTCATGCATGACACAATGCATGGCCTCAGCACGAGGACACTGGATGGAGGCTGAGCAGCTTTTGCAGGATGGCTGCACAGAATCCATGCTGAGGAGTCCTGAGGTCATAAACTGTAAATAAATCCGAATACCACGCACGTTGTGTTCTTCTCTCTAAGCAAATGTGGCTCGCAGTTGGAGACCATCAGCGTCCCATTATTATGATCAGAGCCGTCTGTGGCTTTGCCAAGGCTGATATTTATTTCATTTTTGGTGTGTTTTTGTGGCCAGGAGCCCACAGGAACCGGTGCCCTTTCCGTTCTGCCCTGCAGCAGTTTGCAGAGCAGCGAGTCACGCCTGCACAGAGCTGCAGCCAAGCTCATGTCCAGAAGTCTTGTGTTTGGCAGCTCCTCCTATGCAGGCAGGAGGTGATGAATGCCAGCTGAATCCATGGTGATAGGAGTCAGCATGGCAATGCTGCCCATGGAAACCAGAGCTGCTGACTGTCATTGCTTCCTGCTCCCAGGCTTTAATACACTGTCACTCACTTTGGCTTTGCTACCGCTTACACTTTCCTAAATCTGGAGTAAACTTGCTTGTTGATGAAAGCCAGAAGGCATTAAAAGGAACGGGAGCCAACAGTCAGTTGCCCTCCCAAGGAATGACCAGCACAGCACATCTTTTTGCTGCACAGGAAGATTAATGTAGCTTCCTGACTGTAACTGCAAGCAGACTGCCTGCTCTCAGGAGGTCCAAGGAAGGGATGACTTCCTCTGTGCTGCTGCTGAGGAGCAGAGGAGGATTTAAGTGGTACAGCTGGAAGTGAGGCAAGCACCCAGCAGGCAGATCTGTGCAGCCAGATTGCAGTCACTGCAAAGGGAATAGGGACCAAAGCAACGCAGCCCCATGTGGGGTGGTGATGGTTTTCCACTCAAATCTGTCCTCTGCACTCCAGATCTGACAGCATAAGGACACAGTGAAGGAGCAATGTTCATTTGCCCCTTTTGGGGTCATAACTGCAAAAATTAAACATCATTTCTTGCAATAGGTCAGTGGCAACTTTCCCTAGGAGGGACCAGGCATCCCAAAGTGACTTATAGGCATAGTCAGGCAGTTTGATACTGAAATAGATGGTAAAAATGTACTGCGTTGCTATTAGCTGTAGTAGTAATGGTGGGGATAGACATATTGGTATCTGTCATGAAAGTATTAAATCCAAAATTACTCATTGTTATCAGCACTGATAAAAATCTAGCTATCAAATTCTTAAATTGGTATCTAGAATGATGAACTCTCAGACTCTGTTATCACACTGATCAGGGACAGGCTGCTGCTGAATCTGTCTGGACTCTTGCCTCGTGCTCTCTCCCCCAAATAATATTCAAAGCCCAACACACGGAGCAACAGCTGGATTCTGCAGACAGATGTGGGGAGCAGTGAGTCAGTGAGATGGTGATTAGTGTGATA
Organism: Phasianus colchicus; assembly: GCF_987193195.1. Classification (NCBI taxonomy): domain Eukaryota; kingdom Metazoa; phylum Chordata; class Aves; order Galliformes; family Phasianidae; genus Phasianus; species Phasianus colchicus. The sequence goes on from NC_143462.1 coordinate 3,766,104, forward strand.
AACAGCTATCACAGCACACAGCTGCCTCGTGGCTGGCAGGGTTTTGCAGCAGCAAGGTTCTGTGATGTCCCTGCCCAGAATGTCCCCATGCTGAGCTGCTGCACAGCAGGGCTGTCTGCCAACCTCAGAACCTTACAGCTGCCCCTCAAAGGTGGATGCAGTCCACAGCTTTATGGGCACTTATAGATTTTGGAGGTGCTTTCCAGTCCAATTTCCTCACTGAGCTTTCTGAACTCTCCCTGGTCTGTATGGTAGGCATCATTTCAAGCTGGAGGCACTAGTTGGTCACTGACAGCCAGACTGTTCGTGGTGTTATAACATGATTTCACTTGGTGCCAAGGGCTGAAGTGCTGCTGGTGCTTTGGATACCCTTTGGATACCCTTTGGATACCCTTTATGCACTGCACGCACTGCTATTTCAGAGGTACAGCAAAGGCCTTGTATTTAAGACACTGAGTAGTGCCAAATGCTCCAAAAACAAGGATAAGACCATGAGATGTTCATTGTCAAAATGGGTTCCAAACGTCACTGCTTTGCCTTTATCACCACCAGTGTCCCAGCAGGTAGAAATGCTCCAAAGCAGTGTGGCTCTCCCTAACTTAGTACCTCCTGCAGCAGCCAATATGAAGCAAAATTCTGTACTAAAGCATATGAAAAGAGTTCATGTCTTCTGCTTACCAGTGGAGTTTTAAAGGAGAGTGATTTTTGGTGAGAGGAATAATTTAAACTATTGTAGCTATTTTTGAATGTGAATCTTTTCTATAACCTGAGAGCTAGCTTCTTGCCTGCTGCAATGACATGCTAAAAGCATAATGCATACGTAGGGGGAACAGAAAGGCAGGGTTATTATCCCCATTTCACAGGTGAAATCTGAAATGCAGTGAAGATTGAGTGATTTTTTCCCCAAATCACATTGGCACTGAAAAAAATCTCACCAGACATGAATGAAGATGCATCCATCCTGCAGTTGTTATGGGAGGCAAGTGCAGCTCGTGCCTGCAGTCTTCTGACTTTCATGTTTGCATTTGGGTGGAGGGACTTGGAGGAAGACAGCAAGGCTGCAGGGGGCTGTGTTGGATGTGCTTGTGCAAGTAGGGTCTGGGAAAAGGGGCTGGTTGTGAGCCTGGAGTCTTTCAGCACATTTAATAAAGATCTTCCCTGTTGCATCAAGCGGAGCTAACAAAGCAGTGCCTGTACACACTTGATCAACCTGAGACCCCTCATGGCTGCCCCTGGTGTGTGTGTGTTCAGTGAGGGCTGGAAGGCTGCAGAACAAGTCAGCAGGCAGCTTTTCTCCTGAAGCAGCCCCTCGCATGGCACTGCCATTGCTGCACTGAGAGCCAGCTGGGTGCATGGAAGTACAGGAGGGCTTTTGCATATGGGAAAATATATTGGGAGAAGGGGTGTGAAACCTCCTTGCAGAGTGGCATAAATTATCTGTTGAAGAGCTAGTCTGTGGCCATCACCATTACCTGAATTATAGGTCTTTAGTCTGAACAGCTTCAAAGCAAGCTGTGTTTTTTTGTATATTACCCCTTCATCCTTGAATATTTAGAAGATGAAAGGAAGGATTTCAAGCACCGGCGGGGAATTTAGGCAGGAACAGAACATTCTGTTACTTATTGCATAGACAAAGGATGTTTGTCTTAATTAAGGTAAAAACTGAGACTATAGAGAAGCACTGCTCTCTATTGGTGGATGGAATCTACCTGAGAACAGTCCACCTCTGTGTGCTTTGACCAGGTCAGGCCATGGTCCTGATTGTTCAGCTCAGTTTCTGCTGAACTGTCAGATGTATCATAAGGCAAAGCTGCTGAAAGCTAAGTTAGAGCAGGGAGTGAAGTGAGCTGATGATCTCATTAATAATTAGAAATTGACTTGAGTGGGCTTGATATTTTTCAGAAGGAAATATCCAGTAATGATGGCGACTAATGTCCACTCAGGGGTCTTTCTGGTAGACCAGAAAGCAGCTTTTGTGAGGCATAACTGTGTACAATGCCAAGAGAAATGAGAGCTAAATAAAATGGAGAATATACATCACCCATTTACATTTATTGCACATTAAACCTTGGAGCACACAAAAGATAATGACAGATGCAAATTGAGAGCACTTGAGCTGTGTGTCTGTCAATGGGGAACGGGCACAACGCCAAAGACCCATATTTCCACCAACCACATGCTTTGAGGTGGGGTCAGGCATGAACTGAGCTACAAAGTGTGGTCTATGAGAATGTAGGCTAACCTCAGCCTGCTAGGATCTATTTTTGCATCCAGACTTGGCAATCAGTTATATGCAGCAGTGGAATTGGAGCAGATGCCCCAACGTTGCCTTTGCACATACAGAATTCTGATCCAGTGAGCCTATCTTGAGCTCCTTCAGCTTGCTTGTTTCAGGGACACAGCTGAGATCAAATCCCCATTGCACAAAGGCAGAAAAGGCAGTCCCTAGCCTGAAGAATTTGAATACAAAGAATAAGCAAATGAAAGTGTTGGCCTTGTAACTAATATACTGGTATAAGGACAATACATTGGAAGGCAATTTCCATCCCACTTGATGTGGGATCGTGCGTGTGTCATTGAAGCTCCCTGTCACCCCAGCTGAGCAAGACGGATGTTACTCTCGTCTGATTCACCTAGGATCAAAGTGCTTATTCGTTTTAGATCACTGTTCTTTATTCAAGCCAGCACAACCCTGTGCCTCTAATGCAAAAAACTTCATTTCAGATGGAAAAAGTAGAGCAAGGTGCAAGTTTCTGCACAGCTGGAGCACAGCTACAGTGCTGGAGAAACATCTGCATAGATTACAGAGCCCTTCAGATGGCATGCGAGCAAGTCAGCAAGCCTTTATCAAAACAGCCCCCTGGGCAACTGCCTGGAGAGCTCATCCTTGGTCAAGTATTTGTTTTCAAGGAGGAGTTCTGGCACCCAAGCCGTAATGTTTGACTTCAGGCTTTGTGTGTCTCCCCTTCTCCTATGAGCGGATTGCTGTGAGAACATCTTGCTGCTCCCTTCGCTTCTGCTGCACCAAACACCCATCAGTGCAGTGCTGAAAAGGAGCAGAGAAAGGGGCTGGAAGCACTTTAATTACTGTGAGTGCTTGTTTTGTGATTGCTTCCTATGATACGGTAACTTCTTCCCTTTCCCTGTGCAAGCATGGTGTTTCTATTTATCACGATGAAACCAGAGCAGCAAATTAGAGAGGGAAAGGGAGCAACTGCATTGCTCTATTTGTAAGCAACACTGGCAGTGTATGCAGAGGAGCAACAGTTTCTGTTGGAAGCAAGTGATGGATTTTCTCCCTGCAGAACTCCTTTATCCCTTCACTTTCACTTCCTGTTCTTCATTTGCTTTTAAAAGATTGCTCAAGCTCTTGCCGAGTGTAGAAGAGTTGAGTGCCATTATTCCCATTTACAGAGAAAAAAAAAAAATGTAGATGGAGAGAAGCTTCTATCTGTGAACACTGGTTGATCCCATTCTTTTTAATACTGAAAATGTGTTAAGGAAAACGAGGTGCAGAGCCAGACCCTGCTTGAACTCAAGGGGTCAATGAGCAGCAATGGGCAGCACTGCACATCATGAGCTGGGGCAGCTTCCAGAATTGGAGCTCCTGGTGGTGGGAAGGGTTCTGTTTACATGAAGTAACATTCCCTCAATCACCTTTTCCATTTAATTTTCTGTGCTTTGTGCTGCCTGCTAGGGATCGTTAAGCAATACTCCTGTTATCAGTGCATATCACTTAGTGTGCTTTGCTCTAATAAGCTTTTGTAAATAAAACCCAGAGAGATGAAAAGGCCAACGCCTGATTACGAGCTACCAATTTTGTCTCATTAAGTTCTTATAAGGGAAAAAAGTAAATAGAATCTTTATCAATCTCACACACTTACAGCTCTGAAGAGAGAGCTTTCCACATTCATTAGGAAGGATGCTGAGAATAGAGATGTGTTTGCAGGCATTTCTGCCTTATGAAGTTGCTAAGGGATGTTTTACTGATGATCGGCTGTTGCTTCAATCAAGAGATGAGAAGGCAAAGATGGAACCAAAGGAATCATAAAATATTCAAAGGCTGTGGTTGGAAGGGGCCAATACACAATGGTGTGCCATATTTGCTCTTCAGATGCTTATATTGATGGTCTTCCCGCATACTAAGCTAGGAATAACTTTCCTACTGGAACTTACTGCATTTCTATTTCAGTAGCTGTTGTGTAGAATTATCGATAAACGTGGAAAAATGTAAGAGAGGAATTGTGTGGTCAGGCTGAGTGGACATCTATCTGCTGATCAGCAGCATCTTGCCTGTCATTTTGTATTTCTTCTCGCAAGAGAACCAGCCCAGAAATAGATATCATTTACTTCCGTGCCCATCTTTTTTCATCCGTACTATCCTGAATTATGTTATTAGAATCATCAGTTTAAAGGACAAAATGACTATTGTAGCCAATTTTTGTAACTATTTCAATTGAGGGCTCCGTGAGAGCTCAGCAGGCAGAACTTCAGCTCTCACTCAGTGAATGGGGGAAGGTTTTCTGTTGCACTTATTTTCTTAAAATTCAGGGTTATATCTGCCCCCAAAACTGCAATTAGCAAAAGCTGGCCAACTCTGGCAGACCTTGGAATTTACATCAGGTATTTGAAATGGGAGGCAAGGCTGATAGCCTGCTTTCTTTGCTACTCATTGTACTTATCTCAATGCGTAAAATCCACCAGGTTTTTCCACCTTTCATCCTACACTCTCCTTTTGTTTCATGCTTCCGTACTCCAGCTTCAGTGTTTTCTCCTTCCTTCACAAAGACAAGCAATTCATTCATTCATCAGGCAAATTCATGGAACAAATGAGTAGAGATGACTTAGTCAACTCATTTCTTGTGGGCGTCACCGCGCAAGTGGATGATTTAAAAAATAATTAATAGCATTTTCTTTTGGAGAAGATAACACATAGATTTTTTTTTTTTCTCTTTGCTTTTCACAGTTCTATTTAGTCTTTATTTTTACGTAGGCTTCAAAGCTTTAACTCCTATCATTTCTGATCATTTGCCCTGCTCAGGAACAGCAGCAGCCATCCTCACAGGGTACAGCAGCACAGAGCTTCACCTTGGGTCCATTCTTTTAACTACCAGACAGAAATCATCCATTAACACCAGCTGAATGAATCCTGCACTCCCTAAATGGCATCATCCTGTTGGCATTTCCAACCTCTGCTGGTATTTGAATCATTCTTTTGGTGTACTGTTGGCTGAGTCCTGCCAAGCACTCTGTGCCCATGGGCTGCCCTGTCTGTGCCTTGCTGGGAAACCCAGCTCTGCTCAGCTGCACTGTTGCCTGGGCTGCATTTCCTGCAGCATCCCAGCCATGCTCTCCTCCTGCAGCCCTTGTGCTTCCCACAGCCACAGCCTCTCCGTGCTCTTTGCACCATGCTATGTCATTTGCTTCCTCCTGTTCAAAAGCTTTGGTGCCGGGATGTGCTGTAGTACGTGCAGCTGATGTTACAGACACATGGAAAAGGGCTTTGCGAAGCAGTGCAGCTGCTGGTTCTGCTGTGCCCAGTGGTACTCAGGCTCTGGAGGGCTGGTCTTTGTGCTTTGCGTTGTGCTAAGAGCTCCCGTGGGCTGCCGGGTGGGGACGCACAGCCAGCAGCACCTCTGAGCACAGCAGCAGGGTTGCATCGACACACTGATGGCAAAGGCACACGTGCCGGTGTCAGACTTAAATACGGCTTGTGGAGCTGAACAATACACCATTTTAATCCACAGGCAACTTAAGATTCTTCTTCTTCGATAAAAGAAATGTTTGCCGAGGAGCAGAGCACTTATCAGTAGATGCAATAGCTCCACCTTTGGGTCCTGGAACAAAATGCGCTTTGGCCACAACTTTTCTCCCCCGGTTTTCTGTGTAGCAGACTTATCTGCTGCATTGATGAAGATTTAATATGAATAGTAAAACTGGGGAGGGGGGAGGAACTGCTGCAGTGCTGAAGTAGCCTATCACAGGGTAGAAGCAATGGCAGGTCCATAGCTATCATGTGCATGATGTCTTGATGCTGGTAGTCAGATGGTAAGCACAGAATGCAGAGCCAAACTCAGACTGAAGGCAATATCTGAACCCAGAATTAGGCTAGGGTGGATTTTTCCACCTCTAATTCTTAATTTTGCATCTGGTAATAATTTATGCTAATGTTATGCATTTGACCAGACGCGTTGTAATTAGAGAGATTAGCTGCATGAATATGAGCCAGCTTTTTTTTCCTGCCGAAAGCAGGTTTTGAACCTTTCACTTGCAGAATCTGCATGCCTGAGACTGCATCAGATGAGTGCTGTGCAAATAAAACCACCACATCTGCATCCTTGTGTGCTCACAGGCATGGCTATCAGATTGAGATTCCCCCACATGTCCATAAGATGCCCATAAAGCAATCAGGCACTGCATGGGGCAGTGGTTGTATCTACATGCCTTCATGCAGGTGTGTCTGTGTGCTCTTGGTGATGCACTGATGTCTGGTTGTGTTTGCATGGCTGTATCTAGAGACAACGCTCCTATACACACAAATATTTATCATACTTGCTTAATAATGAGATCCCTATACAATTGTGTACATGAGAGTGTTTGCCCAAATACCAATGAAGTTTAAAAAAATATCCAGTAGAAGTAACCAGATACTTCCTGAATGCATTGACAATAATAAGCATGAGATTCTAGACCAGAACACTTATTCCCTCTAGAAAACAAAACAAAAGGAAAAGCTCCAAACAACCAAGTAAATGAAGTAAAAATGTGTTTTGCTTTCATATGAGCAAGGTGAAATCTAAACCTTGCTGGCTCTTACTCCTTTCCCATGGTGTAGGAGACTGGAGCTTGCTAATCACAGCGAGATAAAGCAGAGAGGTCTGCTAACAAGCCTTCAAACTGACAGCAGGTTTGGCAGGGTTGCTGTGCTGCTGTGTTGAAGATCTTTAAACTTCAGGGGTCATTATCCTCTGACCTTGAAAAAAAAAAACCCTACCAGATATCCATATGGGTTGGCTGCACAGGTCTCACTTAATTGGATGCACAGGTGTGCAGAGGAGCAGCTGACACTGCTTGATGGACTGGCTGCACAGCTGCAGATGCTCTCTCAGCTTTGATGTGCCATTAGAGAACCAGGGACAGCTTGCACCGTGTCCATCTCAGGGATGGCTTCAGCCTCATCTCCCACAGAATTGCCACTCGAAAATCTCCCCTGGGCTCCAGCAGACTTCAAAGCAGACTGGGCAGAATTCTTTTCTTGGAGATATTTGTGCAAATGTAAATGTTGCCCTGACTTTGATCCTCTGCATGCAATGTCCACAGGACCTGATGTTTAGCAGCCTGCAAAGCATCTCTTTGCATTTCATGTTTGCATCCAGCTTTATGAATTGATCCCTTTACGCTCAGACTCAATGCTCCTGGGAGTGCAGTCCTGCAGTACTATTATCTTTCAGTCTGCTTAGCTCTCAGCAAGGTCATTTCCTCACCCTTCATACGTCCTGTCATTCTCCCTTTCCATGCTTGCTTTGATGCAATTGATTTCACTTCTGTTTCTCCAGTCTCCAAAGGGTTTTTCTCAGATCCTGCCAAACATGCTGTAGTCAGTCATGCACCTCTTAACGTTTCCCAGCTAGGCTCTTGTTACGACCCTTTAATTGAAAAGGCTCCTAAGAGGTAGCACTGTATGCAAGTGTAATTGGAATATCTTTTTTTTTTTTTTTCCTTGAGGTTCACTTGCATGTAAGGCTTAAAGGAACAAAATCAGTGAAGATGGGTTTGGCCTCTCCGTTCCTGCCACGTATCTTAGATCCAATGACAAGAGGTGAGGATGTGCGTATCCACAGCCACACAAGGAGGTGGACTCCCTGGGGCAGAAAGGACACAGCCCCACAAACCTGGATGGCTCTGCCTTACACCAGCCCTGTTCTTTTTGGATCCCGTGGGTTCTGACACCGGCAGACCGAGCACAGTTCTGATACCACAAAAACTTGTCTGATCAGCACTGCGGCCTCATCCACATCTTGTCAGCCCCCTCTGAGTCTCCTTGAGGCACACGGAGCTGCCAACAGCTCTTGGATCGGGCTGCCAGCACAGAGCAGTGCTGCACATCAGCCCTGAGACATTTTCCATGGCCTTCATTCTCCTCCCACAGCTCTGTGGGTTCTGTTCCCTATTTCTATGCCCGAGTGCAGAGCACCAGGCAGTGGCACACTGATAATTTGAAGCCCCCATGCAAAGTAGGTAGCTGTGACACAGCCTGGCCCTGCCAAGTGCCATGGCTTCCCTGAGAGCACAGTACTGCCAGCTCTTCCACCGTGATGGCTGCACCCTTGGGGAGATGTCCAGGTAATTGCTCTGTGTGCAGCCCTTCGTTAGAGGAGCTTCCGGATTGTGTCCATCAGAACTGCTTATTGGCTGAGTTATCAATACAGGGCAGCAGGGTGACACGCCAGCTAACAAGGAGATGTCTTGAGAGAGTTCCCTTATAGGAAAGGGAGGAGGGAGGGAGGAGGAAGCAAGCGGTGCTGCTTCCCAAAGACTTCTTCAGGGGAAAAAAGAAAGCAAATGAAGTGGAATGAAAGCTGCAAAAAGAAACACCCCTGATAGTTTGCTACTGAATACTGCTTTTCATTTGGAACCAAGAGGGAGGTTCAGAACGGGAGCGGAATGAGGGACACACAAGTGTAGGTGCCATCCCAGGGAGATTTCAAAGAGCATCTTGAATGGAAGAATTTATGCGATTAGCTGGAATTACACAAAGATGCACAAACAACCTTGGCAAAATGGCAGAGAGCAAAAAGGAAGAAAAAACAATCCGGTGCTTCAGCGTCTGATGCTATTTTGTCTTTTGATGTTTGTTTTCTGCACAGTGCCAGCAATTCCTGTCATCTCTGGTGCATGTTGCCAAGTCTATTATTTGGGATGATTCCTGCTTTAAATATTTTTAGCTGTAGCGGATCTTTAATCACGGGGAGATTGTTTTCAGGAATGATTACTTTATGTGCATCCAAAAGCGTATCTGATCCAAATCATTTGTGATCCTTTTGTAGCCAAAGGACAAAATGAGAAGGATGGGGCAGACTCAAAGGCCATTGAGGGAAAGAATGTTCTGTTTGAATGAGATGACTGATCTCTGCCCTCTGCTCAGCCCTTCTGGGGCTTAGGATTAATAGTGGCACATTTGGCCTGCAACCAGAGAAAAAGGTCCATTCTTTGAACTCTGCAGTAGAGTCCATTCAGTATTTGTCTGCAGCATGCTTACGATAAGCAAAACAAATCATAAATACAGGAAAGACTTCTGATTATTCCAGTATATCTGCTCTTTTAAAAGAAGCAATAATTTTTTTGATGTTAGAGAATGAGATACCCAGCTGCACGTGAGCTTCCATTGACTTCACCAAGGACACAGCAAGCAGGACAGCAGCGCGGTACATTCCAGTGGTATTTTCCTATTTCATTCCTAAGATCCAAGGGTAAAACTGTCCCACTTTGAAAAATGCCATTAAGAATTTAAGAGCTGAATGAGCCGCTGACCTCAGGTTTCCTTCCTGCGTGGGGCAATTCTCAGCCAGTATTGGTGGAATCTGAATACATGAACCTGACAGCCCTTAGTGTGTGCTGAATGCTGCTAACAATGCTGCCTCCGTAGGAAGGCTTGGAGTTTCAGATAAGCACAAAACCTCAGATGATTATCTGAATCAATTTTGCAATGCAAAATTAATATGAAAACTTAACAAGAGGGCAGCTTTCCCAACAGCCTCTCTCCATGGCTCCTATTGATTATTATTTGTATTAAGGGAGCTCCTGTAGTTTCCTACTGAAATTAAACCTGGGCATTTTTCATGCTCAAGCTTTATAATCTATAGCTGAGGCTTACGAACTGAAACGTGCACACAACATGCATTCACAGGGCTTTCTGCTGCTGACAGAGTAACAAAGATTAAGAGTTTGTAATTAAAGAAAAACTAATCCAAGTTAACTTTCAAAGTAGATTAATGACATGGCATTACAGCGTGGGGTGCAGCTGCCCTGCTGCTCTGTGGGCAGGATGGCAGAGAGCTGAGCAGTCTGATTTGCAGGTAACCTGACTTCTCTCTTCCTCTCTACGTGGAATTAACATTACTTCAGTCATGTCTGTGCATGTGCCCATGAGGTTAAATGGGGTTTAAGTACAACATTCTAAATTTACATCGTTAGTTAATTAGGATCAACTTTTGCTAAGAATCTCGGCATTTCTCCAGAGGAAACCCTGGGCAGAGCAGAGAGACCTGCTACCCATGCTACTCATTCACCAGCCAAATGTCTTTTCTGCTCTGGAAACCAGATGTTCTTCCATGGCATATTGTAGTGTTTTGCTGTCTGTACTTCTCTCAGTGTTTTAATATCAACCATAACATGAGAAGAGAAGGAAGAAAAAAGCTCCATGGGATATCTGGTGCTTTCCATACAGCGAGCTGTGGGTGCAGCACAGATCCAGCAGCTGGCTCTTGCTGCAGCTCTGGGCACATCCCTGAGCACATCCATATCCATGACATCCCAATGCTGTCACCTCTGCAGAACACTGTGGCCCTGAGCCCTGTGAGCTCCCAACCTCACCACATAAAGTGTGCCCAGCTCTCTGTAGGGGTAATTCAGGCAACCCTGTGTGCTCCTGCTGCTCAGGGAGCCCAGGGAGCAGCCCCAGAGCTGCCCCTATCTAACAGCAGCTGATCTTCCCTTGCTTAGGGCGCTGCCTGCTCGCAGCTGGGCTCTTTACTGCAAATAGAAGATTACAACAACCGACAGGACCGCGTTAGTTACAGCAAATTAGCTTCGGTAACACTTGCAACCAAACATGCAAGCAGGCTCTGAAGGAGGTTAGCTGCTGCTTGCTGGCTGAATGGAGTGGGATGGTGTGTGGATCCTCACACCCTGGTGCAGAACCAGAGCCTCGATCCAGCTCAGCACCGTGGCATAGAGCTGCTAAGAAGAAGCATTGCTTGGGATGGAAACGTACAGTGCGATGGATTTGGTAACTTTGGAGGAAAAGGAATTGGAAAGGGAGTAAATGGTAACAGGGTATAATGGTGCACATCGCATTTCTGCTACTGCTCTTCTTGCAGTCTTGTTTTCATTGCCCAATTTCTTGCTGGGTTGGATATCTACCTGTCCCAGGAAATAAATAAGTGTGACTGAGACAATCTTCTGGGTAATGTGGGTTCCCATCAACTCTAAGTAAAAATTAAATCTATCAGGGAGAGTTTACTTTTCATATATCTTACATACTGGATGGTTCCAAACATCTTGCTTAGGATGGAGAAAGCATCCACACAGGAGAATGTGGTTGATATAACAAGCATGTGGGGGCAAGGACTGCTGTTTTCCTTGGTCTTCCTGGCATCATTTCTTGTTGTATCTTTAGACACTGCCAAAATAAACACAATTGCATCTTGATGAGCAGAACTGGAGTACACAGGCTGCCCTGGGTCAGCACTGAGCTGCAACAGAAGAGCTGGGAAGAAAAACATTGTTCCTTGCTTGAATAACCACCTGACGTGTATTTGGTACTTAGTGCTGCAAAGAAACACTGCTTGAAGTACTGCTGGTATCACTCGGTCCACGTGAGCGTGTCTCAAGCTGAATGTTAAATCCCAAGCATAATCATGCACTTAAAAATCTAAGGTGCTGTATACATGTGTTGAGAAGATGGCTCTAATGAAATTGGCCCCAGGAGCATAATTCGTATTTCAGTATTCATTACCCTCCTTGCTTTCGTGATTATACTAATCCCAAGCAGGAGGAAGGGAGAGACAGCTGAGGTAATCCTGCCAGTGATCTGTATTTGAATATCTATGTGGATATATGAGTGTGGGCTGACACGAAACAAGTATTAAATACAGCCAACAACCCCAACGCAAACCCGAAATGAATGAAAGCGTTTTGTTTGCATTTCTTGCTCCCTTTTTCCTTTTATGACTTTGGAGCTTTGCTGTGGCACTGCAAAAGCAAGCGAGATGGGCTCCAAAAAGGAGCTAATGCTGTTTGCACAGGAGCTAACCCGGTGTGATCCACGACTTGGTTGCTCCCACATCGCTCTGATGACAGAGCCCATTAATGCACTAATTACAGTACGAGGAGAAGGAGCTCTGCTGAGCGAGGAGCCCAGGGTTGGAAGAAGGGAAACAGATTGCAGAACCCGATTTCATTGCGCTGCTCTTGCAAAGCAACCACAGAAATCCGAGGCAGTACATATCTGTGGGAGCACCACACACCGTTTGTTTTTCTCTCTTCTTTTATTTAAATCACTTCCAGCTTCTAGTTAGGAAACAGAGCGGTAAGACGGCAACCAATCTCCCACCACCAACAGCGGGTAGCGGTGTAAAATTTACTGAGCGAATATCAGTTGGATTGCAAGCTTTTAAGGGTAGGCAGGAGATATTCAGAGTCTCCAAAGGGATTTATAACGTTGCCAGTTTTTGCGATTCCATCAGTACAAGTCTCTCAATATTTACTGTTTGTTCTTAAGGCTGCATTTCTTGCGGAGATGCGATTACATGTGAGTCTCAGCATAATGCACTTGTTTCCTTACAAAAAGGAATATTTCTAACCCTCGTAGATTTAGAGAAAAAATGGAAAATATGCCTAGCCTGTACCCTGGAGCAAATAGAAAGAAATTCAAACTCCAAGGCTAAAGATGTTCCATAAATTTAATCGGACTTTGCATACGCCTTGGACACACGATAGCCTTAGCCTTAATGGGATGGGATAGAGGTGCAGCAGAGCAGAGCCAGCCAGCTCTCCCACCAGCACCAGCACTGCTGGTGGCTCAGACCTGCTCCTAAAATGCCCCCCAGCCCATATTGCTTATTGCCCTGCAGCCACAACCTCTCCCCAGCCAGGCTGCTGGTAGCCAGCCTATCAGCGTGCTGAGCAACAGGTCTTCTCACCCTCTGCCATTGCAACTATCTTCTCTAATGTAATTGAAATGATAATTATTCCCCATCCAGAACATTTTTGCTTACTTATAGTCTGTGGAAATATTAAAGTTGATTAAACACATATGCTGCTGGTAGATAGCTCCTCTGATTGCATATGGAGCGCTAAAAGGTTAGCTAAGGAGGACAAAATAGAACACAATACTCTGCTAATGCAAAGAACCAGCAGCTGAGAAATGCAAGACAGGGAGAAGACACCCACACTCAACAAGAAGACCCCTCTGAGTATGAGAGGGGTGAGGTGGGGGGAGGAATGGCATCCAGGCCAGCACTTCTTACCCCTTCCTCTGGCAGAGATGCCCTGAGCTGCACAGCTGCCATTCTTGGAGTCAGTTGGGCCGGGTCTGCATGGTCTCAATTTTGAATGAAGAGCAAATGCAGAGGGATGTCATACACAGGCATATGCCAGACAGATCTGATCTGTCCATCTGTCTGTTTGCCTATATATCCATATGTCTAGCCATCCATTTATTCCTATATTTATTTGCTTGCCTTACATATGTCTTCTCTCAATCCTGCCAGAACAAATGGAACCAGGGAGGCCATATTACTGACAAGACAGCTTCCCTGCACCCTGAGATGGTTGAGCAAAGTCTGGGGTGAACACAAAGCCATCCCCACCTGACACAGCTGCCTTAAGGCTGAGGGTAGTTTGGGATTGGTGTTCCAAACACCAGGCACTGCAAATAGCCAAGTCTATTTCAATATCTATTGCAGCTCTGGACCTGAAGAGAACCATGGAGAAAAGTTTGAAGGCCTTTCTGGATAAAAAACTTCATCCTCCAAGGCTTTCAAAGGATGCTATTTAACTCGTATGCAATCTAACAAAAAGCAAAGCTCTTCCCTCATTCCCTGACCTCACAGACCAGATGCAAACTGCTGAAGGTGGTGGTCATCTCCTCACCACAAACAAATGTATCTTTATGCATCTTAAAAGCATTAGGAATGCTGCTAGGTGAAAGGGACAGGAATAGCATCTGCTTTCACAGCGTAATGGCCTGTATTCTATCTGGGGAAAAAGCATGCGTTTTCTAATTTGCAGAAGTCACAATCTAAAATGCTTTAAAATATACTTATTTCTCCCCCTTTCCTGCTATGGAAAAAGTGCTGAGGTAGATTTTTCTTCGCCCATAAACAGGATGCGTTTTATCATTGTGCCAGGCACGCCGCAAAGCTTTGCAAAGCAAAGAGTGGAAGTCAAGGGAATGACAAAAGCTTCACAGATTGAATTTGCTCACTTGTATACGAGAGGGAAAGAATAGGAGAATGTTGGCATGGAACGAGGTCTTTAATCGTAAGAAAAAGTGCAGGAAGCTGCAGAAGTAGGGACAAATTTTAAATAATAACTCACCAAAAAAGTTCTTGGGTACGCTCTCTTTGCACAGAGTTGCTTCCCTTCTCATCAGCACCTCTGCCCATTTGCTTTTTGCTGACAGTTGCAGCAGAAGTTGCACAGAAGAGCCAGGTCCCTTTCCTGCTCCTTCCTCCACAGCTCACTGGACTTCACTTCCCAGCTCTGAGTCCCTGCATGGCTTTAATTTGCCCACCTTGACCCATGTTTTCTGCCCACATAGACTTCTGTTGGCCTGGCCATCCCTCGGGGCTGTTTATTTTTTAATATATGTCTGCATGGTGCCTGGTGCAAGTGTCAGGCCTGGGGTCTGTAACTGCAGCTGTAAATAACAGAAATATCTGGATCTCACAGCAAGGAAACAGCCTGCCACAGGGATTCCCTTCTGCAAGGTTTACTTTCCCTTTGCAGGATTTTCCCTGTGCAGAAGGCCGTGGCAGTGTGGGTTCCCATTAATGTGGTTTTTTTCTGTGAGGAGCTCAGGTGGAGCTGTGGTTCAGTTATACATCCATGACCTCCAAAAAAAGACTGCTCAGATGGGATCAGTGCTCTGAGTTCTGTGCATTCATGCCCTCCCCAGTGCTTTGCCCATCAGAGGCTAGAAATTAGTTTCCCTCTTTCCAAGATGGACCCTTGCAGGACACGTGATGGGGCTCCGACTCAGCCTTTGGAGAAATTGAAAACTCCTCCTGACCATCTATCTTGCTGTGGTGCACGAATGGATGATGAGTAGATCCTATTCCAGTTCCTTCTCTGCCCATCCATCACCTGCTCTGCCACCTGCTGTCCCCATAACCAAGAGAACAGGGACAGATGAGAGAGCCAGACAGACAAATGGGCAAGGACAGACGGAGGGATGTGCCGCTGTGTTTTGTTGCCTTTCAGCACCGTTTGAATACGGGATACACGGAGGAAATTGAACTAATTTCCCTTAATGGAAACTCTTCCCATTAATGTGGGTTTTTTTTTTCTCATAGGGATTTGCAGATAGCTCTTGAGAACAGCATCTACACAGCCATGGTGAGCAAGGCAGCTAAAGCAGGAATCATTAAGCAAAGATATTGGTGGGAATAAGAGATTCCATCGAATATTACTGTACTGTTATGAGACAGCCTGTGCCACTTAGTGCACAGAGAGAAGGGATGACGTCTCTGTACAAACAGAGCCTTGTAGCCCCTCACATATTTCTAAGGAATCTTATCACAGATACGATTGAAAGCCTTCACAGAACCAGATATCCACAGCATTGGTTGCCCTCAGGACCTCCACGGGCAGCAGCTCTTGCAGCAGTTTGCAGAAGCAGACATGCCAGTGCACTGCCAATTGCTGCCTTGCACTGTGTAGAGCTGACCAAAACCATCCCTGGCAGCCCTCTCACTTATGATCTTGGATCAACATTGCCTGCAGCAGGGAGAACTGTGCCTTCCTTGGCTGTTGTCAGAGAAACTGTGACAGAGCATTTCTTTCCTGACAGCCGGATCTCTCCCAGATAAACCAATGCCGAGTTTCTTATAGCCCAAGGAAGATCTGCTCCTGTGCCAAGAGCTTGTGTAAGAGGAACTGTAAGGGCACCATCTGGAGCCCCTGCAGCCGTGGCAGCAACAGAGACATCGAGCTGCACTGATTTGCAATGAAAGCACTGTTTGATTTCAGAAGGGAGAAGGGGAATTCACCACCACACCACGATGGGGGTGTTGTCCCAGATGCCAGAACAGCACACGGCAGCACTGAGAGTGCCAGTTCCCAAACACTTACATCGATTCCAACAGTTGCAGGAGGAAATTGTCACCATCCTGTAGCTCCTGTCCCTCATCTCCTCTGCAGTTCTCCCAGGTCAGCTCCGAGCTCCTCGCTACGCACTGCTGCTCCCATCACTGCTAACACATATCGACGTGGTGGAGAATCTCCCCCTCGTTTAACTTGGCAGAAAATATTACACTGTTGTTAGCAGTCTTGAGGCAGTGAGTTCCATTCACAAGCTCATCTGTCACCTTCCAAGGTGTGAAGACATGGAGAATCTGAATTCTTTTTGCTCAATGGGTTTTTGAATGAGGCAGAAGAGTTTTTGTTCGTCCGGTGTTGGAAATCCTGTGCTGTGCTTTTTGGTGCATGCCAATTTCCTGCAAGTTCCATGGAACCGTAAACCACTGTTCTTCCCCCTCCCCTCAAGGATGTTGTCTCCTCACACAACCTAAGGTGATGCTGTGCCAGCTGTGCACAGAACTGCTGTGTGTTTGCCCCGTGGCTCTTGCTGAGGGAACTCAGTAGCCAGCAGCATGCTTGGGGACTGCAGAGAACAACGCACTGAGAAGGCAGATGGATCCCCGTGGTGCCAACAACTGGGCTGCACACTGCCAGCGCTCTCAAGCTGCCTCTCTTCCTCTCCTTGCTCAAGCTTTTTCAAACTCTTGCATCAAATCCTTTTCCAGGTAAACATCTCAGCATTAGCTGTATTTTCAGCCCTGAGTACCCAGTGCTGTAATAAACGTGGATATCTTCCAGCCCTCTGATCGCATTCAGTATGAAAGCCACACAAACACTAATTGTCTCCCTGTGTACTACTTCTGGATGCTTTACATGGGCTGTGATGAACTTACTGGCTTGTTTGGCACCATCCAGATGAAGCAAGTGCACTGCCAGTTGAGCCTCTGGATATCTTTTGCCAGCAGATAATTAAGCCTGTGCAAGATGGTCCTGGCAAATAATGATATACCTGATCTAGCAGGAGATGCAGGTTACGTTTGTTGCAAGATTCATGAACTCTTCAACCTACAGAGATTCTCCATCAATTACATCTGAACATCCCACCAGCAGGAGGGCTTTACTCTACCTGCGCTGCCATTGGCCAAATGAGGATCATTGCCCACTTCGTAGGAAGAAGAGAAGCATCAACATGTGAACTGACTTAGCACAGGGTGCTGAGTGGTGTGGGACCAGGAAATGAATCTAGTTGGTGTGATGGCAATTAACTATTAGCTTCTCTGAATGCACACGCACACAGTTGTTGACAACATTTTAGGAGCTTTGCCTCCAAATGAAGTGAAACTGGCAATCTTGTCAGCGTTTCAGGGTAAATTCAGGTGTTTTCTGTCCTCGGGTCCCATTGGTTAGTCATGCAATAGGACTTCATCATCACTTAAAGACTGTGAATTCCTTACACGTAGTGTCCCACAAGTGAAGAGGACAGAAAGAGGTGAATTTCCCATTGCTGTGATGTACATTTCTGCCAGCCCCCTTTGCAGCACTGGGGTATTTGAAGAGCTGAGAGCTTCTTTAGATCAACAGGAGCCAAGGACAGGCATTGGTAGCAAACGCTGCAGTGATTTTAATACAGTGTTATGAAGAGGGAAAGAGAAATGTGCCTTTCTGCCTCAGCTGAAGGGAGGGTGGGAAAAGATGGCTCTCTCTTTCCCTAAACGAACCTATCTGCAACACTTCCATTTGAATCCAAATACTATCTGAGGTTTGGGATTCAGCAGCAAACTAGCTCTGAGTCCTTAATCCCAGCGCCTGATGTCTGGGGGTGTTGGGATTTGGAGCTAATTAATTCAGCCACCTGTAATTTTCACTCAGATGTTCTGTCTGCCTCTTCCTTAGATATATCATATGGTTTGGAAGCTGCAGACAATGCTGGCCTGAATCCTAATCCCTCGTATGTTGCTTTTTTTTTCCATTTTTCCTTCTCTTCTCTTTTTTTTTTTTAAATGCTTTTTCTTGTTTCTTTTCTTCCATCCTTTTCCCACAGCCATCTCCCTCTTCTGATGCCTATTTAAAAAAGCAAAACCCCAAATATGTGACGTGCAGTGGGTGCTCTGGCTCTGCCCCATGGGTTCCCTGCAGGGCTGCCTGCACAGCGCCCATCCTGTTCTGCTTTCATTGAAGCACAAAAACATTCAGCTCTTGTTGGGAACAAGACTTCAGGTGATAAATGTTGCAAGATCCTGAAAGCCCAGGAGTGCTGTCCTGATTTTTCTCCCTTGGCAGGAAAAGGATGGAAGAAGAATGAAAAGATAATTAGTTTGGAGTTTTCCGAAATGAAATGGAAAGGTTAGCTCATTGCCTTCTAATGCCAAGTGAGAGCTTGGGCTTAAACTGCAAGATTCTGCAGCCAGGGAATGTGTCTTCTTGCTTGTTCACAAAACACCCTCTGCTCTTTTGTTCCTGTAAAAATAATGGCTTGCAACAACCAAAGCTGGAGTCAGTTTTCCCACATCTGTAGAGCCTGGAGCTGCTATTTTTTTATGGCTGCTTTTCATCTTCCATCATTGCCAAACAGGCCCAGGGGCCCAACTCTGCTGGGGGCTGCAGAGAGCAGCAGGAGGCAGCAGGCTGCTCACCCAGCTCTGTGCTGCTGCACGGGGTGGTTGCACGGAGGGATGGAAGATGTCAGAACAATGAGGAGAAAGCGTTATCAGATTGGTTACCTTTCCATCCAGCCTTAGGTACCTAATAGAGATGCACTAAACTGATCAATGGCACAAGGTTCATCCTCTGCCCAGCAAGTGTCAGCAGGCGTGTGAGCTTCTGTGTTTGTCTGAATTCCCAGATCTAATGCTTTTACCTGGATTTTATAAGGAAAAAGGATTAAGCTTTGTGGGGTTTTCTAGTTCAATCCCTGTTTTCCCATGCTTTTCCCATCTGCTGATAAAAATTCCCCCAGCTCACATTTGTCATTTCACTTTGCATAAACATGCATCAAACTTAACAGCTGCGAGCTTCATGTGCTTTGGAGGTCTCTGTTGCAAAGAGGCCTTATAACTCCAGCCTGATTTCAGGTGTGCCTGGTGGAGTGAGCTGTATACAAACCCCTCCATCTCCCTTACAAACTGAGCCTTGTATTCTTGTTCCATGCAATCAGACAGCAGAACTATAGTGTCTGGCATTGGCAGTTGTTCATTAACATTGCTGTCCATGCTTGTATCTGTCTTGAGAACTCAGGTGGGGCGGTTTGATACCAGCCTGCTAATGAACATAGCCCCTGTTTCCTGCAGAAATCTTTCTTTGGAGGGCATGGAGTCAACCCAGGTTGCTTCAATTGAAGGTCAAGGGACATCTGCAGTGGTGGCAACAAATAGGCCAAAAGGACCCTGGAGCTCATGGGCCATTGCTGTTTGAAGGAGATAAAGTTATAACTATTTAACATTCTTGGGTGTGAAATTAGAATGATCACTTAATCTCCTTAATCTCTGACTACAGGTCCAGCATGGGAATATGGATCTTAATTGGTATTTCCTTATCAATACACTCAAGTTGAGGGATTAAGGATAAGACTCTTAATGCAACCTGAATTTTTGGAAGATGTCTCTGATTTTAGTGGGATCAAAGAAGCATCGCTGGGGAGGAGTGATGGAACACAAACATCAGTTCTCGAGGTGCAAGCTCTGTGCCCACATGGTCACACCCGTGCTGTTGGTTCCCTGCACACCTAATGCTGTGCAAAATGTGCAAAATGTCCCAAGGAATCAGTAACACGGGCAGATAGGAAATGCAAATGTGGTGTGGCTTCATCCCCAGGCAGTTCTTCAGGCATTTTATTGGCACGACAGCACTTTAAATGATGTTCCATAAAAAGATCCGTCACCATGTGCATAACTGCACAAAGAATTCCTGTTGATGGCTCTATTTTATTTGTTATTTGAAGAGAAGGGCACAGTTCAAAACTTTGCTGAACGCTGATGATAAGATGGGTCCCCTTAATGCATACCAAAAGCTGCATTACAACCACACATTTCATCTTCCTTTGTCATCTCCTAAATACAGCATCACGAATTACTGTGCTAACACCAAAGTCTTGCCATCCCATCCAACGAGGAGCAGCAGGTATATCTCACCATCAGCTGCTGGCTCTGCCAAGGTGACCCAAAGCAACAACAGGATATGGGGATTGGTGCACTTTTCCTTCAATTAAGTGCAAACTCAGGGTTCCTTGGAGCACATTAGTGAGCAGGAATGTCCTCTGTGTGACCCTGCCTGCCAGCACGCATCCGTGTCCATCTTCATTTACAGTGAAAGGTGAAATTTGTACCTTCTGTGGTAGAGATTGGGCAAACAGGAGAGCAATAACCAAATCTGCTGCTGTGGGAGCTCTGCAGATTTGCTCCCTCCCTGTCACCTCCAAGTTGCTTTTCTCCCTTCATTATGTCAGCTATAAGAGCGTATCTCAGCCCTCCTTTCCCACTGCCCGTGTTCCCAGGAGCTTTTCCTGCAAGGTTTGTGTATTTCATTCTTTCTTAATTACACTTATGTCCTCTGCCTGACCATCAGCCCCAGCAGCTGAAGGGATGTGAGGATACAACCACACAGCAGGGCATTTCCATTGCCTCGTGCTCTCCCTTCACTAAAGGCTCTGGTTCCCAGCACGTCCCTGCAGACCCCATTCACAGCCATGAGATAAATTCATAAATTCCTCACGAGAGCTGCTGTAGGAGCAGGGGCAGCTGTGCAGTGAGGAGGAGCAGACCCTATCTGTTCTGTAATCACATCCCTTTGCAAATGAGAGCTGCGCACACAGAACCAGGAGCAGAGGTGATAAGGCCAACACCCCCACTTGTTTTCATTTCTCATCTCTGTCAAGCAGGAAGATCACAAGATCTGTTGTGTCGGAGCACATCCTCATTTTGGGATGCATCTTCTCTCTAACACACGTGGTGATGAAGGCAGTGCCATACCCAGCCATGCACTGTGCCCTGCATCCCCATGTACCAGCCCTGGTGTCCTGCAGGACCACTGTGCACAAATTTACAGCCCTGTTCCTGTCCTGCAGCCAACAGCAGGGATGTGCTTTCTTCCTCAGCTCCAGCGGTTGAAAGATTAGAAAGAGAAGAGGTTATTTTATCCCTAGAGCACAAAGCATCGTACAGATGGTACTGGGGACAAGAATGTGTGTATTACCAATGTCATTTATTAAGTAAAAGGCAAATTAGGAAAAACTCTTAACTCCCAAGACCAAGCAGCATCAGGCAGGTGGTCTGCAAGGGCTTCTGTTGAGTTTATTTATTAAAAATAGATGTATGGAGCCAGGAGATGAGCTGTTCAAACAAAAAGCAGCCTCTTTTTCCATACCCTTGTGACTGCCCCACTGTTTGTCAGTTGCTGCTATTTCATTGCCCTCCAAACTATTTACCCTTTTAAATTTTGGATGCTGCAAGAATTTTTAGACAAAAGTCCCCACACAGCAGAGAGCCTCTTGTAGCCAGTCAAAACAAAGCACAGCGTGCTGCACATCTAATTGCCAGCAAGATAAAAAAGGAGTTATTTGCACGGATATGCCATCAGTATTCACAAGCACCCGAGCTCGTGCTTCCCAGCAGAGACCATGCCTTGCAGAGAGCTCCAAACATTTGTATCCTGGGGAGTGAGGATCCTGTGCAACGCAAGCATCAAAGCCTCTCTTGGCAGTGCTGTGTCGAGCATCCCAAAATTACCCTGCTGCTTCATCCTCCATGCCCAGCATAACGTGGTGCTTAATTAAATATCCCATTTTCTCTTCCAAGGAACATTGCCGGAATAAACGAAACAAACCCTTGGCCTTGATGAGCAGCCATTCTGTCTGTGGTTATTAGCAGTGGGCTGCAGAACGAGCTCACTGTGTCACAGCCAGGCAGTTGTAATGCAGTGGGCACAGCCAGGGCACGGGACCAGCTCAGAAGGTGACACAGTGGGGCTTGGTACCAATGCAAGCAGTGATGGGCTGGCTGTGGTATGCAGGAGCAGTATTGGACTCAGCCTGCTAATATAGCTTTTTCTTCCCCATGAGGCACAGCATCATCTCCTGCCCTTACAAACCCAGTGGTTTCAGAGCATCGCAGTGATGCACACATGGAGCCATGAGCTGCTGCAGGGAGTTCTGGGCACAGCTGGGATGCTGGGGTGCTCCAGTCTGAGCGGTGCGCTTCGGGAGGCTGCACTTAATTAAAACTGCAAGCTGGAACAATTAGCTGGGACTGAAAATTTCCTACAGCCTCAGCTGTGTCTAACGGGTGTTTTCTAATCTCCCTATTTATCTTATTGTCAACCTCGCTATCAATTAAAACAATTTTCCAGACTTTGATGGGTCCATTTGGAAACGACTCAGATAACAATAGAATCATTTAACTTTTCTTTTGTGAAGCTTAATTTGCCTGCACCTTCTTATCAATGCTCGCCAGTATTAGGAGCAGTTTGTGCTCTGCTCTCAGAGCTGGCGTGTGGCAGAGGATGAGGTTCAGTACCAGCACACCAAGGGCACAAGCATCTGCAGGAGCTGTGGTGTCTCCAGGTCGTGCTGACAGTTGCCATCAGCTGAGGAGCGACGTGCAGCAGTCTGAGGGCAGGGAACAGCTGAGGTACAGAGCCTTTGAAGTCTGGAAATTGGTTTTCTTCAAAAAGAAAAAAAGCTTCCTATCAGCTTACAGCCGCAGCCACGAGCAGTGGTGGCTTTCTCCTGCAGTCACAGTTCAAATCCAGACTGAGAGTTAAGGAACAACTGGTGTGTGATGCTCAGTCAGTCACAAAGCAGACGGAGGTCCATTTTTTGCTGGTCAGGCAAGGGGCACCTAATTGAATTGGCACCGTCGAGAAGCTGCAGTGCCAGTTCAGGGTGTCACAAATTTCCGCTGATGCAAAGAGGAACTGCAAAGTAAATCAGTGTGAGCTGCACAGCTTCTGCCAACGTCTGTGTGTCCCCATGCCCCCATGTCCCATGTCCTTGTGTCCCCATGTCCCTGTGTCTCCATGTCCATCTGCCCAGCAGGGAGCAGCTCTATATGCTACGCAGCAAGGCTGGCAGTGCTGATGCACGTGGCTTTATTTCTGTAATCCAATACAGATCCTGTTCTTTTCACACAAGGAGCCGGGCAGGCGGAACAAAGCCGCAGTGCCTGCTGCCCTCAGGCAGTGCCCAGAGCTTTGCTGCAGGACAGCAGCTCTGCTGGGGCCACCCGCTTCCACCTCAGTGTTTGATTCAATCACTGTGAATAAACTGCAGGAAGAGCTGACCTTCGCAGTGACCCCTCCTGCACAAAGCTCACGTTCCAGCTGAGAGCTGCATTTTTGTTTTTAGCATGAGTTTTACGCACTCTAATTAAATCAGGGAGCTGGTTTAATAATCCTGGTTGGCTCAGGCAGCTGAAGCGGTTCGTTCACAGTTGCTTTATTAATGCAGCAGTAATCTCCAGGTTGGGAGTTCACCTCCTTGTTCGTTCAGCCAAGTCTTTGGGAATGGGGATAAATGTGAAGGCAGCAGCTTTGCTCTGGCTCTGATGTGCTCTGCTTGGAAAGAAGCAGCAGCACTGTGCACAAAGCTGAAGCAAGGATGGAGCAAGGGAACAGCACTGATAGTTTCCATCAGACTTCTGTATGAACCCATTTTGTATTTCCACAGCACCCAGCAGAGTCCAGCTCCATTAAGTCATGAATCTGAGCTGCTGGGCATCCACTCTACTTAATAAATCTGTTGTCACCTGTTGATGGCTGAAAGCAAGCTTAGCAAAACTCTGACTGTGTTCTGAGTTGGATATCACATTGTTCCATAAGTTTTAAGTACAGGACTCTGCCTATTGAACGTCCTCTGCGTGGTCTGGATTTATCATGGAATTCTCCCCGTAAAAACAATGTACTCATCCCATGATGATGCTGTTTGCACTGAACTGGGGTGTAACCCAGGAGCCACACAGCTCCCACTGACAGCTCCGCACATCAACATTGGATGAGCAGGAGGAGAATCGGTCCCCTGTGTATGTTCAAGGTATAGGATGAAACGTGCTTTGAAACGCTGCATAATGTACAAGCTGGCAAGTATTCAGGCTGGTTTGATTTCTCTTAGTTCCCTAAAATATATAAAGGGTTAGAGATACAAAAAGTAGAAATACGCATTACTCAATATGTGGAAAATATATAAGAAATGACTTGGAGGCAGATATATTTTCTCAGATGGCATTGCTTTCTAAGTGAAACATCTGACATCTCGGCTGCTGCAGAGCACTGTTGCATTGGCACGAGTGAAGCTGCCGTGATTTACAGCAGCCAATGATGCAGCCTTTACTGCAGCCTCAGATTGATCACCCTGGAGGAAAACAGAGAAGTTTGGAAAGCTGAGGCAGTTTGTTGTGAGTGTGTATTGGGTGAGGAAAACTTCCAGAAACTCAGATAAAGAAAAACACTGAAGTGAGGCAAAGATGAGTAATTGACGATCGCTACTGTGATTAGAAGGTGTAATTACAATTAGCTGCACAAGAGTGTTAATCATGGAAATAATTACATGTCAGCTTTTTCCAAAAGAAAAGGGAACGTAATTAAGTGGCCCAAATGGGTGACAAAAAACATACCAGAGGAGTGCAGCGATGATGTTGGCAGGAGGGAACTGAATGCTCAGGGGATGCATCCAGAGGGTATTTGTCAGTGCCTCCAGGGCGAGAGAAGCACGCAGTCAATCTCCTATCCCTAACAACGAGCTGTTTGGTTTGATTGAACCAGATCCTTTCTTTGGTCCTTTTCCCCCTTTTTCCTGCAGCATTTACTCACATCTCCTGCTGCCGCTGTGGGAATCAAACCTTGCATCCTCAGGAGTGGGTCATTGTGCCACAGGATATCTGTCAGAAAAACAGCCGTCCGTTCTCTTACACACACATCGTGAATTATAAAAAGCTCTCTTTGGGGAGCGCGGGTGGCAGGTCCTGTAATTTATCTTGCATGAAATGAGCTTGTTTGAATGGACTGGAAAAGCCAAGCCATTAATTTAGAATAGCTTCTGGACTCTGCAGAGCTGCAATTTCATTCTGCATATCCACTGCAGTAAAAATTATGGGATTTTAATACCGTTTCCTTTATTTTCTTCCATGTCGTCCTGCTGCAGGTTCAGCACTGCTGAGCACTCCCTGATCCCATTGCCATGTGTGAGCCGTGGAGTGAGTTTGTTCAGCGTAAATCCTCTTCTTTAAACTCATTAAAGTGTGCCAAGCCTCTGTAAGAGTCATTTGACAAACTCCCCTGAGTGGCAAAGTAGTGTTTATTACGATTATTATTACTATTATTATTTTTCTCTCAGCTCCATCTGTAATGTAAACACCATTATGTTTTAATTATCTGTTTGAAAAAGAGATTTAAAAGCGAATCCCACAGGAACCCGGGCAGCATACACAATGGGATCCCCCTGAGAGCTGCCTGCTGGGTGAGCACAGGAGGCAGTGATGCTCCAAAAGGAACACAGCTCAGCAGCACAGCCACCCACACCACCATCCCATCCCATGGCAGTGGGTCTGAATGCTCCAGAAGCGTGTTTTGTTCCTCTTGGTGCATTCTCAGCATTAGGGGAAGGGAAATGCTGGAGAAAACAAAACAAAACAAACAAAAAAAAACAAAAAAAAAACCACCTTTCTCCAGCTTTCATAAAGAGATTGCCACCCATTCAGCAGAGCAGGGTCTCCAAGGAGCAGCATCCTGGTTGCCATGGTGCCCAGCCTCAGCCCGGCGGTGCCCAGCAGGAGCTCCACAACTGCACATCACCAGCTCTGCTGGCTCTGCTGCTCCCCTTCTCTTCCCTCCCTCCTCAGCAGCCCTGCCCTGCATCAGCAACGGGGATCTCTGCACCAAGGACTGTTTTCCAACGGGCAGCATTTGGTTTAGAGGGGGACATTTGGAGTCATCCCAGTAAAGGAAATGGGAAGGGTAATTCAGGAAAACAGGGCATGCAAATGAATTCATGAATTAAAGACACTGCCGAAAGGAGAGGAAGGCTTTGGGAATGAAATCAGATCAAAAACAAGACAGGAACAAATTGTTGCAAAACCCGAAAACCATTTCTCTCGCTTCTTAAGCCTGAAGTAAACTCATCTCGGCGACCCCTTTTTCACACCCTTGCATCAGGACAAACCTATTTGCCAGTCCTCCTCCGCAATGCAATCACGCCACTGTTTAATGTTCTGCATTTTCCATTATCACTAATCTGAGCTGAAGGGCAGAGCTCAGGCTGCTCCCAGCCCTTTCTCAGCAGAGCTCTGCCTGCACAAGAAGGAGCAGCGCCTGCACAGCCCTCACCCTGCCCTCATCTGATGCTGATTGCAGCGCCCAGCGGTGCACAGCTGCCTTCAGAACTGCAAAACTCTCCTTCCTGCACTGCAGAGACCTCAGCGGTCCCCCAGGAGAAGCGCTGTAACATCATGGGATGGCCTCAAAACCTGAAGATCCCGCACTGAGGTCCTCCTGCTCTCTGCAAACCCAGAGTTCCTGTGGGAGGAACGAGGTTGAGAAGACATGAGATGAGAATATTAACACCCCAGGGTTACCAAATACAAAAAAAAAATTGATTTTTAATAACTCTAACCATCTCTTCAGCTTTCATTAGTCCCTTCTTTGGCTTTATGGTGCTGGGCATGAAGAATATGAGGATTTGAAGAATTAACTGAGTTAATGAGGGCTGATTATTAATGTTCAGAGCTCAATAAAAAAGGGAGAGAGAGAAATAAAACACAAAAAATGAACTGAAAATAAGGGCAATCTTTCATTCCCCCAAAATGAGATACATTGAATTATTGCTATACTTAAGGCTGAAGCACTGAAGGAATGGAAATAAATACCACCCGTTAGCTATTGAAGGACCTGTGAAATTCACTGCAAGCAGATGTCCGAGTCAAGGGAAGAGGGTGATAATTAGGAAGCAGCACTGAGGACTGCTGCTGAGGCTTCAGGCCGCCCCTTTGGGGTCAGCACGTAGAGCCCTGAGCACTGAAAGCAGGAGAACCCGCTCTGCATTTGAAACCCACTTGGAGCTCAGCTCCTCTAATGGCTTTAGTGTTTGCTCCAGCAGAATGCCCATTCCTGGGCACCTTCGAATACCTGACCATGAATTCCTCACCTCCAATGAGTGCTGTGCAGCAAAACCATTGGTTTTCCCATGTGTTCAGGTTGCAGAGTCTCCAGGGGAGGAATTCCCCGTGGAAGCCTGAACTCAGCCCAGTTACAACAACAGCTCAGACCTTACCAACAGAAATCCACACCTTCCTCCATCCCAGTGCCCTCGCCAGCCTCACCCTCACCAGAAAAGCAAAGCACTTCACTGATCTCCATGGAAAGAACTACATAATTGACTGTCATCGCGCCTTCACCATGGGTGGGATCGTCCAGGATTGTCAGGGCTAATGGTAATTGATGTTTCCTTTCACACCTGCTCTCTTTCCTGCTTTATTAAGCCTCTGCAAACACCGCTGTCTCTGGGGAAGCAGTGGGAGTGGAGGAGGAAACCTATGGAAGAGAACAATTCCGGTTGTTCGGCGCAGCGCTTTGCTAAATTGCATTCAGCCTCTTTTGCACAGTAATAAAGTGTTGTCTGAAAGGCGGCATGGAGTTTTAATTTTCTCATTGTCAATGGATGCTGTAATCACGTAATTAACAAAGTGCAGGAGATAGTCATTTAAAGCAAGCCAAGAAAGCCAGCACACAGAGCAGATGCTTGGGAGAGGGAACAACTTTTATTTGCGCTCCTCCGGAACTGGAGACCTTTTTAGTACTTAAAAGATGGAGGAACCACGAGATGGAGAGTGCTTTGTTCTGCTCTTTAACCCCTTAAACTTCCCAGTTCCATTCCCCTGCATTGCCCCACTCCAGCAGTGGGTGCCCTATGGTGTGGATCCTCACATCTGAGGTCGTTTCCCATCAACCAGGGGACACCGATCTCTGCTTCTTCTCCCACAGCCTCCAGGTTTCTCCCCATCCCAGCATTCTTCATGTATTTCTATTCGCTGGGGGGTGTTTTAGGGTGAGGGGATGTCATCTTCTTGCAGGTATTTCATCTTTAGTGGTCATTAACCAAGAAAACAGTGTGGAGGAAGAGAGGTGCTGGTTTTTATGCAGGAAATGCCTCCTGAAATCTGGGAACCCAGCAAACAATTACAGCAGTGGAAGGATAATGGAGATTTAGAGATGCAAGAGCGCTGACAAAGGCTAAGCCTGACCCATTTATCTCCCAGCCCCTCTCAGAATATTTAGCAGGAGCAAAGAAGCACCTCGCTAAATTGGAATGGGTGAATTTAAACCAAGGTTTCTTCTGTTCTGGCTTTTTAATCTCACATCCTGGGGATACTTCCCTTCCCATCCCCAAATGTGGAGTCCTCTTCATCTCCAGAGATACATCACCTGCCTGTCCACACCTCCACGCTCTGGACTAGAAAGCTTTTGCTTAATGGACATTGCAGCTTTGCTACCTTTAATTAGGAAGGGATTCCACCCCCCAGGCTGCAGGCAGGGAATGCAGACACTGGGAGCACTGTGGGGCTTGGGGAGTTGGTACGTGGACCAAAGTGAACTCAGTGAAATATTGCATATCCCAGCACTGTTCCTGCTGCTGTTTGCTGCTGTGAAGCTCCTTTGATTATCAGACTCCATTTAAAAGTACTTGTTTGCTTTATACCTCATTAACCGAGAAAGAAATTGCCCAACAGAGGCCATAATTTTATGGTCCTGACCTGTGAATGCTCTGTACTTATATGGCTTGGAGGAAACCAGCAAAGTTTGCAGTAGTATTTATGGTACGATGGTGCTTAAAGGCCCCAGCTGAGAACAAGACCTACAGCACCGGGTCCTATGCAGACATTGTGAAAGGCATTGTGTGAGATTCGAGCTCATGGCTTAAAGCTGAGGGAGCAGATGAGCAGTGGGGCTGCAGAGCAATGTGGGGCTGGAGGACAGGACTGAAGGACAGGCTGCTAATGGGGCCATGGGTATCACAAAGCCTGTCTGTGAGCATCAAAGCAGAGCTGGATGGAATCAAGGCTTCAAGGTGTGCTGGGATTTAATGGGGAGCAGCACGAAGGTTTGAAACTGAGTCCATCAGTGGAACTGCCCTACAGTCGGTGTCGGTGCTTCCCATTGCCTCATTCAGTGTTTTTGGTACAGGGCCAAGAACCAGACAAAGACCTCCAACATCTCATTTTTTTTCCCCATAAGATCACATCTGTGCAAAATTGATGCCAGGTTTACACACAAGCACGAACGCACAGGCTCTCTGGAGCGAGTCCCAGTTCAGTAGAAGGGTTGTGATTTCTGTGTGCCACACACAGTCCCTGTTCTGATCCTTTCCATGACCATCACAGTCTGCAGTTGTTCTTCCAGAGGGGGAAGAGGAACCATCCCCAGAAGTTTCACATGAGCAGCAGTGCAGTGCAGAGCCCACATCCACAGCAGCCATCACTCACAGCTCTTCAAACTCCTTCT
This sequence comes from Phasianus colchicus, assembly GCF_987193195.1. Classification (NCBI taxonomy): domain Eukaryota; kingdom Metazoa; phylum Chordata; class Aves; order Galliformes; family Phasianidae; genus Phasianus; species Phasianus colchicus. Next base: position 3,795,609 of record NC_143462.1, read on the forward strand.
GCACTCATCCACTGTAGTCCCACATCACTCCCTTAGCATTGGCAGTTTATGAGGGCTGATGTGGTTTATCCTCTGGAACAGACACAGAGGGATAGGAATGACTTTTCCATAAACTCCCTTTTGGTTTTCACCCTATATCCTTCCCGATCCTTCATCCTTTTTAATTTTTAACCATTAGCAACTCGTGCCAGCAGGCTGAAGCCGAGTTTGTACTGTATCACCATCACCACTGTTCATACCAGGCTCCATACTGTGCCCAGGAAGGGAAATCCTTATGTGCATTCACTTCTGCTACCACAACAGGAGATGCAGCAGCCCTTGTTAGAGCTTCTAGACACTGGAGGATTGTTCAGCAGCCATTCCTTGGGTACCTCAGAGGGATCAACAGCCCTCTGAAAACGCAAAGCTGCAAGGAACAGTGCCCACGCAGCTCCTGGAGAATGATGAGCCCCATTTATGGATCACTCACCTGCCAGGGTAGGTGTGAGATTAGGCTAAAACCAATCAGTGCAAGTGGGGAGCACAGGTTGTGCAAGAGCAGCAGATCCCACTGAAAGCCAATGAAGTCAGCAGAAAAATTCCTGGGGATTGCAACAGAAATTGGTCTCAGGTGGAGATGAAGAGTGGAATCACAGAACTGTTTGCCGTGGCCCCACTGGTTCCTTCTCATGCTGCCCTGGCCTCACTGCACGCCTGCATGAGCAAACTTGGGACAGACTCTTCTTCAGCCAAAGGGTCACACTCAGATGTAAAACTCAAGTGATGAATTGTTTCCAGATGTACAGCCAGGTCAAGGGAAGGAGTCAGCAGTCTCTGGGCAGTTTTATGATCTAATTTAATTTCTCAACTGTGTCAGTCTGTGGCTCATATAGTCTCTGACATATGTACTTGGCCAAAACCTAGAAATAGGAGTATGTGGGTGGCAGAATAACTCTGGATGAGACAGGAATATAGACTCTATCAGCAGAATGAAATCATCAGCCCATTATTGGTTTGAATTACTTACCTGTACTCACCTACAGTCAGAACTCAGGCTGATATATAGCAGCTGAGGATCCTTCCTCATGGCAGCATTATCAGCAGAGAAGAAACTCCTTACAAATGTGCATTAATCATCTGGGAGACGGTGTTTGCAGCTCCACGCAAAGCTGAATTTTGCCCTGAGCTGTGTCAGCCTGGTCTGCATTTCCAATGGGAGCTGCATCAGCACTGCTGAAGGCAGAATTCATGCCAGCCTGATTTGGAGCAGTGAAACAGATCAAGGTGTAAATATGGCCAGGGTCTTCTCTCTTCCTATTCATTAACAAAAGCGCCCAAATGATGCCTGCATTTTATCTGACACCCTCACTGCCTCCAGATGCATAAAGAACAAATCCAGGCTTTGTGCTGAGGGCTAAACACCCCAGCAAACAGCTGTAGGAGGCCACACAAGCAGCTGCAGGGAGGAACTCAGCTGCGTGATGGCTGCTGAGGTCACAGAACACCACAAAAGCTGTGATTTTCCCACAATTGATTTCCTAAAGATAACTTGTGGTCTGTGTGCAGCGAAGGCTAATTTAAAGGAGAATGATGAGTCTTTCCAACACACCTTGATTGGCAATTGTGATAAATTCCTGTAATTACTATTGATGTGCACAGAGGGTTTTCATTTGTTAAAGATGTTGCTGAAATGACAGCCCAGAAACGGAATAAAATGGGTGAAGGAGAAAGATGCACCAAGTGCCATCTTTGCTGAGTTTCCCGAGTAAATCTGCAATGAGCCATCAGTGTTCCATCTCTCTCCCTCCTTCATCTCACTCCTCATGGTCAGACACTGCTCACCAATGCTGTTCTCATCTGTTTTCTGGCCAAGTGGTTCCTAATGTGGTCATTCATTACCCATTCCTTGCAAGAAAACATGGAGAAACACATTTAAATCCCTTGGGTTTTAGACATAGGAATAAAACATAGACAAATATGAACTATTTTGCAACGTTCTGTGGTCTCTACTGAGCGTTGGGAAATGAGCGTCATCCAAAAATATTTCCATCCTTTTTTTTAAGCCACGAGTTTAGCAATGCTATGATACATGTGGCAACATCATCCTCCATTGTCTGACTCTTCAAGTTGTTCATGTCGTGGTTTCAAGCTTTTGTGTTTCCCTTATCTCCCTTTTTAAGAAACCCAATGGGGTTGGATAGCTTCCGTCTGAAAAGCGAGCTGTGTGCTCACATCTGCTAATTGTTTCCAAAGGAAAAACACTGCATAAGTGACAGACAGACCATCTCTATGACACGAATCCTCAAAAGCAAAGAGGGATTGCATTGGCCATGCATACAACAGCACCTCAGAGTTATAAATTCCCATTCCCTAAATTTGGCCAACTGTGTGGGTGTGGAAAGCTCAGCCAGAAGCTGCGTTTCTTGGAGTCAAGAAGAGAATAAACACAAAGCAATAGGAAAGGGTAAAGTGAACGCCTTGTGGGAGCCCTGCTCATCACAGCCATGATGGCTGGGCTCACACACTTTGCTTTCAGCCCTTTTCCCTCCTTGGAGACAGAACACTTAATGATAAAATACTACCTTTGCTAAAGCAGAACTAATATTTAACAGCTGCAAAGCAACCTGCTCACGCTGCAGACTGCTTCTTCAGCAGAGGAGGAAGGGGAAATGTCAAGGGCACGGCAGGTGCTGCAGTTTCCTCACTGCTCGTGTTTGATGGCTGCTTGATGGGTCCCTGCATGGGCAAACTGCAGATCCAGCACTGTGTGTGTGTGTGTGCACAGCTCTGTGATGTGTGCAAGTCCCAGCAAGCAGCAGCCCTGGGGTTATTGGCACTGGAGGAGGACACAAGAGCAGATGGATGAGCCAACGGAGGAATGGAAAATTCAGATGCTTCCTACAGAAATATGGGACAAAACACTGGGAAATTTTCAAGCAGAAAAATCACTGCAGTTTTGTGTTCTGTGAGAGCTTTGTGGGCAGAGGAGGAAGGAACTTCTGGCACTGATGGACATTCCTGAAACGGCTCTGCTAAGATGGGCTGGAGCTCAGCATGGGAACTTCAATGCCTGGGTTGTGCTCTCGGTCAGCACTCAGCACTGAGAGCTCCATGCTAAGGAAGGAAAACTTCCTTTACCTCCTCACACCTCTGCTTGACAATCCAAATGTCTCCTTCAGATTCTCACTCGTTTTGGTGAAAATCACCAAAAGAGAGTGGGAAATGAATCCTACATCTGCATGGGGAAAAGCACACCTCAGAGCCTTTGGTTTGCCATTGCTTTTGGGTAATTGCATCACCTAAGATCAGCCCCTTCTCTTCTTTCCCAACCACCTCCAAGCCAACACAGCCCAATGGGTCCCAGCAGAGTTGCTCTGTGGTTGTACTATTTTAGGGAATGGAAGAATTTGACGTGTGATTACTGACAATACTCTGCTATTATTCTCACTGTTCCTAAGTAATTACAACAGTTGGACATATTATTGGCTCATGTCCTCCTCTGGAATTCCAGAAGCATATACACACACATCTTCCACATCCACTCTGCATTCTGGCCAAACCATTACTGCCATTGCATGAGTAACTGCAGGAGGAGAGAGGTGAGGGAGTGGGAAAAGAAAGAGCTTCTCCAAATCCTTCAGCACTTCACTTGGACACTGTGAATGAGATATTTAAATACGTTGCCGTGGAAACAATCAAAGAGGGGGTCTTTGTGTGCGTGTGAGTGTGTGTGTTTTAGTAATCCCAAAGGGGGTATTTAATTGGAATCAACCACAGCTTTTTAACTGTGTTTTAAATTGGAGAGAAATAAAAAGAAGAAGCTGCCAGAAAAAGGAACATTAAATAAAAGTGGGGGGGAAAAAAAAAAAAGAAAAAAAAAAGCCCACATGAAACAAGATGGGGGGAGAAAAGGAAATCAAAAGAATAAATTTACTGTAACCGGCGAAGGATTCATTAGGGTTACAACAAAGCTCAGTTCAATTTCCCTCCTATTGACATTAACGAGTTTGATGTAGGTCTGGCCTGAAAGGCAGCAGGGACGGCTCTCTCCCCCTCCCTGCCCATCTTGGGGGGCCGAGCAGCTGTCTGAAAATCACAGCACGTGGAGGAATGGGGATTCTGCTCTTCATCCAAGCACACCAAGCACTGCCCTGGGGCCTCCTGCTCCCCCACAGCAGTTCTCACCCCCCCAGGGTCCCAAACGTGGACATGCACTTCTGCTGCTGCTGAATCTGAGATGTTATTTATGACTACCCCTGGCTTGAATACGCTGGGCTATTACCAGGGTTATTTTTGGTGCCAGCTACAGCCCCTCTGGGCTCGTAATTAGCCATCATTACTGTTAGCGTTAGTGCTGGAGATGCTATTTAAGCTAAAGGACGTTGTTAGTCCAAGAGCAACCGTTCTGTGAGTAAACACACACTGAGAGAGGTCTGTGAGCACTGAAAAGTCTGATCTTGAACCACAGGCAGTGGCACAGGGAGCATTCAGGTGGTAAGAGAGAACGTGACAGGGAGCAGACGAGCTCTTATCTCAAAGAGCTGAACTGCGTGGTCCAAAAAGTCTTTTCCAATCTCTTGCTCCTATGTTTTATGGTGTTTTTTTTTTGTGTGTGTGTTAAAATGAGATGGCAGAGGGTTGGAATTACAATGCACTGTGCATCCATTCAGGCACAAGCAGAGCAGGAGCCGGTTCCCAACCCTTGTGTAGAAGGATGAGATTACATTTGAGATGAATTCTGCATGGACTGCAATGCCAGTCCTGCAATGAGGGAAGGGGCAGTGATCCCTGTGCTGGGATCTGCTGGGAGCCAACCCATGGTCAGCACATGGGATGGGGAGTGCAGAGAGGGGCCTCACCCAGAGCCCACTTTGGCTGTTATGTTTGGATACCACACATTTCACTGCTCTCCAGAGAGGAAATGGGACAATGCTGCCCAGTCCCATTGCCTTTCAAAAGGACTCAGAACAAAAGTGACAGGAGAAATTACACATTTTGTCATGATTACTTATCACTTATTGCACTCATCAGTGCAGCTTTTAGAACTGGGAACCCGAGGGAGGGCAGGCTGCTCCCAGCTCAGGTGCAGAAACCTCTGCTCACTTCTCCCTCCTTTCACCATATCATAGAATCACAGAATGGTTTGGGTTGGAAGGGATCTTTAAGACCATCTATTCCCATAACACCAAACTCCCTCTGCTGGCCTTTCCCATCGCTCCCCCCCACTCTTTGCAACTCTTGGCACCTTCTTTAAAGAACAGAAGAAAGAAAACATATCCCTGCAATAGATTTTCCCCACTAGAGCGTACATTAAACGTAAGGCTTTGCTCTGGCCCAACCAAATGGTCGGTCATTAACACACCTCGAGTCAGCAGCATAAAACAATCCTCATAAGTGCTACCATGAAAAATGGTGGCAGAGATCAGAAGTGATCAGAATGCAGACGGGAGCTACGGCTCTCAGCGTAAGAATGATTAATGAAAAATCCCAGCACCCTCTCTTCTCTTTGCAGGGGAGGAAGCGAGCGAACCTGACAAGAACAACGGCTCCTCATGTGAGGAGGATAATAGCAGGAATGATATGTCTCCAGGAGATTCCCAAGGCCTTGTGCACACATAATAAATTGCCCTTGTCACTTTTGGGAAACTTATGAAGAAAGATGGCCAAAGCCAGCAGAAGCAATGAGGGAGGAGAACAAAAGATGCAGCCCAGCAGAGCCCAGCCTTGCTGGGAGATGCCCTGGTTCTGCTCACCCTTTGCCTCCATTTGCTCAGCAAACAGAAGGGGTCCCATCAGTGTGCAGTGGCAGCAACACCAGGGAAGGGGCTGCATTGTGCAGAGCTGTGACTGCTGAACACTTTGCAGAGAGCAGAGGAAGCACTTCTGGTGTGGCCATGTGGATGCAGGTAGGGGGCTGACACAGATGGCAGACAGAAATACTTCTTTTCTACCCTCTCTTGGCTGCTTATATTGAAATTCTCTGGGGCAGGCACTATCTCCCACTGTATACGTGTGTATGGCAGCTCAGAATTGTGGTCCTGTGAGTCCAATCAGATCTTATCACTGTGGATTTGCATGAGGACCCGGTGAGGTGCGGAGGAACTCAAAGATGGGGGTCACAGTGGGAAATCTGCTTTCATTTCCTGCTCAGCCTCGAGCTTCCATGTGACATCGTAAATCACTGGAAGAAAGGAACATGAAGATAGATGGAGTGTGTGATGCTCAGCTGGTACTGCCCAGAGCACACAGGGACCGTCTCACTGCTCCTGCACATAGCAGGAGAGGCAATGGAACAGAGCATGACTCCTTCAGGCAGCAGTTCCAAAGTGAGATAGCTCCCCTCTGAGAGTCATCTGGTACAACTTAAGACCTGCAGATGATCTGTGTGTATTTTTCCCTTAGTGGCTCAGTGTCTGTATTTTAATGATGGGATGGCAGCACTCGCTGGTGGCCCTCTTCCCCATGGGCATCCATTTGAACACCTGCTGCAGGTGGCTCAGCTGCCCCTGCTGCAGCTCAGCTGTGAGGATATTACCCTGAATGCCTTCCAGGTGCACAGAGCAGATAAAGGCTGCTGCTGCAGTGATGGCTGCCTGCTGGATTTCTGCCCTGGCTCCAGGTGGGGGGGGGTAAAATATACCCCTTGGCACAACAGAGATGGCCACGGTCAAACAGATGTTACTCATTCTGCTTTGTTGCTCTGTGGAGAAAAATGGAGGGGAAAGGCTTTTGCTGAAGCATCAGCTTTCCCAGGTGTGTGTGGGGAGATAACAGCCTGCCGAGGAGGGTTAGCATTGCTGTCAGCAAAATGTGTGGTGTGGAGGTGGAGAAAGAGTTTTGTTGCACCTCCTGCCTCTGGGCAGTGTAAATCACCTGGAGCTGTGGCACAGCAGCGTCCCCCACCAGGATGGTTTCACCTGGACACACCTGCTTACCTGCTGTCATATCCTATTCAGCCCATCAGGTTCTGCCCTCTGCTCCCAGGCTCTCCCTGGTGCTTTCAGGGTATCTGCCTTCTTGTGTGCAATGCTGCAATAAACAGCCAAGAACAGCAGCATTGCTTTGGCCTTTCCTGCTTCAGCGTGATGGATGAGGATGCTGATAAATAGCTGCCTCTATGGGAGAGTGCTCCGAGTCCCCAGCTCTCATACCTGGCTGTAGGAATTGTCTTCCTGCTCACCTGTTAAAGGCTTCTGGCTCATTAGATGCTATGCCCAGGGCAAAAGCTGTTCCATACAATAGGGGCTAGGAATTTCCTACTTTGTTGCTGTGAAAAACTGTGAGTTCCTTCCCTGCTTGCACTCAGACCCTTCCCGTGGGGCAGGATCTCCAGGGAAGCCCCACAAACACCCCCAGGGGTTCCCATTCAAACCTGCATGGATTTCACAGCCATTAAGTGCCCAATCCCTCTGCACTTCCCAGCTTCTCCTGAGGGACCAACAGCTGCAGAGAGGGGGCAAGGAATGCATTTCCCACAGGAGAAGGGGAGAAGGGGAAGCAGTGAAATATCCTCATCAGTGACACGTCTGGAAAAGGAAGGATGAGGCATGGGAGCAATGTGCAGGAGGATTCAGGGCTGCTTTCCTTCAGCTCCTCACATATCCGTGCAGCATTCAGTGTACAGAAGTGTGGGCTTTAATTTCCTATCCCATTTCTGAGCGTATTTTCCATTATTTTCTGCCCTGTCTATGCGAGACAGAACTCAGGATAGATTTAGATACCTGCATTCTGTGACTGTACATTTCCAAATGCCATGGGACACTGACTTCATTTGGGTTTCTAATTTATTTCACAATACTGTGGAATAATTAGAATTATTAAAGCCAAAACACCCTTTGCTGCCTGTTTCCATTAGGCAAAGCAGCTCAGCCTGCTGTGTCTTTGGGGAGGGAAGAGAAGGAGGATCATTTTTTTTTACCACCTCCCAATCTTTTGTCCTTCATGACCTTTTTTTTTTTTTTTTTTTTTTGCTAAAATTAACATTTCTGCAAAAAAACAGTGGTGGAAAATTGATCCCTTTCCCCATTGTACCAAACATCACTGCAGAGGAAAGGCTGCTCTTCTTCATAGCCGTGTTATGTGGCACAGCAGATGATATGATCTGCCCTAAACCATCAGCCCTAATGTTTTCCTTCTCTCTTCATTACCATCCTCTGTTTAAAAAAGCAGCACTTCCCACATTGGTGCAATGCTGCTGTCTCTGCTGGTGGCAGTGGGGCTCATAATGCAGGTACAGGCAGTGTCACCACTCAGAGCCAGCAGCAAAATTCTCATCTAGCCCTTCAACACACTGACAGAGCAGTTTAACTAATAGAAAAAAAAAAGGAGAGAAAACCCCCCCCACACACCTCTGAGGCAGAACAGAGAAATCCTCCCTTTAAGATGTTGGAAGTTTTACAGCTGGTTTTGATGGAAGCAGGGATTTGTAGCCCTTTTGTTGAAATAAATCAACCAACCAAAGGAGAGCTTTTCTGGAGATAAGCAAAGCGATGGAATCCAGCAGCCACATGTTTCAAAGGAGATCTATTTCTCACAGTCTAAATTGCAAGATAATTTTGGGGTTTAACCAGCTGCAGCAAATCAGGCCGAATGGTTGTGAGTGTGTGCAAGAGAAACCAGAACTTCCATCTGCTGGGGAGACATAATGAGCCTCTGTTTGTTCTAAGCAAACCAACAATCTAGAAATGATGCAGCTCCATTTTTTGCAGTTTTTTGGCTCCATTTTTGTCAGTTTCAGTGGTTCAGGTGGGGTTGGTTCAGGGCAATGGCCTTCCCTCCCTCTCCCCAGCCCTGCATTGCTGCTCTCAGAGCAAACGCTGAATTCAGAAGGCAAGAGAATCACAGAATGGCCTGGGTTGCAAAGGACCACAATGATCATCTAGTTTCAACCCCCTGCTATGTGCAGGGTCACCAACCAGCAGACCAGGCTGCCCAGATCCACATCCAGCCTGGCCTTGAATACCTCTAGGGATGGAGCATCCACAACCTCCTTGGGCAACCTGAGATCAGAGAGGAGCTGCTTTGGAGCCATTTCATTTGCAAATGTAGCGCCTTGTCGCTGTTCCATCTTTAGGAGCCCTATAGCCAGCATGAGATTTGAAAGCTTTCTGTATTATCTGCCTCTCCCCTGAGCTGCCTCTCTTCCTATTGAAGGAGCTGCCGTGAGCCTTTGTGCCCCGAACACCCGGCAGCCACCGTTGTGTCTCCATTCATCGACAAAGAGAAGCCTTATCTCCTGATGGACACATCCAGCACATCCTCTGTGACATTTAAATCTCCCTTTGTAGCCAACTCAGGTATTTGTGCTGTTAAAAGAAGACCGTGCAGCAGAGTGATTTCATTACTGCAAATGTTATTACAGTGAAAGCCCGTTTAAAATGTAATGTCATTGAAAGGAAAATATGGTCTAGCAGCAAGTGTGGCCTGGTAAAGGGTGCTGGGATCCATCCCCAGCTGAAAGAACCCTCTCAGACATCAGGCCTGTTAATGGAACAGCTCTTTTCTTCATCAAATCAAACCAGCCGCTTCCTCAGAGCCCTGAGGCTAGGAAATAAAAAGAAGATTGAAAGGAATTAGGCACCCAACTCAATGACTTTATATTTGAGCCCTAAGCTTTTCTCCCCGCTTTAGAAATCAGCGCAGGGTGTTGGGGTGCATAGAGAACAGAACCCCATTGTGTTAGCAGCAGCAATGGGTCTCAGAAAGGCAGCACTCCGTGTCCGTGCTCACAGTGATCAGACCTGGGTCTGAGAATGCTGGAGAAGAGAAATAATCACAGCGAGGTCTAAGCATCCTTGCAAGTCAGAGTGAATTTACCAAGGACCTGCCCTCAATTTCCACCCCGGCACTGATATCATTCATTCCTTTTTTTTTTTTTTCTCTCTCAAGCAGATTTCCCGAAGGATTTTGGATTTGTAAGAGCAGCAGCTGAGCTCCTGGAGGCCCCAGTGGCTGCCATGGGGAGGGAACAGATGGGTGAGCATCACACCAGGGCTGTCCTGGAGCATCCCACACTGCATCCCCCCCGCTGCTTTCAAGGTGCTGCTTCCAGCGCTGATTGGTGCTGCTCTGAAGAGCGCTTTGCTATGATAGATGTGCCCTTCCTTGAAGGATTAGCCTTTACAAAGTGTGAGGAGGTGAGCTCTGTTAATGGGGATCGTTGTGTCTCAGCCTCCCTCTCTTCCAGGGGAGGCGTGCAAAGTTCTCTTCCATCTGACATCCTTCTGAGCATTTAAGCACAATGAGTATCAGGTCAACAGCAAGCCTCCCACCAGCTCCATAGGGCTCGAGCTGTGCCCCAACCTCTCTGCTAACAAGAAGAGACAAGCTGAAGTGAGCGCTCAGACAGCAACCCATCAGGATTTCACAGCATGTTTTGCCAGCAACTTTTTTTTTTTTTTTTCCAGCTGTATTTTTTTCTCAGTGATTTTTTCCTCTGTATGCTGTAGCGACTCAGATTTATCCCGGGCTGCTCCTGACATTAACAAGACAGCAGATGACAGGCAAAACGCGTCCACCAGCAATTCTGAGTCTCCCCGCTAAGTAATCATAAACACTGCAAGTTTGCAACAAAGCGAGCAGCTGTCTCTCTCCCTCTGGACAAGGACTGCTTCCTCACAAATTGAGGCTCGGCGGGTTTTACAGCTGTCGGACAATGAGTCTGGTGCTGTTATTTCCTCTTCCTTTTTCTTTTTTTTTTTTTTTTTTTTTTCCCCTCCCTTTTCCTTTCGTTTAATGGAAAATATCTCAGCTTTGCCAGAACTCGAGTGGCCCCTCCAGCAGTGAATCGATCCAGCCGAGTGATGAAGCTTTAACGTCTGTTCTGGAGTGGGCACAGAGGGGCTGTGTTCCTGCACATCCTCCTTCCAAGGGTTTGTTGCCTTCGATCCCACTCTTAGGGTGAAGCAAACGTCTGTTTGGGGCTGGGAGAGGATTTAACAGCACACAACTGCTGTCCCAGAGAACTGAGAGGTTTGGGAGAACCCCAGGGAAGGTAACCTCGAGCTTTGCAGTTTCCTTCCAGACTAGCTACAGCATGGATGGAGACGCCATAAAAACCTTCATTCCTGTCCTAAATGCAAGCAAATAGAGAATGAAGATTGCTCTTTGTTACCTCACCGCTTTGATGGAGTTGATACCATGCTGGGATGGCTGCGTGGCCTCAGGAGCCTCTTGCAGACCAATGTGCTGTGATGCTTTATAAGGCAGCCTGCAGCACACCCCACAGCACAGCCAGAGAGCAGTGCAAGGGACTTCCCTCCCCCATTGGGTGCTCACTGATCCCATCTGAGCACACAGTTCCTCCTGGGCCGCTCAGTGCCAAGCAAACCCCATCTGTCAAATCCCTCTCAGTATGTTGATGCAAACACTGCTCTCACCTGCACAGCCCCCTCTCCATAATGTTGCCTTCTTGCCTTGACTGCCAGCTAATAGGAGGCTTAATTTTCTGCTGGTATTCTGCAGATTCCTCTCCACTCTCTCCCTCCTCTGCAGTGGGTCTGCCGAGCAGTGAATGTTGGATGAAATACATCCGTTCTGTTTGTGATTGAGTGTAATAAACTCTGGCTCCTGTGCCTTCCAGGTGGCTTTTGGACATGCAGCATTTACTGCGTGAAGTGATTGATCTCTGATCTTTAAAATAGAGCTGTGAAGTCTAACGGTGCATTTGCATGCATGTGGAGTATAAAGGCAGGAAAAAGCAGCTCAGAAACTCTCTAACCCCTGCCCTTTATTTCCTTGAGTTGAGTTTTCCATGTTTGACAATGCGCGCAGTGGTGATTTATGTATAACCAGAGCAGCCTCCAGTGGTCGGATCTGCAAACTTTTCTGAGCTGCCCTTTTTGCAGCTTGCTTGTGGGTTTTGCAGAACCCCAACCCCTATTCCTCCCTGCTCTGAGCTCCATTTAGGAGGGGAGGGACAGCTGGGAGCTGCGGGTGCACAGCTTATTCTGCTGGGAGCCAATTCTGCCTCTAATTGAGCTGAAAGCAGCTGCTCTGCCCTCGCCACCGAAGGCCTGCTGTGCACAGCAGTTTTTGACAATAGCTGAGATATAGGGATAAAGCACTGCCTGTGCCAGCATCCCACCCCTACTGCATGGCAGCACCCCCCTCAGCAGCAGGTCTGCAGCCACGGGATGCAGGAAACCTTTGCTGTGCTGCCCTTCAGCTGCTCAGCCCTACAGCAGCTCTCTGCAGTGATGCCCATGGCTCAGGGAAGCTGCAGCATGCCTCTCCTTTCCCCTCCAGCCATGCACTCACACATCTTTTGCCTGCCCAGCTCCAGAAGCCCTTTGCAGCTATGGGGCTCAGGCATCGTGGAGTGATAGAGCTGGCAGGACAGTGTGGGTGTGGGATGCTGTGGCTAGTCCTGCAGCTGGGTGCTGCCCAGGGGGACACGCTTGGGGGAACTGTGGGCAGGGGAAAGGCTTTCCAGGTTTGTCTTCTCAGTTCTCTCCCTTTGCCTTGGTGACTTTGGCTTTTCAGTGCATAGCTGAGCAAAACAAGTGAGGGATGGAGCTGCAACAACAGGGTGGTCGGAAGGAGGTGGGGGAAGTGAGCAAGGCGTGTGCAAGTCACAATAAACACCGAGTGGGGCTCGAGCCACCCCAGCCTGCTGCCCGACTCCAGGGCTTTGGCTTTTGTCCTCAAGGACAGGTGCTGCAGGAGGGACACACTGAGCTGATAAATCCTGCCAGGGAGCAAAGAGTGAGTCAGTCTGCACTACAACACCGCTGTTTATGGAAAACAAGGGGAGGAGGTGAGGCAGGGAGGTCTGGCTTGTGTCTGAGAAACTTCCCTTCTGCAGAAATAGATTGCTGACACTCCTCAATGCAGCTGCCCAGACATTCCAAACCGTCAGAAATGTCATTATCTCAGAAGAAGTCACTGGCTTTGTTGGAGACTTCTGGCTGCTTTACAAAGCAATTCCAGTATTACTGGAATAAAAACATACTGACTACTAATCCTCTCTTTAAATGGCCAGTAAGTTCCCTACAGGCAATGCTCTGCCAAAGCGTTTATCCATCTAATTTTATTTCATGTTGGGCTTTTTTAATTCAGATTTCACCTCTTGTGATGGAAGTTGTTGGCACTTCTGTTTAGAAGCACAACTATTGGGATAGGATAAGGCAGAGGGTCCACGTTAAAGCTGTCCACAAACACCTGCAAGTTTGTTTATAGGTCACTTGGCCTCCATGCTTTGGAGAGCAGAAGTGGGGGCATTTCTGCAGTGAGTGGCACCAAACCCTCTGCTCAGGATGAGGCATAGCACAGGCTTTCCTGAGCTGGCAGCATTCCACAGCATGAAAATACTGGCTCAGCAGGGACAGGGCTTCCTGGGGCTGTCCCCTATTGGCACCTGTGCTCCCATGGGAGTCTGCTGTGGGGCCTCTGGGTGCATCTTCCCACGTGCTGAACAGGAGCCAAAGGGAGCAGAGGCAGCTGGCAGCATGCCTGGAGGGCAGCAGTGCACAGGGATGCTGCACAGGGATGCTGCATTCAGCCCTGGAGCTCCTGAGGTTGCATCCTAAGATGCACAACTATGCAGAAAGTTTTCTGTTTAATTGGAGCACAGGAGGGAATGATGTAAACATGAGGGTGATTGTTTGCTCTGAAACAGCACCTTTCCATTCCTTCTCAGGTTGTTTTCTCCCCCCACACTCCTACTTTCTGATTTGAGGCAAACTTAAATTGAACACCAGCACTTCAGAGGGCTCTGCCTGAGAAATGTTTGACTGAAATACTGAAGCACTTCTGAAATGAACGGTGTCATTTAGAAGACGTCAAAACAAAAAAGCTTCAGTCTTCTGAGTTTCCTCTTTTTATCCCTAACTTTGGCATGACTGCATCAATAGATAAGACAGATCCCCATCCCCCCCAAGGCTTATTTCCTTCACAAATGAAGAAATTGTCACCAAACCCCAGCTTTGCTAAACAGACCCCAGCAAGGGAGATCATCAGGGTCAATTATCACAAATAAATGACAGAGCATCCTCCAGAGACAGCTGCAGAGGTACGGTGGTGCTAACCATGCCACCAGCACCATTGCATCAGAGCTTTCCTTTCCCCTTTTCTGTCTACCCGGGGCTTTGGTTTGCTGGAGGAGGAGTGAGAGCAAAGCTGCTATTATTGCTGTTGTTTTTGTCTGCGTAGTAATGGGCATTTATGTGCGGGTGTGTGCATGCCTGTACGGGAGCCAGCGTTTGTGTCCGTCTCCCTCATTCCTCCCTTATCCATCCATGCACAGCATGATATAAACAAACCTGCCTCTGGACATGTCATGCCTTAAAATAGATGTTCATACATCAGCCTTTCCACAGCAGCGGCGGCAGCAGCAGGAAGACATGGCCGACTGGATCTGAGCACACCAAACGTTTGGAGCAGAGACATCTCAGCCCTCACCAAGGTAGAGTAACAGGGTGGGCGTCTCCTCCCTCCTGCGTGTCTGTCTGTCTGTCTCCCGGAGCGTGCTCTGCTCCAGGCAGCTCTCCTGCTGCTCCCCTCCCTCTGAGCGTGGCATGACAAGCAGAGGGGCTCCGAGCCGTGGGGCAGAGTGGGCTGTGAGCCTCCGGTGTAGGGGTGCCTATGGGGGGAAGGTGGGGTCTGTTTTGAGTACTTGGACGTGGGGCAGTTTCTCTTCCCCTGCAGCAATTCAGGCACAGCAGCGTGCTGGGGGTGGGATGCTGGAAGCCAGCTCTGGGCCTGAGGTTAGAACTGCATCCCCCCCCCATAGGTATGGACTGCTGGTTTTGCAGCAATAAGGGGGTCTGGTGTTTGGCTCAGCACAGCCTCGTAATAATGATGACGTGGTGTTTTTTTTCAGACCCCTCTGCTGTTTGTTTCCTAATGCTGCCTATGGTGGCATGTGGCTGTGTTGCAGCCAAGGTCACCCAAGGTTTAAGGGCCCGGCACGCAGCCACACTGAATCCCTTTTCCAGGTGGGCTTTGCCAAGTCTGAATTCCCAGCATGAAGGAGTCCAAAATTCATCAGGCAGGGCAGGGGAGACGTGTCAGGGTAAGATCCAGCCCTGCTCAGAGCTGGGGAGCAGTGCCAGGGACGAGGGTGCAGACAGCACTGACCTCTCTGTGCAGCACCCCAGGTACAGGGCGAGAGGAAGAGGACACCCAGGGGTCTCTGGACCCCCTCTGAGCTCCCCTATGTCCTTGCAGTGTTTTCCTCCTACGCACATTGCCAAGAAATGGCTGGAGGCTTTTCCCTTCCACGCTGCTGGCTGCTGGCAGATGCCCTGGGCGAAATGTCAGAGCAGGGAGACGTGATCTGCTCCAGCCCAATGTCACTCAGCTTCCTCTCCCAGGGTCCCTGGGAGAAGTGGGCAGCAGTAAGCTGCTGCTGGGGTTGCAGTGAGGGCCCTGGGGACACCTTCTGTCCTCCAGGCAGCTCAGAGCAGCAGCAAGATGGTGAGAAGGGGAACTGTGTGGGGATTGCATGCTCATGGTGGGGGGTTGTATTGGTTGGGCAGCAGAAGGCAGCTCTGAGTTAATGCCTGGCTGCAGGGACTGCCACTTCTCCAGGGAGGTTTTCTGCAGATGGGTGACATGTATCAGCATGATGCAAAGGTCTGAGAGTGGAGCTGTGTCCCAGAGGACCAACTCTGTAAAATGAGCTTTCTCATCCACTTAACTCTTTCCCACCTGAAACCAGTCCTCATGTTCAAATGCAGCAGCAGGACTGCTGTGCTCAGAAGGGTTAACCCCACACTCCCTCCCTGCAGGCTTTTGTGCCTGGTCTGCAGCAGCCTGGGCCCGAGCCAGGCTCTGCATGGTGCCATATGGAATCCTCCACCTGTTTGGGGCATTTCCTCCCCAATCCTGGTGACTTGCCCAGAGCTGGCCGCCTTTCATTGCTTCTGATCACAGGTTGGCAGCATCAGTTCTTGAGCTGGCTTTGTCCCGCTGGCAGGCAAAGCCCCCGAGCCAGCTCAGGAGGAAGGTGGTCCTGTATGGAGCATCTCTTGCCAATATGGCTTCAACCCAAAGTTGTGGAGCTGGAGCAGAACCTCAGCCCATGGAGACTGCAGTCTGGCTGCCTCTTTGGCTTCCCTCCCCAGCCCTGGCATTGCAAAGTGATCCCCAGCAGTATTGCTTCTTGGAAGGGAGTGTAGGTGATGCTGTCTCACAGCGGGAACCACTGGATAGCTGCCTGTACACTGCCTTCTCTGCAGGAAGGTTGGGTCTGGCTGTTTCAGGCCAGCAGCTCTATAGCAGGGATAGAGCTGGAGCTCCCCATCCTTCTAACAGCAACTCCACCGCTTCCATCGCAGGACCGTGGGTGGCAGCAGCAGCAGAAGAGACCTCCAGGCCACTCTGCGGCCTTCAAGACCCCACAGGTATGCCTTGTGGGTCTCAGCAGCTCCAATGGCTTTCCTGTCCCGGTTCTCCAGGAACAGCACCAGGTCACCGAGTCGGGGTGTGCGGGAGGAACGCAACCACCATCCCATCCTCAGCATCTTCGAGCTCGAACGGTTGCTGTACACAGGGAAGACAGCCTGTAACCATGCTGATGAGGTCTGGCCTGGACTCTACCTGGGAGATCAGTATGTATCACAAGGGGATGAGAAGTGAGGGGATGAGGGATGGCTTTTGAAACGGAGGAGACTAGGAGAGGAAAGTTGGGAATGTGAGGGAGAGGAAGACATGAGTTGAAGGAGGAAGGACTGAAGCAGGTGGGTGGAGGCACGTGCCCATGGACTGCAAGATTTACCTATCACTGTGAGTTTGAGTTCAGCATCTTTCCTTCTCCTTTGGCTTTCTCAGATGCAAATGCTTGTCCAGGACATTCAAAACTTCTCTTTAACGTGGAACTTTCCTGCACTGTTTCTCCCTCCCTGCAGAGATATAGCAGCCAACAGGCGTGAGCTGGCTCACCTGCGCATCACCCACATCCTCAACGCCTCGCACAGCAAATGGAGAGGGGGTGCAGAGTATTACGAGGGCACGGGCATCCGCTACTTGGGCATCGAGGCCCACGACTCCCCCTCCTTTGACATGAGCCCCTACTTCTATCCTGCAGCTGACTTCATCCATCAGGCGCTGAATGAAGGTCAGTGATAAAGAGCGCTGGGACAGAAGTGGGGAATGGGGAGGGTGGGTGGAAAGCTGATTGGCATCCTAGGAAACAAAGCTACTTCCAACCTGATATGTTTGAAGAAGCATAGAAACATTAAGGTTGGAAAAGATCACTAAGGCAATCTAGTCCAACCATCTTCTGGTCTGGATCACCTCCTCCAAAGAGGAGATGGGCCATATTAGAACCTCAGCACGGTGGCTGCTCCTATTCAGACTGTTTTGGGAGACCCTGTTGCTCTCATACCCTCTGCCAAAGAGGGGACCACTGTGCATCATAGCCATGGTGTAGCTGAGGCCCTACATGCAGCCCTGGAGGCTGCATCAGGATGCACTCAGCCAAGTTGGATCCTCAGTAACTTTGTATTTGGGATATTCACCCTGCTGTGACGCAGCCCCTGTGTTTTACCCCCAGGAAGGATCCTTGTGCACTGTGCTGTCGGGGTGAGCAGGTCGGCCACCTTGGTCCTCGCCTACCTCATGATCCGTCACCACATGCCCCTCGTAGAAGCCATAAAGACGGTCAAGGACCACCGTGGTATCATCCCTAACCGGGGGTTCTTGCGCCAGCTGGTCGCCCTGGACAATGCCCTGAGGCTGAAGAGGAGCGCGTGAAGGAGGACGAGAAGGGCTGTGTGGTGGGAGCAGTGCAGTGCTCAACCCATACCACTGAGTGGCAGAGGTAGATAGGGCTTTCCTCCTGGTGCAGATGCTTGGCAGCTAATGGGTTCCATGCAACCGGTCCCCCTTAGCAGAGGGGGGTCCCCAGACATGTGAGCTATTCCTAGTGGTAAAGCACAGGCCCTCAACCTGCAATCTTGCCACTTAGGTAGGCCTAATGCATAGCCTCCTTCCCAGCCTGCTCGCTCAGAGATGCCTCTGGAGAGACATGGCCCCACGTTTCAGGTTATTCTGGACCCCTGTTGGCTCCTGGAAGCCTTCAAGGGTTGGTTCTCCTGTGTGGCAGATGCATCTGCCAAGCTGGTCCCATCCCTCCCTCCCAGGAGACTGAAGCTGTGTGTGTTCCTTGTCTCGTTTCCCATTTGTTTTCGGTCTGTGTAGCAATGTGAATTAGGTCTGGCGTGTGGTCCTTGGCAAACAGGCCTTTAGTCATAGTGTTTGGGTGTCCTCCGTGCTTAGTGTTAACCTGTACAAATAAAGGCAGTGCTAAGGAAGAAGTCTGGCCATCCCTCGTGTGCTTTCAGACAGACTTTGTGTTCAGGCTGCAAATCTGCCATGGGTGGAAGAGCATCGCCCTGGTGTGCTCAGGGTTGGGATGGGCAGAAGTCCTCCCTGATCCTCAATCCAGGACAGAAGGGGGTGAATCAGAGAGTGAAATTACTGGCAAACTGTGTGCTGTGCATTGCTGGGTGCTGTGCATTGCTGGGTGTGCTTTGCATTGCTGTGTGTGTGCTGTGCATTGCTGGGTGCTGTGCATTGCTGGGTGTTCTGTGCATTGCTGGGTGTTCTGTGCATTGTTGGGTGCTGTGCATTGCTGGGTGCTATGCATTCTTGTGTGTGTGCTGTGCATTGCTGGGTGCTATGCATTCCTGTGTGTGTGCCGTGCATTGCTGGGTGCTGTGCATTGCTGGGTGCTATGCATTCTTGTGTGTGTGCTGTGCATTGCTGTGTGCTGTGCATTGCTGTGTGCTGTGAATTGCTGTGTGTGCTGTGAATTGCTGGGTGCTGTGCATTGCTGGGTGCTGTACATTGCTGGGTGCTGTGCATTGCTGGGTGCTGTGCATTGCTGGATGCTGTGCATTGCTGTGTGTGCTTTGCATTGCTATGTGTGCTGTGCATTGCTGGGTGCTGTGCATTGCTGTGTGTGTGCTGTGCATTGCTGGGTGTGCTTTGCATTGCTGGGTGTGCTACGCATTGCTGGGTGCTGTGCATTGCTGGGTGCTGTGCATTGCTGGGTGTGCTGTGCATTGCTGGGTGCTGTGCATTATTGGGTGCTGTGCACTGCTGGGTGTGCTGTGCATTGCTGGGTGCTGTACATTGCTGTGTCCTGTGCATTGCTGGATGCTGGCAGTGCCCAGGCATCTCTGCTGGGAGATCGTTGAGCAGCAAGGGATGCTCCTACATTTTAGAAGTGTCTGATCATGCCCAAATCTCCTTTGCATCACCTGCACAAGCCTGAGAGCCACTGGGAGCACAGCGCCTGCAGCACAGCTCCCCGGACGGCTGATGCACAGAATCACAGAAGGGTTTGTGTTGGAAGGCACCTAAAACTCCTTCTGTTTCCATTCCTGCCATGGGCTGGGACATCTCCCAGTAGCCCCATCCACCGTGCGGGACGTCCCGCAGGGATGCACGGGGTTCTCCTCCTCCCCGGCGCAGAGCGGGGCTCGGGGCAAGCAGAACCCGAAGCTCCGAGACCGGGGGCGGCTCCGAGGGCGGCTCCGTGGGTCGGGGCGGGGTTTGAGGGGCCGGGGCCGATCCCTGCCGCCCGGCCCGGCCCCGCTCCCGGCCATGGCCCGGCGCTACGCACGGCGGAGCCGATCCGGCCCCGCGGAGCCGCTCCCGGATGCCCCCGTTCCAGTGGTGCCACGGTGAGAGCGGGACCGGGATTTGGGGCTGCAGCCCTAACCGGGATGGGGTTGAGGGGTTGGGGTGGCTCCAGGCTGCTTCGCGTCCCGGGCGGTGCCTTCTGGCTCCTCCCGGAGCTCCATGGACTTCGGGTCAGGTTTAGGGTCAGGGTCAGGGTCAGAGTCACCTCGGTTTTGCTTCTGGTTCACTTCCAGAGCTCCCAGCCCGCTGCTGGTGAAACTTGCAGCGCTTTTGCTCGTGTTGCTCAAAATGCAAATCCTTCTCCCACGTGTCTGTGGAATAAACTTCTGTTAGCGGAGCCCAGGCGCGGCTCCTCGCTCTGCTCCTGGCTGAAAGAAACTCGCAGAAACGTGGAACTGTTTGCACATGCGAGGGAGTTCTGTTTAAACGAGAAGTGCTTGGTTTTTATGACTAATAGCTGAGAAGCTGTGCTGGGAATTCCACCATCAAAGCTCTGCCTCAGCAACAAAGGCCGGGTTCTTTGAATTTATGGAGGGGTTACAGCCTTTGAAGCTAAATATAATGCAACCAGTGGCTTCCTCTGCTGTAACGCAATGCCCTGCGTGTGCTGTGCAGCTGGGGTGAGCAGTGCTCCTGCAGGCAGGCAGGTTGCCCATATGCCAGCCGTGGGTTGCCCTCGTGGGCTGCATTAGTGCTCCTCAGCAGCAAACACAGCAGCCCCAGGCACAGAGTTTGCTTTGGGAGGCTCTGAGCGGCCGCAGCTCTCCCAGCTTCCCCCGGTTTGGGCTTTGGGCAGCGCTGAGAACAGAGCCTACCCTTGTGCAAAGGCCAGGACGTGGGTTTAGGACTGGCCTTAAGCATCTGACGTGTGCGTTTTGGCCTTAAGCCCTGACCTCACAAATATTTAAGTCAGTGGTATCCAGCAAAATTGCTTTCTTGTATAATTTTTGAGGACCGTCACAGAATTGGGGCCATTGGTGCAAATAAACCGTGATATCCAGCAAAGAAATTAAGTTTTCGACACAAATAGTTGTGCTCCACATTTCATAACAGAAGGTATGTGCTGCGCTGGCCTGGAATTGCAGCTCCTCTTTGGCATCATAGCTTTTCCTCCCATTCCTCAGCTGTTCTTTGGGGGATTTGGTGGTCCCCAGCCCTGATCTTTGGTGGGCACTGTCCCTGCTGTGAGCTGTTGGCACAGGGCAGGCTTTTGCAGGAAGCCCATTGCAGCATCACAGCAAAAATTACATGGAAGCTGCATTCAATTTTGGTGATGCAAAGCTCATAGCTTTTGTGTGGGAGTGGAAAGAATGGTTTTATTTAATGACCTGCTGAGTTTTCCATTTGTTTGATTGAACAAGAATTGGGGGTGAGGGAGAAGCTGTGCTCAGCACAAACCCCATGCCTGCATCCAGCTCACAAAGCACTGCACAGACAGAGTCACCATTCCTGCCTGCTGCTTTCCAGGCCTCTGCCTTCAGGTGCAGAACTGGCCCTGGGGAGGCTTACATTGGTGGAATGGGTTGGTTTGGGTTTGGTGCCCATCGGGCCTTTGCTGTATTAAAACCAGATTTGCTCTGTTCCTCTCGAGCTAAAAATACAAAAGCCTTTGTCAGGCAAAGGGCTGTGCTAATTAATCCCAGCACCAAATCAGCGCCCACCCTGCTAATAAATTCCAATGGGAGGAGGTGGAGGAGCCGGGGGGGTCTGGCTGGGATTGCTGCTCCAGGACCCATCCTGCTCCCCAGCCGGGTCAGGGATTGCCTGGAGCTGTGCTCCCTTCTGGCCCTTGGGAATTTCTGAGTGCCTTTTTAGCAGGAATGAGCCTTGCTAAGCTGGTGGGTCTAAAATTAGCCCTGCCAGCTGTGTTGTGGCTGGCAGGGACGTGTCAGAGCTGCTCCTCTCTGCTTCCTTCGGTACAGGGCTGTAAGTTACAGCTTCTCCTCTCCTACCCCATCAGTGCCCCTGCTGCGTGTTACTGCTCTGCCAATCCCTGTGTGAGTGGCAAAGAGTGGGGACAGCCTGTGCTGAGGTGTGGGTCCAGCAGGGCCATTCTGCCTGCATTCCCATCAAAAGAAGGGCCAAATGGGACTCAGCTTCCCAGCTTGTTTTGGGGCTGCTCCTGGTGCTGTAGCTTTTGTGGCAATGGAGCTTTTCACATGTCCTGGGAGCAGCTCTTGGTTTCAAACACACGTGGAAGAAGCAGTGCTTTATCTGCATGCTATCATGAACCATGATTGTTGCCACAACTGTTCTCCTTTTGGTCACCTTCAAATTGAGCCTTCCTCCATCCCTCAGCACTGCTGAGCAGCCCGTGCCCCAGCGCCCTGCACACAGCATTACCTCATTTACTTGTCCCGTGGTGTTTTTTTAAAAGCTGAGATAGTGCTTTTAATTCTTTTTTTTTTTCTTCTTCTTTTCCCCCTGCAATCATTTCCAGCAGGGGAAAAAAAATCCCTCCCCCCCAAAAAAAAACAAAAATCTTTCCTATTGTCTTTTCCTGCACCTGGTGGTCTGGAGAGCAGAATGCTGGGAGAACAGCAGCCAACAAACAAATCCTCCCTTTCATGCTCCATAGATGTGTGGCACATAGGCTGTGTCAAGCAATTACAGGAGGCAAAGGCCAGCAGTGGCTCTGCCCTCTGTAGGCAGGAAAACCTCATTTCCTGCAGCCCAGGTGCTCACCTGATGCACATCCCTGAGCTAAATGCCTCCCATCCTTTGCAGTGCTCAGATCTGCCTTGGGCACATCGTGGTGCTGCTGGTGAGCAGCTCAGCATCTGCAGAGATGCAGCAGTCAGTGCTGGCAAAAGAAATGGTGCTGCCCCTGTAGAGATCTCTGATTTCCAGCCCAGGAGACAGAGTCAGGGCTTTTGTTAGGGGATGGGAGGCTCTGGGGACTGCATTGGGAGAGGACGGATGGGAGTGAGCAGGAACTGCACACATCTCCTGCCCTGGGCTGCAAGGTGATCTCCTACCCTGGCATATCCTGTATGGCATGGCAGAAGGTAAGTTTCATCTTCTTCTGTTCTTCACCTCTTCTTCCCCTTTTTTCTAATCTAAATACTGAGTTTTCTTCTCTCCCCAAAGGGTGCTCCTGCAGTCTGGGGCTGATTTACACCAGTAAACCCTGCACGATGCCCCCCATCACATTCCAGGACCTTCCACTCAACATTTACATGGTCATTTTTGGCACCGGCATCTTTGTCTTCGTGCTCAGCCTCATCTTCTGCTGCTACTTCATCAGGTGAGCCAGAACCCTGCAGCACTGATTGCTGTTCTGATGGGGCCTTAATCATCCGGTAGCATCCGCAGTGCCTGGACCACTGTGCCCATCGCTTTGTCCCACTGCACAAGAGCTGCTCATGACAAGGCTGTAACCCAAGGATTGGGGCCAGGCTCAGTCCCCTGGTCCCCTGCGGCAGAGCAGGGCAGGAAACGCAGGAAGGGGCTCTTGTTTTTCAGGGGACCACGCGGAGCAATGCATTGTGTTGGGCAGGGGAAGGAGCAGTGCTGCACAGGAGAAGGATGTCTTTCCACTCCCCTCCCAGCTCAGGGAGGGCTATTTTTAAACTCAGCAGCAGCAGCTGGCGTTTCTGTAGGCTCGAGTTGCTCTGTCCTTCACTGCAAGATGCCTCAGCCCCACTGCAACCCTCAGCCATCTGGGGGCTGTGGGAGCACACCTCAGTGCCTGGCTCGGGGGAGAAGTGAAGGCTGCGAGTGGTCTCATTCCCCCTGTGCTTTGCTGGGTTGCTTTGCAAGCAGCTCTCCCCTCTGTCTGTCTCGGCCAAGGTCGTGGTGGGGCTGGGAGCTGCCAGTGGGTGAGTGCTGGAAATAAGGCGCTTCCTGTGCCGTGAATGACTTCCGAAGGCAAACAATTGGGGCCGTCTGCCCTTATCACTGCCTGCTGCTGATTCCTGCAGGTGGAGCGAGCCCCCGGCTCTGCAGGAGAGGGGCTTTGGGAGGGGGACATGGGGAGCATCCTGGAACTGTATCCATGCTGTTCAGATGCTCCTCTCGGGGATGCTGTAAAGCTCACGGTGCCTTTTTCTCCCCATCTCTAGCAAACTGCGGCACCAGGCACAGAGTGAGAGATTTGGGTACAAGGAGGTAAGGCTGATGGCTGTTTTCTAAGATGCCCGTAGAGATGTGGGGTCGATGTAAGAGGTGGGAACAACTGGTTGGGATGCAGCAGGGTGTGATGGTTCTTGTCCCCAGCTTACCCACCAACATGTTGGGAATGCGGCTGTGGTCCCCAGCTCAACCTGCCCCTGCCTGGCTCATTTCAGTGAGGCTTAAGAGCTGGGTCTGTCCCACAGGAGCCCCATTTGAGGTGGTTGATGAGCAGGACATGTGGACACTGTTTGTCCAACTTGGACTTTTCCCAGCTCCATGCTTGTTTCTTAGAAACCTACCACTGGATCAGTCCCAGCTGCTCCTGATACTCATCTGCTGTCTCCTTCCCTAGGTGGTTTTGAAAGGCGATGCCCGGAGACTGAATGTGCATGGGGTGAGTATGGTGCATTCATCATAACTCCATCCTTTGGGCTCGCATGGAACCGGGGCTCCTGGGGTTGTATGGTGACAGAGTTGGACAGGGATGTGCCAGCACCAGGCTGGAATCAACAGTGCTGGGTTGGAAATCAGGAAGGAAAACCCTTCCTTGAGCAGCATGGGGCTGAGAATACCCAGGGAGAGGCACTCCAGCAGCAGGGCTTCCCCAGCCACAGCATTTTTAGCAGGGATATCACATTGGGTTCCATGTATTCTTGCTCACCCTCACCCCTTTCTCACCCCCTGCAGCAGACCTGTGCTGTTTGTCTGGAGGACTTCAAGGTGAAGGAGGAGCTGGGGGTGCTGCCATGCCAGCACGCCTTCCACCGAAAGTGAGTACAGGTGTGGGCAGCAGGGGGATTCCCTTCTGGGGATTTACAT
Source organism: Phasianus colchicus (assembly GCF_987193195.1). Lineage (NCBI taxonomy): Eukaryota > Metazoa > Chordata > Aves > Galliformes > Phasianidae > Phasianus > Phasianus colchicus. Next base: position 3,820,116 of record NC_143462.1, read on the forward strand.
CCTCCCACGTCTCTGCTCCGCAGGTGCCTGGTGAAGTGGCTGGAGGTGCGCTGCGTGTGCCCCATGTGCAACAAACCCATGGCAGGTTCAGCCCAGCCCCACGCCAGCATCGGCACTCTGCTGGATGAGATGGTGTGAGCAGCCCAGCCGATTTTCACAGGAAAATGAAAGCTTAATCCTGAAGGATTTGGGGTTCGTGAACCGAGATTTGGCTCACCGTGCGTCGCTTTGTTTCAGGGGGTGTTTGTTTGTACCCCAATGTGCTCTGCAGGGACAGCCTGGGTGGAGCGTGGGGCACAGCTGTGAGCGCTGCTCCCTGCTCAGAGCGTTCTGTACCCCAGCCCTCCGGACTCTCAGCCTCCCCCCTTTTGGGGGAGAAGTGTACAGGTTTATGTAAAACAGATTAAACGGATGTTTGTCATTCGGGCTGAAATTTGAGTATTTGGGGCAGGACAGGAAATACCAGGGCTGTGCGATAGCAGCATTTAAGAACCCAAAATACCCTGAAAACGGGAAACACCACTCACAAGTAAAACCCAAAACAGACGTAGAAGCTCACTATACCGTTCCTGTAACCACAACCTGCCATGACGTGAAACCACTAATAAATGAACACGACCCTCCGGCGCTCAGAAGGGGCTGTGCACGTCGTAACCAAGGGCGCACACGTCACGCAGCCGCGTGCCACTCCCATTCATCATTCGCTATGAACCGGAAGGATCAAAGAACCGCCCCTCCGCGCCCGGCCCTACTGCTGCGCCCCTCACCCCTAGCTCACGGCGAGGCAGCCTTCTTTCGTTGCTCCCGTTTTCTTTTGCACCCTTCGGCCTCCGCCTACGGACACAGCTCACTTCTGCTCTCATCGCCTCTTTCTACGCGTCTTCGGGGCTGCTCGATTCCTCCGTACCGGCTTCTCATTATCTATGCTAATTTATTCGCGCGGCGCCACGCCCACTTCGCAATTTACAGCAGGGGTCTGGTTTTACGACAGCTGGGAATTTGTTTTTACGACAGCAGGGAATTTGTTTTTACGACAGCAGCGCGCTTTGTGGCAGCGCTGCGGTTTACGGCAGCGTGAAGACAGTTGCCGTTCGCTGTGAGGAGCTGCGGGGCTTTTGGAGCAGCGTAGGCTGCGGGGTGCCATGGAGCCGCAGCCGCCGGCCGAGCAGGTGCTCCGGCAGCTCGGCCAGCTTCTCTCCCAGCGACCCGGTGTGATCACGGAGCTGGGAGCGTTGCTGGAAGCCGCGGAGCCGCGGTGGCTGTTCGGGGCCGGGAGCCCCGCCGCGCTGGGCGAGTTGGCGGCCGCGCTGAGCGCCTTCGCGGCCCTCCCGGAGCTCGAGCAGGACGCGGTTGAGCTCCGCGACGGGGACGGCGCCTACACGGTCGCAGCTGAGAGAGCAGCCGATGTCGGCGGTGTGTTCCTGCGGCTCCTCGCTAAGCTGGAGGCTGCCAAGGCCGAGGAGTCGCTGGGGCCCGCGGTGAAGCCGGTCCTGCGGCGTGTGATGGGGCACATCTACGTGCTGGCGGTGACACACATCGAGGAGGGCGCCTGGACCAGCGCCGGGTCCCGCGAGGTGGCCACGGAGCTGCTGGTGGCTCTGGTGCGGGCCGCGGGCTGCGGGACGGTGGCGGAGTTCCTTCGGGGGAGGAACGAAGAGGAGGAAGGAGGATTCGCGGCGGTGATGGGGCTGCTGAGGCCGCGGCTGGGCAAGTGAGTGGGAGGAGAGGATCCTGGGTGGGAAACGTGGGGAGATTTGGTGTGTGACTTCGTGCAGGGTGAGCTCATGTTATGAGGAGGGCTGCAGAAATGATCCGAGGGATGGAACGCCCCCCCTGTAAGGGCAGGCTCAGGAAGAGGAGGCTCTGGGGAGAGTTCAGAGCTGCCTTTCAGTATCTAAAGGAAGAGACTCCTTAGTAGGGTCTGTTGTGATAGAACAAGGGGAAATGGTTTCATGCTAAAATAGGGGAGATTTGGGCTTGATATAAGGAAAAAGTTTATTGCAACTTCCGACTCAAACTATTCAACAATTCTCTGGGCTCCTGTTTGTATTCCTAGAGACACCTGGAAGCGCAACCCGGCCACCAAGCACGTCTTCTCCTGGACACTGCTGCACATCACCCGGCCGTGGCTCAGCCAGCACCTGGAGCGCGTCCTCCCTGCATCGCTGCTCATCTCAGATGACTTCCGGGAGGAGAATAAAGTTCTGGGTGTGCACTGCCTGCACCACATCGTTCTCAATGTGGTAAGGGGAAGTTGGATCTCCTTCTGGCTGTTTGAAGGAAGGGTGGGTTGGACGCCTGTCAGGTTTCCAAACTTGTGTTCCTGGTTCTTCTGTTAACCTTGTAATTTTCCCCCTTGCTGTGTCTGTTTTTAAGTTTGTATTTCTCCTATCTGTTGCAGCAAGCAAAGATTTCCTTTGTCATATTTTGAATTCTGATGATGCATGTATCAACCTAACAATGATTTACAGGGAAGGGTATTAAATTAATGTCAGTGGAACTGCAAAGCAGCAGCTGGGGAGGCCAAGGAAAGTGGCTGCTCCTGTGCATGGCAGGGTTCAAGCTGCATTTGTAATGGCACCTGGTCCCACTTTCTTGTAAGCAGTGTTCCTAATGTTATGAGTGCTGTTTTCATAAAGCCTAGGTTTGTGAAGACTTTCCTCTCTGATTAGGTTAAGTGAGCACTGAAGGTGATGCTTGGGAATAATGTTGCGTACTCTCTTTCAGCCAGGTGCTGATCTGTGCCAGTTCAACAGGGCTCAGGTTGTGTACCATGCCCTTTACAATCACCTCTACTCACGAGAGGCTCCTCTCATCCAGGTAGGATAGCAGAACTTAATTTAAATCTGCCTTATGGTATTGCATATCAGCCCTATGCGGGATAGGGAGCTAAAAGCATAAGGAGGCAGAACCTGTTTGCTCACAGTTCAGGTCGTTAACAGCAGATACTTGTGTCCAGAGGACAAAGTAACTAACTCAGCAGATTTCAGGAACAATGTGATGGTGGCAGCCTTGCTGAAGAGGGCCAGCCAGGGGGGAAGCAGGCAGTAGAAGTCTATTGGGGTTGCAGCTGTATGGGGCTGGAAACTGTGTGTAATTTATGTCAAAAGAGACTGCCCAGATTTCCCATCCTGCACCAGGCAGTACTGCTGTGCTTGCTGGACTTGCTGCCAGTCATGGAGAGAGCGCAGCGGCAGCAGCCCAGGCCAACCTCACCCTGTGATGAGGTGTTGCAGCTGGTTCTGACCCATATGGAGCCAGAGCATCGGCTCGCGCTGCGGCGGGTGTATGCCAAAACCCTGCCTGCCTTTGTGCAGAGGTGAGAGCAGCAACCACAACCCTGCAGGACCTTGTTTTGTCCCTGGTATACATCTCCCTCCTCAGTGTGTGCTCTGTGTCGACAGGCTTGGCATCTTGATAGCACGGCACCTGAAGAGGCTAGAGAGGGTTATCCTGGGTTACCTGGAAGTCTCTGATGGCCCTGAGGAAGAAGCCAGACTGGGAATACTGGAGACACTACAGTGCACCATAGAGCATGCTTGGCCCAGGTACTGGGGTGAAGGATGCTGCAGAAAGCATATCTGAATGGATATTGGCCCTTTCAAAGCCACATTTAGTGTTATCTGAGGCAAAGGCCTTGAAACCTGGAGGGAAACCTCTCACAGGGTGCAATCACTAGCATGACTGCATTCCTGAAAAACCTTGCCCAAAAGCTAAATCTTTATCTTTTTCCTGCTCTAGAAGCGTAACCTTGCCTAAAAAGTAAATCTATGCACTCTGTGTGGCAGAGTTGTGGAGCAAGTCCTTTGCTGTTCAAGTTACCTCTGTTCAGGGCCTGTGTCTTTCCTCTGGTGGGCATTCAGAAAAAGCCAACTTCCTTCAGCCTCATCACTGAAGCATTAGTTTCCTGTAATCCAGATTCACGTGTAAATAGCCACTAACAACTTCTGCCTGGAACTGCAACGCAAGGCTGTGCTTTTGCCTGGCTCACAAAGAAGTTTTATATTAAGACATGCACGCTCTTTCCTTTTTCAGAATGCCATGCAGGCTCCCTGTGCTGCTCAAAGCCCTGCTGAAGATGATCTGGGATGTCCACACTGACCAGGGCTCAACACCAGAGCCAGTGAGAGCTGCCTTGCTCCAGAGAGCCACCGAGTGCCTCATCCTGCTGGATCGGTGCTCTGAAGGACAAGTGAAGGTGAGCTGGAGACCCAGTAATAATTTATCTCTGCTCTTCCCCCTTAAAAAAAAAACATGGTGCATGCAAGAGCCCACTTATTTCTTAAATTCAACAGTATTTGCACCCACCCTGTTAGTACTTGGCTTAATTGATAGAGGACCTGATATAGCAATGGATAATACACTTTGTATTGATCTCAAGGGCATCTGGGCACAGTCGACTGCACCATACATCTCAGTGTGCCAGGGAAATGGAAGCTGATGTTTTTCCTGTTTCAGATTCTGCTGGAAGGCGTGTACAGCTGTTGTGAGGAGAACCGTGTGCAGGAATGCATCAGGAGAGTGCAAGAGAACACGTGAGGCACGACAATGTTAATTCTGCTTTTTGTACAGTAAAATATTTTTTTTATTTAAGTTACTTTCTCCTTCTCCTCCTTTGTCTCATACCTCCCTCAAACAAGGCTTGCTTGAGTGCTCTCCTAGCCCCATGCAGGTTTCTCCAGCTTCAGAACAAAGCAGCATTGTCTCCAGTCCAGGTTATTTTGTGGAGCAGTCCTTGCTGAGCCTTACATGGTTGTAAGGAAGTTGGGGAAGTTTTCTTAAAACTACACTTTGTACAACAGTTGTACAGACTTGCTGCAATTGCCTGGTCTCAGGACAGAAATCCTTATCTCCTTTATAAAAAAAATTAAGCTACAATATTGAAAAAGCAATTTTTGATAATCCTTTTTAAAGTGGTGAAAGTTCTAATGGACACATCTGGTGTTGTCATTCAGCAAAAAATGCAAGTTCAGGAGAGTCAGGACACTTTTGTTTTGGTGGCTGGCTCTGTTTCTTCCTCATACTCTATTTCAATGTAAGGGCGTTTTCTTCTGGTCGGTCCTTTCAAAGGAGTTTTCCCCTTAGATTTGGAGCGAGATACTTTCTTCTCTGTTTCTTCCTCATCTTCCTGCTCCTCTTCACTACTTGTCTCTAACTTATCCATGTCCTGAGGAAGGAAAAGAATCAGAGCACACTTTACAACTAAGCCTCCACTTTCTGCAAAATTATCTTGTGTATCCAATTTCATTTTATAATTCCTGGCTCCCAGCTGTCTAGCCAGAGCAAGTAGGCTGTGGTGGACACCACAAAGTCCTTCAGCTGCATCATTATATCCCACAAATGTGATTTACTGGCTCTTATCCCATCACCAGAGCCCCCAGGCTGACAGAGCTTACTTTCAAACAATTTAGCTTGATACTTTATACCTGCTGCTTCGCTTACCTCAAAGTCGCTGAGGTCACTGTCATCTGCTTCCACAAACTCTCTTTTATCTTTGTCCTGTAGGAAACAAAGTCAGAAATGGAATAAGAAATACCCCATCACAATTCACAGTGTAGCAGCCATGAAGGCCACGACCTGCCCATTTTTTTCTGTATTCACCTCTCCTGATCTGTTCCCGTCCCCAGGCACTAACACTGAACACTCAGTCTGGAAGTGAATTAGAGCTGCTGCACCTCAAGGGAGGGTTAGCTGTGATGCTCTGGTTGAAAACATTACCTCATCATCATCATCTTCCTTTTCCACGTCAGACTCGCTCTCACTTTCTGCATCCTGCTGCTGTAGGGCTTTGTCAAAGGCATGAATTGGGAAGTTGTAAATGTCTCCATACTGAAGAAAAAGAAAACAACAACAACAACAAAGACTTTCTGTAAGCCCAGGGGGAAGCAGGCATTGGTAGCAGAGCCATCTGAAGCCTGTACAGTTATGCCATACCAGGCTGAAATAGGCATTCCTGAAAAACAGGGAACTCAGCATCTTGGGAAAGGACTGAGGCAGTAGAAACATTTTTACAGCTGTGCTCTGAAGGCAGTGATTCTTACCGTATCCTGCTTCAGTCTCTCCAGCAATTCCTTCTCAATGGCATTATCCAGCTGAGCAGCAATCAGGGCTTTCTCCTAAGAGAGCAAAAAGGACCTGTGTGAGTTCTCTCAAAGGCATGAGAAACAGAAGCAACAGACAGGAGATGACAAGAGTCATTACCTCTCTCCTCTTCTCTCGCCTTTCAATCTTTCTGCTTAATGGAACGATCTTCCTCCTGCAGAGAACAAGAGCTGCTTAATGAACCTTTCAGCCTCTTGTGTAGCAGATGGGCAAATGCTTGCTCAGAACAACAACCAGCAGCTGCATCATTAGAAATGTGGGTGTAATGAGTTTAGGTGCATCTATCTATGCATATTAAGATGCTGTTACATCAGTTTAAACCAGGTTCATTTAGAAGCTGGCCGAAGCCAGCAAGAAAACAGCACATGCTGCAGGTGCAGTGGAGCCAGGAAAGGGCTCTGCACACAGCTTGTGGCAGCAGCTCAGTGCATGAGTGACAGCTTTAAGTCAAACCAACACAATCACTCTTGGTGTCACTTACTGTCTCTTTAGAGTCAGCTTCCGAATGCGGATGAGGTACTGGGTGATCTTGGTGAACCGCTGCTTGCATTTGTGTCGGATGAACCGTGGCCAATAGATGAGATTCTCATCTATCTCCTCCAGTGCTTTCTCATAGTTCTTGCTCAGCAGGACCTGGGGAAAAGGGGAAGGGTTCAGTGAAGGGGATGCATCTGCACTTAGCAGGAGCTCGACTGTCACCTGCCTGTAGGTACATGATGGTGGAATGTGCTTGGTTAGCAGTCTGCTCTCATCAACTCACCCGCTCCCACAGCCGACGGGGAAATGGAGCGCGCTCTATGGTCTTCATGTACAGGTAACATCGGCCTATAGAGAAGAACATCACCCCCACTGAGACCTGAGCGTGGAGTGGGGCACACAGCCAGGCCCCCAGGATGCTCCCACAGGCCAAGGGCTGTGAGCAGAGGCTGCCCCAGCACTCACCCTTCTCCTCACGGATGGTTGCGTACTGGCTGTTGGCCAACGGGCAGGAGGAGCGGTTGCACAGCCCAGTCAGGTTGTATTCATTGCGACAGAAGCTCTGGGTTTTGGTCCTGGAAGGAAGAGCTGTAAGATGGAGCAGCGCATTGCCTGGGCTCGCTGCCCCTACATCCACACACACTCACCTGATCTTGTAGGAGCAGAACTGCTTGTTTCCGAGCGTGTCCCAGACAATCTGCAGGGACAAACCACAGGTCAGCGAGCACCCTAGGACCCTGTAACCCCTCCAATCCCTGGAGCATACAAGGCTGTAACAGAGGGGACCCACACTGATGCTGCAGGGAGAAGATGCAGCACAACCAAATCCCCTTTATGCCTGCCCCAGCCACGCTCCTGCCCCCCGATCCAGGCGCCTCCACGTGTTATTTTCCCGCGGCTGGGAGGGACCGTATGAGCCGGACGCAACCGATCCAGCCCCAGGGTAGCCGCTAATTGGCTGCGGCGCGGGTGGATCGAACCGAACCGCGAGGCGGACTCACGTCGTCCGAGTGCATGCTGGCGCCGAACCGCGCGGCCTAGAGCGCCGCCATCACCGGAAGGGGCGGGACATCCGGGAGGCGAGAGTCTCGCGTAAGTCTCGCGAGACTTTTTGTGAGGGTCTCGCGAGAGTTGGGGGGCCGTCATGGCGGCGGCGTGAGGGGTGTTGTAGGGCAGCAGGGATCGCTGCGCGGTGTGGTTCCCTCAGCTGGCGGCTGGGATGTTGCAAAACGGACATTAAATGAAGCTACTCGTTGCGATAGGTTGGGGTCACAGACATCCCGTGACCTCATCTCAGCTAAAGGCGGCTGTGGTAACGCTCTGTCACTGTAATCACAAGTGAACTCAGTGACTGAAGCAGTTTTGAAGGTTTAAAGCTTTCAGCCTTATATTTAAGTGAATTTCTCAAGAGTTCTTCACTAATGGTAGAAGGGTATTACAAGTAGCCACGAATAGCACGTAAATAGAAAGCACAGAAGCTGTACAACAACAAACTTTTGAAAACTGCCTTCAGGTGAGCATGGAGCACATGAACAGGACAGAGCTGTCTTTATTGGATCCTGCTGGCACAGAAAGGTTTTGTGCTGGGGATTACAGCAGAACTCTGGAGGAAGAGATGTCCTGAAGCTGCTGACTTCATTTTGGTTTTCTCTGGTGCTTTTCTTCCAAAAGCAGTAAGCACTTAAAAGACATTAATGAATGCAGCTTGTGTGGGAGAGGTGTTGGTCTTATCCCTATTGCGTGGGCTGGCAGCCCAGGACAGCATGGTATCATTCTCTACATTGTATGTTTTTTACAGCTGAGATGGATTTTGAGTGACCTCCCTGGATGTCACCCAGCAAAGGGGTGGCAGAGTTGGGCAGGGAACTTCCAAGTGCATTCCCTGATGTAGACTGAGTGCTAGGAGAACAGGTGAATGTACAGCCCATGTCCATCCTGTGCCCACAGGTCTCGGGTTATTCCTGGGTGCTGAGAGACACATTGCTCTATGAACTTAACATAGCTTCAAGCAGGACGTGCAGCCTTGCTGCTATTCCACATTTCCTGCCTCCACATCACTGTTGTCTGTGAGAGGGAAATCCGGCAGGGGCTTCTGAGCGGTGGAGCTTTTGGTTTGCATGGGGCATTCCTGGCTTAAAATTGCCTACATAAAGGAGAGAAGTGATGTTTTAGTAAAAACGGCCATTAATTTTAATAATAAATGGAAGTGTTACTAGCTTTAGAGAAAGCCAAAGCAACCAACAATTTTTGCCCAGGGAAAAATGGTGTAGGGATCCTGCTTTGGCAGGGGGGTTGGACTCGATGATCTCTGGAGGTCCCTTCCAACCCCTACGATTCTGTGATTCTGTGATTCTGTGAATACAAGTTGTCCTGGCTAATTTATCCTAATTCCCTCCGTGTCTCTCTGGATTATCAAGCTCCTATACTTTAGGGCAATAAAGTACACTCACTCTCTTCTCCTCTTTAGCAGGAGGGCTTCGCAAGAACCAGCAGAGAGGAGCATAAGCAATGTTGGTAACTCCAATGATGACCATCAGCCAGGGAAACCCAATAGCTCGTACAATCGCACCGCCTGTTGATGGACCTGCACATTTAAATATGAACAAAGGCTCAGGAGGCAGGAAAGGAGCAAAAGGTGCTCTTCCACTTTGGAGGGGATCTAAAGTCTGCAATGGCTATGCTACAGAGTCAGTGCCAGTTGCTGCCATTGGATACTGGGTGGAGGAGCACATTGAGAACAATATCATGGATCCATACCAATTGCAAAGCCCATGCAGAAGGCAACATCTGCGATGGCATAGACATTGCCATAGACAGAGGTGTGGCGAAGGTCCACGAGGTAACCCATGATAGGCATCATGGAGGAGTCCACCATTCCTGCTCAGAGCAAGCATGAGATCATGAGGTATTACCTTTTCCCAAGGCACTGCTGGGAATTGTACAGACTGACCACTTACCTATGGCAAAGCCAAGCCCGCCATTTGGGCCAATCAACCCATAAATATTTTTTGCCAGGGGCACCTTGGAGAGGAAAGAGAGAAGGTGTGAATGAGGCTAGAAGAGCTTCAAGGTGAGGAAGCACAGCATAGTTCTGTGAAACAGATCTGTGGTGTAATCCCTGAGCAGGTCTTAGAGCTGCCCTGCAGTACTCACACAGAGCAGACTGATCCCCACCACAGCCATGCCGATCAGGGAGCATAGCCACCTGCAACGAGGACAGCAGAAGGTGATTCCTTCAGTGTATGCAAGCAGGATCCTTGCTGAGGCCACTGCTGTTCACTTACCGGCCTATTTTGTTAGCCAGGAGCCCAAAGAGATTGGTGCCAATGAGGTAAGATATGCTGGCCGGAAGGAATGCCATCCCTAGAGGAGAGAATAAAAGAGAGTGTGCAATCCCTCTGCAAATGCAAGGATCCAGCACACACACTGAGGATGTCTCTAGGCCCCATGGTGCTTCTCCTTGTCCTCTTTGTCACAGCCCCATTGCTCCTCTGTGAAGGCAGAGAGAGGCACAGAAAGTGAGTTTTCTTTCTGCAGGATGAGAAACTGAGTCACCCAGATTTGAGACAGCTGCAGCCAACTGCAGAGCTTTCTGTCCCCATCCTTCTCTCCTGTCATCACTTTTTCCTTGTCTATCTTTCTCCCCTTGCCTTCTGCTTTTGGCTAAATAAAGAGGGATAAAATAGCTGCTTGAATGTAAAGCTTAGCAATCGTTATGAGTCAAAAGTCAATATTTGAACTGCTTGCTGATTTACCAGTTGTTTATTTTTAATATACTCTCCTGCTGACTACAGATAAAACACATCAGCTATATTTCACTGAGACAACTTCCTCGTTGAAACACGCAAAATTATGTTTAACTTTCTTTCTCCTCATTGAAAGCTACAGAACACTGTTAATTCTGCAGGTTTAGTCCAAGCTCTTCTGTTTTATTTATTCATTTTTCTCAGAATTATGGAAGTGAGCAAATGAAAGTATACAAATAACCAAGCTCTTTGTGTTTAGGAGAGCTTTTTTGGTAGAGGGCTTTGGTTGAAGTATATCTAAATGCTGACCACTCCCAGATCTCAGGTACAGTGCATCTTGGAGGTTTTTTGCTGCCAGCTTACTGCTCTCTCCCCATTTCTGGGTAACTCCAAAAATCCCTTTGATTTCAACAGTGACCAGAGCAGCTCTGAGTGCCCTGAGGTGCTTCCTTACTTTCAGCCACCTGTGTTCAATCACACAAATCAATCCTGAGCTCTTACTGGGTCGGATGCTGCTGCCTGACCACGGAATAACTTGATTAGGAGGGTTATCTCAGCACTTCTGCTCCCAGATTGCAATTCAGTTTGGGTTCTAAGTGTTGCCTGGGGTGTCCCCTAGGTTATTTCCCTGCCAACTGGATTTTAGAACAATTAGTTTTTGTTTTTATAGGACAGTGCTATCTCCATATCGCATTTTCAAGGCAGCTGGTAGTTAGCACACACCATCTCTAAATGGCTGTGTTCTGCTGAGAGCTGCTTCTGCAAAACCCAGCTGGCTGCCATGACTTTAGCCCAGCACGACACTGATCTACTCAGCCTTTCTTCCACCATTATTGCTGTGGTAGGGAGACTGATTCTATACCATTTTTTCAATAATAGTGAAAAGCACATTGTATAGCTACCACCAAGGACATTTCCAGCTGAAATTGGAGCAGCACACAGCCTGGCATCACTCTGTGGGAATACGTTTTCTTCCTTTTAAGATGATATTAGAGATATTCTGCCCATCCCGCAGTGCACAGCAAGACCTGCTCTGACCAAACTGCATCAATCTACTGCTGAGGAGTGAGGACTGCAAAGTGAAGCACCCACCAAGCTGCCATTTGGGGGAGCACATGGTTTGCATCATCCAGATGGGCAAGGTAGGCTCGAGCATGGCCACCCCCATGTTGGAGAAGCAGAGGGCTCCTGGTGGGAAGAGAATGGAAAAATGTCTGTTTAAGGCTTCTCCTGCTGCTGTTTTGAATAGAAATAAGGAAATGGGGCAATGTGGAAATGCAGAGGTTACCTGCAGCCACCAGCACGTAGGGATCCCGCAGCAAGGTGAGCACTGGTGTGCCTCTGGTGCTCTGATTGACATGGGGGTTTAGGGAGCTGCAGGTGGGGATCTGAGCCACCCCTCACCTGAAGCATCTGCCCCAGCATTGTGCCCATACTCACCTCAGGGGAGACCTTGGAAGGCTGCAGAATGCAAAGCTGCAAACCTGGGAGGGGGAGGAAACAGTGCTGTTAGTATTGCTCCAAGCCAAATTTCCCTGTGGGCTTTCCTTCAGGGGGGCATCAATCATTGGCAGAGCCCCAAGAATGCAAAGCTGTGCTGTTGGGGCATCATCCAGGGAGCTGTCAACTGGGGGATTTCAAATGGGGCATGGCCAAAATGAGACATGGAAAAGAATGGGATGAAAAAAAAACCTTCAAGCATAAGGAACCCACATTTCACTTTCCAAAGTCTCTTACATGCTCCATTAAAGATGTCTTACATTACATCTAGGCAAAGATGGTAACTGTGACTGTAATTTAATTAGCTTAATACTTCCCACTAAAAATGTGTGTTTCTGCTATCTGTAATTCTGAATGCTGTCGTGGCCTGAATCTGTAACACAGCTACAGAGAGAGAGTACGGATTGCCATTCACTGGCAACATCCCATTTCTTTGTATTATGATGAAGATGCTGCAGGCAGCACCACGTGTGCCTTCTGCAGAGAAATTCTGTTCAGAGAGCTTGGCTGATGTGCTATTTGAGCCATTAAAGCAATCAAGGGGGTCATTAAGTAATGAGGGACTAATTCTTACTTGTATTGCTATGTCACACGTCTGGTGGTGAGAAGCATATGGTTTAGCAATAATAGAGTAACTGATGCTGTATTAATTGTGAGAGGCCTGAGAAGTTCTTCTTGAGATGGGCTGCATTTCTGTCTTTCCATGTCCTTTGTCTATGGTTGGGTGAGTTGTTTGCTTTTGGGTTGGGTTAACTATGTGGCCCCTCACCTCCATCCAGCAGGGCTAAGAATGCCAGGACCAGGAAGGGGGAGGCTTTCCCCACAAACTCGTACATCACACTGCCAAATGGGGCCCCAACTGCAAGGGAAAGGCTGTGTCACCACTAAAGCAACTGGCTTTAGCCCAAACCCACATCTAATGATGGACTATATTGGTGGAGCCACTGGAAATGGATGGGGAGCAGAGACTGAGACCCCCACCCCCCACTCCAGGGCTGAACCAAGGATGCTCAGCAGCACCAAGCAGCAAAGCATGGGGATACTGTGGGTATAAAGCCCCAGGCAGCCACAGGTCCTTACTCAGCACACCCAAGGCCAACCCTCCAAGAGCGATGCCCATGGCGTTGCCTCTCTCAAAGTCATCTGTGTAGATGCTGGCCAGCATGCCCAAGCCTGGGAGCAGAGAGAACCCGAGGTGATGACTGAACCCAGCTGGCATAGGGCTTCACAGCATGCAGTGACCCAACACGCTCACCTGCAACTGATGAGAAGGAGGAACCAATGCCTTGTAGAGCACGAGCGATGAACAGCAGCGTATAGGTGCCAGAAAATGCAAACACTGCAGGAGGAGAAACACAGTGCCCAGCAGAACTGCACATCTAAAGCCCTGCTAAGGTGCAGCAGCAACCACTTGTGCCCAGCCGAGTCCTTCCCTGTCCCCAGCTTCTTATGCATGGGGGCAGAGCAGGTGGTTGTCTTCTTTGCTGCTTTCATTTTGGGGCATCCTGCTGTATGTGAAGGGCAAATCAGGGGTGGTACTCACTGAGTGTGGAGAGGAACATGATGACGAAACCAATGAACATGGGAATGTGGTATCCTATCCTGAAATGAGAAAAAAATATGTCTGGTAGAGCTATGTCTATGTGTATTGAAATGTTCTGATGTGATGTTGAACACAAGTGAGGCTTATTTTATAATGCAAGCTTGCAAACCATTTGTAGGCTCTTAAAAAAGGCAAAACTCATTCCTATTGTGGTGCTTGCACTCTCCTCTTTGCTGTTGTCTCACCGGATTCCATCATTATGTGACTGCAGATCTTTGCCACTTGACTAGAAAGCAGTAGAATGCAGACGTACCTGTTGGTCAGCAGCCCCACGCTGGGGTTGACCAGGAGCTGGACGAGAGCCTTGGAGGCAAAGAGCAGCCCCACACGCATGTTCTCCTGAGTGAGGAATTCCTCATCCTGTGGGCAGCCGTTGGGTGATGGGGAGCTCATGGAGGGATGCTGTGGGTGCCTGGCGCTGGTCCCTTTCTGCAGCCCTGTAGTGCTGGGGGAGCCCAAGGTCATCGTGGTGCTGGTGTCAAAATAGGAGGACATGGGGGAGAAAGGAGGATCTTCGATGGCTGAGGGAGGTGACTCGGGTTGATGCGGGGCAGCAGAGCTGTTGGCACCTTCGTATTCTATTGTATAAAGGAAGGTGGGGATGATAGGCACTGGGAAAAAAGCCAAGGAGAGTGTTCATCAGTTGGTTGGCTTGACTTTATGGCTCAGCATGCATATGAACTGGATGGTGCTAGCTCAGTGTCGATGCTTGGATGCTCCTTCACCCATCCTTCCCCATGGCTGTCCCCACTGCTCTTACCTTCCCTGTCCCCGCACCCATCCCCACTCCTGTTGCCATGCCTGTGCCCAGCATGTGCTGACAGCTTTCTGCAGCCACCCCTGCAGTGCACACCCTACCCACAACGGTCAGCAGCATGTTGTCCAGCAGCAGTGCGACGAACACCACCACCAGTGCCAGCCTCCGCGATGCCCGGCCCTGTGCCAGCCAGCTCTGGGATGTGGGGATGGCTGCTGGGGACATTGCTGGGGCTCGGTCCCCTGGCTCCACTGTCAGGGCCAGTGATGTCCTGCAACCTTGGGAGAAGATGCTGTGGGTTAGCACCTCGCTCAGGTTCATGACTTCTTTCTTATCTCCTATGTGAGCTGAGAAGCAGAGAGTTCCAGCTTTGCTCTCAAAAACTACACTTTTATCCAGCTCACGTTTAGTGCTGCATTCAAGAGATGGAGTGCTCCCCAGCCCTTTTCCATTCTCTTGAGACGTCCCTGCTGCAAGCATCATCTCAGTCTTCCTTCAAAGACTCAAAGCATAAATCAAGCTGGTAGTTTATCTGTGCTAATCTCTACATCTTGTATTCCATGTTTGTTCTTTGGAGATTAAATTGGGTCTCAAAGGAAACTTATTCACTTTGCATGTCTTTTCATTTGACCTAATAGAAATGTCGCAGCAAGATGCAGGACTTAAAGCCTAACGTACAGGATTAAGGTTGGGACTTGTTCAGTTATACTGAAATATCCATCAGAAGTCTGTACCGAACCAACTTATCAATTAGCACTTGGGTTCCTATAGCTTGTGTTTGCTTCAGCAATAAAGCAGCAACATGAGCAGAGCAGAGTCTGAGCTACAGCTGCCTCCAACACTCCTGTGGTTTCCTGACATTCCAGGCAGTGACATTTATCATTTTATTCCTGAAGAAAAGAGCACAACCTCCAAACCCTCTATCATCTGATCTGAGTGCCATGCAAGTCACTAACTTGAAAAAGAGTGCGGGCTTCTCATCGTATCCGAGCACCTCCAAGGAATAGCAAGAACCAAATAATATAATTAATGCAAGAAAATAGATATATTTAAGTATAAATCACCAGGAAGCAGGAGTAAAGAAGCAAGGAAAATAAAGACAGGTAGGCTGAAGCTGCCCTGAATCTCAAGACCAAACCCCATCCCTCTCAATGCAAACTTGTTGCACGTAGCACAGCGACAGAGCCCTTACCCCTGGATGCATCCCAGTGTGCAGAGCTGGCAGCAGAGTGCTCGGAGCTGCTGCTCCCAGGGAATTTATTGCAGCTCTTATCAGGAGAGGGTATGAGCATCTGTCTTCCATGGAGATGTAGTTGCAGCCCTGCAGCTCCTCCTGCGTCAGAGCAGGATGGGGGGACAGGGGCTCCTTTATTGTGTGAGTCAGGATTTGATAGAATCATAGAATTGTTTGAGTTGGAAGGGACCTTTAAAGGCCATCTGGTCCAACTCCCCTGCAGTGAGCAGGGACACCCACAGCTCCATCAGGTGCTCAGAGCCCTATGCAGCCTGACTTTGGGTGTCTCCATCTTACACTTCTCTGGGCAACCCGTTCCAGTACTTCACCACCCTTATCATAAAAAACCTTTTCCTTATATCCAATCTAAATCTCTCTCCTCTTTTGGTTTGAAACTTATTTCCTCTTGTCCTATCACAACAGACCCTGCTGAAGGATCTGTCTCTTTGGCACAGGCTGCACAGGGAGGTGGTGGGGTCACCATCCCTGGAGGTGTTCAAGAACTGTGGGGATGTGGCACTGAGGGACGTGGTTAGTGGGCATGGTGGGATGGGTTGGGGTTGAACTTGATGATTTTAGTGTTCTTTTCCAACCTCAGTGTTCCAACCCCTTTCATTCTGTGGTTCCATTCTGCCCTTGAAGCCATTTGCCTGGCTTTTGCATGGCCAAAACCCGCAGTCAATAGCATGAAAAAAGCACATCCCTCTGAGTAACAAACACGAGGGCGGAAGCTGAAGTCTTTAAGTACATTTCATGAACTGAGAGCCGAGCATGGAAATGACTTTCTGACCATCCGCAGAGCTCCGCTCCCACCTACCGGTGAGTTCAGACCCTCAGCCAGCACTGCTGGGAGCTCCGGCTCCTCCAGGCACAGAGGGACTCGTGGGGATGGCCATCACTGCCACCTCCTTATCCCCACAGAGCCCGAGGTCAGGGCACCATCCCTTTGGCAGCCAAAAGAGTCTGCAATGCCATCCGTCTGCATTGGGAATATTTGCTCATTTCTGCTTTGGAAGCATTTCCATGCATCCATCAGATTTTTTTTTTCCAAGCAGCTGACTTCTTTTTTTAACCATTTTTTTTCCCCCTTTTTAACCCTTTTTTTAAAATTCATTTTTTAACCCACGACAACCAGTTCTCCTCGGGCAGCTGCAGTGAGGTGAAGCTGTGCCCACTTTGGGTTTTCCATCCTCCAAACACACACAGCTCTGCAGTGGCTCCTGGGAAACACACCTCCCAGTATTTCAGTGTTAGCACAGGGAGAGATGGAACACGGTTTCTAACATCAAATCCACCTTCCTGCTGAGCAGAGAGAGCAAACACCAATGATTAAAATTTAACGTGTATGAGGAGAGAAATAATCCATGAGGAAACAGAAGTTGACACACTAATGGTTTCCTTAGGGGGGTAGAGGGGGGAAGAGGGAAGGCATTTACAAATAACCCACTGGCTATTTTTTTATTAAATTAAACGTTTGATTTACTTTTTCCTCTTCCCTTTTTTCCCCCTTTATTCCCATTTCTTCTCTCTCTCTTTTTTTTTTCCCCATTTCCCATTTTTCTTTCTCTTATTTTTCTTCTTTTTCCTTTTTTTTCTTTTTTCTTCCTTTTCCTTTTTTTTCTTTTTCTTTCTTCTTTTTTTTCTTTTTCTTTTTCCTTTTCTTGTTTTCTTTTTCCTTCCATTTTTCCTTTCTTTTTCCTTTTTCTCCTATCTCTTTTTTTCTTTTTTTCTTTTCTTTTCCTTTCTTTTTTTTCTTTTTTCCATTTTATTTTCTTTTCCTTTTCTTCTTCTTTTTTTTTTTTTCCGTTTTTTCCCCCTTTCTACTTTTACTATTTTCTTTTTCTCTGTTTTTCCTTGACCCACTTCCTTTTTCTTTCTTTTTTTTTTTATTTTTTTTTCCTTTTCCCTTTCCCTTTCCCTACTCCCTACCCCTTCCCTTATCTTAACCATTACCCTTACCCCTTCCCTTACCCTTACCCTTGCTCTTACCCCTTTCCATACCCTTTTCTTTGCCCTTACCTTTATTCTTGCCCTTGACCTTACCCCTTCCTTTTCCATTGCCCCTTCCTTTACCCTTACCCTTGTCCCTTCCCTTGCCTTTACCCCTTGACTTACCCTTTCCTTTGCCTTTGCCCTTTCTCTTACCCCTACCCTTGACCTTGACATTACCCTTACCTTTACCCTTACTTCTTCCCTTGCCTTCTGACCTTCTTCTGACCTTGACCTTGCCCTTGCCCCTATCCCTATCCCAACCCCTATCACTACCACTATCCCCTATCCCTATCTCTATCCCCATCTCCACATCTCCATCCCCATCCCTATCTCTACCCCATCCCTACCCCTATCCCTATCCCTACCCCTACTCCATCCCTACCCCTACCCCTACCTTTACCCCTACCCCATCCCCATCCCTATCCCTACCCCTATCCCTACCCCTATCCCTACCCCTATCCCTATCCCTATCCCTATCCCTATCCCTATCCCTATCCCTATCCCTATCTCTACCCCATCCCTACCCCTACCCCTACCCCTACCCCTATCTCTACCCCTACCCCATCCCCATCCCCACCCCTACCCCTACCCCTACCACTATCTCTACCCCTACCCCTACCCCTACCCCCACCCCTATCTCTACCCCTACCCCATCCCCATCCCCATCCCTACCCCTACCCCTACTCCTACCCTCACCCCCCGCCCCCCCCGCAGCACCCTGGCCAGCTCCCTCCTCTCCCCTACGTTCCCCCCCGTTCGGGCGGGGCGCAGCGGCTCTATATCAGCGCATGCGCAGCAGGCCTCCCAGCTGGAACAGCGCACAAGATGGCGGCGGTGGCGGCGGCGCGGGGGATGATGAACGGCGCCGGGCTCGGCGGGGCGAGAGAGCAGGCGGCGGCCTTGACGAGGGACTTCCTGTCCCAGCCGCGCCTCAGTGAGTGCGGCCGGGAGTGGGGCTGCGCGGAGGGGCTCGGGGCGATGGAGAAACCTTTCCCGGCCTTTGGGCCGCCTTGGGCCGGAGGGGGGCTGTGGGGTGAAGCCGTGGGTCGGGTCTGCGGTGGGGAGGGAGGAGGGGGGGGGGGAGGTTCTGTCGGCCTTTCGTTGGCCTTTCTTTCCCCTGGGCAGCGGCTGAGTGGCTGCTGGATGTCACGACCGCTTCTCTGCTGCTTGATTTTGAACCACCTGGTGTGAAATCCAAAAGAACCATCGCAATTCCTTCCCATCCCTCCTCCCCTCCCCCCCCCAGTGTCTGCTGCTCTGCTGGACCCCAAGCTGTGGCTTCAGGCAAGGTTGGCACCTTTGCAGATCCCAGTTTCTCTGCTGGATGTGGAAAACACCGCGTTTTGCTCGCTTTTGGGGTTGTCATGGAGCTGCTCAGTCTCTGCACATGGGAGCTCTGAGTCTCTCAGGCTGTTTTCAAAGGGAATCAGTGCTTTTTGGTATCAAGGATGTCGTTTCCTCATTGATGGGGCCTGCCCTTCGCTGCTGATTGAGGAAGAAGCGCTCACGAGGCGGTCATGGGACAGGCTGTGTTGCTCAAGAGAACCTTTTCCATTCCTGCAGCCATCGCTGAGAGCCCTCTGCAAATCCTGGGCCTGCAGAATGGCCAGAGTTGGAAGGGACCTCAAGGATCATGAATCTCCAACACCCCTGCCACATGCAGGGCCACCAACTTCCACATTTAATACCAGACCAGGCTGCCCAGGGCCCCATCCAACCTGGCCTTGAACACCTCTAGGGATGGGGCATTGGCCCATACAGGTGACAGAGCCTTGTGTGCTGGTGACAGGCATTTGCTGCTACATCTGATGGTATTCGGCAGGATTTTGATAACTGAGACAACAGGAGTTCTCCTGAGACTGCTTTGCACCACCACCTCATGCTTTATCTAATGCAGCCTTGATTATTGCTGCTAAGAGATTATATTGCAACAGTTCAAAGTTGCACTTTGTTGACAGTATACAATGCGAACTGTGTGTGCCACACTTAACAGCTTCTCGCTGTGCTCAGGCCAGGTGATTACCAGCACCTCCCCATTGGTGAGGTTTGTGCCCTTTTCCTTTGCCTTACAGCATGCCAGCAGTAAGTGCTGCTCTTTTCTGCTCTGCAAATGGCTCCACTGCCTCATCTTTCCATGTGATTAACAGCCACTCGTGATCACTGCTCCCTCATGATCCTGATAAAGCTTTGACTCAGTGTTACTTCTGTCTGAGGGTAGGTGATGCTGAGCTGTACTGCGATGCTGTGTGTCCATAGGGCAGAGCTGTTTGCTGTGTTTTTCCCAGCTTTTCTGCTGTGCTGATAGCACAGGAATGAATTCTAATTTCTGGGTACACAGGTATTTCAGAGAACAATGTGTAGTGCTGACACATGAGCTGCTGATGTTTCAGGTGTGAGCCTTATGGTGAGCTGTAGTCATGTATCAAGTGTCATGGGATAACCCAGAAGTAAGAGTAGTTTGGCTAAAGTGGAGTTCAACATTTTGTAGTGTGGTCTATTGGCCTTTTCTAGGAGAGAAGAAAAGAATTAAAAGGTTTTGTCTTAGCAGTATTGTTTTCAGCATGCCAAAAAAAAAATGCTTTACCATAGAAGTTCTGCTGATCAGCTTTTTAATTGCAAGTCCTGCTTGAATGGCTTTCATCTGGGTCACTGCAGTGTCATGGAGCAGGAGACGTGTGGTTTAAGAAAGAAGAACCAAAAAGGGAAGTTCAGTGTTGGTGTGAGGGTTATGTCTCCATTTTCTGGGGGCACAAATTACAGTTACAACCATGACCGCTTTATCACATGTTACAGTGGTTGTTATCTCTACTATGTAAATATCTTGCAACCGTGTATTTCAGCTTTACTTTGTAGTGGTGTTTCTGGTGGTGGCAGCATTCTGATGAACTCCAAATACAGGCTTGCAACAATGAATTTCTAACAGACAGGAAAATGTCCATCATATCTCAATGTTAACCTTGACTGCTTTGCAGCAGTGACAAAAATGTTGGCAACATAACTCAGCACCTCATCCTTCTTGTGGGGCTCCTAAGAAACAGAGCAATACAGAGCTCAGCCCCACAGCTGCGAACCTGAGACTGAGGAATTGAAACTTTGAAAACTAGATAAGGGGAATTTGTGCTGTTCCAATGAAGTATCTGATTTGTGGCTCTTTCTTCCAGCTTATAAAACTGTGTCTGGTGTGAATGGCCCCCTGGTTATCTTGGATCAAGTGAAGGTAAGGATGAAGAACCTTAATGAATGAAGCTATCAAGAGAGATTTTGCAGGAAAAGCTGTAACAGGTTGAATGTTGACTGTTGTGAAATTCATGCATCTCCTGAGCAATTTAAATACAAGGTTGGTTTCTGACTGCTGAAATAAATGAAAACAAATAGCAGTGCAGCTAAAGAGTTGCACTTATGTCAGAAGAAAGGGATGAATAGCTGAGGCTGTTGGGGAAAGAAAGGAAACATTGTTCCAGTTCTGTCAAACAGCTCAAAATGTAATCTAAACTTAAGTAGACAAACATACATAATCATTTTGGAATGATTTTTTTTTCTGATGATAAAATTATTAAGACAAACAAAAAAACCCCTAGGTAAGTGCTAAGTTAGGCTTGTCTGCAGCTGCTGCCTTCTGTTTCACAGCTGTACTTGTGAGTTCTTAATGTTTTCCATTCTCTTTCTTCCTCATTTTCAGTTTCCTAGGTATGCAGAGATTGTCCACTTGACTCTTCCTGATGGCACCAGAAGAAGTGGGCAGGTTCTGGAAGTCAGTGGCTCCAAAGCTGTGGTTCAGGTGTGTATGGGGACCAGATCATCTCTTGATACAACAGAAGAATACTTTGTGAATCAGCATGTCTGAATTGCCAGATGTCTTGTGATGCATTCTGTTGGTACTATAAGCTTAAAAAAAAACAATGCTACTTATTCCAAGTTTAAAATCGTATGAATAATTGTAGACTGAAAACTGGATTACAGAATGACTTTTTCCTATATTCCTTCAAGACCCTGATTAATTTGCAGCTAGATAAAGGGAATCGTGCTGTGTTTGTATAATATTGGGTTCAGGATCAGCTGCTAAGCGATGTGCATGTAGGTATTTCTTCTAAGCCACTGTTTGTTGCTAATGCTAATTCTTATCTGAATAACTTTACGCTGCTGGCAAAGGAAAACACTTAAGATCAAAAGAATGGCACTGGGTCTGTTGGTTGCTGCTGATATACCTCATGAGTTTATTAAAGTAGGTTTTGATGTCATGCTTTGTACCAGTGAGCTGCTTTTGAAATCCTTTGCTGGCAGGGGACTGCCTTGTTTTTTCTCCCCTATGGCTGATCAAGTTCTCAAGCTGTGAAGCAGTGTTCTGGTGCATTATTTTGTGAAGCACAATTTTTATTCCTTCCTGGTTATTTTTGTGGGGTTTATTTGTTGTTTTTCTTTTTAATTCCCCTGCTATCTTTACAGGTATTTGAGGGCACTTCAGGTATTGATGCTAAGAAAACATCCTGTGAGTTTACTGGGGATATTCTTAGAACCCCTGTCTCTGAAGATATGCTTGGTGAGCACTTGTTTCTTTCTTTAAAGAATGAACAGGCTTATTGCCCACTATCTTATTTTCTCAGTAACTATCACTTCTATTTTATTGCTGTTTCTTGTAGGCAGAGTATTTAATGGATCAGGAAAACCTATAGACAGAGGCCCCACTGTTTTGGCTGAAGACTTCCTGGACATAATGGGTATGTTCTTCATTTCTTTCTGGTATGGAGGTAGAAGAAAATAATTGTCTTAAGTGATACTTGGAACCTGTTCATGGAAATGTATGTCAACTCCAAAGATTACTTGGCCTGAAGGTGTGGTTTGCAGCTTTTGACACGAGCCTTGGATCATTGCTCAAAATCAGTGGTAGTTTGATCAAGTGTTGAACAATGTGTGTTTTCTAAAAATCTAACAGGTCAGCCAATCAATCCCCAGTGTCGAATCTATCCAGAAGAAATGATTCAGACTGGCATTTCTGCAATAGATGGAATGAACAGCATTGCCAGGGGGCAGAAAATCCCCATCTTCTCTGCTGCTGGCTTGCCCCACAATGAGGTGGGTATTCAGAGCTGTTTTTAAAACTCCTGAAGCAGTTTGCATTTCTCTAGGGTTAAGGAATGAGCAAGTTAAATTCTTCATCAAATGTGCAGATGCACTGAAGCTTTTTTATCTCCCTCCAGATTGCAGCTCAGATCTGTCGCCAAGCTGGCTTGGTGAAGAAATCCAAAGATGTGATGGATTACAGTGAAGAAAACTTTGCCATTGTGTTTGCTGCTATGGGTGTAAGTCAGTAATATGAAGGATTTAAGTGCAGAATGCTGAAGTCTGGTCTGAAACTGATGCTTTAATTTCATGATTTAGGTGAACATGGAAACTGCTCGGTTCTTCAAATCAGACTTTGAGGAAAATGGCTCCATGGACAACGTGTGTCTGTTCTTGAATTTGGCCAATGACCCAACGTAAGTAGTTAGAACTGTGTTGATTGGGAAAAGCTGAAAAGAACAAATAAACTAGAAGCCACAGTCTCACTATTGATCTGCAGATGTGACACTGACATTGTGCAGTTAAGTGAAATATGAAATGCTGGTATTTCAGTTGGTGCATCTTGCAGATTTTTCAGAGGGTTTTAATGTGTTTGTGACTTCAAACTGTTCCTCTGTGGCCTTGAAGTACCTGCCATAAATATGACATGCTGTTCTGTTTCAGCATTGAACGCATTATCACACCTCGTCTAGCTCTAACAACAGCAGAGTTCTTGGCATATCAGTGTGAGAAGCATGTGCTGGTCATTCTGACAGATATGAGCTCCTATGCTGAAGCTCTGCGAGAGGTATGTGTTTATGAACTCACATGCTGAGTGTTGCCAGAAAGAGTTCATATATAAAGTGAAAATGCAAGCTTTTGCTCCAACTGTTACAATTAGTATTCCTTACAATGTTCTTAAATTAGCCAGTGAGGCTTTTAGTTGCTCATTGCTCACCTGGAATTGTGGTTGGTAGTCAGAGAGTTTCTCATATTTGAATTTAATTCATGACATTCAGCAGTTTAACATTTCTGATTTGGCTTGGCGACAATTGGGGTAACATATTTCTCTTTGTAGGGGTTTGTGTGTCTGTATCTCAGTACTACTTGCAGGAAGAGGAACTCTCAGTGACTTGTGTAGATTAATTAGGGGAGATAGCAGGTCTGTCAGAGTGATCTTGGAAATTCTTTTCTCAATCCTCTCAGGTTTCAGCAGCTAGAGAGGAGGTACCTGGCCGTCGTGGCTTCCCAGGTTACATGTACACTGACTTGGCTACTATATATGAGCGTGCTGGGCGTGTGGAAGGCAGAAATGGCTCAATTACTCAGATTCCCATTCTTACCATGCCTAATGATGGTAAGTTACTTTGTTTTTTTTTAATAACTAGTACATGAAATGACTCCTTCAGCACAAACAGAAAGATGGGAGTCCTGTGGCCTTCAGGTTTTCGTTTGGTAGTGCAGTTCTTGGCTGCTGTCAGTATCATTAAGAATGCTTTGTCATTTCAAGACTTCAGGGCTGTTCTCTTGCCCCCTGCCAGGAGAGCTTACAGCTCTTGTGTAAGAGCACTTAGTGTCATATGGGAGTATTCACTGAGGGCATTTTGCTATAGAAGTCATTTAACTCTTTGAAAAAAAACCTGCCAGTTCACTGCTGGAAAGGATAGAAAAGGTTTGAAAACTGTCATACTGTCATTCTTTTTTTTTTTTAATAAAGATATTACTCATCCTATCCCTGACTTGACTGGATACATCACTGAGGGACAAATCTATGTGGATAGACAGCTGCACAACAGACAGGTGTGTACCACAGTGGTTGGAACACATTTAAGATCACTTTCTTGCTCTTTCAAGTATTATTATTAATTATTTCTTTGTTTCTCTCCTCAGATTTACCCACCTATTAATGTACTGCCCTCCTTGTCTCGACTGATGAAGTCAGCTATTGGAGAGGGCATGACCAGGAAGGATCACGCAGACGTATCCAACCAACTGGTATGTGAAAACCTCTTCAGGAAGGAAGAGGCATATTTCAAACAGGCTTCTTGCTAATCAACCTTCACCTGGGTGCTCTGTAGCCTTCTGAGTCACCTTCACTTGATTCTCCGCAGCATGAAATGTGTGTGCTGTGTGATGTAGAACACCTAATGTTCTCAGCAGTTACTGCATAAATTTCTATATTAACCACAGACTGAGTTGTTCTTACTTTATTGGTCACTGTGTAATATAATGACGTTGGCTTGAGCTCTCTAAGTGACTTCCAATGTCATCCTTCCAACCAACCACCTCAACTGCTGTTAAGGTAAAAGCTCTTCTGTTTCGGTCCCTTTTAGTATGCCTGCTATGCTATTGGGAAGGACGTGCAGGCTATGAAGGCTGTAGTTGGTGAGGAAGCTCTTACCTCAGATGATCTTCTTTATCTGGAGTTTCTGCAGAAGTTTGAGAAGAACTTCATTGCTCAGGGTAAGTGTCAGTTTCAAGAACATCACAGTACATATGAACACCTAGAAGGTCTTGTTTTGAGAGATCCCTGCTCCTGAGACACTTTCCTGCCCCATATTTCAGTCTGTGATTGATTTCTGTAGGTCCTTATGAAAATCGTACTGTTTACGAGACCTTGGACATTGGATGGCAGCTTTTGCGAATCTTCCCCAAGGAGATGTTGAAGAGAATTCCCCAGACAACACTGGCTGAATTCTACCCTCGAGATTCGACTGCAAAACACTAACCAGAACTTCATCTCCAACTCCTTGCTCTGTGAAATGCTGTTTGTTTTCCTTTTTTTCATGTGTTGATGTTTACTTGTCGCCCTTATAATTAAAACCAAGAATAGGTGACATTTGTGCCAGTGTTCCAATGTACACTGATACCAGTTAAAAATATCCCTTCTTCCAAAGCCTGGATCTTCAGGAAGACCTTTAGGCCAGCTCTTATGTATGTGCAATAGCTATTGTTAAGCTTTTCTTTCTTTTCTTTTTTTGAACTGGACCTTCTGTAGACATTTCAGATGAATGTCTGAGGATTACCAGAAACTGCAAATCTTTAATTTCAAACCAGGAGCACGTGGCTTAGAAAACATGAAAGAGTAAATGTGACTTAATGTCCAAAGCATCTGCTCAGTTTGATCACGTGCAGTTGCCTTGCTGCTGGTAGAACAGATGGCTCTCTGCTGTCCTGCTGCTTTGCCTGAAGACCAGGCTAACATGTGGAAAATGTGGTACAGAATGGCATATCTTTGGAAAATGCAAGTCACTGATTTAACTGTGGTTTAAAATTCTTAAAGGGATGCATGAAGTAAAGACACTAGTGAGCACGCTAAGTGCTTTTCTGCTAGCAAGGGCTCATTGCAGAGGTCACAGGCCAGTGGGTCTCTACCTGAAGGCAGCATGTTATGGCTGAATTAAAGGTTCCAAATTGTAGTTTGCAAAGAGAGATTCCTACTTCAACTTTTCTTTTTCATTCTGGCAATGCCAGAAAAGTGTGACAGCAGCTAAAGCGTTCGGAGATCTGTAGTGTCCCAATGGTTAAGACTGGGTAATTCAAGGCTCCATGCTGCTTCTGAAGGGGATTATATGAGATGTTAAAAAAAAACAAAAACAAACAAACAAAAACCCCTCTTTATGGGAGACACAATTGTACTGGTGGGAGGTCAGCTTTTAAAATGCATTGGACTAAACAATGCAACAGCAGAAAGCAAGCTAATGTATGAATGGATATTGAATTCTGCTACAAAGCTTGCTGTAGGTGGCGCTGGGTCCTGAGTCGTGTTCGGAGCTGTTGTGGTTTGCACTCCAGGCACAGATTTGGCTAGCCAGGAGAGCTCAGCATTCCCAAACACTGCGAACTTGGCTAGTCTCTTCAGTGTTATTTCTTACTTTAAATTAGTTCAGACGAGGCTCAGAGCCCAGTGCTGGCAGGCTTGCTGGCTTTTTTTTTTTTTTTCTTCCAGGCTTAATGTAAACTTATCTCTGGTCTAGCTCACCAAAGCATGTTGCACCTCTCTGAACGCCTTCAGTGCTTGTCTAGGAAGGTGCTAACGTGACTCGAATGATAGCGTGCTAATTCCAGCTTTCCCTGATGTTTTCTGTGTGCAGTTCTATGGTTTGTTCAGTGTTCTCTGTAACTTGGACACAATAGTAACTTTATTCCAGTGCATTCCACTCTAAAGCTGTGTCAAGTCTATTTTTTTCTTGAGGAAGGGATGGGAGGTTGCAAGTGTTGGCATGAGAATACTTTAATGTAGAGAATATCTAAATAAATTAAATGTGGAAGGTGTTGAACAAAACAAATTTCTGTTGTTCTGTGGTTAGAAACAACTTGGGGTCGTTCTGCAATGGCTGAGCTGTCCTTTGCCACCAAGGTTTCTGTTTACACAAATGAAAATTCTCCCTAGTCTGCTGAAAACAAACACTTCAGCTGTCTGCAGTGAGGGCCACTAGAGCCACATGCTTTGTTAGTAGAGCTGGTAGCTTTTGGGGCTGGAGATTTGGCCTTCAACTTCAACTGCTTTGTGCTGCTGAGTGGGTGGCTGGTGCAATCATTGTGTGATACCACGTTTCCACATGAATCTCAATTGGTAGTTTGTGCTGGAGGAGACTGGGAAACCTCCTCAAGAGGCTGCTGAAGCCTGATCTTACGGGGTGTGTTGACTCTGCTCTTTTCTGTATGAGTGGTGCTATGAAGGGCGAGGGGGAGCTGTGCCCTGGGTGTGTTTATTCTGATATTCTGAGGCTGTCTTCAGTCTTTTCCTATAAAGTGTTCTACCATGCTGCAATTCAAGCTGCTGCTTGTGCGGAAGCACAAGAAGTCCTTGAGGGTAGATGAAGACATTACCTCACTCTTTAAAAACTCTTTTAACTGTCCAGGCTGGTTCTGACAGTTGCTTTTTTTTCACTAGGAGAGACACAGAGTTAGAAATCCCATCTCCTTCAGCATTAAGAATGGCTTTGTAATTATTCCACAGGGTTTGAGAGAGATTCAATGCTATAGAGGAAGAAAAATGTAGTAAACTAGAAACATGTCTTCAAAAAGGTTGGGAACAAATCTCAATGTTTTCTACACATTCAGCCAACTCAGCTCACGGTCACTTTTTTGTCTTGAGGGAGAGCCTGTGGTTAAGGCATGCGAATAACTGCATTAGCAGAGGGCAGCAAGCTGAAAACACGAGGTGGAAGTCCAGTGGATTCCTGAAATCCTTCAGTGGTGGTGAGGGCTGAGGACAAAGGTTGAGCAGCATTCCTGCGGGCGGTGAGCGCGGCGGAGCGAGCAGCTGCTTCTCACAAGGTACCTGCAAATATGTGCATGGGTAACACAGCCCCTGCTCCTTGCAAACAATGTAGAACAAAGTGAAGGGAATTTTGCTGCTATACTTGCTGCAAATCATCTCTACTTCTTTGCAGCCAGTGGGAGCAAGGGGGGAAAAAAATGAGATGTATCTGCTCCGGCACAAGGCTCAGACATGCAGACAAGCCTTAGGGTGACAGTGTGGCTGGTTCAGGCCAGACAAAGGTTTGGGCTGAATGTAAATAGTGAGGGTGGCTTTGTGCTGAGGATGAAACAGCTGCTGAGTGCAGCTCAGCCCCACAGCCGTGTAGTGGCACTGCTTGCCTGATCTGCTCATGCTGCCAAGTGAGCGGAGAGGGGATGGAGCGAGCTGCAGCCTGGTGGCTCCAAATCAGCCCTGTTACTGTGCTCCTGATGAGCAGGGCTGCTTCAGACTCTAAATCACCTGGAAATGGTTGTTTTGCTATTAAATATTCAGCGGTGCAAAAGCTGTTTCAGAAATTATTGGTCCCACTGGAAGCAGCTATCACACAGCAGTGATTTCTGGTTTGCTTGGCTGCCAGCGCCTGTAAATGCAGTGAGTTTCTGAGCAGCGGGGCAGGGCTGCTTTGCCTTCTCTTGGCTTTCTAAGCTCTAGGGCTGTGCTTAGAGGCACCAAAGTGGCCTGCTGGGGCTCTTCAGCTCTGACCTGTGTGAGTTAGTTCAGGGTTACTTCTGGTTTTAATGGGGTATATTTGCCTGGCAGAGCTTTGGTGACGGTATCCAGTTCAGATTTGCCCTCATGCACATGGGCAGCCAGGCTGTGCTGTGGCATGGCCAGAGCCTGCTGGGCAGAGATCCTTGCCTTCTCCTTTTGTAGTTTCCCAGCTGGTGGAGGAAACCAGCAGATCCTGCTGACAGGCAGCTCCCAGGTAGCAAATAGTGCAGCAGAACTAAAATAGTTTCAGCCCGAGGCCCTGGGAGCAGGCTGAGGCTTGTCGTGCAGCTATTTTAGCACCATGCAGCTATTTTAGCACTGTGCTGAGAACAGAGCCGTTCCTACAGGTGAGAAAACAAGGGAAAGCAAAGAGGCACTTAGGACGCAAGGAGAGAGGTGTCCTGGTGCTTTAGGAACCCCACAGCAGGAGCAACGGTGGTCAGAGCCCTCCCTGCAGGTGAGGGATGCTTTGCATTGGGAACAAAAGGAGCTGAACAAACAACCCAATATTTCATGGCACGGTGACAGCAGGTACCATGCTAAATGGGACGTGCTGATCTCACAGCTGCTGCCTCGGTGCATTTACACAGTATTTCCCTCTTCGGCAATGACTAATGAGGACTGCCTGGGGGTCCCATCCCCTCTACCCCCCGGTTTCAGCCTCAACCCTACGGCAGCTGCTGCCTCGTTGCAGAGCAAACAGTGGCCACTGCCTCTCGGAGCAGCAGATGCGAGGCAGGCCGGTGCGGGAGCTGCTGCGGGGGATTTGCACATCAAAAGCAGCTCTGCCTCCTCGCCCTGTGTGCGGGGCGGTTCGGGCTAATTGCTCTTTCAAAGGCAGCTCCGGTCGTGTCTCTGCTGGGATGTTGGGTCTGAGTGAGCCCCCCCATAGCGGAAAAGTGGCCTAGTGGCACCGAGGTGTTAAGAAAAGATGTAAATCAGCTTTCCTCTCTCTCGAAGCTTATTTCCATCTGCTGATTCGTTCAACAACTAATTCCGGCTCCTTCTGTTGAGCGGGGTTAGGCTCGAGCAGCTGGGGCAGAGCTAATGGGAAGCACCAACCCCACAGCAACCTGTGGTCCTGCACAGAACCATTGCTGCTGCTTTGTCCCCAGCACACAGCACCGGTGATGTGTTGGGTGCCACCGGTGTCACCAGGGCTCACTGCTCCTCAGTGCAGCAGAGGATGCCCCCAGCTTTCTGTGATGTGATTTCCTCCTCCCATTTTGGAAGGGAAAACAATGTGATACAGTTAAAACACTTCTCTGACGTTCACTGGACTGCGTTCCCTGTATCTCTTCTAAGTTCTTTACAGAGGGAGTGGTGAGACTCTGGACCAGACTGCCTAGAGAGGCTGTGGGTGCCCTGTCCCTAGAGGTGTTCAGGGCTAGATTGGATGGAGCACTAGGCAGCCTGGTCTGGTATTAAATGTGGAGGTTGGTGGCCCTGCACGTGGCGGGGGATTGGAGATTCATGATCCTTGAGGTCCCTTCCAACCTGGGCCATTCTGTGATCTCTACCTGTTTTCACAGAGAGGCTGCACTGTTTGGGCTGCTCCATTGCAGAGCACAGGGGTTTTGTTTTCTCCTTTCTATGCTTGCAGCAAGTTGCTGCTTTTCCATGCATGAGTTATACCAGCTAAGCAGAGCATAGGTCAGCCCACCTAGCAAAGGGCTGCAGGTGAGCAGGGCCATGTGGGAGGATGGCTCAGAAGGGACCTTGGTGATGTTGTGATGAATGGCTCTTATCAATTGGGGGATGATGTGCCACCTAGAGATGTGGTGGAAATGCTCTGACCGCTGCCTGGAGACCCCTGGAGAGCACAGAAATGAGTTTGAAAAAAATTATTTATAAATAAAACCATAAAATTAACCAGTAGTTTACATCAGTCACCGGAAATAACATCAAAAAAGAACCAACAAATAAAACAAACAAACAAAAACCTGCAGAAAAAATAATAATTATCTGTACAGGCTGTGGCCGGCCGGCTGCCAGCTCACACATCTCACACACCTGCAATGCGCACGGTCACACACAGCGTTGTGCAAAGGCAGCAGTGGGCACCTCTGGGCGATCACATCACACAGCATTGACTGCTGGGGATGAGGGGTTGGGATGGTGAGGGCAGGAGTGGGGCTGGGGGGGGGGCTGAGCTCTGCTCCTGTGGTGGGGAGCCCATGGGAGAGGGGCTCTGGCTTGAGTGTGGGTCCCTGATCTGCAAACTTGGGGCTCAGCCGTGGGCTCGGTGGGGATGTGGTGGTTGCTGAGCAGTGCAGAAGGCACAGACTGGTTTCTGTGGGTCACATCTATGGGCGAGGGGTGTTGGGTTGTGCTAGGAATGCCCCCGTGCTTCGTGGCAGGGAGGAGCTCGTCCTGCTCACGGTGGTGGGAGGAAGGATGTATGGCCAGCAGTGAGTGGTGGTAATGGGGTGGGGGCTCAGCCTGGGACTGTGTGACTGCTGTGATGGGAGAACAGGGAAAAAAAAATGCATTTTTGGTTGCTGTGATTCTAAAAAGGCAGGGAGGAGGCAGGAAGCGTTAACTCTGGATTTTCTGTATAAAATAGATATCCCCTCCTAATGTCTGGGTCATCCCAACCTCTGCTCCCTGGAGCTGGAAGGCACCATCCCTGCGCACTGAGGGTTGCTCCCATGGATGTGAAGTAGTGCATGTGTGCAGGGTCCTCCCCGAGGCACTGCAGGAGCTGGAGGGCTGGAGTGGGACATGTGGGGTCCATAAATAACGGGGGAGAGCAGCTCTATACCCTGTCCAGGCTGCAGCAGGGAACTGGGGCCAAGGGCATCATCCCACTACCGAGCATTTGCCCAAGTCCCATTCCCTGTTTGCCCTCATTGCCAGTCCTACAAGGGTCGGGGGGGAGGGGGGGGGCTGCAGGACATCACCATTGGCACGAGTGGCTTGTTGGCCTCGAACACAACAGGCAGCAGTGAGGAGCTGGCCGGACGCTGGCTCCTCTAAATAAATACATGGCTCATCAAACAGTACAGGGAAGAGGAGTGGGGTCAGATCTCAGTGGCTATGATGTCCTCGTAGGGCACGTCAGCGCCGGGGATGTCCAGCTCAATGGGCTCCTTGCCATCCTCCCCTGCTGCAAGCTGCTGCAGCATCTTCTCCAGGTTCTGGTTCCTCTTGTACATGTGCAGGTAGCTCTGCTGTAACTGCTTCTGGTAGTGGATCACCTTCTCCTTTTCCTCCCTCCACGTCTGCCGTTCCTGCTGGAAGCTGGAGCTCATCTGCTCGTTGCTGTCCCGTTCAGCTTGCAGCTCAGCCCGCAGCCTCTCCACCTCACCTTGCAATGCCTGCACCTCACTGGGCCGGGTGGCATCGCTCAGCTGTGCCCGGAGCATGGCCATCTCTGCCCGCAGCTCCACTATCTCCTGCTCCAACAGGTTGACCTTCTCCCTCAGCAGCTCAGACTCGTTCTTCTTGCGCTGCAGCTCGTTCTCACACACCTCCAGCTCCATGGCTTTGGTGCGCAGGGAGCCCTCCAGGTCCTGGGTCTTCATCTCCAGCCCTTCCATCTTGGCCCTCACGTCCTTCAGCTGTGCCTTCAGGCTGAGGATCTCAGTGGTCTTGGTGGTGAGCTCGGTCTGGGACTCCTTCAGCTGCTGCTTCAGCAGGGAGATTTCCCCCGACTTCTGGCACACCTGTGGGAAGACAGTGCTCACATTAAGGCTGTAGTCACGCTGAGATTATCACAGAATCATTAAATGGTTGGTTTGGAAGGGATCTCAAACACCATCAGGTTCCAACCCCTGCCAAGGCCTGATTGCCAGCTGCTACATCCAGCACCAGAAGGGCTGCTAATGGTGTGGATACCAATGGAGAAGAGCTGCAGGGTTTGCTGCCACCCCTCCCATGCACACCTTTGCATTCTCTGTGCCCCTGGGCCTTACCTCCCATTGGGTCTCTTCCAGTGCTGGTGCAAAGCTGGTCTTCTCCTTCTCATAGGACCTCAGCTTGGTCTCCAGCAAATTTTGCTCCTTCATGAGGTTCTCCAGCTCCTCCCGCAGCTGTTGCTTCTCCTGTTGCAGCTGGAACACCTGGAGCTGGAGGACCTGCTGTGTGCGCTGGGTTTTCTGCGAGCTCTGCTTCAGCTTGCTGTTGCACTTCTGCTTGAGCCCCTCCAGCTCTTCCTTGCAGCGCCGCTGCTTCTCCTCATACACCTGGCAGGAGCTGGCTTCCTTCTCCTCGAAGCTCAGCTGTAACTCCTGCAGCTCTCCCTCCCTTTCCAGCAGCTTCTGCTCCAGCTCCTGGATGGTGGACTCATCTGTAGAGATGGGTGAGCGGATGCACGCGGTCTTCTCGGCGGCGCGGTGCTGGGGGGCTTTGCTGGGGTTGAGGATCTTGTTGCCACCATCGGAGAAGGACATGGCCTTGAGGCTCATCATGTTGCTGTCCTGGATGATGGCACACTGCATGATGTTGTGTGCAGAGCCCCCAAAGCGGCTGATGGGCCCCACGGGGGTGACGATGGGGTCCAGCTGATAGCTGCTGCTGGTGCTGTGGGTTGGCAGGCTGGACATGGAGTTCCTGCCTGAGTCAGACAGCCCTCCTGAGCACAGCGCCGGCTTCAGCTCCTGCTCCTTGCCTTTGTCCAGGGGGTGAAGCTGTGTGGGGAGGTGAGCTCCATTCTCTGGGGTTGAATGGAGGACGGCACTGGAGCGGGGCAGTACTGGCTTGAAGGCGGTGGGTCGTGCCGTGGGTTTCTCCACACCCTGGGGGAAGCGCAGAGCCCATCAGCATAAACCCACCACCATCCCTTCTGCCCCCCAAAGCCCTGCCATAAACCCCAAAGGTGACCACCCCAAGCACCCTATAGGGCAGGGAGCCATGTGTTTAGGGCCCCGTCTACCCTCCTCACCACTTCCAGCTGGCTGGGGAAAGGCATCAGCTTCTGCGGTGTGGGTGTCCCGAAGTCCACCCCGCTGCTCCCAGCCTGGCCCAGCTCCGAGCTGCCCAGCGCGGTGTAGTCCGTGCGGTGGGGGCCAGGTGTCTTCTGGCTGACTTTGATATAAAAGAAGTCCTCATTCTTGCTGCTTTTGGAGCCCGATTTGTGGCCGGATTCCTGGGAGAAGCCAAAGCGGAGCAGCCCGTCCGAGTACCTGTTGAGCTTCTTCAGATGGGACGACTTACGGAGCTTGTACTGAGAGGCACGGCAGTGTTTGCTGTGAAAGCTGTGGCCAGAGATGAGACTACTGACACTGCCCATGCTGCTGCCGGGCAGGTGGCACGCTGGCTGTGATCATAGCAGAGCCCTCGCTGTGCCCGGGAGCTGCAATCCTATGGGAGGCAAAGAGCAGAGTGAGCATCGCAGGGTGGAGGTGGGATGCAGTCTGCACCCAGTGCTGGGAGCTGCTCCTGGAGGTGCAACACTGACAGTATGGAAAGGGTCATGCAAAGGGCATCCCCCGCACGTGAGGGTGCTTCATCACCCTGTTCTCCCCGATTCCTCTTCAATTTTCAGTGCTCCTCTTAACCCACCTGAAAAGGGATGCTGCGAGGCTTAATTACGCTTAATGTTGCTTAATGTCGGCGCAGCACTTAAGAAGAGGAGAGGCATTGTGTGTGTGCTGAGCATTGTGATTAGCGTTCAGAGGTATGCAGAGCATTAATTCCCTTTGCTAAGGGGAAAAAAAAGCAAAAAAAAGGATCAAATCCTGACTCCTGGAGGCCCTCGCAATGCTTGGGTGATCATGGAGATGTGCCTTCCATGGGGTAATTAAAGGGTGAGGTGGGGAGAAGGGGGACAAGCTGCTGGTGGGCGGGTATGAGAGCATAACCAAAGTGAGCTAAATTTGGGTTGCACAGCGAGATGTCAGAGAAAGAGGAATTGTTTGATGGCTGAATCACTTGGGGAGCGTGAGCAATTGGAAGCAGCATGCTCTGCTCTGCATGCAACCTGCTGCATGCAACCTGCTGCACGCTTCCGTGCTTGGTGCTGTTGGTGCTGCACAGTTTGGCTTTGCTCTGGGGCGCCCATAGCACAGAACAATGGGGCACCCTCACTGCCTTCCTGGTAGGAGCTGCTCCAATGTTATCCCCATGTTTTGTCATGTTCTGACTTTCTGTCGGGCTCCTCTGCACCCTAAGCTCGATAACTGCAGCCTGTGCCCGTCCCTCAGCTTGATTTCTTTGCTTTTCCTCTGTGCCCCAAGGACTCGCATTGATTAAGTGTCAAACCAGAGTCCCAGCAAGACGGAAGATCCGCTTTAATCCCTAAATCCGTTTTTTGGGAGATTAAGAGAAGTGAGCCAGCAGCCCGTCTGGATGCTGATGCACTGGAAGTGATCCATGAGTTTGGGTTCATTCATTTTTACAGGGTGAGAGGCACAACGGTGGAGGAAGTATTGCTGCAGGGAATGGGATAACAGCACTGTGTGAGCATCTGCATGGATTTGCGGGTGCCTGCAGCTGGGGAAGAAGTGCTGGGACTTTCCAGCCCCTTGGCAGGAGGTGTTCCCATCCAACCCACGCGTGCCTGGGAGGGTCGGGCATGGCTTTTTTCTTCCCCTTCCCTCTGTCGATTTAATTTGAAAGCTGTGGAGGTGTTGGCATTCAGCACACAGCGTGAGCAGGAAGGAAAAGGCTCTGCAGGCAGCGGGATGGGAGCACAGTGAAGGTCGGGGTGGTGCTCAGAGCCAGGGATTGCCCTGCAGGGGTCCACGCACATCCCATGCAGTGCTCAGCAACTGCATTTGCTGCGTGCAGGGGCTCGTGGTGCTGTGAGCAGTGCAGGCTGCCCAGATAGGATGAATTGAGGCTGGACCCGCTCTTGTTTTTTGCAGAAAGAGGGGAAAAAATGAATGGCATGCCACATTCCTTCCAAAATCCAATCATGCCTGCCCTGCAATCACGCGCAGGAGGGCAGCTCTCCCTGCAGATTGCAGGAATTTAATCTTATCTCCTGGCAGCACGGCTTCTTTGAAGCCTTTCCCTCTTCCCTGCAAAGCTTTCACGGGCAGTTGCTTTCTCTCACCTTAGTGAGAGCCTTCGTTCCTTCACAGCATTGCTCCTTCCCTGCTGTTCCTGTTCTTCCCCTTCAGTATCTGAGCTCTTCCTTCTCCCCTGCACCCTCTCGCCTACTCTTTTTCCCTCTCACATTATTATTCATCATTTCTGTGCAGATGCGCCCACACATTTGGGTGTTTGTTGGGAGGTGCACGGATAGCACAGGAGCAGAAGCAGCAGCTGCCAAGAGCCCAGATTCGGGAGCAGCATCCTTCCTCTTTCTGTCGATCACTGCCAGGTGATGCGCCCATGTTTTGCTCAATGATTTGGGTCTTTGAGACACTCAGAATGTGGCCCCAGGGGGGGAAACGTGGGGATTTCCAATGGGAAAAGCAATGCATGTGTTGCCTGCAGCATCTGATTAACGACTTAATGAAGAGGCGGCTCAATCCAAAACTTAGAGAGCAGCGATCTCACTGGGCTGGGGTTGAGATCTGGAATCAAATGGTTTGGATTTCAGGCAAAGTGCTGATCCCACATTCTCATTGCTAGCAAACACCACACCAGGGAGCTGAACAGACCATGTGTGAGCATCCATGGGGTGAGCATATCCATGCCTATGCCCAACCCAACTCCCCGTGCCCAGCTCCTCCAACCCTCTTTACTTTGGTCCCCATGGAAATGGCAGCTATAAGGCCTGGAGAGCCCCATCAGCAGCACCGACCTTGCCCCCACCCCGTGATCCTCACCCTCATCGCACTAATGGGAATGAACTCCACACAGCCCAGGCAGGCGCTGTCCTTTGCGGTGCTGCATTGTGGCTCGGTGCTGGCAAAGGGCCCCACGACAAGGCTTTCATTCACTCTAATTCATTGTCCCCCTGCTCATTCATTGACATTCATTGGGATCATTTTGATCGGAGGCAGCGAGTGAATTGCAGCGGCGCTCACAAAGCGCGCACCATGTGTTCTGCCCTGATTTGCCATTAGTGAAGGGGGACACTCCAGATGAAGAATAACCAGCCTCAATTACATGTTACATCCACTCTAATAGCCCAGGAGTCCATCACACTTAATGTTATTTCAATGAACACTGGGAGAATTCACACCCCCCTGGCTGGTGCTTGTTAGAGGAGCCAGCAGTGCCTTTGGCAGAGGGTTTGGTGGGCTCAGTGCCAGAGTGGCAGCCGTAACATGTGCTGTGCCAGTGTCCCCTGGCAGCTGGGCTCCTGGAGATGAGGGTTTGTTGCATTGAGCAACTACAAAGAAATCCAGACCCGCTTTGGAACTCGTTGGCAGCACCGAGTGCTGCTTCCTTGCACCCAGGTCCTGCAGAATGTCTCAGGTGCTCTTTATTTCTGCAGAATTCAGCATCAGCATTGGGAAGAGCAGAAGGAGCTGCAGGCACCTGCGTAGCGTGCAGCCTGGTCCTGACCTGGGGTGAGCCCACAAGTGGCCTTAATGGGCGTTGGTGTGATGATGTAGGTGGCATTGAGGCGCCTGGATTAAGCCACGATGAGGGAACCCAGTACTAGGGTAAGAGGAATTTCTTGAATTAACAATGAATCATATTGGCAGAGCGAGCTGGAGAGGATATTGACTCAACACCCGCTGCGCAATGCCTCCTCTCACTCTGTCTGATCCCTCTGTGGGGAAACCACTGCGTTTCTCTGAGCAGAAACCCTGCTGGAGGCAGGGAGAGGCTCCTGCACTGCTGGGGACGATTGCACAACCTGCAGAAATACAAGTCAGCAAAGCCTGGACTTCAAGTGTCTGCATTCCTGCAAAGCCTTGTGCTTTCTCTGCAGCTAATGCTTACTGGACAGTTCGCCTACGCTAATAGCACAGGCAGGTGTGTGGGCTACAGAAGTGACAGATCTGTCTCTCTAAGCCCAAGAGGGACTTAAGAGCAAGACAAACTTGGTGCTGGATGGCTGCAGCAAGCAGTTATACTCAGGAAAAGCTGTGATTTCTGGTACCCAAGGATGTTGGTGCCCAAAGGGCTGGTTCCCATAGGAGATGGTGCACAAAGAAGATGGTGCCCAAAGGAGATGCTCCCAAAGGAACTGCCCTACAACACACTGCACTCAGAGCTCCCCAGCTCAGAGATGCACTATCCAACAGCGTTGCTATGTGAGCTTATGGTGAAGGACCATCTCCCAGCCTTCACCTGGCCGTGCACAAAGAACCCCAGCTGTGCCACACAGGAGCTCCCTGAGCTGCTCCAGCTTTGTCCCGCTCCCATAATGGATGGACCCTGGCACTTGTTGGTGAATCAGCAGCCGAGCAGCACCCACATGTCCCCACAGTCATGTTCCCAGCACAAAGGAAATGTTTGTATGAGACATACTTAAAAATTCCTTGGGTGGGGAGAAAGATCCTTTCAGCTCGCTTCACTCCTAAGAGCATCTGGCTTTTCCTGCTAACAAGCAACAAATGCTGCAATTAAAGCCCTGCTAATTGGGAACGCAGAAATGCTCAGGTCTGGTGGCACCCAGGATTCTTCTATTGAGCTGTGGGGTGGGGATTTTGCACCCCCAGGATGGGAGTTGAGAGGGCTCTATGGGGTTGGCAGGTGGGAAGCGGTCGCGCCGTGCCCAGGAGCTGTGGGCTGCTTATTTTGGGAACCGTCTGGGGCCGGCAGCTGGTGCTGGGGTGGGTGACAGCTGAGCATGGCTTTCACTTGGGATCTGCGAGGCCCCTTCTCGCGCATCTATTTCCGACCCTGTAAAACACAATCTGTCAGGGTGTGAGGATGGAGGAGGGGGTGGGCACCCAAAAAAGGGGGGCTGGCAAGGGGCTGCCTCGCCTGGCAGGTGCCCCTGAGCGTGGTTGGGATGTGCAGAATGCTGTCCTTCCATCCCCACAGCTCAGCAGAGAGTGTCTGTCCCACACGTCTTCCGTGAGCTTTTTCCAGGATCTCATTGATGCAAAGGATGCAGCCAGAAATAGCAAAAGCTTCACGTAACCAGAGATGTGCCCTAAATACGACTCCTCCAGGCTTTCCGTTCCATGGGCTTTGCGTGCATCTTCCTCTGCCCCCCAATCATGGGTACAGCATGAATGAGTGATGGGGTGTCTGTTACCCACTGGGTTCTGCCAAGGTGGGAGCACCAAGGGTTTCTCCCATTCCCCCAAACTGCCAAAAAAAAACCCAAAAAACAACCCAAACTGAGGCTCTTTCTGTTGCAGCCCCCCCAGAGCACACAGAGAAGCATCCTTTCCATGGACAGGGAAAAATTTAGAACTGAAGCTGCGGGCTGCCATGGAGACCAGCCTCCATCTGCAGTGCTCTTCTTGCCTCCCCCCCCTCAGCAGACAGAGGAGCAGCCAGGAGCCCTCACTGCCTCCATGCTGCTGCCCCTTCCCCTCCCATGGGCTTTCAGCACCTTTTGGGGCTACAAAAGCAAATCCACATTCTCTGGGTGCTCTGCTAAGTGCCAGGAGGGGAAATAACTGGTCTGGATAGCTGAGCACTCTCAACCCCTGAACTTAGCAAGAAGGCTGAGTATCAGGGAAAGAATTTTTCTAAGGTAGGGCTTCATGTCTGCCACCAAACCCAGGCTCTGTGTTAAGCCCACATCACCTTCCCAGCACCCAAGGTACAGAGCAAAGCCACGCACTCCTTCTGCACCATCCTTCCCTGTCTGCAGCACCAGTTGTGCTGTGATTTCTCTCATTCTGGGTATTTTTGTACCCCACACAGTGCTCAGCCAAGAGGGAGCTGAGAAAAGGCAACTTCTGCCTGCTGACAACAAGCCAGGCTCCGTCCCTGCCGTGCAGAGCATCTGCTGTGCTGCCGCTGTCTGCTCATCTCCTTCAGCTCCTTTTGCTTTCCAGAGCATTACAGTCCCCCCCATCCCTGCTCTGCTCAACTGCTTCGGTGCAGCAGCCACAGAAGGGAAAAGAAAAGGCAAATTCATTTCTCGCTTCCTATTTCCCTCCTCCTCTTTTTTTTTCCCAAATTGGCCCATTGCGCATTCCACCCCTTTAATGCCTGGCTGCCAAATGGAGCAGTTCTTTCCAAAGAGAAATGCACATCAAAGTTGCAAGGAATATTCAATTAACCTTTAAATAAGATCATCCACAAGTGGCTGATGGAGATGGCGTTTGATTGTTAAAAAAAATAAACACAGCCGCTTGCATTTCAGAGGGGCATTTCTGTGATACAACTCTGCCTTTTGCTGCTGTTATGGCTGATGTTTTGCTAAAAGGCAATTAAATATTGAGATACGCCTTCCAACTTTCCCTCTGACACCATTCTCTTTGCTTCTGCAGGATTGGAAGTGGATGCATTTCTCCTTTCTGCATGCAGGAAACCTCAAAAAAATGCCACTGCGCAGCAGAAGGGAGATGCTTGCTCCAAAGGTGAGAATCTCTAACAAATAATTAAGAACCCCTTTATCCCAAGGAGGACAGCATCCTCATGCATTGCTACCCTCTGCTGGAAGGAGTTGCCTCGGAGAAGTCTTGCAATAGGATAACAGAGATTGCTTTTAACTCAAGAGGAGAACTTTGCAGGAGGAAGAGGAAGGTCTGAACACAGTGCTGCTGCCTGGAGCTCCCAGCTTGCAGAGTGCTGCAGGGACAGCAATCCCAGCCCTGCTTGTGCAACAGCGTGCCCCTTGCTCCTGCTTTTTCCCCTCCCTAACAAAGCAATGGCCACTCATGCACACACCCAGCACATCCACAACCAACCCACTGAGCCTTCCTGCTCTAGGGGGCCCTTTTCTTAACACCACTCCGAAACACCCATTGCTGGCAAACAGCCCCTGCAGGAAATCCTCTGTGACCCACGTGCCAAACCTTCATGCATTCCCTGCTATTTTTAACTCAGCCCCAATGGCAACCACCCACATTGCTCCTGCCCACTGCCGCCTGCCTGCAACCCTGCAGCAGCTCACAGCCCCCAGACTGCAATGGTGAATTGGGCAGAGGGGTTTCAGCACCTCCAGCAGAACTATTTATCAGTGTATGCAGCATTCAGGGACTTCAGCAGCAGTTTGCTGCAGCAGTGCTATTGTCACGCTTATCCACACAACACTTTGTGGTGTTGGGGGGGACCAGGAGCTCTCACTGCTGCAGATGGAGATGGGTTTCTGAATGGTCACAAAGGAGGTGGGGAGCTGCTCCAGCTCTCTGCTCCTGGTAGCACAGAGCCTGCTTGGTGGCTGCCCACCTCCTGAATGCCTCGGATGCCTCACCTGAGTGTGTGCTGAGCATGACTGTACCTGCCTGCAGCAAATAAAGGCTTTTCAGGAGAGGAAAACAGCGATTGAGGGTGAACGATTCGGAGTCAGGAGGGATGAGATGGGACAGAAGCTCTGAGATGCCCCAGCCTGCATCCCAGCATCTGCTGGTGTCCCTTTCCCATGTCCCCTTGCTTGGGGCTGAGTCTGCCCTTGTCTGTATGGGCTGCCTGCTCTGCCTGTTGGTTCCTTACACCCCTCCCTTTTCTTGAAATCTCCTTTCCCTGAGCCTCAAATTCATTCGCCTCCCACCTCTCCGCAGTGCCAAGGAAGAGTGACTAAGGGGTGGGTGGAAGAAACGGCTCAGGACTGATTTAGCAGCCCCAGTGCCAGGAGGAGGGGTCAATAGAGGCACAGCTGGGGGCACACAGAGCCCAGTGGGAGCCACGAGCATCCCCCGCAGCGCCCGATTGTGCTCCCGAGCTCACTTTTGCAGCTGCCATTAATTGCCCCCTCCGCTGATTGCTTGCGCCGATGGTTTTTTGCTCTTGTAATTCTTTGTCCCGCTGATTAATGGCCCCGGTGATTAATGGCAAGGGGGGTTCTGCGGGTCCTGGGCTGGATGGAGGTGTGAGCCCATGGCCGTGAGCGCAGCTGGCGGGGTAGGCTGGGGGCAGGCAGCCAGGCAGGCTCTCGTGCTGATTATTTCAAAAGGAAGGTTCGTTGGCGTCTGGAGCGATGCTATCAGTGAGACTGATAGCAGAGACTTTGTTTCCTGCTCGTGTTGCACTTGCTGCAGCCTTCAAGGAGGAAAACAAGCTCTCCGGAAGAATCTGGACAACCATAGGAACTGCTGCATGAACACGAGCCTGCTTAGGAAAATGGGTCAGGTGCTGTTCCCTGTGCTGAGTTCCCAGGTCTCAGCACACTTGTCAGCACCAAAAGGCCCTCAGACTGGTGTGCAATGGTGAGGAGGTGCCTGGGGCACAGCACTGCTGGGGGGTCAGCCAAAGGGGACAGCAGGAAACCAGAGTCCCCAGCAGCAGTGATGCAGATGGGACTGGGGAAGGTCAGCTATGGGGGTACAGGTTGGGGCTCCTCCACATCCCTGGGTCAACAAATGTGTGTTGGACCCACTGGGAGCTGCATCAATGAGCAGATAAATACTCCTGAACCAGGAGAAGGAGAGTCCCTGAGGGTATCCTGCCCTTTGGAGACAGGCAGGTGCAAACTCCTAGGGAAGAAGGGAGTGCAGTGCTGGGGCTGAACGCTGTCCCTGTGAGGCTCTGTGGAGCTGGTGAGAAGGGAAGACCCAAGCTGACTCCAGTCACAGCCACAGCAACAGTGCCTGAGCTCTGTTTTTAAGGGCAAAGATGAATCGCTGGCTTTCCAGGATCTGAGAGCTCTGCATCCTCTGCTCAGCCGTGACCTCCCCCATGCATTTACGTGCACACACACACACAAACACAGAGGAAAGCACCGGCTGACACACGACTGGCAGTGCCCAGCTGTAGGCTCACACCCAGCATCCTGACACCATCAGCCCTCGCACACGGAGGAACCCAACACCTGCACAAACCACAGCCTCCCGCACAGCAGCCCTCTGCACCCACGCCGCCCACCCGCTCTCCCCACGCTCCCCCGGCAAATAATATCCGACGCCAGCACGGCACGATGCTCACAACAAACCAAAGGCAGATAGACGTCCATCTGCACGTTTCCCAAAGAGTTCGAGAGCTGTACAGCCAGCAGCAGCCCGACCCGAGGTGCTGAGCACGCACAGTTCCCCCTTTCCTTGAAGTTTGCCACTCTTCGGATGGAAGCGATGGGGCAGAGCCGAGCACAACAGCCGCGGAGGGGTGCGCGCAACCGTGGCCGCGCTCGCGTTACGGTGCCGGAGACACCCGCAGGACCCCCGGGGACGTGGGGGTACCCGAATCCCGAAGCTCACGGCTGGGAGCGATGCTCGCTGCCGTGCGGGGCCGCCCGCTACCCCCGCGCCGCAAAGCCCTCCGCTCCGTTCCGCCCCCCTACCCGGAGCTCCCCGTCCCCCGACGGCTCCCCGTCTCCCCGCACCGCCTCCGGTCCCGATGGGTTCCCACCTCGGGTGGCCGCAGCCCGCAGAGCTCCGCGGGGCTCCCGGTGCGTGCCCGGCAGCAGCATCCCCGCTCGGAGGCGGCGGAGGAGGAGGAGGAGCCCGGAGCCCCGCGCATCGGCCCGCCCCGCTGCATCCCCCGGCCTTTGTGTCCCGGCCGTGCCCCCACCTCCCCCCGCCCCACGGCCGGCTCAGGGTGTTCGGGGAGGGATAGGTTGATTTGCTCCCCAGACTTGGAGCGTGGAGGGGGTTAAAGGAGGACAAGAAGTGCTCGGGTTGAGCGCCTGGCACCGTCGGTGCCTCTGAGAGCTCAGTATGGAGAGAGCCCGGAGCTCCGAACAGCAGCCGGCGGTGGGGGGTGCAGCTCTGCTCGACCTCGTTCAGGGCAGGGGCTGGGAGGGTAGACTCTGCTTTCTCCCGGCCTGGATCACACCATTCCCCAGCCACATTCCCCATCCTCAGATACAGGAAACTGAGCTGTGGGGCCATGGCCAGAGCTGCCTAAGAGTCGGGAGGGGAAACTGAGGCACGGTACCTGCAGATCTGCACCAGCTCCAACAGACTCAGGGCCAGCCAAGCTGCTCAGCAGCAGCAGAGGAGCCTCCCCTTGCTCAGCTCGATGCTCAGCGAAGTGGCGTTGGCTCTGCAAACAACCCCTTCCATAAAGGTTCATGCATGCCCATCTGCATGCATTTACTGGATGGAAAGGCAAATAAATGCAGGACGTGAGGAGCTGAGCTTCTGCAACATGCACACCACTGCCACTCTGCAGTGCTGGGCCTGGCAGGAATCTGTGCCCAACCTGACTTTCAGGCAGCGAAACTGCCCCAAACACAGCAAGCTGAGGTCAGCACAGGCAGAGAGCTGGAAATTACTGTGCCATGGGGCAGACTGTGGAATCAGGCCCTTGAGACCTCCTCTTTCATGCTGGATGGTGGGGAGGGATGATCTACAGAAAAAATCTGAGTAGTTGTGCTAAATCTCCTCCCTGAAGATTTCTCCAGCTCTGATTTCTTCCATTGTAGCCAGAGCCATGCTGCAGGTTTCGTTACATTCCCACATCCCTCCTCTCCGTCTTCTCCTGAGTAGCTCTGTTTGCCTCCTCCTTGCTTCCTGGGTCACTCATCTCATCCCAACCCGGGCAGCTTTCCTGCCTGCTGGCCGTGCCTCAGGCTGACGCAGCACTCAGGAATGCACACACTGACTTAGCAGCACATCAGAACTTGCCCCATGCACAGTGCTGCGTGGCTGCATCTCATCCAGGTGTGCAGCGAGCAAAGCTGCTCCAGCACTGCAAGAGGGAGCAACAAGTGGGTCCCCAACCTCGTGTCAATGTGAGAAATGGGTTGGGGGAAACAGAAAGCAAGCCAGCACGTTGCTAAAACCTCATGGCCAGGGATGAAGTCAGTCCCAAAGTGGTTGCGCACTGTGCTCCCATCTGCCCACAGCATCCCACGGGAGCAGACTCCTGGCGCTGCCTTTGGCACAGCTCAAGGACAGCCCAGGCTTTGTGCCAGGGTTTGCTCAGTCCCTGCTCA
The DNA here is from genome assembly GCF_987193195.1 of Phasianus colchicus. Taxonomy (NCBI): domain Eukaryota; kingdom Metazoa; phylum Chordata; class Aves; order Galliformes; family Phasianidae; genus Phasianus; species Phasianus colchicus. The sequence goes on from NC_143462.1 coordinate 3,864,337, forward strand.
CACGCTGCAAACACTGCAAACCGGAGCGGTGAGCTCTGCCCCAGCCCTGCCCCGTGCTCAGGTGTTGGAGAGGTGCAGCATTGGGGTGGAGCAGAAAAGCAATGAGGGCTCAGCTCCGCTCAGACCGCAGCGCTTTGATTTATGGCAGATGAGATCCACCCCCCCTCCCGTCTTTTTTTAATATTGTTTCCTGGCAGCTTCGTTAGTTTCTCTGCTGATTTGAGCAATGCTCCCACAATCCCGCGGGCGCCTCGTTGCCTTGAAAGCAGTCAGCTGGAATTTGCTATTTTAGGAGCGAGAAATTGGAGAGAGGAAGAAGAAGGAGAAGGAGACGGAGAAGAAAGAGAAGAAGAAAAGCGTATTCCTGTGAGTGCAGAGGAATGATTTAACAGGATTTCAGTCTAGGGAAAAAGGCATAAAAAAGAATTACGATTCGTTTGTGTTCGAATGGGGCTTCATGTTTCTACAGTAAGTCATAACAAAACAAGGCAGCAAAGCCAAGAAGTTATCTGTACCAGATGGGGCAGCGGTTGTGTCTGCAGCTTTTCAGGAATCGTCCTGACTTGGGGCAGATTGTGCAGTGATGGAGCTCAGCGTGCAGCCCTTATCCTGGAGGGGGGATGCTGTGTCACCTCGCTGCCCCCCTGGCATGGCAGCCCCATTGGCAGCGGCTCCTCCTGGGCTGTAAATTGCCCTCCCCGACCCATCCGTCCTGCACAAGCCAGCACTCGTCCCAGCTGCTGTGCCCTCACCCCCTCAAACGAGTCTGACTCGTGGGGCCACCTCACCTCTCAGCCACATGGAATCTTTCCCAGCATGAGGCAACTCGGGGAAGAGCAGCAAAGGGCACTCGTGGAGCAGGATTCATTGCAGGGCTCATTGCAGGGCTCACTGCAAGGATCATTGCAGGGCTCATTGCAGGGCTCATTACAGGGCTCATTGCAGGGCTCATTGCAGGGACCATTGCAAGGGTCATTGCAGGGCTCATTGCAAGGATCATTGCAGGGCTCATTGCAGGGATCATTGCAGGGCTCATTGCATGAATCATTGAAGGGCTCACTGCAGGGCTCATTGCAAGGGTCACTGCAGGGCTCATTGCAGGGCTCACTGCAAGGATCATTGCAGGGCTCATTGCAGGGATCATTGCAGGGCTCACTGCAGGGCTCATTGCAAGGATCATTGCAGGGCTCACTGCAAGGATCATTGCAGGGCACATTGCATGAATCATTGCAGGGCTCACTGCAGGGGTCATTGCATGGATCACTGCTGGACTCATTGCAGGGCTCATTGCATAGATCATTGCATAGATCATTGCAGGGCTCATTGCAAGGATCATTGCAGGGCTCATTGCACGAATCATTGCAGGGCTCACTGCAGGGATCATTGCATGGATCACTGCAGGGCTCATTGCAGGGCTCACTGCATGGATCATTGCAGGGCTCATTGCAATGGATCACTGCATGGATAATTGCAGGGATCATTGCAGGGATCATTGCAAGGATCATTGCAGCAATTGCTGGCACTCCCAGCCACTGCTTGGGCAGATGCTGCTGATCACCCTCCTGCATACTTGCCCCTGCACAGCCCTAAGTGATTTTGTAGATTGAATACAAGTCCTGTTTCCTTTGTATTTAGGTTGAAAGATAAGCAGTAATCATAAAGTGGGTTTTTTTGTTTTTTGGTTTTCTTTTGCTAACAGGTTATTTACAAATCCATTGAAATTAGGTATAATATAATAAAAAAAAAAGCTCATGCCAATTTAAGGGAATTACAAGAGAATAAGATCAGCACTAAAAGCAAGGAGTAGGTGTATTTAATGGCTCGGAAGCAATACTGGAAGCAAGGATGGGAAAAGGAACCGAACCCACGTGGTGCTCCAGAGGAACTTCAGTTTGTGGTTTTTGAGCAGCGGTGCAGGAACCCAACCTGGGCAGCACAGGAAGGGCAAGGACCACGCTCAGCACTCCCAACAGCAGCTGTGCTGAGCACTGAGCTTGGCACAACCCTCCCAGCCCAGCAGTTCTCTCATCAGGAGGGATGAAGGCTGAGTTTCAACCCCAGCCCCATTCAGACCCTGATTCCACTGTGTTGTGCTCAGGGGTTTTGCTCCCAGGCAGTTTAGCAGTAACAAACAGACCAAAGGTCATGAGAAAATGGCATCAAACCCGAGCTCATAAAGGCAGCCTGAAATTTCCTCTCCCACTTCTGGGATTCATCCTTTCCTTTCCCATTAAAATTAATGATAAGAGCTCATCCATTTCTCGGCTCCTTGGTTGCTCTGCAGCTTCTTCCTTTGCTCGATGCTAAAACAGAGACAAGCCCAGACCACATCCCCAGAGCCTCAAAGCAAAGTTTGCTTTTGCAGTTAAACAAAGCAGCTTCTCCCTGCCCGACAATGTTGCAAAACATGGATATGTTATTGCACGGCTCTCAGTATTGATCTGTGGTGTTAATTTGAGGATCTGTGCTGGTCACACGGCCAGGTCCTGCTTTCCCAGCCCAGCTCTCATGCAGTAGGGATTCCTCTTAAGCACCATTCCACTGCAGGGGCTCTGAAAGCAAACGAAGTTTCTAGTGCTTAGGATTTTGTACTGAGAATGGGGGGAATAATAAGAAAAAAAGGACCCAGCTTCCTCTCAGGACTATTCAGCACAGTGCTCAGCTCCGTTTGCTTCTGCTTCATCAGCCTCCAAACCCAAATCCCCCTCAATAATTCAGCAGAGCTGCTGCTTGCATGTCTAAATAATTCATCCCGGAGCTTTGAGGAGGAAAACGTGGTTACATCACCCTTCAGAGTTCTGCTCTGGGGCTCCCTGTGCCTTTCCTGAGCAGATTTCCTCTGATCAGAGGATGCTCTGCTTGTGCTGAGGGCTTTGTGGGGAATGGAGTTCTGTGCAACCTCATGCATCGGGGATGGGAGCAAAGGGAGCAAAAGGGAACAAAAAGGGAGTAAAGCAGAGTAAAGAGGGAACAACTCCACGCTCCTTTGCTCCATCCTAAAAGCACTAAGGGATCCATGGGCTGTCTCCAGGAGACAGAGGGAAGGAAACGAGAAGGGATGTGCTGTTTGGGTTTGTTTTCTCCAGGGGCTGAGGATGAGAGCAGCTGTGGTGGGGTCGGGGCCGCCAGGCAGCAGCGTGGCACAGCGCAGCGCTGTGTTTGCAAACCCTGCTCACGGAGCTGACTTCTCCCACGGGGTATCACTGAGCAGCTCCTGCCAGCAGCCGGCTGCTCTCCGGATCAGCAGACATATGGGCTGTTTTTCCAAGGGGCTGTTTCAATTAAAAATTCCCAGGGCAAAGCAGCGATGATCAGCCCAGCTGAGGATGGAGTGGCTGCAAAGGGCATCTGTGCAAGCGGAGCAGCGCGGCGCTATCCCCGTGCGTCGTGGTTTCAGGGCTCTGTGTCGTAGCATGCATCATGCTGGAAGCATTTTGCTTAAATATTTATCAAACCTCTTCCAGGCCAAGGGGAGGAGGGCCGAGGCTGGGATTGAGGATGGGCTGAGGGTAACGTTTATCTTAGAGGGAGCAAAAGAGCTCGAGCGTGGCAATGAGATACCGATCATCCCCAGGCCCTTTTCGTTTTCCCAACAAGAAATGCAAAAGTCACCTCACCCCCAGCTGCTCTGCTTGTATTTTCCATCCTTTCTGCATCCCTGTGATAAGCAGCTGCCACACACCCGCACCCCACCACCCCTTCCTCCCTCGGCGTGGGACAGACCCTTATCTCTGCACCGCGTAATTTGATTTTCACGGCAGCGGGAGCATTGGCAATTATCACAATAAAAGAGATTTGCAGCCAGGCCTGACACCGTGTCACCCTCCTGCTCAGCCCCCCAGCCTTACAGACACCTGGGGAGTGCTCCTCCTGACACGATGCTTGCAGAGCTCCTGCAGCACCGGGCCTTGGGTATGACCCTTGGCTTTGGGATCCTTGCTTTGGGACTCATGGCTTTGGGACCCTGGCTTTGGGATCCCTGCTTTTGGGTTTTCCTGGCACCCCTTGCCCTGCTGTGGGGCTGCAATGCCCTCCGGCTGCTTCTGCCCAGTTTGTTTTGCTCTCTCCCAGCTGTGAGGCCGCTCGTCTTTATGGCGCCCATAAAACCAAATGCGCTCCGCTGTTAAGCTCTGTCTGTTACAAACCATAATCCAAATCCCATAAACGAGCGAGTCCTTTGCATAATGATCACATGCGGCTCTCTGCTTGCTTTTATGGGGTGCCAGGGCTGTGGTTCCTGCAGCTCAGCACCTTGCAGAGATGAGATGGGAGCAGCCGATGGAGGACGTGGTCCCATTGCAGGAGGATGGCTGGGATTGGGGGCTGCCAGGGAGCACCCAGGCTGGGGAGCAGCACTGCATGGGGATGGGGCTGCTGTGCTCCAAAATGGAGTGCTGAGTTTTGGGTTGGGGCTGAAGGATGCTGTCTCTTTTTGGCACTGTGAATCAACCCTCGTCTCTGCTCCAGCACAGAGTTCAGGAGTGCTCAGAACTCAGCAGAGATGAGCTAACAGCAGAGATCACCCAAAGGGGAACTGTGAACTGTTAATTCGATGCATGCCCCCCATAAAAAACAAACAAACAAACAAACATTTGTCCTTTCCTGCATTTGTGGACACCACATCCTATGCTGAGGCTCCTGGGGGGCTCACAGCACTTTGCAGGCATCGCTTAACCCCAACTCCGCCTGCATTTATGATGCACCCACTGTAAAAATACAGAAAACAGAGTACTGGTGGGCTTTGAGAAAAGCATTCATAAGGAGCTTTTATCCCAGCTCAAATATAGGATGCTTAGACTAGGCTGAAAGGCTCACAGGGACATCTGGGGGATTTGGAGTGGGAACCACCCTGTGTTGAGTTTCTGGAGCAGCACACCTGAAATCTGTTTGTGTGATTTGAGCCCTCCTCCAGCACTTGTCTATTTATTTGCCCCCATGTGAATTTCTGCTGTTGCAAAGCAGAATCCCTTCAACCAATTTAAAACCCTTATAAACATGGGTGGTAATCTGGAGATTTATCGGAGCAGGCTCTGTGTAAACACCAATACAAACTGGTTTCACTAAATCAGGGCAAGACCCAAAGCAGCATTCCTCTCTGCCTTCACTCCAGAAGAGTTTGAATCAGTTCCAGGCTGATTGGCACCAAGCCTGAGTGGGGAGGCAAGCAGCTGACCAGCACAACACAGCAGCAATGGGTGAAAACTGCACTGCAGAGTTGGGTGATGCCCCCAGAAAACTGAGCCGTGAGTGTGCTGTGCTGTTTTTGGCCCACTCCTTGAATCTGGATAAACTTAGCAAGCTATTCTACCCCTTTCACATCTACTTGGTCCTTAATGCACTTGTGGGCCATCTCTTTCTGTATCTATGCTTAATAAGTGGAAGCAAATTAAAGGCAGTGCTCTGAGTAAGTCCTAGGTGAGCTGGGAGCAGGATGAGCTGCTTCTGGTTTCAGCAGCCCTTTGCTGTGAGATAACATCTTGGCTGTGTTGTGCTGGAGCAGAGACACCAGAAGAGAAAATAGGATCGCTGAGAAGACAGCCTGGCTGATCAGCACAGGGTGGCTTAAATCAGCACTCAGCTGCAGCAACGAAGTGGGGATGGAGCTCGTTGGGAGCTGGCTTAATTGCTTAGTCACAAGGTAATTTTGTCAGGTCGCTCCTGGTTGATTTTGTTAGTTTGCTGATCAGATCCGGGCAGCTGTGTAGTGGTGCTGTTAGGTGGGAAGGGAGGGTTTGCACGGTTGCATTGCCTTTCCCTGCACAAAGCATGCGAGAGAGCAAACAGCTCCGCACCATCCGAGCGCTCCTGGCTGCAGGACCCGCCGTGCCCGCAAGAGGCTGCTGGTGCTGTTTGCAAACGTCCAGCTGCTTTAACCGAAGGATGACAATAAAACAAAATCGGAGAAGCAAGGAAGAAGTCGCTTCCTGGCCAGATGTGGGAGGGAAGGTGCGCTCTGCGAACGTGGGGGTGATCCTGGGGGATGGACAGGAGAGGAAGCGCTTCAGGCAGGGAAAAGTGCTTCTGTATAAAGAGTGAAGCAACCGAGTGCTGGGTGAACAGGAGCTGGGCTGGACCCCCAAACTGTTTGTGCTGTTCTATTTTGCTCTGATTTCTGTAGGGTTTTCAGGATCTGGGACCTACATTTCCACGAGGGTGGAGGGAGAGAAGTAAGTCCTTATCCACCTCTGAGCAGCCCGAGGGGTTCTGCCCAAGCCAAACCCTCATTTACAGCACCTGGAGGGCAGGGCCACGCTGTGGAGGGTTTGGCTGGGAGATGAGGGCGGCCAAAGCCTTGAGTGGGTTGTGATTCTGCTCCTCGTTGCGTACCGAGATGCGTTCGCTCCTTGTTATTGCACACCGACATCCTTGTGCTGTGCCAAAAGGCTGCCGAGAGCCGCACCGCTAATAGAGGGAGCTCTCACGCATTTTGCATGTGAATGGGTTGGGACGACGGGTGATAAAGCAGCAGGACCCGGCGTGGGGCTCTGCTTGCTTTTCTCGTGGTGGCCAGCAGCTTCGTAGATCTCAGCCTTCAATTTAGATGAGAAGTGATGGCACCTAAGAGGAGAGCATCAATCTTAAAACCACGGTGGAGGGAAAAAGCACTCAATCTCTGCAAACTGCTCTGGGTGTTGCTCTGTGCTCTTACAGTGCTGGAGCAGGAGCTGCCCTGGGCACGTGTTGGTGCTGTGGTCCCACCCCCGAGCCCCCTTGAGGAAATGCAGTCATGTTTTCCCAGGAGATTCCAGCATGCAACAGGTAATTTAATTACTTTAATAAGAACAGTCTGGGAAATTGATTCATAACTAGGCTTGAATTTTGCAAACTTCCAAGTGTCATTTGCCTTCTTTTAATACTGCTTCATATTAAAGTAATTAGGTTATTAGCTAAAAGCCTTGCTATTCCTGGGAATATGAGCCTGCCTGGGATGAAACACCTGTGATGTTGGGGTAGTTTTACTTCAGACCTGAGCAAGGCTGTAGTGGAAATGCTAAGTTATGGCTTGAAGCAGTAATGGAGCACCTGGTGGAAAGGAAGGACCAACCCAAGGAAGCTCAGCTGCATGCAATTCAATGCACTGATTGACCTGAAGGGCTGGAGCCAGGATCCACCCCTTCCCAGCCCTCATTTAGGGGTTGGCAGTGGAGGTGAGGGGATCTTGCTGGAGCTCCCTGTGTACCTGAGGCCTCGTGAAGGTAAGCAGCTTCTTTCCTTTATTTCTGTGCCCGCAGTTTTTGCATTTGAGCAAGTCCTCACTTGTTGTAGCTTAGGACCTTGCTGCTCTGCTGTCACTGCTGTGCTTTCCATTGCATTACAAAGGCCGTGGGCTGCCTACTGCTGTGGTTCCTTGTGAGACCTTGAGAACACCATTTATTCCCTATTCCTCAATTTTCCAGCCCCAGCCTGTCTGTACATGCAGGATGCTTTGCTCCCTCTCTGCATCTTTGCCACCCTCACCCTCTTCTAGGGAACCTCATCTAGGGAACCTCTCCATTGGACAGTGGTTCCCATTTGGCTCCCTGCTGCTGTGCTCACTACGTAGCAGCCAAGACCAGAGCTCATCCATCTCCCCATGCTCTGAGCTGCCAACCTGTGTGTGTGACACAGAAGGGAGCCTGCAACCATCCAGGTGCCCCAGCAGCGGTGACTCAAAGCCCCTCTAATTTCCTTGCATCTCATTGTGTATTGATGGCTGGGGATGTCGGGTAACCATGGCAACTCATTGATTAGCATCCAGCCCCTGTGAAATGAGGAACATGCAGCCATAAGAATTACAAATGATGCTGTATTGTCTGCTGCCAATAGGCTGATTACTGCCATTTTCTGCCAGGTAGACCAGCTTTTACAGGCAACTCGGTGGTGTGTAATTACCATGCTGTGATTGATGCATTGCTATAGTTACTATCTGCTGTGTTCCCTGACTAATAGTTTTTAAATTCCTCTTCAGATGGAAATGCATTGCTTGTAAATGTGAGAGGCAGAGGTCTGCAGAGCCAGGAGATCCATCTGAAAGGAGACAGTCTGGTGGTAGAGATGTCTCCTCATACAAAATGTGGTGGTCAAGTGCTTGAGAGTCATTGGATCCAACCAGTGAGGGGTGGGGATGGAGCAGTGTGAGCTGGGTGAGGTGCCCTCTGCATTGGTCACCTGTTGATGTTGCCTTGAATGAATACTGATTATGGTGTGGATTGGTTCATGGGGTTCTTGTCCTGGTTCCTATGTGTGCAGAGGTCTCTGACTCTTGGCATTTTACCACCCAAGAGCTGCAGCCCAAGCAGTGGGCTTTTAGTGTTGAGTCTCAGTGATGTTTGCAGTTTGCTACCCCCGAGGAGGGGCAGGAGGATGGATGGAGTCTCTAGGAGCCAGGCAGCAGGCATGAAGCCATCCCAGCTGCGTGGAGCTGCTGATCAGTCAGTGAGTGATGCTCAGACCTCAGTGCTCCAAGTCTGTCCTGGATAAGGATCAAGTAAAGCCTGGCTTGGATCTGGAGGGCTCACAGATGGCCTTTGCCTCTCCTGGGGTGAGGATGCTAAACCTCTCCCCTGTGCCTCAGACCTCTCCCTTCCCTCTGTGCATTACCCTCGGTGTTTAGATGCTGGTGTAAGGGAGTTAAAAGGGGGTTGTTGCTTTTCAGCCAGGGTAATTTAGTAGAAAAATGTCATGCTAATGCAATTCAAAGTTCAAATGATCTTTCATTTTGAGGGAGAGGAGAATGCATGTGCAGTCAGAATGTTAAAACCCACGGCTTGCCCTGCAATTCAAAGAGAAATATGAGCTTCAGGGGATACATAAGTCACATGAAGTACTGTGAGTGAAACACACAAAATGAATAAAAATGATCCGGAAGCCATTATTAGTGTTGCTGGGGGGCAGATCCAGCTCTGAACAAGTGTAGTGGCAGTCAGTGAGGAGAAGTTTGCATGAAATTACAATAACATGGAAATAATGGGAGTTATCAGTGAGTGATTCCTTGTGTTAATATCTCAGGGTTGCGTTTTGGGCTCTCCAACCCCTCTCCTTTGCAATCCACGTGCTCAGCATTTGGGTGGGTGCCTGGAGCAGCATGGGGTAGTGATGCCCTGCCTGTTTTGAAGCAGAAGAAGGAGAGAGATGTGATAGAGGGAGGCAGTTGTATTTAGAAACTGTTCCAGCTGTCTCCAGGAGGCAATAGAGCTCTTTTAATCCGGGAGCGACCAGCAGAGCCTCCGTTTCTGTCTGTGAAGCCACAAAGGGAGCTCCCAGAGGCAGAGTCCTGTCTGAAAGAAGCAGGGAAGTTCCCTGCCGGGTGCAGATACTGCTCCCGTTGTCTTTATCTGCAGTGTTTGGGACTTCCCAGCTCTCCTCTCCCCGCTGTTACCCCCTGGAGGCGAATACCTCCGACTCCGCTTCTATTAACGGGAACGGGAGTTTAGTACTCACAAAGGCTTGCGAGGCCTGTAATTAAGTTCCTGCTTATGAAAAAGAAAGAAAACCAGCAGAGAATGCGTTTCTCAAGCGAAGTGGCTGCTATTGTGTCAGGATCTCGTGTGCGTGGTGTTTGCATCAGTGCTCCGTGCAGTGCTGGTGCACGCAGGCTGCAAGCTGGGTCCTGTGCTGCAGGAGGTGCTGCATGCTTTGCAACAGAGACAGCCTCCCGTTTGCAGCAGGCTTGCTATTAGTTAAAATAATGCACAGCAAAACCCTCCTAGCTGGCAATGCAAGGAAACTCCATCTGGAGAGGCAGCACTTCAGACCTGCACATAAAATGCACGTTGCTACCCAAATCCCCCAGTGAAATTGTCTTCGGTTGTAATGGTGTATGACTTCAAGGCTTCTGAAACAGTTCAGTGTGCGTGTGTCCAGAGAGAAGGTGTTGCTGGAGTAATTGGGCAATAAAGCAGTGCATACACACTGTGGGGTTCTGCCTGGCACTGTCATCTGGAGAGCAAAATGTGGTTTTCTGTAATCCTGTGTTGCTGCGTTATAAACGTTCTTGGTGGCATTGTGCCTATCTGAGAAGTGATGTCATGTTTTAACAAGAAATTTCTCTTATTATCACCCTGCATCTAGCACAGCTCTTCCTCTGGGTGATTGTTTGCTGATTGTTAGGAAGAAAAGGTAATTGTAGGAAGAGAAAAAGACTCGAGAAAACGATTTTGGAAGTTGAGCAGAACTGCGGCACAGGCGTCAGCACGGCTGGTTGCCTGCAGCTGATGACAACTATTTGCATATTCCATTTTTTATCGCTCTGTTTGACACTTGCTTGCCAGCGTGTGGAAGTCCTGGTATTTCTCTGCCTGTCTTCTGCTCCAGGACTTCCATTTCTGAAGCCCATGAGTCTGATAATGAGGTGGATTTGTGCTGTGCGCAGTGGGGATCTCCCTGCTAAACCTCATGCAGACCAAATCTGAGTGGTTTTTTTCCCCAAAGTTTTTGTTTGGTGGCTGCCCCATGGCATAGCAGTGCCTGGGAATGCTGTCCATCAGTGCCCAGGGCTGGGGCAGGCCCTGCTCTGTCCTCCGTGCACTGACATCAGTGCAGCAGAGAGATATTAATTCCCATCCCAGATGGTTTTTATGGCCTGGAACATGAAAATCAATACCCTAGTGATTTTTAATCCGCTGTTTATGCTGTGTACATGTATAACTGACATGTCTGAGGTGTAAAACAGCACAGTGCCATTGAAATAGATCCCTGTTTCCAACAGCTGATGGTCTCCCTGAATATAATCCATAGCTGTGATACATCCGTCAGAGCTCTTCCCTTCCCTTTGACCTCCAAGTGCCTGCACTGGGGAAGGCACAAGCTTGGCTGCTATGCTGTATTCACAAATACACAGCAGAGCCTCACACCATCTTGAATTATTCTTTACCCCAACCCACCATAGCAAGGCTGTACGTGAGCAAGAGCTCGGGATCAGCTTTAAGAAACTCCCATCTTAAAAGCAATGGAGGGGAGATGGCTCCCTCTGCACTGCCTGGTTATTGCCATGGGCCAAACAAGGACTTTCTTAAGATACAGTTGGGAAGATGGAAAGATGCATGACGTTTCTTGACAGCAGCCTTGTGGGTGGCTGTTGCAACCCACTGCCTGCTCCAGTATTTCCATAGAGCTGTGGCCATGTGCTGCGGGGGAGCTGGATGCAGTGGTGGCTCTGGGAAGCACTTCTCACTAATCCTGCATTAGATTTTCTCTTTACTGGGGGGGGGGTTGGCAAATGACTGAGGTGCCTCTGGGACTTGCGCTGTCTTTCTACAGGAGGAAGATAATATTTCCCAGTGTGTCCTATCGTTCATCTTGTGATAGGGACGATAGGGCTGTCATAAGTGAAATTACTGGGGCTGAGGAGGGATGCTTCTCACCTGCTGTTTCATATAGTTCTCTCTTCCTCTTTTCGTCATCAGAAAGCCTGTTATTACTGCATCGTGGGGTTTAAGTACGACGTGGTCTTTTGTCTTGTTTCTGAAGCAGAGAAAAACAGACTGAGGGAGTTTTCTTCATCCCTATGAGTTCCATGAGATGTGGCTCAGAGGGAGATCGTGCCGCTCAGTGGGAAGTCCTTTGCAGTGCTGTGACAGCACGGGTGGAGGTGAAGAGAAATGCCCAGCTGAGATTTGTAAATGGCCTCTGCTGGAGAGCTGAGAGCAGCCAGCTGCGTGCAGGTGTTTGGGTGGGTGGCATTCATAGGGGCTGGAACACTGCTCACATCACTGCCAAGTGCTCAACGGGCTGGGAAAAACCCCAGCACCAAAGCATCGTGGCCTCAGGAAGGTAAAATTCAAGGATTCAGGAGGAAAAGGAGCATGGATTCCTCTTAAGCATCAGTCTGGGGATGGGGTGGCTGCCACTGGGTGTGACTGCAGGTATGGTGGGGGTGATTTTATCCTAGTTGTGGTATGTTAGGGATAAGCAGCCTTCAGCTGAAGCTGTGTCCCACAGAGGTGTGTCCTGCCCAAAGGAGCTTACAGTGACAGCAGCAAAATCATCCTGGATGGTGAAATGAGGAGAAAAATGCTGATTTTGGTCAAGCAAAGAGGAAGGCTGTTCTGGGTGTGCTGCCATGCACGTGTCTGTGCGTGCTGAGAGGTGGGGGCAGATTTACAGTCAGTTTAGTGGCACTCATCACGAGGGATGTTTACTGGGTGAGCAATGCATTTGTTAGATAACACAGGCTGTTTAGTAGCAGCTGACTTATGCCAGCAGTGCTGCCGATGCCATTAGTGCCCCCGGAGGATTAATTACAGCGATGTATATCCCTCTATTCAGATGTCTGGGAGTAAATCAAGTTGTTTTCTGTGGGCAACTTCCTCCCAGGCTCTTTGCCAAAGGGAAGGGAGGAGGAAATGCAGCACTGTGCTGTAGGAGCTGACCTCCATGCCAGGGATGGGCATAGGGCTGTCAGCAGTAGTTGGTTCAGGCCTGAAAGGGATGGATAAATAAGTGGAAAAGAAAATAGAAAATGATGTGAAAACTGGCTGGAAGATAAAGAAAATTAATAGGTGGTAACAGATCCTGAAGCACTCTGTAGCGAGTGCTGTAGATTCTGCTCTCATATCAGCAAATCCCAGCTATCTCCCCTGAATTGATGATGAGATCACCTATGGGGGCAGAGCTTGGAATTTTTTAAACTGGAGTGGAAAAGCAGTTTGGCTGAAATCAAAGGCTTCACGACGATATGTCAGCAGTGATGATTTTCCTGTGAAAGTGATTGCTTGGTGAAAAAGATGCTTTTAACCACATCCTCAAAGGCTTTTTCATTTCTACTTTTTTTTTTTTTTGAGGGTGGGAGAGGGGGGGAAAGAAGCCCTTAAATATTTAGAATGAGAATTTTCCCAGGCAAAACTCAAGGCTGTGGGTCAGAGGTGAGATGGCACACTGATTTCCAACAGCTACATCCAACAGGCTGCAGCTGAGCACGGTGCCCTGTGGTACCCAAGCACTGGGTTGCTGCTGTTCTGGGTCCTCATTCTGCCCCCCATGGCCCTCTGCCTCCATGGGGAAAGCCTCCTGCTTTCATCAGACCTTCATTTTGTGGAGGGAGGAATGTCTGTGTTCCCTCTCCATCCAGGTTGGGGCACATTGGTGCCCTCCTTTCCCTTAACGGCTCTCATCTCCAAGGCAGCTCTCAGGCAGAGCCCACAAGCGGTGGCATTATGAATTCCTCCCGCCTGGTGATAACTTTTTATGAGCTTTTTATTCTTTAGATAATATATTAAAACCATATTTTTCGCCGCGTTTGCTCTCACTTGTTCCTTGCCCTTGAATTCCCCCTTTTTTCACCTGAGTGGCACTTTCACTGGAGATGTTTAATACAGCTCTAATCCCCTGATTCCCCGAGGTACACAAAAGCACTTTTACGAACCCATAAATCCAGAAAGTGCATTTTTATTAGTTGTGTTGCCATGAAAGTACCAAAAGAAAAAAAAAATAGCCTAATATGAAACAGTCAATAACAAATTTGCCTAATAGTTTTGCTTGCGCTGGAAGCACTGGGAGAAAAGCTCTGCCAACCTGTCAGTGGGGAAGGAGCTGAGCATCCCAAAAGGGTGATCTCCTGTAGGGAACCTTCTGGAGCAGATAGGTTGAACTTGATGATCTGCAGAGGTCCCTTCTGACCCCTGTGACTCTGAAAAGGCTGAGAGTTTTGCAGGTGGGCAATTAGATGTGGGATTTGAGGTGAGCCACTGACATAAATCTGTGTTTGGGTGATTCGTTGCAACCGAATGACTGATAGCTTTGTGTGGATGTGGGCTGAGGGTGTCCAGGTGGTCGTGGGGTGGATGGGGAGAGGTGAGCACACAGCCTGGGGATGGATGGATGGCTGCAGCCCTTGCCAACTGTGGTGACAGAGCCATGCACCTGCAGCTGTGAGTACACAGAGGGATGGAGGAGGTGCAGCTGGGGGTCTCCCCATCCCAAATTTGTAAGCTCCATGGTGTCAGCCCTGTGTAGGGGCTCCTGGTGGTGGGGAGCCTGGGCTGGTTGGTGGCTGCTTTTCCTCCTGACACAAGTTATGCCCCCACATCAAACAGGGGTCAGGGACAGTTTGCTGGGGCTGCTCACACCCCCCCCCCAACCTCCCCAGCCGCATCCTGCACCGAGCAGCCAGCGGAGAAAAAGCCCTTGTTGTCCATCCCACGCACAACACAGCGGCACAAAGCCGCTTTTCCCCTAACCACTGCTCTCCGTCTGACCTCCCCGTGCCTCTCTGAGATTTTTGGCCTCCCGGCCGCATTCCGATGTCGCGACTCTCTGCCTCTCCCCGTGTATCGCCTCGCTGGCATCGCTAGGTGGCACGAGTCAGTCGCGCAGAGCCAGAGCTGCGCAGGAACGGCCGGAGCTCGGGATGGGAAAAACGCAGCTCAGCCCGGAGAGGCTTTGTGCCAAAATCTCTTTTGCAGCCTCATTTTGGGACGGTGTTTCCCATTCCTCCCCAAATCCCGGAGCGCTCAGCTGGAGGATGGAGGGATTTGGGGATGATTTGCAAGGGGTGGTTTGGTTTGAACGTAGGCTTGCGTTTTGGGTGTGCTCAGAGGGCACATGTCATGGTTTTATGTTTTTTTGGTTTTCAGTATTCCATCATAACATCATGTAATGCGCTGGGTTTGGATGTGGCATTGCTGTGTAGTTTGGGGGTTTGTGATTGCTTCAGGGGATTTCTATTTTTTGGAGGGGGGAGGCAGAAGATGAGGTGAAGTACAGCCCTCCTGCATCACTCCATCACTTGGTGCTGAGCACTGAGCTGAAACACCTTCATCTTTCACTGCAGCTTTAGGCAGGAGGTACCAATTGTGTCCTCCTTATTAATGAACTTAAAGCCAAGGTGGACACTATTGCCAATCTCATTTGTCCATTTAAATATCATTTCGAGCCCACCTTTGCTTGGACCTCTTGCAATTCTGCCCAAAGCAGGAAATCAAGGAGCAGGATGTGCAGGGGCACTGCTGTGTGTAGCTCAGCTTGACAGCTGTTTGCTTGCACCATGTTGCTCCAAGTCCTGGAACTTGTATCGTGCTGTGGCTTTGCTGTTCGAGATGCTCTGGTGGCAAGGAGCAGCTGCAGGCAGCAGCAGGAAGGCAGCAGCTGTCACATCCCACTCCCTAATGGTGTTCCCTATTGAGCATGCTGTATAACCTTTCTGTTGCTTGTGCCGTGGTATTATCAGGCCAGAAACCTGAGTGAGAGACAGATGATGCAAAATCAATCTCTGGAGCCCCTGAAAAAGAGAAGATTGGTACCAAATGTTGTAGTAGCAACAAAAGGAACACTTCCTTCCTCAAACTCTCTGCCTTTGAGGATTCCTCTTGGGATGGAGAGGAGCTGCTGTGATGTGAGCATGAGCTGCTCTGTGCTCTGGGAGGCAAAGAGCTGAGCTGTCCCCTGCGGCTGATGCTCAGGAGGCATCAGGCACCGGTGTTATTTTCATCAGAGCACAATTAGAAAGGATGGCTAATGATCTAATTGTTCCTCTCATGCCAGCCCTAAGAGAAGATAACCCTCTGGTGCTAATCCAGGCTTCCAAGTCTTGCTCTGACAAGTTATCCCTTCTAATGCTGCCTAATCTTTGTCAACCAGTAATGGTAAAAGGATGTTCCCTGTGCCTACGTTGGGAGCACAGCACAGAGCATCTGAGACTGAATTTCCATCACTCCAAACTCTCCTGGATGGTCCAGGATTTGTGGCAGGGTTTGAGCCATCCCCTGTCCCACAGCACTGCTTAGAGCTTACAGCCTCCCCTGAAGCCTTCTCTGTGCTGAAAAGCAAAGGCAGAGCTGCATGGCACTTTTCAGACATCCTCTGAAGGGGAGGAGGCATATGAACTGTTTGGTGCCTGAGGAATGAGATTAAACCTGATAGGAATCGCATTGCAGGATACAGGCTTCTATCTGCTGCTGATGGGATGTTTATTTTCAGCCAGGCACATGTTTCCTCTGGGAAGGAATTAGCCCCATCATAATCTCTAAACCTGATGCTTCCCAGCAAGGCTGGGAGCTCTGTGAGCAGCTCTGGATGCAGGAGGGGTGGTGGTGCAGGAGCAGACCTGTGATATTAGCTACACAATCTTTCATCTTGCAATAACCACGCTTATTATAAGAGTCCCTGTTGCCTAGAGGCTCCCAGATGTGAGGGTGTGCTGTGTTTTGTTCCCTGCAGGGATGGGGACACAAATGTGGGTTGCAGAGGGCATGGCTGTATGCTGGTTTGGGGCTGGTCCTTGCCTGAGGGGTCTGACAGAGGCATCGTGTGCAGGTGGTTGAATGCTTATCCCTAGAAAGCATCCTCTGAGACCTGCAGATGTCAGGCACAAACGCTTATAGACAACAATATTGTGAACCTTTTCCCCCTGACTCAGTGCCTTGAGACCCCTAAACTGGAAGCATCGTTTGCAGGTTGTTACCCAGCTGTATTTTTTTCTGTTCTCAATTAGGGAGCAAGGTGGTGAAATGGTTTCTTTTGTGGAAGCCTCACTTCTCCAACACCCCCCTCACCCCCCCCTTTCAGCACCTTTACATGGTAATAGCAGTGCTGGAGCTGACCTTTCCATAAAGAGAAAAACCAGAGGGAAAGCAGCTCCATCTGCTCCCTTCCCTGAAGCAGGAGGAGAGCGGATGCCTCCAGAGAGCATCTGGGAGTGAATGGGAGAGCCACAGCCCAGGGTTAATCATCCAGGCTGGGCACTGACAGAGCAGCTCTATGCACGTAAGAGCTCTTCAGGAGAAGCGTAATTTCTCTGCATGTGCACCACTCACAAGAAGAAAACAGCTCCCCGGAGCTGGTTGCAATAACAGGATTGTCTTCTGAAGAGAAATCAGAAAGCCACAGGGCTTTGGAAGGGGCAGTCAGAGGCTTTTAATGTTTGCCTTCCTTCTAAAATAAAGATATGTTTACCACTTCCCTCCTTTTCCCTCACCCATGCTAAACAGGTGTTGCTGAGCAAAAGGCAACCACCCCAAACTAATTACAGGTTTGGATGCAATGAGGCTGGAGGCACTGAGGAGGGCATTGAGAGCAGCTGGGTGGTGCCAGGGTGCAAAGGCTGCAGGGTCAGCATTGAGCCAGGCAGCAGCTTGCCATGCTTTGAGTGCAGTACTGATGGGATGAGGAGCTGAACTCCTGCAGGGTGAGCATTGGGAAACCCAAATAGTGTGGGATTCAGCCCATGGGTGGTGCTCCCAACTGCACCTATTGCTTTGGCTCGCTGAGGAGGCACCGTGGGAGTGCTGGTGTGATGGAAAAAGTGGAAATTGAAGATGAGAAATAGCAAAGGGAAGACCAGAAGCAACGGGTAGGGATGAAGGCAAGTGTTGCTAATGTTTGGCGAGGTCTCTGGGGTTATGCTGGGATTGGGGATGATTAATGTGCCTGAAGACTCCTCTCTCTGTGGTCTGCTGGCTGGGTGATCTGTCACTGCCTCATGACGGACTGCCCGGCTCCCACGCGTTGCCGTGTTAAGGTGGGTTATTGATGGCCCTCCTCACAAACCGTTCCTCCTAATTACTTTTGGCCCTGGGAACAGCTGCCAGGGATGGATGGAGAGGGCTGCGCTGCAGTGTAGGGGATGTCAGGAGGAGCTGAAGCTCATGACCTGCTGTGGTGTGAGGACAGTGGTTCCGGAGCCACTGGGACACATCTTGGAGGTGTTTAGTGATGGAATGATGGTGCGTGGTCAGATGCTGCCAATCCGATTGGATGCAGAAGTGTATTTGAAGTTCTTTATAAGCCTGGTATCAACATACATGGAGCACAACACTGCTGATGGGTTTGTTTCCCACGCCAGAGCCTTTGGCCGTGATGGGCAGAGATGCTGAGGGTCTGGTTCTGCCCTTTCGCCCTCTATTTGCTTGCTTTGCACCGAGTTCAGCTGAGCTGAGTAAAAGCTTCTGCTGCTTTGATTGACTCCCAGATCAATTAAAGCAGCATGCGGACAGATGGAGGGCTCAGATCCGGAGTTCTGCCCCAGCCTCCTTCCTTCTTTCTCTGGGGGCCTTTCAGGTTAATTGCCCTTACATCTCACTGCCTTTTCCTGCTGGCCCTGAAGGACTCTGCCTAATGTTGTCTTACGTGGCCGCTGCCACGATGAACCCAGCCTGGGAGAGAATTGATTTGCTCCATCAGGCAGCAGCTGCAGTTGCTGCCACTGTTTAATTCTCAGTTCAAGCCCCGTGGAGAATGCAAACGGCTCCGCTCCTCGGCCAATTTACAGCTGCTGACAAGCTGCTAAACAACATCTCTGTTAGGTGCACGTGCCAGTCCGTGGGCTCCTCTCCGGGTGACAGCATGATGCACAGGTAAGGAGTGTGGATGCTGCTGCTGTTTCTAATGAGGCTGAGCGCTCTGGGCCATCCTGAGCTCTGGCTCTGCTCTGCAGCCCTGTCTGCATTCAGAGGGTGCATCGTGATGCCTTCAACCATCTTTTGGAGCGGCCTGATGGATGGAAGTGAGCAGGAGATGAAGCTGGGACTGCCAGCACTGGCTGCCCCTGGGCAATGCTGATGGATGGAGGCAGTGGTGGTGGAGCACGTGGAACCTGTGTTATACCTCCGAGCACATGGGAATAGACATGAGCCTGCAAGAACAGGAGTTGAGCAAAACTGCTTGAAACTTGGCAGATTTGGGTTGTTCTGATTGGAATTTGGGGCTGTAAGTGGTGCCCTGAAGATGCTCAGCTTGATGCCCTGTAGTGACTCAAGGGATGGAGGGGCAGGAGGTGCTGAACCCATGTTAGGGCTGGATATCTGCATTTTGGGCATTCCAGCCCTGTTGCACAGCACCCTGTTGCTCTAGACCTGGCACTTTTAGCCATCCCCACCCACACCGTTTGGGTAAATTATCCCTTGAATAATGACAAATCAATTCAGTGCCACTTCCAAGGAGAATGATCTGGCCTACCTTTCCCAGAAAGCAATAAACCTGTATGCTCTCGCTGCCAAAAATCAGCTGCAGCAATGCAGACAAAGCAAGGAGTAAGCCAACCGTACAGACAGCAAGTTAATGAATTATCCTCTTTCAACTGGAGGCACTCAGAGGCAGCATAAATGAAACCTACCCAGAAATATGGTTGGTTTTATTGAGCTATTCTACCTCTTTGCCTCCTTTTCCCTTAAGGTGGGGAGGTGCAGGGGTCTCCTCCACATCTGCATGTGGGCTCTGATGAGTGCTGGTGGCACGGGGGCATCTATTATGGAGTGGCATCGTTTGTGTTGACAGCATTGATGGGACACTCCATCAAGCAATTAAGAAAAAAAAATAAAGTCCAACTCGTTCTGAAATACAAAGGCAGCAGCCAGCATAAATTAATGCGTGTAGTTCTTAAGTGTTTACTATAGGGCTGTTTTCTTCTGCCATCCCATGGGAGATAATTAAGAAAGAGGCTCTTTCTCTGTCACCGTTTGCTATCAGGATATCTCGCCGTATCCCCTTAACTCCAGAGAACCTCCTTGGAAGTGACAGATGATCAATTTGCTGTATTGAGAAGAGGAGGTTTCTATCTTTTCCATTTGAAGTTTAGGCATTATTATTTCCCTGGGCGGATTGATTCATATTTGCTTGGTTTCATTAGCTGAAAAGTGCAGTCTATGACCAAATTAGCAGCGAGCTTTCAGTGATCAAGAAGGATGGAGCAGTTTGTTCTTATCAGTAATTGATCACGGAGCTATTAATGGATGCAAATGTATTTGTTCACTCTGCTTTGATAAATAACGGCTAGCTGTTCCCTGTGATATGATTTGTGCTCACATTTCCTCTTTGCTGTACAGTCCCCAGGCCATGGGCTGAAGCATCTGGCTAACAAGAGACGGATCTTCTGCTTAATTTTCTTTTGCTATCAGTTATTGATGGGCAAAACTTCCCCAGCTGATTCATCCTGCTGCTTTGCTCCAACTTTCAGCAAGCTGTGGTTTCTGTGGTCAGAGAGCTGCTTCCCATTCTGTTGTGTGGGTCGGTTTTCACTCTGGGATAAACCTTTAGGAGCTGCTCCTGCATCTCCTGCACCCCATGCTGCAGTGTGGGCACCCAGCCTGTGTCTTTGGTCCCAATGTTGATTCCTTGGTGGAAAACCTTGCTGGATGTGGCTCTGCATCCCTATCTGCTTCACTAATGCTTCCTAAAACCTCTGAGAAAGACACAAAGGACGTTTCAAGGATCAGAAGCACGGGTGATGCTTGGAGCTGTGCATCTCACTCAGAAGCCTTGGGATGACTTGGGGAGCTGCTGCAATGCAGAGCAATGTGCTTTTGCCCCCCTCCGACTGCCTTTTATCAGCTCTTTGAAGCAGTTTGTCCCTGGCAGATGCAGCTCAGCTCTCAGCCCGATGGGGCTTTGGTCTCTGGTGGGGCTCCCAGCACTGCTGTGATGTGCAAATCACCAGGGATGGGAAGAGGCACTCCGTGAGGACACCTTGCCTCCTTTCGCTCCATATAAATCTCGATAATGTTTTTTTCCCTCTTCATTATGGTAATGGCATCATTTTTGTGCATGGCAATTCTCAGACACAAATAGCACTAAATCACCTTCCTCTTCTATGGTAACTACACTAATATTATTAATACTCTGCATTCATAAAACAATTTTCAGCATCTCAACGCGCTCTGCACACATTAATTTAGCCTTGCAACCTTCCGCTGGGAGAATTGCCAGTATGAGTCACATTTTATAGCAGGGTAGAGGGTAGCAGTGGAGAGGAGAACCAAGTTATCTCCGTATTTACACCAGCACAGACTGAGGATAAGTGCACTCGGGCTGACGGCAGATGCACTTGTACAGGGTTTGACTCACACTGGGGGGAAGGACTCTCCTCGAGGTCGCTCAGTGAATCATTTGTAGAGCCATAAATAGAGGCTGAAGACTTCTCAGCAGCCCTGGCTCCATGCACGAGGCATGTTCCCCAGCCAAGGGGCTGTGCTCGTGTCTGAGATGGAAAACGAGAGCAGGGATGGCTGCAGGGAGCAAGGCATTGCATGGCACGAAGGCTGGGAGCTCATCGGGGTGGAGAAGGGGAGGAAAATGACCTTCAGTCCTTTGGCTTGGTGAGATTTGGGTGGGAGATCCGCTGGCAACCCTTGTCCCTTAGGGTGAGTCCACCTCCAGGTGTGACTGCATGGGGAGTTATCATTGGCAGGGTTAAATCTTGAAGCAGAACAGCTGAGGCATCAGATGAATGCGAAAAATCCTGCTGGCTCTCAGGATATTTTTTTTAATTACAGTCTTCTGCCACTTTTTAATTTGAAGCATCAAAGACAAAGAGAAAAATGCGAATCTGGTCTGTACCTGCAGCGGAAGGCCGTCTGTCTGTCATCTCAGCTCCTTTGCTGGGGACAAATAAACCCTCTCTGCTTTGTTCTGCGCTGGTGTTTTGTTCCGTGCATTAATTTCTTTTCTAAAATTAAAAAAAATAAAAATAAAAAAAAAAATCCCCGAGATTTGGCACATTGCAGAAGGGGGGGGGAAACGCTGCTTAGGGGATTAAAAAGAAAATCACTCCTTTCTTTCAAATAAATTACAAAGCAGGCTTACTGCTTTGTACCTGAGAAACCTGTAGGAAAATAGCAGTTTATTTTTAGTGCCAGATTGGACAGAGAGATGAAATGATTGAGTCTTCTTCAAAAGCCCCCGAAAGAGGAAGCGGTGCCAAGGAAGTGAGGCTGAGCAGCGTTGTTGTTTGTTGGGTTTTTTTTGTTTTTTTTTTTTTTTGTCTGAATTGCTTTGACATTCAGCTTTGTTTTGTTCTCAGTCCTGATCAGAGGCTGAGAGCATTGCACCCCTCTGGGAGGATGGGAAGGGGGGGACCACTGGTTGCACCGACGCGAGCAGCCCTGAGCATCACTTCTCCCTGCATGGCCCTGCCTGTGTGCAATTGCATCTGTCTGTAATTGCAATGACTTTCGCTCTACCGAAGCTCAAACCATCTCCAGGCTTTGCTTTCTCTCAATTTTAGGAAAACAAAAACAAAAAAAAACCCACCCAGGTGAGTGCTAACACCCCTTTGTATGCAGAAGGTGTCAGAGCGAGCCTTGCAGGTGGGGCTCTCCATTCTTTTATTGCTGCCGTCTCCATCCATCGCTCCCTTATCAGTACAGCAGTGATCCATGCACTCATCAGAGCTGCGTGCCCAAGTGCCAGCATCCATTGGAAGTGCTGTGCCAACCTCTGCTAGAAGTCTCTTATTTTCTCTCCCTTTGTTTCCTCCTTCCTTTTTTATTACCACGGTGATGATGGTTCTTGCTCCCAGTGGAGTGATGGAGAATATTGGCCATTTGTGCTGCATTATGGCACCGTGTCCCCATGAGCAGCGACTGAGTTCCAGCATTGC
Organism: Phasianus colchicus; assembly: GCF_987193195.1. Taxonomy (NCBI): domain Eukaryota; kingdom Metazoa; phylum Chordata; class Aves; order Galliformes; family Phasianidae; genus Phasianus; species Phasianus colchicus. The sequence continues at coordinate 3,886,625 of NC_143462.1, forward strand.
CTGACTCTTGCAAAAGTGACCAAGAGCTGCATTCAGTGCTGAGGACTTTTCTGGCAATGAAACAGATTGTGTTTGAAGTGGATGGGTCCATAACATCCATCCTGCAGCTGCTGCTCGTGTTATCTGGGAGGAATCTGGGGATGGATTTGGGCTCCTTTGGAGCTTCACAACAGGGCTGTGCTTGAAATCTATGTGGTGATGCTCACGGTGGCAGAGGGAATAACCTAGTGTTCACAGGGGGTCAAAGCTGTAGTGGGTGTAATGGTCTTTGTAGCAATGTGCTGTGAGGCACTTCCTGGGCTTTAACCAGCTGGAAAAGGTTATATGGAGTAGATGCATTCCTTTCAGGATTAAATTAAGTATCCAAGTGAGTTTGTTTCCTTGCCTGAGCCCCCTCTGCCTGCAGGGCTGCCCCTCTGCAGCATAAGGATATGGGTTGGTGCAGCGCTGAGGCTCCAAGCTGGTGTCTCATCATCTTCCTTGCTTTCTGCCTCCTTCCGCAGGCAATCTTGGGGTCATTTTAGAACTTACATGGCTACAAATTCCCATTTGAACTCTTTTTCACCTGGGAAGCCTTCACCCTGAATCTCCTGCCATCACCCACGAGGCTCGACAGCAGCATCTGCATCTCCTGTCTGACAAAGCTCAGCGTTTGGTTGGGGCTGGTGTGTGCACAGCAGCTCCGTGTCACGGTGTCTGTGAGTTATTACAGATGCTAAACACCGAGTGCTTCCTAACAGCTCAACACCTCAGCCCTCCTGGCCATCAAAATCACCACGTTTGCTTCTGACTGAGCCGAATCATCTCAGAAGAAATGATGGAGACAAAGGAGAAAAAAAAACAAAAACAAAACAGAGAAGCATAAAAACCACTCACGTAGCACCACACCTCTGCTTCACCCCTTCTCCTTTCATCTCTTGGCTGATCTGTTTTGATCACTCTGAGCCCTTGTTGAAGTTTCTTTGAATCCCTTTCACTGGGATCCCATTGAATTAAGGGCCCACTGGTGTTGCAGCTGCTGGTGGGGAGGAGGGATGCTGCGCTCTGCCCTAAAGCGGTGCAAAATCTGCTCCACGCATCAAATGCATTTATTTTTGCCAGAAAAATCTGCTCCAGAAGGAGGGATTCAGCAGATTATTTTTGCCTTCTATGTATTGGTCTGGTGTTTCTATTGCAGATGCATCTTTGCTTCCTTTTGGGCTTTTTTCCCCCCTTCTTCTAAATAATTGCATGGTTGCGTGCAACAAAACGTAAAGGAAAGCTCAGATTTGCATACAAGCTCGTCATCTCAATCAAACATCTTCTCAACCACTTTCCAACACTGAGTGTGAAAAAGCAAACTACAAAAAATCACAATTTTGGACTTGTCAGGACAGACTGACATCCTTCTGTCCCAAACTTTTGTTGCATTTCTCCCCCATTTATCCTAATTATTATGATCGGCCCTTCTGCCAAAACGATTGTTAAAAAAAAAAACAAAAAAACCCTTCAGTTTTCCCATGGAAAATTAACAAATTCATGGTTCATGCAACCTGTTTATTAAACTGCAGCAGAGATTGACTGCAGCTGCTAAATGAGATGTAAGGAAAACTTGGGGTCCTCTCCCAGGCACTGGCTTTGCTGTGCCCCAGGTGAAGGGGTGACTGTGGTTGGGTGGATGGCAGTTCAATGCATTGCATGCAACATCCAGCAAGCAGGAAGGGAATGGTGTGTTTTTCCCCTCCCCAGGACATTTTTTTTTTTACACCTTTCTCATAGGATTTAGAGCAAAAGTAGAAGAATTGGTTTTTCAAACAGGGAAAGCTTTGCTCTCTGCCATCAGCACCTCCAGGTGACTTTGTATCTGGTGGAAGCAGCTTGGGCATGTTGCCCCTTTGGGGGTCTCGTGGTTCTGGCCCTTCCCATTTGCTCACACAGCAGCCAAAAGCTTGGGGGGGGGGGGGGGGGGGCTGCAGGGGTCCGTGCTGACCTACAGCCCATCATTGCTGCTCTCAGGTGTCTGCCACTCATTCGCAGCTCTGTTGCTGCTGCAGGACCTCAGGCTCCCCTCGTGTTCTTTGCAATAAGCAAACAGGCAGGCGTTGTATCCCTGACACGGGGATTTAATAACGAGATGTTTAACTCTGCCCTGCTGCAGCCCTTTCACAAAGGCAGGGATCTCCGTGGCAGCTGGGAAGTCTCAGGTTGGTCAAGAGGCAATTTTCTGATTAAACACTTTTGCATGATGTCTGGCAGGTCTTTTGTGCGGCGCTTAATCCACTGATCCTGCACAGAGCAGCGGTGCTCAGCCCCATCCTTCCCTCCCTTTCACCTCTGCTTCAGCTTTGGAGGTGAAGCCAAACCCGCAGCAAAAGGATTATAAAGAATTACTGCTGTCACCTCAGCTCTGTGCTCTTTCCCCTTGTAAAAGAGGATGTGAATATCATCCAGGGCTGAATGCTCTGTGCTGGTGCTGCTGGTGGATCGATAGGGCATTGCCCACAGCTCAAGGCTTGGACTTTGGGGCCAGGCTGTTTCTTGCATGTGGAAATGTTGTTTTCCCCTTGCAAAGTGCTGCTGATGCGCTCGGGTTTGAACCACTGCCTGCTGCTTCTCAGGCTTCCTATGCACAAGGAGCATGAATAGTGCATGGTAGGGGCTTGGTGTAGCTGTAGTGAGAATATACTGGGAAAGAACTGTGGCTAAGACAAAGAATTTGCTTGGAGAGGGTTTCACCAACCTAAATGACTTTGACTTCATCTGCCCTAATTTTGCTTGGTAACAGTAGAGGTCAGGATGAGCGTGTGGTCAGAATGCCCATGGGCACTGCTGGGACTTTCTCCTTGAGACAGCACCAAGTGTTGCAGTTTGCTACTGGAAAAGCCACAAATGAAAAATAACTCATGCTTTGGCTTGCTTCTGTTTAATTCTTGTCTAGCTGGCAGCAGACTGTTGCATTGGCATCCTGTGCCATGCTAATAAGCATACCGTTAATTTATCGGTACCACTGTTCATAGAGCAGCCAGAAATAAGAGCAGGAGGCAGTATGATGTGGGCAAGCAGCTTTTGGTCAGCACCCAGAACTCCTTCTATGTCCCCAGCTGTGAGATGGGCACAGTGCACTGTGAGGAAGGGGCCTGGCGGGGGGGTTCCATGTGATTTTGCTTTCCCTACCAGCTCCCAGCCCCATGTTTCTGTTGTGCCAAGAAAGGGGGGTCACGCAGGTCAGGGTGGGGGCTGAAACATGCTGCTATTTTCCATTAAGGTCTCCCAACAGCCAATTAATTTGGATTTTACCAGACAGCTATTTGTTTGCTAAATTAAAACCAGCTGGTTATTGAAAGAAACATATTTATTGGGAATTAGCAGCCATGTGCTGGGTGGATATTTACTACCTAGTTGTCAAAGCTCAGAGAATCTGTGTTTAATAATCATTTTTTTTCCCCTTCCGTTAACATAAGGGAGAAGAAAAATCTTCCCATTAATTCCAAATTAAGCGTGTGTTTGGAAAACTTCAAGTCTGAGTGCTGCTGACATCCCTGTTGGGCTGCAGTGAGGCAGTGGGAAACGTGCAGAGCAGGGATGCACTGTCCCTTGTCCTGGTCCCAACCCAGCCCTAAGGGTCTGAATCTCAATAGTTGGAAGAGAATATTGGTAATTGGGTCTTTCTGGGAAGGGCAATGAAGGAGATTAATTATTTTAATGGAGCTTCCCACCACTATGGCCAAAGTAGGGTGGGCATGGACCTGGAGTGGAGCATCTCCCAAAGGCTGCAGGGGTTTGGCCAGTGGGTTGATGCTGACCTTGGAGTGGCAATTGAAAGGAGGCAGGGTAAGGAGGGATGCAGAAAGCCATTTGTGAGAACCAAACTGTCTGAGGGATTGCTTCCAACATATTTCTCCCAGATTTTCCACCTGGGATGAGGGATGGGATTGAACCAGAGATTTCTAGGGCTGCTCAGAGGTGGTTGCATGGGATGTGCTGCATCCATTCCTTCTGCAGCGAACTCAGCTGTGATGATGCGGGATAAAACGTGGGGATGGATCAGCAGGTCAAGCTGGGTGTGATGTGAGCTGCACTATGTGCAGCATTGCCTGGTGCTGGAGGGGAAAATGGGGGCTGTGCTCCTGCTGGGAAACCCTGCAAGGGTCACCAGGATATTCTGTCCTGACTTCAGTGATGATACTGCAGCAGTCCCAGCCTTGATAATTGCTCTTGTCTCCTCCAAGGGGACAAGACACCTCTGTGTGTAGCACCCCACAAGCAAGGGATGCCTGTATTGAAAAGGACCATCAGAGTCAGGCCCATATTAACACATCTTGCACCAAATATCCCCTCCAGCTGCACCTGCGTGCCGTTATCTCTCATAGCCGAACAGCAGAGGTAAACACAGGGCTGAGCTAATCCCTGTCCTTTCACTGTCCTCCCCCTGAGGACATTCTCTCCCTCCCCTACCAGCCCCACAACCCAAATTCCCAGTGGGATGGGGTTATGTGCCCATATTGGGGATTTTGGCAGCGCGATGCTTTGCATGCTGATGGCATTCCACCCTTTGCGTGCTTGGGCATGAAATGCCTTAATCAAGGGGAGCAATTAGAGTCAAGAAGGACAACAAATAGAGATCAATAGGCGTGCTGTGCTGTCTACTGGAAGCATTTCTGATCTCTCAGCTGGATGATGCTGGCTGGCCAAGAAGTAGAGCAATGCAAAGCTGTCCTGTGGATCGGGATCAATGGTGATGCTGTTTCTTTTCCCAAACCTTGGGTATGCTTCCCTCATTCTTCGCTCTCCCATTGTTATTACGGGCGTGTGTATATGTGTGTGTGTAAAATATGTCTGTATATATATATATTCTCCAAAGGAAAATGTTGTCTTTGCTATCAAATTTTAAAGGCAGAAATAGACAGCAGCACAGCCTGATGGGAAGCATTGCTGTACCAGAGGGGGATGCATCCCTGGTTGCTCCCTGCTCATATCACCACGTTTTATGGCACAGCCCATGCTTTGCTCTCACCTATGCCTGCTGCCATGGTGTTGAATAAGGGAGAAGGGAGTGAGGGAGTGTAAAGTTTAAGGCCTGTGGCGGGGACTCATTTTTCTCATTTCAGGCAAGGGGAAAGGACATAAAATGAAAAGCAAGCAATCAATAAAAGAAGAAAGTTGTATATCTAAAAAAATATAAAAATGCATGTCTGCCTGTGCTTTTATCTGGGGCCTCAGCACTGCGGTAGTGAATGCAAACCTTGTTTTAGTGGTTCAGAAATCCTGAGATGGTGCTACAGTTTCTCTCTCTGAAAATATCCCATGTGGGCACATTCCCTGCTCTGCTTCAGGATCAGTGGAGGATGGCAGCATTGTCCTCTTCAAGGTGACCTTACGTAGCCCTGCTGCCTTTAAATCCATAGTATCCCAATGGCTGAGAGCAACTCTGCCGTTCCCAGCATCACTGTTGCCCCAGGTGGGGACCTTCCCTCCACTGGGACACAAAGGGTTCCCCAGCAGAGAGATTCCCACCTGGGCTTTGAGGATAAAACCCCGATATCCTGTGTCTGGATGTGGGTTAGTGGTCATGGTGGTGATGGGTGGATGGTTGGACTTGATGAACTTAAAGCTCTTAATGATTTGCTGATTCTATGGCTGCTCAGTGCTTTTCCACTCCCACCTCGGCGGTTTAAAACAAAACAGGCATAAAAATGTAAAAAGTAAACTTGTTCTCCTGTTAGCGCCAGGGGTGTGCAATAGAGCACTCTGATTTAATGGCCATACAGTCGTTGGGTTGTTAACAAATCAATATTTTCCAAAGGAGCTGGATGGCCTGCCATAAATATCTTCATCGTTATATAAACCTTTGCCATGTAATTCACGCACTGCAGGGGCCATAATGAGCTGCATGATGGCTGTGTCAGGGGGAGATTTATTAGGAGATGATGGTGTCTGGATGGCCTGGAAAAGGTTAAAAAAAAAAAAAAGAGAGAAAGAGAGAGAAAAAGAGGCAAAAAGCTGCAGAGCTGTGCGTAATTCGTGTTTCTTGCATTGCGTGGTGCTTTGAAGTATAGCTGCTCATTGTTGACTAAATCAAACGGCATTGGGTAATACATGGAATTTATTTGCACTTGCAATGTGTGATCTAATACGTATAAGTTGACAACTGAATAAAAGCACTCTTGAGCTTCGGAGTAGAATTGAGGCGGCGGTGGTGGGTTCTTGGTGTCCATGTCACATCCAGATAAGCTTTTACATTTCTGGGTCTATTTGGCTGCCCTTGCCATGGGGAGAGCACCTGGGGCCAGATTCTGGCTCCACTGGAGGCAAAGCTGAAACCTCAAAAGCTGCAGCACCACCCAGCTCAGCCCCATGCTTCCATTGTGGGAAAACTTCAGCAAAAATATGCTCAGAATGTATTGTCTAAGGAGGAAATGAGCAATACTCACATGGCAAGGAAACATCCCTATCATGCAATTATTTCTAAACGTGTTATTTTATGATCCTTCAGGAAAAAAAAAAAAAAAAAAAAAAAAAGAATAAAACCAACCCTGCAGAATGAGAGAGGAGGAAGAAAAGCGAGCAATCAGGGAATCATTCTCAGCTTAAATTGCCCTCAGGAAACGAATGTGTCAGGAAGGATTGAAAGATGGTGTGATCCCGAGAGAGTGAAAGAGAGACAAACAAATGGAGCTGGGGATGCTGCCCTGCAGGAGCTGGGCAGGACCCATGCATCCCTCCAGCCCTCGTTGGGAAGAGCTGTATAAATAGCACACAGAGGGTAAATAAAAGCCAACGATGTTTTAATGAATGGAGAATTAGTTGCTAGAGAACCCAACAGCTCAATAATTTGCTGCTTTGCAGTCTCTGGGGCTTTTATTTCTTCTTGCCACTGCAGAATGAGGCTTAAGAGCTTCTGTCCTCAGAGCTGTCTCTTCATCACCTGTTCGTGCCTCCACTGTGCTTGGCACATCCACAAAGTGATGGTTTTGCCTTTCTCAGGGATCTGTCACTACAGTGGAGCTGCCTTCCAGCTGCTCACCACGATGCCCATCCCAGGAACTTCTACTCCAAACCCCACGATGCCCACTTGACAATAGGAGCATCCTTTGGGTTTCCATTTTTCCTCACAAATTACCTGCTCCCCGTGTCTGTAATTACACAGAGCCACAGCAGCTGTGCCTCTGCCTTTGAATAGCGCATAAAATCCACTCCAGAAGAAAGTGGCCCTGGATTACACCCATTTTCTGGTGGCTTTGCTCAATTGGCTGTGCCCAGGTTGTTTTGCACTCTTCCAATTTAGCAGCCTCCAGAGTCCCGCCATCCTTTTCCACGGGCTTTATACAATTAGCAGCATCTCCACTCCGCCTTCGTCCCTCTCTCCCTTAATGAGCACTGCCAGAAACTCCAATTGCTGCAAAGTAGCTGGAAAGGATCAATTAGAAGGGGAAGTGCTGCGAGAGGTGGGTGATGACCATGGGTGATGCTGTTGGGTAGAGCAGAGCGATGACCCTGGCACCCACCAGACCTCTGCTTTGTGCACATTTGGGGCATGGTTAGCTGCAGTTCTTTGGCGTTTGGCACATCATCTCATTGCTGCTTCTGTTATTCTGTGGGATGAGAGGGATTTTTGTGCTTTTGGTTTTGTACAGCTATAAAACAAAGCTGCAGCTTGCGTCTGGGGGGCTCCGGGTGACCTTCTATTGGGAAAAAAGCAGAAATCTTTACTTCCAAGCTCTGTTGTCACCATGACCACAAGGCACAGCATCCCAGTGGGTGAAATCTCCTTAAGGTCCCCATTGCCATCGCTTGGCTGTGGTCATGAGATGGAAACTGTGCTCAGCATGGTTTGTCTGCCCGTTTAGGGTGCAGAGCTGCCCTTGGCGCTGCTCTGACATGGCAGTGGGGAGAGGTCAGGGTGGTTTCACATGGAATAATCTCTCCCAGGTGCCGCTTGTATGAAATGCACTGTGCGAAAGACTGGAAACGCGGCGGATCAGATCTGCCCATCAGCTGTGAAAATGGAGAACATGGCTTGTGACTCCAAAAATATTACACAGGCCTTTATTCGGAGCAAAGGAAAGCAAAAAAAAAAAAAAAAAAACTCGGGCCATTGATCTCAATTGAGTTACCCTTCAATGGATTTACCCCCGTGTAATTCAGAGCAGAGATTTACCCATAGTGATTTCACCCATGACTGAGTAACTTTCCCTTTGCCGTGCCAGCAACACGCGGGAGAAATCCAGCAATCAAACCACTCATGTGCACCGAATCAGCTCGGCCAGGCTGGCTGCGAGCGTCTCTCCCGTACAGCGTGCAAAGAGACAGGATGATTTAGGATGTGAGCGCCAGTCCCACGCTGCCTGACATCTGTTTTATCTCCCTTCAGCTGAGATGGAAATCAAGGGAGAGCACGCTAGGCTGGGGGGAGAGGTGCTGTTCCTGCTTGCTCCGTCTTGCAGCACCCGCTCCAGGCAGCACGCAGCGCTCGGGCTCTTTTTCCAGTCTTTACTTGACATTAGGAACCAGGGGAGGAGATGCACGGATCGGTTGCATTTCCGTAAATCAGCACTGATTCCCACCAGCGGGTCGTGTTTCTAAGAAAGGTTGGGCTATGCGGACGCAAAGCAGCGCCCCAAATGCTGCAAATGAGCCCCCAAAGCCACCCCAGCACAGAGGTGGGCACGCAGCTGCTCTCACTGCGAGCTGAGGATCCGACCTCGGAGGCAGCTGACAGAGGATATTAATGATTTCCCCGAGGGCAATATTCAGGCAAACAGGTTTGTCATTTATTTTGCAGATTTGCCGGAGTATTATTAATTTACCGGGATAAACTCCATTAGGAAAACGCATTCATTTCTGAAATATAACTTATTCACAGCGCCCGGCCCCGCTCCTCAGACAGGGATTCCACCGGTTAAGAATTATTCAAATATTGATCTGGACATTTCTAATTAACTTTGCCCATACATTATTATGCATATGCACAAAAATTGATTTTTGCAGGCCCAGTAATTAGATTTAATACCTGAGGTAACTTATATTTATGTGTTTAATTATTAGATTCATTAGCAATTTTAATAAATGCTATCGGCTCAGGAATTAAGCGCCATCCTTGACACTTTTTGACTTTTCCAGTCGCTGGTGAAATAACTGCGTAATCAGAACAGGAGAGACAAAAGACTTCAGACTGCTTTGGAAGTAATTATCCTGCGCTGTATAATTATTAATACATTCCTTCTGAGTGCAGAGAGGTTCGTTTCTGAAACGAAGGCCGTTTTGTGATAAATGTATATGCATGTCTAATGGGGAAATCTGGCAGAGGATAAGATAAGGGATGCGGTTTAGTGGGCACGGTGGGGATGGTTGGCAGTGGGACTTGATGATCTTAGTGGTCTTTTCCAACCTTAATGATTCTATGATGGATGCAGAACGCAATAGGTCAGCGTGATGGGAGAAGGATGGGGACTGAGAGCTTCCAGGTGAGAGTGCAGAGCTGGAGCAGGGCTTCCCATCACTGTATTGAGGCAGGCATTTCAGGACTCCCCATATGTCCCAGCATGGGATGGAGACGTTGGTGCTAAAGGAATCAGAAAGCCACAGTGTGAGCCCAGCAAGTTGTTCAGCTTATATTGGGATCCGCTTCTACTCTGAAGCCACAAATGCAATGCAGAAAGCTGCTTTGCCAGGCGGGCTTGTGTTGCTGTACCTGAGATAAACCATCAAAAAGATGCTCATCTTCACCCCAGGGACTTGACACCTGGGATGTGGCTGCTAATGACGGGCAGCGTGTGGCAGCTGGGTGATGGCACTGTGTGGACCCACAGCATCCTTCCTGCATCCCTCCTGCATCCTTCCTGCATCCCAGCAGCATTGCACTCCCTGCCCTCCTGCGCCGCCGACCGCGCGTCTGCAATTTGGTGCCAGGGCCACTGGGAAATTGCCGACAATTTGGCTGAAAATGGTTGGCAAATTGCAGTGTTTAGACTCATTTTGCAGGGACGTGTGTGTGCAGAAATTGCAGAGGAGGCGGCGAGAGAGGCCGGCAGCGGGGAAGGCATGCTGCTGTTCTGATGGGTGCCCCCCCCCAGCCATTACGTATTTGTAAACAAATGCGTAAATTGAGCGAAATAAATCGTCCTTGAAGGGAGCAGAGGAAGGGCAGAGGCACCAGGAGAAGGGGAACGCAGGCAGGAACCTGGTGAGGACCTATCTATGCTCTGCTGTGCTCTCATCGAGCACTTACTGAGGTGTTGGTGCCAACGTGCATCTCTTTTGGAGGCACAGCATCAGTTGCTCATTTGTGGTTTTTGTGCATCCCCTTCCATTATTTGCATGAGCATCCCTGCCCGGGATGCAGCCCTGCAGCTGTTGGCCATGCGGTGCCTCTTCTGGCACCATGCACAGAGATGCAATCGCCTCTACTTTGTTCTTCACTTCAGTTGCAAAACTGCTTCGTTCACAACAATTGCCAACACTACTCCATGAATACTTCTGGGAAAGAGTTGTCTATCTGAAATGCAAGGGAAATCAGACCTATATGAGGTGTGACTCGTGCATCCTGCTCCTGAAATTTGCTTTATTTTCCTCTTTCTCCCTTTTCTTTCCTCCCCTTTTCCCTCCTCTCCTTCCAAATGCTGGAGCCCCTCCAGGTCAATGTTCCATGGGCACTTTCCCCTCAACCTACAAACCTCATTAAATCCATGGGTGTGGTGGGAGAGGAATCCAGCTGTTGATCAAACGAGACGAACTCTCCGAGCTTGCTTTACGCGGCCAGAATGAGATGCTAATTAATAAACAGCAAAAAGCAGCCGGGCTCCAATTCACATAAATATGCATCGTCAAACTGTTAGGTAAACAAAGGCAGCAGAAGATGGATTCAGTGCGTAGCAGTCCCAGGGAGGTTGTTCGGTGGGGATTACAGCCGCTGCAATTTGGTGTTTTTTTTGCTTAATTTCTCTCTCTGTCTCCAGTTAGAATTCAATTTGACGTCTATAATCAGCCGCAGACAGAAAGCCCTGATGTAAAGGCTTGACACAAATCATGACAAAAAGAAGCCTTTCCTTTTGTGTGCCTTCCTCGTGCACGCTCACGTGTACAGGGGGACCATAAATAAAAATTCAGGTTTTTTGATATGTGCGTGTAGAAACGCATGCGGTAGAGTCATTATAATCCTTCCTAATTACAGCTAATTGCAGCTGCTGATTGTTCTGAACAGTGGGAGCTGAGGCAGGGAGGTCAGCTCGTTAGGCTGCTGAGGGTAATTGCATACACGGGAGTTAATGGGTCGCTTGGGAGCTTGCTTTGGCTCTGTCCTCTTTGATAAATGGGAGCGATTCCATTAGGAATGAGGAGGGGGCTTGGAGCATCTCATAGAATAACAGAATGGTTGGGTTGGATGGGACCTCAGTGTTCACCTATTTCCAACCCCCAGCCGTGGGCTGGTTGCCCCACACCAGATCAGGTTGCCCACGGCCCCATCCAACGCAGCCTTGAGCACCTCCAGGGTTGGGGTAATGGTTGTATTTGGGGTTTGCTTCCCCATCCTCTGGGCTGGGAGATGGTGATGACCTCAGGGGTGAGGGTGAGATGCAGGGCAGAAAACTGTGTTCTTCTCTTTGCTTTCCTGCTCTCCTGGTTGGGATCTCAGCTTTCCTCATCCAAGGTTCCCTCTGTCCATATATCTGCTCAGGATGAGTTGTGAGAGCTTTTGGGAAGGGAGAGAGCACTGCAGTGCCCATGAAACAATCATCAGTGTCCTTCTAACAGCTAACTGAGATTCCTCCTGGCTGGCAGATAGTTAGATGGATGGACAGATAGAATTGATGAATTATGATGGTTTATTATTCGCTCCTGGTACGTTTTCTTTGATGCTCTCTGGGCCATTTATTCTACCACATTAGCTGATTTTTATTTTGATATTGTAATTTTCATTTTGGTAAAAGCACCCACAGGAACTGAATGGGAACTCATCAGCATAAACTGAAAGGAAGAAATAGCTTGTATTAAGTGCAATAATATTTTTTCTTAAATAAGAAGAGGAAACCAAAACGATGTGCAGATACAGACACGCAACTGAATGCAATCAAGCTGCTGCAGCTTGCAGGCTTGAGCCACAGAAACTCATTTCCATGCTGTCAACTTGACCCAGAGGTGATGCTTTGCTCGGTGAGGGCTGTCCCAGCATAGATGAGCATCCTTGTGCAAAACAAGGCAGTGAGTGTTCATGACGCAGTGCACCCAAATGCCTCAAGCATGGCAAACCCAAAAGGGCTTTTTCCTTTTTCCCTTTGCCACACCATTAGAAGGAGCCAAATCCACAAATCAGAGCTGCCTTTGGGTGATGGGCAGACTGAGGATTGCTCCCAGGGCAGGTGATGTGGTTGCATTTTTCCACTCGAACGTTTCCCCCAGACCTGCTGTCTGTACACCTGTGTACTGTACCCTGCAGAGTGACATTCATGCATGGAGCTTTCTGGTCAGGAAATTGTGTGTGGTCTCTATTGGAGAATTAGGGCAGCAGCAGAACGATCTCTTAGCACGGTGCTGCAGCAGATGGTTTATGGTATCAATTACTGCAGTAAGGCTCTCAGTGGCTGCAATACGTCCAGTTATGGACAGAGCTGGATAGGTCAAGACTCCAAGTGTTTGCATTTCAGGGGCAGCAAGAAGCTATAAAGCAGAGCAGAGTGCTTTGTTTCCAATCTGTGACCTTTTCCCGTCTTCACTGAAGGTTTGGAGCACAAAGTGTAAAATTAAAACAAAAAAAAAAAAACAAAAAAAAAACACCAAAGCATTTGGCTGAATTGGAGGGAAAATGGGCAGCAATTCCCTGGAAGGTTTCCTCGAGCCAAGGAAAAAGAGTGGAAGATTGCTCTGCTTCCAGCCCGGCTTGGCAGCAGCTGACACTAAGAGGGGCTTTCAGCAGACAAAGCCCCATTGGCTCCAGCTGACCACTCAAAGACATAAAGGCTTTGCTGAGTGAGGCTTTCCAGCAGGTTTTTATCAAGCTGCGTGGTTATTATTTAGATTTTCCAGCACTGTTAATTCTGTACAGTTTTCCACGCTTTCTTCACCCTCTCCCTCCAATCCTGTTGCTATTTTATTTTTCGTACTGCAAGGATTAAACCAAAATAATTCTCCTTAGGTGCATCCCTTCTTCGACACCTTTGCAGTGCTGAGTGCTGAGCTCTGCTCTCAGGACCATGCTGGGGTCCTGGTGGCTCCTCCCAGTGCTTCCCAGGCTTTGCAATGGGAGTTTTAGAAGGGATTGGATTATTTTGCTGTTCCAAACGTCTCTGTGTCAGCTCAGGGTTCAACAGGTGGGGGAATGCTGCTGCAAAAGGGGTTGATGGCTCATGTGGCAAAGAGTTAAAGAGACTCAGCAGAGAGGGGAGAAGAGAGATTAAAAAGGATGAATCACGCTTTCAGAACGTCCCCTGAAGGACTTCCAGTAGAATATGAGAAAGGAAGAAAGCGACGGACGGGCTCCTAATCCTCCCTCCTTCCCTTGGCAAAGATTTGCAAGCCACAGATGAGAGATTTCCTGTTTGGCAAAGAGGGGGGAGCTGGAGATTAAATCAACCTGCTCAGCCCCGCGCTTCTAACGCCATTTGAAAGATGCTGAAATATTTATTTAAAAAGAAGTGTTGGGGGTAAGGGAGGAAAAGGGGATACGTAAAATTAAAACGTTCATTTTTCTCAGTTCATATCTAGTATGGGTCATTGCTGCAGCTGGATAATGCATTTCTTGCCCTAAATGTCTCTCATTTTGGGAAGGGATGGCGATGTCCTTCCATTGGGAATGGCATAGCTGATGCTGAAATGGGGCTCCGTGCAGCACTGCTGTCTAAAACACCCCCCAAATCCACTCAAATCCTGCTTTTCTCTTTCACCTTGCATCCCTGAAGAGCAATGGAGGAGGGGGGTCCTGTCTGAGTGCAATCACTGACCTGCTGGGGATGGCTCTGAACCTTGTGGGGCGTTCGTGTGATGCAGAGGAACCTTGGAAGGATTCTGGGGAGGTTCCATGGTTACTCAGCCTGCCCACAGCTGCTGTTTGAGGCTGTTTGCCACTGTACCCAGAATCTATTCCTGGGACCCATTAGCTTTGCCCTGAAACAAGAGCTCCAATTGAATAAAATCCCAGATCCATTGGCTCCAAGAAGGTGCAGCGCGACGGCATTACATATTAACTTGCCAGCAGCATTAGGAAAAGCCAATGGAACTTAAGTGACTCTGAACGTGAAGCACTGATTAACTGCTGGAGGGGATTATTGAAGAGGTAAACGGAAAGTAACGCAGGGAATTGCCTAATGTGGATTGATCAGGAGCTCCCTTTGGACCAGGAAGGGCTTATTAGACACACTACCTGATGCTGCTATTCAGAAGCACGGTTAGCTGAGCTACTTTGGCTCTTTCTTTCTATCAGCTTATTAGAAACCCCTGGGTAGTGCAATATCTCCAAATAGGATGAAGCTGTATTTACTAATTCGTGGGGATTAGCGGGAATAGAATTATTAAGATCCCTATCGGAGGCTGTTGAGGGCTGTGCTGCTATTGTCATGTCTCTGTCTCAGGAAAAGCTGCAGCAATGGGCTCAGCTCCTCCGTTGGGTCCAGTGTGGGCAGAGCGATGCCAAATTGCTGTCACATTTTGCCAAAATTTGAGTCCAGGCTTCTGAAAAGAAGCAAGGAAAGGCTGGTGCTCCACTCTGTTCTTGCTCCGATGCTTTCTGCACCACCTCTGGGGGATCCCCATGCTGAAGGGAGTGAGGGGGATGGGAGGATGCTGGGGGTGAGATGCTCTGGCTGCATCAGTGCTGATTGCACCAGCACTGAGAAATGTCCCTGGCAGAGATGGGTGGCCTTATTTATTCCATTTGTCTTCCACAACCACACAAATGGTGGCAATAAATCACTCCATCACCAAAACCAACAGGCAGTGTTCACCAGGACATTGCAGCCCCCGTTGCCCTTTCCTACTGGGACAGCCCCTCTGGACTGGGTAGATTGGAGAAAATCAGCAAATTGGTCAAAAGCTGTTGATTTGCTGGGAAAAACACTTGTCCAGGATGTGTGTGAGTGAGTTCCAATCCTGCACCCCTGCAGGGAGACCTCAGCATGAGGCTGTGTGGGGTGCTGGGCTGGCAGCTGTATGGCAGGAGAAGGCAGGCAGTACCTGCTGGGTGAGCAGGAAGCCTGCTCTGTCAACCTGGGTTTTGTTTTATTTTGCTTTATTCCATTCCATGTCTCTTTCCTCCTGCTTGGCAAATTACGCTTCCTCAGCTGCCACCGTTCAAAGCATCTCTTCCCACGGTTTGTTTGGTATTGGTGGAGAAAAGCTTTTCCTGACGTGCAAAAAAAAAACCCAAAAAAAAACCAACAAACACCCCCTGCCTCAAAAATGTAGTTTTTTTGTGTTGGCTTTAATAGAAGCTCCTTGTCTTATCGATCCCCATCCCCACGCCAGCACTGCTGTGTGTAGCATCAGAAAACGGAGCAGAGAAATCAATGGGGTTCCCAGGGCAAATGCTGCCTGCATGGGGGGTCTGGGGGGTTCTTCAGTGGTGACATCTCATGTTCCATCCCACTGCTGTGCTCCCACAGCCCGGCCACTGAGGTTCAGCTCCAAGCCCCGGAGTGGAAGTAATAGGAAACCAAAAATGTTTTGTTTCAACTTCATGGCTTCAATTCATAGGGATGAGGTTCAGCACTCAGTATTGGTGGTAGGTGGATGGTTGGGCTTGATGGTCTTAGAGGTTTTTTCCAGCCTCAGTGATTCCATGAGAGAGGAATACAGATGTGGTGTCAGGTTGGCTGTTTGTGTTTAGTGCTGTTACATCAGAAGGGACTTTTTGCTTTCTCAGAACAGCCCCAAAACAGAGTGGGGTTTCCAAATAGAATCCTTACAGTTGGAAAAGTCCTCTAAGACCATCAGGTCCAAACATCTGATGCTGCCTTAGAAGATCTGAATTGATTTCAACAGGAACAGAAGGGTTGATGCTGCTGTTTCCCATCCCAACTTTCCACCACTGCACTTCCAGAGGATCCATTCCCTGGAAAACATTAATGTTCTAACTTATTTCAATGAGAAGCCAAAGAATGACCTGGAATACCATAATTTCCTACAAAATAGAGATCTGTTTACTTCCCAGGCTGCCAGGGCTCCTTGGCATAGCATGAACTGCCCCTCCAACTGCCCCGTTACCCCATCCTTGGACTCTTGGCCAAAGCACAATGTCTGAAGGCAGCAATCCTTCAAAATTCTGCCAGTGGCAGATCCATGGCTGCTATTTAGTGCTGCTTTGGAGTGATGGATAACATGGGACACGCAGGAGCTGGCGCAGTGTGCATGATAAACCTCACTGTGACCCAGGGAGAAGAGGGAGGAGAGAGAGAGAGAACAGGAACCTTATCCATCTACTTATCTTTCTGCTCTTCTGGCCAAGAAACCCATGATTTAGGTGGCAAGGTTCCACCTTTTTAGATCTGGATGAATGAGACTTCAAGGGAGGATTTTATTCCATCTGTATTTCTTTTATTACTTCACCATATCATACCCCATCCCCTCCACAGCATTAATCATTCTCCTTCCTCCTCTCAGCTCACTATTCTTCCTAATTCCCTGATGTCTTTTTTAGGCTGCAGAGCCATGAACATGGGCGTAATGTGGACGTGGGGAGGGCAGGTGGGTTTTTGCTGCTGAGCTGTGCCAAATCCCACCTTGGGTTGGGGATATGTTGTACTTTGAGGTCTGCAACCTCTGAGCAGCCACAAAGCAAAGGGAGTTCAGTAGCTGATCCCTTTTAAGCAAACATGGGCTGGGGATGCTGCGGTGTGTGTTGTGTGGTCCTGACCATGGAAAACGTCATGCAGCTGTGGTCCCATCCCATAATAGCAAAGACCCTTCCAACAGGGATGGCTCTATTAGATGGATGTCAGTGTTGAACTGCATTGCAAACGTTGAGCGCCGACAATGGGTTTTGCTTCAGGCTTGTTTTTGTTACCACCCGTTCAGCTCCAGAGCTGAAGATCCCACAGATAAAAGTGCTCCTGTGAAGGATTCCTCTCTGTCCCCCCTCATTAAAGCTCAAGGCAGCGCTCCGTGCGTCTGCGCCTTTCCAGGGCCCCACAGGAGCAGCTGTGCCATCCTGCTATGCCGAAGCTTAAAAATAAAACCTGTCATCCCCGAGAGCTGCGACTTCTCCTTTAAACACAAACAAGCGAGATGAGAGGGTGCTCTCAGCCCTCGCCGTATATCACAGAGCTCCTTACACATCAGGGCCTTTACAAGTGCTTTTCTGCAGGGCTGACGTGAAGATAGGGCTCCTGCTGCTTTGCTCTCCCTGTCCCATCGCTTCCTGGCATGGGGTTGGGTTTTTTTTTTCTGTTTTGTTTTTTTTTTTTTGGTTTTGTTTTGTCTTTTTCCCCTTCCAGAGAGTGCTTTGCAAGCTTGGCATTGTTTCCTTATGAGCGCATCTTTTCCTTGTGAGCCCTATAGCATCCTGCCATGGGATGCTCCATAGGCTCACATCGCTGCTCTCCGCCTGCTTCTCTTTGAGCAATCAGACTGAAAAATGCCTTACGTGTGTGTGGGTCTGTGCTGAAAGGAAAAAAAATTGTTGAGTGGGCGGATTCAGGTGGAAATAAAGGGGTTTATTCTCAGTGCTGGTTAATGAAATTAGAAAACGGAGAAGAGCTTGCCTAGTATCATACTGGGAAAGATAAAAGAAAAAAATAACAACGCTGCAATTCTCTATAAATGTCAAAATATTACATTTTTGGGGATGATAAAGATGGAAGAAATAGCTGGGTTTCAATTTCAGGTGCCACATCATATCTCTTCCCCTCTATAATTTTTATTAAAACGTGAATGTTCCAAGAAGTCATTATGCCGTCTCTATTATGTTTGCATAGGAAATAACGAGTTGATTCGAGGGAAGTGCGTAGAAACAAAGCCTGTGTGTGTCATCCCAGGGGGAGAGCGGGGTGGGCACCGTCTGCTGTCCCCATCCCACCTGCACCTGGGTGTCACTGCAGGAAGGGGACAGATTTGCTGGGTGCAGAGCATCCCATGGCCCAGCTATGGATCTCCTTCTGCTCTGCCACCTGGGTGCTGGCTCTGAGATGAAGCTTAACATCCAGCATTGAAGGCAGGATGCACGAGGGTCTCAACTTGTAAAGCTGGCTGCTGCCAGCCTGCTTTGTGCCAGCCAAGCACCCAGGGAGCCGTGCCCTGGCATCCCTCCACCTCCAAGCCTGTAACACCAGTCCTTCTGCTTCCCTGTGCCATTGCACTGGGGAGGATGCAATGCACAAGGGGATGTGATGCAGCAGCGTGTTCCACCTGCTCCCATCCCGGCCATCTGCTCCAGCTGCAGACTCACTTTGGCCCCTTAACATACATTTGTGCTGTAGAGAACACCAGCAACAAGGCAAAGCGAGCAAGCCAAGACACCCCTGACACCCCAATGAGAAGCAAAGGCACTGAGGTTTTTCTCTTTTTTCCCCTCTTTCTTTACGGCTGCACTGATTTGATATCTTAGGATGGATCTGGATGTCTGTTGTTTTTGCTGTGCTTTTTTTCCCCTTAGCCCAGACTTGTTAGAAAAACCCCTCCTTCAGCACAATTGCATGACTTCTCCAAACCTGCTGCAGGCGAGGTGAGGGCAGCGGTGCGCTTGCAATGCTGATGCTCTCCTGGTGCTGCCAGCTCCCTGCTGACTTGGCTCAGCATGGGGTGAAGCAGCCACTGCTGCTTGCTGCCTCCTGACTTCTCCTCTCCCTTCGCCAGCAGCTGGCATGGCAGCAGAAAGAGGGGGAGATGAGAACCTGGGGTGGCTGGGAACAAGAAATAGATTATTTAGCTGCCGAGCAGGGAGAAGGAGCCTGATGCAGTCACCCTGGGAGTTGGGTCCATTGGAGGTGCTTATAGCAGGGAGGGTGATGAATGGGCTCAGGCCTGCGGGTCTCCTCCTGAAAAGTCAATTTTGCCACTGTGAAGCTCAAATCTGTGGCCCCAGGAGCTGGAGGAGCTCAGCCGGCAGGTGCCGATGTTCCATCTGGATGGATGTCCTTAAAGGGCACTAATTTAGCTCAGATCCATAGCTCCTGAGTCAGTGCTTTTGAAGAGGAAGTGGATGGATTTCAAACCCTGCGGTTCCCCATGTCACTCATTCCAACCCTCTTTTGGCAGCCAGAGCAGAGAGGGCAAATAGCAGAGCAACTTGGAGTGCCCACTTGCAGCCACTTGTAAGCAATTAAAAGAGGCCTGGAGACTAATTACTGCTGCCACTCCGTGCATCTGCCAGCTCAGATAGCAGGGTGAGGAGCTCGAGGGCAGGGGATGCTCAGCTACAGCTGCCTGCTGCCCTTTTGCAGCACAGTGATGCATTGTGTGCAAATATCAGCTTGGGAACGTAGGCTGCCTGTGCAGCAGAGTGCAGCAGTAGGTTTGGAGGGGAAGCAAGGGAGGCTGAGCTTGTGCAAGGACCCGATCAATTCCAATGTATTGCATCACGTGTGCATGACTCTTATTGCATTGCACGGTGCTGCACGCATGGTTTTGCATGATGAGCAGAGAACTGCCTCCAAGCAATGGGGAGGAAGACCCTCCAAGCAAATGGATGGTGGGCACCCCATGGCCAGCATGGGTGCATTGGCACCTCTCTTGTTAAACCCTTCAGAGGGTGTATGCATGGGTTTTGGCCATGCTAATGCAAGCAGACAGGTCGCTGCTGCCAAGCTGCTGTATAAATCACCGAGTCTGCTGGCTGTGCTATTAGCTTTCAAGTTTAATAGCATTTAGAAATAAGTCGTATGTTTCTCTGAGATTCACTCGCACAATTAGAAAGCCTGGAGGGATTTTTTTTCTTTAAATTCAAAGTATTGTCATAAAAGCTTTTGGAAGAAGGGGGAGAAATAGCGATAGTTTAACTCTCCTTTTTAGTTCCTAAATAAAAGTCTTTAAACTGGATCATTGTGGAGCAAACTTTCCCATATACATTAAAGGCACGCGGCTGCAGCTGGAGAAGTGACTGTGTAAATGCGATGTTACGCACTCGTGTATATCCAACTTTAATAATTTCTAGATTTATCCACTGCAAAGTGAATAATGTTCCCTTTGCCCCCAGTGCAGTGCCCTGGCATTCTGCAGCCAGCTCCAGAGCCAGCCTCAGCCCACGCCTTAGAAAATTAACCATAATTAGCTCTACTATGGCACTGCGCCTGCGGGGAGCAAGAATAATTTTGTGGAGAAGGAAAGCATTGCCTGGTTTTGCAGAAGCACGTAGGGTAAGGGTTGGGTTGCCCCAAATCCGAGGTGGAATAATGGGAATATATGGGGGTTCGTGGGCTTCTCCCAGCTGGGAATCCCCAAGGGCAGTGATCTGCCCATGAGGAGTGAGGGTTATCTCACATCATCGATGGACACGCTGCCTTACATCAGTGCTTCATCACCTGCTGCCCCACACCAGCACCATGAGAGCATCCCTCCCAATCAGCAGAACATCCCAAAGGGCAGACAGGAGAATGATGGGGCATTGCACACCGTGGGGGCTCAGCCTCGTGGGGATTTTGGTAAAACCCCAAAGCTGGGGGCATGTTACTGCACGAGCCTCCCAGCTTTCATTATACAATTATAATAACTTCACATGAGAGCGAGTTTCCAGCCCCTGTGACTGCTGTTAAAAGGTCAAATTATGACTTCTGTCTCCCAGATGCAAATCACTGCTTATAATTGTTATTAAACTCTCAGCTTTTCAGGATCCAATTCATTGGTTTGTTTGGGGAAGGAGGGTAGGGGGTGGCTGACTCCTGCCATTAAGGTCTCACCTTAGAGGAGGGGCATTCAGGGAAATGAAAGTGAGCCAAAAATCCCATTGCTCCAAAGGGACCAACCTGCATGGGGATGTCGGAGCAATGGGGAACTGGTTGTGAGGATAAGGAAAGCTGTGAAAGAGAGGAAATACATCCATGGCAGGAAACAAACCGTGGTTTGGGTCAACACCTGGTGAAATCAACCCAACCAGAAATCCATAGAGGACGAGGTCTTGCTTGTCCAAGGAACACGGAGGGTGCTAAGCCATACGATGAGAAGAAATTCACTGCTTCTTGGAGCCTTATCCCCATTCCATCCCATCACTTCTGTTAAACAAATCAGGGCGTATTTGTGTTTCACTTGTTGAAGTACGAAATGGGAGAGGCTGCTTGTAGAGCAGGGGCTGTGTTTCTGAGAGGAGATGATTTCAGCAAGGCCTGGCTTTTCAAAGGCTTCCTAAGCAGGAAAAGCTACAAATCTCCCAGCGATACTGGATTGTTGTATTTTTATCCCAGGTTTACTCTAATGATGCTTCTCTCCTGATCCCGGCGCCTGTAGGAGGGCAGCAAGAGGAGCTGTTCAGAAGCAATGCTAAGCCCAGGATCCCAGGCAGGAATATGAAACATTAAGGAGCAGCTAACGAGAGGAGAATTGAAAGGAGGCTTTTCCCAGCAGAGGCTTGAGAAAAAAGCCCAGAGGCTCTCTAGGAAAACATCAGCATCAGGGAGATGTGCGTGGCACGATTGCGTCCTGCAAAGCCCAGAGCTGGTGATGGGATGGATTGAGAAGGGCTGGCAGAGGGGTGTGCAGATGGAACACGGCTCCCATCTGGCAGAGAGGTGGAGACCTCAAGAAATAACCTTTGCCTTACTCCATCCTGTTGGTAACCCAGCGTTAGGCTTCCTTTAATCAGGGCTGCAGAGCATGGCACAGCATCCTCAAAGCATCAATGAATAGAAAGCAATTAAAGGTCCCCAACCTACTGAGCCTTACAATCTGCTCCCCTCCCACCACTTCTTACCTGTGCCTGGCCCATTACAAAACTAATTGCTTTCCTTTCATGTTTGTAGAACAACCAGGACAGACCTGAGCGGTGAGCACCAACTCGTTGACTTGATATCAGTGCAGACCAGAATTACTTTTCTCAATGAACCTTTCCCCTCTTGCCATGCTGGTAGGAAGGAGGAGGAAGCTCGGCTCCCCAAACCCAGGCTGTGCAGGGAGTGCTGGCAGCAGGCGGCCATTCCCTGCTTGCACCACTTCATTTTTAATCAAAGGTGGCACGGATGCTGTCCCTGGGTTCGCAGCGCTCTTTTATCTCCTCCGAAATGCTTGGAGCTGGAAGGATGCCCTCCACCAGACCTTTATGATTTATACATCTGTAGGCAGGGAGCTGAGCATCCCGGAGCTGGCTTCCCCTGCTTCTTGGCGTGGGGTCTTCCCATTGCCTCACCCACACCTTAGCACTGCTCTCTCATTCCCTGCTCTTCCCCATCACACACTCCATCCCAGTGACCCATTTCCTTGTGCTTGTTCTTGTTTTGGCTCAATGGCTCTGGTAGGGTTTGCTGGGCTGGTGTAAGGAGATGAAGCATGAGAAATCAGATCTTTATAACCCACAGAAACATTTGCATTCTCCTGTCAGGCTTGAGATGTCTTAAAGTCGCTGAAAGTTGCATTTTTTATTTCTCCTTCGTGTTTCTATGCTAAAACAAATGCCTATGCTTCTTGCAAGGAGCAGTCCCACTTAGAGGAGGAAAAGAAATACAGAGACTAAAATTTTTTAATGGTATCATGGAATGAGGTCGTCACATCCATCCCTGCATCCCCTTTGACCCAAGGATCCCAACCATTCCTATGAGCATCCCCCCACCCACGATTTTATGCCATTTGTTCCGTCAACTGATGGCCACCACTATAAAAATGAGCACTTTGTTTCAATTTGTTTGGCTTGAGCTATTTGCTCTCACCATGCTGGAATAAAGCCCTAAACCAGCACCTTTCCACTCAGAACACCCCTGAGCTGCAATGGCTTATTGAGCTCTAAAAAGGAGCCGTACACAAAGCCAGCATTTGTTCCCTTCTTACAGCTCCTTGAGCCAATAAAGACCAAGAAGCAGCTTTTATCTAATTTGTTTTTTCCCCTTTAAAAGCAGGGATATTTCTTCCCGTGGAGGCGGAAGCACACGCGGGCAGCGCTGCGCTGGGAGTGTATAAATAGCCAGGGCTGAGAGCAGAGCACAATAGCTGTCACTCGACCGCAGCAGAATGGGGACATGAGTGGTAGCAGATGAATTTCCTAAGCAACAAAGACCCTGTTTTCATGCAAATATCTCTTAGTAATAAAATCCAGGAGAAAAGAAAGACAGATAATGTGTTATATAAGCAGAATTATCTTGGCACAGAATGCTTCTTTCAAGGATTTTTCCTTTTTTTTTTCCTTTTTTTTCTTTCTTTTTTTTTTTTCTTGGAGACATCAGCATCCTTTCAGCAACTTGATTTGGGCTGCGAGCGGTGGTGAATGATGCGCAGCGGAGAAAGTGCTTCAGTCGCCTACAAAACGCTGTATGAATTTAACACGAGCAGCAGCTAATGCGAATAAAACTCAGAAAAAATGATTCCTTGCAGTGATAACACGGCCTTCCCTCCCCCTCAGGATTTCTGAGCGCTGTGCAAGCCTCCATTAATTAAGCCTCAAAGGAGATCCCATCCCCAGTTTTACAGCAGTGGCGAGATGGAGCGTTCTGCTCCGGCGCAACGCAGGCGGCATTGGGATGCACTGGAGCCTGGACCCAGCCTGGCTGCTCCCCCCTTACTCTCTGCTCTACAATGGCCACAGACCAGAGGGATTTTTGACTTCACAGCCCCTGACCTTGTCAAGCTTCTCCGATACCCGTATCCCTCTTGGGATGCTTCCAGAACTGGGCAGCTCCGAGCAGCTCCAACACAGAGCAGCAATGCCCCTCCATTCATTCCCAGGCAGCTCTCTCTGCTATTTCTCCTTTTATTGTTATTATTATTATTATTATTATTTTTAAAGCTATTTTGCATTTTCAAGGGGAGATCTGCAACGAAACAACTTCATCTGTGAACGTGTGTTCAACGCCAGGAGTTGGCACCAGCGAGCAGCTCTGCATTGACTTCTGCAAGCAATGGGAAGTAGAGAGAATACCCCTGAAAATCAAATGCCGATGTGCTCTGTTTTCTATTTTGACTTAAATACACGCAGCTAGCAGAATAAAGGCCCAAAGCCAAGTCAATAGGCTGAGGAAGAGGCCAAGCATGGAAAGGAAGAGGTAATGCAAGAGCTAGGTGCCACCACTTGCAGACTTACTCCAATATATACCCTGTGCATTGGCATGCCCATGCCCTGCACCGTCTGTCTGCATTTATCACAAAGTACTTGGACTGCCTCGCTTGCCCCCCTTGTCCCGACACGTGTGTTACAGTAGCTTGCCTCAGCCTGGTAGGATAATTTAATGTAAAAACTGATGGAGATGGGGGCTTTCAAATAGAACGTAGCATCAGTCCAATGATCAGGTCCAAAATAACAAAATTGCAAGCCCCGGGGATGGCTGAAATGCAAAGCAGTTCCTAGATCCAAAGCTCAGACCCATTTGTTTTGTGAAATCTGATATTTTAGAAGCTGGACCTTAAGCTCCGAGTGCTGGGAATCCAAGTGAAGTTCAGATCAGTTCAGATCCTGCTTGGATTTCAGCATCCTCCAGAAGCACTCGGCCTCTCCTGCTGCTGCTCCTGCTTACAGAGCAGTGTCAGCCCCCCTCCCTCCCTCCAGCTCTGCTGTAATTACCTGTAAACATTCAGGCTATGCAGATATTTATGTTGTTGCCTGGCTTTTTCCTGCTGAAATCACGCTCCAAGTTCTTCCACCTTTCTCTCCATTAACAGAGCCGCCTGTGCTCTCCAAAGGAGCCAACAGGGAGATGTGAGCGTTCAGCTTTCCGCGCTCATTCATTCCCCTGGTTATTAATGCACTTGGCTTCGATGGCATGTTTTCCTTGAAGCCTACAGGAGCTCTCATCGGGGCTGTTAATGTAGCTGAAAGGTCTCTTGTGTTTTTCTTGGAAACGTGCATCTCCTCCCTGCTGCACGGAGCCCATCAGGTGGATGGAGTTGGTATGTTTGCTGCAAGAAGAGGTTATTTTTCCTTTCTATTGAATGAAAGTTCGGGGCAGAATTGATGTTTCCCTTCCCCAGAGCTTGTCTTCTCACATTTGTGCTTGCCTGCTGTAGGTGCAGGTCCAGAGTTGAGGCACTGTCTGCAGAGGAATTCCTCTTTGCGTTGCTTCTGGTGGGAATTATCCAACAGCTTGGTGGTTGGATACGTACAGATGCTGTGCTGCAACAAGTTATTTCTTTGGAGGCTGATGCTAATAGTCCATATGCAATCATGAGATATTCCAAAGCTGTGACGATGGGGTTAAAATACAGGACAGGTGTATCTGAGCAGACATCGAGATGGTTGGCACGGGAGAGAATGGGAAGGTTGCTGTAGGAAGTCAGAATAGAATCATAGATTTGTTTGATTTGGAAGGGACCCTTAAAGACCATCTGGCCCAACTCCCTTGAAGTGAACAGGGACACCCACAGCTCCGTGCTCAGAGCCCCATCCAGCCTGACCTCGGGTGTCTTCAAGTGTGGGGCGTCCACCACCCCCTGGGCATCACTCATGTATGAGAATTGCTAAGTCACAGCCTGAACCAACAATTGGACACCTGGTGAAATCTTCCCTAAATAGACCCATGTGCTTTGTAGAGGGAACTTAATTTGGTAACCAGAGCAGTCTCCATGCGCCTGTCCTTGTTCCAACCTGATAATCTTGTGCTTCTGCAAATGAGCCCCATTCCAGACCTTGGCAGTATCCAGTGGTCAGGTGAGAGAGGAAGGAGATGCATGGCCCGAGAGGTTCTGGTCGTAGGGAAACATTTATGTCTGTTTTGCAGTCAAGTAGGTGGTTATGTGACTCAAGGTGTCAAGAGAGGGCTTTGGAGAGCAGAGAAGTGAGAGTGTGGTGTCAAGGAAGGGTGAGATGGGGAAAAGTGGAAAGGAGTGCAGGAGTGAGTAACGAGAAGAAAAGGCACTGGGATGGGGAAGACATGGAAATGTTGTGTTCAGGTCAGAAACTTGCATTTTATTCCCTTCCTATTGAGCATCTGCGGGGCTGAGATGGGATGTTCTGGGATGGGAGCTGGACCTTGCAGTCCTGAGCCATGAAACCATAGAATGGCTGAGTTGGAAGGGACCTCAAAGCCCATCCAGTTCCAACCTGCTGTCATGGGCTCACTGCCACCCACTAAATCAAGAACTCAGGTGATCCAGTGTCCAGCCAACCTGGCCTTGAGCACCTCTGTAAATGCAAGCAGTGGTGGGCACAGGGCCATGCCCCATTGTGCACTCTTATGCACAAAATGGGGACGCTTGTTCATACCTGAGCTGTTTGGTCTCCTCACACACCACTTAGATGTAAATCTTTGCAGATACATGGCTCTGAGCCCCCCCAGCCCCCTTTGTGCCCCCTTCCACCAGCACTAAATCTGTGAAGCAAACCCCAGCGAGAGCACTTTCCAAAGGCTGCCGGCTATGACAGATGTTATTTTATGGAACACGGCACCAGAGATGTGAAATACATAGTTCATAAATGTCAGGAGGAAGGAAGCAATATCCTGGATTGAGGTCGTTTGACTTTTTTTTTTTTTTCCTTTCGCGTGAAAGCATCCTCCCCAGTAAACAGCTATTGGTGTCTCGCTGCTGCTGGGAGCGAGGTGCAGGCTGCCTTGGAGAAGCCTGTGGCACCTTGCAGGCAGTGGAGGCAGGAGAACAATGAAGAAAGAGCCTTTTCTAATTCCAACTCACAACATTTGTCTGAGGAGCTCAGTGTCAGGAGATAGGGCTGAGACGTGGCTTTGCTGAGCCCTCCAGGGGAGGGCATTGCAGGTGTGCATCTATAGGAAGAGGACACATGTGTGTGTGTCTATATATACATAATATGTGCACATAGCACTGCAGTTAATTATGATTAGCAACAAGCTAGGGGGGTTTCCGCCATCTCCATAATGTATAATGTTCAGTGCCAGCTCTCAATGCTCTGGATTCTGTCGTGCTCTGCGTTCACCCCGAGGCAATGAGCTCCCCTGTGGGCACGCGGTGCCCCTCACCATGTGGGGTTATTTCTGGAGCCGCAGTTGACAAATATCCCCCTGAAGCTGGCAGTTTTTAATGCAGGTGTCAGAAAGCGTTATCGAGATGCTCCATCAGCTGGGGAGGGCAGGGGGACAGCCTGATGTCACTCACGTCTGCCCGCTTGTCTTTGCCGAGCATCTCATGCCTGGTGAGATGCATTCCCAGCCCGGCGTGTACTGAAGTGAGCAGATGTGGCATTTAATGCTAATTCCCACTGACTGGCTGCCCGCGGCTCCCTGCGCTGTCACTTCTGCTGCTGCACGGCCACGCCGGGTGCCAGCTGCCCCCTGCTTCCCCTTCCTTGTGGTCAGGAAGGGATCGGTGCCGTGGGTCGGGAGCTTGGGATTGGCGTTAGCAGGGCACAAAGATGGGGTGGTGCTGGATTATGTGTTCATTCCCATTACAGCGATGGTATCTTCAACCCAAACTCTCAGGATAGCTCTGTTCCTAGTGGAATCTTCAACCCAAACCCTCAGGATAGCTCTGTTCCCAATGGTATCTCCAACCCAAATCCTCAGGATAGCCCTGTTCCCAATGGTAGCTCCATTCCCAATGGTAGCTCCATTCCCAATGGTAGCTCCAACCCAACCCAAACTACAGCATCCTGGGAAAAGCGTAGGGAACCATCTAAAGGTGGACAAGTAAGATGAGTTTTCCCCTGATGCTGTGGCACAGTGGTCATTTAGGTCTTTGGCTGAGGCTGGATGCATGATAAGCTTGCACAAACCTGATCAATCAGCACGTGGCTCCCATCCCTCCTCCTTTCCCATCTGCACTCCTATGGATGTGAACAGATCCCCCAGCCATGCTCCGTCCTCCTCAAATGTAAGAATGGCCCCAAAGCTTCTACTCGGGTTCTAGGATGCAATGTTCTCTTTCCTACCATAATATTGGCTTCAGGAGGTGCTGCATCCCTGTGATTCTGGAGTGGGGGTATTGCAGTACAAAACTGTAGGGAAATGTCTTTTTTTGTTTGTTTCAAAACAGGGAGGAAAATCT
This sequence comes from Phasianus colchicus, assembly GCF_987193195.1. NCBI lineage: Eukaryota > Metazoa > Chordata > Aves > Galliformes > Phasianidae > Phasianus > Phasianus colchicus. Next base: position 3,914,606 of record NC_143462.1, read on the forward strand.
TAAATTTCCTTGTGTTCTCTCAGCTACGTTCAGCTGGAAAATAGGCCAATTTCCACCTTATCTAATGCCTCCAGCTGTGATGTGAAAAAAGCTCGGAGGAAGAACCACATCTCACATGTTATCTCTTAACTGCAAAGTTTAATTATCCTCAGCTGTTCTGCTGAAATGTGGCTGCGTCCAGGATGCACGGAGTGAAGGCTGGGGGTGCTGACAGTGGCTGAGGTTGGTGATATTGAACAGGGGCTGGGGGTGGCACTGTGGTTTTGAGGGTCTGGCTGCTCTTGGGGAGGTCTGGAACCTCCAAGTCTTGGTGGGGGTGGAGAAGAGCCTCTCAAAAAGAGTTTTCCCTGCAAACATTTGGGAAGAGAGTACTGCTGTATTGGTCCAGCACAGCCCCATGCAGTCTCTTATGTTGACCCACAGGTATTTAAAATCTGGACAGCACCTTAATTTTGCTGCTTGGGGAAGAATGGAGCAGGCAGGAATATTCCCCTTCCTCCTCCCATCAGACTCTGAGTTCTTGTGATGAGGAGCACAGATTTCCTCTTCTCGTTCCCCAGGCTCTGCACATTCTGTGCCCAGAAACCTGTGTGGGATCTTCATGCAGCAGAGATGTCCATCAATTATTTATAGAAGGAATATATTCATTTTTGCTCTTAATTTATTCATCGATAGCTTCGTTGTAAATAGAGGGAGATAAAAAAAAAAAGGGGGGGGGGGGGGGGGAGATGTGTAGATATGGATGGAGATATGGAATAGCTCCGGAGAAATAAATCCGCTAAGGAAGGCAAAAATGTTAGAGTGTGATAGAGAGGAGATGAGAGAGTTGGAAGAAATAAAAAGCTTTAATCTAAGCAGGGCTTAAATACACTTGCAAATGTCAGCTCCCTAATAGCTTGTCCTAAGTCTCAGCATGTTAGAAAATATAAATGATGGAGAGATCCTTCTCTCCTTCCCATTAACTAACATCAGTAGTTCTGCATGTCTACATCTGTTCTCCTTGATTGCATCTGGCCTTGTAGGTTGGTTCTGATTGGGTTTAATTCATTAATTTCTCTTTGGGTTTCCTTCATTCTCCCCTGTTCCTCTTGCTCCAAACTCTTCTTATCCCCCTTTAGGATTCAGGAGGAAATTGAATTCTTGTAGCTGATGCATTGGGAAGAGAATGGGGGCAGTAAGGGGGGATGTCTGTTAAAAAAAAATTGTTAACAATCCTCTCTGCTTTGTCAACACAGTGTTGCATTGAGGAAATAATGAAATAGTCAACGCAAACACTAATGGAGGAAGGGGAGGAATTCTATTCCTGGGTTCCATCTTGGCCAATGGCTCTGCCTGGAGGTCTCCTGCCATCCTGGCCAATGAAGGCTGTGCTCAAAGCCTTCATCCTCATAGGGACAAATCTGGTGGGCACAATAAATATCCCCATGCAGGCAAGGAAGAGCAGTGGGGTTCATCTCATCTACTGTAATGCTGCTATATAGGCTCTGTTGTGTTTTTTTTTTTATCCCCATGGCAGCCTGGTACTTTCTTCCTGGCTCTGTGTTATTTTCTGTGTATTTGTCAAGGACAACAATGTTTAGGGAAAAAAAAAAAAAAACAAAACCAAAAAAAAACACCCACCAAACCCCAAATACACAGCACTTGAAAGACTGAGAGATCAAGATCTCTGTCATCGAAAGGAGTAAACTAACAGCGTGACTGCAGAAAGCCCTGCGAGGATCCTATCTGTCATACTGCTGTCAGCTTTCTGCTAAACATCCATTAAGGAGCATTTACATGAAAAGCATGCGATCTCTTCCCCAATCAAGAGGGAACCTAATGCTGCCAACAAACTGCAGGTGACACCTCGAGCCTTTTTTGTGTGCAGCGGGATTTTTTCTTCCCCAAAACGCCTGGAGGTGACTGCAGGGTGCCTTCTGTCTTCCTTCCTGCTTACAGAATCATAGAAACATTGTGGTTGGCAAAGACCACCAAGAGCATCAAGTTCAACCATCAACCCATCACCCCCACTACTGATATCCCTCACCCATTCTGATCTCTCCCAGGTCTCTACCTGGGTAGATTTGTTCTTGACGAGCCAAGAAGGGTGCCTAAAATTAAAGGATGCCATTGGATTAATGGGACTTCAGTAACCTCAGCAGGAATCCTTTGGAGAAAGCCAATGTGAAGGTCTCAGTGAGGCAAGGCTGTGTGCTCTGTGCATTGCATTTAAGCCAAGCAGATGGAGCAGTGTTCAGCCCCAGTGTCTGAAAGCTGAAGGCGACCACTTTTTAATTGAAATAAAAGCTGTGCTCTCAGCTGGCCTGGTAATTAATCATGGGATCCACCACCAAAGGTCAGAGCCTGTTGTAGAAACACGCTTTGACTGCATTAGGCTGCGGGCAGCTGTGCCTGAGCTGGGAATTACTGGAGAATTTGCACACCCTCATTAAACACGATGTCAGGTGAGGTGTGGGCATCTTCCAACCTTCAGCATGACAAATCTGTGATATCCACAACAATTTCCCCAAAGTTTAATCTCTCTGATCCAGGCAATGCTGCTCATTATCCCCCTGTTTCCAGCAAAAAAAGGGCAGGAAAGGGTAGAGATGTGCAACTGCAGACCCTGCTGTAATGGGACACAAGCAGTGCCCAAAGAGCCACAGATGCCAGGCGGGGTTGCAGCTGGCATAAAGTTTGTGGTGTTGCTCAGCAGCAGTAGAGGTGGTTTGGTTCAAACAGGTGTCTCCAGCATGCAGAAAAAGGCAAATACAGCAAAGCATCAACTTTTGCTTGTTGTCAGTGATTAGGGCTTGGGGGGCAGCTGGTTCACAAATGTGCCGCATCCAGCCCTGAGCAGGGAGTGCAACTCTCAGAGAGAGCAAGTTGCAAAGCTGGGAGTCATTAACTAGAATAAATCAGCTGCTAAGTAAACGAGTTGCAGCAGCAAACGAGGTTAATGCATGCAGTGCTGATAGCACTGGGGGCACGGAGGTGGGCAGCTTGCTGTGTAACAACAAAAGATCAGAGCCCACCTCTCCCTTCCCAGTAGTGTGGGGAGAGGTTTCCATCGTGCTAACAAATACTGTGTCTTTACAAAGCTCGTGAATGATTGCAAATGGCTTTTGTGTAGTCATGATGACATATGTTGAACCATATTTCCGAGGTGATGGGATGCTGGAGGGGGAAATGCTCAGGAAGCTCTTCCCCAGAGGAGATGCTCTTAAAACTTGCTGTGAAAAATCTGCTGCAGATGCGTCCCGGTCGGAGCATCACGATGTGAGAATCAGCAGCCGTGGCCAAAAGGCACAATTTGCAGGATGGTACCTTTAGGTTAATAGGGAACGGTGCTACAGCTCTCCTCTCCTTCAGGAGCTGCAGTGTTAAACTTCCTTTCTCGGTAAAATCCAATGCAAAAATCATCCAAATGAGTTTTCTCGACTTGCACGCTGCGAGGAGGGCTCGTAATTTCATCACATCTGGGATGTTTTTATGGCAGCTTTTCTCAGGGCTGAAAACCCGCTATTAAATCCCCAAAGCCTATCACAGGGAGGAAGCAGGGAGGGGGGGCTGTGAGCTCGGGTGTTTCACAGCTGCTTTGTGGAAGTGGGGGCTCTTCCCACCTCTCTCTGCTCCCAGGCACTTCTCCACGAAATGCTGAGCAAGTGCAATGAGCTGCCTGTGAGCAAACCCCATCCCTTGCCCTGATTTCTTATGTCCTGAGCTCTTTCTCTGCCCTGTGAGCACAGAGCAAATGCTGCTCGGTTCAACTCAGGGTTTTGAGGGAAAAAGAAGAGAGAAAAAGAAGTGCTGAATATTTTGGTGGATATAATGGAAGTTGTCCAACTAAGCACTGCACAGCGAACTTTCCTTGTGTGTTCCTGGCTGCTGTAGGTGGGATGCTCGTGGCTGGGATGCAGGTCTCTGTGTGCATCCCCTACATCTGAAGGGGAATCCTGGTTCCTGTACTGCTTCCACTCCTTCAGTACAGCACCTGAGGCTTTTCAACAGGGACCCCAGAGCCACGGGCTCTCCTCTCCAGATGGGCATTGCTCAGGGATATCACACTCATTTCATCTCCCTTCCCAAAGCTTTTGATCTCTTGCTCATCTTTAGCCTGATGCACAGATCTCACAATGATTTATGCCTTGGCCAGAGTGAAAAGGAACCCAGATGCAGTAGGCGGCACAGAGGCTGCTGTCTTTTTGTAACAGATCAATGCATATCTTTTCCTGCTGTGTAGTTAAGACTCTTCCCTCTCTCTGCATCTCTCCAAGGGATGCAGCCGGGTCAGAGATTAGCCTATATTTCCTTAGGCACAGATTCAGAAGTGATATTTAAGGCAATGTTGATGCCTCGTGGAGGAGGATGCTCAGCACGCACGTGGCTCCTTGCAGGGTCAGAGGGATGCAGCAGCATTGCAATAGCAGCTGCCTGTTTGCATCAGGCACACCAGGATGTTAATGTTGAACATTTGGCGTCGGATTTTCTTCACTGCGCGTGCTCAGAAAAAGAAGAGCATCACTCGTGTGTGTGTACAATCAAGGAAACTCTTCTCTGATTAACGTACAGTATCCTTGGGGGAAGGAAAAAAAAAAGAAAAAAAAAAGGAAAAGAAAACAAACAGAAATTGGGCCCAAGATCTTTTCACATAGTGCTCAAGGCAAACAAATAAAGGATGATAGATAACCAAATACGGGAGAGGAAATTGTGCTCGTCTCTCCTCTAACAGCCCCACAAAAGGCCCATCTCTCTGGTTTTCTGGTAATTACCAGCCTCTCTGTCAGTGGGTTACCTTATATTAATTAACATTATTTATTGCTGTTGGCAGAGTGACTGCTACAGTAAATCAAGCAATTAGCAGCCTCGCATATTGCACTCGGAAGAGAAGTAACCAGGTGCCAGAAAGGATTTACTTTCTGCTTCATGTTTTATTCAGGCTCTGTGTTTCACATTGCATTTCTCCATCATGGGCACCGGTTGCACTGTGAGAAGTGGGGTGGGCAGGGATGGAGCACAGGGACCTCCTGGTCCCAGCAGCCAAGAGAAGGACATGGGGGACAAGGAGAAGTTCCCGAGTTTTCTTGCTGCTACAACTTAGGTTTGATTTCAGTGGCTTGCAGTAAGGTGGAAGGGAAGCCTGGCTTTAAGGTGGGATGCTGAGAACGGGGCAGGTGTTCCCAAAACCTCAAATAAATGAGGTAAGTATTAGTCAGCTTTCAGCCAGGCTGCTCTGAGTCCATCCCACAGCCTACCAAATCCTTCCTCCCCTGCCTAGCACATGTTTTTGCTGCTGCTGGTCCGTGTCCTCCCCACCACCCTGTCCTTCTCCATAAGCATCCATGAGCCGTGTCTAATCCCACGGTGTCAGCGCTGGACCTGGAGGATGTGATGGAAAAAGCCCTGAGCTTAAAACCTTTCTGTTTCCACCTCCTCCTCCCTCCGTGACACTCTGCAGGTGAGAAACATGCTGTCCTCAGCCAAATGCCTGCTCTCACGTGTTATTTGAACAGTTTCCTAAAGATCTCTCTGCAAAGTCCTGTAATGAAAGGAGTGGTTTCCCTTGGCTCCCTTCCCAGACCTACCCAACAGAAGGATGCTGACCTAAGGCTGTTAAACACTTTGATGTATGGCCACGTCTCCTTAAGTAGAAGATCCATATTCTTAAGCTAAGCTGCCACGACACGGGGACATTATGAACTCTCTGAACCAACTGAATCCTACAAATGAGCCATTAGTTGGCTGCACGGCGCGTTGGCTCCCTGTGCCCGAGGGGGCTTCCGTTAAAGAAGATAATCGTTGCTGTCCACACGCCCTGCAGGCTGCCGTGTGTTCATTTTAATGCAATTTGTCTCAGCCAACCCCTTTCCAAGTCAAAAAAAACCCCCCACACTGCTGGGCTGGGGGCCGCTGTTGTTTCATGGTGCTTAACGAAGGAGGCTTCAGTGAGTTTTGCCTTTCTCCTTGGACTGGAAACTGAAGGAGGATCTACCTGTCATTCATCAAAACATGACTTCTGTTTGCCCTGATGCCAAATGCCATGCGATGCTCGTGGTAACTGTGTCTGATTGGAGACCAGTGCCACTGAGAGGAGATGCCATGGGGCCATTGAAGATGCTGAAAGCAGCAAACGCTGAGCCCTGAGCCCAGCCCGTGCTTTCAAGTGCAGCTCTGTGCCCCTCTGAGCCACATGCAGGTGCTGGGGAAAGCATCTTGGAGAGATGCCCTGTTTGAGAGGAGCACTGTGGAGTCTTAGCATTAAAAAAACCCACAAAACTAGACAGAAGGCTAGAAGAGGAGAAAAAAAAAAAGTGTAAAAATGACTGATTTTTATCAAGTAAGGGTAGAATCTCATCCAGCAAGCCCTGCATGCAGCAAAAGCCCTGGGGGGTTTTGCGCACCCTGTGCATCCCAGCAGCGCCGCTCGCTTCTCCGCTGTGCGCCGTCTCTCTTTGCTCCCAACGTTGGCTCCCCTGACAGATCTCATCTGTCTTGCAGCACTGTCTGCATGCAGAATTGTGGAACGCAGATCGTCGCTGCAGAGAGGGAGGACTTGTGGGTCATTTATTGCCTGGTGAGGAAGGGAAAAGGGATTCAGTTCCTGAGAGCGGCGCGCGTAATGACGGATTACTCCGTGACCTCCTCTGCAGACAGCTGTGGGGAGCCTCCTTCGAGGAAGCTTGGGTCATTTGGAAATGGAAGCAAAATATTTGCTCAGAGTGATTGTTCTTGAAGAGGCTGTTGCTGTGGTTTTAGGGATGAGAGAGGCACAAGGAGGTCTTTGAGCACATCAAAATGAACAAGATATGCGTTCTCGAGGCTTAAATCAACAGCTTTTTAGGGGGGTTCCTTTCCACCCATGGGGAAAGCTTTTTGCCAGCATTGTCTTTTGGGTTGTAGAAGTGCTGCTCTGTACTCCAAAGCCAGGAGGGCCTTTGTTGTGTTGCATCAGAAGACACAAATCACGGAATTGTGGAATTGAGTTGGAGAGGAGCTGTAAAGGTCCCCCGATCCAACTGTCCTGAGGGTCTATTACCCAAATTTCTATTGATACTTTGGGAATAGCGAAGGGATCGCAGTGTGGTGAGGCATTGGCACAGGCTGCCCAGGGAGTGGTGGGGTCACCATCCCTGGAGGTGTTCCAGAGCCTTGGGATGTGACACTGAGCGACGTGATTAGTGGGCATGGTGGGATGCGTTGGGTTTGGATTTGGGGATCTCAGTGATCTTTTCCAACCATAACGATTCTGTGATGCTGTGGGTGTGGTGGGGATGGGCTGACGGTTGGACTTCATGATTTTAGTGGTTTTTCTCACCTCAGTGATTCTATGGTCTCCCTGCTGGGGGTGTATGGGAGCAAAGTGGCCCAATGTGGAACAACAGAATAACAGGTTCCATCTCCTCTTTCTGGAGGGAAGGGTTTGGAAGAGCAGCTTGCAAAGCAAGGAGGACCCCTGACAGGCAGAGTGTTTGCCTTGATTTTATTCTCATTTATTTGCTGCCAGGGTTCCTAACAAATATAAGCTTGCACAGCAATTAAATTACATTTAATTTGATTAGATTAAAGCTGAGGGAAGCGCTATTCTCCCTCTGTTATGTAAGGAAAAGAGAAATGAAACCTCTTAAGAAAAAAAAAATGAAACACGACTTGGGCTTAGAAATGCAAAAAAAACCAAATTTATCTCGATGAAGAAAGGGAGATGTAATGAACTTGAATCGAGCAGGAAGCCTTGAGAGAGTTAGAAGTTTGGGGGATTCATCGGAGGACATAATTGCAACATGTATATTGATTTTACAGAGATAAGAAAACAAATGTTTGTGGAGATTGGACTTTAGTTTATTACATTTATTTCCCCACAGAGCTGATGTTTCTCCATTAGGGGGAAAAAAAAAAATAGCATGTTCTTAAATGCATTGTTTTTTTTTCAGAGACGCTTATTAAGTTATTGCCTGATCCCACTGGCTCTATCTCTTTGCAAATTGGTTTGTCTGGAAGGAGGTTACACTTCAGCTTATGAAGCATCTTTTTTTTTTCTCTTTTTTGTTTTTTTGGTTTTTTTTTTATCCCCTTAATTGTTTGCATTAAAGAAGTGGCATCTCACCGTGCCTGGCAAACAAGGCGAAATCCTTCCTGCTCCATCGAGGAGAGAAAGTGGGGCAAAGCAACACTGTGAGAACCACATCCGAGAGGTGAAGCTTTCCTTTATCCACCAGCTTGCTGGCTTTGGCCGTGTAAATTAGCCAGCATTAATCCAGTGTGCTCCTAAGTCTCCTGGTAGCTGTTCAGAGCTCGCTAATACTGCTGCTTAATCGCGGCTCAGGCTCTGCTTTACATGTCAGCCCAACAACGCTCCCAGGTCCGCCTGATTGGGATTTAAGTTCCGATTTCTCTTAGAGCATAATCAGGCCTGAATGGGAGATTAAAATAATGAAAGTGAACTTTAAGTGACATTCAAACACCGTCACCTGCTGCCGGCTCCGTTTCCCCCTCTGCATTCTGGGAGCTGCAATTTTCGGTGTCATTCACTGCGGGGTGATTACAGCTGCATCTATTCAGCGTGCTGCAGCAGCCTGAAAGGAGCGTGTTCAGCTGTCAGGACCTGCACTGTGCACAGCTTCCAGGAAAGCTCAATATTTAGAGTGTGTGATGGGGGTTGAACGCTCGCAGAAAGCCAGAACGGATTCTGAATTAGTTTTCTCGACGTGGCATTTACAAATTGTAATGAATACGTATTATGGTTGTGGTGTATAATAGTAAGGGCCTTATTGATTTACAGATCATTATTTTACTATACATCCAGATAACAGCAACCTGCAGAATTACTCATGTGGTCGGGGTCAGCTGCTGATCCAAAGCCTCTTGTTATCTATTCCGTTCAGATCTGGGGCTGGATAAATCAAAGCCCAGCACTAACAAGCTTGAGACAATGGGAGAACGTGAAGCAGGAAGGGCTGGGGCTGCTCCTATTTGGGGGTGACATTTATATGGACCTCCCCCCAAAGCTGCCCAGTGGGAAGGTGATGCTACGGGAGCTGATTGAGGTGGGATATTTGCACAACTTTGCTCTGTTATGAGTTTCCCATTTTTCTTTCTTTCCTGCATCTTGTTATCACAAAGGCAGGAGAATCAGGAGGGAGGGAAAGATTCCCCATTGGTATTTTGAAATGGAAATACACTACAGAAGTAGAGAAATGAGGAAAAAGGCTACGTTTAAGGAACAGGTTGAGAAAAGGCTTTCTGATAGGGGAAGAAGCAGAAATCTTCATGGGGAGCAAAGTCTGCTGTGATGGGGGAGAGCAAGTGACCCAGTGACCTAATGGCACGTGTCCTGCTGCCTGGGCATCCGTATCTATGGCATGTGCACAGTGACTGCTGGCTGTAGGAGTGCTGGCAGTGGGATGCTGCTCTCTCTTAACCACCGTCGCCGTGAAATCAGCTTTCAGCCTGACATCCCCAGCCCTATATTTGCTCAGGGAATGGGATCCAAATCATCCTGCCCTGCAGTGATGCACAGATCGAGCATTGTTCTGCTGCCTCCTCCAGATCCCCACTCTCCCCATTGTCAGTGCATGCATCTGGTTGATAAGGAGGGGATGGAGGAAAGCCAATTCCTGAGCTTGGTGTGCACAGGGAGCCTGGCACTGGTGGCACAGTGCTACCAAAAGCAGTGACAAAATTCAGCTGAGGGACACAGGATGCACTGATGTTGAGTTAGGGGAGGGAGCACGAGGTGTCGTTGCCTCTTCCATCCCAGCACTGTGCTGTGCTGTCTGTGGTGGGACCATATCTGCAAACTGCACATCCATGGGAGAGCTCTGGTGCCGTGATGCTGTTGCAAAATGCTCTTGTGGTGGGAGAGGAAGGAGCAGGAGGAGGAGCAGGGCAAGGATGAAGGAAGAGGCTGCTGATGTGGTGTGTTTACTCACACGTCCCAGGTGGTTTCACCAGGACCTTGTGACAACACAGGTGATCTAGCAAACAGCATCACAGGATGCTTACGGGAGTGATGACTTGGTATGAGGTCGTGCCATGTTTTCCTGCTTGGTATCTCTGCTCCCTTCCCATCCATCCACAGTGACTTCTGCCGCCTTTATCTCCCTTTCAGCAGCAGGGAAGGGAGCTGAAGAAGGCTGCCAGGCAGGAGCCTGGCTGCGCTCCCTGGGAATCTCCCATCAATCTGCTGTTTGGAGGCGATAAAGCCTTTGCCTCGGATGTTTGCAGCTCGTTTGTGTTGTACTCTGGGAGCTGCAAGGATCTGGAAGTGCTGCCAAGTGCACTGCAGCTCCCCTGTGGCAGTGGCTTTGTCCCTGCTGGGGCTGCAGCTGATGGGACACATGCCCCGCATTGCACCTTGCCTCCCCTGCATTAGGATTCCTGCCTGCGCCTTTGATTTCGCTGCCGTGCTGGGGACAACACGCTGTTTTGTTCATTTGTTTTCTGATAATCTCCCCTGGTCTCCAAGGCTTCCTTCCCCCTCCTTGCAACTGCTGGCTGCTAATTTCCATCCAAATCAAGTGTGGCTCGTGGCTGCTTGGCATTCAGGCACAGCTTTTAAGGGCTTAGCACAGATTGCCTTCCAATGAACTGGGGCACAATGGGAGAGGAGGGATGCTGCTCGCAGGGAGGCAGCTCCAGAACCTCCTGTGTGCCAAAGTGCCACTTCCTGGCTGCCAGGAAGGAGATGTGGAGGTGTTTGCTCAAGAATCAGAGGAATGGACTGTAATTCTTCACAGAACTCTCATACACGAGATGCTCAGGATCTCAGCATCCCATAATTATGCTTGGAGGATGAGGGATTTTGACTGCTGAGAAGTTGTCTGTAGGCTTAACTGTGCACCTTGTTTTCATGCATCCATTGCATTTCCCAGTCTTGGCTCCTTCCCTGTGGATCTTTCACCATCATTATGCTGATCTGATGCCACGTTTGCCCTGGGAGCTGGAGTTGTCCCCAGAGTGACTTGCAGTGCCTTTGCTGATGCTCACTGCAGAGTAGGATTGTGATGTGGAAAGGAAGAAGAGGAAAGAAGCAGTCTAGGATGTACCTGGAAGAACAGAACCAAAAGCACAGGTTTTTAGCAGCCAAAATAGGATGTAAGGCAGTAAGAGGCACTTGGGTGGGATGGTGCAACCATACAGGTGTATTTATGGTTGGGTGATGCAGGGCAGAGGCTGGGGCACCACAGGTCTTGAGGAAGCAATGGAAAGATGAGAGCTGACAAAGCAATCTATGAGCATCAGAAATCAAGGCAGCACAATCACTGTGGCCTCCTATCTGCAACTGGGGCAGCTTTGCAGCTCTTTGCTTCTAATTACCCACAGATAAAAAGCGAATACAATAGTGGAGGATATTAGAATAATTTACTGTTCATCAAAGAAAAAAAGATTGGAATCATTTGCCTTCAGTATATCCATTTCTGTAACGAGGATCCTACCCCAGAGAGCATCCAATCAGCCCTTCCTGACAACTCTCGCCAAAAAATCCGTTACAGCTATTAGCAACAAACTTATTAGCTGGTAATTAACTCTGTAATTAACTGGAAGAGACTTCAGCAATCAAGACTGAGATCTGGTGTGAGCAAGTCGTTGCATCGAGTGCCATTATGCCTGGGCAGGTCAGTGCATGGTGACAAGAGCAGAAGGTGACTGCTGGGCTGGGTCCACGTGCAGCCCATGGGATCTTGGCAGCATCTCATGCTTTCCAGCTCTTTAGATGCCAAAGTGCAACCCAATATCTGCTGATGAGTTGCTGAACAACAACAACAATAAAACCAAACCAAGCCCATTGCAACGGAGTTCTTTGCATGAAGCACTGAATTCATCTCTTCTTCTTCGTTTCTAACGAAGATATCATCGCCTTCTGATCTTCGGCCCGCTCTCTCCAGTCTGCCTTTCAGCACAACCAGGCACTCCAGCTCAAGTGGGTTTTATTCCCAATCTCTCCCTCCCCTGCCCGTCCCCTTCCCTCTCCACCCACTCTCACTGCTGTGTTAATGCCGCCCGCTCTCCTGCGTGAGAGTCGCTCCGTCTCATCACGGATACAGCGGGACCGGGAGCGAATTCGGCATTTAATAGAGCTATCCTCAAGGACACCAAGGCAGCTATTCAGGAACGATCAAATGACAGGTTTGAATATCAAACAGCAGCCCTGACAGCCGGGGAATCAGACGTCTCTCGCCATACACCTGATATCCTAATCTGAAATGAGAATCTCGGGGGAGGCACGGCCTTTTCAAAGGGTGCTTTTTGGAAGAAGAAGGTAACTTTTCCCTCTGCCTTCAGAAGTTTAACAAAAGTGCATCCATTCAGAGGAATCATTTATCTGCAGTGGCAATCAGCTTAAATGCGTCCCATTATCAAGCTGCCTGCTACTGTACATCAGCAGGCGCTGCTACGACACGCGGCTGAGCGCGGATAACACGCTGGTAATTACTTGTCTGCAACACAAGCTCAGCTGACGAAGAGGAGGGGCGAGCAGGGAGGCAGGATGAGAATGCAGAGGGCAGGGAGGGGCTGGGAGGCCTCGTGCTGCTTCACCCAATGGTTTGTGCCATCACGTTCCCCCGGTCCCAGCGGGATCAGCGCTGCCCCATTGCATTGCACCGCTGCTCCATCCCAGCACTGACACCCCATTACCTTCAGCCCACGTCTGCACAGCTGCTGCTTTTCTCATCTCCAAAAACATGTAAGCGGGGCTGTATCTCTATACCCTATATGTATATTCCTTGATATATAACTTAATAAAAGTTTATGGACCTAGGATAAGGAATCCACGCTGAATAGATGAACCAGGATTGAAATATGGTCCAATTAAGTCTGTAACAGGGCTGGCTTTACTTTGAACATCCTCCAACTTGAAATGAAATCTCCACCAGAGGAGATAAATCAGCCAACATAAAGCACTGCCCTGCACAGCACGAGCAGGGTCGGGAAGAGTGATCCCAATAGGAGTCTGCTCTGCATCCTTCCTTCCCACCTCCTCTCCATCACTTGGGATGCTCATCCCCATCCTTCCTTGCTTGGTCCCAGTGGGAATGGGACAGGAGCAACCCAGCCTGGCCCTAAATCTCCCCTGCACAGAGCTCATCCTGCAGCACGCAGTGGGTGCCAAACCCCTGTGTAACCCTGCAGCACCAGCACTAGGCATCAAATTCGTTTGCCATCGTGCTCCCACAGCTGCAATTAGCAAATTCATGCATCAGTTTTATTTCCCCTTATTCGGCGTCCTCTTTTTTTTCTCTTCTGCCGCCGCTTGAAGAAAAGGAGATTATTTTTAATTACAGTTTTACACTCGATTAATGAACATCAACAATGTGCTAATGAACGGGACGGCGGCACGTGGACACGATGCGCTCACACGGCTTTCAATGAGTTTCTGTAGGCATCGTTATTTATCTGCAGGCTGCTCTGTGGAGAGTTGGAAATGGGAAAGGACAAAGCAGGCAAAGAGCAATGTGAAATTCTCCTGCATGTGGGCACATGTAGTGCCTCAGGCTTTGACCTGGTGCTGGGATGGGTCTGAGCATCCCTGGGGCGGTGGTGTTGGTGGTGGCAATTTTCTGTGTGTGCAAATAGCTCAGTGGTAATGAAAGTTGCATCCTGGTGTCACTCTGCATAGTTAAGAAAAAAAAAAAAAATCAGCATTACTGTAATTTTCTGTTTCACGGTGATATCACCCGTGGAGTTTGAGGCTTTGTTTTTCATCAAAAGCAGCTTTGCGCTCTCCCCCCATATACAAGAAAATGTATGGGTTTTCTGCATGTGGAAAAGGTCACTCCATCATCAAAACCTGCCGCCTGACACGCTGTTTTTATTGAGGTGAAAGGCAGAAGTATTGAAATTCTGCCAAGCTAAATGAAAAGAGAAAAGCAAGCTCTCCAAAACAAATAGCAACCCTCCAAAAACCCCGTGCTCATACTTTCGCAGGGCTGAGGTCCAGGTCTGGGGGCTATGGGTCCAGCGTTCCTCTGCTCAAGCTTTCTCCATCGTGGTCAACTTAATGGGGAAGCATCATCCTGACGGGCATCCCTCCTGCTGCAGGACTCCATGCTGCCCTTTCCTCCTTAAATCCTCCTCGGGAGCCTCCTTAGCTCACAGCTCTCTGGGTGATCCGGAGCGTGAAGGGCGCTGCGGAGCCACAGCTGGGTTGGGAGGAGGATGTGAGGCAGGGATGGAGACCGCAGCATCCCGATGGCACCCGGTGCACCGTGTATGCTAAGGATGTATGCTAAACCTGTCCTCTTTTCCTCGTAAAAACTGCTATTTGGGGCTTACTGCTGTTGCTGTATGCGTATATTTGGTGTATTTATTGTATTGTATGGTAGGTGCAGTAGTGATAAGCTTTTATTCTGCAAAGTCCAACTCTCTCTTTGCCCATCTCCCCTTGTACTAAGGCAGCACCAACTCACCTGTCCACGTCTGTCCATCCATCCATCCATCCATCCATCTGCCCATTCACCCACCTGTCCATTTATCCTTCCTTTTATCCATTCAACCATCCGTCCTTCTATCCATCTGTCCTTCCATCCATCTGTCTATCCGTCCATCTGTCCACCCACTCATTTATCCATCCATCCACCTGTCCATCTATCCTTTCACCTGTCCTTCTGTCTATCTGTTCTTCCATCCATCCACCTGTCTATCTGTCCATCCAGTCATCTGTCCATCCATCCACCTGTCCACCTGTCCATCCATCACCCATCTGTCCATCCACTGATCTGTCTGTCCATCCATCCACCCTTCCATCCATCCATCTGACCCTCCATCCACCCACCCTCTTATCTGCTTAACCAAACAACCTGTGGCCTCGCTCTGCCTGCAGCACGTGGAAGGAAAGCTGTGCATTAAAACAGCCCCCTTCCTTCTCAGCATTTCTGATATTATGAGGAATGTCGGTGAGGATTTGGGGTTTTATCTTGAGAAAACACACTGCGTTCCGCTGGTGTGTTTTTACGGTGACAGTGTCCCTTTAAGGAAGAGATTTATTGAATTCCTGAAGTCTCAGCCCAAATCAGTAAATGCTGACAGGTTGGATACCCACCCCTCTGCCCACCTCCCCATCCCCCCCCGCCAAATGGAAAAGAAAATGCAACCCAAAGAAAAAGGCAAAAGCAAATGCAAACAGTATATATTTGTCTGCCTCCCGCAGAAGGGACCTACACTCATCCTATCTACAAGGCTCAATGTGCATATGTCCCCGGCATGATAAGGCTCCTTTGAAACCATTTTCAATCCCTGTGCTCTGTCGCCATTGGCTGCCTTGTTGCCGAAAATTTACCATGAAAGGAAAGGGGGAGGGGGGAAAAAAAAAAAAACGACACCCAAAAAAGACTCTGGACTGAATCAAATCTGTTTACTCCCAATTCATGGAGCGTTTCCCTTCCCCCCCATAGGGGCTGTGCCTGTGTCCCAGTGCATGGGCAACACATCCCCATCACCACGGGGTGGGATCCACCACGACCCCATTAATTCCACAATGAATTCTGTGTCAGGATTGAGGGTGGGGGACAACTGGGTGGCACCTCGAGGTGGAATCACCCTTGCAGTTGTCACTCACGTTATTATTTATGAGCCTGGGAGCCTTTTGTGATAGGAATGCGGTTTGATCCCTCAACTAGAAAATATCTCCTGCTGTCTCACCCCTTCTTGTCTCATTCCCAAGGCTGAGGGCTGAGGCTGCTGATGCTTTCTGTTTTCATCTGTAATAATTGCTTAATGGTGACGATTAAGCTTGGCAACGCTCTTCAAACTGTCACTCTTGGAAGGCTCGTGATTTTTTTTCCTATTTTGGCTGCTTGTGAGATAGTCTGCTCTTTTATTTTTTATTATTATTATTATTTCGTATCCCTTCTTTTCTTCCAGCAGCTCAAAGAGAAATAACCTAACTGCAGTTTTGGGTGAGGGGCTGATGAACTCAGCCTTTATTTGCCAACTGTGACCTTCAGGGAGAGCTGCATCTATGGATGGAGCTCAGACAGCATCCAAACACAGGGAACTCCTTACGTAGCTGTTGTAAATCAGAATTCATGCAAAGAGCCTCATCTCCATGGTGTTAAACCTGCACCGACCAAGAGTATGAGCTTGAGAAACCTGCTTTGCTTTTGGGGTGAGGGTGGATGCAAGCAAAGCAGCCAGATGCTCAACCCCAGTTGTGCCCATCACTCACACAATTATCTTGTAGTAACATTGGTTTTTGCCCACACGTGTGTTATAAGGCGTATTAATGACGAGCAAGCTTTGGAAATGAATTCCCAGGCTTTAATGGGCTGTTTCCCTCCACCAGCAGACGTGTGCTCACTGCCATCCCATCGCTGAAAACGATGTAGCAAAAAGGGGGGAAAATGGTCCATGTCACCCTGAAACCTTAGCGGAGTAATTGGGAGACGCAGCGAAACGACGCACTAAAACACCCCATAAAACCAAAGTGCTTCATCACCATAACGGATGAAAATATATGATTGCCAAATAAAAACCCTACAAAACGCTGGGTTGTATCTGATGGCTGTGCTTTGTGAACTGGTGCTGAATGGAAGCTGTGATGGCAGCTGGTCTGGGAGGGTGGCACTGCCCCCAGTTTGGGGTAGATAGGATCCCAGCCTGGGGCTGCAGGAGGGTCTGGTGCCGGATTGTATGGCTTTGTCCACTTCATCTCCTGTTTTCCTGCCCTTGTTGCTGTGTGGATGGAGAGCTGAGCCCTGTTTGTGCTCCTGTAGCCTCTCCTCCTCCTCCCACCGAGCAAAATCACCCGCAAGCAGTATGAGGAAAAAGGATTTTTACTTCAAAATTTAAAAAAAAAATAAATTACCGCTCCTCATTTTATTCATAGTAGCTAATTCCATTAATTATGTTATGATGCAATTAAGCATTTCATTTCCTAACTATTAAAGCTTAAATTATTTATTAATAATTACAGATCATTAGCTGATAATGTTCACTAGGCAGCTCGGGAGCTGAATAATTCATCTGCTGAGGATCCCCCTCCCGCCTTGAAACGTGGCTCTAACCTTTGCCTGTGCATTTGGGTGTTCATTTTACAGCCTGGGGAACCACCACCCCTTCCAATGGCATTGTGGCCACATCCTGCAAAATCCTTGTGGGTTTTTGGCCCTTCCAACCCATGAACAGCAAAGCAGAGGCTGGTGCTGCTCCTCCTGTTCCAGCCTTGGCAATGGGCACGTGGGAAAATGCAGTTTGGAATGCGGGGGAGAGGAGCTGGGATGGAGCCCTGCGCCTCGGGGAGAGAGTAAAAGGCACTTCAGTGTAACACAATGAATTGCTTTAATGCTTGTGTGGCACCTTGGGGATGTAAAGAGTGAGGTAAGAGCTCGGCTTTGCTGCTGTAAGCTGTGAGGAGTGGTGTGATGTGCTCAGAGCCAAAGATGTGCTCAGCGTGGAGGTGGGAATCCATTCTTCTCCCTTTTCCCATTTTCCCCCTTTTTTCCTTTTCCCTCTGTGTTGTTGGGAAAAAGGGGGAAGAAGTAAAAGGGACCAAACCTGGTGGAGTTTGTGACCTCTGTAACAAGAAACCATTCCATCCTATTGCAAACCTGAAAAGTTTGGGCTGAGCCCATAGAACGGAATGCAGAATCAGTGCTTCACCCCAGACCCGGGCCAGGGATGCTCTGCACTGGGATGGAAATGGAAATTGCTCTTCAGAGCTCAGATTTGCCTGGAAATGGGGATCTGCTGGGGAGCAGGGTGACAGAGCCCCAGGAGCAGTTGGGATAAACCCAAGGGATGAGTGGGAATACAGCTGCAGGAGTTGGGATCCCGTGGGAGCAGCGCGTGGAGCAATGCAAACTGCAGCCAATTAAAGGATGCTCTGATATCCGAGCTGAACACCAACACGAGGCCCATATATAGGTGTAGATGTTTGTATGGACACCTCTAAGAGCCCAGCACTGCCTGGTGGGAGGGAAGCAGGGCTGGATGGGAATGGTGCTATTTTTCCCATCCTCTCTTCGTGCCTCCAGGACAGCTGTCCAAAAGACATCTCCAAAGTTCTCCTGGAGGTGGGGACCAGAAAGCAGCGTCTTCCATCAACAGCACAGCTCCCTGCAAAGAACAGGGAATGGTTTTGTTTCTGTCTGCCTTCTAATGCTTCTTACCATCAATTAACATTTCAAAATGAGACGGCATTCTCGGCTGAAAAAGCCGGAGGTCTCAATTTGAAAGCATCGGAGTTCGACGTTCTGATTATTTCAGCTCTTTTCTTTTGTAAGTGGGGGAGAATTCATTGCAACAGATCCTTTTCAGTGCTGATTCTGCTTCTGATAAAACAGTGTTTTTTAATTAAAGGAAAAATTACCAGCGGTGAGGCTCCGTTTGCTCGCAGAGTTAAAGAGGGGCTGTCGCAGTGATGGGGACAATGTGTGTCGAGACAGACAGCTCTCAACCCACACTCAGAGCTGGGAACTGTGTCCAGATGTAATTAAGATGTGGACTGCCCTAGAAATGCCTTGAACTGCAATAAATAATTCATAGGGGCAAAAAACAGAGGAGGTTTACAAGGCTGCATTGGGATGTTCCAAAGCAGGGACCATCAGCTGGAAGCCCTCACCATGACAAGAGCAGCTTTAACGCAAAAAGGAGATTGCATTTTCCCATATAGCATCCATACTGTGGCAGGCTTGCTAAAAACCTTGGATCTTTCAAATAGCTCTGATTCAATGAATGAAGGGGAGGGAAGGATGAATCGATGTCAGCAATAAACAGAATTTGTTGCATAAAGCCTGGCTTGAAATCCAAGTCGTGGAGTGAAGCTGAGGCTGCCTTTTAAACTTAATTATGCACATGTTTCTCAGCCAGAGTTTATTGAATCATATGGTATAAACCATAAACAAACACTAAAAACCTGGCTGAGCTGATTGCTGCGAGCAACAAAATGATCTTTAAAGACCAAATATTTATTTCACAATCCCAGAGGCGGGAGGGAGGCGGTGGGATCTCCGTGCAGGAATTGTCCCCATCACTGCTCTGAGCTGCTGCCTCATCCCTCATCCCCAGCCTTCAGGGTTTGGGAGCGTGAGTTGGCATTGGGCTGATGGCTTTGGGGTGCTGACATTGAGGCTGTGGCATCAGGGTGGTTGCATTGGGGTGATAGCACGGGGTCGGTGATGTTGGGGTAGGAGCATCGTGGTGGTGGCATCAAAGGATGCTCCACATAGCGTGGGGATGCCACAGCACTCTTGTGCAGCACTGACCCAGCTCTTTTCTCTCTTTTTTTTTTTTATTTTTATTTTTTGGAGGGGAAAGGGCTTCTAGGCTACTTGAGGTCCACCACTGCCCTGTGCCATTCACGTGGATGTGGTCTGTTCCCAACCTGCACAAAGTGGGAATGCAGCTGTGAGCATCCCCTCTTCCTCTCCCCAGCCCTGAGGGGCTCCGTTAAGGGAAAGAGCTGAGGGTTGAAAAGAGTCCCATGCTGCTTTTGGGGCAGCTCAGGTGGGCACTATGGGAATATTCCCTCTTCCCCCTATAAACCACTCTACCCATCCCCAACGCCTTCACTACGCACCCATGGTGCGATTTGGTATGCAGCTTCCCGTATCCCAAAGGGGAGGAAATATTTGTTTGCAGTTGGATATTTATTGAAGAAATAGAAGATAGGTATCTTTTTTTGGGGGTGGGGATGAGAATAAACAGAGCAGCAGAGGCCGCCTCCATCCGCTGCCTTATCGGTGCTCCAGTTCTCCTTCATCTGCTTTGAAATCTCTGCAATTTACTCTTCCTTCCCTTGCAATGTTTATGGCTTTTATGTTGTTTGAAGGTTATTTATAACAATTATGTAAGGAAGAAGAAGTGCCATAAACTGAGGTAATTCGCTGTAAAATATCCGAAACGTTGAAAACAAATAAATAAATAAATCATCATCATCATCAACCGTCGCCTTTCCGCAGCTTTCCAAAGCACCCAACGCTGCAGCAAAGCCCATGCTTGGGGTGGGCAGTGCTGACCTGTGATGTTTGCTTCTGATCACACCCAAGCAATTAAATTCAATTAAATTCTGCTTGGGAAGAAACAACAACGATGGAGGAGGCGGCACCCACGATCGGGAGCGATGCTGCAGGATGGGAATGGTAGTGGGGCTGCAGGAGTGTGGCCAAGCAATGAAGAAAATGAGCTTTTTCCCATTGTCCCTGCAGGGCTGGGAGCCCTTTGTAGTGCTGGCAGCAATCGGAGGGATTGCAGCTCTCTGTGGCAGGCAGCTTATTCAGGTCCGCCTCTGCAAATTTGATTAGGATGGCTTAAAAAGAATCGCCCCTTGATAAGGCGACCAAAAATAATAATAAGGAGAAAAGCTGAATGGGAATAAATGAATTTGTCGGGCTGAACAACTATGATTCAGTCATTAGCAGAGGGCAGCCAGCGAGTGCTTGATGTGGCATTTGTGTTCTCCCTTTGGTCTCTCCATCACTTTGTTGACCCCCTCCCACTCTGTCCACCACAGCCAGGTGAACCAAGTGCATTGAGTAACATGGAGGTACCCATCACCCTGCTGCAGGACCTGGGCGGGACGTCCCCATGTCAAGGCTCATCCCCAGCCCCATCTGGGCTGAACCTTGGCGTGGGGACATGGTGACAAGTACAGCCCCATGCAGCTGTGCCTTCCAGCTCCTTTTGAAGGATGAAAACCGTTTTCTTCTCTTTCCGTGCGTGCACTTTTGTTTTTCCTTTGCTTTTCCAAGTGACATAATTACCTCGACGGCAGGCGTTTAAGCGGCATCATAAACAAGATGGTACATAAATGGAGCGAAAGTAGGGAACAATTGACTGTAAATAAATACACAGGTAACAAGAACGATAGCAAAAAAAAATTGTCTGATTAGACAAAAGCCATCAGACATGAGCTGGGTGACAGCCTGGGCTCGGAGCCACGCAGGCACAGGGTTGCAATGAACCATGCCAGAGAGCCCCAGGGTGATGCTGGCTGCATCCTGCAGGGGTTTGGGGTGGATCCCATGGTACCCCCATTTTCCTGCCCTTTGGGATGCCCCATAGGCAAACACTGCCATGCCAGCATCCCCCACTATGCTGCCCTCCTGCTTTGAAGCCGCGTTGAAAGAGAATTTCCAATCAGCCCATTTGTGCTCAGTTTTACTGGGAGGCATCAGGGGCTCCGTTCTCCCTTTCCCAGCCCGTGTGGTTTAGAGCCAAAAGTCTGTTCAGGGGCTGCGGGTAATTTTCTCGTGTGAAGACAAAGGAGTTTTGTTGTTTGGTGTTTTTATTTTGTGTGGAAAAAAATAAAATAAAATTTAAATGATGTTTGCTAAGTCACCGTGGGCTCTTATCAGCCCTTTCCATTTCCCGAGGAATCCCATTCTCTTTTCTGTCCTCTGTGAGCTCGAGACCTAGATCTGAAGAGCTGTTCATTATCTGCTTTGCCTTCTGATAAGCTCCTGTTTATAAATTCGCCTCCCCTCGTATACATCTCCATTTGTTTCTCCTGATCTATTCATTTTATCCCAGAGATAAGGTTTTTTCCCTGTGGCTGGTGCCGGTTCCTCCGTGAGCCATTGGGTTTCGCCTCTCATTTGGGATACAGGGAGAGCTGATATTTGGTTTTCCTCCTCCCAGATCAGCAAATAGCTTTGGAAACTCTCCTTTCTTCCACCCCTATGACTTCCCATAAAGAACAGGGAGTGGTGCAGCTCTTAATGAAGCGCTGCTTTATTACATCCTAAGGATAGGTGATGGTTGTGGTCTCCCTGGTAAATATTTACTGACTGCAAAGTTTTCTCAAGTAATCATTTGGGGGAGAAAAAAAAAGGGCGATTCATCACGCTGGTGTCAGATCATGGCCTCTTTGTTCCTTGTAAAAGCCAGATCCATCACACTCCTTCAGAGCAAGGACACACGGAAGGTCTCTGTCGCTGCCATGAAATATACCATGCAGCAGAGGCCACCATGACCGCGGCTGGGAGAAGTTTGAGCACACTCAACTTTTCCTTTTAATTACTCCTGAGCTTTTCCCAGAGGTTTGAGGCTGGAGATGAGGAGTGTTAAAGCAATATGAGGGCGCTCCGGAATGGAAGTGTTCCTGCAAAGGGGGAGATCAGCAGCTGAGAAATGGGCTGGACCCAAGGGATGCTCGACTGGGCTGTAGGGAAAACCCAAATCCCTCCCTGGGGTTGTTTATGGATGGAAGAGGCAAACATTTGCTGCTGGGGCTTAAAGATCAGATGGAAAAGCATTCATTAGGGATAAAGCAGGAGGTTGAAGCACTTTCCAGTGGTGCTCCAATGAGTGCATCCAGCTGCTGGGATCATGTCTGTCCTTGCAACTGCAAGGCAGGGTGAGCAAGCTGGCTCTCCTGAGCAGCATGCCAATTGTTTGCCTGTGTGCACAGCTGTTCAAAGACAATAAAAATTACCCTCCTGCCCCGCAGATTTCTCTCTGACATCCCATTTGGGCTTGATTTGTGGGAGGAGGAGTCCTGCGCTGGCGTTTGGGCGGCAGCGATCAGGATGCAGGGAGCAAAGCATCCTTCCTGCAGGAATAAAGATGCACGAGCAGATAGGGATTGTAAACGTGACTCTGCTGGGAGCCAGGCTGCTTTGCTGGCTTCATCTTCAACCCTTTGCACTCTGCTTCCACTGTGGGGATCCTGGAGGGTGGGCTGAGAGCAGATGGTGATGCAGAGGACCAAGGCATCCTTCACATTTCATGCACATCCCTATGGCTATGGAGGCAACAAGCCTAGCCAGCATGGAGCTTATTGCTGCCATAAAAGGGGGTTCTGTGCAGGGCTGGTTGTGCTCGTATCCTGTATCAAAATCACAGGAGGAGCTTGTCTGGATGCCCTGGCCATGGCTCACCCCCCAAAATGAGATGTTCGCCGCCAATGCTGCCCTCTGCATCCCCAAATTCCCTCTATCACCGTACATCTGCCCTGCCCACCACCCCTCCCAGAGCCCCGACGTGCTGCTGAGCCTCTGACGCTATCTCAGATCTATTTCAAGGCTGTTATCACCCTCACCTCTGGACACCGAGATGTTTTCATCTTCATCTCCCCAGCACCTGAAGCTCTGCTCACACCCCCGCTGGTGCCGTTATTGAGCAGCTCTGGGCCAATCTCCCGGCGCCAGGGGCTCTGCAGGGGATCAGGAGCGAGTGGAAACCCTGCAGAGGGAGGGATGGGGATGGTGCAGGATGGGGATGATGTGGTGTTGGCATGGCAAAGAGCTGGTTCCATGCAGGGAGCTATTGGAACCGTCCTCCTCTCTCTTCCTGGTGCGATTTCTGCTTTCTGGGAGTTGCGTTCCTTCTTCTAGAGATTTGAAGTGTAAAAAAAAAAAAACAACCCATACATAAAAGGGAATAGGGGAGGGGTGTGGAGGCTCGGCACACCAGAGGGGCATTATTCGCATTCCAGTTGGTGTCCTGGGTGTCAACTTGTGTTACGTTGAATCTCAATAAATACTGACACAGTGCGTGGGCCTTGGGGTGAAGCTGCACGGCGAGAACTGCGGGGTGAAATTCAAATTGGCAATGGGCATTCGCCAGAAAGGCATCCCAAATCCAAACGGCGAGGGCTGAGCTGCGCACCGAAATCTCAATTAGCGTCACCGTGGCTCTGAATTAAGGCTGGTGGGAGGCGGAAAAGGCGAGCATCAATTTGTGTTGCGACTGCAGATGTGCCCTTGTTCCCATGGGAGGGGAGAGGGTGGCAAACCTTTGCCCTCCAGGAGCCCTGGGGAGATGCGTGGTGCTTCTGGAGAAGCTCACAGCTGGAGGTGCTGTTGCATTGCTTTTCCCTGATGGGATGCTGCCCTCTGCACAGCCGTGGCACAGGGGTGTCCCCAACCTGCTCCTGTGTTAGCAGCGAGGTGCAGGTGCCTGCATCCCTCCTATGGGAAAGGGGTTGCCATGGAAACCCATCCTTTTCCTTTTTGACCATGTTCTGCACCACCATTCTGAAGGGGACCTGTAGTGGGAGGGAGTGGATAATAAGTTTGGAAACAAGAAAAGGCAGAAGGAAAACATTTGGGCAAAACGAGGTGCTGGCAGCCCCCAGCTTCAGCCCCGCTGCCCTTCGTAGCCATTCTGGTGCTATTTTGGCTTCTAGGCACTGTCTCTGTGCTGAGCCACCTGAACTTTAATTCCAATGGGGACCAGCACGAGCTCTAACATTTTCTTGGAGGAAAAGGTTGTTACTGAGATTATTGACCTGGAGGGCAGAGTTAAAACAGACTGGAAATCATAAAAAAAAAAAAAAAAGATTCCATTTTCCACCTGGACTATCAAGGCTCCCAGCAAAGTCTTCTCATCTCTTTTCTTCCCCCTTTTTCTTTTCCTGCTAACAGGCATTTTTTAAGGTCATGGTGCCTGCTTGCTGTGCATTATCAAGTAATTTGCACAATATATTTCTTCCTTCTGTGTACCTTTACTGATAATGTATCAAATGCCAGAGTGCTAACAGGAGGTTTCGGTGCAGGTGTTTGCTGTGTAGGCAGCAAGAGCTGAACTGTGCCTCAAAAGGGTGGAGGTGAGAGCTGTGAGATGTGAGGAGGATGGGCAGGAAGGTGAGGAAAGGTGGCAGCTGTGAGTTACACTAGCAGGAAAACCACTGAATGAACCATTGATATTACTGTGCTGGATGAAGATTCACCCAATGGGGGCTGCCTCCTTGGGGGTGGGGGAGAGGCTTCTCTGTTTTCATGCCATGAGCAAGAAAAGGGCAAAAGAGATGCTCTGGGTGCATATAGTGCCTTTTGGGACTGGAGCTATGCATGTGGCTGGTGTTAGACATTGAGGGATGGGTACCACAGGGTACCCATGCATGATGCTGGTCCCCAAAATACTCTTGGGATGGAAGGTTTTGTGGGAAGGTGTCGATCTGGGCTTGCCCTGGATTCAGCCCACTTTGCTTCAGCCATAGGCAAAAAGTCTCTTTAGTCATCTACTTCCCTCTACAGTCGCTGGGAAGAAACAGCATCTCTGGCAGCAGCACAGAGCTGCTCCCCAAAGCCATCTGCTTTGTCTGTGCGTGGTCCCCATGTCACCACAGGGCTCTGGGGCAATAGGATGAGTCCCACACTGAGCTGCGTGATGGAACAAAGCAAAAATACCCCCAAATCTGGCTGCTGGTCACCCTCCTTTGGCGCTGGCTGGAGGAGCAAAGCATCTCTTTGCTGACCCTTCTTTGAGCAGAGCTTCAGCCCGTTCTTAAAAAGGGCTCAAAAAGAAGAAGAAAGCACCCAGAGCCTCGCAGAGCCCGTAGCATCTTTTCCCTGCTCCCTTTTCTGCTCGGGTTGCTGCTGTGCCAGGTGGAAGGCGTTGCTTCCCTGCTGTGCTGCCGACAGATGCGCGCTGCCCCGCTCCTTCTGCAGCTGGCTCCCTGCCTTCCTCTTGCAGGGACACGAGGAGTTTTTTGCTCTTTCAAAGTTTGTGCTGTGGTTGCCAGCATCGCACAGCCCTGCCCACGTCTGCTCTGCTCTCTCGTTGGAATAAATGGGAGAACTTACCTCGGGGACAACTATAATAAATGGAGCAAACAGGCAGCTTGGCATTGGCCATTGATGCTGAGGCAACGTCCCATCCCCACGCACGTGCTTTGGTCTTCAGGCTTTGCTCAGCCTCCCAAAGGAGGGATGAGGGCTGGAAATGATGAGTCGCTGTTTGATGTATGCAGAAAGCAAAGGGAAAGGGTGAGCTCCGTGAGAGAGCTCTGAGGTGCATGGGAACAGCTGCAGCTCTTCCAGAGCCCCTGGAGGATTTCTTGTTTGGTTGAGCAGCAATAATTACAGATTCTGATGTGGTCAGGTATATTAATGGCCCTCTGAAAGCTTCAGATCAATGATGGAAGGGAGAAAAATAGAATACATGCATAATTAAAAAAAAAAAAAAAAAGCCAAAAAAAAAAAAAGCAGAAACTTTGCTTGACATGATGACATTACTGATTTTTTTTTTATGATCTTCTCAAACACACTCCATAACATTTGTTAATTTAGCAACGTTAATAGCTCATCCTTCAAATGTCAGGCAGAAAGCGAGGCTGCAAAATGGGATTACAATGGGCAGAGGGGGGGGGGGGGGAATTAAAACAGGAGCTCAAAGGTGATGGCACCTTGCCAGCTCATTCCGAGCACCCACGTGGCCACGGTTTGCCCATCTCTGCTCCATCCCATTGGAAACGAACTCACGGTCATTGCAACCCATAGCGTTCCTCTCTTATTCTTGTGGTCAGGCAGCAAAAGTGCAAAAATGTTGTGGTGGGGGAGGAAAAAAAAGACTTCTTTCTCAATGGAGCTCTGTCCAACCTACCCCAAACTGGGAACTGTGCGCAACAAAATTAAAGAAGAAAGCTAAATACAGATGTCATCATGCAGAGATGCTCTGTCCTCATGGCTTGGGAAGCTGCTGTAGTTCATGAGGTGCACAAAATGAGCTTCCTCCTTCACTTTAGCTCCTTGAGCAGAAATGTTGGCAGCGGAGCTGGGCAAATCACAGTGTTTTTTTCTTTCTCAATTCAGTGATAGTAATTTATTCTTATTTGGGGAAAAGGATTAAAAAAAGGAAATCATTGGGGATCGACTCAGTCTTTCGTTTGACCCAAGGTTAAATGTTTGTCTCATTTTGGAATTAATTATCTCCTGCTAAGAAAAACTTTCTCTACTCATCGTGGCAGTGGAGAGATGGGGGGATGAGGAAAAGACACAAAGGAACAAAAGGGCTGAAATTTGTCCAGGTGCTGAACACTGACTGGGCTCTGTGGTTTTCTGGGGTGTTCTGAGGATGGGGATGCTGCTGGGGTCTTGCTTTGCAAACCTTCCTCTTCCCATTGCCATCATCTGCAAATGCAAAACATACAGGCTGTGGGATGCAGGGGGTGCACCAAGGAGGAGAGCAGCTGAGGGGTCCCAGCAAAAGCAAAGGGGGAATCCCCCCCTGCTCCCTCCTATGGGCAGCTTTTGGTGGCAGAGTTCCCAAGCACAGGTTTGGACGTGTGCCTGCCTCTCATTCAGATGCAATATACTGATTTACAGGAGGAGGACAGGGAGAGAAAAAAAAGAAAAAAAAAAAAGGAAACGGAGAAAGCAAATCCTCAGAAATTCAATTAAAGCTGTTGCCTCCTTTAGAAAGCGAGAGATGCTCGCTTTGAATGTGGTAAGCGTGCCTTTCTTCTGAAATGAATTTAGTTTACAAAATGCAAAAGGGGAGGAACAATACAGGGAAAGGCCTGGCTGTGCATTGTCAGCCCAGGGTCCCTCACCTCCTGGAGCTGCTACCTCTGTCTCACTTCCATTCCCTCTCTTTGAGCCTCCCCCTCCTTTTCTTCTTATTTCTATTTTTTCAGGCCGAACGGGCAGGATCCCAGGTGTTGGCGTTGCCAATTCTCTTGTTCCTGTTAACAGCTTTCTAGCCATCGATATTTCATTCTCAGAGATGTTAATGGCTTTGAGCACCTTTCTTGGGTGCAGTCCAAGGCGAACCTCCGCCCTCAGCTCAGCAGCACCGTGTCTGCGTGTTTGTCCCCAAACTGGGACAGCTCTCATTGCACCCATCCTGTGTATGGGGGGCATGAAAACAGGCCCCTGGGTAGCAGGATGGCAGAAACCTCAGCACTGGGTTTTCTGCTCCTGTGCTGCTCAAAGCACATGGCTCACAGCCCCATCCCCCAAGGCTTGGCAAAGTCATCCCACAGCTCATGTGCCATCCATCAGTCCCTGGCAGAGGCAACAGCATCAGGTTCCAACCTCCCCCTAACGCCCAATGAAGCCAACAGGTGGGTGCAGATGGCCCTGCAATGCCTCTGCCCTTTCAGGGTCCATTGAGGATCTCAAAGCCATCCGAGAAGATGCCCATGGTCATCAGTTCTTCAGCCTTTCTTTTTTTCCTCCCAAGTCACCAGAGAGGTTTTTATGTTTGAACCACAATGGTACCCATCCCACGGGACATCAGTAGGCAGCTCTGTCCCCCCCCGATAACCGAGAGCATCCCACATCCTCATGGGCTGTACCAGGATGGCAGATACTCAAAAAATCAACACAGTGCATCCTGGGGACTGCTGCCACCTGTGCTGTCCATCCTCAGGATGCATGCAGTGCATGCTGCCCTAAACACAACTAAAGCAAGTTAGCTTCCATTGCAAATAAATAATTGGAAAGCAGCAGTTCCTGGGCTGTGTTTGCCCCAGCTTTCGAGATGCCACCTTCCTCTGCATGCTCAAAACAGCTTGGCAGATGCCTGAGAGCATCCTGCTTGCCAATGCAGCTTGAACGAAGGTCGGAGCAGAGGGGACAGCCTGGGGACACAGAGCAGTGCTGGGGCCAGGAGGCAGGCATGACCCCAATTTGCCTGGCAGAGAGGAGCAATGACACAGCCAAAATCAGGCAGCAAGGCAAAGCAATGTGAGCAGAACCTCAATACTCCCGAGCAGAACAGCACGCTGCCACGCGCATCTGCAGCACCCAATAAAGAGGGCCCTGACCTCAATTGAAGCCTCTCAAAGCCACTGTGATATAAAAATTAATGAACTGGCCAGAGGAGAAGATGCTGTCGTTTCAGTCTGGGATGAGTTCCCTGTGTCACCTCCATGTCTCCCTTCTTTTGCTTTGCAGGGATGAAGGTCGGAGCCCGCGACATGGGCCGGACCCCAATGGCTTTGGCAGGGGATTATGGCAGGGATGGGTGGCTGTAAGGGGATGGAGGAGGAGGAGGAAGAAAATGCAGAAACCGCTCGAGCTTAACTGAGCCTCTGTGCTGGAATCCTTACCCCAAATCTTCTAATTAATAGTCAGGATTAGCAGCTGCTGAGGTTGGGTCTTAGCCATCTAATCATAGCAGCGCAGACCGGCTGTGCTCAGCATCCCGAGCACAAGGCAGCCTTTCTAGACTAGCAGATAAATAAGTTCGCAAATTAAACAACAACAAAAAAACATTAACATTTGGATGGAAGCGTTGTGCTGTTCGGAGAGGGAGGATTTGCTGTTGCAGCGCGGTTCCTGCTAATAAACCCTTGCTTTGTGCTCAGGATCTGGCTCCGATTGCCACAGCCTCCTTCCAAAGCACATCAATCTTCCCCTGCCAATGGGTCCTGCACCCAGAGGTACCTACAGCTCCCTGGGGTGGATGTAACCCACCCCAAAAGCAGCAAGGCTCTGCTCCCATTGCTTTCCATCCTCCCACATTGCTCATGGCAACGTCGATAAAAATGGTGTTAAAAGTGGTGCACCCAAAGGTGCTCCCGACCGGGGAAGGGTTCAGCCCATGGGGTTTGCACTCTGCAACCAGCTGAGCTCAGCTGGGACGTTGGCTAGGACCACATCCCTTTGAGGAGGTGCTTAGTGGGCACAGTGGTGATGGAATGACCGTGGTGGTGACGGATGGACTTGATGACCTTAATGATCTTCTCCAGCTTCAATGATTCTGTGATTCTGTGATGGTTGCACCTCAGTCTGGTTCTCACTGCGAGGTGGGAGAAGCTGAGCCCACCTGAGGGTTTCCCAGACTGAGCACTGTGAGATCTGTGACTTTGCTTTGGGGATGCACAGCGCCTTTGTTCCCGCAGCAGTGCCACCCTCTGAGCGCCGTGTGCCATCTCTTTGTGCTATTGGATTTCTTTTTTTTTCTCCCTTAGCATCCCTGCCTGCTCTTTTTGTGAATGTACAGTAGGAACAAAGGAGCTCAAGCTGTTTGTCTTCATTCCTCCTGCTGCCTTTTTTCCATTCAACACTCCTGCCTTGCAAACTGTTTCTCCTGGCTCTGTGTGTGCACCAGAAGCTGGACGAGCATCCTGAGCTTCAGGCCCTGGTGGTGAGGGATGCAAGGGGTCCAGCAATGCACTGGGGCATATTTTGCTGCCTGTGGCACTCGCAACACTTTGCTTTCTCGTGCATTTTTTGAGTGCCGCCTCCCTCCAGCTGCTCTGCTGGGTATCTGCGACTTTTCTGCCTGCATGGGGTGTTTTGAAAATACCAGCTGTATCCAAAAGCGCACAGCTCCAAGTGGGGGGCTTCAGAGCAAAACACAGCTGAAATCATCAAACGCCGCATTGTCCCTTTGCAGGATGGGAATCAGCCATCGCCTCACCCTAAATTTGAAGGATGCACAGACTTTGCTGCGAGCCCCTCGCCCAGGGGAGGTGAGAGGAGCGCACAGCTTCCCAATGCCCTCACATAACGAGGATTCCACCTCAGGTTCCATTCTTAAAAATTAATGACTTTGTGGCTGCAGAGGTCCACGTGGGGCGGCAGCGTCGATGCTGTTGGGACCACGTTTTTGCTCACAGTCCCCCCGGCGTTTCGGCACAGATGAGCAGGAGACACTTCACCACTTCCAATCGTCTTTTATGGAGCGCAGTACTTGTTGCCATCTGCTCCCAAACGCTCAGTGCAAATCGGCATTCACTTTTACGGTTTTAATTAACCTAATAACAAGCGGTGCGTGCTGGGCTGGGGAGAGGCAGGCAGCAGCACTGGGCTTGTGCCCTTCCAGTTGAAGGCTTTGATTTTGGGTCAAAACCCAACTCTGAGCACTGGGGGGGGAGCGTCATTCACCCTTCATTCAAGACTGTATGGCCACTGGGGAATTAGCCATGAATTAATGAGCTAAACGTAATGTACCACATAGATTCTTTTCCTGCTCCCCCTAGAAGCACACGTGGGCTCCCAAACCCCACTGTTCTCCCATATCCCACCCCAGGGCTCCAATCACATCTTTATTCCCTCAGAGTCCAATGGAGCACAGCACTTGGGCTCACCCTACTGCATCCAACCCACAGCATCTCCATCTTCTTTGCTTCAGCTCCAAGGAGACTTTAATTTCATGTAGTTTTCATTTCCTCACAGGGCTATAAAGATGTTTTATCTCGGAAAGACCACTTTTTTTTTTTCTTTCTTTCTTTCTTTTTTTCTTTAAGCATAGGGGAAAAACAAAGCAAATGGAAACATGCCCTTTGGGTAGATAAACATACTTTTCTCTCTTGTTTTCTATGATGAATGTGTCAGAGAATGGAAAGAAAGAGAAGCGGAGGAGAAGATGGTAGTTATAAAAGTGTGTGTGGATGCATGGGTAGATAAACAGACATTCTGTTTCCGACACCGACTGGGTCACTAAGTGGATAAATAGATAAATCTCTGCTTCATGGGATCCTATGGTGGCTGAATCATGCAGGGGTGAGATGGGAGATACTCCACATCAACGCTCCCCACTTCCCAAAGCAGCACCTCTCCTTGGCCGCCACAAAACGCCATTGTTTTGGCATCACAAGACCCGAGCCATAATCTCTCCGTTAATTACATCAAGCTATCTTTTGCTGACTTTCCCCTCCTTTATTTTCTGCTCTTTATCCTGCCTTGTATCATCCTTAATAACGCCTCGGATGCGCTCCCTCCTCTCTCATTCGGTCCCATTGGGACGGCGGTGGGTTTGTGGATGTGTGCGAGGGAATGAGCAAGCAAGTTGTTTTCTTTTATCTCCTTCCCGTTCCATATTATCGCTCCCCGTGCCGCCTCCTGAAGTGTGATATAATTGCCTCTGAAAGCACTGCCTGCCTGTCATCTCTTATTGCTCGGGTAGGGTATCAAGAAAATGCAAAACTGCCACAATTTAAAAACGTTCAGTGTCTTTTATACGTTTCCACCCTGTTAGAAACATATTTAATAAAGTTTTGACATGTAGAAAGAGGCCCAGTAAGCGATGATAAAATTCTGAATGGTAGCGGAGCACCAAAGGAGGCGTATTAAAGTTAATGAATAAATGGGCTGATTTCCACTGAAAATACGGTTGTAAATAAGGAACAACACAAAAATGGAGGGCAGAGCCACGTGTTCTCATCTGGAGGATGCAGCAGAGATAAATGGGACATGAATAAAGACCTAATGAAGGCAGATGAAAACGGATGGAAATCCCCAGCATTAGGAGATTTCTGGTGACGTGTGTCAAAGTCACCAAAACTGAAAAGTGGGATCTGACCTTTTGTGGGATGTTTTTTCAGTCAGACTCAAAGGATATGGAGAACTGCAGGTTGCAAAGGACCCCCACGCACAGAACTGTGCTGCTCAACCAACTTCTATGGGGGATGCTGTGGTTGTGGGGCTGTGCTCACGTGGTACCCAACCCCTGGCAGTAGGGATGCTGTGCATCCAAACAGCCTACAGCAGCGCTGCTATCCTGAATATATAAGAGAAATCCAGAGATATGCAGGAAAACACTGCGTCTCCTCTCTGATCATTCGCACAGCAAATAAGCTAAATTCATGAATAAATTGTTTGCTACAAATAGATCAAAACACTTGGGGCTTCAGCCATGTGCTGGCTTTTCACCAGGGAGAAATGTGTGCACTCGGCTGCTAATTCCAGACAGTCACTTAGACCAACTCATCCCATTAATTAGCAGCATCCCCATGCCCTTGCTCTTGCTGGGAGGGAGGGCTTCCCGTTCCCAGCCATCCCCCCTTCCCCCATCCAAGCCTTTGGGATATGGCTGCTCTTTCTTAAATTCCCCTTTCTGCTCTTTTTCATATTCAGAGACACTGCTGCGGTTTCTCGGTGATGGCAAATATATTTAAAGATCACAGCAGAAACATTCAAGCCCAATTAGCCCACCCAGCCTAACCTCCCGCGGGTTCGGCTGGGATCCTCCCATTGATGATGGAGCTCACATTAAGCGGATGCTACATTTAATCTGACAACAAATCATCAGGCCCAACGAGGGAAGAAGAAAAACCATTCCTACAGTGATTTCTTTTGCCTGGGGCACTCGGTGTAGGGCGAATATTGGGGCAAACAGCGGAGAAAAACAAACACTTATTTCCAAATATCCTTAAGAGCTCTATTTGGTGGTTAGTTATTTAGCAGAGCCTTAACGCTCGAGCACACACTGTAATATTCCATGGGTTGGTGTGCTTGCCTGCTGCAATTACATGTTTAGCCCTTAAGTAAGAGGTCAGCAGGACTGTCTTATAGTCAATTAGTCAGGGAAACCAAAATGAGCAAACCAGCGCTCTCCTCTTCCAGGCAGGCTGGAAATACTATTGTTATTTTTTCCTCTTGCAGTCATCCAGTGCAGTTTTCCCTTTGCACATCAGTAGATAATATGGGGAATAAAAACACAAATGGGCGAGGATGTGCATGTGCCGCATGTTCTTCTATTGCCCTCTTGTGAGGAGGTGATGCTCGGAGGTTAATGGTGAATTTGTGTTGGATTTGCATGGGGGGACCTGAGTGGGAAAGCCAAGTAGTGCTGGAAATAAGATTTGTATTGGTTTAACGAGCAGCTGCCTTACTGAAGCCATGGCAGTTTTGTTCCATGGCTCTGGTTTATGTACGTTAGTACAATAAAGTCTCCCAACCCAAATCAGTGCTAGCTCTTGGTTCACAAAACCCAGTGACAGTGGCATGGTGCTGATGGGTGGGCATGGTGCTCATGGTTGGATGAGGTGATCTTAGTGGCCTTTTCCAACCTCAGCGATTCTGTGATTCAGGGTTGTTGCAAGTCAATTCAGATAAGCACACGAGATGCACATCTGGTGCAGACAAGCCTGCAAAGCGGGCGAGCTTTGCTTTAATTTCTGTTCTGAGCAGCTCGAGCACATGCTTGCAAACAGCGCAACCCAACTCCAACCCAAGCAAACACCATCCTCCATTCCAGGCGAGTGCAGAGCTGCAGCGAGGCTGCTGCTGCACTTAATGCGACATGACATTTAATTAACTTCCCAACAACTGTGTCGTGCTGTGCTCCGGGAAGCGGCTGTGCAAGAACCAGGCACGGCTCGTTGCCGGATGCGGCGCACGGTGCAAGAGCTGCTTGAAGGAAAGCAATCGAGCCAATGGTTCATTCTGCAGGGAAATGCTCTCCTGAGGCTGGAGTGGGGACTCCAGCCCCTCCCCGGCTGCCAATACGGTGCTGCATCACTGAGCTATATAATTGCATATTTGTTCCTGTTGGGTTTTGAAATATTAGCACCCGGCGCATCATTCCGGGGCGTCTGCGTGGCAGCTTCTGCTGCGTGACTGCAGGGGGGAAAGTTGTGCAATTGGGAACAGCATTGGGTAATTAAAGCGATGGCTGAGCGGAGGCAGGAAGGAGGAATGAGGGCAGATGTTCTCAGCCTGCTTGGTCAGGAGCAGAGTGGGGTGGCTGTGCGTGGAGCTGGGTGTGCAGGATGAGCCCTGACCTCATCACAGCTGCTTCGCCTCCACATCCTCCTCCATCCAGGAGATGCAAAACCATGCAGAAATTCGGGGTTTTCCCCTCTCCCTTTATTCCTAGAAGGCAAACGCATCCCCAGGTGAGAGGGCTTAAGTGACAGCACCTCCACAGCAAGAAAGAGGAAGGGAGAAGAGGGGAATGTATGTCATATTGGCAGAATTGTTTCTAACTAGAAGGTTTTTCAAAGTTGTCTAAGTGTCAGCAGCTCTTCTTATAGCCTGAATTTATTTGGCATGGTGTCACAGTTATCTCTGTTAAACAAGTCCTCATATGCACCTTTCAGAGCTTAAGAACACCTGAGGGAAAACGTATTAGGATCTCAGCTTTCAATCTTGCTGTAATTTCTGTCTTACCAAGGGAGGGAAAAAAAAAAAAAAAAAGAAGAAACGTAATGCTGCTGCTGGGGATTTTTAGGGCTCTTTTTAATCTGAAGTGACTTTTGTGTGTCAGGGAAAGGTGATCCCTTGGAGGTGGGGCTGTGATGGTGCCCATGATGGTGATCCCGCAGCCCGGCGGGGTGGGAGCAGGCGGCGGATCCTCGAGTCCAACCCAAATCCAATTAAGCAGCTGGGTTGGAACCGTAATTGCTACAAAAAGCGACATGTCAGCTGGTGAGATGTTATTAAAAAATATAGGAAACAATTTATGCTTCCCTCCTTCCCTTCCCTCCCCTCCCCTCCTGTGTCACAAAGCAGCATTCCGCTGCTCCTCCGGCACAGAGCATCTCCTCGAAGGTTATTCCCAGGGAGGAAGAGAGTTGGAGCAAAACCAAACGATCCTCTGCAGTGCACTCCTGGGAGAGGCCATGAAATGAGTGCTGGGGCTCAGAAATCAGCCTTCATCCCCTCGCACAGTGCCGTCCTCACGTGCACGAGGCTGCTAATGACTAAGTGTTATCACCAGACTCATTTTTACTCCTAAAGCCCTTCAAACAGCCATTAAGCCATCTGTTTCTCGAGCAAACCTCAGCGTTGTGTTTTACCCTAACTTTCTGCTGTTGTCATTCCAGCACACGGCATCTTCCCGTTATCCCATCATCCCACATCCCCTGGGATACATGCAGAAAGAAGCAAAAACCTTTGTAATATCCATCTTAGAGTGTATGGAGGGGGCAGGTGATGCTCACCCCTTGGCACCATAAGCTTTAGGATCACTATGCTCCCTGCCACGCTTCCAGGGGCTGCTTTTGTTGGCAAATAGCATCACCCTCCCGCATGTACCCGAGCTGCAGAGCGTGTTTTTATGACTGTGATTCAGTCAAGCACTTAAAGAAGTGCTTGGAAGTAGTGCGTGCTTGCACGTTTCCTT
This sequence comes from Phasianus colchicus, assembly GCF_987193195.1. Taxonomy (NCBI): domain Eukaryota; kingdom Metazoa; phylum Chordata; class Aves; order Galliformes; family Phasianidae; genus Phasianus; species Phasianus colchicus. The sequence continues at coordinate 3,950,045 of NC_143462.1, forward strand.
GACACTGCCTCTATTGGCAAGGAACAGTGAGTTTAAAGAGAATAAGCAGCGAGGAAGAGGAGAGGACTCCTCCTGTAGGGCTGTGTTGGAGGGGATAGTTCAGTGCCAGGCAGCATTGGGTGCCACCAGTGAGCATCTCCCATGCAGGAACCACAGCGATGCTCTTCCAGCCAATCCCCCCTTAAATTCTCTCCTGGATCACCCTGCATAAAAAACAGCTGGACTTTGGGTTGTAGGTTTGGTCCCAGTGCTGAGTCTTGGCTCCTTTAGTGTTAATCAGTCAAGATGGAAGGCGACCATCAACTCCCATTTTGCTGCAGTAGGGGGCACTGGGAAAGAAGTCAGAGCCTGGGAAGAGTGTGAAATATTCACCTGATCTGCAAAGCTCAGGCAGTAAGAGATCTATGTTTTAGTGGGAATGGAAAGGAGAGACTTTATCCAAGAGCACCACAGGGTTTGGTGGAGCAGAAAGGGATGCACAGCTCCATGCTGGGAAGCAAACGCCAGGTTCTGTTGGCTCCTCTCTGCCCGTGATCATGCTCTGCTTTGAATCTTCCACCACAATCATTTCTGCACCTTAAGAATTGCCCTCAGTCTGTCTGTAAAACACATGCCTTACAAAGCAAGATGCTGGGAGGGTTTCCCAAGCAGAAAGCAGGCAAAGGCACACAACATATTCATCCAGCAACGTACAGAGCAGCTCTGGGAGAGCTCCTCTGGAATAGTAGATGCCCTTTTGCTTCCACAAACTCTTCCAGAAGTCTTTGAACTGTCAGATATTTGTTGGCCTTCAAGCTCCTGGCTTTGCATTGCACTTGGGCTTCTGTGTGCATAGGCACAGAGAATTGGTGCTTGCAGAGCCCCTGCAGAAGGTACAGGTGAGGATGAAGATGGGCTCCGTGCACCTTGAGACCTGGGGTTCCCCAATGGCTGCTCCCACCCCCCGCTGCCATCCGCATCTGCAGCTCCCCATCACACCTAACCTAACTCCTGCAAAGCTTCCCTCATATTTGCAAAGCATAAAAAATATATATATATATATATATATACAAAAAAGCCCTCTTCCAACTAAGAGCCTGCTTTCCATTCCGGAGATAGGTTATATTCTTCACTGCACACACGCCTGCATATATTTGAACAAGTTTGATTCAGTATAGCTGACACAAAAACCACTTAGTTGTTTCCCCTACATCATCCTAAGTTAATACTCCTGACAAGCTCCAGGAGGCTTTTCAGCAATTTTTCTGTTTCAGCTCCCTTTGCTTCCTATGCTCTCAGTTTCGCCCCCGCCGTACAATTCCCTGTGCTTAAGCAGCTGGCTCTACCCCAGCAATTGGTATCCAAGGTGCTCGAAACGAAAAAATTGAATGGGTGTCCATGGGTGCACGATGCAATGACCTGAGTCATTGGATGGATTACATCTGTATGCATCTATTTTTTTTGTGTGTGTGTGTGTGTGTGCGCGCACGGTGCTTTCAAAGGGAATGAAAAACAGGGGGATGGAGAGGTTGGGATGCTCTGCACACCCAGGGTTGGTTTTATCACTGGGGAAAGGTTGGGCTGCAAGCTCCAAAGAAACAGGCCCTGGGGAATGATTGCTCGTAACATTAACTTTCCTTCAGCCACGTCCCCTTTCATGGCTGATGTACTAATTGATTTACCCTTTTCCTGCATTCTGCCATTGTGAGAATGTTTTTCTTCTGTTCGTCTTTTGTGGCTGCTTCTGAAAAGCGGTTCCTTATCGTGTTCCTTCTCTTCAGGCCTCTAAATATTTATCCTGTGGTTTCATTAGGTTGGTAAATAAACCCTTGCACCTCTTCTGTTCCCTAACGCTGCCTTGAAAATTAATCTCTTGCCAAGTAATTGGGGAAAAAAGGGAGAAGTTGGAGAAGTTAGATGAAACAGTGGAGGCAGATGACTTCATTTAAATCCTTTCTTTTCAAATTATTGACTAAATACAATCACAACTTTGACATTCATGGTTCTTATTTTCCATATCTCCTATGGGTGGGATGCAAAATCACGGAGCAGGGGAAATGTGGGGCTGGGCATTTCGGTAAATGGGAAGTGCTGACCCTCAACCAAACAGCCGCACATCTTTGAAAGATCTGAGATCTCATCCATTATCAAAGACTCACTGAGAAATCCCACTGATTCTCCCCGTTTGATGGGTTTAATGAAAACCTCAACTGGTTTTCATATCCTCAAATGGATTTCTTCCATTGCACTCAACGTGGGGAAGAGCGATGGCTATGGGAGACAAGAGCTTCGTGCATCCAGGTTGGGGCAGATTGTTTCCACGCATTCTGCTTTCCCCTCCCAAGTATTTCATGCTGAATAGAGCTCCCCATGCAACCACAGCATTGGAGTGGCACAGCGAGCTCCCACATGGCTCACCCAGCTCCCTGCTCTTTAACTCCCCTGGAAATAAGCGCTGCTTTGTCAGCAGCCAGAGAAAAAAAAAAAAAAGTAAAAAAGAGAGAGGGGAAAATCTAGAAAAGAAATGGAAAATAAATTGCCAGCTCCATTCAAGTAACAGAGCTGATTTAAATCGGGGAATGAGCTCTCTTGAATTTCTGGGTTGTAATGAGGACAATGCAGAAATATTGTTCAGACCCTTTCAAGCAAGCTGTATCCAAACGCTCAATAGAATTAAGCTCTGATCCTGCAGCCATTTACGCCCATGGGTAACTGGATGTCCTTGCTGAAGACATTATCCAGGCTTTCTCATAGCACTGAGATGTACTTCAGCCCTTGCACAACTGGAAGAAGAAATATCCCACGTGCAAAGCTGAAGAGGAGGAAGAAGCATTGGGGATGCTCTGAGAAAAGGATGACTTGGACCGGTCCAGCAGTGCCCTCCTGCATTCCTCAATAATAACCAATGAATATACAGTTGTTATAATTAAGAAATACACAGAAGAGTTCGGCTAAGCAGGTTATAACACCAAAAAAAGAATAGATAGAGGGCTTACCCTTGCTGGAAAACTCCAAAAGGAGGGGTTGCCTTCACCTGTGCCCCCAGGGCTGACTCACTGCTCTCCTCAGGTGATCAATCAGAGGTTCAGGCTGTGATTCAGCAGTTCCCATACACCCCCCCCACACACACTGCACAGCTCTTCCCCAGTTCACCCGTGGTCAGTTCCCAGTGTTGTTCTATTCCTGCTGCTCATCTCATTCAGATGAGCTCCTCATTTCCCAGTGTTTGTTTGCTCTGAGCGCTGGACCCCGCTCGATATTTGCTTTCCCATCCCTGCTATTTGCTCTTATTTCCATGTGTTTAACATATATATTTGTTGCTATCTGCCCAGCAATCCCAGCCACTTCCCCTCGCTGCCCTCAATGATGGGTATTACCATTACCATTACCATGGATATCCATTTCCCATGAGCTCTGTATGGCTCCCTGCAGGTCCCTGTATGGGGCAGAATGCTCTGAGCCCCACCAGACATTGGGGTTTTGCTGCAAGCTGGTTGCAGGACATGCAGACAGCAAAGCCACAGCTTCAGGCTTTTGTCTCTGAGACGCAGAAAGGTTTCCATAAAAGCTCAATATCTTCATTATTTGTTTCCCTCAGAAGATGTTTTGCTCCAAGCCTTCTGGAGCTGGCTATATCCTTCTGTGATTAGCTAGCTTATATCCAGCGACCCAGCTCTTCTTTGCAACAGAAACCCCCTCCTGCTCTGCATACAGGGACTATGTTTGTGCTTGAAGCAGGTGGATGGCACCCATGGGAGGGACGCAGTGCTGTGGGATATCCCCAATTTGTGGTGGGTCCCTCCATCTCCCAGGCTCAGTGTTGGGTGTGAGCGATAGCACCGCAAATGCAAGGGCTGGAAAATGGAAATAAGGGACACAGGGGGTGGAAAAAGACACAGTAAGCGAGGCACAAATGGGAATTAGAATGCACGGGTTTGCTCTCCAAAAGAACAGCCTGTTGTTTTGGATCAGGTTTCCCCTTGAGCAAACAATTGTGAAGTCAGCCCGTCCTGTGAAATGAGCTGTCACCGTGTGCCATGAGCCAACGCTATGGATCGCAGCAGGGAGAGCCGCCTGGGGGGGATGAGCCTTGCTGCTCTGCCCCAGGATGCAGTGTTTTAGGGGTAGGGGTATGATGCATCACAGGCAGCTTGGAAGAGCTTGGAAGGCAGCACTCCGTGTTGGCTGCAGGGATGCTCTTGGAGGTGCCAAGCAGCTCCGTGTCTTGCAGCATCCTCAGGGCTCAGCACTCGAAGCATCCCTGCCCTTCACCTGTGCTGCTATAGCAACTGCTGGAGCTGCTTCTGTCCTGCCCAGGGCCGTTTGCATGGAGCAGTGCCCACTTCAAGCACTGCAGTATCACCATCCAAAGGGCTCTGCAGCCCATAAGGCTTCAGGGAGGTGTTCTTGCTGCTTGCTGGCAATCGTGCACGCACATCCGTCCCACCATGAGTAGACCCAAATGCATTGGCCATAATCATCCGTCACGTTTATGTTCCACACTCCATCCCAATGGATCCCAACGTGCTCCGCAGCAGACGCTGTGCAACAGGATCCATCATCTGGTGTGGAAGCACAGCCAGATCCTGCTGGGACAGCTTCACACCCTGCAAAGGAGACAAAAAGCAGCGGACAAAAACCATTGTAGCAAAAAATTCTGCCACGCTTTGGGCAATTTCTGGACTTTCCCATTATGAAGTGCTCAGTGGGCTCAGATGTGGCTGCCACCCAATGCTGCTAATGACTAGATTTAATAGCAGCCATGCGAGTGGCTTTATAACCCCAGCAATAAGCACTGTGCAGCGAGATTAACTTACTTTGCAAAGAGCTGATAAATATTCTCCAGTTCCCCGTCCTCATTGCTCCGGTGCACCAATGTTTGGGGAGGGGAAAGAGGAAGATTGGGTGCTTTCCTCACCCCGTCACCTTGCCCAGGAGCTGTGGGCTGGATGCTAAGTCAGATGTGTTGATGTTAGAGCCTGGCACCGATCTGCTTGGCCCCACCACCCCTTGGGGACGTGGTTCCTCCCCCATCCACATCTCCTTCCGCTGCCAGAGCCAAGCGTGGCTCTTTCCATCCCGCAAATGGGACCGTCTGGTAAAATATTTTGCAATGCACTGACAAAGAAAGCACTCTGTCAGAGGGAGATATTATTGATGTTGTTATTATTGCATCTCCCGTCTCCGCTGCAAAGGATGCCTGACCATGCTGACAGCTGCTATTAAGAAAGTTGCACAGGCAGTGTTTCTGGGGATATAATTCTTTCTTGAGCAAAGTTAAACACTAAAAGGGGTTATTTCACGGAGTAAAAGCGAGAGCTGTGAAAAAGTTTCTGTGTGACATGTGAACATAATCACGCTGTGCGTTACCCGGGTGGATCTGTTAGCCATTCCCTGAGCACAGCCAGAGCCTGCAGTCCCAGCTCTGCAGGTGGGAGAACATCCCCGATGCTCAGGGCAACGTGGAGGGGGAATAATTCTGGTATAGGGCCCAAACCCACAGAAAAGGCTATTTATCCCTATATGGGAAAAGCTCACTGTATGGCCTCAGCCCCTTTACAGCTTTGGCATAAAACCAGGGGAAGTGCAGCAGCTCAGGCTGGGTTTGGCATTAAAATAGATGGGGGGCAGAGGCAGATGGGGCAGAGCAGAGCATGCATCAAAGTGCAAGCGGTGCTTGTAGCATCTCTGTGAGCACCTGAAGGGCTTTGGTTGGCACTTTGGTGAGCTCAATGCAAAGGGTGGAGAGCTCAAACAGCACAGGAGCCCTTCCAGCATCCTCAGCTGAAAGCAATGCTGGGAGCTTCGGGCCCTGCAGAACCCCAGCAAGGCTCAGCTTATCATGGGGACCCAGTCTATGTCCTGATATGGTATCTCTACTGGAATCCCAGCTGCCATCCATTAGCCATTTCCACAGTGCTGCCATTTATCCCTGTCATTTAGGGTTCGTAGGCTATTATTTAGTCTATTTCCAAGATCTTATTGCATTTTTTATTCATAGAGAGGTTAGATTTATATATTGAAGATCAATAAAAGGCTCTATCATGGCTACATTATTAATAAGGACTACATTACATGTAGACAGACAGCCCACTCTATCGGATTTACTTAGCAGATATGCTTTTTGGGGGCAATTCTGAAAATTTACTACCTGTTCGATCTTTCTTCCTCTCCTTGTGTCTCCCCGGGCTCCCATCCCTCCCTCCTTCTGCAAAGGGATGATAGCAGCTTTATGTGGCATTGTGCAGCCTGTGTCCCTGCTGATGACACCATTGTGGTTCCATCTTCCAACAGCCCCAAAATGGGTGCTGGAGGAGTGCGCCATGGGGAGAGCCTCAGGGGGAGGGATCTGCCCAAAGCCAAAGGGGAAAGAGGCAGAAAATCTCCACCCTTGGGCACTGTGCCCCATGCTGAGCTTTTGGGTGCCAGCATCCCGCGATGCACCCGTTCATAAATCTGATTCAAATCAGCAGCAATTCGCTCTAATCACCGTAATTAACGGAGAGTGGGAAAATATTAGCTGGGATAATCAAATGTGATTTTTCTGATGCTGTCTTTTCCCGGGAAAGCTGCAAGGCAAAGAGTCAACTCGCCAGCTCTGTGCTCACCGAGGGAGCTGTGCTTTTCAGCAATCTTGGCTTTCCTGGCTTGCAAAACAACGGGATGCAGCACGAAGCTCCCAAGGGAGCACTGGGGTGCCCAGCAGACACTTTGCAACCGCTTCTCCACCTGGTCCAAGAGCTCTCCATCCCCTTGCCACACACCAAAGGGGAGAGCAGAGCAGCAGAGCAGTGCTGGTTAACACAACCGGGGCTGGCAGAGAGCATGCAGCAATGCAGCTTCGGTTGAGGGGAGGAAAATCAATAAAACACATGGAGTTCTGCATCCTGACAATGGCTTTTCTTCCCCTGGTGCTCGTAGCATTCAGGAATTCTCCACTCTCTGTTGTGTGAAAAGAGAGCAGAGATGGGTTTACAAAGCCTTAATTATCATCCCTGCTTCCCACCCGTGGGTGGGCAGAGTCCATAAGGGTTACAAGGAAGATGTCTGTGATAACAGCACGATTGCAGTGAGCTGCTCTCCAGCAGAAGTTCCGCCATTTATTAACAGAGCATCACCTGTTGGGTTGGTCCTTCCCTTGGTGGAAAACTCCGTGGGCTCCCCAGGGTGTGTGTGGGCTGCCTGGTCCGACTCCATGCAGATGTGGCACAGCACACACATCTGGAGTGCACCCATAGGTGGAGGGGCTGGGGAGGCCATCCCCCCATCTTTCTGTAGGGAGCGAAAGGAAACTGGAGATGGAGAAAGTTCAGCTCTGCTTTAGAAACAAAAATACAATAAAATAACAATCTCTTCTCCAAAATCTTTCTTTTTTCCTTCTTTTTCCCCAGCCCATGCAGCAGGGATCAGTCTTCCAAAGTCCCGTATCATCCCCATCCACCTCACAAAAAAACTGTGATCTGAATAAAATCAGGTATCTCACCACTTCAAGTACTTTTAATTGCACTATTCATTATGCAGTGGATTGCTGCTTGTTACAGCGTTTCTCAGCCATTATGTGATTTTGGAGGGGATTTTTGTGTTTGGTTTTGTGGTTTTTTTTCCTTTTTTTTTTTTTTTTTTTTTTGTTCTCTCAGGAGCCTGTAGCACTTAGAAGTGTGCCGTATAATGGAATAATCACCTAAATTAAACGTGTCCCTGCTGTACGATGCTTTGTGTCAATGCTACATGAGGAGAATGGAGCCAGCAGCCCCACGGGGACACGGTGACAGCATCCCCAAAGGTGACAGTTCTGCATCTCCAACGGTGACAGCTCTGCACTGCTTGGGGATTGCTGGAGGTTGGTTCATTGAGGCTGAGCTTGGAGCTTGCAGGGACACGAAATCAGCTCGTATCAACGCAGGCTCCATTGCTCCTCCGTTGCCCTCGCACAAAAGCTTGCATCAGCACCAAGGTTGGAAACCCAGCGGGCGTTTTTGAGGCAGAAGAAGAGATGAAAGGCAATATTAGCTGGGGATTTTTTGGAATCGTGCTGGTTCCAAGAGCTGGAGATGCTGCAGCATCCTCTGGACAGAGGGCACAGCATCCCCACACCCTTCCCATGCAGAGCAGGAGGGTGGGCCAACAGGTGGAGAGGCATTGGTATGCAAGGAGCGGCCCCAGCAGCCTTTACATCAGAGCCTCACAAAGGCAATTCTCAGCAATTGATATAAAAAGGTGTCAGTTCTGGTTTAAGTACTGTATTACCAGCAAAGATTTATCTGCTTCAAAGGCAGGCCTCGTGCCACCGAGGGAATAAACAGCTCTTCTCCTTATCTCTTTCGCATAGCGCAATATTTTCTCTGTTCGACTTTGGCTCAGAAAAGACTTTTTCTTCCACTTGGCCATTCGCATATTGTAATTTAGAACAAGATGTGATGCTCCCCTGGGGGTGTCACAGGGCAGATGGTTCTGGGGGCATCGAGTTGGAGCGGGAGGGGTCCATACAGGATGCAGGAGGGGACCGAGGTGGGTTATCAGGAGCATCTTCCCCACGTGCCAACGTTTGGCACTGGGAATAAGGAGCAATGAGCAGCCCTTGGCCAAGCACCATCCCCAGGCGATGCCACTGCTGTGCACTGTGCTGCCTTTCCCCAACCATTCCAGCAGCCCGTTTTTAAAATTACACCTCTAAACATATTTACACAGGCCACATATATTTTACATGCCTGCACAATGCATTTTATGAAGCATATAAAAAAAACAGATAGAAATTATCTATTTCTCCTGTAGAGCTTGTCTCCTTTTTGGGGGGAAAGATAACAAGGACCTATTTCATTTTGCTGTTTGCTGCAGGACGCCATGCAATAAATTGAGAAGCGAAGTTTTGAAAAATGCTCCATTTTTTTTTTCGACCCCTTTTTAATGCCATTCTACGCTGGAAAGATCTAGCAAACGGAAAACATTGTTTGCAGGCTATCAGCCCGGAGTCCTTCTTGCTCCCCTCTTTTGTTTGCTCACTGAAATGAATGGGCTCTTTTGGCAGCGAGGATCGCGATGTTAATCGGAACTAAAGAGCGCCGTGTTTGCGAAGAATCAAGGATCTTCCCCTTTGCAAACTTTGCAAAATGGCTCTGCAGATATTTGGGTACAATTAGCTCGAATGGAAGCACGGGCTGCAGATGGGCAGCTCTCCATCCGCTGCTCAGTGCAGATGTTTCCTCGTCTGCCTCATTCACAGATGGCTGGTTGGAGAAATTCGGGTGCACTCACCTCTAACAGAGCGGGGTGGATGGGGGGCAGCAAGCAGGGCTGTGCGTGGCTTCACCTTGCATAAACCCCACATTAATCACATCCAAAGCAGTCTGCTGTGCAATTGCAGCAGCGCTCAGGAGTTAATTAGTCACCTGGCTGAGCCCTGTGGGGCTGGGGTGGAGGTGTGGGATAGCTCCGGCACCGCGATGCGTTGGGTTGTTATGGATTCTGCTTTATGTGCTCGCAAAAAAAAGCCTTGTCTACACTATGGGAGGGTTTACAAGCAAATAAATCTGGCGATAGCGTGAGCTGAAAAACATCAGGACCAGGCATTTGTGCCCAGATCCAGCTTTACTGTGCTGGCCATTAAACTTCCCGTCTGCACGCGGTGCTCCGGAGCTGTTTATGAGCACTTGAAGTGGCTGAAGCAGAGTGAGGAGAGTTCTTGCTTTCCTGTATCCATCTTCAGAGAGGGAAAAGAGTCCAACCATCCCCTGGGGATGTCAGGATGTTTGTGCAGTGCTTTGGGAAAGCCCTAGGGTTGCCATGGCCAGCTCTGTGCCCAGAGCAGCGTATCCACTGGGCACAGCTACAGGGGCAGTGGATTCACACCAAAGCACACACGGGTTGTTCTGCACGCGTGTGTCAGAAGCCATTGGTCACTGGGAATGCAATGGGTTCATGAATCACTGTCAGTGCCCCACTTAGCCCTGCCGCCTGGCTCCATGCAATTACGATGCAGACACTTGAGCTGCAAGCAACCGGGCTGGGCTCCTGCATACAGATCAACGCAGGGCTGAGGGTGTTAAAAACAAAGCAAAACCCCAGAGCTTGCACCAAAGAACAGCAGGCCCTGCTGCTCTCTTCCCCATCCCGTGCCCATAACAAACCATGGCAGGTGGAGGTTCCTCCAGCCTACCCAAGTGTTTGGCCACCGGCTACCGGCAGCAGGAAAACTTTGGGATTTATTCATGGCCACCTGTCAGGGGCTGTCATTCCCCACTCTGAGCTATAGCCTGAAGTTTGCCGTTCTATAAATCAGCTCCTCTTGGACATAATAACTCTTCTTTATAGGCTCTTTCCCCTTCATAAATAAACCTCATTCCATATGTATATGCTGCGAATGGCGAGCCCTGATTTGCAGCTCTCTGCTGGCACCGGGGGCTTTTCTCCAGTAGCTCTCCAGTGACTGCGGTGGCTCTGGGGAGAGCTGGGCATGGGAGGAGAGCCAGGGGGCTCCTTCCCACCCGCATTCAGTGAGAGGAGCCACCAAATGGGGGAAAACTCAGCATCTGCTGAAATTAGGAGCAATGCAGAGCTACAACATCGGTGTCCCTCCACTGGGAGCGTGCAGGGAGTGGGGGTCAGCCCAGCCCCAGACAAAGAGATCAGTTCAGCCACAGCAGCCAAGCAGTTTCTGCACCCTGCTGACCACATGAAGAATGGAGCCCTCCCTGCTGGTCCTCAGGCTGGTGTTTTCATGGCAGATTAACAGGAAGAAGGTCTAGAGGTGCAAGCTGAGTGGTGTTTTTTTCCCTTAGAGAGACTGCAGAGCTGCATGCTGGCGATAGGATTTGGGTTCTCCAAGGAGCACCCACCCCCAATCCCAGTTTTCTACCTCAACAGCACCAAACCCAAGGGTTGGGGGGACCAAGAACCATGGAGCATGCCATGGCATGACTGGTTGGGGAAACTTCAGTCTCTTTTTGTTTGAGTTCCTTATTTGTGCAGCAAATGGGAACTGCAAGGCTGGGGATGAAGGGCACTGCATGGGAAGGAACTCGTAGGCAGCTCCCAGCCTCTGGAATCGTTCATGCATTATCTGCCTCTTAACAAAGCTGTTGGCTGCTGAGAATTACTCAGAAACCATAATGCAGACTGATCAATACTGCTCTCAGCCACGCCTGGAGCTGCGTGATGTGCCCAGCAAAACCATTCCAAAACACAGGGTGGGCTTCCCGACCCCAAATCCAACAGTGCAGGGAAATCAGTGTTGACTAAGGATGGTGAACTTCCATTGGGTGTGCCATCACTGCCTCCAAACCAGGTCTCCTCCTTAGCAAAATGGCCCCAGCCCTTCCCTTCCTGCTGCTGATGTGGGGTTTATGGGATGCTGTTGATTTGGACCGGTGCTCAGGGTGACAACCACACAATACCAGAGAACGTCATGATGCTGCTCCTCATTTACATCCATGATCACACTTAATTGAAAGCGTGGCCGATGCAATCCAAGCCCAAGGCGATTTATACCAGTGTGGCAAAAACGTACACCATAAATCATCTTCAGAGCAGAAGGATTTCAGCTTGCCTGTCCTAGATCAAGCTGCGTCCTTGTCACTCTTCAGCTGGAGAGGAAATAAATCCCTCTCTCCTGGCTTTTTCCTGCTCGTAAACTGGCACTTGGGTGAATCCAAGCCCTGAATTTCCTTGGGATCTCTGTGGTTGGCAGTGGAAATAGCCCCATAAACAGCAACAGAGAAACTGAGGCAGGGACATGGGGAGGTCCCACATTGCTGGAAGGGAGCTTGGAGGGTAAGGAAGTGTTGCAAATTCCTTTTGTCACACATCAGCTGGCACAGCAAGAGCCCATGCAGGGGGCATTGGGCACATGTGGGACAGAGATAAATGCAGAGCATTTGTTGGGTTATGACACAAGAAGGGGCTTTGTGTCATCCCCCGGCGGGGTCCTCCACTCTCCTCCACCCCCAGAGCTCCACCTTGGGATGAACAAATCCATCCACGGCCAGAAATTGATTTTCTAAATATGTGATATTCACACAAAGCCCAACGCGGATGAAATACATCAGTGCAGAGTTGGGGGGGAGGAACAGCTTCTTTCCTTCCCCCCCCCCCGCCCCTCAAAGCTTATGTAAAAATACAATGGCACTGAAATCCAACTAATTAATTGGTGGTGCTAAGCGAACATCTTATTTAAAAATGGCTCAGCAGTGAGACACAATCTAATCAGAACGAACCAGGAAACGTAGCAGTTTCCAGGTGAGTAAGCTGAAATGCTGAAGTCATTGTATGAAAGGATGGGGGAAAAAAAAAAAAAAGCAAACGGGGCTGGAAATGACAAGGGAAGGAATCAGCTACATGGGCAGAGCAATAGCAACACATTGCCGTCATTATTCCTCAGCGGTGAGCGCAGCAAAAAGAATGAGGGGGAAACGTGGAATTAAATCAAATATGATTACTGAACAAATAGAAAAAGAGCAGCGAGGGTGTTGTTGTGGGCTTTTTTTTTTCTTTTTTTTTTTTTTTTTGCTTGGTTGGTTGGGTTCTTTTTGCAGCGTGTGTTTGGGATGGAGGAGTCTGCTGCAGGGATGGGAGGGGGATGAGGATGTGCCTCTGTTTCCCCACCCCAGCTCAGCCCAGGCCCTGCAGGTGGGAAGCAGCCGTGGGAGCAGGTGGGAACTGCTACCTGAAAGCATGCTTTGATCCTGTTTTCATGCAAATTCAGCAGTCATTAAGAGCAAGGAAGTGCAACACGGCTTCTGGGGGCATACCTGCTTCTGAATAGATTGCTTTTTTTGGGAGGGGAGTGTAGCAGAAATGCTGAGTCATGGCTTGAAGCAGTGATGGAGCACCTGGTGGGAAGGCAGGGCCAACCCAGGGGAGCTCAGCTGCATGCAATGCAATGCACTGATTGATCTGAAGGGCTGGAGCCAGGATCCACCCCTTCCCAGCCCTCATTTAAGGGTTGGCAGTGGAGGTGAGGGCATTTTCCTGGGGTTCCCTGAGTACCTGAGGCCTTCTGAATGTAAGTAGCTTCTTTTATTTCTGTGCCCTTGGCTATTGTATTTGGGCAAATCCTCACTTGCTGCATCCTGGGACCTTGCTGCTCTGCTGTCATTGCTGTGCATTCTGTCACAATACAGGGAGAAGACACAATTTTTCTTTAATTTTGAGCTCCCTGATGCACCAGCTGCTCCTTCCCATCCTTAGCACTTGATGTTCTGTGCTCCAATCCCTGCATCTCAGCATACGTGTCCTTGGGAACTGTGAGCTGCAGGGACCTGTGTGGGTCCTGGGAAGTATCCTCTGGGCTCTGGTTTGTGTTGTTTGAGGCCACTCTCTGTTACTTTATTCTGGTTGTACTCATCCACTCAATGCCAGGTTCAGGAGCGTTTTAGCTCTTATGCCACCAGCACAGTGCATCACCCAGAGCATCCCACTGATGGCTTCTGTGCAGGATGGCTACAAGGATGGGGCATGGGGGCCATAGAAACATCCTTGCTGCAATCAGTGCTGCAATGCATGGCTGCTTGGGTGCATGGATCCATTGAGGTGTGGTGATGGAGATCTCAGGGGAGGTGTTGGAGAGGAACCATGCACCTGCAATTTCTATTTGCTTTCTTATAAGGCTTGCACTGAGCCTTCCAGAAAAGCCCTTTCCCTCTGCTCTCTGCCTCCATTTTGCAGCTCAGCTGTCCCCAAAAGCACTGTGCAGCTGCAGTGCACAGCTGCAGCCACGTCCCCATTGCAGCAGAGCATGAAGGAGAAGCATGCAGCATCATCCTTCCTGCTGCCCACCTCCCTGTGTGGATAGAACAGGCTTTAAATCCTCATCCCCCTCCTCGCAGCTCCTCTGTGCAGGAGCCCCGAGCAGAGATCCCACACCCCTCCCTGCTTTGTGAAGGTCACTCCTGCCCTGTGCTCCTCAGACGTGCTGAGTCTCCACCTCATTTCCTATGCATTGAACTTCCCAGACCTGCAGGACTCTCCGACAGCAAGGCGTGAGGATTTGACCATTATTTTTCTCTTGCTTTCCCCTTGCATCTCTCTCTCTCCAAGAGAGGATTATGGGTTGCACCTATTAATTTTAGTCCTGAAGCAGCAAGTGGAACTTTGCTGAGTGTTTTACAACCTGCTTTCTCCCAAATCCCTTCTCTGTGCCCTTCCTGGGGATGAAGGAGAAAGCCATGCAAGGGGAAAGCATGGAAGGGTCGTGCTGCATCTGCACCCATGGGTGAGGATGCAAAGGGATCCTGAAGCAATGCATCACCCTCCTTGTGTTTGCATTTGCAAAACTGCAGCATTGCAACTTGACAGCAGCAGCAAAACCTCCCACCCATCCACTTCCACACGTGCACGAGGAGAAAGGCAAGGAAAGGCCACAGGTTGGTTTGGCTTCTGGTGCACCTTGCAGCAGAAACCAGGCGGTGTTGCCCCCCAAATGCTACGCTTGCTTTTTTGGGGGAATATCAGATAGGATTTCAGCCGTGATTAAAATGTGTGGTGTGAGATGGGGATGTCATAAACCCAGTGGTGATGGATTGATTTCAATCCCAAACTTTTACACCCTGAGTCCTGAGCCGCTCCAGCAGCGAGCACAGCCATGCAGGGAGGGTTTTATGGAGCATAAAGGCACAGGCTGCCATAAAACTGGGGAGTGGGAGGGAAGCCAGCCCTGTTTAGGAGGCAGCGTGGGCACAAATGCGTGGTGCTATGGGGGAGATTTCCAGCAGTGCTCTGGCAAACAACAACAGGCACTGCCACTGTCAAATTTGGGGCAGTTTCAGCCATAACCGAGAGGCAGAGCGGTCACCGTGAAAGTGGTGTTCAGTGGGTTTTAATTGATTTCATTCTTTTTACTATAAATAACCAAAAGACTTGAGCCTAAATGGGCAAACCATGGTATTGATGGCCTGCAACAGACACAAGATGAATTGAACCCTCCATCCGCCAGCATCCCTCTTGCAACGGGGGATACGCCGACGCCATAAATTCCCGAGGACAGGATTGCTATGCAACAGCATAATACATCTTCTATTCAATCTTTTATACATTATGTTTTGTCCTGCAGTTCGGTCGAAATATTTATGGACTGGGAGATGCTCTTTGAAGAAGTATCGGCCCTAAGGGCTCTTTCTGCTGGCTGTGCTCGGTGGCCTTGGGTTATTCGAAGGTCTCTGCTGTCTGGGATAGGAATTGGAGGATGCAAAACTGCTAATAGTCAACATCCATTGGTTTGGGTTTGGTTTCTGACCCTGAGGGTGCCTGGAGCAGTCAGCTTGTCTCTCTGCTCCTTTGTTTCCCCTCTGCATGGTGCACAATGCTGGGGCAGCAGCATGTCTGCTGTGCGTAGCTGGCGGGGGATTTGCAAGCTGATTTTGCTGGGTTTCTTCAATGGGAAAAGCACCAAGGAAATGCACTTTAAATAGGTAAACAAGAAGAGGAGTTCTCCCAAATCATAATTTCCTTTCATGTGGCTCTGCCTTAAGGCTTCTGGCTGGTAAAATTAAAGAAATACAATTAAACTGAAGCTGGCTCCCCGGTGCCTCTGTGCAAACGAAGGGAAAAATACTACCAGCACACGTGGCCAGACTACCAGAAAAAGCACCCACAACTTCACTGCTTTAATTTAAGCTTCTATTCACATCGCTGTCAGCATCCAAGAACCGCTCCCATCTGCTGCTACTCGAGAGCTGTGCTGGCAGAGCTCACCTCCATCCATCCCTCATGGGCAGGTGCCAGCAAGCTAAAAATACAGCCAGAAGTGACCCTCTTCTTGGCAGCCTCTGGGAAGCCTGAAGGCTGCAGCAAGCCAGGCTGTGGTGTGGAGTGACTCTGAATTTTTCAATGGGAAAGTGCTTTTTCATCGTAGTCTTTCTGGTTGGGGCAGGTCTGGCTGGTAACAGCAGTTCCCAGTTGGCCATGGGAGCTGACAGTGCTTTTGGTGCATTTTGCACTGGTGCAATTCCAGCAAGACTTGTTCTGCTGGAGCATCTCAGCTGTGCATTTCAGCAGCTGCTGGTCCCTGCGGTCCTGGGCAAGCTGCACCAAGGAGAGGGAGCAGCAAGCAGAGAGCTTGGAACCCATCTCCCTGCCTTCTGGAGAGGGCTTTATCTCATTAAAACAAACGAGCAGATGACTGCTGCCTGTGTCGGCAGGGGGACTGCGCTTCATGATTACACTTTATAAACCCCAAGCTGTTTACTGCCTTAGCAGATAAGTTGAGCTTTTAAGAGGAGGAGATACAGTCTGGGGTTTGCACATTTAATAGACTCCTTGCGTGTGCATGCGGCTGTGTGATAACACCCCGAGCCCAACTGCACGTGAGGCTGCAGCATTGCAGGGCTTCACTTCCAGGGCTGCTTTCCTCGTCACCAGATGTAATGGATGCGCAGAACGTAAAGCACATCTTAATCAATGTGAGAGATTCTGCTTAAAACCCAATGATTTTGATCTGGAGCCTGACAGCGCGGTAATTTATATGCAGCGCAGCATAACCAAAGAGCTTGTTATGCAAACACAGACCACTGATTTGACAAATCTCCTGGAAACGGAATTAATGTCTGTATTCTGTGAAAAGATGTAATTTATTTTAATATTTTAAAGAGGGAAAATTATATATGCATATGTATAAATAGAGCTAAACAGGAATAAACACATATGCAGATATATATATTTACAAACACACGTTGCAAGAGCAAGGGTGAGTGGATGGATGGCTCTTTAGTGGCTGTGGATCATTGTATTTCGACTGCTGTCAATGGGATTATGGTGATACACCCATCTCAGATGCAGCCAGGAGCAGGAGGTTAATTAGATCCGTATCAATAACCTGGCTCTTGCAAAACAAGGAATAGGGACTGACCCTACTGCTGTAGGTGTTGTGCCAGCACACTCAACAGCGTGATGTTGGGTTGGAAGTGGCTTCGTGGTGTTGGATTTGAAGTGACCTCACGATGTTGGATGGGAAATGACCTCCAGGCCAACAGTGCTCTGCTTACTGATGGGTGGCGATAGTGTTGGTGTAATATTATTGTTGTCTTTTCTTGCAGACTGTGCTTTATTTGTGGCCATGAGGTAGGAAACACATTCTGCGTAACTGAGGCTGTGATGGAACGAAACATATGTGAGAAATTTCTTAATTTGATTTCAGACTCCGTTTGCTCCCCACTTTCCTCATCCTTCCGTCTATTTGTCTTTTCCATATGGATGCATCCATTCCTCCGTCACTCTGTGCTTCTGAGACTCCCACTTCTGCAGGATACAATTCTTTCCCACTCATGGAGGAGGCAGAAATGCTGGCAAAGGTGGGAAGGAAAGCTCCTGTGGGGGTCTGAGCATGGAAATGGAGGTTTGAGAGTGGAAAAAACACCACTGCAAAGTGAGCGTGGGTTGATGGGGATGGGTTGATGGTTGGACCAGATGATCTTAGAGGACTTCTCCAACTTTAAGGATTCTGTGTTTTCGTGGTTCTGTGATTCTGAGAAAAAGGGAACAGAGAAAGAGGAATAATGCAAAGCTAGGGGTCGTCAGTGCAGGAGCATCACCGTTGGGAAAACCAAATCAATCAGCAGTCACTGATCCCACACTTCATGACCTGAGCCCTACCTCACCCTTCTCCCCACCTCACCCCTCTCCTGACCCCATCCCTGTAACTGAGCAGCCCCCACCCTTCCTGCAGAGCAGCCCCCAATGGTTTTGCCCTCTGTGTGTGTGCAGCTTCCTGTAGGCAGTGCCATCTCCATACTGAGCAAGCAGGAGAGGCTGTAGGAAACTAATTAAGGATTCTGTCCTCCTTTTGCCTCAAAGATGCTATGCAAAACCAAAGCCTATTGAATGTTCAAGCAGAATTCTTATTAATTTTATGGGGGAGATAGGAGAATAATTGCCTGGAAACCTGGTTTAAAGAATGGAAACAGTCTGTCTCTTCTTTCTTACTTAATTTGTATTGACTTCTTCATTTTTATTTTTGGGAGCTGAAATTGTGGAGTGTGACTTTCAATGCTTTAAAATGTGTATTATAACCCCACTTAAGGAGTTGCTGTGAAGTGGGCTGGATGAGTGAAGATGCAGTTCACTGAATGCCAGCAGAAGAGTAACTGTAATAAGGAGGCAGATGTCAGGGCTGATGCTGCTCCATGGCAGCGAGGCTCTGAGCTGCTGGGAATGGCTTTTGCCAGCTCAGATCTGCAGGGCAGTTGCATCACCCTGTGTGTGTGCATGCTCACCTGTGCATGCATCCCCCTGAGTTCCTTGCAGAGGGATGAAAAACTCATCACAGCGTGGGGAGAGAGGCATGCACAGCACAAAGCATGAAGGATGGGGAGATTTGGAGAGGCTCAGCACCTTTCCCTTTGTATGCAGCCACCGTCTGCACCCCAGCTCCTGTTACTCAGTGCTGCCCTGCACTGCTGACCATATCCAGGGCAGAGGGATGGCAGCAGGGAAGGGTTTGAGGTGCTAAACCCCCAGCCCCACATAGGAGCCATGCAGCAACCCCAATCCTCTGTGCTCGCTGTGCTGGGAGATTGGCAGTGACCTTTAAATGTCATTTCCTAATGCCAGCCTTAGCTAAGTGGCTACAAAACTCCGTGTCTGTTCTCAATGATGGGGAGCAATGGGCCTGACAGCAAGTGCTGGAGAAGGCAAGGATACCATGGCCACGTTGACCTGCCCCATGCTGGAGATGCAACTGGAGCACCCCATCCCCAGGTGCAGAAGGAGGGCTGTGCTGCAGGTCAAAGCTCGGTGCACGCAGGCGGTTTTGTTTTCTCCCCTTTGTACATTTGCACGCATTAGCCAACGCGGTAATGAGTTTCCGTGTGGGAGCTCAAGTGTGGCAAAGAAAGTGCTTGCAGCAAACGTGGACCTCAGCCGAGCTGCTGTGTTCCTGCACTCTGCAGCCTGGCTTCCACCCCAGCATCCCGCTGAGGACCTGGGGCTGCAGGTGATGCTCACTGGGTTGGGAAGGGGCAGCAGTTTGGGTCAGTGGCTTGGTGTAGAGATGGGGGTTCCCATGGTGCAGAAATTGAGGCTTCCCTGGCACAGAAATAGGGTTCCAGTGGTGCAGAAATTGGTGATCAAATGGTGCGTAAATAGGGCTCCAATGGTGCAGAAGTTGGGGGCCTCTTGGTGCAGAAATTGGTGATCAAATGGTGCAGAAATAGGGCTCCAATGGTGCAGAAATTGGGGTTTCTCTTGTGCAGCAATCGGTAATTCAATGGTGCAGATGTTAGGGCTCCAAAGGTGTGGAAGTGGGGGCTCTTAGGAGGAGTCAAGCTCCTCTTTCTGTCCCAGCATGTGGCACACAGCATGATTTGCCCTGTTTCTTAATCACAATTAATTAAAAAAAAATAAAAAATTAGTAGTTATAAGAAAAATAAAAGCTCCTCAGCTCAGTCTCCTATTGCAGATGCATCGCACTGTTTTTTCCACGCTCCTGAGCGTGTGCCTCGAATGAGACCTGGCCAGCAACCAGGGGAGAGAAAAAATCACTCAGGGTTTTGTTTTCCATTGATCGGAGGCACGGGTGAACAAGCATGGATTGCTCAGCACCAACCCAGGCACCCACTGCAGGGTAAACCCACCCAACGCTGTCATCAAATGGAATAAAAGCACCCGTGCTGCAATGGCTGCCTTTGCTGGAGCTGTCAGCACTACCCGGAGTGAGATAGCTATCCAGAGGAAGGCGAAAGGCTTTGGCTACACAAATTGTATTTCCCTAGGCAGCAGATTAATTAAAACTATCAAGTGTTCCCAGCTTTTTGAAATTAACTTTGAAAGTGTTTGGATAAAAAAAAAAATGGGGAATTAAAAAAAAAGAGAGAGAGAGAGAGAGAGAAGCTTGAACATTTTTTGTTTTGTTTTGTTCTTTTTCTTCTCTCTTGAGTACAAGGAAAGAGCAGGAAAAAAAGAAGGCAGATTCCCCCCCCGGCCCATTCACATCACAGAGAAGAGCACAGCTTGGGGCAGCAGAGCTGTGCTTCAATGCAATACTGTTGGTTCCAAGCAGAGCTCGGGCTGTGCTGGCCTGGTGTTGGGGTTCTGCAGGGCTGGGAAGGGCTGTGTGGGCTCCCTAAGGGGTTCCTCTGGTTTTCCTCCTCTCTCCATCCCTGTCTGTCCTCATGGTGATGCATGCAATGCACGCAGTGCAGGTGATGCAAGGGATGCAGGTGATGCATAATGCACATGGTGCAGGCGATGCAAGGGATGCGGATGGTGCATGCAATGCACGCAGTGCAGGTGATGCAAGGGATGCAGATAATGCATGCAGTGCATGCAGTGCAGGTGATAGAAGGGATGCAGATGATGCACGCAATGCATGCGGTGCAGGTGACGTAAGGGATGCAGATGATGCATGCAGTGCACACAGTGCAGGTGACGTAAGGGATGCAGATGATGCATGCAATGCACGCAGTGCAGGCAATGCAAGGGATGCAGGTGATGCACGCAGTGCACGCAGTGCAGGTGATAGAAGGGATGCAGATGATGCACACAATGCATGCAGTGCAGGCGATGCAAGGGATGCAGATGATGCATGCAATACACGCAGTGCAGGTGATGCAAGGGATGCGGATGGTGCGTGCAATGCACGCAGTGCAGGTGATGCACACGGTGCAGGCGATGCAAGGGATGCAGATGATGCACGCAATGCATGCAGTGCAGGTGATGCAAGGGATGCAGGTGATGCATGCAATACACGCAGTGCAGGCGATGCAAGGGATGCGGATGGTGCATGCAATGCACGCAATGCAGGTGATGCTCTGGCAGAGCAGAATGCAGCAGCTGTGGTCTGATGCTCTGCATGGCAAGAACAAGAGGGGGCATAGAAAGCAGTGGGGTGGATTTTCAATGTGCATCTGAAGGAGGACAGGATCTCCAGCATGCCTGTGCTCGTGCGTAATGGAAACAGCTGGGAAAAAGCACAGAGATGCACTGACGGCACCTGATATAAACTAGAGGTGATGGAGAAATAAAACAGGGGGGAAAATCCCCACCCAACAGCCCGTGTACAAGACATTAGGGGCGATCAGGAAGAATCATGCTCAGCGCTGGATGAAGAGGCTGTGCTGAATATACAGGAGCTGACTGCCTGCGGGGATGGCTCTGTGATCTAAGAGAGCAATCGGAGCGACGGTGCCTCGCTCTCCGCAGATGGGGGTTTATTTCTCAGCAGGTTTGGTGGTGTGGTAGGTAAATTATGCTTCGTCGTGCTTCCTCGGGTCTTATTTCATGGCCCAGTGATGATTGTGCTACTGATCTTCCAAAGGGGGTTGTTGTGGGCTGGAGAGGCCTTATAAATAAGAACGTGGAAATCTTCCAGGAGAGACAATGGCTCACAGTATACAGTACTGTGCCAAAGCACACAGTATAGGCAGTCTGTCCTATGGCATGTAGGGTGAAATAGAGGTGTCCTGCCCCCTTGGCGCTGGTCCTAAGCTGTGCCTTGAGCACGTACACAAACACATACCCGTGTTTTGCCCTATTCCATTCCATGAGCTAAAATAAAACAAGCCAGGAGCAGCAGAAGCAGACCTGAGATCCCAAAGGGTCCTGGATCAAACCTAATTACTCTTCAAATGACTTCTAATCAGCTCTCCCTCCCTGCTCCCCGCAGCCTTGCAGCTGAAAGGAAGAAACAAATGCTAAACAAATCACTGGGAAACAACCCCCCCCAGTCCTCTCCCCCTGCCCCTTCTCTGCATGCTCAGCCAGGCTGCCTTGGCTCTGAGGTTGCAGTGCTGCTAATCCTGGGATGCTGGAGCAGAGGCAGTGGCTCCATCCTCATTTCTTCCCCCCACCCCACATCCTCGTTTTCCTTGCCATTTGCTTTTGTTTGGGGCCACCAGCACCCTCCATCTGAAGCCACAGGTGCTGGGTTTGCCCCCTACCCCAGTTTTAGCATCCTTTGGGTTGCCAAAGACATCCTCCCAGTTTGACCAGTGGAGAAAAGGCCCATGGGTTGGGAGAGGAGGGATGGGGTCTCTCCTCCCATATGGTGACTGCAGCCCCTGCAGTCCCATAGGAAGCTCTGAGGCCAGCTGCAGACACGTCCACCCTTTCCATTAATGAAAAAAGGAAATAAAATAACACTATTAAAATCCATCAGATGCTTTTCATCTGCTATTTTTCTCCCCCTGCCTGCAGCAAGCACAGCACCAACCTCCTGTCCTGCAGTTCCCCTGTCCCGAGGCTGGGATGGAGGCAATAAGGACAGGGTGGCACAGGGACAGAGCCCACAAGGCTCAGCACCAGTTGTAAAACACAACATTAGCACAAAGCCCACTCGGTCGCTTTCTCTCGATTACCTTGGAATTATAATTACACTGGCCCTTAATATCCTCACATCCGAGTAATTACAGCTGACTTAAAGCCTCTGGCCGCGTCTGATATTAACTTTTAATCACCTCGTTTCTATGCTGGGGAAGGGATGGTGGTGGTGAGTGGGGTTATGTGCTCTCAGCATCGCCTGTGTCCCCCCTGCATAAGGAAAAGTGCGGTGTGGGGCAATATGCCATGCCTCCCCAGTGCCTCGCTAAGCAGCTCCAGTGCTTAAATTCAGTGCTATGGGGAGAGGAGCCAGCCCTGGGGGTGGGAGCTGAAAGCCAAGCCCCCCCATTAAGAGGAGAGCAGGGTTGAAGGCACCCGGCCCCAAGCAGCACTGGAATGTAGAGAAGGGATGGGCAGCAAAAAGAAGGGAAAAAAACCACTCCTATATAAAAAAACCCTCCCACGAGGACCCATTTCAAAGGCATTTTTAATTAACCGTGCTTTTCGCTGGAGCTTTGCAGTGGAATTATTGTGCGTTGAATAAACACGGGTTGATTATTAAGAACATATTTACTGAGCCCTAAGCACGAGGCAGCTCCCATTGTACGGAGCCATCGGCCGTTTGCTTCGTGCTGCGAGCATCTCCACTGCCCTCCAGAATAGTGGGATGCCCCAGTGATACATCACAGAGGAGCAGGAGGTTCCCTTCTTCCACACCCCCATTTCCCAAGGAAAAGCTGTTGTTGTTTCCTTATTTCTTGGAGCTGACATAAATGGGGACCCGGGGCTTTTCCCCCCAAAAAAACTGATGGGTGTATGGATGGATGTGAGTGCAAGGGGATGCTGAGCAGCCTGGTGGGGACCACAGCGTAGAAATGATGGCAACAGGTGGAGCACAGAACAAAAAATGATCAGTTTGGATTTTATGAAGGTGAAATAGCAGAAATTAGGCAAATATACATATATGAACCAAAATTCATGTTCAAACAGAAGCAAATAGCCATAAGCCGGGCTCAATTCCCATCGCAAGAGCAAATGAAGGGTTAAGAGCAGTGATTTCTGCCCGAAATCAGCCACCTCCCCATCTTCTTCAGGAGGTGCTCAGGACTGGGGTCATATCCCCCAAAAAGGGCCCAGGGTGGCTCTGGGCAAGAACCAGGAGAAGGCTTTGTGGCTCCCACTCTGTCCTCTTAAAAATAAATTCATGGCTCCTGCCTGCCTGGCCCATCATTTTGTAAGGTTTATGCACAAACCACATACGAGTAGACTGGAAACATAAAATTATATAGGGCAGTTAATTGAAAAACTGCCTGCGCTGCATGCAATAATTGACATTAAGTGTTGTTTGGAGCAGGAAATCACTCGATATTAAACTGCAGCAGCACTGGGGGAAGTTGCCCCACTGTGGGTCCTGCTTTGTGCTGGGGCTGCTCCAGGTTTGGGATGGAGACAAAGCCTGCAGGTCTCTGCCTTGGGAGGTGAGGTCAAACATTCTGATCACATCACCTTATTAGCAACACTATCATTTATGGACATTTTTTCCAAAGAGGAGCTATCAATATATTTATTTTGCTGCTGATGTATAGCTGAGCTGTGCGTAAGGCTTCACTCAGCCTTACCAGCATTCTATGGGCTCTTTGATCTATAGGTTTCCCCCCATTCATATTTAGCTCTATCTCAGATGATGGCTTTATAAGCGAAATCCCTTTCAGCTCCCCAGGAACGCACTGGGAGCAGCATCCCCTCGGTTCTCCCCATTTGGGATCAGTTGGGCTTTGGGAATGAGGACGAGCACAGAGCAATCACAAGGCTCCCAGCAGCTCGCTTATTTATTTGAGCAACGACAGCTGAGCTTTAAATATTTATAGTGCTTCCTAATGTCCTAAGAAGTGTATTGTAGAAAATAATTTGCAAAGAGAGCGAAGCCGCTGTGAGCTCACAGCAAATATCATTGTCTCTTCGCTGCTAAATCTTTGATGAGAGCTGGGGAAGAAGAGGGATGTGCTGGGATTGCGCCCAGCCCTGAGGGTTTGGCCTTCAGAACCCCCACCCATGGCACCAACCCTATGGGATGAGGGGGGGATGCCAGGGCTGGAGCACGCCATGCTTTGATGCAGCAGAAAGCAGAAAGTATTTAATCAGTGCCAGTTCAAACTTCAGCTCTGACTTCATCACTCCATTGACCATTATGGCGTGCCGTAAAAGTTTAATGGCTTTAACCAAAAGAAAAAGGAAAAGAAAATGCCCCGTGATCCAGTTTTCCACCCCTTTGAGTTCTTGGAATAAATCTGCAAATTGGGAACTTATCATCACTCAGAGAATGCATCCCTTCCCCTCTGGCTCCAGGGAATCCCCAGCTGTATGGCTGTGTCACCATCATGTCCCCATCTCCATTGATCCCCGTTGCTCCATGGCACACTCCGAAGCCTTTCTCCCCATAGGAGAAAGCTTGTTGGTAAGAACAGAATCAGAGCTGACATCCTGGGGAGAGGGAGGCTTTGAAGTGCAAAGTGCTGCAGGGAGAGCTGGTGGGGACCGGGGCACATGGGGGATGTTGATCCCCATTGGGGTTTGGAGCACTCAGCCCTCACCCAGTGCAGCTGCGTAACGAACCCTGCGAGGAACGCGGGCAATTTTGCAGGGGAAATAGAAATGTATCTATAATTAATGATCCTCCAAGAACGCACGGCCCCTTATTAATGTAGCAATTTGGTGAAACATAATTTATGAGGCGCTGAGCTTAATCATTGACAAGATCCCGAGTCAGGCGTGTAGGAAGGGAGGGAGAGGGGAGTCACCCGCTGTGATTGCGCATTCAGAGGACACTTGTATCATCCAGCACTCCTGGCAGGAACAAACCCCTCATGATATGGCTGGAGGGAACCTGATGTAAGAAAGCAAATCCAGGCCAGCAGTGTTCTTGCAAACATCCTTTCTGCGTGCTCTGTGCTCAAGAGAAAATCAATAGATTTTCCCAAGTGTGCCTTGCCAAAATGTTCTTCTCCATCCATGGGGATGGAAAGTGGGAGATTCTTTTCTTGGCCCACAGAGCACAGTGGAAGGGGCTTTAGGGAGACACAATGCCTTTCATAGCTCTGCAAGTGGTCCTCCTTCTCTGCAGGACACATTTGGAGCAGCAGGTGAGATCTTGTTAGGCATCCTAGGGGTGAACCTGGATCTAAATTCCCCCGTACTGAAATAACATTGGGCCAGGCTCTGGAGTCAGATAGTCAGGGTTTCCACATGGAGATTTGTGGTGGAAGAGTGTTTCCAAACATTTTAGTGGGGAAAAACATTTTTGCAGGGAAAATGGAAAAAGTAAAATACTGACCTGGTTCTGATTACCTGGGCTTTTGGGGTTTTTTTAGTGAAAATCCTCAGCATATGTCAAGCAGAGCGGGGCAGGGGCGGCAGCCGGTGGGGAGATATTCCCCATCAGCATTGGAAGGGGTCCAACACAAAACCAGCCCAGAACAGCAGTGAGTTTTGCAAAATCATCTTCTCATTTCCCATTCCTTCTCCAGCTCAGGCTTTGGATGCTCAGCACTTCTGCAAAGCGGTGCAAGCTGTGATGCCACATGCTCTCTGCTGAGCTACCAGAGCCCCTCTTCTTTCGCTTTTATGATTGGGAGCTATTAACAATTAAACAGCACTCTGTTATTTATCTTTTGTCTTGCAAAAGCTCTTAGAGACCCCAGGCATAAGCCAGGACCCCGGCTGCAAGAAGCAGCATCAGTGTGTCTGCATTTAGCATAGCAAGCAAGAAATCTGGTGGCAACATTTCTCCTGTGACAGCCCCCTCTCCGCAGCAGCTCTCTGCCCGCTATGTGGTTTAAATTCATTTTAGCAGTGATTAAAAAACCCTCATGCATACACAGGAATCGGCACGCCGAGAGGCTTTTAGTGTTTCCCAGATGATGGCAGAGCGGTGACAGCAGCACCATGAGGTCCCTCTGTGAGCCACCGACCCCAGAATTTGCCATGGGTTGGGATGGGACGATGGCCATCCCATTGCGTGGAGGTGGACACAAAATCCTTTGGGTTTGTCTCAGCGTGGGGACAGTGGAGCTATGGGTGGGAGGACAGGCAGATAGAGCACCACGCAGCTCCGGCCCCTTTCAGGCACCAGCTCGATGCTTCCTCAAATCATGCTCCAGTCCGATAAGCATTTGCTTTAAAATGATAATTGCACAGTACGGGCTGAAGCACAGCAGCCGCCGCATGAATATTCATGTGCGGAGGGACCAGCAGTGCAACTGCTTTCAAAGGGAAGCTGGTGGCACGGCTCTGATAGCAGCTTCGTGGGAAACGGCATCCCTGCTCAGCCAGAAATTTGGGGTTCTCATGTCCTTTCACCCCCTAAATCATCACAGCGCTGAAGGAGCAGCCCAAGCAAGCAGTGATGCTCGGGTCCCTCTGCTGCGTGGCACAACCTATAGGCACCTGAATAGAGCTAATTGAACCCATCCTGACTGCCACCAACCCCACTGAGGTCACTGTGACATTTATGAAGAAAAAGAGCCCCGAAATCAATTATCCCAAACTCGGTGACGAGGCGGCAGCCCGCGCTCAGATTTCCAAGGGGATGTCTGCACACCTCAGCCAGCCCTGTGCTTGCAGGGTGGTTTAATTAGTGTGATTTATGTCGCCTTTCATTGATTGAGTCCCTGGAGCTTCGGGAATCCATCAGAGGGAGAACGGACGGCATCGATCGGTCGGTCCGAGCCCCGAGCTGGGATAACCGCGGCCACAGCGGTGGTTAATAGGCAAAAGTGATGCCTGAAAGTGTGCTGCGTGGAAAGCAGAAGTGGGATGGGAAGGGAGTTTGGTTGTCCCAAGCCCAAAGAGAGCTCATCCTGCACCTGAGCACAAAGAAAAATTGAGCAATGGAAAGCACTGATCTGTAGTGAGAAAGCAAACTGAGTCTCCAGGAAAGCGGAATCCTTGAGAGCGCACAAAAATGGAGAGGTTTGGCATCTTTGCATGAGCATCCACTTACACAGAGCATCACAGCCCCTTTTGCAAGCAGAGAGCCTTCCTAGGCTGAGCTGCTCCAGCTCTGCTCCAGAGCACTGAGCTCTTTTTCTTGCTCTTGGTTGAGTTTCTCTTCTCTCTTGATCCTAATAAAAACTAAGTGAAAGCGAAATGAAGGCAAAAAGCTTTTGCAGGGCGAGGATGGAGCAAGGCAATTAGTTTGTGCTCTTGAAAATTATTCACTAATTGTGCAAGGAATTGTGTACAAAAAGGGAACTAATAAAAGAGATTTAATTTGATGCTGGGAAAGGAACGAGAGCGGAACGAGCAGCAGAACGCGGCTGAGTGCTAATGGGCTCTGCTCGGCGTGTCCCCGAGCAGGTACTGCTCGACAGACGTGCAATTGAATCTGGAGGCTTTGGGGACAGTGCTCAGAGCAAATTACCCGTGACGGCGTGATTGCCTTCTCCCCAAGGATGGGATCGTTGCTGGGGAGAGCATCGTGTTCCGGGCAACGGTGCCACATTGCATTGGGTATGGTGAGCAGTTGCCCTCATTTTGCAGATGGGGACACTGAGGCATGCAGTTCTGTCTCACCATGGGGTATCCCTGACCCAAAGATCCCCAAACATCCCTCGGATGCTCTGGGAGCTGTAGAGATGTAGAGATGTGGCCCGGTGCTGCTGGCAAGAGGCCATGGTGCCGGCGGTCTCGCCCCTGGCACCAGCTCGTTCTGCAGTGTTTCCTTGGCTCTGCACGGAGAAGGGAAAGGGAAAACTTCTGTAAAGGAATGAAATGCCTGAGGGGAACCTGAAGGCCCCTTCGGCAACAAGCTGTGAGACAGAGGCTGAGCAAAAGCAGAAAGCTCAGCTTTTTGTGGGATGCACTCCGAGAGCGAGTGAGGTGCTGTTGGGAAGAGGAAGGCTCGAAGGTATCACAGCAGTGGGTGTTGTTTGGGAAATCAATGCCAGCCCTCTGTGGTGCGTCCCCAGTACCCTTAGGCACCCAGAAGGCCTTGAGACCCACAGGTCCCAGCCCAAAGCCAACATCTCCATCTCCAGTCAGCGCTTTTGGCACCAAACAAGCCAGCTGCTCCATTCAAGAGCACATCTGTATTTCTGCTTCATTATTAGCAATCCCCTCTAAAGCTCCAGCAGAGCTGCTGGGGATTTTGTATCAACCCTACAAAAAAGCCTCCCTCGGTGCCTCTTCTTTTTCCTCAAATACTCAGGGAAATGCTTTCAGACAGCATTGTTGGACCACGGCCACAAGGGAGCATAAATTTGGCAGTGCATCTGGATGGCACAGGACAGCAAAAAAGGGGCTGCTGGAAGACAGGTGTCTGCACCCCAGGAAACAGCCTCCAAAGCCCAGAAGGGATGGAAACATCTCCCAAGAAACTCAGGGAATTAAAAAGAGGTTGAGATCAATAAAAATGTTTCATTTCCACTCTTTCTGATGGATAGGAGTGCGTGGGGAGGGCTGCGTGATGGATGGGTGTATCTGAAGGCAGCTGGATGAACAGGGAGCCCGAAATGAGGCTGGATGCATTTGGGGGGATTGTTTTGTTTTGATGACAGCTTTGGTTCCTCTCCCTGCATGCCCACCCAGCCTTGATCCCACACACGGATGCATCTCCGGGGCTTGCAGTGAGCAGCAGAGCTTCCCTGGGTGCCCGCAGGGCTGGGGATGGGATCTGCAGGGAAGGGACAGCTGCAGCCCCGTTATTGTCCTGCTGCATCTCTTTGACAGGTCCAATGACGTTTATGGCTCTGAAAGCTTCAATAAAAAGCACTT
Source organism: Phasianus colchicus (assembly GCF_987193195.1). Lineage (NCBI taxonomy): Eukaryota > Metazoa > Chordata > Aves > Galliformes > Phasianidae > Phasianus > Phasianus colchicus. Next base: position 3,979,037 of record NC_143462.1, read on the forward strand.
TAGCCACAACCTAATTTCCAGTCAAATCCCACCACCTTCCCCCCTCCTGGATTAAAATCAAGGCTCAGCTTGCTGACAGCCCATCAGGCACATCCCTGCCTGATGTGCATCTCGCACTTGGAATCCAAGGACAAAAATTTGCTAAATGGCTGGAAAATGACACAGAGAGAGAAAGAAAACTGCGGCTGGATGCTGACATCCCTACAGCAGTGACAGCATCCTGGCACTGTGCAGAGGGCAGATATTCCATGGGTCTTCCATAGGTATTCCATAGATTTTCCATGGGTCTCCCATAGATATTCCATGGGCCTTCCATGGACATTCCATAGGCATTCCATGGGTCTTCCACGGGTCTTCTGTAGGTATTCCATGGGTCTTCCATAGGTTTTCCATGGATCTTCAGTGGGTTTTCCTTGAGTACTTCATGGAGTCCCCCATGTACAAATGGTTGGATCTGTGTGGCAGGAGAGGAGAGGAGAGGAGAGGAGAGGAGAGGAGAGGAGAGGAGAGGAGAGGAGAGGAGAGGAGAGGAGAGGAGAGGAGAGGAGAGGAGAGGAGAGGAGAGGAGAGGAGAGGAGGGGAGGGGAGGGGAGAGGAGGGGAGAGGGGAAGAGGGGAGAGGGGGGGAGGGGAGGGGAGGGGAGAGGGGGGGAGGGGAGGGGAGGGGAGGGGGGAGGGGAGGGGAGGGGAGGGGAGGGGAGGGGAGGGGAGGGGAGGGGAGGGGAGGGGAGGGGAGGGGGGAGGGGAGGGGAGGGGAGGGGAGGGGATAGGAGAGAAAGATTATAGGAATATCTCCAGGTTTCCAAAGGGAAAAGCAGTGGTTCAGCAGTGATGCTCACACTCTCAGTGAAGAAAAGGGTCTCCCACTGGTTTTGTAATGGCACTTCTGCTCAATTTTTCAGGGCTCTCAGATCCAGAGCTGACCTTCTGCTCCTGCATTGCTCCGAAGACAAAGAGCAGAGAACAGTCCTGAACCACCCAGCTGCAACCAAGGGGGAAAGCAAAGGAAACACCAGGAGAAGTCCTCCAGACTTTCCATAAGGGAAGAGAGTCCCCGGAGCGAGCAGAGAGCTCAACTCCCACGCCAGCAATGCTAAATGAATGCCAAACGCCATCGGAGCAGCACTTCATTTTCACTTTGCACAGGTCTAAGTGTCTGCAGAGCAATGGGAAATGAGGCCCCTGAGCCCCCGGGGCAGCTCTCGCCCGCCTATGTTTGCTATCCACAGCACAATGAGCCACAACACAGGATTAATCTCAGCCCTGCATTATTCAGGCTCAGTTTCTCGGGAAAGTCCTGCCAGGTTGAGGCTCAGTGCATCTCATTTCTGTGCTTTGCCACTCGCCATAGTATCAAAGGTCCTTATTTAATGGTCGCTGCAATTTTATGCAGACAAATTGCCTTTGAACTCCAGGGCTGTAAGCGAGGCTGCGGGTGTTGCTGGGTTGGAAGTTTCAAGTCCTCAGGCATAGAACTAATCACAAAATCCTGAAATCCTCTCTTCCCCATGATTCGGTATAGCCTCCAAAGCTCCTCTGTGCTCTCCCCTCCTTGGCTTTTTCCAGGAGGCTGATGAGATGATCCAAAATATTTGGCTTGTCTGATTCTGCTGGTTCATGGCTCACACGTGGCCATGGGTCCCAGGCTGGATCAAGCCCTGCAGTCTGACACTGGAAGCTCTGCTGGGATGCTCATGCATTGCATGCTCATGGCTGGAACAGGACACAGATAGAGGGAAGGAGTTGGATCTACATAGATATCTGTACCAGCACACACATCCCCCTAGAAGGGGTTAGAGGTGTGCACAAAGGGCTGAGCATCCTTTGGGACACCTTGGGAAGCAGAATGGAGCAGCAATACTAAATCATGGCTTGAAGCAGTGATGGAGCACCTGGTGGGAAGGCAGGGCCAACCCAGGGGAGCTCAGCTGCATGCAATGCAATGCACTGATTGACCTGAAGGGCTGGAGCCAGGATTTAAGGGTTGGCAGTGGAGGTGAGGGGATCTTGCTGGAGCTCCCTGCTTACCTGAGACCTTCTGAAGTCAATCAGCTTCTTTCCTTTATTTCTGTGCCCACAGCTGTTGTGCGTGAGCAAATCCTCACTTGCTGCATCCTCAGGCTTTGCTGCTCTGCTGTCATTGTTGTGCTTGTCTTTGCATTACAGGGAAATAGGGCAGAATGGGGATGGATGCATGGGGTCCTCACGTCCCTTGCCCCAAACCACAACCTCTTCCCCCACAGTGCAGTAGGGTCTGAACCACCACTGGGGAAACTTCACCACGTGAAGCTGTTGAAGGAATCACACCCGGATGCACTTCCCCTCTTCATACTGTTCTTTCTCCTCCTTTCTAACTGGTTCTCTGCCCCTTTTCCCTCTCTGGAGCGTGCTGGGTGAGTAGGGAAGGGGCATTGGTATGCTTCACAGAGACCCTGGGACTTCAGGGATTTATTTTAATCCAGTCCATTAATCAATTTCTCTGTTGAAATTGAATTAACTGTCTTTCATCAGCATCACATCCTGGGACTCGAACACAGGCACTGGCACACAGGAATGCAGATGAGCACCTTTGCAACCAGGGCAGTGATGCTGTGAGCCCAGCGTGCAGCTCAGCCTCACTGCTTCCTACGTAGAGCTGCAATCAGATCTCACTCCTTGCTTTTCTTACTGGGGCAGGGTGGGGAATATTTGCTTGAAACTCAATTTAAAATGAAAGCAAATCAGATCTGGCTCTGTGATTTGAAGGCAAAATGCTTATTACTCCCCTCTCCCTGCCACTGTGGTCCCTAACGCTATGTAAATTTGACAGCACAGAAAGGAGCCATTCCTCATATCTGTGCCTGGAAACCCCTGTTCTGCTACCACTTCTTCTGGGATAATTGAATGTAACTGGGGACAGTGACAGCGGTCAGCTCATACCTGAATCTGTGCCTATGTCCTGTGGGTCAGCAGCGCTGCATCTTTGCAGTTCCCATTGTCACCCATTGGGGACAGTGCTCCCCATCCCACTGCCTGCTCTCATGGGTCCAGCATCCACTAGAGCCCTTCCTCCAGCACTCGTAGATCCCCAACCAGACAGTAAATCTGGGCTCTGGGTAATGGCTCCTTTTTTTAAATTAGACTTCAGCCATTAGTTCATAGCAGCTTAACATGGAGCAAGGTGCAAGGAACGCGTTGCTATTGCATTTTAGATCCCAGCCTTGGCCTAAAGAAGCAAGGAATGGGAGCAGAATTTGCAGAAGAGAAAGTTGCTGCATTATTTAAAAATTTGCTGATGAATAATTTAGTCAAATGAGCCCGCGAACGTTAGACAATATTGCATTACAAAATAAATCAATTACAGTGTGCGGAAGAAAACCTCCTCCTTGGCTCATTGAAAAGCACTGCAAAGGCAAACAACTTTCCCTTTATTAAAAAAAAAAAAAAAAGTTTTAAATAAGAATCTGTTAGGATAACCAAGGCACCGCTGTGAGCAGCTCAGAGGCATGGAGGGGAGGAAGCATCCTCCTCTCCCTCTATTAATATTCCTCTCCTGCTTTGGTGAGGTTAACCTGCAACCCTGGTGCAGGGAGCAGCTGGGTGAGCTGTCTGCAAACACATCCATGTGCTGGAGCAAAGGGAGCTGAGGTGGGAGTACCCATGGAGGGTGCAATGGGGCAGAGGATGCTATAGGATGTATAGAGTCCCTTGAAGCCAGGAGCTGCTGGGAAGCTGTGTGTGTGTATGTATATATGTACAGCCCCATAAATATGGGGTAGGCTGGCAGCCAAGCAGCACTGGGGGACAAAGGGAATTTCAATTTCTCCCTGCCCAAGCAGAAGTCAGGCTGCAGTTAGTTATGGCTTTATTCAAGGCTTGAAGGTTTTAAGGAGGGAGAGAATTAAGGCTCCTCGGCCGAGCGCCAGGCTGGGGCACCTGTGTGCTTAATTGAATCCTGAAAACGAGTTAAAATGTTAAGCCTTCTCCTGTCAGCAGTAATTGCCTGTCGGCTTGATGGAGAAACCTCTGCACATGGCCGGTGTGCGTGCATTGGTAGAGCATGGGGTGGTGGGTGATGCTTGAGCATGGCTTTCCTGCCAGGAGCTGGAAGGAAGGCAGGACTGGAGTCACCACGTGCTGCCTTTCCCCAGAATGAGGATAGTTGGAGCACCCCCAGCATCCCATCCAGCAGTGAGGTGAGCAGATCTGCTACCCCTAAAAAGCGGTCTTGTTGATCTGAGGTGTCCTTTCCAACCTGGATGATTCTATGGGGATGGTGGTGATGGTTGGGCTTGATGATTATGGAGGTCTTTCCCAACCCAAATGATACTATGAGAAGGACGAGGCGAGGACAGCAGGGCAGGGAAGGGCTGCTGAAGGGATGGCATGTGGGGAAAGCCAGCTGGAAGAGGAGCACGCAACCTCCAAGCATCATCTGCTTCATCATCTCCTCCACGCTTTGGGGAAACCATGCTGCTATGCCATTTGGATGCCTATCACCCTGAGATGACCAGAGCTGGGAGCACCCAGCACTTTGGGATGCTGGTGGTGACACTGAGGGGTGAACTCAGCCTTCCTGCAGCAGCACAGACAGGCTCAGGAGCAGTCACCTCCAGCACATGCCTTGGCCTTTCTGGAGCTGTGGGAGAAACAGGTTTTTCTCGTGTTAATTAAATCATAGAAGAGGAAATGATGGCGTGGATGAAAGCAGCAAGCACGGAGCAGCTGGGAGCCGGCGCGGGGCTGCGCTAATGACGGCTGATTTTGCATTAGCACAACTGCCTTTGGTTTGCAGACAGAAATATGCTGAAGCAGAGGCTTTTGTCAAACCAGGGCCAAAACACATCTGTGAATAATTGAACAATATTCATGTCGGAAGAGTCAGCAGTTTGTCACTGGCTTCCTCTGCGTGCTCGGAGGATGGGGAATGGCTTTCTGCAAGCAAGAGGAGGGGAAGGCAGTGCTGGTGGTACGTCAGCAGCAAAAGAGCATGCAGAAGTGATGCTGACACCTCCTGGGTCACATAGAGGTCATTTCAGCCCCACGTTTCTGCTGTCCTGTGAGTTGGCAGGAGGGAATCCATGAGGAGAGGGCTTCGGGGGCAGCTCTCCTGCTCTGCATCACTTTTCTCCCCTCCAGAGGGCAGCTGGCCCTATTAACAAGGGCTTTGAGTGGATAAAATTGCCCTGGGATGGGGTGACTTACAGGAACTTCACTGGGTCCCCACTATTGGTATTTAGGGACTGGTATCTCTGCTCTGTCCCCTGCAGCCTGTGGGGTTTTCTCATTGATCCCACGTTCAGGAGGAGCAGTGCAACATCACTGTGCTGTGTGAGCAGCACCAGGCTTGCCTGCACTATCAACCCTGAGTATTGCAATCTGGGAAACCAGTTTTGTCGGGAAAGCAATGGGAGGGAATCAAAAGGATTCCACAAAACATTTCATCTTTCAAAGAATTCCCGCCCTCGTTTGTACAACACAGCTTGACCTATGAAGCAACACCAACAGAACTGTTTGATTGCTTCTTGCTGCCGTGCTTTCAGCTGAAGGAAAAAGAAATCAGCTTTCCCACTGCAGCCTCTGGCACTGCTGCTCTGTTTGCTGCTCTCCCTCTGGCCGTGCATGCTGCTTTGCTGTTACCTTCAGCAGCACAACAGAGCGTGCATCTTGCAGAGCTGTGCATGTCTGTAAACCTGCAGCAGTGCAAACAGGAGTAAATCTCTGCTCCGGGGTTCAGGGCTGGTGCTACTCCTGCAAATACGAATTTGCTTTTTCCCCTAACAACCCTCTTTCTGTCTTAGCTCTCCTGCCCCCAGAGGGCACTGGCACATCCCTAACCCTAATATCCTAATACTAACCCATCCTTCACTGGTGGGGATGTGCTGGGGACAGCACAAAATGGGCTCCTAGGCTTTCAGTGGCATTATGGCAACACAAATGCCAGCAAAGTTCCTATTCAGCATTTGGAGACATCGCATAGGTGCGTGCCATGGGAGGTGATGGCAAAATCCTATTTGCTCCCTGTGGGTGCTCACCATGGCTGTGTGTTCACTCCTGCTCCCCAAAGCAAACCATGCCATTTGCTTTCCTAGGTCTTAAAACCCAACAGCATTGAGTTTCTCATTCTTTCCATCCTTTTGTCCACTTGGAACAACTTTTGGGTTCCTCTGCGACCCAACGAGGGCCGGCAACTTCCCAGAGAAAAGGAAAAGAAAACCGTGATTGGCACAAAACCATCTGAGCCCAAACACAGAGGCTTTCAGGAAAATAACTAATATTGTGGGAACTGTAATAAAATTTGGAGAGCTGGCAGCTCAGAAGCCATAAATCACCGCACAGGCTGCTGAGCAGCAGCGTGTGGTGAAGCTGTGCTGTGCTGGAGTGGGTCCATCACAACATCCCACATTGCTCCTTGGACATGGGATAAGGACTGGGACTGCTGGAGCTGCCACCTCTGTGTTTTTGGGAGCTTTGTGCATGGAAGTGATGGGGGTGAGCATCCAACCCAAAGCCCATCAGCCATCTCTGCCTTGCTCCCTCACCACCAGACGAATGCTTTCCCATCTCCTTTGCTGGGAGCTGCCATATGGATTCGATTCTTTTCCTGGAACTTGCTCTGTAACACATGCGTAAAATGAGTTATTTTCACCCCGGCCCAAACGCTGCCATTCTGCTGCGTTTCCCTTTGACCTATCCTGCTCCTCTGGCTTATTTATGGGCATAATTACACCGCGCTATTGATTTTCTGACAGCTGTCCTGATGGTAACTATTTTACAGAATCAAACTCATTTCTACAGCAAAGGTTTTCACGGTCCCTGGCAGCCCAACGAAGGCGACTGATGCAAGAAATCACCTTATTTCTGATACCTGCTGCTGTGGCAAAGCATCCAGGCAGGACCCGGGGCTGCCTGCAGGGCTGTGTCCCCTCTTGTCACCAGGGCAGGAGGTACATGGAGACCTATGGGCTGGCAAGAGGGATTGGCTGCCAGGCAGCTGGGGTGGGAGCTGGAGAAGCCTTATCCTGGGGGTTCTGGCTTGGATTCCTCTCCGAGCACAGGGAGCCAGGAGGGATGTCAGGGCCTCATGGGGATTTCCGACACACTTTTCCATCCTGGACAAGTCAAAGCAATGGCAGTTTTAATGGAATACAGAGCTAAAGAGGGAAAAAAAAAATAAACCAATCAACTTAAATCAACTGAGTATTGAGGGTTTTTTTTTTTCCAGAATAGGAATTCAAGTGAAAACACATTGAAGCAGCAGCATTTCCAAGTGATGTGTAAAACCACCATGAATTCCTGTGCGTGGGAGAGGAAAAAGAAAGCCCAAAACCAACTTTCTCTGTCTCTGTTCCATCCATGCTCTGTGCCAACAAGCTCCATCCCCATGCAGGAACAGAAACCTCTGGGCTCCACAGATCCCCAAGGCAGCTCCAAGCACGCCCATCGCATCCAACGCATGGTGGGAAATAAAGGTGAGCACGGAGGGATGCATCTTGAAGCATTGAAGTGATCCCTGGTCCTGAAGAGCAAGCAGAGCCATTGCTTGGATCCAAAGAACCTCGCTGCCCGTCAGCAGGAGGGCAGGGCAGCCCGGGTGCAGGAAGGTATGGATTGGACACATCGTGGTGCTGAGTGCCTTTTGTCTATCCAAAGCCGTGGAGATGCCCATGTGTGCAGGGGCATTGCTCTGCAAAGCCAAAACCCAAAACTGGAGGTGGTCAGGGGGCCACCCTGACCCCCTGCAATGTGGGATGCACCAGCTGCAAGAGATGGTTGTGATCCCCCCAAGAAAGAAGGGCCCAGAGCAATATAGAGACTTCCCAAGTGCTGCAATCCGTCGCACTCCTGCTGGAGGATGAGGAGTTGGTCTTTATAGTTTGGGAGCAAGGGGCTGCATAATGGCGTGGGAGCTGGGGATGGGAGAACAAACCCAGTGGGGAACAACCTTTGCACTGAAGCATGAATTTAATGCATATGCCCAGCCAAGTGAATGCACAGCTGTGCCAGAACCCTTCCTTGGGAGGCTGCTGGAGGCAATGGCCTCACGTTGTTGCACCAGTGGAGGCTCAAGCTGAGTATTAGGAACAATTTCTTCTCAGAAAGAGTAGTGAGGCAGTGGCACAGGCTGCCCAGAGAGTGGTGGGGTCACCGTCCCTGGAGGTCTGAACTGTGGGGATGTGGCATTGAAGGATGTGGTCAGTGGGCACAGTGGGAAGGATTGGGGTTGAACTTGGAGATCTGAGAGGTCCTTTCCAACCATAATGTGCCGTTCAGACATCACAGCACAGCCTGGGTGGGATGAGCCCCGCACTAATGGAGTGCAAAACCAGCAGCCAGAAGGGCAGCTCGGCAACAAAGCATCTCTTTCATCCCAAGGATGAAGTCGGCCAACGCACACACAGAGCAGCCCCACTCCATCCATCCTCCACAGCAACGTGGGTGAGCAGCACGCCATAAATTCACAGCACAACTCGGCCCCTGGGCAGCACCGAGCAGCAACGTGCTGCTCTTTTTCCTTTTTAAACAGAAACAGGTCATAACAAGGGGCAGCCATTAGAATAATTAGCCCCAGTGAAAACAAAAGTGTTGGGGGGGACACAGCGAAGTCGGTAATTGAAGCCAAATAATGAATATTTAACTATCTTAAGTAAAGTTTAATTAAGTTATCCTATGGCGGAGGCTTTTTGCAGTATTACTGTGGCTTTCAAGCACATTAAGGTGAGCCAAATATAACTGTGCCAGGGACATGGGGAGCTCTCCCTCTGCTCAGCCCATGGGTTTCATTAGCAAGGAGCTGCATGAACTCAAGCACTCGTGTATGGCTTTTGGGGGCTTCACCCTGGGTAGAGGAGAAGACTGAGCTGCTGCGAAGAGCTGCACTGCACCCAGATTGCTCCAAATGGGAGCAAACAGCTGCTCCCACTTCGGCGTGGGAATGCAACAAGTGGCTTTAGCATCCTCATTCCTATTAGCCCTGCTGTTCGCTCCACGTTGAGATGCTGCCAGGTTCCTGCTGCCTTCCCTGGGTGCTGCAGGAAACCTCTGCAAGGCCGGGACCAATTGAGACCTTTTGGTTCACCCCATAAACCTTTTCCTGCTCCCACCCATGTCCGGAGGTGCCCCCACCTCCAGGAAGGATTCAGCACTGATTGCTCCTTGAGCGCAACCCAAATTCATTAGCGCACTTCCCCTCTCTCCCAGGTTTGCCCTTTAGAGCTCTCAGCGATGGCTGTTGATGAGCATTAACTTCCCCTCCGAGCACACCTGATGAACAACAGCCTTAATGTCACCCGTTAATTGCGCAGCGCTCCAGCAGACGATGCTCCATTAGTGGCGGTCCTGCACCAGCGCTGTTCTGGTGGAGGGGGGATCCAACCCCATGCACCCCGGCCCCACTCTCTCAAAGCTCCGCTCCAGCAATCAGCTCCAGAACTGCGGGGCCTCTGAGTGATTCCTAACAACACCCATCAGGTGCACGAACCTTCCTGTAATTGCCTGTCCTTCTCGGGGCTCTTAAAAGCTTTCCGCCGGAGGAGAACAGAAGCTCCTTGTCAGAAACAGGCTATTATACAGATGAAAAGAGCCCCCACTCCCCGCCTCTCGGTTGTGTGTGTTGGGTTTTTTTTTTCTTCTTCTTAATGTTTTATTTTCCACTGCCACGCTCCTCTCCCAAGCTATTATGGCAGGGGGTGAGGCACAGCTAAAAGGGCAGCGCTTGCATGCAACGTCCCCGCGAGGGAGGGCTTTGCTGAGCATCTTTAGGGAGGGCACAGCCTTTAGCATGAGCCTCAGTGCACACAGGATCGTGCAAATCCACACTCTCGTTGCAGAGTTTATAATGCATATATTGGAAGCATCCCCAAACCCCAGCGCGACATCCCAAACTCTTGGAGGTCCGTGAGCATCGCATGGCTCAGAAGGAGCTGCAGTGCACACTGAGCTGTGCAAGTCCATGACGTGGTGCAGAGTTTGTAATGCAGGTGGTATAAATTGGCAGCAATGCTCTAAGGACATGGGGCAATATGGGGCACGCCACATGCCCCATACTTGTGGAAGTCCATGAGCATTGCATGGCTCACAGTGCACACAGAGCCATGCAAGACCACGCTTTTGTTGCAGTTTGTGCAGTGGCATGAAGTGGCAATAATGCTCTAACCCCAATGCAACATCCCAAAGTTCTCAGGGGTCTTCAAGTGCAGCTCAAAGCCCACAGGGCACTGCAGTGCAGCAGCACCCGGAGCCCTTGGGGGATGCATTGCAAATGTGGGATAACAGCAATTAACGTGGCTTCAAAGCCAGCCCACGGAAGGCATTTCAAACAGCTTCCCACCCGTCTGCCCGACATCAAACCGCTGCGCTGCTGACTCATAACGCTTCATTAGCGATGTGCCAGCAATTAATTCAGCTCTTGATGATGTTCGGTCACTTTCATACACAAGACTGTGATTTCCATCTCCTTTACGCCGCTTTGGCTTTAGCATCTCATTGGGAGCAGGTTGCAAAGCAGGGCAGTAACGCAGTGCTTTCAAGCATCCTCTGCTCGTTCTGATTTCCCACATCTTTCTTTGGAACCGGTGACTTTTGGAGGCGCAGAGCACGGCTTGGACAGGCTGCTGGGCTGATGCAGTCTGACAGTGCTTCCACTTGGCTGCTGTGCAGATTAAGGAGAGCAAAACGGGGGTTTTCCCTTTGAACCAGCGCTCAGCCTGCACACGGGGGTCACTTAATGTGGAAAAATGTCATTCCTCTTGGAAATAGCCCATCACAGTGCCATGCAGCCACAGAGCAGAGGACAGTTCTGCACAAAGCTCAGGCACGTGGCATCTCTTGTATCCCACACCCCCACCTCTCCTTGCCCAAAAACTCCTGCAATCAGCCCAAATCATTCACCTGGATGGAGCACAGGGCTGGGATGCAAAGCCTGCTGCATGCAGTGTGGGCTGCAAACACCTTCCCCTGCAGCAAGAGAGGTCTGGGAAAGCCCCTAACAACCAGAGACCTCCTTGAAAATCTGATTTTTCCTGCAAACAAATAGGGCAGGAGAGGGATGCAAGCCAGCTCTGATCACATGGAACAATTTTTCCCCCAAAACAAACCTTGGCACGGCTGGAATCACAGCGCCGGGTTGGGAAGTGACACCATCCCTTCCTACCTGCAGCGAAGATTTAAATACTCATTTTGAAAGCTCAGCTCCATTAAAGATTTATCTCCCTTCACAGCCACGGGAATTGGGGCTGCCACCGCCGCCCGCTTCGGTTGTGTCAAATGCACCGTACCAAATTGGAATTTGGGGCCTGAAAGGATTTGACAATGCCCCTTTCTTCCCCGTGCTGTCCCCAGAGGAGGTGGCACTGAATAGATGTCCTCTTTGATTCAGGGAGAGGATTTTTCTCCCTGCCCATAATTGCCTCCAGCGCGGCGCTCTGCGCATTTCCCAGCACTGCCAGCAACAGTGGGGGTTTTGTAGCAAAAAGGGGGTTTGCAGGGTGGGCGCAGAACCCCGAGCTGCTCAGCCCTGGGGGTGCATGGGGTGTGTGGGGTGCAGCACTGGAGAGCTGCCCCTCTTTGCCATCCCTCCCACTGCCGGAGGACGATTCCCTCCTGCACACCTGCACCGCAGCACCGCGTTCTCTTCCAATCCCACCCGTGCCATTTATTTCCCCCACCCTCCCCCCATCCCCCCCCATTTCTCTATTTTTGGGCTCTTTTGTTCCGCCTCCTTTCTTAACACTTTCCCCCACTTTCCCCCCGCCCCATATGTTACTTCAGAAGGAAAAAAGTTGGGCTGAGAATCCAAAAAAGAAGAAGTACAGCAGAGCGGGGTGTTGCAGAGAGAAGGGAAAAAAAAAAAAACAAAAAAACAACCAACCAAAAACAACCACCAGGATTATTTTGAAAAGGAATGGAAACAATTACAACCTTAATGGAGTGCTATAATGAAGATTAGCTTGTTGGTATTTTGTTTTTTTTTTTTCCCTTCCATCATGAGGAAGAGAAGAAAAACCAACGAGAAAAGGGCACATTTTCCCATAACTCTAAGTGGCATTTTGTAGTGATTTTCATGATGGTGCAGCACTCAGTGCCACCTTCCCTCCCCTACTTCCTTCTGCACGCTGCTCCGGAGCAGGAGATGTGCCCCCAGGCTGTGGTTTTGGGATGGTTGCTTGAAGAGTGCCCGGCAAGGGATGGTTTGGGATTTGGAGGTGGAGGATAGGATGGGAGCTGCGAGCGAAGCCGCCTCAATCAGCTCCCATTCATCCCCTCGCTGTGCCCTGGGGTTCCTCTGAAAGCCCTCAATCATTTCTCTTATCTCCCGGCTGAAAAGGTGGTGCTTAAAGACAGCAGGGTCCCCTCAGTTGAACAGGGAGAGGGGTACAGCATGGGATGGGCACAACCAGGATGGGCATGCAGATTTGGATAGAGTGGGTCTGGAGGCTCCCAGCGCCCCCAAAGCAGCCAAACTGCTCCTCCCGATGGAGACGCTTAGGCTGGGAAATAATTTGTAACCTCCAAAGATGATCAATGAGAGCCTGGAAAGCAAGCTCAATAACGAGGGTGGCTGCGTGGTGAGCACTGCCCATGGCTCTGCTCCCCCAGCCCTGAGCTCCCCCAGCACACTCCCAACATGAAATAAACTCTCTTTCCCCATGTGCTGAAGCCCCATTTATCTCTCTGTCAGGGCTCACGCACCGCCGATGGGACAACACTGCTCCAAACCCTTCCTTCCTCCTTTAATCACACTGGAACAGTTTGCGTGCGGTTGGAGAGAATAAGAAAATAGGAGGGGGGAAAACAGTTACCTTGTTCTCCTCTCTGGTCCCTTTGTTCCATCCAGAGCTATAAAACCCAATGCGATTTTTATCTTTTCATAAAGTTTTATTGAATCTGATGCCGGGAGGGCCGCAGGGTGCCATCCAATTAAACTTCCCCCTAATCCCGCTCTTAACTGCGCCGCACCGATGGGAGATTACGAACTAATAAAGATGACAAATGAGAGGGGATAAACGGGAGCTGAGCAGGAGGAGGGAGGGCAGCAGGGCACGAGGAAAGGTCCTTAATTGTGGGAGTGCTAGCCCCGGTAACTCCAGAAATATGGCTTTCATATACTGCCAGGCTGTGGGAGCTGGTCAGCACTGGTGTTAAACAGCCCCATCCCTACCAGACCCCAAAGGGCTTCACCCGTCCGTTTCCCCAGCTCTGTATTTTAACATATATAGATGGTAGGTGTAATTCAGGTTGTTAAGAGGATTCACTCAGCAAGCATCTGAGCTGTCAACAAGTCTCTAAGAGAGAAGTCTCTTCTAAGAGAGAAGAGCATCCATGCCTATGGGATGTGTCCATCCAACCACTGGAGGTGCAGTCCACCACCCAGCTCATGTTGAGCGTTGCATCCTCCCTCTCCTCAAAGCAAGCTCCTGGCATCTCCCATGCAAAACCATCACATCGGCTTGCAGCACAGCTGCAGATAGGACCAAACCCATCAGCTAAGCACAGCTTCGGCCATGCAATCTTGTTCCCATTAACACTAGCTACGGGAAATGTGGCAAATCCCACCAAAGAGCACAGGGCAAGTTTCCTGGGAGCTGCTCCTCAGCAGCCCATGTGCCTCCCTCCCGCTCCTCAGAACAGAATGTAATTGGCCTTGATCAGGAGCTGCTGCTTTTAATTCATTTACCACTGACTCATGCCTCCGCTCCCCAGCGCCCTGTTCCAAATGCTTGGTGAGCGGCACTCCAACGCGCCGGAGCTATTTTGACACACTAAGTAAATATCAATTAATTCGCCTTAAAAAAAAAAAAAAAAGTAAAAAAGCGTAATTGAAAAATCTGAGCCCAGATTTGCAGCCTTGTTTTAAGCCTCGCATTTCTCAGATGATCGGGGTTTTACAGCTCCCATGACTAAGAGCTGTTGAAGAGGAACCATACAAGTCAGTGACGATGGGAAGAAATGGGTGAAGTCCACACTGCAGGGCTGGGTGATGGCATCATCTGGATGGGTTTGGAAAAGGTTTTGCTCCATCCAGAGCCACGCCAGCACATCCTGTCCCCACTGCCTTCAGTGGGAGCTGCTGAGCATGGAGCCTTTCAATGTGGTTCATCCAAGAGTGAACTGGTGCTGCTGTGACATGGAGCCATCCTCAGCGAGGGCAGTCATTAAGGCTTAGTGTTTAAGGAATAAAACAACAATAGAAATCCACAGCCTTGGAGAACGGCTTAGTTTTGCAAATAATTACACAAGCCTAAGCAATTTGCTTTAATGCTGCAGTTAGCTGATGGAGCCTTGCTTCAGTTTGGGTCTTTTCTTTATGCTGGTAGGAAGAGGTGCTCCATCAGCACTCATGGAGGGGGATGCTTGCAATAGGGCTGCCTCTGGGAGGGTCCATGGTTTTTCTGCTCCCAGGAGCCAAGAGTTGAACTCAACGACCCTCATGGTTCCCTTCCAACTTGAGATATTCCACGATTCCCCAAAAGAGCTTCAAGCTGCAGCAAAACGCAACGTCCACCAACACAATGCAACACGTCACTCCCCAAATTTCCCCCTCCAGCATTGCATCCTCACTGCTTCCCAAGACCTTGTAGCAGAAATGCTAAGTCATGGCTTGAAGCAGTGATGGAGCAGCTGGTGGGAAGGCAGGGCCAACCCAGGGGAGCTCAGCTGCATGCAATGCAATGCACTGATTGACCTGAAGGGCTGGAGCCAGGATCCACCCCTTCCCAGCCCTTTTAAGGGCTGGCATTGGAGATGAGGCTACCTCCCTGAAGATCCCTGTGTACCTGGGGCTTTGTGAAGGTAAGCAGCTTCTTTCCTTTGTTTCTGTCCCCATGGTTGTTCTGTTTAAGCATGCCCGGTCTTGCTGCATCCTGGGGTCATTGCTGTACTTTCCATTGAGTTACACCTTCGCTGTAGGCAAGCCCTATGTTTCTTCACAAAGCCTCCAAGCTCACAGGAACCCTTACTGCTGCTCCATTCTCCAGCAGAGAGGTGTTAATGAAGGGCTGTTCCCTTCAATCACTGCTGTCTCATGAGTGTTTTTCTGTATTTTCCTCAATGCCCCACATGGGACACTTCTTTCTATGATTCTGGGCTGAAAACCAACAGAATGCCTTCATGATTTCAGAGAAACTGTTTTTTTTTTTTTTTTTTTTTCTTTCATTGCATCCATTAAAAACAGCACCAAGGCTGGGTGCTGTGCTCAGCTCCACTCCCTCCTTCAGTTCCCATCTAATTAGGGTTCCCCTTTGCAGCAGCCTTTAATTACAAGGGGTAAGGCAGAATGTGTGAGACACTCCATATTTTTAGACAGTGCCAAAAAAGAAAAAAAAAAATAGATATCTGACACATTTCCCCCCCCTCCTCCTCCTTCTTCCCTCTCTGCTCTTCACAGCTGCCCTTAGCTGAGAACTTCCGCGCTTACAAGTGAGAAAGGGATGGGGGAAAGGTTAACCAAGCTGTCAGAAAGGTTTTTTCCCTCTTTCTCAGACTGCAAAACAGGGAAATGTGTTTACTGTTGGGCGTCGGGGAGCTAACGAGAAGTAGGCACTCCCCATCTGACACTAAGTGCCTCTGACACCGGTGACGGCCCTTTGGTGGGAGCAAATTCACCCAGTGCCCAAACAGATTATTTCAAATGTCTGTTGCTCAAGAGCACCACTTTGCAAATATTCTAATGTTTGAACTGCCTCGTTTAGCCAGCCCTGCATCCGCGGCGTTTCGAATGGCGTGAGCTGCAGGAAGGCAGATTAGAGCATGAGAGCTTTGATTTCGGGTGCTTTCTTTCTTCGCATTTGTATGGCAGTCAACACGACTGAACCCAAAGGGTGATTAATAACAAGTTGTTGCCGTTTAGACCATGATGTGGTGCTTCTCCATTAGCTAGCACCCAAAGCTCAGTCTCTAAGCAGGCAGAGCTGCTGCTGTGCTTTTGGGTTAGTGGGCACAGCCACGATGGGTTGGATTGGTGACTGGTTGGAGGTTTTTTCTCTCCTTAGTGTTTCCATGGGCAAGGTGGTGATGATGGGCTGGTGGTTGGACGGGGTGATCCTAGGGGTCATTTCCAACCTGAATGATTCTGTGGCTTGCAGTGCATTGTGCTGATGTTGGTGCCAATGGGAATGGGATGCGTGCAGGATGTCCTGTCAGCAAACCCCACCAGGAGAATGCTGTTTCCTGCCTCCCAGGGGGAAAAACTTCACCCATCTCTTGCATGTCACACTTGGAGGTGAGAGAAGTGTCACAGAGCCAGGAGAGACGATCTGAGACAGAGCTTACAAGAAGGCAGCACTGAAAAACTCAACCTGTCAGGGCGAGCAGCGTCAGCTCAGCTCAACATCACTGCTGGACGGTGCTCTGCTTCCACTTCAGTGTTCCTTTTAATATCGTTAAAGGCCATCATGTGGGTGTCCAACGAGGGGACAGCCAGAGGGATGCACGTGGGACCCTGGAGGATGCACACAGGTTGTGAGGGCTGGGAGAAGCCCTATGCAGGTTGGGCAGAGAGCTCAGGCTGCGGGTTTTATTGGAAGGACAGTGGAGGTGACTTGATTGCCACGTGTAAGTACCTTCCTGGGAGCAAATACAGCTGCTGAAGTATCTTTAATCTAGTGAAGAAAGACATAACAAGAGCTGGGAGTTTGATCGCGTCTGGCTGCTGCTTCCCACTGGAAAAATAAGGCACGTGCTTCTTGCAGCCAGGCTGGTTGACACAGGGTCAGCAAAGAGATGCATCGTGTGGTTTTTAATGGCTTGGAATCTACACCATGGACCATTGCTGGGAGCAGAGCCACCCAACACCCACCCTGCTTCCTATGCAAGGGTGATATAAGGAGGTGGGTGATGCATAAAGCAGCTGGAGCAAATTATTTCATCGTCCTTTTTGTTGCTTCAGTGCCACTGCAATTGTCCCTCCTAAAAGCCCTGCACTGCAGAGCGCATAAAAATCCCTCCCTTGCGCTCACCGCGTGGTTTTGCTCACATCCTTCCAACCCCAACCACCCCATAGGGCTGCCAACCTGCTCCTGCCCTGCAGCAATCTGTGCAACCACCAGGACAGAGAGATGCAATGCACGCAGAGCTCCGGGGCACAGTGCTGTGTCATGCATCAATTTGCCTGTAAGAGCTGAATGTGTTTGTTGCAAGGTGCTCACAGACGTGCTGCAGCAGCAGTGGTGTTCCCTTGCACGCTGACATCTTTTTGGGACCCCTGGGGCTGATTTGTTCACGGGTGTTGCCTTCTGTGCCAGCAAAACTTGCTTGTAACACATACAAGACGTCAGAGCCCACGGGGAACTGAAACTTGGATTTTTCCCTTGCTTGCAACATTTGTTTTCCATTCAAGATTGGAAGGAAGACATAGAGGGAGAAGAAGCAAACCCAAGCCAACCAAGTGACTTGGTAAGAAGCCAGCCAAGGGAGCCCCAATTTGCTTTTGTTTGCAGAGAACACAGAGCAAAGCCCCATTCCAGCCGGGGCATGTCACCAGCTCTTCAAATCCATGCCCTCAGCTTCATTAGCAAGCAGTAACGAGCAGACCTGGTCACCTGGACTGGCATAGGAATGCAATCATGTACGAGTGCCATGGTATGATAACACTGTAATGCAGAAGTGCAACGATGCAGCACTTCTCCTGCACAGGGCTTTCATGGAGCAGGGGCAGCAGATGCCATAAATCCTTCAGCAAAAGGACAGGGAAGCACCATAGGAGCCATTACCTCCTTGGAAGTCAAACAGATCAGAATGGAAATTATTTGGGTGTTTTCGCAGGGCTGGGCAGGGATTGTTCAAGGCTCAGCAATTCTCTGCTCTCCATCTCTGGGTCGTTGATTTATTTGCTTCTTTGCCACTTGAACTGTGTGCTGTGCTAAGTGAGGCTATGAAGGCTCTGGGGCTGCAGCTGGGGGCAATTTGGGGTGCAGGGAAAGTTCCAGGAGGCTGAGAAACCACAGGTTGATGGAGCACAGCGATGTGCCAAACAGCACGAAGCAATGGCTGGGCACTGCTGTTGCTTTCCTGCTGCTCCCTCTGCACGCAGGGGGACAAATGTTCCCAGATTCTCCCCGAACGGGGCCAGGGAGGATGGAATGATGTATATAAATACGTACAGAAGAGGAGTTGTTGGCTCCAGGAGCTTGTCTTATAGAGGCAGTGCTGTTGGGTTTGGCACTGGACTCGGAGATGCAGTGAAGATGCCGTGACGCACTCAGCGCCAGCTCTGACGTTTGGTTTTCAGGCTTTTTAGCAGCTGGGATGGATGGGAGCCATAGGGCAAAGCGTGCTTTTCTGTCTTACCTGCACCTTGTTGTCATCGTGCAAAAACAACCATTCGTACAGCCAAGGTGTTGTGCAAAGTCCAGCTTCCATCCAAGGAGGAAAAACAAAGAGCATCTTCTGTTCCATTCTAAATGCATCCCAGGGGAACCTGGCCGTGCCTTATCCTGCTCTGCAACGTCCTGAGCAGTGCCAAAAGCCAAGCCTCCTTCCCGAGCCCTGCAATCCTTTGTAGGGATGTGTGGCACTAAGCCGTGCGCTGAGCACACTTTTCTCTTTATATTACCCAAAGGAATGAACCGCTATTATGAAATCATTAAATTAATAACTTGGTAATATAGGCAGATATATAAAACAATCTGTTCCTAGAACAAAAGGAATTACCACGTTCCAAACATTCATAATTTAATTTAACAGCGAATTAAAGCACCGTACATAATTTCCACCCCTCCAAAAGTCAATAGCGCTGTGTCAATAGAGCCCTGTGTGCGCTGGGGGTGGGAAGGGGCCGTGCAGTGGCACTGGGATGGGTAGAAATGCTCCTAATGAGGTTTTAAGGAGAGCTGCACCCCTCAGTGCTGCTTTTCTGCCCCATTCTTCATCCATTCTGAAGGGCAGAGAAACCCAACGCGGTATTTAAAGCAGCCCAGCTCCTATCTCGTTCCTTTTCTTTCCGTTTACTTTACCTACTGTTTGTTTTTTTTTTTTTCTCCCCCTTTTTTGTTTGAAATTAATTTGTTATAATTTACGGGAGCGTATTTTGATTGCTTTTTGATTAAGTTTAACAAGCAGGAAAAAAAAAAAAAGCCTGCCGCATTAAACATCAAAGCAAACAAATCCGTTTTCGAAGCCCGCTCGTGCATAATTAATAAATGCTGTCACTCCTCATACAGTAAATATATCTATTATGCTACAATAAATGGCGTTGTAGTAATTAATACACACAAGCAAAGTACGCTCTGACGAAGATCTGGGTGTAGATGTGCTTGTTTGTGCAACGCCCACAACTCAGAGCAGTTGTCAAGCGCTCTTATAGGAGGAGAAGTTTCTTTTTGGAGAGGGAAGTTTGCACTCAGCGCTGGGCGAGCAAAAGCAAAATGCCATTTCCGAGGAGCTGCATGCAACTCCATCGCCCTGCAGCTGGAAGTGCAGCATTGCCTGCAATTCCCGCTTCACCTCCTGAGCTGCAATAGCTATTAACTTTTGTTTGAACTTTCTAAGTAGGGCAGGGTCAGATTTCAGGCTGAGTTCCCTGCTAACTACCAGCTCAGCCCCAATTAGAAGGCAGAAAGCCCAGTGTGCAATCCCCTTCTGCTTGCAAAACCTCATTTAACCCAGCGGCGCTGGCTCAGTGCTTGGGAGCGGAGAGCAGCCCAGGGGAGAGGTGTCAGAGAGCAGGAGGGCTCTTAGGATGCTTGGGAGGAGATGTTTCTATTAATTGCCTTCATTAGAGGAGCTGCCCTGAGCTCCAACCTCAGAGTGTCACTCCTAAGAATATTTGGAGCTGATCCCTCATCCAGGTCCTTTATTGTGGGGGGGGTATGGGTGAGGGGAGGGGGAAAGAAGTCAAGGTTTAGGGTAGAAATAGGTTAAAAGAAAAAGTGGAAAAGTGAAGGGGAAAAAAAAAAAAAAACGCAAAAAAACAGCAAAAACAGCCCTGGACAGTTGGTGCCACTTCTAAACACATTAAATATTGATGGGCCCTCGCTCGTAGCTCCAAATGGGCTGTAAATTGAATGGAGGTTATTTTCGAGGTAATTAAAAACAAGGAGAGAGGGGTGGAGGGGACTGCTGATGGGAAACCGTAAAGCCACAGCTACTGGTGCTCATTGCCTGCTTCTGCATTTTGTGTCCCTCCTGTGCAGCACCCCAGGCACCTGCAGCCCCATTCCCTCCGTCCCTCCCGCTTGCTTGGTACCTCTGCTCTGATCACCTAAGTGATGCTGCAGCATAGCAACAGTCCTGCAGGAAAATAGAGGGTTTGTTCCATCGTGGGGCTGTGGGTATGGATGCTTTCTTGGAGCCTGGAACCCAGCCGTGCCCCTGGGCTGCTCTGGGGGCACAGAGGGTCTGACCTCATCACACCCATCTCGTAACTCAGTGCAAATCATCATGCAGAGTTTGCTTCCAACGCCAGTCCCCTCCATTGCCATGCAGAGCTGTTAGCATCCCGCTCTGCAGCAGGGCTCTAACTCAGCCCCTTATTAATGTCAGCTCTGCTGCCAACCTATTTCTGTGCAAATTAATCCTTTGGGGAGCAGGGACCTGCAGGGCTGGGGCTGTCTGTGTGCGATCTCCCTGCATCTATACCCCAGAGGTGGGGCTGGAGGGGTCCTATCGTTCTGCTGTGAGTCATTGCCACAGCGCTGTGCTGGCCCAGAGTCCAGCCTTCCTCCCTGCACTGCTCCTCTTCCTCAGGGTCCCGCTGCCTGCACGCAGCTCCATCCCAGCTGCTGAGCAGAGCTGTGGATAACTCCGCTTCTCCCTTTCCTGCCAGCAGAACACGCTGCTTTTTGCCCCACTTGGCCAGCACTTCATTTTTCATCCTTTTGTGCTGATGCAAACGCAGCGAGTCGCATCCCTCCCACCCGAGAGCGAGCCAGAAACTCCACACTGAGCTGCTCGAGGTGCCTGCTGCCTCCACCCCCCATAGCCCACAGACACTATGGGGTGCCCCCTCCCCATCCAAAGCCACCCAGCAAGCAATGTTACCAACCCCCCCTCCAAATGCAGGGCTGTCCTCCCACTCCTCGCATTCCCTTCTCTCAGTAACTCAGCAGATGGTCAATCTTTTTCAAACAACCCAAACCAACCCTTTGGGGTCCTGTTACGGCAGCCTTGCCTTCCAGGAGGTTTATTCACAGCGTTCAGCCCAAATTTTGCAGCAGGTAAAAGGGGAAGCCATGCATGGCTTTGGGTTTCGGCAGCAGGGCGGTGATTTGCAGTCCTGGGCGTGGGGCAACTGCATGCGGAGCAAATGCCCACTGTTGCACTCTTGCAATTCAGCAAAGTGAGGTGCCCGGCTGGGCACGGGCTGCAGGGCACAGGTGGTGGCTTTATGCCTATAAATGAGTGCAATTAAAAAGAAGGAGGGATCAGGGAGGGAAGCGAGGCAGGGAGATTAACAAACAAACAAAAACCCCTAAATCCATCCGAGCGGAGGCTAGAAAACAAATTAAAGTTGTTATGGCAACTGGTGTGTGTGGGCAGCAACATGCATCTCTGAGCACACGGAATTAAAACGAGCGTCATGTTCGGCAGCTAATTAAATCCCTCCGGCCAAGTCCGTGAGTGGGGACCCCTGTGCAACCCCAGGGCCAGCGGGATGCAGCTGGGCTCCCACGATTGCTTCCAGCCCCATTCCCATGCGCTTTGGCTTCCTGCATGCTCAGCTGGGGGGGGTTGGATGGGGTGAGCGATGTGTGAGCGATGTGGAGGGGGGGTACAGCCCCACGGGTGCCCCCAGTGTCACCCATCCTTGGGGAAGAGCTGGTGGAAACTCCCCTTTCCATATGCGTTCTGTTTTCTCCAAACCCGACAGTGCAAGGTCACCGAGGGGACCCTGAGGCCACACAGCTGGAGGGAAACATTGCAGCCCTTGTTCCATGGAAGCTTCCAAAGGATCTTCACGCTGGGGGAAGAATTGCCAGCATTGTGTGCCCGGATGGCCGGGGTCGGGCGGCTGCAGAAGGGCGTCTTTGTATGGGGAGGGCTGGGATTGGGGCACCCCGACCCCATGTGTCAGCTCCGGGGGTGCCAAGTACAACGGGGCTGCAAGAGGGTGACCTTAACCAGCTCAGTGCCAACCGTGCCTTTGCAGGGCTGGAGAGCTGATGGAGTCGTGCTGATGCATTCAGGGGCAGTGCTGCAATCTGTCCCAGCAGCAGCACCTTATGTGTGCTGCAGAGGGCTGCGATGTGTGTTGCAACACATGTTGCAACCACCTGTTGCAGCTCACCACTTAATCCTTGACATCCCGGTTGCTGCTGCTTCTGTAATGAATATACAGATGGGGAACCAGAGGAGAGCCTTTGCTCGGTTTTATTTCACCCACTGAGTGTAATTAATGGATAGGAGGATGCAGCACTCGAGCTGGCACTGAGAAATAATTCCTAAGGGCAGGAGGGAGCCACACAGCATCGTCCCAC
Source organism: Phasianus colchicus (assembly GCF_987193195.1). Classification (NCBI taxonomy): domain Eukaryota; kingdom Metazoa; phylum Chordata; class Aves; order Galliformes; family Phasianidae; genus Phasianus; species Phasianus colchicus. The sequence continues at coordinate 4,001,427 of NC_143462.1, forward strand.
CTTGGGCACAGCAGCAAAGCCTTGCAGCCTTCAGCAACTGTACAGCTCTTGAGGGCACCCCAGCTAAACCCAGTGGTGCCTTTTGCTGAATGAGGCCAGCCAGCCCTCCACCTCTGATATCAGCCCTCTCCAAAATGTATTGCTAGGTCATCTCCTCCTTTGCTTTCTTCACATCACGCCCAGGAGCTCTTTGCACATCAGTGCGTGGAAATGCAGATGTAACCCAAGGCTGAAAGTTAAGCGAAGAGCTTTGGTGGATGTAATTCAGGCACCAAAAGAGGAGAGGTTGCACTCTCAGCCCTGGAGCCCTTTTTGGTGCCTCCTCCCTCCCCAGCCCCCCCAGCTAGATTTCTGCTCTGGCCCCATCCCAGCAAATTGCATCTCTATTAACGTCAGCTTTCCAGAAAGTGCTCCCCACTCCCCAGCTTGGATGGTACCTCACTTTTGTGCTTTTTATTTTGGGTACAAACTGAAGCTATTTTTATAAATATCACTGCAAACGCTCGCTGTAATTTCAGCGCTCCCACCGGTTGGCATTTCCTGCGAGCAGCACTGGGAGGATTTCTCCTGCTTTAAGAAGGCTGTGAGCAGAAAGCAAGCTCAGGGCCTCGAGCCAGCCTGCTGCTGAGCTCCATTTACGGCAGCAAGCAGCAGAGCAGAGGTGAGAGCCCCAGGGAGGAAGGAATGACCCAGCAGGGCACGAGCACTCCATCCCCTCTGCCCTGCCCCGTACCCAAGTGTCACCCGTTGGCTGCAGAGCTGACAACTGGGAGCAAAGGGCTGTGAGGCTGCTGTGCAGCGTTGAGCAAGATGTTTTGGTCTCCAACTAGGTTAAATTGCTTGCTGTATTTAAATTGCCTTCTAGCTGGTCAGATGCAGGCACAGCTGCGACGTGGAGGCTTCCACCCAATTAACAGAAGATTAATCCTAATGGATTAATCTGTTACAATCAGATGGTTTGCTGTGACTTGGGCACAAACCTTGGAGAAGTGCTTGGCGTTGCTGGAGCCACGAGATGCAAGCAGCAGGGCCAGCACAATGCATTGCACAGCACGATGCAAAGCCTCCAAGCCCTCCCATGCAGCAAAGCACAGAGCAGCTCTCACCACTCAGCGGTGCCAAGCTGCACTCTGACCCCAGAGCCACAGCTAAAGGCAAACATTTCCCTGCTCCTTTATCTAAGGAAAGGGCTCTCTCTGCAAAAGCTCCACCAGCTTTCTTCAATTATTGTTTCATGCAACATCCAGGAAAAAAAAAAGAAAAAAAAAAAAAAGAAAGAAATAATAGTGTTTTCAGCACTTTCTCATATCAAGGAAGTAATTGAGTCAAAATGAAGAAGAAATTATCTATGAAGTTAATTATCTAGCAGACATGTTTTACACTCAGTCATTTTTCACCACCACGCAGTAACTGGAAGCACAGGCATTTCTCTTTCCTGTAATTAATGTACTCAGAATACATTGCAGAAAGTATCTGGGGTTATTTTTCGGTTGGAGGAGCTCAGGGAGGAGGCGAAGCTTTTGGAGAGGGCTGGAAGCATGGAAGCAGAATGGACTCAGTGCTCACTGGGTTGCTTTCCAACCTTTGGATTTCCACAACTGCAGCACGCTCCTGGCAGCCCTGTTTGCACTATGGTGAGAATTAGGGCTGCGTTTCCCAAAGGCAGAAGCAGCTGCTGTCACCAATCCAACGTTTCCAAGCATCCTGCAGAGCCAGGGGGACACACACAGCCTCTCCGACGCCTTCCCTGCCCATGGCCAGTTTCCACCAAGGGAACTTTCCAGTGCTGATGAAGGGATCCTTTCAGCTCCATCCCGTGTTTAAGGGAGCCCTGAGCACGTGGCATGGCTCTCGTCCTGGGTCAGAGAAACATTGCATCCATCTCAAAGCCCCCAAATCCTTCTGGTTTGCTACTGAAGCCAGGGGACGTCCTGCAGGTCCAAAGGTGCATCGGCTGCTACACGACCTGCTGTGGCCAAGGTGTGGGCAGCTCTTTGCATTTCACCACCTTCAGCCCCAGAAAATAAAAAATGTGCCTGCTGCAGGCCAGCAGAGCAGGAAAGCAAACATCAGCAGGGATGTCAGGATGCATCGAAGAGCTTTGCTCTTACAATGGAAAAGATTGTCCCTTGAGGAAGGGTGGCTCTGTTTGGTGCTGGATGGGCACCTTGTTCTGGGACTCCAAGCGAGTGAAATCTGCTTTAAAATAAAATCCGCTGTCACTTTTGTAAGGTCTTGCAGCTGTGGTGTTACACATCTGTCCATCCCTCCATCTATTCTTCCGTCCATTCTTCCATCCTTCCATCCTTCCATCCCTCCATCCACCCATCCATCCATCCCCCCGTCCATCCATCCATCCATCCCCCCATCCATCCATCCACCCCCCATCTGTCCATCCATTCATCTGTCCATCCATCCATCCATCCACCCCCCCATCCATCCCTCCCCCCATCCATCCATCCATCCATCCATCCATCCATCCATCCATCCATCCATCCATCCCTCCATCCACCCATTCATCCATCCCCCCGTCCATCCATCCATCCATCCCCCCATCCATCCATCCACCCCCCATCTGTCCATCCATTCATCTGTCCATCCATCCATCCATCCATCCACCCCCCCATCCATCCCTCGCCCCATCCATCCATCCATCCATCCATCCATCCATCCATCCATCCATCCATCCATCCCCCCGAGCTCAGGCCCACCAGCCCTACTCTTTGCCCCACATCCCAGGCTGCCATCCCTGTGCTGAGTTTACGACTTCTGATCAGGACACACATTTGGAGCAGAAAAGCCCTTACGGAGCCCTGGGGATTGCCTACCTTGAGCCAAGCTGAGCTCTGACCCCTGGTAGCGCAACACAACTGTGTTTCTCCCCCTGCTTTTCTCCTTGATTTAATTCATTGTTCATTTACTGCTGTAATTATATTAGGAAGCTGTAACACAGGACACCAGAGTCCCTCAGAGGCTGCTAATTGTGGCTGGAACGAGGCCATTGGGGAGGGAACCAAGAGAACAGCGCCTGCTCCTGCAGCTGGGAGACCGTGGGTTTGTAGATTTCAGGATTTCCAAAGTCCTGCATTTCTACATTTCTGGATTTCCGGGTTTCTAAATAGTTGCTGGATTTCCAAACGCCTGGATTTCCAAATTTCTGCGTTTCTGGATTTCTAAGCACTTTGCTCTGCACACCCCGAGCACGTGGCTGCCTCGCGTGTGCAAGGTGTTATTTTTATGCCTTAACAATTAAATACAGTGCAGTGAGGGGGAAAAGAAAAAAGAAAAGAAAAAAAAAAAAAAAAAAGGTGTTCCTTATGAAGTGAAGCAGCTCAGCAAAGTTAACGAGGCAAAAGTGCCTGCTGGTGGGAAAGCTGGAGGTGTCAGGAGAGCCCCAGGGTAGCAGCTTGCTTAATGGAGGATGAAGAAAAGGGAGGAGGAAGGTGAGCATCGAATTAATTGCAGAGGGCAGAGGTGCTATCCCATTTGTTTCCAAGCATCTCTCCTGGTGGAAAAGTCCCTCAGTGCTGCTGGATGTGGAAGATGGGATGAAATCCACGCGGCCAAATCCTAAAGCACTCATGGAGGACTCGCTTGCAGGTTGCAGAAAGACAAACAGCCCTTAATCCTTTTGTATTTTCCTTTCTCCAAGGAGGTCGGTTGACTCCTCAGCGTGGGCTTTGCAGCTGGATTCCTCTCCTCCTTGTTGAGCCAAGGCTGTGGCATCACAGTCCCCATGCATGACCGAGGTGTGGATGTTGGTGCTGGGTTTGCAGTGCAGACAACAACGCTTAGGGCCCCCCCAGAGCCTGCACAGCCCCCACTGCCTCCTCGCAGTGCTCCAGAACTGGGGGCTTGCAGACCATGTGCCTTCACTGCTGCTCCTCGCGGCGTCTTCATCCCATCAATGCAATAAATCTCATAGATTTCATAGATCCCATGGGTTCCATACATCCCATAGATAACACAGATCTCACAGATCCCGTAGGTGCGTGGACCTCATAGATCCCACAGATCTCAGAGATCTCATGGATCCCATAGATCCCACAGATCCCATAGGTCCCATAGATCCCATAGAACTCATAGGTCCCATAGATCCCACAGGTGCTTAGATCTCACAGATCCCATAGATGCCATAAGTGCACAGATCCCATAGGTCTCATGGGTCCCAAAACTGCACAGATCCCATCAAATCACATAGGTCACATAGATCCCATAGGTGCATAAATCCCATAGATCCCATACGTGTGAACATCCCACAGCAACACAACGTCTGCACCTTGGACCCAGCACAGCACAACAACCTGAGCAGCCCCAAGCTCTGCTTTCCCTGAGAGCTCTCCATCCACTGGATGCTCTCTGATGCCAATGGAGAACCCAAGAGCTTCAGGGAGCGGGGAGATATGAAACATCAGAGTGACATATAGGATCGGGATAGGGAAACACTTGGCAAATAGGGCATCAGAACAAAGATTTCCTTCTGAGCTTTCTCAGCAGTGGAGAAGCAGAGAAGCCTGGGGTGTTTCAAGCCAAGAGGAGCTCAGGGCCATTCCCTTCATGCATCACCACGCTGTTCCTCCCGCAGAAATACCCAAACCAGGGCGCATTTTGGCTGGGCTCACCCCAAACCCCACCCCCAAGCCAAGACATTCTGATGTTTTCTCGGTGCCAAACTGCTTAGCACATCTGGCTCTCTATTTCAGAGCTGTCATTTTCCTGGCTGTTAGAGGAGAGAATATGTTAAAGAGCAGCCTGGGTTTGCAGCACAGCTCCGGCGAGAGACGTGACATGTTTATTTTCCCCGTGCCAACTTGCACATCAAACGTGTTTTCGTTCCTTGCTTTGCAGTGGGGAATATTCTCCCCTCCTTTTGCAATGGGGTCTGGGCAGCCTTGGAGCCCCACTGCGCAGAGCTGCCTGCAGGTTGGTGCTGCTGCTGCTCCGTGGTGCGAGCAGCAAGATGGGAAAAGGACTTCTGATCGGGGATGGGGGGGAAGGGAGGAACACGAGGTTTGGTGTGACCCAAATTTCAACCTTTCTTTTGGGTTTTAAGCACTATGGGGGGGGGGGGAGGAAAGGAGCACAGAGGGAAGAAGTGCTTTCAGAAACAAAGCTATTTCACATTAAAAAAAAGAGCGAGAATGTGTCAGCTCCTTTGAAATGTTTGCTTGTTTGCTCATCTCCCAGAGCCAAACAGCCAGGGAGTCGTCTGCAGCACTGCAAGACGTTGGGACTGACCCAAATCTGTGCCTCTCTACAGCTGAGCATCCCCCAGCACAGCACCAGGGCTTGGGATGCTCTATGGGACGCGGACCCCTCCTCCCCTAGGGGTGGTGCTTTGTTTTCCTCTTGGTTCTTTCTTCTTCTTTTATTATTATTACTATTATTATTATTATTATTATTTCCATTATAGACATAGTTTAAAAAAAATAAACTTTACAATAATACATTTTGTAGCCGTCGCCGTTGGAGCGCTTCCTTTTTAAAAAATAAAGAGGAAAGGAAATTTTAGAAAGCCACACCATAGATGTACATGGTTATGTATATACATACATGTCTGTAGGTATAGGTGAGTGCTATATACATACGCTATATATGTATATATAAAAGAAAACTGAGTAACATACATAGGATTCCAACCACTGCTGGGGCTGGATCCCATTCCAACCCAAATCTGGTGGAATGAAGATGGGAAACAAAGAAATAATTGAAGAAGAAGAAAAAAAGAAAAAAAAAGAGGAAAATAATAAAAAGGAAAATCTCCCCCCCTCCGAGTGACAGATAGAAAACATCAGGACAACCTCACACCGTTTCAATATTGGTTTCTTTTCTGATTTTAAAACTCTCACCAACCACGGGAAAGGAAAAGAAAATGGTCCCGGGGACGACGTGGAGCGGCGGAGCGCAGTCTGTGCCCAAAGGAGCCCCAATGGCACCGCTGTGCCGCGGCGATGCGCAAACGTCCCACGTCCCCAACGGGTCCCTGCAGCACGCTGGGTTGGTGACCCTGCAGACAGCCCCTGTCCCAGAGCTCTGCTCGTTGCCTTTTTCCCCTCCCCGGTGCCGTTGACCGCGTTGGTTCCCCTTTTGTGGGTGCCTGGGTGGGTTGTGCCGGGCTCGCGCTCGAGCGTAGAAACCCAACGCACCATTAAACGAACAAAAAGGCCAAAAAAAAAGAAAGGAAAAAAAAAAAAAAAAAGAAAACCATCAAAGTTTCCCAGCACTGTGAGGGTCCTTCTGGCCTTCTGGCATCGCTGGTGTTCCGCTTGCAGTCTGGAGCCCGAGGTGAGCGCAGCGCTCCCGAGCTGAGGATGCGGCAATCTTCCCTATAGCAGCAGCTTCAGCAGCATGATGGGCACAGCTGGAAGGATCAGGGCTGCCCGGTGCCGGCTGCCAGCTGCCTTTTGGTCCACAAAGGTCTTCTGGTCTGGCATCGTGTCCGTGGTGAGCTGGGTCTGGGATGGGGGACAGCGGGGATCAGCAGCGCGCTCAGAATTTGGGGGGGAAGCATTCAGTTTTGGGACACATCTCTTTATTATTATTATTATTATTATTATTATTATTATTATTGGCTCACTAAGCAATGAAAACAACAGTCCATGGGGAAGTGACTGTGGGTCCCCATCCATCTGCTGGTGACAGGTCCCCACCCAACTGAAGCAGATGATGGCTCCCAGCACCAGACCCCCTTCCCAAACCTCCCCTTGCCTCAAATTACCTCTGAGTAGCACAGGCTGTGCTCTTTGGACTTGTTTAGCTTCTGTCCGTGCTCCTGGAGGAGAGAAAGGAGGCTCAGGGCATGCTCATGCACGAGGGCTGCATCCCAGCTGGCTCAGGATCTTTGCTACACACTTAATTACTGTCTTTTTTTGCAACCAAAAGCTGCAAGCATGCATTCAGCCCCAGGCCCATTTGCCCTGCTGCAAATCCTCCCGTGTAGAAAGCAATGTCCCCATCCTGCTCCCATCCCAGAGCAAAGCATCAAGCCAGCAAAATGCAAGAAAACACACCTTTTCCAGATTGCCCAAAACCACATGGAGCGTAATTGGTTTTCATCCTGACCAAGCCAAGGGCATAAGTGGGGCTCTGAGCAGGGCCTGAGCATGGAGTAGGGCACAGATCCTCCTGTTCTTGCACCTCAGCCCCTGTGCTCCCAGTTTCCTTCCCCCAGCACCCAGGGGGCAGTGAAATGGAGCCGCCGACCATCTCACAGAGCCATTAACCAGAAAACAGCAGAGCTGATTACTCAAGCACCACGGATCTAATTGGAGGCTGCCCATGGGTGACACTGTGTGGGTGAAAGCAATGCTGACCACGTGCACAGCATTCACCAGGCACAGCAGTGGCTTTGCTGCAGAGCCACTTGGAGAAGGACTGTGGTGGCCATGCACATGGGGTAACAACAGCCCATCCAGACCACATCCAGCTCTTGAGCTGAGCTGGACTTCTTGGTGGGCTCAGTGATGATGGGTTGACAGTTGACTTGATGACTAGAGAATCTTTTCTAACCTTAATGATTCTGTGATCCTATGGGCACAGTGGTGATGGGTTGATGGTTGGACATGCTGATCTTAGCAGTCTTTTCCAGCTTTAATGATTCTATAATTTCCTGCACCAGCACAACTAGTCAGCTGCAGAGTTCCTACCTGGATGGAGGTGCAGGTGGTGATGATGCTCGTGTCATACATGGTGTTGCTGTCATTGATGTCATCAGGCACGGCAGGGCTTTTCTCCATCTTGGGAGGCACTGTGATGGGAGGTGAGGGGTTCTTGGGGGAGAGGTTGACATCAGTGCCGTTGCCAAAGGCTTGGATGGCGTTTCCTGAGGGTAGGAGAAGGTGTTGACGTGTGGACTTAGAAATGGGATGGGATGGGATGGGATGGGATGGGATGGGATGGGATGGGATGGGATGGGATGGGATGGGATGGGATGGGATGGGATGGGAGGGGAGGGGATGGGAGTGGAGGGGATGGGAGTGGAGGGGATGGGAGTGGAGGGGATGGGAGTGGAGGGGATGGGGATGGGGATGGGGATGGGGATGGGGATGGGGATGGGGATGGGATGGGATGGGATGGGATGGGATGGGATGGGATGGGATGGGATGGGATGGGATGGGATGGGATGGGATGGGATGGGATGGGAGGGGAGGGGATGGGAGGGGAGGGGAGGGGAGGGGATGGGAGGGGATGGGGATGGGGATGGGGATGGGGATGGGGATGGGGATGGGGATGGGGATGGGGATGGGGATGGGGATGGGATGGGAGTGGAGGGGATGGGAGTGGAGGGGATGGGAGTGGAGGGGATGGGGATGGGGATGGGGATGGGGATGGGATGGGATGGGATGGGATGGGATGGGATGGGATGGGATGGGATGGGATGGGATGGGATGGGATGGGATGGGATGGGAGGGGAGGGGATGGGAGGGAAGGGGAGGGGAGGGGAGGAGATGGGAGGGGATGGGGATGGGGATGGGGATGGGGATGGGGATGGGATGGGATGGGATGGGATGGGATGGGATGGGATGGGATGGGATGGGATGGGATGGGATGGGATGGTGTAGGGTGGGATGGGATGGATGGGGGAGAGCCTTACGGAGACAGGGGTTCTCAGTGAAGTCCCTCAGGAATTTCTCACACTCCTCCTCCAGGTTACCACTGCCCTTGCAGGAGCACCAGGGCGAGATGGTGATGCTGGTGATGCTGGCATCCACGTAGTTGGGCGTCATATCAAAACCTGCACCACATGCAGAAGAGGAAGTAAGATGAAGGTTTGGGGAGGGGTTGTGGCTGGAGGGAGCTCTCTCCCACCCATCCCAGCACTCACCAATGAGCCCTGTGTAGGAGCCCAGGCACGCCTGGTAGTTGTCCCCAGGGCAGCTGGTCAGTGACTGGAAGGAGGCCTGGCAATTGGCGTGGAAATCAGCCAGTCGGGACCTGCGAGCAGAGAGCAGGGAGAGGAAACAGGATTTCCCACTTCTGCAATGTGGGAGCAAAATCTTAAAAGTAAAAAATAAAAATAAATGAGATAGAGGAGAGAGAGATGAGAGCTGGAGGCTCAGCAGTTGCACGAACCCACGAGCACAGGGCACTCATCTCCATCCGTTGCTGCTTCCCATTCCCCTCCCATCACCACGCTGCCAACATCCCATAAACGTCACCGTCTCATCACGCTGCTCCCGGCATCATTACACGACTGTAAAATTTGACTACTTGTTTTCATCTCCCTTTGAAACGTGAAAGCTTAGAGTGCAATTAAAGCGCCTGAGGTTGAGAGAGAGATTTTTTTTCCCTTCTGTGACTGAGGTGGGAAAAAAACAAAGCAGAGAACCCAGGATTGGGATGGGCCCACGTGCCTACTGCCCTCCTCCACTTATTGAAGTGCAGACATCAGGGAGGATGAAAACGTGGTTGTATTTGGGTGTATCGGTCACCCAGCACTGCTGATAGAACCAAATCCACACCAAAAGAAATGAAATAAAATCCCATGGCTCCCATTCAGCCCCAGCACAACGCTCGGGATGGATGAACCGCATGAAGGCTGAAGAGGAGGGGAAGGATGGAGGAGAGGATGGACAGACGGTGTGGGCAGACAGATGGATGCAGAGCTTTCCCCATGGACTCGGACACCAAATGAATGGACGTGAGGCTGAGCTGTGGCCCACGTTGGATCTCAATCACACGGAGGAGCTGCTGATTTGCTGACACCGGAGATGAGACCTCGTGTTTCACAAGAGAAAATCTCCTCCGTTCCTTTTCTCGCACGTCATATAGAAAGAAGGAGGCATACATTATTTCCTTCCTTCCTTTCCCTTCCTTCTTAATTAAATGTCATCTTTGTCCAAGCAGTGATTGAATCATCCCGCGCTACCTGCCTGGAGCCATAAGAACTGATGGAAGCGAAGGCTGGAAATTGTGTTGTTTTTTAAATAGGAATGATTTGTTTTCGGGAGGTTTTTGATCAAATTAAATGGAGGAACAAATGAAGCAGTGACTGAACGAGGTAGAAGGACTCTGCAGAAATACTTTGCGTTTATCCAACGCTTCTCCGCACCGTGGGTTTCAAGTGCATTAAGGGGAAGGAGGGGGCAGATTCAGCCCCATTGCCTCATGATACATGGGGAGTGCTGGCAAACAGCAGCAATGCACCTGTAGTGGAAATGCTAAGTCATGGCTTGAAGCAGTGATGGAGCACCTGGTGGGAAGGCAGGGCCAACCCAGGGGAGCTCAGCTGCATGCAATGCAATGCACTGATTGACCTGAAGGGCTGGAGCCAGGATCCACCCCTTCCCAGCCCTCATTTGAGCAAATCCTCGCTTGCTGTAGCCTGGGACCTCACTGTTCTGCTATCATTGCTGTGCTTTCCATCGTGCTACAGCACCTCTCAACCTTGCAGGTGGGGATGTCTGCTCACTTGCATAGGAAAAGCTGGGGTCTTGCTCCCATTTGTAATATGGAGAAGAAGGGAGAGCCCACACAGGCTTTGCACTGCAGCAAATCTCTATCCCTACTCCCTTCCATGGTTTCCACTGCTGGGAGGGATTCTGGCCTCCCCCTTTGCTCTGCAGGAGATAGATTTTCCAACATCATTCCTCTCCCCAAATCAGAGGCGAAGGCACGTCAGTTCTCTTAAAGAACTGTGGCAAGTTCATCACAGAGTGCCACAAAAATTTGTCATGCTGATCCCTGGGGCCCTGCTCCTGGCTTGTAGCATCCTCTAAGGCAAATGTTATTCTTTTCATAATACATGACAAGCCAGCTGGTAATCTTTCCAGAATATCCAAGCCAGATGTCACTCTTTCCGTTGTATACAATGAGTTTGGAGTCGGTGGATGAGGCTCTAACTGCCAGGAATAAACCTTGCTGGAAGCAGCCCATGGCTTCTCAGATTTCTGCTTTTAAGTGCCCAGGCAAAAGGGAGATGGAACCGAAGCCAAGTGCATCTGAGCAGAAAGAGAGGGATTTGTGCCAAGTGCTGGCTTGTTATGCAGGGTGGCAGGTGGGCTCGGCCAGCCCCTGTCTCAAAGTGCTGGCAGCTGGGGTCAGCACAGGAGGCAGCGAGCGCAGCCATGAGGACACGAAGGAGTGGAAAAGGGAGTAGCAAAAATTCTATTTTCCCATAATTTTCTATATTTATGCATCCTCGAGCCAGCCTGAGCACTGGATTTCAAAGTTTGGGCTTCCCAAGCTGTTTCCCTTTGATGCAGCTACAAAACGTTTGATCACTGGGTAGGAGGACGTGGGTGATGCCAAGGGTTTGCTGCTGCTTTTCCCTGCCCAACTCCAGCTGACCTTCATACATCCCCCCTGAACACAAACCCCTCCAAGCCAACCCTTCCGTGGTGGAACCTTCATCTTTAGATTCTTTCCAGCCCTAATGCAAGACCCCTGCACCCATCCTGGAGCATAAGGTCGTGCCCAGGACCCACTGTGGTGGCTCATCCCCCACTCATTGTGCACTGCTGCAGGGAGCAGCCCATCCATCCCACTGCTCTCTCCCTGCGTTGCCGTGCGCAGGACTCCAGCACGACACCTCCCTCTGATACTCAAAGATACCTGCACAGCAGAGGGCTTTGATTGTTGGTTTTCTTTCTGCTTGTTGGCACATCACAATTTCTAAGCAGAAAAATCCCCGCAACAGATGCAAGGTGCCTAATTGGGTGCTAATTGTTCCCATCACCGCATGCCTATACGAAACCCGAGCCCTGCGCTGGTGATAACTCACTATCCATCAAAGCAAACAGTATCAGGCTCTTGAATATTTCATGCAGAAAATGTCCGAGATTACTCAAGACGTGTTTTTCACAGGCAATTTACAGAGAACCAAGGAAAAATGGCTTTAATAGACACCAGCACGGAGATGTGCATCAGGAACATGTCTCACCCCTGGCAGCAGATGCTCACAAGGCTACAAGATGCATAGCCCAGCAGCCCAGCCCATGAAAAAACCCCAGCTGCCCTCCACCCACCCCGCTCACTTCTCCAGTTTGTTCTCCAACAGGAGAACCCCAAAATACAGAGCAAGAAAGGCTAAGCTAACAAGAGAAAAAGAAACTGAGGATGGATGGACAGATATAGGGCTGAGTTGGGAGCTGCTAAGCAAGAAGTTTGTTCATCCAGATGTATTTTTGGGACGCTGCGTTTTGATTCATCACAGATAAGAGCGGTTCAATGATTATTTTTTTTTAATCCTCTTGCCTATGCTCAAACCCTATCATTACCCGGCAAGAGAAGGGAAGAATTAAACACACGCATCATTTGATTTTAATTGAAGGACTGTTCTATTTCATTGAACTGCTAACTAAGCCGAACAGGAGATTGTGTTTACATAAGCAAACCCTGAGTCAGTATAGACTTGCTGTCACATTAAGTCAATACTTATGAAGGCTCTCTATTTAATTATTCAGTGTGAATTGACTTATTTTGTTAAGAGTGTGCTTAGCCTTGAGCGAGGCGGCCACCAAGCCTTGATTGCTGCTGGCTGCCTCCATACATGGGCGCCCATAGGTGCCCATAGGGTGCAGGGAGCAGTACACCTCTTCCATCCTCCCTGTTCCTTCCTTTGGTGGGAACCCAAAGCCACCAGTCCTCACACATTTGATATTTAAGATGAATTTGGAGATTTTCCTCATAGGTTATTGAAGTGTGCCACTGGGACCCCACTGACCATGACATGCCCTACACAAGATCCCACTGAGATCACACTGACCATGCCATGACACACTCAAGAACCCATTTGGACCCCACTGACCATTCCATGTCCTGCTCAAAACCCTGTTGGGACCCCAGTGATGTTGACCATGCCACGTCCCACTGGAGACCCCACCGAGACCCAACTGACCACATCATATCCTACACAAAACCCTATTGGGGTCCCACTGTCCATGCCCTTGGGGCCCCATTGACCACACCGTGTCCCACTCAAGACCCTACTGACCGCTTCATATCCCACACAAGACCCCTTCGGGACCCCCTTGACCATTCCACATCCTGCTCAAGACCCTCTTGGGATCCCAATGATGTTGACCATGCTATGTCCCACTCAAGACCCCATTGACCGTGTCATATTCTACACAAGACCCCATTGAGACCCCACTGTCCTTGCCCTTGGGACCCCATTGACCACACCATGTCCCACACAAGATCCTATTGGGACCCCCTTGACTTTGCCCTCAGCACTGCTCCTCTGTGTCACTCCCAGAATGGCTGATAAATCCAGGAGCATTCTTCCCCTCCTCCTCAGATGGATGCAGACAGCTGAGCCACGCTCCTGAGCTGCTCATTACACGGTAATGAGAAAGTTGAGCTGCTGCTCTGCTGTTTATCAAGGAAACATCCATTATGGATGGCACTTTGTGCTAAACAAAGGGCGCGAAGGTTTGAAGGAACGCGTGCTGTTCCTGTTGGATCAATATGGAGCCAAACCTCCCTGAGAAAGAAATGCTTCCCCTCCCCAGGGCTTTGCACAGCTTCCAAAACACAGCCAAAATGGGATCATTTCCAGCCCAGCTCTGCAAAAACAAACCCCACTGCCGCTCCTTGGGGCACTGCTACATCCATCCCTCATCCCCAGCCACAAAAACTGCTGAAAAGCACTGAAAAATGGAGAAAACTGAGGCAACTGAACACCACCACTCTGCCTTTGGATGCCGAGGAGCTACAGTGGAGGCAGGGAAATTCTTCAGCACCGGCATCAGTGAAGCATATAAGACCAGATTATTTGTGTTCCCGACTTGCTGATGCAAGATGAAAAATACAGCAAACTGCAGCTGCTGAAATCAGCTCTTTTCTCCCCTCTCCTTCCCTTTCCCCTTAGCTGAGGTTAGTGTTTTGCAAAAGGTTTTTATATTCTGGGAGCTAAAACCTGTCCGTTGCAATCAGACACAAAGCTCGGGGAGTTTGTCAGGCTCCTCCGCCGTGCTGGGAAAAGCTTCTTGGCACAAAGAGCTGTGCAAATTGCAGCGAGCTGGGCTTGATTGCACCCTGGGAGCTGAGCCTGGGGACTGGGCATCCCATGGGGAGGGGTTGGTGGCCCCAGGGCTGCCCCTTTACAGAGCATCCCCCGCACAGAGTGCTGGACAGAGAGGGCTCCAGGCTGAAATAGCAGCAGGGCACGTTGTGTGCGCACCATGTGCCGGAGCTCTCCCCATCCCAAACAGCACCAGTGGCAAAACCCTCTGTCATCTGTAAAGCAATGTCAATCGAGAAACAAATCCTTTCCTTTTACTCCTGCAGAGAGTTCTGCTCAGGTGGTTTGGCCCGGATAGGTCACAGCTTTAAAGTGCTTTCACAGCTGCAAACACATTGAGGTCATGCGAGCTGCTGGAGCACGTCAGCATCCCCAGGGGGAGAGCATCAGCATCCCTGGCTGCCCCAAAGGTGCTTAACCCCTCCTGCACCCCAGTGCTGCAGCCTGCTCCATGCAAGCTATTCGCAGCCAGAAGCAAACCAACCCACACTCCTCAGCCCCCCCAGGGTTAGCAGGAATGGGCTGTGACCTTTGTGCAAACCCAGGTCAGATTGCACACACACACACAGGGCCCTGCGAGGGTCCCATCACGGGGAGGAAACAGCTCAGAGGAAAGCAAAGCTCTGCACACCAAACCCCAGAAATAAATGCTGGGTTTATCCACCTCTCCCCAGCCAGGCATTTCCATGCTGCTGCCAAAAAATGCATTCCCCTATGAGCAAACAGCCCCAAAGCTGCTGACGTGGGTTATTCACCTCCGCGGCACCGAACTCCTGAGCAAGCGTCTCCCACTGATGGAGAGGTGCTGCCATTAATTTGGCTGCGGCTCAGCACAGCCCTGCTATCTTTTATTCATGCACATTGGCGTATTGTATTACTTTTTGATAAAAAGCCACATTCCCACGCTTTGAACGCAGCCAGAGGAGGACCCGGAGCGCTCTTATTTATTTTGCCACCGGGCTGCGGGAACCTCCATCACCCTGATGGCACCGAGACCCTCCTCCTCGCAGGAAACTTCGTCTTGATGTGCCTGATCCGGGGCCTGGGGGGCAGCAGGAGGATTTTTTGCTGTATGAATAATGAGTTTCATAATAGAGAAGAAGCCTCATCTCCCCCCGACTTCGCTCCGCCGCACAGAAAACGGCGCGTATGGCAGCAATGAGGTTTTGCTGGGGATGCTGACAGCACAGCGATGGGATTTGGTTGGGTGTGGGCACTGAAACCACCACGGAGAGCTCTGTGCCCTTGTCATTCATTTCAAGAAAGGTCAATTAGCTGGCCTTATAGCTTGGGGAGATGGAGCAAACCACCCTCCAACCCCTGGGCTCACCTACAATGAGTGTTCCCCTCTGCTTCCTTCCCACCTTAAAGACTGAAGGCATCTCTGGCTCACAGGCTTTGCTGCCTCCTCCTATTCCGTGCATTTTGGAGATGTTACTGTACTACTAATTACAAAAAAATAAATGTGGCATCGATGAGGAAGCACTCATCTTCAAAAAGAACTAAATTTACAACATTCTGCTGCCTGGAAGAGTCAAGAGTATGGAAGTTGTAGACAAAACACGCTGAATAAAGCTCAGATTGCAAGAGCCCCATGGAATTTCCCTAGAGCAAAGGATCCCTTGTCAGAGAAACTCTGGCCTTTAAAGTGCATGTAGAGCGAAAACAAGAACAAGAAACACTCCATGTAGAGCAAAAACAAGAATAGGAGACATTTCACGTAGAGTGTAGTACGGGGGAGGAGCACCCAAACACTTGGACTGATGAAATAAGGGTGAATCACAACAAAGCCTTCTTCTCAACGCGCTCCAGGCCACCTCCCAACCCAACACCTCTCCACGAGCAACCACAGCCACGACCCTCCCTCACCGTGCACCAAACCAGGAGGAGACCCAGGAGGATGCAAAGAGCCACGCAACGAAACTGCCTCCAACCCAACCACATCCCCATTACCGGCAGAGGTGGTCGGCGCGGCACACGTTGCGCAGATCCAAGCAGTTGGGTTTCTCCTTGTCCTCGTAGGAGCAGGAGGGGACGATGGTTTGCCGCCGGCGCTCGGCGCACGCCTGGTCCTTGCAGGAGCAGAAGAGGAGGCGGTAGGTGAACTCACTGGGCACGCGGTCGAAGAACTGGCGCAGGGCTTTGTGGCATTTCCGCCGGACGCAGTGCTCGGTAGGTGAGACCTCCCTGCTGCAGGTGGAGATGTATCCCGAGCGCAGGCGCTTGCAGTTGTCGTTCAGGTTGCACGCTTTGGCCGCGTCGAGGCAGTGGTTGCTTTTGGAATTGGTGGCGGGGTCCATTCCTGCAAAGAGGGGAGAAGAGCTGAGAAGGGGGTGAAGGCAATGCGGGATGAGGGTTTGGAGGTGGGGAGGGTTTGGATTCAGTTTTCACCCAGTGCGTGATCTGGACTTTGACTTTTAATTGGGATCTGTTAATGCAGTGGGAAGACCCTTCTCCAACGTGGGAAGGGTCATCCTCCAGCACAAAAAGGGTCGATCCACACCCAGTGCACAAAGGGATGCAGTCAAGCAGCCCTCAGTGCATAACTCACGCAGTGACTTTGCAGTCGTTTTTTTTCTCTAGTTAATTATTCCAGGAATAATTATTAATTATCCAGGCTGCTCTAAAGCAGAACCATTTGCTGAACTGCACAGGGCCCAAGCAATCCCCACCAGGACCCCCAAATCCAGGTCACCCCACGAGCTCCTGGGGGAAGGATGGGGTCAGAGCTGCCACCAGCACTAAGCTGCATCCCACACCGCTGGGAATCCCAACCGTCAGCAAACACGGAGGAGAGGAGGGCACGGGAGGAGCTGAACTACCGAGCGGGAACAAGCGCTGATTTTTTCTTTATTTTTGTCAAAATGATGAATTGCCCTTGGCAGGCCAGGTGCTATTTTAAAGTCACCTGACTGCACCAGCAATTTCTCCCCTAATTTCCTCTCCTGCGCAGCCCAGCCAATTCTGTGGACTCTTCCATTGTCTCCTGCTTCCCGCTGGCAAAGACAAATGACAGCACCGAGGAGAGTTCCCTACCAGGCGTATTTGTAGGGCCCTGCTAATTAGCAAAGAGCAATCGGGTGCAGTGGAGAGTGCTGCTCCCCTCGTTGCTTTGCTTCCCATGGAGTGATGACCACAACCCAGGGAGCATTTTGGGACAGCACAGGACCAGATTTGTCTCCATTCCAGAGGTCTTAATAAACTTGGTGAGAGCATCCCAACCAGTGTGGGCATCCCAACTAGTGTGAGCATCCCAACCAGTGTGGGCATCCCAATCAGTGTGAGCATCCCAACCAGTGTGGGCATCCCAACCAGTGTGAGCATCCCAACCAGTGTGGGCATCCCAACCAGTGTGGGCATCCCAACCAGTGTGGGCATCCCAACTTGATGTGGGCATCTCAACACAGATGATCACAAGCACCACCTGCATTAACAGATCCCAATTAAAAGTCAAAGCACGACACCCTTCCCTTAGTTTTGTCCCATGCAAACTCCCAGTTCCTACACCCCATAGGTGACCCCATACGCACACCCAGCATCATCCCTGAGCTGCTCTCAGGATGCCACCAAGTGTCACCTGTGTGATGAATGCCCCACATGGGAGCAGGGCGAGGAGCTCGATATGACATGCATAAAGTGAGTCCTTATGATATATGATTTATAAGCAGATCTGCCTTGAAAAATAGTGCGAGAAGCAGGAAGGTCGTCTGAGCTAAGAGAGATGTTTTAGCTGGAGATGAGAGGAATAAAGCTGTGAGGGGGGGAGAAAGGAGCAAAGATGAGACATAGAGGGCTTTGCAGCCCCAGAATGGGGTTGGGGCCGGAATTTGACTGCAGGAGCCCACCAAGCCTGCCATGCAATGGGTTCCCTCCAGCTGAGGATGGAGGCAGCTCATGACTCTGATGCCAGCAGAACAGAAAGGGGAAAAGGATTTGAAGAGGATGGGTGAAGTGTGGCCTTCATTCCTGCTCCAAGTCAGCTCCTGCTCGGCACTGGGATTCACAGAGCACCCGTGGGCTCTGTGCAAAGCGCCGACTTATTGCCTAATCCTCCTGAGCAGCTGCTGCCCTGCCCCGGACCTGCAGGGACCTGGCTGCATGCTAATGGAGCGGCTGCTCGGGAGCGCAGCGTTTCTGGGGAGCTCATTAATAAAGCACAAGCATGAAAATTTCATGAGGCAGAAAGGGAAGGAGGGCCGCGGAGCGCTGGGGGACGCGGTGCCACCGGCCGACCCCTGGGCATAGGATGAGGATGGGGGAAGGAGGAGGAGGGTGAGGAAGGCAGCGCTGCTCCGTGATGCCCATTGCTTTTGTGGGACGACCCCAAAGCTTCCAAGCAAAGGGCTGGGAGCTGTGAGAAGCAGAGCTGTGCAAACCTTGGCACCGATCCGCGCTCCCCGCGCAGCCCTGGGCGATGCACTTGATCCTGCTGCTCCAATTCCCCCTCATGCCAGCAACCAGAGCTGAGGTTTTCCCCTCCTTCCCCTCTCTTGCTTTGCATGCAGGCTGCCTCTTCTGCAGGGTGCTCTGCGAGCATCCTCACCTGCTGCTCTGCCTTCCGGGACCCCCAACCTCCCGCTCCCCCCTTATGCCCACACAGAGCATTGCTCCCTGCTTCCCCAGCCCCTTCCTTCCAGCAGGGTAATGTAATCCCCTGCTATCCCCATAGGCAATTAGCAGCGTGCCGGCTCAGCCTTGTTATCCAGAAACAACAAGAGCAGCTCATTTGCTTCGAGCACACGGCTGCCCTCACCCCCAGCCCTGCTTAAATCCTGCATAGGAGGGGGGGTGGAGAAGGGCTGGGATGGGAGCAGCAAGCCCACCCCCATGGCCATGGCAGAACATCCCATTCCCCTTCCCCAAAAGGCAGAGAGGTTTCCTTCTGCTCTCGCTTTGCTTTTATGAATAAATCAGCCCGTGAGCGTTTAATCCCCCGCTCCAGACACTCCGCTTCTCATACTTTCCAGCAGCTAAAATATTTCCTTGATGGTAATGTAATCCAAAAAGGCGTGCGGGAGAGGGGAGGAGGTGGCATCGCCTCCTGATCCAGTGCTGAGCACCCAAACCCCTTCAGGTGATGGCAAAAAGGGTCCCCCAAGGCGTGGAGGGTTCCCAGGGGGTATGCAGGGTCCCCAAAGCCCCCATCTGGCTCTGAAGAAAAGGGTTCAGAGGAGAAGGAGAAGCCACGGAGCTGCTGACCTAAATTTGAAAGAGGGTTGTCATGGAAATAGATGGCAAAAAGGAAATTCCTAATGGACCTGTGTGGGGTTTGGGCTCCCAAGAGCTCCGAGGGGCTCTGAGCAGCATCTCTGGGGTTGAGAGAGCAAGCATCGCCCCTCAGCACCAGCTCTGCCAGCAGAGAGATGCCCAAAGCATGAGGGAGATGCAAATGGGGGAGTGGGGAGGGCTGGAGATGCCATGGACCCAACCACGGCTGCAGGTCTCATTGGCACGGAGCTCAGCTGCAAGATATATTCATGGGTGAGAGAGGATAAAGCAGGGGCAGCACGCTGGATGGATTACCTGAGAAAATTGAAGCGAGTCTGAATATATCAGAGAGACGAGAGGTGATCGGCTCGTAGGGGGAAGCTTCATAAAACTCTTCTCCTGGAGTGGGGCGGGGAGGAAGAGAAAAGGGAGAGAAAGCAAATGAAAGACCCAAAAAAAGCAAATGAAAGACCCCAAAAAAGCAAATGAAAGACCCCAAAAAGCAAATGAAAGACCCCAAAAAGCAAATGAAAGAGAAGGAGCGCAGCCACTCTGAGCATCTCCCTCCTGCAGTCGGGGAAGGGCAAAGCAAAAAGGGGGTTGGGGGCTCTGCAAGGGTTGGGGGGGCCCTTGTGGGGCTGCTCAGGTCAGCTTGGTGCCAGCAGCTGCCTGGTGTCCGGATTTGGGTTTGGCAGAAGCTCAGTCCATCCTTTCCATTCAGAATGAAAGGTCGGTGCTCCAGCTGCAGGATGGAGGTTTGGGGCTTGCGCTCAGTGCTGGATTATTAATTATTTTCCATTTTTTATATGGGAAAAAAAAAAAAAAAGCATAAAAAAAGCATTTCCTTACTCAAAGCAAAGCACTGCCATGAAATGCTTTCCACCCTGCGCTTGGTGCAGCCCCACGAGGTGATGTCAGGAGAGCCGCCCGCAGCTCCCGCCAGAGGAAATGCTCTCCTCCAACCCCACCGGCCACAAGGTTTAAAGAATAATAACATATACAAATATGTATACAAAAAAGAAATCAATGGCCAGGCTGGGAAAGCCCAGCCTGAGGCTGACCTGCAGCCCAGAGCATTGATTTCCATGGGACCTTTGGGCAGAGTCCTGCACCCTGTGGTGATGCTGGGCGCTGCTATGGGGCAGGGGATGCTTCTGCTGTCACTGCTGGTGGGAAAGGAGCGTGCTCTGAGCTCCGTGTCCTCCCATTCTGCTGGGTTTCCCAATGCCCCGATGACAAATTGCACCTTTATTAAAGTGCATTTAGGAAACGCTGTAACCTCTCGCTATATTGCTTTGCCGATGCAATAAATAATTAAATACCAGCTGAACCCTGCTGCTCGCTAGGAAAATTAGCCAGCATTAGAAGGGCAGTGGACTTTTCTTGAGCTCACCGAGATGCAATTAACCTCCAGGAGTGGAAGCAGCACTCCTTAATGGTAGCTGCTGCCCAAGGGCTGGGGTGCAGCATACTTCTGAGAGGCACGAGGTTGGGCTCTGCCTTGGGCTCCGTGCAGTGTTCCACCCCCTGCTCTGTGCACACAGCCCCCAACCTCTCTCCTCCAAAAATGGGACATCTCCCATTTTCCCATCGCCATCAAGACCCCCTCCATTCCCTCTCTGAAGGAAGGCTGCTAACGAGGGGCAGGGAGCAATTAGCAGCAATTCCTACTCTGGGTCAGTTTTGGGATTGCCCATCCCTGCACTGATCCAGCTCAGAGGGATGCTCTGCCCTCCACCAGGACGGGCTGCTCCTGTGCCAGAGTGTGTTCTGTCCCCCAAAATCGGAAGGAGGAGGCTCAGAACCACCCAGCACCCGATGGCAGGGCAAAGCACAGAGGGTTGAGGGCTGTGCCCCACTGCCTCCAGGCAGCAGATAACGCTGCCTTCTGTGAACAAACCAGTGCTGCTCTGGCAAAATCCAATTTCAATTACCTGCGCTGCTGCGGTCTCTGATTTATGCCTTCACTGGGCTGCAATCAGGACTGCCTCCGAGGGCTGCGATATCCCTCTGCTTCCACCCCTTCTGAGCGAGGTTAGAGGGGTTTGGGGGCCATAGGGTTCAACCTCTTCACCCAGGGGGGGCCCATGGACCCCGCAGTGCTGCAAGGACCTCAGTCTCAGCACTGGGCTCACTGGGAAGGGTGAGCAGCAGCGGAAGGGGAAATGATCTCAGGAAACCCTCACCTGCACTTTACCTCTGCAGAATTCATGGTGTTTAAAATGAAAACGGCAGACACAGGGATTGCCCAAATCCATGGGAAAAAGCCCCATTTCTTCCAGCATTTATGGCAAGCGAGATCTGGAACAGCTGCCCTCATTCCAGGCAGCAGAGAAGGGTCCCCAACCTCTTGCAGGGTGGAATGAGGGAAGAGCATCCTCACACCCTCCCCCCATCAGCATCCTCCAAGCGCTCTCCCCATGCAAATCCCACCCCAACATCCCATACCTTCGGCCAGCCCGAGGTGTATACTCCAGTAGATCTGAAGGCACTGAAGCTCCTTTTTCATGCCCCTCTTGCAATGGCAGTCGTACAGCGGGCTTTCCTGCAGCACCTCCAGGGCTGCCTGGCATTCCTTGTTGGCCAGCATGGTGTTACGGTCTCGTCCCGCCAGGCACTGCCGCAGGGTGCGGTACCTGGAGCTGCAGCTGCCCTCGGATGCACACAGCTCACTGGCACGCACGCAGTCCACCGGCACCCGCCAGCCCTGCGGGTCCTGCCCGGGGGGAGACGGGGGGGCGGCCAGCGAGCGGAGGGTCTCATCTGAGCGTGGGGAGATGGGGGGAGAGATGAGGGCAAAAAGAGGTGAGGGGGAGCTCAAAAGGGAGGGCTTCGTACCCAGTGCCCCCTCTCCAACCCCATCCATCCGCCTCTGTCCCGTTGCAGGAGGATGGGCTGATCCCATCCCCGTATCTGAGGGATTTGGGAGCTGCCTTTGTGGTGGTTCCCATCACACTCAGCCCTTTGGAAGCCATGCACTGCTCCAGATATGGAGCACATCCCATTGCTTCTCCCCAACCCTGAGCATCCTTCTACTTTTTCCCAACACCGCTGTGTCCTCTGCAGACAGCAGCCTCGGGGTGGGGGTTGGGGGGTGCAAAACACGGCCATATGTGATGGATGGGCTGGAGGGAGCAGCTGGGCTCTGTGCAACCGCTGTGCCCCTACAGCATGGCCATGCCATAGCGATGGGAATGGGGTGAGCACATTGCACACATTGCACATTGAGAACAAGGGGCCTCTCTGCTCGTATTGAAAGCAAACAGCAACGAAACGCAGCGTGCTCCCAGCCCTGGTGATGGGGAGGCAACACGCTGTGCTTGACCTCTGCGGAGTTCAAGGGAAGCAGCGTGTGGATCTGACACCCCCCCATCTGCACCCTCCCCACTGTGTGCTGCTGTTTTTAGTTCGCAGCCCGGCGTTTGCAGCCTTGCCACGGGATTTTTAGGGCATCTGACTCATGGTTCTGAGCGCTCGGGCTTGGCAGGGCTGTGGTTTGGTGTGGTGCAAGCTGTGCCCCCAGCACGGCCCCCCTGCCTGCCTTTGGGATGTGGCCGTGCTCCAGCCCCATCCCTGCATGGCCACTGCCTCCACTGGCCACCAGCCCTGTGCCCTCCCCTCACTAAAAGGCATTTCTTGTGCTCTCAGTTGGGTTTTGTTGGTTGTTTTTTTTTTTTTTTGCTTTCCAAATAATTCTCACTGTCTCGACCCCAGGAAGGGCTGCGAGCTGCTCACAGAGGCACGAGGATGGGCTGCAATGGCATCGTGCGTCTCCAAAGCCACAATGGAGACAGGGAGGAGAATGCAGAGCTTCCACCATTCCTGAGCCCACCTGCAACCTCGGGATGGGCGCAGTGGGACCTGGAGGGTCCCCATGGAGGGACACCCCACCTGGTGCCCCGCTGTGCCCTGCTTTGGGAACAGCCAACATCAGCCTCCAGCTCCAAGCCCCCGAGCTCGGCCGGGTACTGCGTGGGGACAGTGACACCTACAGGCATGTGACAAGGGCCACCTGTGTCCACTTGGCCACGCGGGTTGCTCCATGTCCCCAGCAGCGTGCCACAGAGCCAGTGCAAGGCCATGGGGGGGATAAGGGGCACTGAGGGCTTTGCGGCTCAGGGAGCAATGCAGGGTGTGGGCACGGGCAGCACCACCCTGTGAGAGCACATCTGCTGCCCACCATCCGGCCATGGAATGATGCCATCCTGCTGGGCTCCATCCGACGTCCCCGAGAGAAATCCCACGTTACATCCAATGCGGGGCGGCACGCAGCCGGTCACGATTATATTCCACAGGGGAGGTGGGCAGGATCCGCGCACCATGGGGGAGAAAGAGGCATCCCAAATGCTGCCTGAGGCAGAAACACAGCGAGGTGGGCAGGCACACAAGCTCTTGGCCATGAGATGGGTGAGGTTGTGTTCAGCACGGGGCCGGCACCGCATCCTTGCAGATGGGGAAACTGCAGCTTGACACTGAGCTGGGACACGCTGCCGCTGCTTCAGGATGTGCAGAGCCATCCCATAGCTCAGCTTCTCCGGTTGCACATCCTTCCAGCTCCTGAGCAAACCCACAGCTCAGCTGCACGTTTTTCTGCTGATGCCACGAAGCCTCTTTGCACGCCCTTGGTGTGAAGCCTCTCCTCCGGCCGCGCTCCCACCTCCTTGCTCCGCGTGCTGGGATGATGCAGGAAGGGCGACAGCATTGCTCTGATGCAAAAGGTGCTGGGGCACATGGAGCATCCTCACAAGGGTCGGTGGCACCCTGGGCAGCGAGGTGCTGGGGTGGGCATACAGCGGTTCCAGGCGGGGAGCTCAGCAGTAAATCCACCCACTGACCGCATACTGCGCTCCCACGGCCCCAGGGCACAACCCCAGCAGATTCCCATCGCCGTCCCCTTTTGGCAGCACAGATCTTTCCCCTAAACCCACTGGATCAGAAGGCACGGAGGCTTTTTTTTTCCTTGCACTTCACCTCCTGCTGCCTCACGGCACCACCAAGCGGGGCAAAACCCCCCAAACCTCCCCAGAGCTGCGAGGTCAGGATGGAGGAGCACGCAATTGCTAAACTCACATCAATAAAACATCTGCGGAGAATTTCAACCTAATCCCATCCATCCCTGGGGTGCTGCTGGAGCACGACGCGGGTTTGCAGGCGGATGCACGAGGCTCCAGCATTCAGCAAGCAGTGCGACCGCCCCGCTGTGCTCTGCAGCCTCTTTTTTCCCCTCTTTGCAATGCACATTTCCTTTTGGCGGCCGTGCCAGAGACCTCCGGGCGCAGACAGCGTTAGGAGGTGAATGTTTATCCTCACAACTTGGCGATAAATAAAAGGTGCTGCTGAGGAGCACGCAGCCTCGCTACTGCACGAGCGATCGTGTTATCCCCAACCAAAAGGGATTTTTTTTTGCCTCTCCAGGAAGAAAAGCGCTGATGCTGAGAGCTGGGCTCCTTCCTGCCCACCCCAAAGCATGGGGATGGGGATGGGGGCAGAGGGTCTGGCTTTCAGATAACCCAATGCCTCAAGGATGCACCCAATGCTCCTCATCCCGAAGGTGCCCATCCTTTGGAAGCTCCTCATCACACATCTCCCACTGAGCCCAAGGAGCACCCACACCGCTGCCCCCCAGCAGCCCCCAAACTCACCCCACTTCGCGCTGCCTGGCTGGAAGCCTCACGCTCCCCCCACCCAACAGCCCTACAGGGAAGGACGCCCCAAATCAGGGCTCTGATTTCTCCCACCCCACACAGCAGCACGGGACCCCAGCAGCGTGGCTCTCCTTCCCCTCCTCACAATGGGGACAGCGCATCCCCACAGCCGCACATCCCCGGCGGTGCTGAACGCCGCACACCCGGAGGGTCCCCGCACACACGGGGGGCTCTGTGTGTCGAAATCCACCTCTCCCATCCCCTCACCCCGTGGCTGCTCCCGGGCTGTGTTACAGCAGGGCAATGGGATGGCGGTTGAGTGCTGGAGCACAGCTGGAGCACAGCACGCAACCAAACCGCGTTCCTACGGATTTCAGGACCAAAACGCACTTTCCTGATTTCCTCTTCCCGATTTCCTCCCTTCTCACCCCTCGGCCTCCGACTTTTCTCCCTTCCCTCCGCTTTTTTTGGCTGTGCCGTCCGCAGCTCCGCGTTGGGCTGCCCTACAGCCGCTCCTGGCACAGCCGGAGCTCCGAATAACGCGCACACGGACGAAAGCAGAGCGCACGGATTGCAGCAGCGGGGACGGCAATTCCCTGCGCTCTCACACATGCAATCGGCTCAACTTTCCCGAGCGACTCCGAACGCTGCGCTTGGAAGGCATTGCAAGGAATAGGGGGAACGAAGGCAAAAGGGGGAAGCAGAACCCAAAATGCAAAGACAGCGCTGCGAGGAGAGGGGACGGGAGGCTGCCGCACGCCGATGGCTGATCCCGCTGCTCCCTGGGGCACGGCCCTGCGAACCGGGGCTTTATCCCCGCCTTAAGTTGGATGGAGATCGGGAAAATCGAGCTGCCCTCGGCTGAATTCCTGCTCCCGGTGCAGGCGCAGAGCGCGGAGGGGAGGACTCGCACCGCTGCCCTCCGTCCCCGGTGCCACTCACCTACAAAGAGGACGATGCAGAAGGCGTTGGCCAAAATCATGTTAGTACATCCACGAGTTCCTCCACGTGCGTTAAAAAAAAAAAAAAAAAAAAAGGGAAAAAAAAAAACCAAAAAAAAAAAAACAACGGGGGGTGGTGAGGAAAAAAAAAAAAAAAAAAAAAAGGAAGAAAACGAAGACAATTCCCAACGCGATTCTCCAGATAGATCCCAAATCCGGGTGAGGAGCGCTGCGGAGGAGCGCGGTGTGCGCTGAGCCCGTTGCGGGGCCGCTCAGCCCCGTCCCGCCGCCTCCCGCATCCCCATCGCCTCCCGCATCCCCATCGCCTCCCGCATCCCCATCGCCTCCCGCAGCCCCCGGCCCCGCTGCTCTCGCCGAGCGCCGGCGGCGGAGGAGAAGGGGCAGAGCCGGCGGTGCCGCCCGTCCCTCCCTCCCTCCCGCCCCGGCCCGGCCCTCCCCGCCGCTCTCCGCCCCTCCGCGGGGTTCGGGCGCAGCGCAGCGCGGGGGGAGCGCGGCCGCGGGCGCCCTTCCGTCGCCCTTCTGTAGGGCTGGGGACGGGGCTGCGCCCAGAGCGCGGCTGGGAGACGCCCGGCTCTTCTTCCCCCATCCCTGCACCTCCGTGTCCCTCCAACCTATCGCCCCTTCATCCCTACTCCTTGTGATCCTCCATCCCTGTATCCCCGTCCCTCCACCCCCCATCCCTCCATCCCTGTATCCCCCCATCCCCCAATCCCTCCGTCCCAGTGTTACTCTGTCCCCATATCTCCTCAACCATGTGCCCCCAACCACACCCCACTCCACCCCCCATCTCTCCACCCCCCTGCAGCTGCAAAGCACAATGGGGGACCCGAGGTGACTCCTCTGTGGTGCAGACCCCCATCTCCCCCCGTTCCCCTTCTCCTTTCCCAGCCCTGGTCCCTGCACCGTGGGGGTGGCGATGGGGGGACCTGGTGGGTCATGGGGGTCTGATGGGATCAGGATGGGATGGGGATAGGGTGGGCATGAGGATGGGGATGGGGATGGAATGGAATGGGATGGAATGGGATGGGATGGGATGGGATGGGATGGGATGGGATGGGATGGGATGGGATGGGATGGGATGGGATGGGATGGGATGGGATGGGATGGAGTAGGATGGGAATGAGGATAGGATGGGGATAGGAATCAGGATGGGATGGGGACAGGGATGAGGATGGGGATGGGATGGGGATGGAGATGGGGATGGGGATGGAGATGGAGATGATGGAGATGGGGGTGGGGTTGGGAGCACCTCTCTGCCTCTACCTGGAGCTGATAAGGGATCTCCCCACACAACCTTGCCCCTGGCAGCGAGGTGCTGGCACAGCTCACCGTGCTGGGTGAAGATGCAGAAAGGAAGATGGGGATGGCACGAACAACAGATCAGAGCAATAATCGTTAGCGAGGCTTCCTGTTTAACATCCCTTCCTGTCCTACTCTTCTCCTGTTCTTTGCTCTCCTTTGCTTGTCTTTGCAAAAAAAAAAAAAAAAAAAAAAAAAAGCCAAACACCAAAAAGCGCACAGCAGCTTAGCAGGATGTGACTGTGCTTCACGGAGCCTAAATGCAGACAGCAGTGCCAAGCAGTGTCCTTAACTGCCCGGCATCACTTTGATTTTGTCAGCTCTCGTCGCACCGTGTGCTAACACTTGTCTTCCTGCTGCAGGGTTATCCCCCAGTGCCAGTCCTGACGAGACAAAACCTCTCTTCGTTCTGTCCTTGTCCCCATATCCCTGCCCTAATTCCCTGAGCTGAAGGGTGGCTGCTTTGTGTGGGGTTGTTGCAGGAATCTGTGGGGTTAATCTCACCCCTCTCCTTGCTGCATTATCCCAGTGAGGATTTCAGGCCCTGGGAGCCCCTCCAGCCAAGGGGGGCCCTGAGTGTGCAGCTGTGACTGGGGGTCGTGCTGGGTGGCACTCTGCTGTAGAGGGAGGTGCAACACACACAAGGAGGTTTTTGGGGATGTGGGATGCAGGAGGGAGGCTGAGCCTTCAGGGAGGGCTGATTTGGGATCAAAGGAGTGTGCACTAATACAGCCCTGCACGTATTTGTGTTTGGAAAGCAAACAAACTCATTATGCTGCAGCACAGAGCAAATGGAATGACAGCACAACGTCACCAAAAGGCCCCATCCCGGTGTCCCCTCCCACGGCCAGGACGGTTACATCCATGCATTGCCTCCTGCATGCCATGGGCTGCACCGTGTGCTCTGCTCCTTTTTTGCTCCAAAGCTCCAGGATTTTCCCATTCAGGGCAGGGGATGCAGACCCAGAAGTGCACGGATCACCGGGATGCACACGGGGAAAAGCTGCACCAATCATCACAAAACTCCCCTTGGCTTTCTGCAGGGGCAGCACTTTGTCTCCATCCTCCTCCCAACATCGGGGTGCCCTGAAAGAACAGATCCAAGGGCTGAACCACAGCATGGCACCGTCACCCCTCTCTCCCTTTGGGAATCTCCTTAGGGATCCTATTTGCAGGGCTGCTGACAGCAGCTGCTCGTAGCCACTGGCTATGGGAGTCCTTGCTGCACCCCGACGCTGATGGACCCCGACAGCTCCATGCACACACGAGCTATTTTTTCCCTTGCTGCTGTTTCCAGAGCTGATTCTCCCTCTTTAACCTCTGCCAGGGAAAACTTATCCCTCCCTCGTCCCCTATTTGGGAGCAGAGCTGCAGGGGTTGGGAGCAACGCATGGCAAAGCCGTCCACAAAATCCGAGCCCTTTGTGGATCAGGGGACCCTGCAAAGCTGGTTTCTGTGTGCAAACGGCATTTTGTTCCCTCTGCGCCAGGATGGAGGGGAGAGTGCAGGAAAAAGAAATGGGGTTTTGCAGATGGATGTGGGGGAGAGCAGGGGGGTGAGGTTACAGTGTCACAGCATCAGGCAACAATGACATCAGGTTTCACTAAAAGCTCCCCCCCACACACACACTGGTGCTGGGGGATGAGATTTCCATCTCCTCGCTGGATGCAGGGAGGGGTAATTGCCATGGATTGTGTTGGGGCAGGGAGTGCTTGAGTGGATCTGACATAATCAAATGAAGCTTCCCGTGCCTTCGCTGTTAGCAGGACGGGGCCCTTTGGCAGGAAGCAGCATTACATTCCTATAGATCAACGCCATGGTGGGGAGGGGGCGAGCCCTGCAGAGGGGCGAGGGGGGCTCTGAGTGACCTCACTGCACCATGCAACGTGCTGGGGGGGTGAGCAAAGCAGCAGCAGGTGTCCAGACAGCAGCAGTGATGCACTGCAAACCCATGCAATTGAGGGAGGGATGCAGACCCCCTATGGAGTAGCATCATCCCCAGCCTGGACAAGAGATGCACACAGCCACGCAATGATCCCTGCCACGTCCCCACATCCCTTGATTCCTTTTATTGTCTGCTTTGCACTCTGAGCCCTGCTTGCTGTGTCAGCACCGTATTTATAGCTGCTCTGCTCCCGGCCCGACGGCAGCGCATCCCTTCCCCATCTGATCCCTACCTGCAGGCAGCACCAGGTGCCCAACTCCATCCCTCCCCCCTGGAACAGCACCACATCTAGCAGAACATTCAGGGGAACGTTTCTCACTCAGCAGATCCACCCTCTGTACCCCCACCCCGAGCTGGGGCTGCAAGCAGTGTTTGCAGGGTGCAAATTCCTGCAAAGAGCAAAGGGAACGCTGCGAATAATCAAAGCCCTCTGTGAGCTGCAGATCCTGCCAGCACAGGGCGAGCATCCCGTGGGAAAGGCATTGCAAAGCCCCATCACAAAACCCAGCCCTGTGCCTGCCAGAAAACTTCCCTTTCCCCACCCCAACCCCCCAAATCCCTCCTCATTTTTTGTTTATAAGTCAAATGCCAATAGCGAAATACAAATCAGCTGTGAAGGCAGAGAGTTTTCCCCTCTGAAATGTTCAGAGCTGCTCTGCATCCCAAGCTCCAGCTGCAAAGCGCATCCCCATGCATGCACTGCAGGAATGCTTTGCACTGAGGCATTCACACTGCATGCTGCATGCATCCTGCCCTGCCTTTGGACTGGAGGAATGCAGCAGGATGGATTTGGGAAGCCAGACAAACTGTTGCATGGAGTTTGCAGTGGAGCAAATCAGCTCAGCAAAGTGCTGATCCCCACAGCCTGCTTTTGCAGTGGTGTTTGGGTGCTGCAGCACCACTTGCAGTGCTGGGAGTGCTGAGATCTGCTGAGCAAAGCCAGGGACAGCCCTAATTGAGCTCCCCAAGCACAAATTGGATGTGTCCAGCTTGGAAACCAGGCGGCTCCCAAGTTTCTCCCATGCATACTGTATCTTCATTAGGCAGTACTGCTGCCAATTAGCTCAGGGCCTCTCATTAGCACTACTCGACCTGCCAGGAGCTGCAAGGACCAAAAGCTGGTGTGGCTCCTCCAAATCCCATTGCAATGGGCTGGTGGGGAGCATCCCTCTTTGCAGCTTGATTTCCCTTCCCAGCTTGAAGGGAGCTCTTTTTTTTCCCCCTAAATGAGCCCTGCCTGCTCTCACCACCTGACCCAGTGCTATTTGTCCCCTGCTGTCCCCTCAGCCCCCATGCAAGGGCAGCAGCAGAGCCCCGGATGGGCAGAGCAGCAGTGGGAGATGTGGATGCAGTTGACTTGCTCTGGGTAATATCTCCTGATTATTTGGCTGCCGCATGCTGAGGCTGCGGAGTAATCGAATTAGGCAAATATTATGGGGAAGAAATGGGCAGATAAGTAGCTTAAAGTGATCGAAATGACCTGGAGGTGGCCATGCAAATGGTCTGGATAATATCCTGTAATAACCCCAGCCAGGCAGCTGCTGGGAGATGGGATTCCAGTAATAGGGCGGCTGGGGGGGGCTGATGGGAGTGAGCTGGGGGGGCAGAGCAGGATAACCCCCATTCCCCTGCATGGGGGCACAGGCAGCATCATCCAGGCTGAGATGCAGTGGGTTGTGCTGCAAGGTCAGGGTCAGGGTTGGGGTTGGGGTCAGGGTTGGGGTTGGGGTCGGGGTGCTTCTCTTTGCCCCCCAGGGATGATAAGTAGAGTCAGGCTCAACCCAACACCCCTCATTCCCAGCCTGGTACCCCCAGGGCAGAGAGGATCAGCCAGGGACAGGACACACTGATACAGAATTGATATGGGATTGAGAGGGGATTGATAAGGGATTGATATGGAATGGATATGGGGCTGATATGGAATTGTTGCATGATCAAGATGGGATTGATAGGGGGTTGATATGAGATTGATACAGAAGTGATATAGGATTGATACGGGATTGATACAGAATTGATACGGGATTGATACAGAATTGATACAGGATTGACATGAGATTGATACGGGATTGATATGGGATTGGAATGGGATTGATACAGGATCAATACGGGATTGCTTCGGGATTGATATAGGATTGATACAGAATTGATCTGGGGTTGATGTGGACTTGATACGGGATTGATACAGGATTAAAACAGGATTGATGTGGGACGCCTGGGAGCTGCAGAGCCCAGCGCCATCCCAAAGCAATGCAGGATCACAGCGGGTGAAAATGGGGTGAAAATCCCCTAAGTGCATCCCAATGGGGCTGAGGGCTGTGCAGAAGGTAGCTCCCATCCCTTCCCATCCCCTCCTGTCCCCCCATGCAGGTCGGGGAGCAGCAGCCACAAAAGCAGAGGATAAAAATGGGGCTGTGGTGCCAGATGAGGAAAGCAGCAGAGCTGTCAGCATTGAGCCTTCCTGGGAAGGACGGAGGGGAAGGGAAGGGGAATGGGGATGGGAAAGGAGCTCACTGGCGGGGCCCTGAGTTCTGCTCCGGGTTTCTGCATGCAGGAATAATGAGAGTTAATGAAGGGGCTTCATTGCAGTGGGGTCAGGTGGTGTTTTCCCATCAGAGGAAGCAAAACATGCTGGATACCCGAAGCCACGCGCGCTATAAAAGCACCACCCCAAATTGAGTTCCCCCATAGCAAAGGCATAAATGATGTATAATCCACTCTGCTCGGGGAAGCAGCTCCTGAAAGAGATTGAGTCTGACAGCCCAATAAATGTCAGCTCTGACGGCCCTGGCTCCGAGATGAATCCTCCAAACTTTAATTGGAGACACGATGCTCCCATTACCCAGCGCAGCAAACCCCACCTCCCCGTTTCTCCATTGATAAAATTAACGGCCCTATGGCTCTCAGTGATGGCAAGTGGGTGGGGGGTGGGGGGCTGAGGGGGGAGCAGGGGGAACCCCAAGACTCAGAGCATGCTTAGTGAGGCTGTCTGCTTCCTCGGGGAGGGAGAGGAAGAGGAGAGAGGGGAGGAAAAGGAGGAAGAGGAGCAGAGGGAGGAGGGAGAAGATGAGGATGATGAGGAGGGAGAGGAGGATGAGGAGGATGAGGAGGGAGAGAAGGGTGAGGAGGGAGAGGAGGAGGAAGAGGAGGGAGAAGAAAATGAGGAGGAAGAGGATGGAGAAGAAGATGAGGAGGAATAGGGGGGAGAGGAGGATGAGGAGGATGAGGAGAAATAGAGGGAGAAAAGGGTGAAGAGGGAGAGGAGGGAGAAGAAAATGAGGATGATGAGGAGGGAGAGGAGGATGAGGAGGAATAGGAGGGAGAGGAGGATGAGGAGGATGAGGAGGAAGGAGAGGAGGGGGAAGATGAGGAGGATGAGGAGGAATAGGAGGGAGAGGAGGATGAGGAGGATGAGGAGGATGAGGAGGAAGGAGAGGAGGGGGAAGATGAGGAGGATGAGGAGGGAGAGGAGGATGAGGAGGAATAGGAGGGAGAGAAGGGTGAGAAGGGAGAGGAGGAAGGAGAGGAGGGAGAAAATGAGGATGATGAGGAGGGAGAGGAGGGAGAAGAAGATGAAGAGGGTGATCTGCCCATTGGAACCACGTGATCTTTGGCACCAAAGCACCTGGGAACATGGGAGATGTTGGCATCACCTGGCTGAGATAACATGGAAATAGCCAAATAACCACACAGCAATGAGTTGAGCTGGGGTTGCGTGGGGCTCTTCATGCCCGATCCCAAATATTCCCAATCGCGGATACAGCAATTAAAAAAAAAAAAGCACACAAAGAAATCCAAGAGAGCTCCTTTTAATCATCCGCCACCCTCAGACCGTCTGCCAAGAGGAGCACAGGATGAACTTCCAGCTGATGAGCAGTGGTTGCCTTCATTTCCAAACAGCTGCTGTGATTAATTGCACAGAGGAGACGCGTTTCTCCTTTCGGTGCTGATGAAGCTTTGGGGTGCGGGGTCGCATTGCAAACGCTGCTCCCAGATGCACGGCCACGTCGGTGCTTTTGCACAGCAGGGATGCACCAGCAGACTGGTGATTTGCACGGCGGGGACGCACGGCCACACTGGTGCTTTTGCACGGCACGGATGCTTTGGGCACACCAGTATTTTTGCACAGCAGAGATGCACAACCATGCTGGTGCTTTGCACGGCAGGAACGAAGAGTCACACTGGTGCTTTTGCACAGCAGGGATGCACAACCATGCTGGTGCTTTGCACAAGAGGGATGAATGGTCACAGCAGTGCCTTTGCATGGTAGGAATGCACAGCAGGGATGCACGACCACACTGGTGCTTTTGCACAGCAGGGATGCACAGCAGGGATGCACGACCACACTGGTGCTTTTGCACAGCAGGGTGCAAAGCAGGGATGCACATCAGGGATGCACAACCACACTGGTGCTTTTGCACAGCATGGATGCACGACTGTGCTGATGCTTTGCACGAGAGGGATGAATGGTCACAGCAGTGCCTTTGCATGGTAGGAATGCACAGCAGGGATGCATGACCACACTGGTGCTTTTGCACAGCAGGGATGCACGACCACACTGGTGCTTTTGCACAGCAGGGATGCACAACCGTGCTGATGCTTTTGCACAAGAGGGATGAATGGTCACAGCAGTGTCTTTGCATGGTAGGAATGCACAGCAGGGATGCACGACCACACTGGTGCTTTTGCACAGCAGGGATCGACAGCCATGCAGAACAGTGGAGAGGCTGAAGGGACACGGTGGCATCCTGGCCCCCAGCATGGTCTGCAAGGACACCACGTGTCCCCAAGCTGGCTGTGCAGCAGTGCTCAGGAGCCACCGTGCTGCTGGAGGCTGCAGGCTGCACGGTGCACGCACAAAGAATCCACCAGCAGCAAAACAGAGAGAGGAACCCTGGCTTTTTGAGGCCATTAATGAACCCACAGCACTTTCTGAAAGAGTCCCCGTGCTTACTGCAAAGCTCTGGCCCCGCTCCAGACACAGTAATTACATTCTGCCTCTAAGATCTCCCCTGAATTTGTGATCAGGACGGGAGAGAGTATCAGCGGGGCAAGGATGAGGGAACACCAAGTGGGTGCTTGGGTGCTGGGGGGGGGGGATTGGGGACGCTGGGAGGTTTGGGGATGCTGAAGGGCTGCTGGGATGCTGGGTGGGGGGCGGGTGGGATACTGGGTGAGGGGTTGGGATGCTGAGAGCTATCAGGATGCTGTCCCTTCTCCCTGCCCTGAGCCCCAATCTGCCCTTTACCCCACAGCTCAGGATGCTCCATAGGGATAAATCCTCCTGGAAAGAGACACAGGACCCCAACCCGGGGGGGGGGGGGGGATATGGCACCGTCCCCCACAGCCACCCCTGCTCAGCATGCGGAGCCGTGCCTCCAGTGACAGGTTGATGCAAGATGACTTATATAATGCGCGTGGAACCCGAGTCAGCAGTAATGAGACGCTGGTGAAATCTTGCACCGATCTGTGTCAGCCCCCTAATCGCCGGCGACAGCTGGGCTCTGCAGCTGCTTGGGGATGATAATATTAATGTCAGGAAGCATCAAGAGAAGGATGTGCCTTTCAAAGGGGGGATTACACTCCTCGTGGAAGAAAAGGAAACAGCCCTCAGCTTTGCTGCTGGATCCCGGGGGTTGGCAGGAGATGGGGGGGGGGAGGATCCAGGGTTTGCACCAGCGGGGTGAGAGGAGAGGTGGTGTGAGCACTGCTGCACGTGCAGTGCTGTGCGTTCCATTGCCTGCTCCTGAGTCACCTTGCATCCCATCCCCTGCTCCTGCCCCATCCTGCATCCCCCCTCCTGCCTTCCCAGGGCTCAGAACCAAACACAGGTGCAGCACGGATGCTCCCTTTGTAGCTCAAGCTGCTCTTCTCCCCCCTCTCTGGGTGCTGCTGCCAATCCAGAATTTATTAGCATGCAATCTGCTCTCATCTGGGACACTGCTGAGGGGGGAGCTGACAAGCGAGTGCAAACAAACAAACACACCAACTACAAAGCAAAGGAGCAGGGATGCTGTGGATCCTGACAGGAGCAGCTCTGAAAGATCCCAATTTTCTGGAGGCTTGACATGGATTCCCTTTAGGAGCTGCTTTGGGGCTGGGTGAGCTCAGAAACAGCAGCCACACAGCAGCTCGGAGTAGCTGGGGCTGATGAGATGGGGTTAATTAAGGGGAGGGGGCTGCAATAGGGCTCTGCTGGGTAGGCAAGGCAAGGCAAGGCAAGGCAAAGCAAAGCAAGCATAGGGAAAAAGCTCTTATTTTGTTCTTCTTCTGCATTAAGTGGAAGCAATGGTTGCAATTAAGGTTGCAATGCAATGCTGTGCAGGTTGCAATACTGTGCAGGTTGCAATGCAGTGCTGTGCAGGTAGCAATGCAATGCTGTGCAGGTTGCAATGCTGTGCAGGTTGCGATGCTGTGCAGGTTGCAATGCAATGCTGTGCAGGTACAATGCTGTGCAGGTTGTAATGCTGTGCAGGTTGCAATGCAATGCTGTGCAGGTACAATGCTGTGCAGGTAGCAATGCAATGCTGTGCAGTTGCAATGCAGCTTGTAACCTGCCCTGAAGTTCTTACTGTTAATCCATCCCCCCTTGTCAACTTTCAACTTTGCTTTTTGCTGTTTGCGTGCAAAGTCTGCATGCAATGCATGCTCCTGCATTTGGGCAGCAGGCAGAGGACTGCTTGGATAGGCTGTGAGCGTGGTGCTGGGGTGTGTAGGAAGCAGGAGTGGAGCAGCTGGAGCAGGACTGAAGCAATGGGAGGGAAAGTCCCCATGGGAGGGATTTAGGGATTAATAACTGAGAAAGCAAATTGTTCAGTAACCCTGGAATTTGCTGACAGGACCAAACTGGGGAGCAGTGAGACCAAAGGAGCAAAGGTCATAAAGTGCAGAAGGGGCCGGAGATGGTGGCTGATGGGGCTTTGGGGTTTGGGAAATGGGAGATGGCTGCAATAATGTGCATGAGGTTACGGTGGGGTGAGCTGCAGGAGCACCATGCTAATGGGGCGAAAAGCAATCAGGGGCTTTGGTAATGGGGCTGAAGGAGGAAGGAGTGCTGACCTGCGGGTGCTGTGTGCTCTCTCAGCCCTGTGATGCTCTGCGACAGCGTGGAGCCAAAGGAGGTTATTGGGGTGGGAGGAAGCATTCGTTCAACCTGGGGATCACATGGGGCTGAGTGATGCGCCACAATGGGGTGAGCACCTCGTGGTTGGGATCCTCCCTGGGCAGCCCTGTCCTTGTGTGCAGTGAGAGGGGCTCTGTGCAAAGCCTCCTGTGTGGGTCTGAGTGCAGACGTGGGGGTGGGAGGAGGATGGGCAGCTCGGGAAGCATTGCACAGCAGCAGAGCCAAAGAAGCTGCGTTAATTCAAAGCAGAACAGAGTCTGGGGTGCTCAGAACTCGTGGAAGAGTGGATCTGTGGCTCAGTAATGGGCTCTAACTCAGTTAGCTCTGATGCTGGTGCACAGACTCAACTTCATTTTAAACCTCTTCCCAGCAGATGCTCTGCTGTGCAGTACAGGTGGTGTTTGCGCTGCTCCCCAGTTTGCCCAGTGTTGGGTGTGGGACGTGGCACAGTGAGCTGGGGGATGAAATGAGCACTGAGGTCATGAAGATATCTGCAGTCCCGAGATCTCTACAACAGGGATTTGCTTTGTCTCCATTGCAACACTCCTATGGCATCCATGGTATGGATGGGGCTGTGAATCCCTGCACTGCATTTGTTGCATTGCTTTGCAGTGGGTGAGAGTTGGGGCTGCATTGCATTCCAATGCAGTGCTTTGCACTGGGATAAGGTTGGGCTTGCATTGCATTCCACTGCATTGCTTTGCACTGGGTGAAAGTTAGGGTTGCATTGCAGTCTGTTGCATTGCAGTGTGTTGCATTGCTTTGCACTGGGTTGAGGTCGAGGTTGCATTGCATTCCAATGCATTGCTTTGCACTGGGTGAAGGTTAGGGTTGCATTGCAGTCTCTTGCACTGCAGCGTGTTGCATTGCTTTGCACTGGGATAAGGTTAAGGTTGCATTGCATTCCACTGCACTGCTTTGCACTGGTTGAAGGTTAGAGTTGCATTGCAATCTGTTGTATTGCTTTGCACTGGTTAAGGTTGCACTGCATTCCACTGCATTGCTTTGCACTGCATTAGGGTTGGGGCTGCACTGCAGTCTGTTGCGTTGCTTTGCTTTGCAGTGGGTTAGGGTTGGGGTTGCATTCCATTGCACTGCTTTGGGTTGCACTGAATTGCATTGCATTGCACAGGGGCTATGGGAGCTGGCTTTGGGGCAGAGAGCTGAGCCTCCTCCCTAGCAGTGAACCCACACCTCTGCCCATGCACAAAGCTGAGGCAGCCACAGGTTTTAATTAAAATTAACCGCTGGACGCAATTATTCAGCCATCAGGTAGCGGCCCTGCAGAAGGGCATGGAATTAAGACCTGAACATTTCTCCCTCCCTTACAATGCTCATGGCCTGCCTGGGGGCACAGAGCCCCCCTGGGGGTCCCCTCACCCCCCTGCCCTTCCTGCAATGCTGCAGTTCCCACCGCTGCCTGCCCCAGAGCTGGGATGCATCCCTCAATCCCAGCGCTTTCATCAGCCCAACTCCTCATTAAGCTGCTCACCCCCACTGCAGCAATTACTCCTATTTATAACTGCCTGCCCTCGCGGAGCCCCTGGCTGCCCTCCCTTTTTCCCCCCCCCTGCTGCTCTCACTGACACAGAGCTATTTTTACCCCTTTCCTCCCAGAGATGCTCCTCTCCCAATTCTGGGTGTGGGATTTTGAGCAGCTCCGTTGTCACCAGCACCCCTAAGGCCACTGTCACAGCCTTGCTGTGTCCCCATGGATGTGGCAATGACACACAGGGGGGGGTCGGGGAGACCTGCCCAGGTGAGTTCCCAACGATGGGAGGAAATAGAGCCACCCTTTGTTTTGCTACCTGCAGCTTTGGATGGAAACGCTGCTCTGAGCTCTGCCTTAATGCCTCTCTGTGCCATTCCTCTGTGAGTTCAGCTCTGCTTCTCCCCGTGGCTGCAATGTGTGTGTGAAAGGGTTTGTGGGTGGGTCAGGTTTGTGCAAACCCTCTGCCAGGGTGTGGGAGGAAAAGGGGCATCGTTGATTCCCTCCAACATCAATCCTGCATGGCTTTCTGCTCATGAGAGCCTTCACCATCCCTCCCCATAGGACCACCAGCATCCCTATTGGGTAACCAGCATCCTTCCCCATAGGATCACATGCATCCCGCCCCATAGAACCACCAGAAACCCTATAGGATCCCAGCATCTCTCCCATAAGACCACCAGCACCCTTACGGTGTCACCATCTTTCCTCTCCATAGGAACACCAGCATCCCTATGGGGTAACCAGCATATGTCCCCATAGGACTGTCAGCATCCCTCCCTATAGGACCACCAGAAACCCTATAGGATCCCAGCATCCCTCCCTTGAGAGCACCAACATGCCTATGGGGTCACCAGCATACATCCTCATAGGACCACCAGCATCCCTTCCCATGGGACCACCAGAAACCCTATAGGATCCCAGCATCCCTCCCATAAGACCACCAGCATCCCTATGGAGTAACCAACATAAATCCCCATAGAACCACCAGTATCCCACCCCATAGGGCTGCCAGCATCCCCATAGGACCACCAGCATCCCTGCCCTGCATGCAGCAGTGCCTGCAGGCTGCCAGCTGCCACGCACAGGGATTTTTGGCCACGGCTGCTGCCTGTGACCCCTCACCACGCTGCTCACCCCCCTCTCCCCATCCCCGCATGGTGCAGTGGCAGAGCTGCACATTACTCATTCCCACAGCACGTCGAAGCCATCTGGATGGCGTTGGCCCTTCTGCCACACGGCGGAGGATTGTTAACACAAAGCATATGCTTTGTTTGAAATTAACAATAATTTGAGGCTCTCACCAGCTGCTGGTAATTGGCTCCCCTTTCGCTGCCGTAACCGAGAGCAGCGGGGTGGAAATGCAGCCACTTCCCAGCTCCTGTTGTAATGAGATCAGTGCACGCCCCTGGGAAAGGTGGGCCTGGTGTAGGGGGCAGTGTGACACGGGTGGGACGTGGCTTTCCATGAGCAGCTCCATGCATCAGAGCTGCAGGGTCTTCTGTGCATCCTGTGCTCCGAGCATCAGGGTCACCGGGCAACGCCGTGCAGCAGCAGGGTGGGCTCTGCAAGAAAGGGGCTTTGCAAAGGGCATTGCATCTGAACAGCGTTGCACCTGCACAGCATTGCTACTGAACAGCATTGCACCTGCATAGCATTGCATCTGCACAGTGTTGCATCTGACCAGCATTGCACCTGCACAGCATTGCA
Organism: Phasianus colchicus; assembly: GCF_987193195.1. Taxonomy (NCBI): domain Eukaryota; kingdom Metazoa; phylum Chordata; class Aves; order Galliformes; family Phasianidae; genus Phasianus; species Phasianus colchicus. The sequence goes on from NC_143462.1 coordinate 4,040,771, forward strand.
CCTGCAGAGAATTGCATCTGCACAGCATTGCATCTGCACAATGTTGCATCTGAATAGCATTGCACCTGCACAGCATTGCATCTGAACAACATTGCACCTGCAGAGAATTGCATCTGCATAGCATTGCACCTGCACAGTGTTTCATCTGAACAGCATTGCACCTGCAGAGAATTGCATCTGCACAACATTGCATCTGCACAGTGCTGCATCTGCACAGCATTGCATCTGCACAGCACTGCACCTGCAGAGAATTGCATCTGCACAGCATTGCATCTGCACAGTGTTGCATCTGAACAGCATTGCATCTGCACAGCATTGCACCTGCACAGCATTGCATCTGCACAGCATTGCACCTGCACAGCACTGCATCCGAACAACACAAAGCCTGCACAACATTGCATCTGCACAGCGTTGCATCTGAATAGCATTGCACCTATAAAGCGTTGCACCTTCACAGCACTGCATCTGAACAGAGCAGTACCTGCACAGCATCGCACCTGCACGGCTCTGCATCTGAACAGCACTGCGCCTGCATTGCACCGCACCTGCACAGCGTTGTACCTGCACAATAATGGCATTGCACTTGCACAGAAGGAGAGGGAAACAAAGTGACTCTGGGATCCGGACCTGCTGCTCACAGAGTCCGTAGGGCTGTGCTCACACCGTTTGCCCACATCCCACTGAAATCCCACGGGATCGATGAGGGTCGGCTGGGTGCAGCGCCCCGAGGCCATGGGATCGATGAGGAGTGAAGGAAATGCGGCCAAGGACGCGCGGTTTTACAGCTTCCTCCCCAAGAACGGCCGTGCTTTATGGACTGCTGGTAATTGCCAATTAATTGCGCTGCAGCCGAGGGCAGGAAAGCAGCCCGCATCCTCCGTACTGGGTGGGCAGGTGAGAACAACCTCCTTTTTCCCAACCTTTTCTCCATGCAACCCCTCCAGTGATGTCTCAAGCCACCAAAAAGTGCTTAAACCCCCCCAAAACCCACCTGGCCCCCCACTTCCCCCCCCACACACACACACCTTGCATCCCTTTTCCTATTTCCCATCCCATGCGTGTGCCCATGAGACAGCGGACAGAACCCAGACCCCACCATTAAGCAATTTTTATGAATGAAGGGCTCTGCCCCGCCCTACCCAGGGGCTGACTGACATAAATCCCAGCACTGATTAGGGGTTTGTCAATTAGCACCTCTAATGCTGCCCCATAATTGTATTAGGGACTCTGCGGCGCGACGCTAATGCAGTTTGCAGCTGCACTGTGGCGCCTGGGATTCAGGCAGTGCTGCAGACAGAGAGCAGCCCTAATGTGGGGAGATGGCCATGGGGAGAGTGGGGGGGGTATGGGGTGGGGGTGGGTTGGCGTTGGGTTGGGTTGGGTTGGGGTTTGGGTTCAGTTGGGCTTGGGGTTGGGTTGGAGTTGGGTTGGTGTTGCGGTTGGGTTGGGGTTTCAGTTGGGATGGGGTTGGGATGGGGTTTTGGTGGGATTGGTGTTGGGTTGGGTTGGAGCTGAGTTGAGATTGGGATTGGGTTGGGGTTGGGTTGGGATTTGGATCTCAGTTGGTTGGGTTGGGTTGGGGTTTCAGTTGGGTTGGTTTTGGGGTTGGGTTGGGGGTTTTGGTGGGATTGGCATTGGTGTTGGGTTGGAGTTGAGTTGGGGTTGGGATTGGTGTTGGTGTTGGGTTGGGATTTTGATCTCAGTTGGTTGGGTTAGGTTGGGGTTTCAGTTGGGTTGGGATTGGGATGGGGTTTGGTTGGATTGGTGTTGGGTTGGGGTTGGGATGGGGTTTTGACTGGCTTAGGGTTGGATTGGGTTGGGGTTGGGTTGGGTTGGGGTTGGGGTTTGGGTCTGAGTTTTGATTTGAGCTGTTTGGGTTTAGATTTGGCATTGAGCTCTGATTTGTGTTCTTTGGGTTTGAGATTCAATTTGAGTTATTTGAGTCTGGATTTGGATTTAGGTTTGGCTTTGGGTTTGGATTTGAGTTGGGATTTGAGTTTTGATTTATTAGGGTTTGGATTTGGGTTATTTGGGTTTGGATTTGAGTTTGGGTTTGTGTTATTTGGGTTTGAGTTTTGATTTGAGTTACTTAGATCTGGACTTGGGTTTGGGTTTGGGTTTGGGTTTGGGTTTAGATTTAGGTTTGGGTTTGGGCTTAGGTTGGGTTTGAGTTTGGTTTTGAGTTTGGCTTTGGATTTAGGTTTGGTTTTGGCTTTAAGGTTGTGATTTATTTGAGTTTGGGTTTGGATGTGGCTTTGTGTTATTTGGATTTGGATTTGAGTTTAGGATTGGATATGGGCTGGAGCTATTTGGGTCTGGGTTTGGCTTTGGATTTGGGCTTGCATTTATATTTGGGTTTGGATTTGGATTTGGCTTTGGGTTTTGGTTATTTGGGTTTGACTTTGGATTCGGGTTTGAGTTTGCCCTCCCCTTTGGGGTGGGGCATTGCTGGAGGCAGCAACCCTTAAATCTCTGACCAAATCTCTGCTGTGATTAGCTGTGCTCCTAAATGATTTATAATCAGCATAACACAATAACGACAACGACTCCCTAATCAGATTACACCTCTCCATTTGTCTGGGGCTTTGTGCTCTAATCTCTTCCCCCCTCTCTCTGCCATCGATTTGTGTTTTCTCATCTCACGCTCAACACACTCCCATGCTGAGCACTGCAAAGGGGTTTTCCAGCCTTTTCATCCCACTTTTCTGGGCTTTCCATCCCAGCTCACATCTCATTTTCCACCCAAAAAAAGGGAACGAGGAACCTGTTGAGGTGGGAATCCGACCACCCCGTGCTCAACCCCTGTGCAAAGTGATTAGCGGCTCCCTCGTTAGCCCAGAGCAGCGCAAATCCCATTACTCCCATAGGATATCAGAGTCCAAAGGTGTTACCACTCCTTCACTTAACGAAGAAAAATCACGGCCGGAGGCAACGCAGTGGGATTGCAGCGGGGAGGAGAGGACTGTGTTAACATCCATTAATAATAAATAACCGCCATAATGAGCTCTAATTAATTTGGTCACACGTTAGGGATCGTTTCTTTCTTTTTTAAACTTGTAGGATTTTCTGTGCCGGAGCATCCCTGCGCCCTGGCTGTTCCCAGCCCCTTCCATTCAACGTGTGATAGATGGATTGATACGCAGCTTTAATCAGTGTAATATATAAAGCACTTAATTTGCCTTATTAAAAGTCTGCACTTTGGATTTTCAGGCTTCAGGAAATTAACTCAAGCACCTAACCATTTATTTGATTGAGAGAGAGCATAAATAATTCATGGCTTTTGCTTTGCCTTGGGTGGAAAAGCTGTGGGGTGATGGGGAACTTTCCCCAGCACCGGGACACAGCAGCTCTGGTTGGGGACCAACTTGTATGGTGTGCAAAGTGCATCCCTGCAGTGTGCACAGCCTGCAAGCCGTGTGCAACGTGCAGTGTGCAACGCCAGAGCTGTGCACTGCTGCCACTACGGCGTGGGATGTGAGTGCTTGAGGCTGTGCTTTGCCAGCTGGTCCTTATGGTGCGGGATGTGCATCTTTGGGATGTGCATCAGCATCCAGAACTTACAGTAAGGATCTGCATCCCTGGGATGTGCATCAGCATCCAGAACTTACAGTAAGGGATGTGCATCCCTGGGATGTGCATCAGCATCCAGCCTTTATGGTGTGGGATGTGCATCCCTGGGATGTGCATCAGCATCCAGAACTTACAGTGAGGGATGTGCATCCCTGGGATGTGCATCAGCATCCAGCCTTTATGGTGTGGGATGTGCATCCCTGGGATGTGCATCAGCATCCAGAACTTACAGTGAGGGATGTGCATCCCTGGGATGTGCATCAGCATCCAGCCCTTACAGTAAGGGATGTGCATCAGCATCCAGCCCTTATGGTGTGGGATGTGCATCCCTGGGACGTGCATCAGCATCCAGCCCTTATGGTGTGGGATGTGCATCCCTGGGACGTGCATCAGCATCCAGCCCTTACAGTAAGAGATGTGCATCCCTGGGACGTGCATCAGCATCCAGCCCTTACAGTAAGGGATCTGCAACCCTGGGATGTGCATCAGCATCCAGCCCTTACGGTGCAGGCTGTGCATCCCTGCAATGTTCACCACCACCCAGCTCTTTAGAGTTGAGAGATGTGCATCCCTGCGACGCGCATCAGCATCCAGCCCTTACAGTAAGAGATGTGCATCCCTGGGATGTTCACCCCCGCCCAGCTCTTTGATGGATGTGCACCCCTGGCTCCGTGCTTCCCCACTCCACCTTTATGGTGTGGGGCACGCACCCTTTGGGACCACGCTTAGCCGGGCTCTGGGGCGCACCGTGCTCCGCTCTGAGTCCGGCGGTGCCGATCCCACAGCGCGGGCGCGCAGTGCCCTCCAGCGGCCGCAGCTGTCCAGATGTGCACCGCTGGCGATGGGGGCCGAGCACCCCGTGCCCTCTCACTGCTTGTTCCTCTTCTTGGCCAACTGAAAGACCACGTTGTCGTATTCGGTGTCCCCGAACCACTCCTTGCCCTGCCGCAGCGGGACGGCTCTCTTGGGAACGGCGTAGTCGTCCCGCTGTGGGTTGTAGGGATATTTGTGCCCTGCAGGTTCCTCGGGGGCAGCCTGCAGCCTCCACGCTTCGCCCTTCACCACCTGGGGCTCATCGTAGACGGTGTGGGGGCACACACCCTCAGGCTCATCGTAGATGTGCTCCGGTTTAGCGCGGGGACGAGGCAATGGAGGATGCCCACCTGACTCTTGTATGCTGTCATACAGCGGATCCGGCGCATCAGCGGGGCCCTGGAGGATGCTCCCGAATTTTCCAACCATCAGCGACTTGGCGATGGTATCGAAGGGAACGGCGTACTCCAATTCACCCACAGCATCCTTCCTCACGCCCTTCTCCGGAGCTTTGGGCACGGCTGATGGGGTGGTGTGGATCAAAGGGCCGCAGGGTTCGGTGTAGATGCTCTTTGCACGGTGCTCCTCGTGCTCCTGAGCCCGCTCGGGGAGCTGGGTTTGTTGGCGTGGCCGTGTGCCCTCGTCCCCAGGGCCGCCCCGTTCCCGTTGCAGGGCGATGGCCGATTCGATCACCTGGAAGATCTCGTTGCCTTGTCTGGTCTCAAACTCAAAGTTCCCTTCGCCGGAGGCGCAACGCCGGCCAGCCTCGAAGGAGAAAGTCACCTGGAGGAGGGGAACGGCATCATCTCTCCAGGGAAAGAGAGAGGTGGAGCTTGGGGACATGGATGGTGGGCATGGTGGGGATGGGTTGATTGGATTTGGTGACCTCAGTGGTCTTTTCTAACCTCAGTGATTCTGTGGGGATGGTGGTGATGGGTCAACAGTTGGATGTGATGATCCTAGAGGTTTTTTCAAACCTTAATGACCCTATGGGCACGGTGGGGATGGATCAACAGTTGGCTTGATTAATTTAGTGGTCTTTTCCAACCTTAATGACCTTAGCAGTCTTTTCCAACCTTAATGACACTATGGGCACAGAGGGGATGGGTCAATAGTTGAACTGATGACCTCAGTGTTTTTTTCCAACCTTAATGAACTCTATGGGCATGGTAAGCATGGGTCAACAGTTGAATTGATGACCTTAGTGGTCTTTTCCAACCTTAATGACCTTAATGGTCTTTTCCAACCTTAACGACCCTATGGGCATGGTAGGGATGGGTCAACAGTTGATGACTTTAGTGGTCTTTTCCAATCTTAATGACCTTAGCAGTCTTTTCCAATCTTAATGACCCTATGGGCACGGTTGGGATGGGTCAACAGTTGAATTGATGACCTTAGTGGTCTTTTCCAAGCCCAATCATTTTACAATTCTATGATTTCCAGTCCTCCTCCCTCACAATCCCACCCTCTGAGCATCCCCATACCTTGTCCCTCCCGAAGCGCCGCAGGAAGCGGTATGGCCAGCTGTAAAGGACATCCCTGCTCTGCACATCCCGCAGTTCCAAGGCTTCCTCACCCGCCCGCAGCACGAAGCGGCCCCGCAGGCAGCAGCGCTCCGAGGACTCGGTGGCCCTCAGCATCACCTCGAAGTCGTGCTCCATGCCTGGGGATGGGAGGAGGAGGGGATGTTTGCACCGTGCTGCAGCTCTCAGCCCCGGAGAGGAAGCTGTGTCTGGCTGATAAAGGCGAAAGCCGCAGTGAAACCCAGCCCAGCCTAACCACAGTGCAGGAAAAGCACTCGAAGGCCATTTCTGCAAGTTGTGCTGCCTGCAGGACGCTGCTCACCCACAAACGCGGCCCCCTCCCCACACCCAGACACTCGCCTTTGTGGGAGCTGTACAGGGAGTTTTCAGCCATGGAGAATTCGCTGTCGGAGCTCAGCTCTCTGTCCTTCCCCACTCCCTGCTCCTCCTGGCTCCTCTGCAAGGAAAGAGTAAGGGCTGAGCCATGGCTCCCACACTGCTGTTATCCCACCCATCTATACCCCAAAGGGACCCAACAGACCTCACAACCCGGTCCATGGGCATCCCCCTGCCCATGGAAACCCTGTACCCATGGCATCCCATAACCTATAGCATCCCATCCATCCATATCCCAATTTGATCCAATCCACCCTACAGCCCAGTTATCCCATCCATACCCTGCATGGATCCATCTCCCATATCTTACTTATCCCATCCAACCATACCCTAAATTGACCCAACCATATCCCAAACGGATCCATCCATACCCCCAATGGACCCAACAATACCCCAAATGGACCCAGCATCCCCATGCCAAGGTTATCCTATCCATCCATACCCCAAATGGACCCAACCATATTCCAAATGGACCCAGCATCCCCAAGCCAAGGTTATCCCATCCATCCATACCCCAAATGGACCCATCCATACCCCAAATGGATCCACGCCAAGGTTATCCCATCCACCCATACCCCAAATGGACCCATCCATACCCCAAATGGACCCATGCCAAGGTTATCCCATCCATCCATACCCCAAATGGACCCAGCATCCCCAAGCCAAGGTTATCCCATTCATCCATACCCCAAATTGACTCACCCATAATCCAAATGGACGCACCCATACCTCAAATGGACCCAGCATCCCCCATACCAAGGTTATTCCATCCACCCCCCAAATGGACCCAGCATCCCCATGCCAAGGTTATCCCATCCATCCATACCCCAAATGGATCCAACCAAACCCTAAATGGATTCATCTATACCCCAAATGGACCCAGCATCCCCATGCCAAGGTTATCCCATCCATCCATACCCCAAATGGACCCAACCATCCCCCCAATTGGACCCAGCATCCCCAAGCCAAGGTTATCTCACTCATCCATACCCCAGATTGACCCACCCATAATCCAAATGGACGCACCCATACCCCAAATGGACCCAGCATCCCCCATGCCAAGGTTATCCCATCCATCCATACCCCAAATGGACCCAACCATACCCCAAATGGACCCATCCATACCCCAAATGGACCCATGCCAAGGTTATCCCATCCACCCATACCCCAAATGGACCCATCCATACCCCAAATGGACCCATGCCAAGGTTATCCCATCCATCCATACCCCAAATGGACCCAGCATCCCCAAGCCAAGGTTATCCCACTCATTCATACCCCAAATTGACCCACCCATAATCCAAATGGACGCACCCATACCTCAAATGGACCCAGCATCCCCCATGCCAAGGTTATTCCATCCACCCCCCAAATGGACCCAGCATCCCTAAGCCAAGGTAATCCCATCCATCCATACCCCCAGTGGACCCAACCATCCCCCAAATGGACCCAGCATCCCCATGCCAAGGTTATCCCATCCATCCATACCCCAAATGGATCCAACCAAACCCTAAATGGATTCATCCATACTCCAAATGGACCCAGCATCCCCAAGCCAAGGTTATCCCATCCATCCATACCCCAAATGGACCCAACCATACCCCAAATGGACCCAGCATCCCCAAGCCAAGGTTATCCCACTCATCCATACCCCAGATTGACCCACCCATAATCCAAATGGACGCACCCATACCTCAAATGGACCCAGCATCCCCCATACCAAGGTTATTCCATCCACCCCCCAAATGGACCCAGCATCCCCATGCCAAGGTTATCCCATCCATCCATACCCCCAGTGGACCCAACCATCCCCCAAATGGACCCAGCATCCCCAAGCCAAGGTTATCCCATCCATCCATACCCCAAATGGATCCAACCAAACCCTAAATGGATTCATCCATACTCCAAATGGACCCAGCATCCCCAAGCCAAGGTTATCCCATCCATCCATACGCCCAAACGGACCCAGCATCCCCCATACCACGCTTATCCCACCCATCCATCCCCCAAATGGATCCATCACCCCCAACACCCCCGATTATCCCACCCGCCCATCCTCACATCCCCCAGCTCTCACCGGGAACGCCAGCTGGCACAGCCTCCTCACCCACCCCTCCGCCTCGCCGCCCTCGGCCGCCAGCAGGTACCGCTTCTCGGTGGTCTCCAGCAGGAATGGGGCCGTGGCTTTGGGGCAGCCCGCCTCGCCGCCCGCCTCGGCCACGTGCACGCAGTCGCTCAGCTTCACCAGGCGCCGGCTGCTCTCGCCCTTCCGCGGTTTGTCGGCGCTTTCGAAGAGCTCCAGGCGGGCGGTGGAGCAGGGGGTTTCCCGGTACAGAACGCCCCAATACTTTTTCCATTTCTGACGTGGCACGAAGCAGCAAAAGGAGAAGGGGAGGCAGGGTTAGCAGCGCTGCTTTCGCCCTTGCAGGGAATTTCATCCCCGTGAGTTACTGTTTGCGATTGGTGCAAAATGCTCCGTGATCCGGGATCCCACATGGCCCCTGGGGGACTGGGCAGGATGGGGAAAGCATCTCCAAGCCCAAGCACAGCATAAGGGAGACGTGATCCCTGTGCTGCAAAGGGGAACTGAAAGCTGCTCAGCATCACCCAGCCTGGGGGGGATGTGGGGGAACCATCTCCATGCCATGGAAACCCCTTATCCATGGCATCTCCTTACCCATGGCACTCCCTTACCCATGGCACCCCCTAACCTATGGCATCCCCCTGCCCATAGAAACCCCTTACCCATGGCATCCCCTAACCTATGGCATCCCCCTGCCCATGAAAACCCTTTACCCATAGCACCCCCTAACATATGGCATCCCCCTGCCCATAGAAACCCCTTACCTATGGCACCCCCTAACATATGGCATCCCCCTGCCCATGGAAACCCCTTATCCATGGCACCCCCTAACCTATGGCATCCCCCTGCCCATAGAAAGCCCTTACCCATGGCATCCCCTAACATATGACATCCCCCTGCCCATGGAAACCCCTTACCCATGGCACCCCCTAACATATGGCATCCCCCTGCCCATAGAAAGCCCTTACCCATGGCACCCCCTAACATATGGCATCCCCCTGCCCATAGAAACCCCTTACCCATGGCATCCCCTAACCTATGGCATCCCCCTGCCCATGAAAACCCTTTACCCATAGCACCCCCTAACATATGGCATCCCCCTGCCCATAGAAACCCCTTACCTATGGCACCCCCTAACATATGGCATCCCCCTGCCCATGGAAACCCCTTATCCATGGCACCCCCTAACCTATGGCATCCCCCTGCCCATAGAAAGCCCTTACCCATGGCATCCCCTAACATATGACATCCCCCTGCCCATGGAAACCCCTTACCCATGGCACCCCCTAACATATGGCATCCCCCTGCCCATAGAAAGCCCTTACCCATGGCACCCCCTAACATATGGCATCCCCCTGCCCATAGAAAGCCCTTACCCATGGCATCCCCTAACCTATGGCATCCCCCTGCCCATAGAAACCCCTTACCCATGGCACCCCCTAACATATGGCATCCCCCTGCCCATGGAAACCCTTTACCCATGGCATCCCCTAATATATGGCATCTCCCTACCCATGGAAACCCCGTATCCATGGCACTCCCTGCCCATTGCATCCCTCTTCTCATTGCATCCCCCTGCCCATGGCACCCCCTTACTCTTGGCATCCACTTATCCATGGCATTCCCCTGCCCACTGCACCCTTATTCTCATTCCATCCCCCTACCCATGGCATCCCCCTGCAATCCTTGCCCCCCAAAATGCTTCCAGCTCCCCATTTACCCCCCTGTTCCTAAAACCATCACCCTCAGAGCAATCCCTGACTCACGCCCTCTTAGCAGGCAGAGAAGTTCATTGCATTTTGCACGGGAGGTGCGCAGTTTTTGCACCAAAACTCACCTCCTGCAGGGCTCCAAAAGGAACCCGTGGGGCCCAGCAGCCGAATTGCTGCACCTTTCATCAGGGCCAAGCTCCAACCCCACCCCATTTGCTCTGCAGCCCCCACATCCTGCTGGGTGCTCATCCTCCCCACCCAGCATGATGAATGACTCCTTCCTCCTTGCACAAGAGCAGCCAGACACCGTCACTGAACCGCAGAGCTCTCTAAAGCAACAGTGCATGGGGGTTGCATGGCTTTGTGCCTAACCCCATCCCCCTGTGCCGAGCTGCAGAGGTGCTCTGGTTGCACTGCATCTCTTCACGCTGCATCCCAGCACCGAATCCTCCAGCTCAAGGATGCTCGGGGTGCTGCACATCCCACTGCCGTTGCTTACAGCCCCCCTGCTGCCCCCCAAAGCCTTAGCAGGAAGCCCCCTCTTGCTGCACCCTCACCTTGCCGAAGGTCTGCTGCAGCTGCAGGTGCAGCACGCCCTGTTTCACCACCGCCTCCTCCATCCTGCAGCCCAGAGCATCCATCTGTGCTGCCCCTCTGTCAACTCAACGTCCCCACTGCCCCGTCTGCACCGACACCACGTGATGTGTGGTTGGGTGCTGCTGTTTCCTCCCCATGCTCCGCTTCCTGCCTTCGTGCTGTTACCATAAAGGGCAGCCGGGTGCACAGCTGCATGCGGGGCCCTGAGAAGCTGCTGGGGTGGGAATGGGGACCTGAAAAATGGGGGGAGGGTGCTGAGGTTGGGGTGGGTGGGAGCACGTGGTTCATCTGCAGCGTGAGGCTGCTGCTCATCCTGGTGCACGGCATGGGGTGGAGGTGGGCGTGGGGGGGTTGGGGGGGTTGGGGTGGGTCTGTAGCATTGCTGCTCACGGTGCATGGGGGAAATGCAGCCCTACGTGCGTGGACAGCACGGCGTCTGTCAGCACGTGCAGGGAATGAAGCCCTCTGGGTGTGCAGGAGGAGAACGCATCCCTCGGTGCATGCAAAGCGTAGCACCTGCTGGTGCATGAAGAGCATTACGTTGCGTGCAGGGGGTGCATTGTTCAGTGCACGCAAAGCACCGCATCGGTTAGCGCACGCAGGAAGCGCGCACATCACTGCACGCGTTGCAGCTCAGCGCTCAGCGCACGCACGGGATTCGCTGGTGCTTGCAGGGAGCGCGTTGTAGGTGCATGAAAAGCACGTGCTGCATGCAGAGGAATCCCCCGATGCGTGCAGGAAACGCGTCCGTTGGTGCACGCGGAGCACCGCAGCCCTTCAGCGCATGCAGGGAACGCAGAGATGCACCCCGAGGCGCAGCTCCGCAGCCCTTCGCCATTTCACCCTCGGGCCACGCGGGGGCAGCATCCCATGCACAGAACATCCGCGGGGAGGGAGACAACGAGGCCGGCTTACGCCCGGCAAAAACCCGCTCCGTGCTTTGCGGAGGAATTTGGGGACGGCGGGGGGGGGGTGGGAGCACCGGGGGCACGGCGAGCACGGGAGCAGCGCACGGGGACGAAAAGGGTGCGCGGCCCCTTTAAGAGCGATGTCAACAAAGCGCGCCCCTCCCTCCACGGCGCCGCCGGCGTCGTGACGTCACTCGGTCGCAGCGGGCGCCGCGCTGTTCCCGCGGGGGCTGAGGCGGGTGGGCGTGGCCTGAGCGAGTGGGCGTGAGCTAAGCGGGTGGGCGTGGCCAAGAGGGCGGCAGTTGTCAAATGGGTGGGCGAGGTCAAAGGAGTGGGCGTGGTCAGGAGGGTGGGCGTGGTCGAGGGGCGGCAGTTGTAAAGAGAGCGGGCGTGGTCAAACGCGGTGGGCGTGGTTAACGGTGTGGGCGTGGTTAACGGTGTGGGCGGGAACGGCGCGTGCGCGGATAGGCGGGAGGGCGCGACGCGCATGCGCGGTGAGGCGGCGGCGCTGGTGGCTGAGGAAGGGGTGGGGGGGGCGGAGGCGGGCGCGTGCCGGGCCCGGCGGAGGCGGAGGGAGCGGAGCATGAATGGAGCAAAATGGCGGATCATGTGCAGGTGAGGGGGGGCCGAGGGCGGCCGGGGGGCTCGGCGAGGCTCCTCTCAGCCCTTCTGGGCCGTCGGGAGGCTCCAAGGACGGGCTCCGCGCCGGCCGCGGCCTAGCGCGGCCTGCTCTGGGCGGGCGGCGCTGAGGCTCGGTAGGCCGCGGCTGGGCCTGGGGCTGAGGGCTGCGGCGGGGCCCGGGGGTCCCGGACGGCCGGGGCGGCGCCGCGGGGCGGAGCTCCTGCAGCACGGCGCGGCTCCCGCTCGATGCCCGCCGCTGCCGGGCCCGCGTTAACCGGAGGGCGGAAGGGGAACCGGCGGCCCCGCGCGGATCCGTGAGCGCAGGGATGGCCGCCTCGCTCGGTTGCCGCGCAGCCGGTTGGTTGAAGGAAGGCCGCGTTTGGGTGCCGCGCCGTTAAAGCCGGTGGAGCTGAGCGTTGCGGGGAGCTGCCGCTGTCGTGGTTTGAAATCCTGCCTCCTCGCTCGGCTTTTCTTTGTTAAATATCGCGGTCGGCAAGTGGGAGTTATGTCCTTATGTCCCGTGCGTCTCTGGAGGTGTTCGAGGTTAGGTTGGATGGGCGGCCTGGGCTGGTGTGAAATGTGGAGGTTGGTGGCCCTGCGTGTGGCTGGGGGTTGGAGATTCGTGATCCTTGAGGTCCCTTCCAACCCTTGTGAGTTAGAAGCGGCCAAACGGGGTCGCGATGGCCGCGTTCGGCTCTCCGTTGAGTTAAAGTTTAACGGCTGCAATGTGGGAGATGCTCCACTCGGGGGACTGGTTTGCAAATGCTGGGGAAGCGGCAGCCTGGTGTGGTTCCTGCAGGGCAAACAGAGCTGGAGGAGTCGCTCAGCGTTACAGCTGTGTATGCTTTGCACGCTGTTGATGGTCTGTTTCTTCTCTCTGCTCCAGGTGCAGCATTCATGGAGCCTCGTGTAGTTCCTTTCGGCACAGAGGTTCCCTTCAAAACTGACTCTGGATGTGTTGTGCCTGCAGGACGCGGTGCTTTGTTTGAATAGGTTGAGTTTGGGGTGAGAAATCTTGACTGAGAGAGTGGTGAGGTGCTGGAACAGCTGCTCAGAGAGGCTGTGGATGCCCCGTCCATCCCTGGAGGTGTTCAAGGCCAGGTTGGATGGGGCCCTGGGCAGCCTGGGCTGGTATTGAATGTGAAGTTTGGTGGCCCTGCATGTGGCAGGGGGTTGGAGATTCATGATCCTTGAGTTTCCTTCCAACCCTTGGCCATTCTGTGATTGTGTGAGAGATCTTGCTGTCACCTCACAGCCCAGCCTGCTCGCCACGATTGGGTTTGATGAACTTAATGCTCTTAATGATTCTATGGCCTGAGCAAAGCTGCACAGCTCCCACATCAAACACAGCAGTCACTGAGTTATCCTGCAGTGTGTGCTGCCAGTGTGGATAATGGGGAGAGCTGTTTAGGTGGCCACATGCTGTGGGAGTTGGCCTTGTTTTAATAGGGGCTGGTGCTGCCAATAAATGCTGGCTGCTGGGAGCTGTGCAGAGTTCCCAAGGTTTGTGAGAGCTTTGCTTTGGGTGTTGTGTGCTGGCAGGCTGGGGTTTAACTGGACTGTTGATAGCTGATAGGTGTTAAGGTTATTGGTGCCTGGTGGGCACGCAGAACTATCATAGAGTTTATTTGCAGTGAGGAGGAAGGTGAGCTTCTAGAGCCATAGTGAGGGAGATTTAGAAACTGGAGGTGATGCAGGCTGGGCTGTGATGCCGTGTAGCTGCAGCTGGGTGCCGTGTTCCTGCTGAGCAGCACTGCAGGAGGAGGCTGCTCAGTGTCTGCTGCGGTGATGCTGAGGCAGCAGCAGTGCAAATCAGGTGTTGTGGTGTGGCTGAAGGGCCCTGCGTTCTCCAAGTGAATTCCTGCACACCAGTTTGCCCATCTGTCAGCAAGCTCACATCGCCTTCTGGATGCATATTGCTGATCCCAGGCTTGGAAGCATTGCCTAAACTTGTTCACACAGCAAAGCAGGCAGGCTACCTTTAGCTCTGTGGGCAAACACAGCCCTATTCCTCTGTCCCACGTTGCAAACAGATTTGTTCATCTTTGCTTTCTGCTTTCCTTATGCTTGGATGTTTTCTGCGCTGTTGCCCTAAGATGGGATGTGCTTACTGAAAGTGAGCGTCCCTGTGGGAGAATGCTTGCTGCTAATTAATTCTGTGGGCTCTGAGCGTGGAGTGTTCTGTTTGTGTGGAGTTCTAACAAGTGATTGTGCCACAGAAAAGCCATTGTCACTTCTGTATGAGTTACTCTTGCCTGCTCGTGGTAACCTGGCTCTGAGTTGAGAGGAGTGAGATGCAAGAAGAGACTGGAGTACTGAGCTGGTACTCCTATGAAGAACATGAAATCTGGCATCTCAAAGGAAACTGCATCTGTTTGGTTTTTTTGCCTCTGTGTTACCTGACTGTGGGCTCAGTTTGGATGTTTCTGCATGTTGGATCACTGGCAGTGCTGTGCTTTGCAGAGGGTCGGCAGCAGACAGGGGTTACTCCTTTCATCTCAAAGCCATTGCAGAGGAAACCTTGATTTGTGTTGGGATGGGCATTCTTTGGCTCTGTCCCCATGCGTGGCAGTGCTCTGCAGGGACTGGGGGCACTGAGTGTGCTCAGAAGGGACAACAGGAGGGTTTTGGAGGGTCCTCAGTTTGCTGGAGGGCTCCGTGCTCAGAAAACATCTCCCTGCCAGTGCTTCTGAGGTGTGTTTTCCTAGGGTGGGTGCTTCCATCCCCAACAGGACCTTTGTTTTTCCCTTGTTTCCGTATTTTAGAAGACGTCATTTTGGCTCAAACACAAAATCTAATTTGGCTTTAGAAACCCACAGCGTTCAGCTTGCCCTAGAGGGAACCCTGAGGCCTGCACTGCGTGCTTCCCATTTGCTCTCCCTGTAACCCTGCACCTGCTTGGTATAACAGAGGCACGGCGCAGCCCGGCTGCACGTTGCTTGCAATACTTCATCTTAGCTCAAGGTTTTTACCTCCTGTGTGTGTGTCATTGCTCTTATTGAGGGCTTGTATTTATCTCAGAATAGCCCAAGGGAGTGCTGTGGGCCCAGGGAGGGTACAGGCTGCCTCCACTAAAAATAGAGCTGGCAGCAGTTCTGTTGCAAATTAGGCTTTTTTTTTTAACTACTCTGCTTGGATGCTCAGCACCGAGGCACCAAAGTAACAGCAACGAGTGTTGGGTTGGGGCTGGAAAGCAGAGTAACTTTGTCATTGCTGATAACACCTCCTTGCCCTCGGTGTGGGCAATGCAGCTGCTTTTGAGAAGCTTGCAGGGCTCAGGTCTGCTGGAACAGAGGTGAAGTTATATTTTTACTACTTACAGTTGTATTTTTGCTGGTAATTTTCTGCTTCTAGGAGACATTTGCTGGTAGTAAACGCTCCGTGCTCTTCTGGTGGTGCAGCTGTGTGACTGAGTTGTAAGAATCTAACTAAATAACCACTGTAATCTGTGAGTTCGCTCTTCTCATCCAGCTTTGGTGCATCCCTTGCACAGCAGCAGTGCTGCTGCAGCTCTGCGTGCATCCTCAGCCAAATGCAACCAAACAGAACGCCAAACACACCCAGCAGAGCAGGTGTTGTGCAGCAGGCACGACATGCACGCTCCCTATGGGTCGTACAGAGCAAACAAGCAGTGCCCAGTGAGCACTGCTCACACCTGTGCTCTGACCTGCTCCTGTTTGACATATTCACATGGACCAGGGCTGTGATTTCTGCATCATCCACACGCTTTCCTTCAGCTCCTGTTGGAAAACTCGGTGCCCTTGTAGCACTGACCATGCGGTGTTTGTGAAAGCACTGATTACAGGAGTGAGAGTCCAAGGACGTTGTACTGGAAAATATTAATTCTGCTGTTTCTCTTTTAGCACTAGATAATGTCTGTAGCTCAAACAGTGCACTGAAGGTAATCTGCAATGCTTTTCCTCAGTTTGAGCAGCACTGGAGGAGCGTTAGAACTTCAGATGGTGGAAAGCATACTGAGCTCTCAGGCTTGCTTTGGTGCAGAGGGTTTCTGTTGCCTCCGGAGCCCTCAGTGTGGCAGGGAGATGTTTGTGGAAGAGGTTCTGCTCCTTCTCCCACCGTTCAGCACTGTGTTGCTCCCATGTGTGCTTTGTGCTCTCTGTTTCCTAATTTCCTGGTTGCTGCTCATTAGGAAACGGCCAACCTTTGCCAAGTGGGAAGCCTTCAGGTGCACAGGGAACATTCAGTCCTCAAAAAGAGCGGTGAAATCGGTGCGATTTCTGAAGCAGCACATTAATGTTGCACATAAATAAGAAGGTAAAGAGAGATGGCAGTGACTCATTCTCCCATACAAAGGTGTTGCTGCCGCTCAGCCTCCCGTTTTGTTCCCAAATGGAAGGAGCACCTGCGTGCTGCGTTGGGCTGCTGTTCTCTTTGCTTGGGCCCTGCTGAGTCCTCCTGCTGGGTGAGAGCTTTCCCTGGGGCAGAACCAATCCCTCAGCTGCTCTGAGACGTGGATTTGTATTGCAGCACTGGGGAGTTCTCATTGCTGCTCCTGCAGTGTGAGTGGGGATTGGGGATAGCTGTGTGCAGCTGCAGAGCTGCGCCTTCACTCTGTGTTCCTGGAGGGAGCAGAAAGGCAGAGGTTGCTCTGACACTTCAGCCATCAGCCCCTGAAGTGCAATTAGATTTGGGGCTGCTCCCTCCTGATGTGCTCTGCGTTGTGTTTGTTCCTTACCACACAGCTGAGCAAATCGCTGTCCTGCCAGAGCAAAGCCTTGGTGGCATGGAGCAGCAGTGTTTATTTGCAC
Organism: Phasianus colchicus; assembly: GCF_987193195.1. NCBI lineage: Eukaryota > Metazoa > Chordata > Aves > Galliformes > Phasianidae > Phasianus > Phasianus colchicus. The sequence goes on from NC_143462.1 coordinate 4,057,763, forward strand.
CCAGCTCAAATGTTGAAGGGTTTGTGCTGTGTCTCAGTGGTTTCTCCAGTCGCTGAGGGTATCAGTTCCTCATTTCTAAGCTCCGTGGGATAGAATCCATCCTTGTTTCTGGGTGCTTTGTTGTCAGTGCTAACTTACAGGGGATGTGCAGCTCCAGATCAGTGCTAACAGTGAAACAGCAGGGCTGGAGCTGAAAGAAGTCCCCTTCAGCTCGACTTGGAGACCATTCATCTCAAGGAAAGAAATGAGAGCTCTTTATTAATGGCCTGGGAGATGCCTGGAAGTGCTGCTGCAATAAATAACTTTTTGAGATAGGCACAAGTAAGTTTTCTTTCTCTTGTTAGCAGGATAAATGGAAATGGGCAATTTATAGTTGAGATTCCCTTAAAGAATGAGGGCGATGAGCCACGAGACCTGGGTTTCACAATAGTGAGCACTTAGGAGATGCATCGCCGTGCTCCTCTGTGGTTAAGAGTTGAATTGCTCCGTTAAAAAGCTTTTTTATTCCTGGTTGAAATAGCTGAAGTGACCCGAGCTGTTCTCTGAGCCTCAGTCACTTCTGTCACCACAGCCCTCTGACTCCTGCCATGAGTTTGGTAAAGCACAGCGATTCCAAGCCCTCACCTCAGCATCATCATCATCTTCCTCCCAGACCAGGTAATGCCTGCAGCCTGGGGGTCCCACCCCCCCCCCCCACACACACACACCCCAGCTGTGGCAGTGGGCACACAGGTCACTGTGTGTCTGCTGCACACAGTGAGTGAGGGATTGCGTGCCCTCTGCTTCCCGGGCACTCATAGGGCCTCCTGTGATGATGACATGTGGGGGAATCAGTTGGGGGATGTGAAAATGGATGGATGTGCTCAGGATGCAGATAACACATTGAGCACATCAAAGGATCCGTGGCTCAGGGAGGCAGTAAGCAGAAGGCAGGAGGAAGGAATGCCTTCCTTGAAACAACATGTCTGAGCATTTACAGCCATGCACATCCTTCAGGATGAAACCCAGGCAGCAGCAAAGCTTGGGTGGATGTGATGAAGCCTGGTAGGTGTCTGTGGAGGCTGCTGCTGGGGGCTCCCCATGCCCACTGCTCCATTTCTGCCTCTGCCATCTTGGGCATGCCAAGCACAGCGTGCCTTCCCTCCATTGCCTGAGATGGGAACTGTCAGCATGCTGAAGTCAAACCCTATTGAACTGAACCTGCCTGGAGCTTATTGCAACCCCTGGATGTAAAGAGCGTTGCTTAAGCAACCGTGTAATATAGGATCAATTCCACAGCCAGCCCCCAGGGGCTCCTTTTTAGGTAGCTGTTGCATTCCTTGTAGTGTTTATCATTTTAAAGATGATCACACGTTGTTTATCTTCACCGTGGGGAAAACCAGGCGCAGTGATGAGTTTTATTTGCAGCTCGTGGTATAAATAAGATTGATGGGTTGCTTTTCTTCTGCTTTCTGAGCTTCAGAGCTGCTCTCAGCAGGCAGACATCCGAGGCCAAGATCTCATCAAGGGGCTGCTGTGTGCAGAGGACGACCCAACCATCGTAGATATGGGAGATCCCTGATGTGGATCCTCCCCATGGATGGGGTTTGCATCAGATCCCCAGCTCTGTTGTGCTCAGGGTGAGAAGAGATGCAAAATCAACCCGAGAACTGCAAAATGAACCTTCCCAGGTTGGGATGCTGAGTTAAATGTGTTCAGAAAGAGACAGCTGCTGTCACAAATAGGTGAACATAGGGAAAAGGGTCTTGGGTTGTAGGCAGTGACGTGACGAGGTGGCTGTCTGGAGGCTGGGTGAGAAGAGCCTGGAGATAGGGTGCAAATCTCCATTCTTAGATGTTATTGCCACTCTTGACAGAAGGAAGAAGCATCGATACCATTTGGGTTTTGACTTTTGGAGGGCAAAAAGTGTGTGTGTACAGGAGGGGTCGAGTGATCGCTGAGCTCTGAGCTGAGGAGTCTTAACAGAGCAGTTATATGAACACAGTTCAGGGTTCATATAACTGCTCTGGGTTCACGGTTGAGCTAAACACTGCTTTGTGGGAGCTGGCTGGGGTTCCAGCTTGTCATTTAGCCTCGGTACAGCATGAAGTGTGTGAGAGAATGTGGACTGAAGGGCTTGGGTTGCTGCAGGATCTGTGGCTGTACCAGCGCACCACCCAAATCCCAGGCTTGCAGTGCTGTGCCAAAGGCAGCAGGGGAGCTTTGGGAGCCCGGGGCTGTCTGTTGTGACTCAGCACTTCGACGACTCACTGCTTCTCCTTCCAATGCTGTCCCCATGTCCCCAGCAGCCTGTCCTGCATCCCCAGCAGCCTGGGCCTGCTCCTGCTGCATGCCCTCAGACCAGAAGCTGGCCTTCTTCTCAGCTGCCCTGCAGAATCTTGCTTTGTAAATAATGTTTTCGGAGCCACTTGCTCTCAAAAGAGCAAAGAACACAGATGTTGGTCAGCTTGAATTGCCCTCGGTGCCGTTTTGCCTTTCAGCTCACCTTTCTGACCCTCAGCAATGCCCACGCATGCCAGAGCATTTCCACGCTTCACACGCTCTGCTGTCTCATGCTTTAGTGCTTATCTGGTGCACGCAGGGCCCTCACATTGCGTGGTCGTTACACTGAATGCTACCTTTTTATCTTGCCTGAAGGAGAGGCATTGCTGAAGTGCTCCCTGCCTCCTTGCTGCCCCAGTATCACCATGCGGGAGTGAAGCTGGCTTGATTGCTGTCCCTTTGGTGGAGAGGATTATAGTTTACCATGAGCACACAGAATGAAAGCTCCCCATGTGGAGCTTGGGCTTGCTCTTGGTGTTGCCCTCCCAGGCTTTGTGTGCTACCTCTGCAGCTGTGCTTTTGGGGACAGCGTGAGAAAGAAGCATAGAGTGAACGCCAGCTGGAGGTCTGGGCAGCTGGGATGCTCAGGATGGCTCATGCAGCACAACAGGAGATGGGATGAGTGTGAACACCTGACGTGGACACAGACATGGAGCTGCTGGATTCGTGCTCCTGGATAACTGGGAGTAGCTCTCCTACATCTGTCATTTTTCACCTGAAAGCTGTGCTGTAGTGGCTGCAGCATCCCCTGTCGGTGGCCCTATCTCCTGGGTGACCTTGGAGCTGAGGAGGTGCTCTGCTGGAGCCCTGTGGGCTGCGAGTGTTGTGTGGCTCTGATGGAGTTAAGGCAGCGGGTTCTGCACATGGGCTGGCTCGGGTCCCACGCTCTGCACCAACAAAGGGGGTTGGTCACAGCCAGGCTGAATAAAAGCCATTGGGCAGTGCCACTGAGCCCCCACAGCAGTGAGAACTGGAGTTTGTTGGAGCTGTGAGGGCTGTTACGAGGAAGCTCTGTGCCTGAGCTCAAGGAATTCATGCAGGGGGTGTAAAACAGGGCAGAAAGAGCTCTTAAAAAGACAAGTGCTTCTTTCCAGAGGTGTCACACGCTCTCTAGAGCCCTTTTCATCTACTTCAGTGGATCCTTACGGGGCATTGCCTGGGGAGCCCTCTGCCAGCCTCGGGTTTGCCAGAAAGCAGTGAAGTTGTTCACAGGACTCATCTCCTGGCTTTGATTTCCTGCCCTGTCTCCTTAGCAGGGGTAACAAAGCAGGCTGCAGGACGCTGGGATGCCTTCCTGCAAGTCTCTCACTGCAGAGGACCCCATCTGCATAACTTACCCAGCAGATGTACTCATTACCTGGGAAAGGGCAACCAGAGTCCCTCCTTGGGTCTCTTGTGATGCTGTCTCATCTGGTGGTGGCCTTGGCAGCATCAAAAACTTCAGTGGTTTGGTGTGGAGTTGCTGCAGTTGTGCATAAGAAGTGCTGGGCTGTGTGCTGACCCTGGCACGGATGTGGTTTTTACATGAGGATGTCTCAAGGAATAAAGTAAGCAGCTGATGCTGTTCTCCTGTGCTTCATTTGTAATGGTCTCCTCCTGGAAACCTAGCAAGGAGCCCTGCAGCAGTGGGAAATACCTGCTTGTCAATCCAGCAGGATGAACCTGAGGGAATATTGATATCCATCCACGGAGCTGCTTTTTAACTGGGACACCTTGGGGGAAAACCATCTGCCTGGATCACAGTGAATATTTTCCAGTTGTTTGAGCACACAGTCTGCCTGGTACTTTTATTTCCCTTCAGTGCATTCACGGGGCACTGCTCAGAGGCATCCATTGCATCGTTTGTTCTCTTCTGCTTTAGGTAGTTCTGGCACGTAGTGCTGAAGGTTTAATGTCAGCTCCTTCCAGCATCCTGGGGTGCTGAGGTCTGTCACACTGCCCTGCAAAGGGAATCCAAACAGAGATGGGGGGTTGCCACTGCTTGGCACAGAAACAGCTGTGGCAGTGCTTTCGGGCTGGAAGTAAACCGCAAAACCTCATTTCTCATTTATTTTTCTCTCTGTTCCAGAGCCTAGCCCAGCTAGAGAACCTGTGCAAGCAGCTGTATGAGACCACAGACACTGCGACACGGCTCCAGGCAGAGAAGGCCCTGGTTGAGTTCACCAACAGTCCCGACTGCCTGAGCAAGTGCCAGCTGCTTCTAGAAAGAGGGAGTGTATGTAAACCAAAAACATCTCCTGTGTATCTCAGTCTTCTGGACATGGATGGGGCTGCTGGCCCCGGGTTCTGCTATGCAGTGTTTGTCTTGCACACCCAGCGTGTTTGTGTGTCTGTCTCAATTTGTAGACATCCTCTGCCAAAGAAAGCATTGGCACGCTGATGGCAAGCACTGCAGCAGCATAATTAGCTGCACATAGTTGTCAGTTCTGATGCCTGGTGGGCTTTGCTGCATTCTTTGCAGGCTGCCACCCAGCTGTGCCAAGCTTTAAGTGAAAGGTGTTATAATGTCAGTGGGGGGGGGGAAATGGTTTGTGCACAGAGGTTCAAAGGAGATAAAACTAATATCTGAAACTCAGATTCCCAGCAGGCAGTTAGCTTAGCACTGCTGCTTGATGTTCTTGTTGTGAAATGTGCACTCAATGCCTTGTTTTTCTTCACAGTCATCCTACTCCCAGTTGTTGGCAGCTACATGCCTTACGAAACTCGTGTCACGCACAAACAACCCGCTACCATTGGAGCAGCGAATTGATATCCGTGAGTACAAGGCTTGGTTTTGCTGAGTGAATGTGAGAAGTTGTTGTGCACACTTTCATCCACGAGTGGGAGGCCTTCTGCAACCTCCTGTGTGTTACACTTGAACGTTCTAAGGTACAGAGTGGAAAGAAATAATTCTCTTCCCCGGAGTCTTCTCCTGCGTTGTTTGCTGGTAGAGCTCCAGGTTGAAGATGTAGGGTTGTGGAGATGGAGGGGATTGATGGCTCTGTGGCTCGTGAATGAATCTTTGATACGTTCCCTTTGGAAGTTAAAATACACATGGTGCTTTCCCCTTTAGAGGGCATGCTTTCCAAAGTGAAATTTTTTCTGGGTCTCTGAAATATCAGGCAGAGTGTTTCCTAAGGGAGCAGTCATTCTGTCGCAGTACTCTTCCCTGGAGAATGACTGATGCTTTCTTTCCTCCAGGGAAGGGCTCTGAATCTGCCTTCGTTTGTAGAAGTGATGCAATAAATGATCATCCCTGAGATCTTATAAACCTTTCCAGCTTTTCTCCCTCCTGACACGTGCATACAGAGGATGGGATTTAGTCTGGTAACATAGAATAAGTTACCTTTGGGGAAGGAGCTCACACCTGTCTGTCTGCTTTCCAGATCTGTTCCACAGCTCTGGCGCCTTGAAGGCACAAATGAAATCCACGCTTTTATCCAACCCACTGCTGTGCTCATCTTAGGATTGATTTTTTTTTTTTTAACTGCTTTCACAAAGATACTTTTATCCTAACACAGCATTACCACCTCAGCTCCAGCTGCTGTGTTTTTGTCTGCAGAAACCCTCTTCTCTGTGTTCCAGGAAACTATGTGCTCAACTACCTTGCCACCAGGCCGAAGCTGGCCACGTTTGTCACACAAGCACTGATCCAGCTGTATGCTAGGATCACTAAGTTGGGCTGGTTTGACTGTCAGAAGGATGAATATGTCTTCAGGAACGTGATCACAGATGTCACAAGGTTCTTGCAGGTCAGAATTTAAGATGAATGTACATCTTGTGGGATTTGAAAGTCTCTGTGTTTCCTCTGTATTGCTCTGCAGCTCTGTTTGGTCTTTGATTTGATTTGCATTTGTTGACTGAACAGTGACTCCAAGGCTTAAAAGCTAAAAATCGACCTGCTCTGCCAGCTGTCCTCATTTAATATTGGTAGAGTGGGGAGGTTTTCCAGTGGCTTCTGTATAGATAGTGTGCAGACACTGAGCTTATAGGCAAGAGGTGGCTCCCATAAGGAAGTGGTGAAGTCCCAGACCTAAACGTGCCTGGATTTGTATTGCAGGTGAGTTTGGTCTTGGAAGTTGGAAGAGATCAGGGCAATTTGAGCAGGATGTGCTAACCAAGGTGGAGCTAGGGAAGGAAACATCATCTATTAGCTACAGGACAGAAACTGGGGCAAGGGAGCAATACAGGTTACTTCTTTGGAACCATTTGCTAAGTGGGTTGCTGTTTCTAGTGAAGAGGTATCCGTAGCAGACTCGTTTCACAACGGGGCCCCTGTTGGCAGTCTGCAGTGGAGCCAGAGGCCAAAAAGGCTGTGAAGAATGGGCTCTCTTCCCTGGGAGATAGGCTCAGGCCATGGGGCTGCTGCTCATATTATTCCAGGTCTGCAGTTCAAAAAGAAGAATTCCTTTCTCAGAGTTTCCATCTGAAGCTTTGGAGCCATCCTAATGTTGCAAAAGTGTCTGCACAGCTGCTGTTAAAACCAAGGAAACTGATTTAAAAATAAACCATCATCATCACCAATCTTCTCAGGGTTGGGGTATGAAACAAACATGGGGATTAAACTATTAAATAAAAGGAGCCTATTACTTATTAGCTCACATTACCACATTCTTCATAAAACCTTTGCATTGTTAATAAGATCAAGTATTGCATAACTGCATTTAAATTCTCATTTGATACTGCTCCCAGGCTTCTTCCCAGTCATAATTCTACAGGGATAAAGTAGTTGTAGAGAAGGATGTCTAGAAGTCTTCCAAACAGAAACATCTGTGACTAACAGTGATTTTCCTGAAAGCAGCCCAGCAGTAACTCTTTTCCCTGTCCCCTCTTCCTCAGGATAGTGTAGAACACTGCATCATAGGAGTGACAATCCTGTCCCAACTAACTAATGAAATTAATCAAGTAAGTGCTACAGCCTTCCTCAGTGAAGTAAGTGTCCAATTTTCTCATTCATATTGCTGTGTCCTGCTGTGTCTGTGCGTTGTTGGGGTTTTTGTTTGTATTTCTTTTCTATGGGTTGTTTTCCTTTTTGGTGTGGGGAGCATTGCATAGTGGGTGGGATTATTTTTTTTTTTCTTGTTTGTTTCTTACACAGTCCCATACCTGTGTGGTAAGATGCTGCTTCCTCCTGGCCTGAGGAGCTGTGTTGTTTCACTGGCATCTTCCATCTTCTCATACTTCCATGTAATCTTTTGAGATCAAAAAGGAGGAAGCAGTGCTACACAATGAGTCAAGCCTACCCAGCAAAGACCAAATCCAGAGCATCAGGACATCACTGCCACCTCCACTAGTCAGACCCTGTTCATTGTTACAGCTTAGTTCTTGTGCCAGGAGGTATTGACCAGGGAGATAAAACAAAGAGGATTTGTCAGATTGTGGAGGCTTTTAAAGCAACCTGTTCATTCAGTGCTGGATTTTGGCACGTTCCCAGCAGATGGTTCCCAAACAGTTCAGGTTCATTGGGGTTAACGAGTGCTGTGGCTTTGCTTGGTGCTGTCCTACATCACTTCCCAGACAAGTGGCACAGAGTTTGCCAAAGCACCTTTGGTGGCTTCCACTGCCCATAGAATTTAGTGGGTTTTGCTGATTTTTAGTATCTTACTAAGGAAAATTGTAACTTCTGCTAATAAATGGACTAATCCCAGCACCAGTATGGATTGATCCTCGTGTGGGGTTTGAAAGATGATGACAGACAGTCTCCAGAACTAGAAATGTTGGAGGAGATGTTGTTATCCTAGCCAGGTCAAAGCACCAGTTTCTCCTGCTGAAATTGAAGTTCAGCATCACTGAGCTTCCCAAGCCCTTCTCTGTAACCTGAACAGCATCTGCACTCATTTCAGACCCAAATTCACTTTCTTAAGCCTGGCCGGGTCAGTAAATCCAAACCTGCAGCTCTCCTCCTGCCTCTCGTGCCACATCATTACTGTGACAGCATCCTTGCTCAAACTTTGTCCAGTGCCTTCATCTGCACAAAGGGAAGGTCCTTCACCTCTGCACATCAAGGATGGAGGGGCTCTGCCTGCCTCCATCAGTCAGCATCCTTGCAGAGCTGCCCTTGTGGTCACAGCAGTGATCAGCACAGGAACTGGCACCTGTTCCACTTCCCCACTCCCTACAGATTGATGTAAAAAAACAAACAAAAAAAAACCAATGAACTTAAAGGCTTCACTCAGAATTCCCTTCCTAAAAGCTTGCATATCAAATCTGCCGCAGTTTGCTGTTCATTCCTGTGCTCTGTGTTAGCCCTGCACAGGGCTGCATCCAGTGACTCATCTTGGAATGTCTAAAAGTGCCACTACTTGCAAAATAATCCTTCTGTCAACATTCCCACTCATCAGAGTGGGGTCATGTACACAGCAAACAAACAAGCAAAAAAAAAAAAAAAAAAATCCCACCTTGTCCTCAAGCTTTTTCTGGTAACTATTTAAACTGCCATTTATGTTATGCAACAGCAGAATTTGCTAAAGCTCTGTTGACTAAAGCTCGCAGCACAAATAGAATAGAGTGCTTAGGAACTGTGTAGAGGTATCAGTTTTCATCCTGAAGTGCTGCACAGACTTGCCTGGAGGTGCTGTGTGCCTGCTGTGTTACAGGAGTTCACTTAGTTACACCTCGTGGTGAAGGAAAGGGAAACTCTTGTTTGCTGCAAGCACAGAAGTATGTGGGATTTGTAATCACTATGGAAAGTCCTACTGCTCTATCCCACAATGACTGACTGCCCATCACGTAACTCATCCTGTGTTCAGATGGAGCAGTCTACAAAGTGACACAATCTGTGCTGCCATAAGCCTTTGTTAGTCCACGTTCAGAATGCATTCACTGAATTGGTGTCTTTGTTACCCATTGTAAAGCAATCTGTGTTTATCTGCCTCCCATATCACGTGTCATCTTTTATTCTGATACGATGAGAGATCCAGATCTGGAGTTCATAACAGATGCACCAAAGTCCAAACGCTCTGCTGCTGGTTAACTCTCCTAGTTTTGTTCCCATCTGTGCAGGTTCAGGAGGGGATATGTAAGTGCCTTTTAATTGCTAGTAGTTGACCAAGTGTCTGCCCAGCGGCTTCAGGTAGGATTCAGCTCTCAGGAGCACTTCACAAAGCAGTGCTCGAGTTTCTCAATGATTCTGTCCTGTTGAAATTACCACCTGCAATCCTGCTTTGGAGGAGGTTTAAATGAACTTGAGAGTAACCCAGGGGTACAGCAGAACGGTGTTTTAGGTGAGATGTTCCACTGTAAGCCAACAGTGCACTTTATCCATGGAGGAGGTGAGGGCAGAGGAGGAAGCACAGAGGGCATGTGTCCCCTGGTGCAGCCCGCTGGTGTCATGCCATGCTGGACAGGGAAGCCTTGGTGTCCCCAGAGCTGCTGCAGCACTCCTGTGTGTTCTGCTGGACTTGTGCCACCTCTGCCCATCAGTTCTAAGCTCTGCTTTTCTCTCTGCCCAGGCTGATACTACTCATCCACTGACCAAGCACAGGAAAATAGCCTCTTCCTTCCGAGATTCATCTTTATTTGATATTTTCACACTGTCATGCAATTTACTGAAACAGGTAAGGAAGCCATCGTTTGGCATCTCTTCTGGGGGCTGCGAGTTGGGGCAACAGCCTTTGGGCTGGCATTCCTTCCCGTACAAATCTTGGAATGTGTGCTCTGTTCTGAATTTGCTCTTTAGGAAAGCTTCCACTTGGGTTTATGTTATCTGTGCAGCAATTGCACAGATTTGATTGGTTCAACTTTTATCCTTCCAGCTGAACAATGTGTCAGCGTTGACAAATAGCACAAAGAGTGAAAAGCAGACTTTATTTTAAAGATGGTTTAAAATGAGCAGCTCTCGTTCTGCCAGTAATAAAGGGGATGTGGGTGTGATTTGATCTTTTTCTTATCCTGATTTCCAAAGGAAGCATGGCCTGCATAGTTACACTGGTTTTCATTCCTTGTGCACCCACCCTCCTGAGCAGCTCTAATAACACCTGAATTCAGCTATTTCTTTCAGATGCATTGGGGATGTATTCAAGTGGGATTCCTCCAGCTTTGTGAAGAAAAGCTCCTGGCCGGGTGGCTCAGCTGAGGGTTGGAGTATAGTGCAGCCTTGCTTGTGTTTGTGGAAGGTGTTGAAGCAGGACAGGGTTTATATGAATGCCCAAATCCTTTTGAGAATAACTGGTGATACACTGGGCTGCTAGAAACCAGTGATCAAGCTTCTATCAGCATCCATAAAATAGCATGCAGTTAGGCAGCTCCAGAAGAATAACTCATTGTGGAGGGGGTGAAGAAGACATTCCAGCCACTGTTGGCACGGCTCATGGCAGTGTCAGCACACTGCAATATGTTATTTGCAGTAGGCTTAAGCTGGAAGAGGTTTGTTTTGTTTCGAGCACAGAGCAGTAATACAAAGCAGAGAGAGGCTGGCCTGTCCCTGAAGTGCAGACCTGAGTGCTGCATTTAAGCTGCAGTGAAACGACCTCATGTCTCAGACCCACCGAGTTCTTTGTGTCACTTGAGAGTGTGTGTGTTTTCCCCGGGCGTAGCAGAGCACTGTAACTGGAGCAGGGCTGATACAGATCATCTGTGCAGGAGAAGTGAATGCACTCCTTTCCATCTGAGGGGTAGGAGGAGTGACAGGATTCCCTGCTGCTAGGTGCTTGTCAGCACAACTATATTCTTGTGTTTAACCTTAATAAGAACTTCTGTATCTTGTGAATCTCACAGTATAATTGCATGCTGGCAGGCCTGGCTGCTTCTCTCCTGTGCAGCACAAACCAAGTGGGAAAGGAAGCCTGTGTTTACCCGTCTCACATGAAGACTGAGTGTGTAGCATGCTGTCTGTGGAAGTGTGGGGCAGCAGGGCTGGCTGCTACATGATCTTTGTGGCTGCCACATCCCCATGAAGTTCAGTTGTTGTCTCAGCCTCAGCTGTCACCTTGATTTTCTTATTTCTGCTTTTTGAATCCACCGTATCTTACAGGCTTCTGGGAAGAACCTGAACCTAAACGATGAGAGCCAGCATGGTCTGCTCATGCAGCTTCTAAAGCTCACTCATAATTGCCTGAACTTTGATTTCATTGGCACGTCAACAGATGAGTCCTCAGATGATCTTTGCACTGTGCAGATCCCAACCAGTTGGAGATCAGGTAATCCTGCTGGGGGAAGAGGCCTGGATAGAAACGTACCAGCTGGAAATCTGGGTGACTTGATAAAGCCTTCTTTGCACTTCGACTTGTACATACAGTGCCAGACGTAGAGGCCAATTCAAGAAACAGTAAATTATTTAGGGGAAAAAAAAAAAAGGGAAAAAAAAAGCTATAAATAACAAATAGCTTGTCACCTGTTCTTCACACCCTTCCTTTTCTCACCAGGCATTTTGCAGGCAGTCCTACAGGCTGCTTTCTTAAAATATTATCCTGTAGTTTTGTCATAGTGCCATATAGCAGCTGGTTTATTTCTGGAAAAGCCAGAAAGCAAGTTATGTAAAAATGTAAAATCCTTTGGAGATGTTCTTCTGAGTGCAGTCCTCTGTGTGACAAGCATGCAGCTAATCTTGATTTGGACACATACGCCTCAGATTTCTGGAAAGCAGCGACTGGAGGTGTTGCCAATAAAGTGTTCTGTTCTGTTTCAGCATTCTTGGATTCTTCGACCCTTCAGCTGTTTTTTGATCTTTATCATTCCATCCCTCCTTCGTTTTCTCCTCTGGTAAGTTGGTTGTTTATGTTCCTTACAGACTCCACAACCAGCAGGTGTTTGTGGGGCTCATCCAGGAGGCTTGCTGTTGGACCTCACGCTTTGTTTTGGTGGCAGTGCTGTGCTATTCATCACCCCATTCACTTGGCATTCGCTACTGCAACTGCACCTTTGGAATCTATTCTCAGTGAAATTCCAGAGGTTTGAGTTGAGAATGACTTAATTGCTCCTTTTGGTGTTCTAATCCCTCCCTTTCTGCTCACTCCCTGTCCCCTTCAGGTTTTGTCCTGTTTAGTGCAGATTGCCTCTGTACGCAGATCCCTCTTCAACAATGCAGAACGAGCAAAGTTTCTGTCTCATCTCGTTGATGGAGTCAAGCGAATACTGGAAAACCCCCAGGTGAGTGTTTGAGTGCAGTCACTGGAATTCTCTGCCTCCTCTGCTTCAAGTTTTATCGCCAAAAATGCTTTCTAATGAACACATTCACCTTAGGCACTGGGGAGAGCGGTGTGACGTTTTGCTGCTCTCTTCTTTCTGTACTGTTCCGTCTCTGCCTCTTCCTCTTGCTGAGTAGTGCTGTTTCTCAGTTCTCCCTTTTTTTTCCTCTCAGAGTTTATCAGACCCAAACAACTACCATGAGTTCTGCCGATTGCTGGCCCGATTGAAAAGCAATTACCAGCTGGGAGAGCTGGTGAAGGTGGAGAACTATCCCGAGGTCATCCGACTCATTGCCAACTTCACCGTGACCAGCCTGCAGGTACGAGCTGCTTCCACCTGCCCTCGCTGGCTGTTGCACTTTCTGTGCTGCAGAAGTCAAAACAAACGGATAAAATAATCACAGCTCACTGATTTCCTTTCCTTTCTGCTGGCTCTTCAGCACTGGGAGTTTGCACCAAACAGTGTTCACTATCTGCTGAGCTTGTGGCAGCGGCTGGCAGCATCAGTGCCCTACGTGAAAGCCACTGAGCCTCACATGCTGGAAACATACACACCAGAAGTCACAAAGGCGTACATCACATCCAGACTGGAATCTGTGCACATCATATTGAGGTATGAAAAGCAGAGAGATGGCAACACCGCTGCTGCAGGCACCAGGATCTGGCACAGGAGGCTCTAGTGGTTCAGTCCTGACTTTTCTTTTAGGAACAGATGTGGCTGTAGGAAGTTTTGTGGGTCGCCAAAGGGTTTTTCAGGGAAGCTTACCTTAATCTCATATTCTGTCTTTTATTATACAAAAGAAAACATGCATTTTCTAAGCTTGTTGTTGTTGTTGTTCGTTTAGACCTCAATCAGTCCCAGATGTTTGGGATTGATCTGAGTGGTTTCGGAGGTGCTGTCTCACCCACCTGCAGCATGCCATTTGCACTCTGAATTCCCATCCTAACAGAGAGGGATAAACATATAAAGAGTGATTCACTTAATTTTTAATCTGCTGTAGGATGGCACAAATCATGCCTGAAAGTATCCCTTTTATTTTGAATGTCAAGGCAGCCTGGAGGACCCTGCTGCAGTGCCTTTATTTGCCTGGGATGAGTTACACCTTGTGTTTGTATGTCAGGTATAGAAAAATAATCTTTGAATGAAGGGGAGACAAATCAGCTTATCCCTTTTGAGATACCTAACAAAGCATGGGTGGAACAGCAGGTTTATTTAATTGTGGTATTCGCAGTGCAGTGCAGTGTTGAGGTTAATGCAGTTAGAGAAAAAGGAAACTGAAACATCAAGAAAGATGGAAAGCTTTATATAATAAAGACAGCCAGACAGAGAACTTGTTCTTGGCACTAAACTAACCATATGTAACCATAAAGATGTAAGAAGAGCTTACTCATCCCAGCTCCTCAGGGTCCTTCCACCTGAACCACTCATGTTTTCCTGATTTATGGCTGCAGCAATGTTCACATTATTAGATCAGTCTGTGCAGCTCTCCATCATGACAGAGACATCACTCACTGCAGTGTGTGTGCCCAGGGAACGCACCTCCATAAGCTTATGTTCCAGGTTGAGCCATCACTGCCTTTTAAGTCCTTACCTATGCTGCTCTCTTGCTGCACAGGGATGGTTTGGAGGATCCACTGGATGACACTGGCCTCGTGCAGCAGCAGCTGGATCAGCTCTCCACCATTGGCCGGTGTGAGTATGAGAAGACATGTGCTCTGCTCGTGCAGCTCTTTGACCAGTCAGCCCAGTCCTACCAGGAGCTGCTGCAAAGTGCCACCGCCAGCCCCATGGACGTTGCTGTGCAGGAAGGTGAGCTCTGGGAGAGCAGTGGTTCCAGAAGCCTGCATTCCTGGTGAAATCCACACAGGGCAGCCAGATTTTGCACGTGTTTCCCTAGGGAGGTGTTCTGTGGTACAGAATATTCTTGACTGGACAGACATTCCCAACACACACAGCAGTGTTTGCTGGAGGTGTTGCTGTCCTGCACACTTTTTGGGGGGAATGATTGCATCCATTCTGCTTGCCCAATCTCACAGAGATGGGTTTTAAAGATGTTCTCTGATCTGTGGGTGATCAGCCATACTGCCCTGTCTGTCTTTTCTCTGAGGGAGGGTGTGGACCATTCATCTGAACTTCTCTGCCTGTGCAGCAGTTGGTTGGGATGAATAACTGGGAGAAAGCTGCAAACCTCTGTCTGAAGGGCAGTGTCTGTCTGCAGCACAGGGTGGGCTCTGCACACTCTTTGGTTTAGGAATCCTTTAACATTAGCCATAGAAAAAGCAACACCTTTTTTGAGATGTGGGTACAGCTGTGTTACGCCCCTTCTCTAATAACGTAGCTGGCTTATCCTTCCTTGCAGAAATTGGGCACATCAGCACAAGTTTAGAGACTACAGATTCCTTCCGAAGCAGTATTTGATCTATTACAGTGCCATTGTGTGGGCAGAACTCTGTGTGATGCTGACTTCTGCATCAGACACATGAATTTTGAAAGGATAAGTGCTGCCTGCTGGCACCTGCACATGCTTAAATACACAGGATGCACTTTTACAAGGAAGTGACTTTCTGCTAAGGAATAGCTTTAAATAATGAACATCTTCCAAGCAAACCTGGCATCCTTTATTCCTTTCCTAGTAAAGACATGCTTGTTTTCCACCAGGTGGAGAACTGAGTACTCCTGGTATACTTGGCACAAAAACAGAAAGATAATCCCATCTTTGCCAACCTGAACTGCAGGTCTCCTCGGTTTCCTCCATGTGATGTGACGTGTTTGGTTCTGATGTCCTCTGTTGGTTGCAGGGCGCCTGACGTGGCTCGTCTACATCATCGGGGCAGTGATTGGTGGTAGGGTCTCATTTGCCAGCACAGATGAGCAGGATGCAATGGACGGCGAGCTGGTTTGTCGGTAGGGATGCTGACTCTTTTCTAGCTGCACCACCCTTGAAGTCTGTAAAAGATCTGGCTATCATGAAGCTGTCGCCATGTTCTTCCCCTCTCTTCGCTGAAAAGAACAGTGTGGAATTGGCCATCCTGAAAGAAGAGATTGGCAGCTCTGGCTACAGCCAGGCAGCAGATTTCTGCTGAGGCTTGACTAAATTGGGAGGGCTGGGTTGTAAGAAGAGGATGAGAGGGGAAGAGCATGAAAGAGGGGAGTTCATTCTGGGCTTAAATGCCAGAATGGTGCATGCGTTGAAGTAGAACTAAATGAGGTGGGGCTGGAAAATCTCTGTCCTAGTTAAAAACCCAAAGTGGGTTTTGTCCTTAATATACTGCAAATATTATAGCCCTTCTCTACGTGTTTAAGGCTTTGTGTTGTCTTCTAACACCTGATGGATTTGGGGGATGGTAAACTCCCTGCAGTGCATGCACCACTTGTTGGATGTGAGAACATGTGTGGACTGTTAATTACAAACAACCCTGAGCCACACTGAGTGCCTTGTAGTTTGGAGCCTAATTGCTGTGCTCTGGAAGGGTGGGAAGAGGAGCTAACCTGGGCAAGTGTGGAAGCTGGTCTGTTGGAGAGCCATGGCTGATAAATTACATCAAGCATTGGCTTCCCAAGTAGTTACTGAAGAGGAAATGGTGAGACTTCGTGTACATTTCAGTAACTCTTAGTGCCAGTGTGTATGCTAGGTGTTGATAAGAATCTTTGTGCTTTGTGGCACTGACCAGGATGGGATATCACTTCTTCTGCCCCCTGTTGTGCTGCATGTGTGTAACCCTGCAGTCCCACCCCTCCTTAGCCCTGCATACAGCTTCCCACAAGGCTCACAACAAAAGCCAGTTGTGGTGTCATTTAGAGGGGAAGAAGCAATGGTTAGCAGGATGGATCAGTCCCTGGGTAAGTGTGCTACAGCACCTGAAACTCCCTTCTTTAGCAAATTAAATCCAGGGCCTGCTATCCCTTTTGGAAGGGACATAGAAGCCTTAGAGTGGCCTTGCACAGAAAAGGAACGTATGCTAGTCAGTCTTGTTGTCAGTTTAGTTAACTGTTGACCCAAAACAGCAATGCAGAAAGTAAAAACCACCACTGGAAGCAGCCCTGTGTGCCTGAAGCCCCTCAGTGCTCCTGCATCCAGCAGCAGTGACCTGTTTTTCCCCCCTCCTTGCAGGGTGCTGCAGCTGATGAACCTGACGGACTCACGGCTGGCACAGGCTGGCAATGAGAAGTTGGAGCTTGCCATGCTGAGCTTCTTTGAGCAGTTCCGGAAGATCTATATTGGAGATCAGGTGCAGAAGTCTTCCAAGGTAATCTCCTTTGTGTCTTTTGCCATGCCAAGTGCAGTCGTAGCTTCACTTTTTAGAATGAAAGCAGGTGGCACTTAGGAGGTTTGCCTGCTCTGTTTCCTGGATCTGTGTTAACACTTCAAACCCTGAGCTGCTCTTGAAACACTGTGCTCTGTGTTCGTGGGGAAGGAGACAGAAATGGTGACAGCAGCCTTAAACTTGAGATCTGGGTTCAGTTTTTATCCACCAGCTTCCTTCTGTGACTTCACATGAGTCTCTTAAGCCTACATACATGTGAAAGTCACTTGATACGTACACCCAGCAGGAACCCAAGCCGTTGTATGTGTGCCTGGTTTCCTCAGCTTTGAAGTGAAGATAAATAGACATTCTCTTAATTACAAGGCAGTTGTAGATGGACTGGACTCTCAGTGCCTTGGTGCATCTTCACAGATGTAAGAGAACTTTCAAAAGAATGTAAGGAACAGGAAGATCCTTATTTCAGAACTTGTTTCTCTTCCAGTAGCCTGTGGCTGCGAAGGGAGGACAAATGAAAATCAAGTGATCCTTGATTATTAATTATTTTATTGGCAGTTTCTAAGTTGGTGTTGTCTTTCCATCCAGCTGTACCGCCGTCTCTCAGAGGTCCTGGGGCTGAACGATGAGACCATGGTCCTGAGCGTCTTCATAGGGAAAATGTAAGTGTTCCTGATTGCAGGCAGCAGAGGTTCCAGGGCTTGTTTGAAGGTGTAACCAGGAAGACTGGAATATGAGGGAGTGCTGTTGTCTAAAACCAGTAACATCTGGCTACTTGAGAGAATTACAGGCTGTGATCAAAGGCTTAAGTCACGCACAGGATTGATTTATCCACCGTGGATTCTAGCCTGGGCTATGGAGACACAAAAATAACCCGTACACCAGGATAATGGATTCTTTTTTCAGTGCCTGCTTAGTAAAACCAGTCAGAGAGGGGACAGCCTCCAGTACCCGTGCCCTGTCACTGGACTATTGCCAATCACCAGCCACAAAAGCTCTGTGAGGAGGGGACTGCTCCTTCAGAGTGCAATTTGTGCTGTTCAGTACCAGAGTAGCTCAGGTCCTTTCCCTAAAGCTCTTCCACTCCAGCACACAGCTCTCTGGACCCAACCTGTCGGCTGGCTGCTGTCAGTTAGCATTCTGAAGCACTTCACCAGCTCCGAGGCTGAATCCCAGTGCCATGTGCCTGGAGCTGTGCAGCAGCTAGCTCTGAGCTCCCCTTGGCTTCTCTAGCATCACCCCCTCGTTAAGTGCATGGGCCTTTGGCTGCCCTCACGCGCTGAGCTGCGCGTTCTCAAGGGGTGAAGTGGCTCTCCTGGAAAAGAAGCAAGGGCTACTAGAATTCTGCAGCTGACAGTGGATGGTGCAGGTGCAGAATTGCATACGTCTGCATGTAGTCACTGCCGCAGAATTCTCTTACCCTTGCTGCAGAAACCAGCCCTGGAGTGCCACAGAATTCCAAGGGCCTGGGTATGGGCCAGTGTAGCTTGGGACCCAAGTAGTGAAGATTATCTGAAGGATAATTTTCTAGTCAACCAAATGTAAGTACAGTGATTTTATACCAATATTTTGTGGCTTGTAATGTCTGTGGTTTTGGTGGAGGGTGGAGCTGCTGATGTTGGGTGACTTTTGACTAGAAAAATCTTCTGCACAGCCAAGGGGAAGCTGAGCAAAGCCCACTGACACGTCCTGTTGTCCTCTTCCCTAGCATCACCAACCTGAAGTACTGGGGTCGATGTGAGCCTATCACCTCCAAGACGCTGCAGCTGCTCAATGACCTCTCCATTGGATATCCTTTTCCGAAGAGCTGTGGGGGTGCAGAACAGAGGGAAGAGCAGCCAGGTGCTCAGCTGGAACAGCAACGCTCTGCATCTCACAGATGGCTGGACTGCTTCATCTTATGGGTACTGAGAAGATAGCGAGAGTGCAAGTGCTTCATCGACGTGTTATTTAGCTGTTGAGTTATAACCAAAGGCTATAGTATCATTCTTCTTTAACTTTGGATCATAGTTGCTTTGCAGCTCACCGTCCACAGTGTTAATTTGTTTACAGTCGTGGTCTGTTTGATGCTCTCCTATTTGTTCTTCCTGACAGAGTTTAAAAGCAAATCCCTTCAGCCCTCTGCAGTAGAGATGTGTGCAACTTGGTAAGAGTTGCTCTTGAGACAAATGGAAGAGAACCTACAACGCAGTTAATAAAACAGACACGAGTCTTCCCCCAGTTTTGCCCTAGAAAGTGCTTTGCAGGCATGGCAGGAGGTGTTCTGCTGAGTGCAGCTTCCTTAACACCCCCCTTACGTACAGCAGCGTCAGAAAGCTGGTGAAGCTGAGCGCTGTGCAGTTCATGCTGAACAATCACACGGTAAGTCTTCGCCTCCCGTTCATTGTCTCACCACAAACTCCTCTGTCTGCCTTTTGGAGCTGAGATAACCCCCTGATTTTAGCACTTGGACTCACTTAAAGTTTTCCTCTCTTCCGTCATACTTGAAAGTGGGATCTCTTTGTTCAAAGCCTGCCCTTCAATTTGGAGGGGTTATAATTACACGGTACCTTTCATCCCACAAGGGATAACATGGGGCTGTTTACTCTGTACTGAAAGGCAGCTGTGTCCAGTGGGAGGCAGTCAGTACTGCTGCCCATGCAGACAGAAGGGCAGCAGGCAATGCTCATGAAAGTTAAAGCCAATTTTAATGCCTCAGCTTTTCATGGTGAAAGCGCTGATTTGGAGGAAGCTCTGGGATAGCAGCACTGCTCCTCGCTGCCCTGGGAAGACCTGGGATGTCAATTTGAAATCCAGAATGTCAGAATGAGCAATTAGAAGTGAGCAGCAAAGTGCAGTGGGTTTCTGCCTCGCCTCTCGGAGTGCGTGGCCATTTGATGCTGCAGTGATAGGAGCCGTGTCCAGAAGGTCTGGACTGACTGGTTGAATGGGGCACTTTGTTCCTCTATCTAGGGGATATTTTACAGGCAGAGCTCTGGTCCAGAAACTGCATTTGGTTGGCTCTGTAGGGCTGCTGCTTTCCCATGTGTGAAGGCAAAGTAAGCAGGGATCTGCCAGCCGGGACTGGTTTTGCACAGCTTTGACACCTGAAGGAACCCTATGAGTAAGGGGGCAGATGGCTGCTGTGCTCTGGAGGCAAAGCAAGGCTTCCTCTTGGCTCCGGGGCAGTTCCCAGGTGGAGAGTGGCAGTGCTGGCAGCCAGGAGGGCTGGGTGGGCAGCACAGCTCCAGCAACCTGCCAGCACGGTGCGTGTTGCCCTCTGGTGGTGTGTGCTCTGATATCCCACAGATATTAATTCTCATTCCTGCACAGGCTCAGAGTTAGGCAGGAGAATGAGGAACCCAGGAGCCTCCACAAGCAGGTGGTTCTCCTTTAACCTGTCTCTTCTGTTTGCAGAGTGAGCACTTTTCCTTCCTGGGCATTAACAATCAGTCCAACCTGACTGACATGAGATGTCGGACTACGTTCTACACGGCACTTGGGCGTCTTCTCATGGTGGATTTAGGTACTTGGGGCTTTGTCTGGGATCCAGAGCAGAGCAGTGACTGTGTGGTTTGGATGCTGGCTCCGCACTGTGCTGAGCCCTGCTATTTAGAGAGCTGTAAGCTCCTCCAGAAAGGATGCCAGGATGGGAGAAGCTAAATGGGGAGTGAGAAAGGAAGGGAAAGAAGCTTGAGACTGGGACCAAGATATTCCTTTGTCCAGTGTTTCCCTGGGATGTCAGGGTTTGCTCTGAGCCCTTCCTGTAAGTTGGATGTTGGCAGTGATAGAGCACCTGTCTGGCAGCACAGGGTCTCCTTGCCTCTAGCTGTGTGGGTGATCAATGTCTGGATGTCTCAGAGAGGCAGACCTGCAGGGATGTGCAGTTTGTTTCCTCCCGATTTCTGTCTTATTTCAGGAGAAGATGAGGATCAGTACGAGCAGTTCATGCTTCCCCTGACAGCTGCCTTTGAGACTGTGGCACAGATGTTCAGCACAAATACTTTCAATGAACAAGAGGCAAAAGTAAGTTGGGCACAGCCTTCCCTGTTATCTGTGCTCCCCTCTGATAAGACAGGTGGATGGCTGGGGTGTGATGGGTGCTTTCCTCCTGTTACCTGGGGAAGCAGTGATGTTCTCTGTGCTCCTCCAGGTCTAGGTGTAGTTCATAATTAAAGGAGTGAGGCTTATCAGCCAGCTGGGAACAAAATACCCCAGCATTGTCATTACCCTACCTCAGCTTAAAGAGACTTTCTGGCACTTGAGAGGAAGAACTGTCTGACCTGGATGGGCAGCAACCATGGGGAGGGACAAAGGGAGGCAGCTGTGGGCTGGTGGAGCTGGAGGAGGAGAGATCCCTTTAATGTGTTGTTTCTTTTGCAACGCAGAGAACTTTGGTTGGTTTGGTGAGAGACTTGAGGGGAATCGCCTTTGCCTTCAACGCTAAGACCAGCTTCATGATGCTGTTTGAGTGGATGTATCCTTCCATTCGTTGTCTGTTGAGCCCTCCTGATGGGAACTCTGGCTGTCTGCATCCCAATGCCCTGCTTTTCCTGCTCAGTTCTGACTGGGGTTTTTCTTGGCTTCTGTAGCGCCCGGTGTCCTGTCTGTAAGCCCTCAAACAGCTTTGACTTGGTCTGTCTGCAGCCATGTGAACACAGACATCAGCTCAGAGCTGAATTGTTGGGGTTTTTCCAAATGGACCTCCAGAGGTTTGACCTGTAAAGCACAATGGTTTTTAATGGGGCGTATGCATCTCAGCACCAGCGACAGCTTTCCTTGTGCTCACTGAGCACAGTATCTGCACTCCAAACGTCCCTTTGGTGGTGAAGGTCAGCTGTCTGTTTCACTGATGGATCTGTTTTGTCCAAAGCCCTTTTGGTTCTGGTTTGTGCTGTTAAAAGGAGTACACACCCCATTCCTTCAGTGAACCTATAAGGTTTTTCTCAGGTAAAGCCAGCAAGCAGCACCAACTCTGCTTAGCCTTGTTCATCAGCTGCTTTGCAAGGCTTGGATGCAACACACACAAAACAAGCCTTTTGGTAGAAATTGTGACCTTTCTTTTTCACACAAAGCAACAAAGCTCCTTAGCTTTCACCTCACAGCTACCCATCCTACATGCCAATCCTACAGCGGGCGATTGAGCTCTGGTACCACGACCCAGCCTGCACGACGCCTGTCCTCAAACTGATGGCTGAGCTGGTACATAACAGGTAGGAGCCTCAGTGGCTGCAGGCTGGCAGAGATGGGTGCCTGTCTGCTGCTTCAGCCATAGGGTGGGTGTTGATAACCCTGCTGTGTTTGCTTTGCTTTGGTTTGCTCATACTACCAAGAGTGGGAGGGGGAAAAGCTGGCATTGCTTCAGCAGGGGGAGGACAGCTGATAGTTCATAGATAGCAGTCGTGTCGTGGCTCAGTGAGATCAAAAGAAGCCCGATAAACATGCTGAATTTCTTTAGTGTGTGTTTGTAAGGATGGCACTGCGAGGTGGAAGCGGGAGAGCTGTGTTAATTTGCAAAACCTGTCCTTAAATTCTGTCTGGCAGAAGGTGACCACTTCTGTTTAAACCACGAGCTCTCTGCCAGCACAGAGGGACCTCTGACGCCATTCAGATCATTGAGAGTCTGTCTGATCTAGCAGTGGAAGGCTGCCAGGGTGCTGCTCGGGCCCACAGCCAGCTGAACACAGCCCTATAGGAAGGGACCATTGTTGCAGCCGAGTGGAAAGGACAGAAGGTTCAGACGTGGTCATTGCAAAGCTCTTGAGAATCCCCACTATCAGACTGACCACAAGCGAATGGCATCTTTGTAGCAGGACAAACCTTCCTGGAAAAGTCCACTCATTAATTTCAGAGGTGAACTGAACAGCTCACTGCACTTCAGTTTGGAGATCTATTCACTGCAGGGCTAGAAATGCCAAGCTCTGAACTTTTGGTCATGTTATGAATAGGAGCTAGTCAGCAGTGCTGCCTTCCAAGATGCTCGCTGTGTTTGTGTACAGCAGCCTGGCGACCATTGCCAAGACAGGATTTCCACCCTCAGCCTCATCGTATTCCTAACGTCTGCAATATATAGGGCCCTTTCTTCTGCAACACCAGGGCCTGTCTGTCCCTGAGTGCCCACACCCTGCTGCTGCTGCTGAGCAGAAGTACTTGAGCAGAGCAGAGGCACTCAGGGAGGAGCGTGGTTCTGTCGTGTGAGCTTTCTTTTCATTCCCACCTATGGTTGAGCTTCAGTTTCTCTGCTGTCTTTCTCTTAGATCCCAACGGCTGCAGTTTGACGTGTCCTCACCGAATGGCATCCTGCTCTTCAGAGAGACCAGTAAAATGATAACTACTTATGGTGCGTGCCCAGGTGGGCTGCAGGCAGCTCGGCCTGCCCCCGGCTCCTCTGGCTGGGGAGGGAGGGCTGGGTGCTTGCCAGTGGGCCTGAGCTGGGGGGCAGTGCTGGGACAGGTGCTGAGTGCGTGCTGGGATGCAGGGAGGTGCTTCTCCTTCAAGTGCTGGGTAGGTGGGGCTCTTCACTGGGAAAACATGGAAGAAAATGACAGCAGTGAGCAGGAAGCCTGGCTGAGCCCCTCGTGGGTGTGCAGGCTGACAAGGGCAGACCTGCAAAGCAAGTGGAAGGCAGCCCTGTACTTATGCATCCTGTTTCCGCAGCAGAGCTGCCTGCAGCTGTTCTGAGCAGTGCTTTTAGCTTAATGTCCTCAACTGTTGGCTGGGAAATCAGTCTGTTGGATTCCCTGTAACTCCTCACGGCTCTGCCTTTTTTTTTTTTTTTTTTTTTTGCCTTCACCCTGGAGCAGAAGGGGATTGAATGTGGTTTCTGAAACACTGAGTTGTCTTCTATGCTCCCACAGGAAATCGTATCCTAACGCTTGGGGAGGTCCCAAAGGATCAGGTCTATGCCTTGAAGCTGAAGGGGATTTCCATCTGCTTCTCTATGCTGAAGGCCGCACTGAGTGGGAGTTATGTCAACTTCGGGGTCTTCCGTCTGTATGGGGATGATGCACTGGACAATGCCTTGCAAACTTTTATCAAGCTTCTGCTTTCCATCCCTCACAGCGACCTCCTGGTAAGCAGACGTCTGAGATGAGCAGTGTCAGCACACAGATTATACAGGAAAGGAATACTTTAATCACGGGGATGAGTGAACTCATGCCACCTCCCAGAAACCCCAGTTTGGCACAGCAGGAAATTACAGCTCCTGCATGTGTGGCTGCAGGTCCCGTGTGAGGGCTGGGGCTGCTCTGCAGGGCCTGAGGGCTGCCCTGCTGCTTCTCCCCCAGCAGGGTACACTCCAGATCTCAGCAATGCAATTACCAAAGCTATTGCTTCTCTTCCTTGGAGTGAAGTGTGATTCTTCCCTGCATTGCCTGTGGGTAGAGATTGGCACCTGTTCTCTGTGTCTGCCATGCATCAGCACTTACAGTGCAACCCTCTTGCTGAAGGCATCCACCTATGAGTTTTGCTCCTGTGCAGTAATCCATTTCTTGGCAGAGCTTTGAGGCCCTCTCAGCACAGCCCTACTCCTCCAAACAGTGAGGAGAGATGGCAGCACATTGCTCACAGTCTCACAGCAGCAATTTGAAAGAAGCTGCATTCGGTTCTTGATCTGTTATACTGTGGGCAGACAAGAGAGCTGCCCTGCTCTGGGTTTTTTGTGGCACTGACTGCAGGAAGAATTGCCAATGCAGGCTGCTGGGCCTGGTGCTGCATGGGTGGTTTTGGAGGTGAGGCAGCCAGCTGGAGAGCTGCTGCTATCTCTGCATCCCCAGCTTTGGCAGCAGGCAGCAAATGCTCTCCATCAGGAGCAAAGCAGTGGGGAAAGATGTTCAGATAGAGCAGTGTTGGAAGCTGTTGTGTTGGTGGAGCCTGTTTGGAAGGCAGGTGGTGGGAGAGAAGGGAGAAAATGTGTTGGCTCATAAGTTATGCTGCAGGAAAGCTTTGTTCTCTTTCCAGGAGATGGAGTGAGCAGTTTTCAGGTGATAAATGAGTGGGTTGGGTGTGCAGCTCTGCAGAAGGTCTCTGCTGGGTTATAGGCCAGCCAAGAGGCCTGAGGTCTTCCTCTCTCTCTCTCTCTCTCTGCAGGACTATCCCAAACTCAGCCAGTCGTACTATTCCTTGCTGGAAGTTCTTACCCAGGACCACATGAACTTTATAGCCAGTCTGGAGCCTCATGTAATCATGTATATTCTCTCTTCCATTTCAGAAGGCCTCACTGCACTGGGTAACTACCTCTGCTCTCTGTTAAGGCTCGCAGGGCTTTGATTTGGGAGTGGGGAAAAGATTTTGGCTGCTATTTCAAACTAAGAGATAAAATGTACATTGCAAAGGGGGAGAGATCCCCGATTGCTGAAGGGGGAGGTGGTTCTTGCCTCCCAGATCAGTGGCAGTGTGTTTCCCTGGGAGCCTGCCCAGGTGTGTCTGAGACAGGGCAGTGCTGGCAGCATCCCAATCTCTGCCTCTTTCCTCTTCCTGCAGACACCATGGTTTGCACAGGCTGCTGCTCCTGTTTGGACCACATTGTCACCTATCTCTTCAAGCAGCTGTCTCGCAGCACCAAGAAGAGGACCACACCTCTGACCCAGGAGAGCGACCGCTTCCTGCACATCATGCAGCAGCACCCCGAGATGATCCAGCAGGTGAGAATGGCTGTCAGGCCCCCGGTGAGCCCTGGGTGCTCCTGCTGTGATGTCCTGTGGGTGCTGTGTGCTTCCTGCTGCACAGCCCCAGGCTTTTCCTGAGGAGGAGGGATTTGGGGCTAATGCAGCACCTCTCCTGCGTGCTCATCATATGGTAGGGCTGCTTCAGAGCCACGTTTTGGGGCTGTGGTTCTCCCTGTGCAAGGAAGGGTTCTCCTTGTGGTGCTGGCAGTCGAAGAGAAGCCAAGCAACGCACACCCAGCCACAGAGCGTGCAGTCTCCTGCTTTAAGTCATGACTTGTTTCATTATCTTGGAGCAGTGCAGGGGCACGTGTGTGCTCAGAGCAGAGCAGGCCCTGCAGCGTCCCCATGCTTACCCAGGCTGTGCCCAGAGCTCAGCATACAGAAACAATCTGTGGTCCTCGTGTTGGGGCTGCGTGGAGCTGAGCGTTGCTCGTCCCTCTGTGCCTCCAGCTGCTCAGCATTTCCCTCAGCATTACCAACCTCAGTGCTGCTGGGTGTCAGCGTCAGCACAACCCCCACGTGAAGGCAGGGAGTGTTGTGCCATCCTTGGTAGGAGATCAAATCAAGCTAAAGCTGGCTCTGTTGGGGCCAGAAGCTGTTTTTTGAGGGTAAAAGAGAAGCTGCATCTTCCAAACCAGCTCAAATGCGGGCTTTAATTCCTTCTGCTTCATAATGAGGCCATGGAATGAAGCACAAACCTGGTGCAGACTGGAGGAAGATCCCAGAGCACGTGCTGTCTGTGCATGTCAGCACTCACTGCTGAGGAAGATGAGATGATCCTCCTCTGCTCATGCCAGGAGCAAACACCTCCACAGCTGGGAGGAGGGCTGGGCTGGAAGGATCTCCTCTAAGCTCCGTTTTCCCTCTTCCAGATGCTGTCAACAGTGCTGAATATCATCATCTTTGAAGACTGCAGGAACCAGTGGTCAATGTCTCGGCCTCTGCTTGGCCTGATACTGCTCAATGAGAAGGTAACATCCAGCCCCACGTTGTGCTGCTGGCCTCGGGGCAGTGCTGTCAGAGCAGGGGGGGAAGTTGGGACTGGGAGCTGATTACCCCATTAATTTCTCATCTCTAAGAGCACTAGAAGAGCTGTAACGCTTCCTGAAGGCCATTCCCCATCCCAGAGCCGAGCTGGCTGTTCCCTGGAAGCTAACCCAGCTTTTTTTACCTCCCCCCCCCCCCAGTATTTCTCTGACCTGAGGAACAGCATTGTGAACAGCCAGCCCCCGGAGAAGCAGCAGGCCATGCACCTCTGCTTTGAGAACCTCATGGAAGGCATCGAGCGCAACCTCCTCACCAAGAACAGGGACAGGTCAGTGCTGCACAGCGCGGAGCCCCGGGCTGGGGAGGGGGGTTGGGATGGCGAAGGACCCCCGCCTGAACGAATGCTCTGCCTCTCCCTCAGGTTCACACAGAACCTGTCGGCGTTCAGACGGGAGGTGAACGACTCCATGAAGAATTCCACCTACGGAGTCAACAGCAACGACATGATGAGCTGACAGCTCCCAGCTCCTCCTGCACGGCGCAGCATCTCTTTGGCCCGGCCCAGAGGGGTTCCCGTTTTCCGATGGAAAGAAAAGAAGGGGCGTTTTCTAATCCCTGCTCTCCCCCAGGGCTGAGCTGCGGCGCTGCTTTGGCCCCCGTGCTCCACACGTCCATAGGGAGGAAGGGAGCAGGAGGGGTTGATCGGCGGGGGCAGGGTGCTTCTGTTTCCATGGGAGGGGGTGGAAGGGCAGCGATCAGCGCCAGCACGGCGGCCCCCGACCCGCACACGTCGGCTGCAGCCCCCGCCTTGTATAAAACATGTACATTTTTTCATAAACATTTTGAACAAGGTTTATATTGACTCGAGGTTTAAAAAAAAAAGAAAAAAAAAAGAAAAAAAATTACGAAAAAAAAAACAAAAAAAAAACCACACACACGCAGACACACACACACACACAAAATAGAAAAACAAAACAAAAAAAAAAGAAGTGTGATTGCAAATGTTTCTCTATAGAGTCCTGGTGCACCGGTGAGGGGTTGTGTGTGCGAGTGAGGAAGCAGGGGCTGGATGGGCCGGGGTGGGTGAATGGGAGCGACCACCATAGAGAGAAAGAGAGAGAGAGAGAGAGAGAGAGAGGGAAGAAAACAAAAACAGAAAAACAAAAATGGACAAAAACAAAACCGAACCACACCGAAAAGCATCCTCTGATCCCCAGTGTGCATTTTTTTCTTCTTCAGGCCCTTACAACAAAACAACTCACGGCCTCCCGTCCTGCCCTCGTTGTTAGGAACTCGAAGCCATGCCGTGTGCTCTCATTCCTGCTTGCTCGTGGGTGTCCCCCCTTCCTCTCCCCCCACCCTGTGTAGCGATGTCAGCCCGCTTTGGCAATGCCCCCCCACCCCCAAAATGTGGTACCCCCCCCCCTCCCCACCCCGCAGGAGCACTGCAGTGGGTGCAGCCCCTCGGAGCACAGCCGGGGGGTCGCAGCGAGGATTTGCCCAGCATGAAGCATTCACACCCCCTGCAAAAAGAGCCCCTTTTCTTTGCGTTTTTTTTCCCCTCTCTAAGTCACCACATCAACGTTCTGGATGTGAAATTTGCTGACAGAGGAAAGCGGATGGAGGGGGGGGACGGGGGACGTGTTGGCCTCCTACTTTTCCCACTGTTGTTGCTGCTATCGGTGTGTGCGCCCTCTGCTCAGCTCTCCCACCGCTCCGTCCCGAGGGTCTCAGTTCTCATCCCACACCTCCTCCTCCTCTTCTTCTTTTCCCCTTTTCATTTCTTTTCCCCTTTTTTTCTTTTTGGTTGGTTCTTCTCCCTTCTTTCCTCCGGCGATTGCGTGTTGGGTCCTTTTCCGCGTGAGCCGATTGCTGGTTGACTTGTAAGGGTGTTTGCTGCATACAGTGTAAGCATTGTGACTGCAAATAAACTTCAATGGTTTCTACTGAGCCGCCTCCGGTGCTCTGGGTGGAGGGGGGGGGGGAGTATGGGGGGGGTCACAGATAGAACGACTCTGGGTGCAGCTGTAACAAGGTTTATTTGCTGTCCCCCCGCTGCTGCCGGGTGCTGTTGTAGATGATGCTGTTGTAGCCCTCCCTGTTGCGAGCGATCTCAATGGCAAAGAACTGAATCCTGGTGGCTGGGAGAGGGGAGGGAAGCGTCAGTGAGGGGCAACGGGACCCCAGTTCAGGGGTAAAGGGGAAGGGGGGGGGATACGGGTACCCAACTGAGCCCATGGATAAAGGGTGAGGGGCGCTGGTAGCCAACTGGGCGCTTGGATAAAGGATGGGGGACGATGGCACCAAACTGATCGCATGGGTAAAGGATGAAAGGCAACCCAGGATAATGATGGGGGATTCTGGAACCCAACTGGGCCCATGGACAAAGGATGGGGGGCACTGGTACCCAACTGGGCCCATGGATAAAGGATGAGGGGCACTGGTACCCAACTGGGCCCATGGACAAAGGATGGGGGGCACTGGTACCCAACTGGGCCCATGGACAAAGGATGGGGGGCACTGGTACCCAACTGGGCCCATGGATAAAGGATGGGGGCACTGGTACCCAACTGAGCCCATGGATAAAGGGTGGGGGGCACTGGTACCTAACTGGGCCCATGGATAAAGGGTGGGGGGCACTGGTACACAATTGAGCCCATGGATAAAGGATGGGGGGCACTGGTACCCAACTGAACCCAATGGATAAAGGGTGGGGGGCACTGGTACACAATTGAGCCCATGGATAAAGGATGGGGGGCACTGGTACCCAACTGAGCCCATGGATAAAGGGTGGGGGGCACTGGTACCCAACTGGACCCATCTATAACAATGGGGGATACTGGAACCCAACTGGGACCACAGATAAAGGGTGGGGGATGCTGGTACTCAACTGGTGCCATAGATAAAGGATGGGGGACAATGACACCCAACTGATCCCATGGGTAAAGGATGGGAGGCACCCATGGATAACGATGGGGAACAGTGGGACCCAACTGGGCCCACAGATAATGATGGGGGATGCTGGTACCCAACTGACCCATGGATAAGAAAGGATGGGGGATACAGGTACCCAACTGGGCCCATAATGATGGGGGATGCTGGTACCCAACTGCCCCATGGATAAAGATGGGAGATCCGGGTACCCAACGGATAAAGTTGGGGGTGAGGGGGGGGTGATGGTACCCAACAGCCCCATGGATGGGAGGAGGCACAGGCGGTGTTCTCAGTACCAAAGATGGTGTTCTCAGGGCTGTACCCCCCCCGGCAGTCCAGGCGCAGCAGGGTGCCGTAGTTGAAATCCTCCACCACCCCCTCGAATCGCAGACAGAACGGCCTCCATTTCTGTGGGAGCATCAATGCCAGGGGGGGGGGGGCAGGGGCTCACAGCCCCCAACCCCATCCGTGGGTAGGGATGAGTGTGGGACCCCCCCCCCTCAAGCACCCACCTCCTTTGCCGGCTCTGATTTGAGCTCCTCGGGGTCCAACACGTCCACCCGCAGCCCCCCAAAAGCCTTCCTGAACTCCCCATAGATCTGCTCGTCCACTTTGGTGAGCGTCAGGAATTTGGGATCCACCGAGGAGATGAGCTGTGGGGATGGGAATGGGGGGGGGGACACACAGGACAAAGGGAGATAGGGCCCCCCTCCCCCAGTTCTATAGAGGGGGGGGTCCCCAGGATGGAGGCGCAGCCCCCCTAAAGCCTTACATTGAAGTAGACCTCGGCGTGCTGGGAGGCTCGCATGGCCCACAGCATCTCCACGTTGGGCTGCAGGGATGGCAAAGGGTCAGTCGGCCCCCCCCAATAACCCCCATCCCCTGTACAACCCCCCCCCCCATCACCCCCCATCCCCAACACCCCCCCATTCCCAGTTCCCACCCCCCCATACCCTCCCAGCACTGGAACCCCCCCAACCCTCAGTACTCCCCAACCCCATTCCACTCCCCAACGCTCCCCTGATGCCCCCCCTACGCCCCCCCCCACTCCCTCCCTTGCTGCCCCCCCCCCCCAATACCCCACAGGCACCCCCCCCACGTGCCCCCCACGTGCTCCGCTCAGTACCATCCCATGCCCACCCCCCCCCACACTTACTGCCCCCTCCCAACACCCCCCCACGTGCCCCCCCCTCTCCCCCCCAATGCTCCCCTACGTGCCCCCCCACCCCCCCGTGCCCCCCACTCACATCGTTCCCATAGGCTTCAGCTGGCAGCGATAACGCGTGAGCGGCCGCGGCGGCCTCATCGGGTCCCTATAGAGGGGGGAGGGGGGGGGGAGGCGGCTCAGAGACCCGCACCCCCCCCGCTCGACCCGGATCAGACCCCCCCCAAACCCCCCCCCGCCCCACCAGCGCCGCCGCCATCGCTCTTTGCCGGAGTGCGCATGCGCGTGCCGGGGGGGGCGGAGCCTGGGGGTGGCACATGGTTGTGTTTGGGGGGGGGGGGGGGGCATGGAGTGGGATGGAGATGTGGGGGGGGGGGCTCAACTGCGCGCAATGATCACCTGCTGAGAGCCAGGTGGAGGGGCGCTAATTAATGGGGGGAGGGGGGTCCGTGCCCCTATAAGCGGCCAGGTGGGCGCGGGGGGGGGAGATGCTGTTTCTGCTGCTGCGGTGAGTCCCGGTGCTGTGCGATGTGTGGGGCTGGGGGGGGGGGGGGTCGGGTCTCGGATAAGTCTGAGCCCCCCCCAACTCTGTCGTATCCTCCCCCCCCCAGGAGCGATGTCGCTTAGCGAAAGCGTTGGCACCAAATCCGAGAAGCCCATGTCCTTTATTTGGGGTGAGTCCCTCCTCCATCCCTATGTAAGGCACATTGTGTTTTGGGGGGGGGGTCTCCCCCTGACCCCCCCCCCTTCCCTCCTCCCCCTTTCCCTCCCCCCCCGATGTACGCAGGCTGTGAGCTGAGCAGCGAGCGGAGCTCCTGCACCTTCCAGGTACCCGAGGAGTGGCAATGCGAGCAGCAGCTGGCGCTGCGAACGGTACGTCCGGGTGGGGGGGGGGTCCTATAGGGTTGAGGGGGGGTCTTACGGGGGGGTCTGATGTGCGTTCCCATAGATCTGCCTCGGGGAGAAGGCGCGGGATGAGTTCCACGTGGTGGAGGTGGTGCCGGCCGATGAGGACGCGGTGCCGTTGGCCACGTTGAAACCGTCGGTGCTGCCCATGGTGAGCGCTTATGGACGGGGGGAGGTGAAACTGGGGGGGGGGGGCTGGGTTAAAGAGGGAGGGGGGGCTTTGCTACCCTGTGTTTTTTTTTTTTTTCTTTGCGTTCCAGGCCACGCTGGTCGGAGTGGAGCTGACACCGCCCGTCACTTTCCGGCTCCGCGCGGGGTCCGGCCCGGTGTACATCAGCGGGCAGCACGTGTCCTGTGAGTGCGGGGCTGTGCGGGACCCCCAGAGCGCCCCCCCCCCTCCGCCATCAACATGGCTACTATTCCCCCCCCCCACACCTCTCCATAGTGGTGCCCGACCTGTCCTGGGAGGAGGAGGAGGAAGAAGAGGAAGAGGAGGTGGAGGAAGAAGAGGAGGAGACCCCCGAGGTTCCCCCCCCGAGGGGCCAAGTGGCCAAAAAGGGCCACGCTGCCAAGGTGCCCTGAGCCCAGCCCCACAGCACCCTTCTCTATGGGGGGGGGGGTCCTAACTGCCCCCCCCCCCTCCTTCCCAATTTCTTTTTACCTCTTACAGAAGAGGCGACTGGAGAAGGAGGTTGAGCTGTGAGTACAGCACACAAAATCCCCCCCCCTGCAGCCCCCCATTGGCACCCCATAACCGCCTCCCCCCATCCTCCACCATCCAGGAACAACGCCTCCCCCGAGGAGCCCCCACCCAGCAAGGTGAGGGGCTGCACCCCCCCTTCCCCCCCCTCCCCAAAATACTTTGATCCCATGGGTTGGCTGTGATGCTCTGCTCCCTTTTTTTTCCCCATAGGGCCGAGGAGGCGGCCGGGGCAGGAAGGCAGCAGCCAGGAGATGAGCTGCAATGGGTGCACGCCAAGGGAGGGGCAGTGGGATGTGACCCCCCCCCCCCATCCCTACAGTGGGGGCTGCCCAGCTGTGAGCTCCCCCTCCCCTTTTCCTTCCAGGGTTTGCTACAAACCTGGCAATCTGTTCTTCTTCCCCAATAAAGGCTCTGTTTTGCACTGGGGGCTCTCTGTGCTGGATGGGGGGGGGACATTGCACCCCCCCCATCCATCTTGAGCTCTGTTTGGAGTGAGGGTGTCCTCCACCAACCCCTCACCCCCCCATTATGTCCCACATGTGGTGACCAGTGCTGCAGGCAGTAGGGAGTCCAAACCCATTGAGGTGGCTGTGGGGCAGACATGGGGGGGGGTCTGCAGCATGGGGGGGCTCTGCTGTGCCATAGAGTGGCCTTAAGAGGCCCCCCCAGCCATAAAGGCACCCCAAGACCCTCTGCCCCAGCCTGGGGGAAGAACTGGGGGGTGCTGACAGCTGTGGGGTCACCCATCTGTTTTGAGGGGGGAGGTGGTGACACTTCACACTGTGGGACCCCTGGGGTTGGGTTTGGATTCCTACCCTGGAGGTGGGAAAGCAGCAGGGAGGGGAGGCTAATTAATCTCATTAATTAGCGCTGCATTCATCCCCTGCTGTTCTGCAGATCCTTATTGCAAGGGGGGGCTGACGTTCCCATGGCTCTGGGGGGGGAAACTGAGGCACGAGCACGGCTGTGAGCAATCCTATGCTGCTGTCCCATGTGCAGACCCCTCCCTTCCCCCCCCGGATTTATTTAAACCCTCCCAGGGCAGAGGTCCTTCCCCCCCCCCTCCCAGCTGCGCTATAGGGCAGCCCCTCCACGGGGCTCTTTGACCACCCCTCCCCTCCTCCTTTGGCTTCCTGTCCCCCCTCCTCTGCGTACTCAGGACTTTCTGCCCCCACCACCCCAATATCTGAGCTTTAAGGGCTTTTTTTTTGGGGGGGGGGAAGGAATGGTGCCCAGCAGCACTGCTATGGGGTGCTGTGGGGTCACCCTTTGTGTCCCTGGCTGCGTCCCTATGGGTGAACCATGGGGAGCACTGGGTATGGCCGCTGGGCTCTGTCCTGTCCGTGACCCCCCCCCACAAATCGCCCCCCATAGCACCCCACGTCCACCGCCTCTTCTGAGCCCCCCCCCACACAGACACGCATCCCTACGGCGTGAGATGTGGGGCGGCCCCGTGGGAACCCACGTGGATCTGAGACGGAACCGCTGCCCTGCAAGGACCCAACGCACGTGGAGCTGCGTCTGTCCGTCCTGAGCTCTGTCTGTCCGGGCACGGAACCCCGTATACCCCCCCCCCCCCCTCCCCCGCAACGGCTGCTGCGTTGCCACCGGTGCTGGGAGACGCGCGCAAACATCTGCGAGGCCGCCCCAGCAATTAACGCGCTTTAATCACTCCTCTGTTTCCTTCGGGTCCGTTTTAGGCGTCATCCTTCGGATGTGCGAACCGCCGTGCAAATCAAAGCCGCCTCTCCGCTGCCCCAACCCGGGACACCCCACGTCCCCCCCCTTTTTTTCCCCCCCTCCCCATCCGTGCGCTCCCGGCGCGCTTTGGTCCTTCACCCCATCGGACGGAGCATCACAGCGGTACCCACCGCCCCCTCTGCCCCCCCGTTGGGGCTGTGCCCCCCCCCTCAATTGCTTTTCCCGTGCCCGGGGGGGGATGTAATGATGTAGGGTGGCACCGCTTTGAGGAGGAAATGATAACAGCCGGAGTTGGACGAAGCTCTGGGGCGGAGCGGCACCCCCGGCAATTGGGGCCGAACGATTCGCGGTGCTGCGGCTCCGTTTCTTTCCCATCCCGTTCCTTTCCGCCCCGCAGCCCCCGCTCCTCCTTCCCGCAGGAATCCGACGCGTTCCTGAAAGGAGGAAGGAAGGGGTCCCCGCCGCCCCTTCCCCAAAGCTTCAAAGGTCAGAGGGGTTCCCTTCGTGTCATCTCCGCTTTCGTTTTACCCCGTCTCTTTTTTTCTCCTTTCCGACCCCCTCCTCTCTCTTTCCTTTCAGAGTTTTCCCCTTCCTCCCTTCTCTTCTCGACCCCCCCCCGGACAGAAGGGGCTCGGAAGGGTGAGTCCTTAATTATGGCCGGGGATGACAAACCCACCCTGCTCCTTTCTTGTGTATTGAGGTGAGACCCGGGGGTGGGAGGGGGCGGCTGGGGGTTTGGGGAGAGAAAACGCTTTGGAGAGCATCCCCAGAGCCACCCCCACGGGATGGGAACGCGGCGCTGGGGGGGGGGCGGGGGGGTGTACATCTAAGGGTTCAGTGCTCAGCTCTCATCCTTGTGCGTAGGGGTACCCAAAATCAGGGGGTGTCTGGAACTGGGGGTGCCCAGGACCCAAGCTGTACCCATTAGCGGGGGGTACCCGGCATCGAGGGGTGCTCAGGGGGTACCCGGCCCCCCGGGGGGGGGGGGGGGCAGCAGTGGCACGGGCTGCCTGGAACTGGTGGGTCCCCATCGCCCAGGGGTCCCCTGTGCCAAGGGGTCCTGGTGCCCAGGGGTACTTTGCACAGAGGGTCTCCCAGTGCCAAGGGGAGGGGGGGGCATCATAGGGGGTGCATGGTGCCAAGGGGTCCGCAGTCCCTAAAGGGGTCCCAGTGCCTCCCAGTGCCTCCCAGTGCCACGGGGTCCCTGGCACCAAAGGATACTGAGATCCTGTAAGGCTCCCCAACACCAAGGGATACCCAAAGAGGTGCTCATCTCCCAGGGATGCCCATCACTCAGGGGTCCCTGGACGCAGTGGGTTCCCACCACCCAGGGGTCCCCACGGGGTACCCCGCACCCAGAGCCGCCCCCTGCGACCCCACCCCAGCAGAGCAGCGCTTTGAGCGGGAGGCAGCCGCTGCACAGCCGGGCTGCAGGCGTCGCATCCTCCTCCTCCTCTTCCTCCTCCTCCTCCTCCTCCTCCTCCCGCGAGGCCGCAGGCGGCTCCCGCACACCCTGAGCGCTCGGCTGCAGCCGGTTGCGGCGGGAGGCGGTCGCTGTAGCAACGCGGTGCTGCGCAGGGGAGGGATGCGGGGCGCGGGGATGGCAACCGGCCGACGGGAGAAGCGGCGTGCTGAGGGTCCTGCGCTGCCCTGAAGGTACGGCCCTGCGCCCCCACCCTTCCATCATATCCCCCCCCAACGTTGGGCCTGGCTCTGAAGGGCACGGCAGGGATGCGGGGTGACCCCCGCGGGGGCTCTCGGAACGAATCCGTGCGTTGTTTTGGTGGATGCACAGCATCTGGCTGTGTGTGTGTGTTGGGGGGGGGGTGTTGCTATATTGCTGTCGTGGTGCTGAGCCCGCAGCTGGAGCCGGTGCTGCACGGGAGGTGCCGGGCAGCTGCTGCGGTCGTTTTCACGCTTGAGAAACTGGGTTAGCGCGGGGGGGGGGGGGGGAGAGGCGGCTGCGGGCCGGGCTGCTGATGGGAATGGGGCTGGGGGGGGCCGGGGGGTCGTGCGTGGGGCGCGCCGGCATTGCGGGGTTGGGGGGAGGGGGGGCTGGGTTTGGTCTGTGAGCTTCGGTGGCCTTGGAACGGAAGGGTGCGTGTGTGCATCCCCGTGTGTGCACCCCTGTGTGTGCGTGCAACCCCACGGGTGCATCTCCGCGTGCATTTTCACGCCTGCATCCCTGCGTGCGTGCAGCGAGCATCACCAGGTGCATCTCTCTGCACCCGTTCCGCGCGTGCAAGCTCACGCGTGCAGCCCCACTCGTGCAGTCTTGTGCATCTCCATGCCTGCACCTCCCCCATGTGTGCAATCCGCGTGTGTGCGTACAGCCCTACGGGTGCATCCCCACCCATGCAGCCCCTCCTGCATCCATCCGGAGGGTCTCCCTTGGAGCCAGGAGGGAAAGCGAGGCAGCGCCGAGCGCAGCTGCATGGAGAGGCCGTGCAGCAGCAGCTCTGTCACCTGCATCCCCTGCAGGGCACCAGGAGCGGCCCCGAAGTCCCCGTGCTGCAGCATCAGTGCAGCCCCAGTGGTGCAGTGCTGCGTTCTGGGCCAGATCCCAGTGTTGGGGGGCACGGTGGGGGGGGGGGGGGGGCACAAGCTTTGGGGTGCAGAGGGCGTGCTCTCATATTGCCCAGCTCCGTGCTGCACGCAGGGTGGGGCAGCAGAGGTCGGTGGCGGGGGGGGGGGAACAGAGCACCCCCAGCTTTGGGCCCCGCAGCTGGAAATCCTCCGTGCCTTCCCCCCCCACCCGCCCCCCAAAACACGGAACGATGAGGGGTGCTGATCCCCCCCCCTCCGTCCCTGCTCCCCATTTTGCATCAGGGCGATGCTGTGGAGCACCTACCCGCACCCCCCCCCCCCATCCTGCCTCCTCCCCCCCCCCCCCCCGTGAATTCTGCACCGGAGGGCGATGCAGCGCTCCGTCCCCTCCCTCTTTGTGCCGGGGAAGCGCCAATATGCTTCGTCATGATGCCGGCTAATTCTCCTCTTGTTCCGAAAGCGACTGAGCCAGCAGCAGCAGCGCTGCCCCCCCTTACCCCCCCCCCCACACTCTTCACCGCCCCCCCCCCCCCCGCACCGCACCGCACCGCGCTCTTATCGCTGCGCTCCCGGCTCTGCGCGATACCGGCCCCAGGAGCGCAGGGCGGGGGGCGGGGGGGTTTGCAGAGCGGCGGGGGGGGGAGTTTTGCAGCAGGGTGCGCCGCTCCCCCCCCCTTTTCTCACCCCCCCCCCCGCCCCGCCGGCTGGAGGTGTGCGTTAGGTGAGTGGCGTCGCTGCGGTGGTTCCGTTAATTGCGTTCGTTTGCGGCTGCCGCGCTCGTGTTGTTGTTTGTTGTGGTCTTTGGGGTGGGGGGGGGAGAAAAGAAGGAGGGGGGGCGAAGGGGTGAAGCGGGGAGGTGGGGGGGGGGGCAGCTCTGTCTTTTATTTTTCCCTGGGGGGAGCTGCAGTGCGTTGCTGTGCTCGGGCGTATCCCCGGCCTCAGGGCGGGGGGGGGCATGGAGATGGTGCGGGCGGTGACCCAAGGAGGGGATGCGGGGACACGGAGATGAGGGGGGGGGGGTGCAGCCCCCCCAGCCCCCTTCCTCCCCCCCAACCCCAAAAGCAGAGTGGTTCTGCTGCGTCTGCACCTGCTTCACCCCCAGGGGATTTTCCCTGCCCCGTTCCTTGGGGACACCGCAGCCCCCCCCCCCCCCCCTTCATGGGGACATTGGCACCGGTGCAGTGAGTTTGTGGGGTCTCAGCGCTCATCTGGAGAGGGGGGGGGGGCGGCGTCGGGACACTTCCTGTGCTCGCTTCCCCCCCCCTCCCCTCAGCTGCGGTAGATCGATGCTCCCTGCCCTGCAGCACGGTGTGGATGTGGCACTCGGGGTCTCGTTGTGGGGCGCA
The DNA here is from genome assembly GCF_987193195.1 of Phasianus colchicus. NCBI lineage: Eukaryota > Metazoa > Chordata > Aves > Galliformes > Phasianidae > Phasianus > Phasianus colchicus. The sequence continues at coordinate 4,095,382 of NC_143462.1, forward strand.
CTATGGGGTTTTCCCCCACCCCCCAGACAACAAACCGAGCGCGCTGTGGGGCCGTGGGCGTGCGGGGCCGCTGGTCAGGCAGGGCTAAGCCTGCTCAGAGCTGGGCCACCACCTGCCACCTCCCCCCATCCCACCCATATCGGGTGGTCGCCCCGTGGTGCCGGCCTCGTGGTGCCCGCAGCGCTGCGGGGCATCCAACGGCACCGGGATTTTTGGGGTGCACCGGGATCGGGGATGTCCTCCCCACCTCCGCCCGGTCCCTGCGGGCCCCTCCGCGTGCGGGATGAGCGGGTTAATCCCACCCTAAGCCCAGATTAGGGGCCACGTGAGCCCGGGCTGCAGCGTGGCCATCGGGGCCGGGGGGGTCACACGACCCCAAATCCCGAATTTGGGGCTTTTGGGGGTCGGGATGTGCGGTGCGTCCATGAGTTTGGGGTTTGGTGGGGGGAGGCTGGAGCGCGGAGGGGCTGAGGAGGGGGAACGTCCCCTTTTAAGGGGGGGGGGGGGGCAGGGGGTCGTCGCCTCCTTTTAAGGATGGGGAAACTGAGGCACGCGGTGCCCCGTGGGGCGCAGCTCCCGTTTGTGGGGTTGGTGCAGAAGGGACGGGGCTGAGTGGGCCGTGGGGAACCGGACACCCGGCACCGCGATCGGATTGCTGCCCCGGCGGCACCTCGGGGTGGGAGGGGGGATGGGGGGGGGGGGGGCGTTTGTTCCGTACTGGGGGGGGATTGGGAAGTGCCGGATGTCGGGAACCGGCTGTGTGGGGAACTTGTGACCCCCCCCCTCCCCAGTGCTGGTTGGGAGCCACGGAGCGTGGAAACGGCGGTGTGTGCTGAGCTATTGGGGGGGGGGGGGGAGGAAGGCTGTGGTGTTCCTCCTGGGGGGGGTGGGGCTCTCCGGGGGGGGGGGGGCTCTTCCTGCTGCTTTGGGGTGGGGGGGGGACACTGAGTCTGGCTTTTTGCCCGGAGCTGAGCGCTGATGGCTTTGGCGGCTGTGAAATGTCAAATCCGGATTTCCTCGTGCTGGGGTCGGGGCGGGGGGGGGGGGGCAGCACCCCTGCATCCCATCAACCACCCCCCCCCCTTACCCCCCCCCCACGTGAGCTGTCCATCCGTTCATCTGCCCGTTTGTCCATCTATCCGTCCACCTGCCTGTCTGTCCGTCCCCCCACCAGCACGCTCAGTGTGCCCCCCTTTCCCCCCCCCCCAAGCTGTGTCCCCTAACCCCGCTCCTGGCCCCCAGCCACGGCCGTCCCTTATCTCCAACGACCTGCAGCCATTGGGGGGGGGGGTTGCTGTGGGGCGGCGGCTCTGTGCACCCCATAGATAACAGAGAACGTGTCCCCACGTCCCCTATCCGGGGGGGGGGGGGGGCTTCACCCTTTACCCCGCTTTGGCATTGCTTTGCTTCCTGCACACCCCCCTCCCCCTTCCCCTACAGCCCCCTGCACCGTGGGGGCTTTGTGCTGTGGGGTTTGGGGGGGGGGGCTTTGGGATATAGGATTTTGTGCTGCGGGGGCTGTAGGTTTGGGGCTGGGGTTTGGTGTTCCAGCCCAGCACGAGGTGTTTTCCCAAAAGGAAAAGTTTGGAGGAAAATGGGGAATTTTCTCCTTTGTTGGTCCCATTGTGGGCTCGGACCCGTCCCGCTGTCGCTGGATCCTTCTGGAGCCCTCTGACAAAAGGGTTCCGTTAATTTTCCGTTAATTCATCAGCTCTGCTCCTCTTCCAGCCCTCGTCAGCATCATCCCCGTGCCCTCAGCCCCACGTTCGCACCCCATTCACCCCCCCGGTTCCATTGCAGCAGCAGCAGCAGCCGCAGCCCAGCGCCGCCGGAGCGCCCAGAGGGATGCGGACCCACAGACACAGCGGTGAGCGGGGGGTCCCGACTCCCACCCCCCCCCGGCGCCTCCCCTGCACCCCTTGCAGGACCCGCAGCCCCTCTTCCCCCTGTGGTTGTCCCACCACCCACGGATGGGTGCTGTGTGCTCACCCCTAAACCTTTCCTCCCCCCGCACCCCTCGCAGGACCCTGTGACTGACGCAGCCCCCCCGGCGCACAGCTGAATGGAAAGGGTGCAGAAGGTAAACGGGGGGGTGGGGGGCCATTATTATCATATGGGCGCCTATGGGACACCTCCTTGCGCGGCTGTGGGGCAGCCTTCCTCCTCCTCGTCCTCCTCCTCCTCCTCCTCCCAGCCTGGCAGCCCCATCTAGTGGCCCTCCCACCTCCTCTCCGTGCGTCCCCGACCCCTGAATCTCAACGCTGCACTCCCAGCCCACCCCAAATCTCTGCACCCCATCACGTTTCCCCACGTCCTCAGAACAGAACTTTGCCCTAAACGTCCCCTTTTTTTTTTTTTTTCACCCTCCCCCCCCCCAGCAACCGCTGACCTCCCCTGGGAGCGTCTGCTCCTCGCGTGGCTCCAGCGTCCCCGGATCGCCCTCCAGCATCGTGGTGAGCTGCCCCCCTCCATGGGCACCCCAATGTTCCCATCCCAAACCCCAAAATGACGGTGTTATCCACTCCCTCCATGGGCACCCCAATATTCCCATCCCAAACCCCAAAATGACAGTGTTATCCCGTCCCTCCATGGGCACCCCTAATATTCCCATCCCAAACCCCAAAATGACGGTGTGTTCTTATTCCTCCATGGACACCCCTAATATTCCCATCCCAAACCCCAAAATAACACTGTTATCATCCCTCTATGGGTATTTCCAGTCTTCCCACCCCGTACCCCAAAATAATGACGTTATCCCATTCCCCAAGGACACCCCAATCTCTCCGTCCTGTACCCCAAAATGACAGTGTGTTCCCATTCCTCCATGGACATCCCCAATATTCCCAGCCCATACCCTAAAATAATGACGTTTTCCCATTCCTCCATGGGCATCCCCAGTCTTCCCATCCTGTACCCCAAAATAATGATGTGTTCCCATCCCCCCATGGACATCCCTACCCCAAAATAGCGGTGTCATCCCATCCCTTTATGTGTCATCCCATCCCTTTATGTACACCCCAACCTTCCCATCCCAGACCCCAAAACAACGGTGTTCCCATTCCTCCATGGACATTCCCAATATTCCCAGCCCATACCCCAAAATAATGATGTGTTTCCATCCCCCCCCATGGACATCCCTACCCCAAAATAACGGTGTCATCCCATCCCTCCACAGACACCCCAACCTTCCCATCCCAGACCCCAAAACAACGGTGTTCCCATTCCTCCATGGACATCCCCAATATTCCCATCTCCTACCCCAAAATGATGTTTTCCCATCCCTCCACGGACATCCCTACCCCAAAAATAGCGGTGTCATCCCATCCGTTTATGTACACCCCAACCTTCCCATCCCAAACCCCAAAACAACGGTGTCCATGGACATCCCCAATATTCCCAGCCCATACCCCAAAATGATGATGTTTTCCCATCCCTCCACGGACATCCCTACCCCAAAATAATGGTGTCATCCCATCCCTTTATGTGTCATCCCATCCCTTTATGTACACCCCAACCTTCCCATCCCAAACCCCAAAAGCTCGGCGTTCTCGCATCCCCCCCCCCAGGCCAAGATGGACAACGAGGTGCTGGGCTACAAGGACCTGGCTGCCATCCCCAAGGACAAAGCGATCCTGGACATCGAGCGCCCCGACCTGATGATCTACGAACCCCATTTCAGCTACTCCCTGATGGAGCACGCGGAGCTGCCCCGCAGCCGCGAGGTGGGGGGGTCCCCAAACCCCACACGTCCACCTGGGGGCCAAAATCCCAAAAAAAAAAAAGGATGGAGGGGCGCAGGAATAATTCGCTCCTTCCCTCCCCCTGCAGCGCTCCCTGTCGCCAAAATCCATCTCTCCTCCTCCGTCCCCAGAGGTGAGAAATGGGGTTTGGGGACGCGGGGTGGGTGGGCAGCGGGGTTTGGGGGTGGGGTTTGGGGGTGGGGTTGGGGTGTGGGGTGGGCAGTGGGGTTTGGGATCTGCATGGGATGGGCAATGGGATTTGGGCATGGGATGGGCAATGGAGTTTGTGTATGGGATCTGCATGGGATGGGCAATGGGATTTGGGCATGGGATGGGCAATGGGATTTGGGTATGGGATCTGCGTGGGATGGGCAATGGGATTTGGGTATGGGATCTGTGTGGGATGGGCAATGGGAGTTGGGCATGGGATAGGTAATGGGATTTGTGTATGGGATCTGCATGGAATGGGCAATGGGATTTGTGTATGGGATCTGCGTGGGATGGGCAATGGGGTTTATGTATGGGATCTGCATAGAATGGGCAATGGGATTTGGGTATGGGATGGGCAATGGGATTTGGGTATGGGATGGGCAATGGGTTTTGGGTATGGGATCTGCATGGGATGGGCAATGGGATTTGGGCATGGGATGGGCAATGGGGTTTGCGTATGGGATCTGCATGGGATGGGCAATGGGATTTGGGCATGGGATGGGCAATGGGGTTTGCGTATGGGATCTGCATAGGATGGGCAATGGGATTTGGGCATGGGATGGGCAATGGGATTTGGGTATGGGATGGGCAATGGGTTTTGGGTATGGGATCTGTGTGGGATGGGCAATGGGAGTTGGGCATGGGATAGGTAATGGGATTTGTGTATGGGATCTGCATAGAATGGGCAATGGGATTTGGGCATGGGATGGGCAATGGGATTTAGGTATGGGATCTGTGTGGGATGGGCAGTGGGATTTGTGTATGGGATCTGCGTGGGATGGGCAGTGGGATTTGTGTATGGGATCTGCGTAGGATGGGCAATGGGATTTGGGCATGGGATGGGCAATGGGATTTGTGTATGGGATCTGCATGGAATGGGCAATGGGATTTGTGTATGGGATCTGCATGGAATGGGCAATGGGATTTGTGTATGGGATCTGCGTGGGATGGGCAATGGGGTTTGTGTATGGGATCTGCATAGGATGGGCAATGGGAGTTGGGCATGGGATGGGCAATGGGATTTGTGTATGGGATCTGTGTGGGATGGGCAATGGGATTTGGGCATGGGATGGGTAATGGGATTTGGGTATGGGATCTGTGTGGGATCTGCATGGGATGGGCAATGGGATTTGGGCATGGGATGGGCAATGGGATTTGGGCATGGGATCTGTGGGCAGTGGGAGTTGTGTGTAGGATCTGTGCAATGGGATGGGCAGTGGGATTTGGGTGTGGGATTTACGTGGGATGGGCAGTGGGATTTGTGTATGGGATCTGTGTGGGATGGGCAGTGGGATTTGTGTATGGGATCTGTGTGGGATGGGCAGTGGGATTTGGGTATGGGATGGGCAGTGGGGTATGGGCATGGGATAGGCAATGGGATTTGTGTATGGGATCTGTGTGGGATGGGCAGTGGGGTTTGTGTACGGGATCTGTGGGCAGTGGGAGTTGTGTGTAGGATCTGTGCAATGGGATGGACGGTGGGATTTGGGTGTGGGATTTGGGTACGGGATGGGCAACAGGGTCTGGGCATGAGATAGGTAATGGGATTTGGGTATGGGATGGGCAATGAGATGGGCAGTGGGGTTTGTGTATGGGATCTGTGTGGGATGGGCAGTGGGGTTTGGGCATGGGATAGGTAATGGGATTTGGGTATGGGATGGGCAATGAGATGGGCAATGGGATTTGTGTATGGGATCGGCATGGGATGGGCAGTGGGGTGCATGTATAGGATGAACAACGGGATGCGTATGGGATGGGCAATGAGATGCGCTTGGGTGGGGTATGGGATGTATATGGAATGTGTTTGGGATGGGTTATGGGATGCACAATGGGATGTGTATGGGATGCTATGGGATGTGTGTGGGATGCTATGGGATGTGTATGGGATGTGTATGGGATGCTATGGGATGCACAATGGGATGTGTGTGGGATGTGTGTGGGACACTATGGGATGCTATGGGGTATGTATGGGATGTGTATAGGATGTGTATGGGATGCTATGGGATGTGTACGGGATTTGTATGGGATGCACAATGAGATGCATATGGGATGCACAATGGCATGCTATGGGATGTGTGTGGGATGCTATGGGGTGTGTGTGGGATGCACAGTGGGATTTGTATGGGATGCTATGGGATGCACAATGGGATTTGTATGGGATGCTATGGGATGTGTGTGGGATTTGTATGGGATGCTATGGGACTCTATGGGATGCTATGGGATGTGTGTGGGATACTATGGGATACACAGTGGGATTTGTATGGGATGCTATGGGATGCACAGTGGGATGCTATGGGATGTGTGTGGGATGCACAGTGGGATTTGTATGGGATGCTATGGGATGCACAGTGGGATTTATATGGGATGCTATGGGATGTGTGTGGGATTTGTATGGGACGCTATGGGACTCTATGGAATGCTATGGGATGTGTGTGGGATGCTATGGGATGCACAGTGGGACTCTATGGGATGCTATGGGACTCTATGGGACGCTATGGGATGTGTGTGGGATGCTATGGGATGTGTATGGGATGCTATGGGACTCTATGGGACGCTATGGGATGTGTATGGGATGCTATGGGATGTGTATGGGACGCTATGGGATGCTATGGGATGTGTATGGGACGCTATGGGATGTGTATGGGATGCTATGGGACGCTATGGGATGTGTATGGGATGCTATGGGATGTGTATGGGACGCTATGGGATGCTATGGGACGCTATGGGACGCTATGGGACGCGCCGGGGGGTCTCACCCGCCGCGTTCCCCCCCAGATGATCCGTGAGTGGTTGGACAGCCGGACCCCCGGCGGCACCTCGCAGCCCCCGCCCCGCACAGCGCCCGGCACGGCCCGCAGCAGCGTGCAGCACTTCCACCGGCCCGGTGCGTCCGCAGCGCCCCCACCCCACAGCCCCGCCCCACAGCCGCCATGGCAGCGCTGCGGTGGGGAGCTGCGGGCTTTTCCCCTTCCCTTTTGCAGAGACCGACACGACGGAGCTCAACATCTACAAGAAACCCCCCATCTACCGGCAGAAAGGTGAGCGGGGTGGGCGCCGTGCGGGGCGCCGGGCGCCGGGCGCTGCCTCACCCCATTGCGCCCCGCAGACCCCCACCCTACAGCGCACCACGGCAAGCACCTCATCGAGGATCTGATCATCGAATCCTCCAAATTCCCGGCCGCGCAGCCCCCCGACCCCAACCAACCCGCCAAGATCGAGACCGACTACTGGCCGTGCCCCCCGTCCCTGGCCGTCGTGGGTAGGTGGGAGGGGGGGGGGGCGAGGAATGGGGTGGGAGCCGGAGAGGTTTGGGGTTGGGTCTCACGGCCCCTCGGGTCCCGCAGAGACGGAGTGGAGGAGGAGGATGGCATCGAAGAGAGGGGAGGAGGAAGAGGAGGATTTGACGGAGGAGATGAAGAACCTGAGGGAGCTGCAGAGGCAGGAGCTGAGCAAGGTGGGGGGGGCGATGGGGGGCAATGGGGTGGGGTGGGATGGAATGGGATGGGATGGGATGGGATGGGATGGGATGGGATGGGATGTGCCATGGGATCTGTATGGGATCCATATGGGATGCACACGGGATGTACATGGGATGGATGTGCCATGGGATTTGTATGGGATCCATATGGGATGGGGATGAAATGTGCCATGGGATGTACATGGGATGGATGTGCCATGGGATTTGTATGGGATCCATATGGGATGCACATGGGATGTACATGGGATGGGATGTGCCATGGGATTTGAATGGGATCCATATAGGATGCAGATGGGATATACATGGGATGGATGTGCCATGGGGTTTGTATGGGATGGGGATGGGATGTGCCATGGGATCCACATGGGTTGTACATGGGATGGGATGTGCCATGGGATTTGAATGGGATTCATATAGGATGCAGATGGGATATACATGGGATGGATGTGCCATGGGGTTTGTATGGGATGGGGATGGGATGTGCCATGGGATCCACATGGGTTGTACATGGGATGGATGTGCCATGGGATTTGAATGGAATCCATATGGGATGGGGATGGAATGTGCCATGGGATGTACATGGGATGGATGTGCTGTGGGATTTGTATGGGATCCATATGGGATGCACATGGGATGTACATGGGATGGATGTGCCATGCGACTTTTATGGGGTGGAGATGGGATGGGATGTGGATGGGATGTCTATGGGATGCATATAGGGTACATATGGGATGCACAGTGGCCAGCACACCGCCGTGTCCCTTCACCCCATAGGTGACCTCCAACCTGGGGAAGCTGATCCTAAAGGAGGAGATGGAGAAATCCCTCCCCATCCGGAGGAAAACCCGCTCGCTGCCGGACCGGACGCCCTTCCACACATGTATGTGGGGTGCAGCGTCCCGCCAAGACCCCTTTTATCCTCTCCAACCCCCCCACCCCCATCGAGACCCCTTTTATCCCCCACCCCATAACGCCTCTCCTCTCCCGCAGCGCTGCACATGGGCAGCTATAAGAGCTCCTCGCTGCCCGCCTCCGGCCGCAGCACCCTCACCAGGGTGAGTGGGAGCACTGACCCCATAACGACGGGATTGGGGTCGGGGTGGTGGTAGGACTGCTGGGTTTGGGGTCGGGGTGGTGGTGGTACTGCTGGGTTTGGGGTCAGGGTGGTGGTGGGGCTGCTGGGTTTGGGGTCGGGGTGGTGGTGGTACTGCTGGGTTTGGGGTCGGGGTGGTGGTGGGGCTGCTGGGTTTGGGGTCGGGGTGGTGGTGGGGCTGCTGGGTTTGGGGTCAGGCTGATGACAGTACCAAGGTTGGGGTGATGGCAGTGCTGGGTTTGGGGTCAGGGTTGTGGTGCTGCTGGGGTTGGGGTGGGGTTTGGGGTTGGGGGAGCAGTTCCAGTTCTGGGTTTGGGGTGGTGGCAGTGCCAGGGTTGGGGTGGTGATGGTGCTGGGTTTGGGGTCAGGGTGGTGGTGCTGCCGGTTTTGGGGTCAGGCTGATGACAGTACCAGGGTTGGGGTGATGGCAATGCTGGGTTTGGGGTCAGGGTTGTGGTGCTGTTGGGGTTGGGGTGGTGGTAGCTCTGGGTTTGGGGTTGGGGAGCAGTTCCAGTTCTGGGTTTGGGGTGCTAGCAGTGCCAGGGTTGGGGTGGTGGTGCTGCTGTTTTTGGGGTCAGGCTGATGACAGTACCAGGGTTGGGGTGGTGGCAGTGCTGGGTTTGGGGTCAGGGTTGTGGTGCTGTTGGGGTTGGGTTGGTGGTAGCGCTGGGTTTGGGGTTGGGGGAGCAGTTCCAGTTCTGGGTTTGGGATGCTAACAGTGCCAGGGTTGGGGTGGTGACAGTGCTGGTTTTGGGGTCAGGGTGGTGGTGCTGCTGGGTTTGGGGTCAGGCTGATGACAGTACCAAGGTTGGGGTGATGGCAGTGCTGGGTTTGGGGTCAGGGTTGTGGTGCTGTTGGGGTTGGGGTGGTGGCAGTGCTGGGTTTGGGGTCAGGGTTGTGGTGCTGTTGGGGTTGGGGTGGTGGCAGTGATGGGTTTGGGGTCAGGGTTGTGGTACTGTTGGGGTTGGGGTGGTGGTAGCGCTGGGTTTGGGGTTGGGGAGCAGTTCCAGTTCTGGGTTTGGGGTTGGGATGCTAACAGTGCCAGGGTTGGGGTGGTGACAGTGCTGGTTTTGGGGTCAGGGTGGTGGTACCCCTGGTTTTGGGGTCGGGGTTGTGGCACTGTTGGGGTCGGGGTGAGGACAGCACTGGGTTTGTGGTCACTGTGGTGATGGCAGCGCTGGGTTTGGGTTTGGGGGCAGTTCCAGTGCTGGGTTTGGGGTCGGGATGGTGATACCTCTGGGTTTGAGGATGGGGCGATGGCAGCGAGGGGTTTGGGGTCAGGGTGGTGGCAGTGCTGGGTTTGGGGTGGTGACAGCACTGGGTTTGGGGTCAGGATGGTGGTACCCGTTGGGTTTGGGGTCGGGTGGTGGCACTGCTGGGTTTAGGGTTGGGGTGGCACTGCTGTGATGCTGTTCCCGTCCCTTTGCAGCTGCAGTCAGCAGAGTTCAGCTCAACGAGCAGCGAGAAGGGGAGTCCAGGTGAGCACCACACTATTATGGGATGGGGACATCCTTGGCGGGGGGGGGGAGGTGACACCACCACTGGGGTTTGCCATCACTTTGGGGTCGGGGTCTGATCTGTGCCACTCTCTCTTGCAGGGCTGCAGGTGAGCGTTCAGCTGGAGGATGGAGCGGGATGAGGGGGTGACACTGGGGTGACATTTTTGGGGGTGGGGGGGTTGCGGTGCCAGGTGTGGTGCCCACCTCTGTGACCCCATATTGGGGGGGGGTTTGTCCCTACAGAACGGCCAACGCGGGCGCATGGACCGCGGCAACTCACTGCCCAGCATGCTGGAGCAGAAGGTGAGAGGGGGGTGGGGGGGTGGGGGGGGGCAATGAGGTTGGGGTGGGGGGGATTTAGGGGGGGGGGTCTCACATCCTCCCCTGCGCCCCCAGATTTACCCCTACGAGATGCTGATGGTGACAAACAGGGGACGGGTGAAGCTGCCGCCCGGTGTGGACAGGACCAGGCTGGAGGTATGGGATGAACTATAAGGGGAGGGGGGATTTGGGGTCAATGGGATGAGATGGGGGGGGGTCCCAGCACCCTCTGATTGTCGTGTCCCCCCCCCCAGCGTCACCTCTCCAAGGAGGATTTCCTGCGGGTGTTCGAGATGCCCCCCGAGGAGTTCAGCAAGCTGGCGCTGTGGAAGCGCAATGAGCTGAAGAAGAAAGCCTTCCTCTTCTGACCCCCCCCACACAGACCCCCCCCCCGCGCCGTGTATCGCTTTAGGGCTCCCAGCTGGGTTTAATAGGACCCCACAGCCCCCCCCCCACCCCCCACCCTGGGGTGCCCCATCCCTGCAGGAAAAAAAAGGGCTCTGGGGGCTCCGCCGCACCGCCCCCATCCCCGCATGGGGTGATGGATGGGGGGGGGGGGCGCACGGCTCCTCATGGGGGGGGCTTTGTGCTCTGTGCCCCCCCCCCCCCCCACACACACGGGGTACCAGCACCCAGGGGTGCTCCGCATCCCGAAGGTCTTCACCCATCGGCCCCAAAAAGGTGGGGAGCGCCTGCGGGGTGCGACTCACTGCCTGACCCACGGGTCTGTGACCCCCATGCCCCCCCCCCAGAGCCTTTTGACACCCCCAGCCCCTCCCGTGCCACCATTCATTCACTGCCAAATCTGCCCGGCCCCACACGGAGGGCAGCGCTGGCATTGGGGGTGGGGAGCAAATGGGGTTTTTTTTTGGGGGGGGGAGGAGAGCCTGAGGTTGGGTTGTGTCTTTCTGGCTGCAAAGGGCCGTGCGGGGGGGGGGGGGTGCAGTTGCAGCGGGATGATGGGGTGTTGCAGTGGGGGGGGGGGGTGCAGGGCAGCAGGGCAGTGCTGCAGGGCAGTGGGGTGATGCAATGGGGTGATGCTGCAGGGCAGTGGGGCGATGCAATGGAGGATTGCAGCAGGGAGATGAGGCGATGCAACGGGGTGATGCTGCAGATTTATGGGGCCATGCAGCAGGGCAGTGGGGAGGTGCAGTGGGGTGATGCTGTAGGGTGATGTGGCAATGCTGCAGGGCAGTGGGGTGATGCAATGGGGTGATGCTGCAGACTGATGGGGTGATGCAATGGGGTGATGCAGCGGGGCAGTGGGGCGATGAATTGGGGCCCTGCAGTGGGGCAGTGGGGCCATGCAGTGGGGTGATGCTGCAGGGTGATGTGGCAATGCTGCAGGGCAGTGGGGTGATGCAATGGGGCCGTGCAGCAGGGCAGTGGGGTGATGCAGCAGGGCAGTGGGGTGATGCAATGGGGTGATGCAGTGGGGTGATGCTGCAGGGCAGTGGGGCCATGCATTGGGGCCCTGCAGTGGGGCAGTGGGGTGATGCAATGGGGTGATGCTGTAGGGTGATGTGGCAATGCTGCAGGGCAGTGGGGCGATGCAATGGGGTGATGCTGCAGGGCAGTGGGGTGATGCAATGGGATGATGCTGCAGGGTGATGGGGTGATGCAGTGGGGCCATGCAGCAGGGCAGTGGGGTGATGCAATGGGGTGATGCTGCCGGGTAATGGGGTGATGCAATGGGATGATGCAGCGGGGCAGTGGGGCCATGCATTGGGGTGATGCAGCAGGGCAGTGGGGCCATGCATTGGGGTGATGCAGCAGGGCAGTGGGGCCATGCAGTGGGGTGATGCATTGGGGTGATGCTGCAGACTGATGGGGTGATGCAATGGGGTGATGCTGCAGGGCATTGGGGCCATGCAGTGGGGCCATGCAGTGGGGCCCTGCAGCAGGATGACGGCACGACGCAGCACAGCACTGCACGCAGTGCCAGCAGGCAGGGCTGGGCAGCACCTCCCCCCTCACCTCCCCATGGCACACACGACTCGGGCAGAGCCCCCCCCCGCCCCACACCCCCCCCCACACACACACTTTCTGCCTCCAGACCCCGTCGGGATGTAACGAATGTATTTTCGGGATCCGCTCGGCCCATCCTCTGCCTTTTCACCGCCGCTCGATGGGCGTCTCTCTCCGTCTCAATGTACAAACGGGGGTCGTTTGGGGAGCGGATCGCCGCCGTTCACTTTCGATGTTTCCGTTCGATTTAATTTCATTTGCCGGTGTCGGAGAATCCGTGTGAGAGTGATTTTTATTTTTAATTCTTCTTCTTACAATGATTATATTCTATTTTTTGGTTGGCTTCGAATTAAAGGTGAAAAATGGCATTCCCAGCCCATCCCATCCCCACCCCCCCCAATTTACCCCTCCTCCCCGTCCCGGTGCCGTTGCTTCGATCCGCGTTCGGCCCTACAGATGGCGGTGCTGCTCCGGGAGGGATCCGACCCCTCCTCCTGGGCTTTTCTATGGGGCGGTGCGGCCGAACCGGGTCGGCAGTGCGGTGTCGGAACCGCCGCGATGTGAGCGCTGCCCCAGCCATGGCCCGGCAGAGAGGTACGGGGGGGGGGGATGAGAGTATGGGGAGGGGGCGGTTGTAGGGGTGAGTGAGGGTGTGGGGTGCGGGTGTAGGGGGTGAGAGTGTCAAGGGGGTGTCGGTTTTGCGGGGTGAGGTGAGGGGGTGGGGGGTGGGGTATAGGATGTGGGGGTGTAGGGGGGTGGGGGGTGGGGAGGGTGGGTGTAGGGGGTGTGAGGATATGGGGGTGTGAGGATATGGGGATGTGAGGATATGGGGGTGTGGGTTATGGGGGTGTGAGGATATGGGGGTGTGGGTTATGGGGGTGTGAGAGTATAGGGGTGTGGGTTATGGGGGTGTGGGTTATAGGGGTGTGGGTTATGGGGGTGTGAGGATATGGGGGTGTGAGGATATGGGGGTGTGAGGATATGGGGGTGTGAGGATATGGAGGTGTGGGGTATAGGGGTGTGGATTACAGGGGTGTGAGGATATAGGAGTGTGAGGATATGGGGGCGTGAGGTAAAGGGGTGTGAGGGTATAGGGGTGTGGATTATAGGGGTGTGAGGATATAGGGGTGCGAGTTATAGGGGGCATGAGGATATAGGGGGTGTGGGTTATAGGGGTGTGGGTTATAGGGAGTGAGAATATGGGGTGGGGGTATGGGAGTGAGTGTAGGGGGGTGTTGAGTTAGGGGAGGGTGAGTGTGGGGTGTGAAGGTATGGGGGGGGGGTGGGAGATGAGTATAGGGGATGTGGGTATAGGGGAGGGTGAATATAGGGCGTGCAGGTATAGGGGGGAGAGGAATGGGGGGTTGAGGGTATGGGAGAGTGTTGGAGGTGTAGGTTTAGGGGAGGGCGAGTGTTATAGGGGTGTGGGGGTGTAGGGAGTGAGAGTATGGGGTGGGGGTGTCAGGGATGAGGGTATAAGGGGTGAGTATGGGGTGGGGGTGTAGGGGGTGGGAGCGTCAGGGGGTGTTGGTTTAAGGGAGGGTGAACATAGGGGATGTGGGTGTAGGGGGTGTGAGTATATGGGGTGAGAGTATCGGGGGGGTGCAGGAGTTGGGGTGGTGGGTATTGGGGTGCAAACCTGGGGGTGCACAGCTGGAGGATGCAAGGCTGGGGGGGTGCGAGAGTTGGGGTGCAACAGCAGGAGGGAGATTGGGGTGCGAGTCTGAGTGGGGCTGCGCGCCTTGGGGTGCGCATAGAGGAGGGTGTACACTTTGGGGGGGGGTGCAGGATTTTAGGGTGCACATCCGGGGGGTGCAAGCTTACAGATAGGGCAGAGGGGGGTGCATGAGGAGCCCCGGGGTGGAGCGGTGTGGGGTGGGCACGGGGTTGGGGTGTCAGGGGGGTGTGGGTGTGCGCAGGAAGGAGAGTAAACAAGGGGAGGGCGAGGGGGAGTCACGGGATGGGCTGTGGGGGAAGGGGCTGCTCCCGTGGGGACAATGCGGGGGCACGGCGACGCCGTGGGGGCGGAGGGAAGGGCCCCCACCCTATGGCCGCGGCATGGGGTCACGCTGCGGCCGGGCGCAGCTCCAGGCCTCTCCTCCATCTCCTCCTCTGAGTCATCCCGCTGCGCTCCCTGGGGTGCCCCGCAGCTGTGGACCCCCCTCCCGCCCCATAGGCTCCTCATTTGACCCCACAGCATCCCCGACCCCATGGCGTCCCCGACCCCATAGCATCCCCTCCTCGTGCCGCTGCGGTTGGGGGCTGTTTTCCCCCCCTGCCCCACAGCTGCTGTCCGTCTCTTGCCCCCCCCCAAACGCCACGGTGTCGCCACTGGTGACCCCACACGCACCGTGGGGCACAGAGCTGTGAGCACAGCGGGGTGCTGGGGGGGGGTCAGGAAGGGATGGGGGGGTCTGGGGAGCAGCGGGAGGGCGGAGATGTGATGGCTGAGGAATTGGGTTTGGGAAGAGGAGAGGAGCACGGAGGGGGAGGCAGAGCCGAGCACAGCAGGCAGCATCCACCCCACAGCCCCCCCCAGCAGCACCCCGGGTTGCTCGGGGAGTTCGTCCCCCCTTTCTTGTCCCCTCCCTTCCCCCCGTTTCCAGGGCAATCCAGATGTTTGGGCGCAGCTCCGGCATTGCTCAGCCCTGCTGCTCTGCCAGATGTTTCCTCTCCCCTCGGCGCACGCGTTTCCCCGCTGCCAGCACCTCCCATCCCACGCGCCGTGCACAGGATCTGCTGCCTGCATCTCTTTGCCCATCTGCTGCTGCTGCTCCTGGGGAGGGGAGCGGGGGGGTCTGCTGCTCCCTTTGGAGCTGCGACTCATCCACGAAGAGCCGTGCAGGGTGGATGCAGGGATGTGCTGGGTGCTGGGGTGCTGGCACCGTGGGGATGCAGTGGGGATGCATTGCTGCAGGGACACTGTCTCTATGGGGTGCAGTGGGGAAGCATTGGGTGCAAGGATGCTGGCACCATGGGGATGCAATGGGGACACAGAGGTGCAGGGATGCAGGCACCATGGGGATGCAGTGGGGATGCAGTGGTGCAGGGATGCTGGCACCTTGGGGATGCAGTGGGGATGCATTGGTGCAGGGATGTTGTCTCTATGGGGTGCAGTGGGGAAGCATTGGGTGCAAGGATGCTGGCACCATGAGGATGCAATGGGGACGCAGTGGTGCAGGGATGCTGGCACCATGGGGATGCAATGGGGATGCAGTGGGGGTGCATTGCTGCAGGGATGCAGGCACCATGCGGATGCAATGGGGATGCATTGGTGCAGGGATGCTGTCTCTATGGGGTGCAGTGGGGAAGCATTGGGTGCAAGGATGCTGGCACCTTGGGGATGCAATGGGGATGCAGTGGTGCAGGAATGCAGGCACCATGGGGATGCAATGGGGATGCATTGCTGCAGGGATGCAGGCACCATGGGGGTGCAATGGGGATGTTGTGGTGCAGGGATGCAGGCACCATGGGGATGAAATAGGGATGCAATGGGGATGCATTGGTGCAGGGATGCTGGCACCATGGGGATGAAATAGGGATGCAATGGGGATGCATTGCTGCAAGGATGCAGGCACCATGGGGGTGCAATGGGGATGTTGTGGTGCAGGGATGGAGGCACTATGGGGATGAAATAGGGATGCAATGGGGATGCATTGCTGCAGGGATGCAGGCACCATGGGGATGCAATGGGGATGCATTGCTGCAGGGATGCAGGCACCATGGAGATCCAATGGGGATGCAATGGGGATGCATTGCTGCAGGGATGCAGGCACCAACAGCGGTGCCTGGCCCTGCTGCTGCTGCAGGACCCCCGAGACCCCCCTCCGTGCTCCCATTTTTTGCACGCACGGAGCGGCCTCCATGCAGCTCCCATGCGCTGCGCTCCCCTCCCTCCTGGAGCAGCACTTTGGGACCCAACCCACAACCGACCCGTGTGGGGGCCAGCAGTGGTGGGATTTTCCCCGGGGTTGGGGCTGCCACGCTGCTCCCCCTGCAGACCTGGAGGCGCTGCTGGCCGACCTGAGCTCCTTCCTGCTCCTCCTCGACCGGGAGAACCTCAGCGCCGCAGCCCGAGCCAAGAAGCAGTCGGTGGGAGAGCTGCTGCAACGGCTGCAGGGCCCGGCAGGTGAGTGCAACAGGGAGCAACAGGGGGTGCTGGGGGGGCCGTGACTCAAATCCCCCCCCCTCCAGCAGCAGCAGCAGCAGAGGATGCGGAGTACATGATGATGCGCTGCCTCTCGCCTTCCTCGGGGACCCGGCAGTGCCGGGGTGGTGCAGGTGAGTTGTGCTGTGCACCGAGCTCCGAGCTGCTCCCCGTTCTGCTCACTGCACTGCTTGCAATCCTGCTCCAACCCCCCCCCCCCAAAATCCCCCCCAGGAGCTGCAGTGATGGATGCAAGAGGAGGGAGAGCGTGTGAGCGTCTCCAGGGCAGCACCCAGAGCTCACAGGTGGGGGTAAGGATGGGGGGAGGAAAGCTGGGGGGGGGGAGGAGGGGGTCTGGGTGCAGCCATCCCTGCACGGCGGCTCTGGGAAGCGCTGGGTGTGAGTGAGCTCCCATCCGTCCCCTGTGGTCCCCTTGGGGACCCCCCCGCCCCCCTCAGAGAAAGGCACGGGGCTCCTCGCCCCCCCCGCCACCCGAGGGTTCCTACGAAGACACCAAACCCCTCAGCTGCACAGGACACGGTGAGCACCCCATGCATCCCATATCCCCCCCCATGCACCCTATATCCCTATCCCCCCTATCTCCCCCACCCCCTCTATCCTCCCCCTCTTGTCCCCCATCTTATCCTCCCTATCCCCCATTATTCCCATTATCTTCCCCACATTCCCCCTTATCCCCCATTGCACCCCTATCCCCTATTGCACCCCCATGTCCCATATCCCCCCCATGTCCCTCCTATCCCCTCATCCCCCTTTATCCTCCCCCCTTTTCCCCTACCTCGTGCCCCAATCCCTCCCTATCCCCCATTATCCCCCTCATCTTCCCCCATTATCCCCCTCATCTTCCCCCATTATCCCCCTCATCTTCCTCCCATTCTCCCTTACCCCCCCGTGCCCCCCATTCCCCATCTCACCCCACCCCCCCCGTCCCCCCATCACCCCCCATACCCCCCATGCACCCAACTTGCCCCCCACCCCCCATCACCCCCCCCCTCACCCGCAGGCGGTTCCGACACCGACAGCAGCCACTACGAGTCGTACGGGGAGGACGAGGACGTTGTGACCGACCGTGCCCATTACCTGCCACGTCCTCCAGCCCACCCCCCCCCAGCCGACCCCCCCGGCCGCCCCCAGGCTCAGCTCTGCGGGTTCCTGTGGAGGAAGCGCTGGTTGGGGCGCTGGGCAAAGCAGCTCTTCGTGGTTCGGGAGCGCACGCTGCTGGTGCGAGGGGGGGAGCAACGGGTCGGGAGAAAGGGAGCAGCGACCGACCCCAATAGCGACCCGTCCGCATCCCGTAGGGTTTCAGGTGTGCGGCCGACCTGCAGCCGGTGCTGCAGCTGGACCTGCAGGGCTGCCGCGTTTCCTACAAGGAGAAGCGAGGCCGGAGGCTGCAGCACGCTCTGAAGGTGGTGGGGACGGCGGGCGAAGCGCTGCTCATCGGCTTCCCCAGCCGGCAGCAGGCGGAGGACTGGAGGAAGGTTTGGAGGTGTTGCAGCCCCGCAGAGCTCAGTGCGGGGAGGTGGGGCACAGCGCTGCCGGGTGCTGCCCTGCTGGTCGGGGATGGATAAAGCGGTGTCACCTTGGGGGGTGTCATCCGTCCCAGCTCACATCCACGCGTGTGCGGGGCTGCAGCGTGGGGACGCAGTGCTCGCTTTCTCCCCTTTGCCAGGTGATCGAGGAGGTCAGCAGCAATTCCTCGAGTGGGCTGGCAGCCTGCAGCCCCCCAGCATCGCCCTGCAGAGCATTCAGCAGGGTGAGCATTTCCCTCCCTTTCCATCCCTCCCTTTCCATCCCTCCCTTTCCATCCCTCCCTTCCATCCCTCCCTTCCATCCTTCCCTTCCATCCTTCCCTTCCATCCTTCCCTCCCTCCCTTCCCTCCCTCCCTTCCATCCTTCCCTCCCTCCCTTCCATCCTTCCCTTCCTCCCTTCCATCCTTCCATCCAACCTCCCTTCCTCCCTCCCTCCCTACCTCCCACCCACCCATCATCCCACCCCAACAACCCACCCCAGCATCCCAACTCAACATCTCCCCTCAAATCCCATCCCAACATCCCACCCCAACCCAACATCACAGCATCCCAACCCGACATCCTACCCTCAAATCCCATCCCAACATCCCACCCCAGCGTCTCACCCTGAAATCCCACCCCAGCATGACATCACAGCATCCCAACCTGAAACCCCACCATCAAATCCAATCCCAATATCCCACCCTAAAATCCCATCCCAACAACCCACCCCACCACCCCATCCTAAAATCCCATCCCAACCTCCCATCCAATCCCAACATCCCACTCTAAAATCCCATCCCAACATCCCATCCCATCATCCCACCCTAAAATCCCATCCCAAAGCCCCATCCCAACCTCCCACCCCACCACCCCATCCTAAAATCCCATCCCAACCTCCCATCCAATCCCAAATTCCCACTCTAAAATCCCACCCTAATGCCCCATCCCACCACCCCATCCTAAAATCCCATCCCAACACCCCATCCCAACACCCCATCCCAACATCCCACCTCAGCACCCCATCCTAAAATCCCACCCCAACCTCCCACCCCCCCACCCCACCCTCACCTCCCACCCCACCACCCCACTGTGGCTGTGCTGCCGTGTTTTGTGCCCCCACCCCCATTTGTTCGGTGCTCTCGGGGTCTCCATTCTCAGACCTCCAACCCAAAGGAGGAGGAGGAGGAGGACGGCACCCGGCGGAGCCCCTCCCGCAGCCCCAGCTTGGACACCAAAGGAGGTGTGATGCCCCGGGGGTCCCCATGCTTTGTGCCCCCCGGCAGGGCTGTACCGACACAGGACGATCCCGTAGGTCTGCTGGCTGTGCGGCTGCGCTGGCAGCGGCTGTGGTGCGCGGCACGGCGGGGAGCCCTGCGGATGTTCCCCGAGTCGGGGGGCTCCCCGAGGCCCCCCCCCTGTGCTGTGCTGCAGGACGGCCCCCACATCACCGCCTCCGGGTCCCCCCAACGCCTCTACGTCGCCCGCAGGGTCCGGGAGTTCACCGCGCTGCAGGTGGGTGAGTGGCACCCATCCCTGTGCGCCCCGCTTTGGGGGTGTTCCCCTGTTCCCCCCTCCCCATTGCATCCCTCTGCCTCATCCCAGAGCCGTTCGGATGAGGAAAGGGAGGCCTGGATGAAATCCCTGCGGGCCAAAGGAGGAGGGCGCCCACCGGGGGCCAACCTGTGTGCGGAGACCCCCGGGCTGGGGGATGGCGGCCCCTCAACCGCAGCGGGGTAAGGAGATGGCAGCACGGCCACCCCAAGCCCAGTGTGGGGCTGCACCTCACAGCCCCCATCCTGCTCGCAGAGGGCTGCTCCTGCGCCGCGTCCCGACCCCCAACGCCTACATGGACGACCCCTTCGGGCAGCCCCCAGCATCTGCAGCCCCCCGGCACCTCTGCTCTAATGAGGAGCGGCTGCAGCGCTTGGTAACCTCGCTGCTGTGCCTTGGGGACGGGGGGACAGGGGGATGTGGGGATATGGGGACATGGAGATGTGAGGACATGGAGATGTGGGGATATGGGGATGTGAGGACATGGAGATGTGGGGATGTGAGGACATGGAGATGTGGGGATGTGAGGACATGGAGATGTGGGGACATGGAGATGTGGGGACATGGAGACATGGGGATGTGGGGATGTGAGGACATGGGGATGTGGGGATGTGAGGACATGGGGATGTGGGGACTTGGAGACATGGGGATGTGGGGATCTGGAGATGTGAGGACATGGGGACATGGAGATGTGGGGACATGGGGACGTGGAGATGTGGGGACATGGGGATGTGGGGATGTGGGGACATGGGGACATGGAGATGTGGGGACATGGAGACATGGGGATGTGGGGATCTGGAGATGTGGGGACATGGGGACATGGAGATGTGGGGACATGGGGATGTGGGGATGGGGGACATGGGGACATGGAGATGTGGGGATGTGGAGACATGGAGATGTGGGGATTTGGGGACGTGGGGATGTTGAGATGTGGGGACATGTGGAGATGTGGGAATGTGGGGACATGGAGATGTGGGGACATGGAGATGTGGGGACGTGGGGATGTGGGGACATGGAGATGTGGGGACGTGGGGATGTGGGGATATGGAGATATGGGGATATGGAGATGTGGGAATGTTGGGATGTGGGGACATGGGGATGCGTCCCCTCTGGCCACTCACCCATAGGTTTCTGTCCAAAGCAGCACAGTGTGGACCTGGCAGTGCGAGGGCAGCGCAGCAGACCCACATCTGCAGCGCCCAGCGGCAGCCCTGCGTCCCTGCATGGAGGTGAGGCGGTGGGGCTGCAGCACAGCAGCGCTGGGTGCTGGCTGGCGTCGTGTCCTCCATGGCCACGTGCTTTGTGGTGCTGGGAGGTGCTCCATCCACCTCTCCTCCACCCTTCTACCTTTCCTCCTTCCCCCATCCATCCTTATTTCCTTCCACCCTTCCTCCGTCTTCCTTCCTTCCTCCCTTCCTTCATCTTCCTTCCTCCCTTCATCCCTTCCTTCCCTCCCTCCCTCCTTCCTCTTTTCTTTATCCTCCATCCTTCTTCCATCTCCCTTCTTCCCCTCATCCTTCGTCCATCCTTCGTCCATCCTTCGTCCATCCTTCGTCCATCCTTCGTCCATCCTTCCACTACCCTCCCTCCCTCCCTCTCTTCCTTCCCTCCCTCCCTCCCTCTTCTTTTCTCCATCCTCCATCCATCTTCCATCTTTTCTCCCTCCATCCTTCTTCCATCCCCCTTCTTCTTCCCCTCATCCTTCCTCCAATCCTTCTACTCCCCTCCCTCCATCCATCCTCTCCATCCTTCTTTGCTCTTTCTTTTCTCCACCCCTCCACCCATGCTCTCCATCCACCCCTCCCTCCATCCATCCCCCCGTTCTGCTCCATTTGCTCTCCCAGCAGCAGCTGCAGTTCCCCAGGGCCGGCAGCAGGACGAGGGCAGCCCGCAGCTCCACACCAGGGATTTCTTCCACTCCCAGCGCACCCTGACGCTTCCCCAGAGGAAAGGAACTCGGGACAGCTTGGATCTCCTCACCGGTAAGACCCAACGGCCCTGGCTATGGGGTGGGGGTTCCTGTGCCCTACAGCACAGCCCCGCTGCCCCCATAGGGAAGAGAGCCGCCTCCAGGCTGGAGAAAAGCAGGCTGAAGGCCGGCTCCGAGCTGACCCTGCTGCCCCACGGCAAGTCACCCACGGCCAGCTGCGAGGTGTGGGACTGCAGCCACCACCAGGTGGGGTTGGGGGGTCGTGGGGGGGGGTGTCACTCATCGCCCCTCACCTCCCCCCATCCCATCGCAGGGCTCTTTCCTTTCGCCCCTCCTGAAGCGCGCTGCGTCCGCCAGGAGCGCCTGGAAGCGTCCCGCATCCATGGGCAGCACGGAGAGAGGGAAGGTGCTGCAGAAGAGAAAGGTGTGGGGCAGAGCTGGGGGGGGGGGGGTCAAGGGGATACGAGGGGGGGTGCACACAGCTGACCCCCATCCCGGTGGCTCTCAGGAGTGGGAGATGAAAGCAGCGATGTGAGCGGAGTGATGCTGTGCCGCGCGGGGACCGAGCCGGGCTGCGGTGCTGGAGAGCTGCTATGGGGCCGTGCTGGGGGGGCACACCGGCACCCCAAACCTTCTGTGGGGTCACATCGGCACCCCAAACCTTCTGTGGGGTCACACCGGCACCCCAAACCTTCTGTGGGGTCACTGCTTCTCTGTGTTTTCGGTGTGGGTTTCCCAGTGGGGCGGAGATGGTGGAAATGGTCCCAATGGTGCCCAGCTGTGCCCAACGGACCCCAATAGAACCCAATGGACCCCAGTGGTGCCCAGTAGAACCCAGTGGTGCCCAAGAGACCCCAGTGGTGCCCAACGGACCCCCAGTGGTGCCCAACAGAACCCAATGGTGCCCAACGGACCCCAGTAGAACCCAATGGACCCCAATCGTGCCCAATAGACTCCAGTGGTGCCCAATGGATCCCAATGGTGCCCAACGGACCCCAATGGTGCCCAGTAGAACCCAATGGTGCCCAACGGACCCCAGTGCTGCCCAATGAATCCCCATAGTGCCCAACGGATCCCAACAGACCCCAGTGGTGCCCAATAGAATCCAATGGTGCCCAACGGACCCCAATAGAACCCAACGGACCCCAGTGGTGCCCAACGGATCCCAGTAGAACCCAATGAACCCCAATCGTGCCCAATAGACTCCAGTGGTGCCCAACGGACCCCAATGGTGCCCAATAGAACCCAATGGTGCCCAACGGACCCCAATAGAACCCAACGGACCCCAGTGGTGCCCAATAGAACCCAATGGTGCCCAACGAATCCCCATGGTGCCCGACGGATCCCAACGGACCCCAGTGGTGCCCAGCGGATCCCAGTGGTACCCAACGGACCCCAGTAGAACCCAATGGACCCCAATCGTGCCCAATAGACTCCAGTGCTGCCCAACAGACCCCAAAGGTGCCCAATAGACCCCAATAGAACCTAACGGACCCCCATGGTGCCCAACGGAGCCCAGTGGTGCCCAGTAGACCCCCATGGTGCCCAACAGAACCCAATGGTGCCCAATAGAACCCAATGGTGCCCAACAGATCCCAGTAGAACCCAATGGACCCCAATCGTGCCCAATAGACTCCAGTGGTGCCCAGCAGACCCCAGTGGTGCCCAACGGACCCCAATGGTGCCCAACGGACCCCCATGGTGCCCAATAGAACCCAGTGGTGCCCAACGGACCCCCGTGGTGCCCAATAGACCCCAGTGGTGCCCAATAGAACCCAATGGTGCCCAACGGACCCCAAAACCTGGGGGAGGGGAGAGAGAGGGTGGCACTGCGGGCACCGAACCCCCAAAACCTGAGCACCCTGAGCCCCAACCCTATGGCATGGGGTGAAGAGGGAGAGGGGGCACAGAGGGCACAGAGCCCCCCCCCCCCCAACCTGGTGCAGAATGCAGCCCCCTGCGGTGGGGGCTCGTCCTTATGGTGGGGGGTTTCCTGCCCCACATCGCTGCTGTCCCCGTAGCGTTCGGCCTTGGGGGGGGGAGGGGGGGGTGCAATAGTCGGATGCGGTGGCAACAAAGTGGTGGTGAACTGCAGCCCCCCCACCTGCAAGAATTGGAGCCACTCCTGCTGCTGGGGGGGGGGGGGCACTGCGGGGTGGGGGGGGCATTGCTGGGTGCAGCGCTGTGTCTGTGCGCGTTGTTGTTCCCCCCGGGGGGGTCGCGCAATAAAACCGTGAGCTCGGAGCCTCTGTTCCCCCCCCCCCCCCCCCCCCCCCACAGGCAGCCCACACAGAGCTTTGGGGGGGGGGGGGGTGCGAGGAAGCGGCGGCCGCTTTATTTCCACTCCATCCATGATTGGGGGGGGGGGGGGGGGCATGAAACGATGGGGACGATGTGGGCGATAAGGTTGGGGGGGGGGCGGTGTTCTTTTCCAACACCCCCCCCCCGGCCGCGTGCAAAGGCTGCTTTGCCAAAAGCAAACGCGCCCGAGCACGGGGAGGGGGTGGGAGATGAGGGGGGGGGGCTGGGTTAGGGTTTAGCTACGGATGGGCACCGTGCCCCCCCCCCGCACCCGCTGCAGGATGCGCCCCTTCAACCCCTCCTCGTCCACTTTCCCCCATCGCCAGGCGGGGTCCCGCAGCGGGGGGGGTCCGTCGGCGGGTTCGGGGGGTTCGAGGCTCAGCAGCACGTTAAAACAAACCCCGTCCGCCCCCCCGGGCCCCTCGGCGCCGTGCTGCAGCCCCAGCAGCCCCACGTGCGCGGGGGGGGGGTCCGCCCGCATGCAGCCCCGCAGGAGCTGCAGAGCCGGGAGGCGGAGGGAACGGCGGCTTTGCGGGGGGGGGGCGATCCAGGGCACCACCGGGAGGCGGGGGGGGGCGGCGGAGCTCAGCAGCACCCAAAGGTCCCCCCCGGATCCGCAAGGGAAGGCGACGAGGAGCCGCAGGCAGAGCTGGGAGCACGGCAGCTCCTGCGGGAGGGTGGGGGGGTGCGGGGGGGGGGGCGGCGGTAGCGGGACGCCAGGTCCAGAAGGGGGAGGATGTCGGGAGCGCGCAGCGGGAGCGCGCGGGGGTCTCCGTGCCACCAAACCGCCTGCAGGGAATCCGCGTCCGCGTCACGAAGGGTCTTCAGGGTTCCGCCTGGGGGGGCAGAGAGGGGGGCGGTGATGGGGCTGGGGGGGGGGCAATTGGGATGGGATGGGGATGGAATAACGTGGGATGGGATGGGGAAGGAATGGGGTGGGGTGGGGATGGGATGGGGTGGGGTGGGGATAGGGATGGGATGGGATGAGATGAGATGGGGTGGGATGGGGATGGAATAACATGGGATGGGAGATGGGATGGGGATGGGATGAGGAAGGGATGGATGAGATGGAATAACATGGGATGGGATGGGGAAGGGATGGGGTGGGATGGGGATGGGATGGGATGGGATGGAATAACATGGGATGGGATGGGGAGGGGATGGGGATGGGATGGAATAACATGGGATGGGATGGGGAGGGGATGGGGATGGGATGGGGATGGGATGGAATAACGTGGGATGGGAGATGGGATGGGATGGGATAACATGGGATGGGATGGGGACTGGGATGAGATGGGGATGGAGTGGGGATGGGGATGGGATGGGGATGGGATGGGAAAGGGATGAGGAAGGGATGGGGATGGGGATGGGGATGGGGATGGGGATGGGGATGAGGTGGGGTGGGGTGGGGATGGACAGGGGACCACAATGTCCTGGGATGGGATGGGGTGGGGTGGGGTGGGATGGGATGGGATGGGATGGGATGGGATGGGATGGGATGGGATGGGATGGGATGGGATGGGATGGCTGCCATCTTTTTAGAGTGCATCTGGGCACTGATACCGAGCCATGGGGCTGTGAGGGGCACGGATACCCCATTGTAGGGCAGTAAGGGATGCCAGCACCCACTATAGGGCTGTAAGGCACACGGACACCCTATTGTAGGGCTATAAGGGATGGATGCCCCACTGTAGGGCTTTAGGGATGGATGCCCCACTGTAGGGCTTTAGGGATGGATGCCCCACTGTAGGGCTATAGGGACGGATGCCCCACTGTAGGGCTTTAGGGATGGATGCCCCACTGTAGGGCTTTAGGGATGGATGCCCACTATAGGACTATAGGGATGGATACCCCACTGTAGGGCTTTAGGGATGGATACCCACTATAGGACTATAGGGATGGATGCCCACTATAGGACTATAGGGACGGATGCCCCACTGTAGGGCTATAGGGACGGATGCCCCCCTGTAGGGTTTTAGGGATGGATGCCCACTATAGGACTATAGGGACGGATGCCCCACTGTAGGGCCGTAAGGGATGATACCCCATCACAAAGCCAAGGCACACAGATACCCCTATGCTTCCCATACGGCTGCCAGCAGACAACTCCCACCCGCATCCCGGCGCTGCCCACCCCACAGACCCCCCCCAAACCCCCCCAAAACCCCCCTCCATCCCCCCCCCCCCCGCTCACCCGTGTGCCGGGCCAGGAAGACGAACCGCACCCACATGGGGCCGCGCTCCTCCAGCGCCAGCAGCGTCAGCGGCTCGCACTGCAGCCCCGCCTCCTCCCGCACCTCCCGGCGGAGCGCCGCCGCCAGGCTCTCGTGCGGCTCCACGCGTCCCGCAGGGAGGTACCACAGCCCGCGGCAGCGGGGCTTCGACTCCTGCACCAGCAGCACCGCGTCCTGCGGGAGAGCGGCGTGCGGCTGCGGGGTGCGGGCTTGTGGGGCTGTGGAGGTGCGGGGTGGTGGAGGTGCGGGGTTGTGGAGGTGCGGGGTTGTGGAGGTGCGGGGTTGTGGGGTTGTGGAAGTGTGGGTTTATGGGGTTGTGGAGGTGCGGGGTGGTGGAGGTGTGGGGTTGTGGGGTTGTGGAGGTGCGGGGCTGTGGAGGTGCGGGGTTTTGGGGTTGTGGAGATGCGGGTTTATAGGGTTGAGGAGGTGCGGGGTTGTGGAGGTGTGGGGTTGTGGAGGTGCGGGGTTGTGGAGGTGCGGGGTTTTGGGGTTGTGGAGATGCAGGGTTGTGGAGGTGCGGGGTTGTGGAGGTGTGGGGTTGTGGAGGTGCGGGGTTTTGGGGTTGTGGAGATGCAGGGTTGTGGAGGTGTGGGTTTATGGGTTTGTGGAGGTGCGGGGTTGTGGGGTTGTGGAGGTGCAGGGTTATGGAGGTGTGGGGTTGTGGAGGTGCGGGGTCATGGAGGTGCGGGGTTATGGAGGTGTAGGGTTGTGGAGGTGTAGGGTTATGGGGTTATGGAGGTGTAGGGTTATGGAGGTGTAGGGTTGTGTAAGTGCGGGGTTGTGGGGTTGTGGAGGTTTAGGGTTGTGGAGGTGCGGGGTTTTGGGGTTGTGGAGGTGCGGGGTTATAGAGGTGCAGGGTTGTGGAGGTGCGGGGTTGTGGAGGTGCGGGTTTATGGGGTTGTGGAGGTGCGGGGGTGCAGGGTTATGGAGGTGTAGGGTTATGGAGGTGTGGGGTTATGGGGTTGTGGAGGTGTAGGGTTGTGGAGGTGCAGGGTTGTGAAGTTGCGGGGTTGTGGGGTTGTGGAAGTGCGGGTTTATGGGGTTGTGGAGGTGTAGGGTTGTGGAGGTGTGGGGTTGTGGAGGTGCGGGTTTATGGGGTTGTGGAGGTGTAGGGTTGTGGAGGTGCAGGGTTGTGAAGTTGCGGGGTTGTGGAAGTGCGGGTTTATGGGGTTGTGGAGTGTGGGGTTGTGGAGGTGTGGGGTTGTGGGGTTGTGGAGGTGCAGGGTTGTGGAGATGCGGGGTTTTGGGGTTGTGAAGGGACTCATAATTATGGGTTGGGGAATCATGGTTACAGGATGGGGGACTCCTGGTTATGGGATGGACGGCTCACAGTTATGGGATGGGGGACTCAGGTTATGGGATGGACAGCTCATGGTTATGGGATAGAGAGCTCATGGTTATGGGATGGGGGACTCATAGTTATGGGATGGACGGCTCATGGTTATGGGATGGGGGACTCAGGTTATGGGATGGACGGCTCATGGTTATGGGATAGAGAGCTCATGGTTATGGGATGGGGGACTCAGTTTATGGGATGGATGACTCAGGTTATGGGATGGGGGACTCAGGTTATGGGATGGACGGCTCGGTTATGGGATGGGGGACTCAGGTTATGGGATGGATGGCTCATGGTTATGGGATAGAGAGCTCATGGTTATGGGATGGGGGACTCATAGTTATGGGATGGATGGCTCGTGGTTATGGGATGGGGGACTCAGGTTATGGGATGGGGGACTCAGGTTATGGGATAGAGAGCTCATAGTTATGGGATGAACGGCTCAGTTATGGGATGGGGGACTCATGGTTATGGGATGGACAGGGTTACAGGGTGGAGAGCTCATGGTTATGGGATGGGGGACTCAGGTTATGGGATGGACGGCTCGGTTATGGGATGGGGGACTCAGGTTATGGGATGGACGGCTCATGGTTATGGGATGGGGGACTCAGGTTATGGGATGGGGGACTCGTGGTTATGGGATGGACGGCTCACGGTTACGGGATGGACGGCTCATGGTTACGGGATGAGCACTCGGGGTTTTGGGCTCTCCTCACCTCGGCGTTGAAGAGCACAGCCAGCACCACGTAGCACACGCTGCTCCCCAGGCGCACGGGGACGGGGGGCTCGGCGCTGCCCCCCACGTCCCACGCCTTCCCGCCGAGCACCGCTTCCATCTCCTCCGCAGCATCGCCCATCCTTACGGGGTCGCGGGGTTTTGGGGCGGCGTCGGGGGGATCCTACAGGAGTGCAGGCGGCCGCGCTGCCACGCGTCGCTGGGTTGGCAGGGCGGGGGCTGCGGGGGGTGCGGGGGGCACGGGGGGACGGGTCTGCTGGATTGGGGGGCGTAATAGGGGAAGGGCTGCAGGGCGGCGGGGTAATAGGGGAAGAGGTCGGGGGGCTTCACGAAGCACGGAGGGGAGCAGTAGGGGAAGGGGCTGCCGGATTGGGGGGTGCACGGGGGGGGGTGGGAGGGGAAGGGCTGGCTGGACTGGGGGGTGTAGGAGGAGAAATAGAAGGGGAAGGGGTCGGTGGGTTTGGGGATGGAGGGGGGGGTGCGGTAGGGGAAGGGTTGGCCGGATTGGGGGAGGCCCGAAGGAGGGAGGGAGGGGAAGGGTTTGCTGGATTGCGGGGTGCGGGGGGGGCTGCAGGGGAACAGCTGGCTGGATTTGGGGAGGGGGGGGAGGGGCGGTACGGGAGGGGGTGGCTGGACTGGGGGGTGCACGGGAAGGGGAAAATGGGGAGGGGTTTGCTGGACTGTGGGGCGCAGGGGGGGGGTTTGCTGGGAGGGAGGGGTCGGCTGGACTGGGGGATGCTGGGGGGAAACGGTCTGCTGGACTGGGGGGGGGCGAAGAGGAGCTGAGGGGATCCGGGGGGGCTGTAGGATGGGAAGGGGGCCGTGGGGGCAGGGGGCCAAGGGATGCTGGACTGCAGGGCGCTGTAGGGGAAGGGCTGGTCTGAGTGTGGGGCGCAGAGGGGAAAGGGTCTGCGGGACGGGGGGGGGCAGGGGGGGCTGCCGGGCTGCAGGGCGCCGTGGGGGAAGGGCGAGCTGGATTGCAGGGCGCTATGGGGGAAGGGAGAGCAGGGCTGCGGCGGGCATGGGGGGCTGCTGGGCTGCAGGGTGCTGCAGGGCAGGGCGCGGGGTGCAGGGGGCGACTGGGCTGGGCTGCGGGGCGCGATGGGGGTGGGCTAAGGGGGCTGCAGGGTGCGAGGCGGGTGGGATGCAGGGACTGCAGGGGTGGGCTTGGGGTGCAGAGTGCAACGGGAACGGGATGCAGGGGGTGCGGGGTGCAGCACGGGTGGGACACAGGGGTTGCAGGGTGCAATAGGATCGGGATGCAGGGGGTGCGGGGTGCAATAGGATCGGGATGCAGGGGGTGCGGGGTGCAATAGGATCGGGACGAAGGGGTTGTGGGGTGCAATAGGATCGGGATGCAGGGGGTGCGGGGTGCAATAGGATCGGGATGCAGGGGGTGCGGGGTGCAACACGGGTGGGACGCAGGGGTTGCAGGGCGCTACGGGGGTGGGTTAAGGGAGCCGCAGGGTGCGGGAGGGCAGGGTTTGGGCTGCAGGGTGCAGCGGGAGCGCCGGGCGCTGCAGGGGAATCGCTGAGCAATTGCACGGTGCATTGGGGGAGCGGCTGGGCTTTGCGGGATGCAGCAGAGAAGGGCTCAGGGCACCGCAGGGTGCAGCAGGGGGGGGCTCAGGGTGCGGTGCATGCTGCGCGGTGCGGGGTCCCAGCGCTGCCCGCACGACGCCCGCGGACCCCGCGCCCCGCGCGCATGCGCCCCCCGACTCACCGCGGCCCGGCTCATCCACGCCCCGCCCCCCCTGCCGCCCATTGGCTGCCTCGCCGCGTCAGCCCGCTTCCTATTGGCTGCCTTCTCCGCCGCTCCGCGGCGCGGCTGAGGGGCGGGGCTTGCTCTTAAAGGGACAGGCAGCGCGGTGCGCGTTGCGCGGCTCTAATTAAACCCGGGGCACGGCTCTAATTGCACGGCGCGCACCGCACGGCTCCGATCGCACGGTGGCCGCGGCGGGGCTGTAACTCACGCGCACGGGGCGCTGCGTGCAGCGCGTCACCCCCCCCCCGCCCGTCCGACGCAACGCACGGCACGCATGCAGGTGATGCACAGCCCGCGCTGCAGGTGATGCACAGCGCACCGCATGCTGCTCAACTTCTGTGCACGCTCCATCCCGCTTCCCCCCGTTGCCCCCCGTGCAGCCCCCCATGCAGCGTTGCACGCCCCCCATCCCCGCAGCCCCCAATCACTGCACGCAGGCGGGAGCTGCAGCGCTGCCACGCTTTATTGCAGGCGAGGAGGAGCCGCAGCAGCGTTGCAGGCGGCGACCCCCGGCTCCATCACTTGCAGCCCCGCAGCACCGCCACGGCCTGCCGCACCGCAGCCACCACCATTCCGTCCACCTGCAACGACACCCGTGGGGTCAGCAGCAAGCCGTGCGCCCCCCCCTCATCCCCACTCCCCCCCCCCAGTGCCGCACACCTGGCCCTGCAGCCATTGCATCTCCCCACGGGCGGCGGCGGCGCCGTCCCCAATGCGGGCTGCGCTCTCCGGGGACAGAAAGCTCTGCTGCATGCTGATGGTGGCTGCGAGGCTCCGCACCTGCAAGCAGCACTCGGGGTCGTGCCTCAGTTTCCCCAAGGTGACCCCCCCCCCCCCCAACACACACACACACAACCCATCGTAGCCCACCCCCCCATACCTGGTACGGTGCTCCGGCAGGGAGCAGCACCGCATCCCCCACGCACTGCAGCAGCGCGTGGCAGCTCACCCCACGCTCCTCCCGCAGCCGCCGCCGCAGCTCTGCGTGCAGGTAAGGAGCGGGCGGCTGCGGCGCTGCGCCTCCTGCGGCCCCGTGCAAGAAATCCCGAATGCAGGCTGCATCCTCGGGGCGGAAGACGTGCCATAGAGCCGCAGGACGGCAGCCTGCAGCCCGCAGCCTCTCCGTCAGCTCCTCGGCCACGTCCTCTGTGTCACGCTGCAGCGGGGCTGCAGGATGCGTTGGGGGGCGTTCAGGGGGTGGGGGCACAAAGCGGGGCCCCCCCCCTCACCCCCTCAATCCGTATCCGTACCGCCTGGTGCTGCATGCAGCGCCACGCTGATGGAGTCGACGGCCTCCACGCTGAGCGTTTTGGTGCCCACGGCGTCATCCTGAGGGGGAATTCCTACAAAGGAATGGGTGGGGGGGCGGGTTGATTACGGGGGTGGGGTTGGGGACCCCCCCCCCGCAGCTGCGGCGCTCACCGTACGATGCACAGATGCGGGGCTGCAGCCATCGGCAGCCCTGCCGGCCGTGCAGATGGGAGGTGAGGTTGAGGCGGCCGTGCGGAGCGCAGTACTCCGGTAAGGGCAAAGCGCAGCTCGGGTTGGTGGCGCTGTGGGACAAACGTGGGTGACATTTGGTGGGGGGGGGGGGGGGTCGCTGAGGGACCCGCATTGGGATCTGCGCCGCTGCGCCACGCGTGCTGCGTTGCAATGCTGGCGTTGGTGAGGTTGTGCTGTGCGGAATGCATCACCTACCGGCACGGCTGCGCGTCCCCAAAGCTGCACTCCAGCTTCAGCAGTTCTGCAGCGCCGGGATGCAGCGTGGGGCAGGCTGGGGTGAAGGGGGGGGGAGAGGCGGGGGGGGGGATGTGGTGTCACAGCCACGGGGGTGGCATTTCTGCACCGCCCGCCCCGGCCTGCAGCAACAGGTTTGCGAATTGCGAATGCGCAAAGCTCTTTTGCAGCCTTGCATTGCAGCCCTCCGTGCCCCCTCTCCCCTCAGATTGCACATGGGGTTGGGACCCCCCCATGGGACCCCTTTGGGATGGCAAATGGGGTTGGGACCCCTCCATGGACCCCCCAGATTGCACATGAGGTTGGGACCCCCCCATGAGACCCCCCCCCAGGATGGCACATGAGGATGGGAACTCCATCATGGGATCCTCCCAGAATGGCACATGGGGTTGGGACCCCCCCCAGATTGCACATGGGGTTGGGATCCCCCCATGGGACCCCCCCAGAATGGCACATGAGGTTGGGGCCCCCCCATGGGCTCCCCCCCCAGGATGGTACATGAGGATGGGACCCTCTGTGGGACCCCTTTGGGATGGCACATAAGATTGGGACCCTCCCCATGGAACCCCCCCCAGAATGGTACATGGGATTGGGACCCTCCAATGGGAACCCCCCCCATGGGACCCCCCCCAGATTGCACATGGGATTGGGAACCCCATCATGGGACCCCTTTGGGATGGCACATGGGGTTGTGACCCCCCCATGGGACCCCCCCAGAATGGCACATGAGGTTGGGACCCTCCGTGGGACCCCTTTGGGATGGCACATAAAGTTGGGACCCCCCCATGGGACCCCTCCCAGGAAGGCACGTGGGATTGGGACCCCCCTCCTCCCTATGCTGCCCCCCATCCCCCCCCTCCTTTAGGATCCCGGCTCCCACCCGCGCTGGCGATGAATCCATCCCAGAATCTCCTGCTGCCCATCCTGACGCGTTTCTGCGCCCGCAGCTCCGTCACCTCCACCTCCTGCTGACCCCCACCGGGGGGGCGGAAGGATTCGGGCCCCCACAGCCCCCCGTCCAACCGCTGCTGCAGCCCCGACACCAACACGGGCTGCGGGAGGGGGGAGGAAGTGAGGGGGGGGGTCTCAATGCGTGAGTTTTGCCATTGGGGGCGGGGGCTGTGCGTTATGGGGGGGGGGTCTCACCTGGCCCTGCCGCCAGTGCTGCTGGAACAGCGCATAGCTGGTGGCGTGGGGGGGGTCCTGCAGCCAAAGCAGCCCCCCCGGGGTGAGGACGCGGTGTGAGGTGGGGGTCCCGGGAGGGGGGAGGGTCTGGGGGTTCCCCCGTGCCTCTCCTGGATCTTCCTCTCCACCACGCGGGCGATGATGCTGTCCAGGATGGCGGTCAGCCGGTTGTCCTGGGGAGGTGGGGGGGCACACCGAGCGTCACCCCACGCCCCCCCCCCCGGATCCCCGCCCCCCCCCCCGTTACCCCACACCTTGGCAGCACTCACGCTGTGCAGCGCGGAGGCGACGGGGGCGAAGGCCATGCGCACCCCTGGGTGCCCCGGGCACAGCCTGACGGCGGTGGAAGCCAAAAGGTCGCACAGCGTGGCCGTTTGCACGGCGCCCCTGGGGGGGCGGGGGGGCGGCACCGGGGACCCCCCCTCACGGCGCTCTGCTCCGAAAAACGGGGACGGGGTCAGCGTTTGCTCTCACCCCATAACGCAGCCCCCAGCATCCCCCCCCCCC
Organism: Phasianus colchicus; assembly: GCF_987193195.1. Classification (NCBI taxonomy): domain Eukaryota; kingdom Metazoa; phylum Chordata; class Aves; order Galliformes; family Phasianidae; genus Phasianus; species Phasianus colchicus. The sequence goes on from NC_143462.1 coordinate 4,128,650, forward strand.
CGCCCCGCAGCCATTCATCCCTACCGGCTTCGATGGGTGCGGCTGAGCTGAGCTCTCTGTTGGGGTCGGGGGGGTCGGGGGGGTCCGCGCCCTCCATCTTCTCCTAAAAAACCCCAATCGGCTGAACGGCAGCACCGCGCTCTGCTCTACCCGCAGGGATTGAGGGCATTGCGCACCGACCTCAAATTTGGGGGGGGGTCTCTCTTACCTGGGGCTCTGCGGTCCCCTCGGTGCCCCCATCCCCGCAGGGACAACGCGACGCGATGCTGAATTTGCTGCACACCTCGTGCAGCTGCTGCCAGAGCTGAGACAGCGCTGCGGGGGGGGGGCGGGGGGGTCAGCATGGGAGGATGGGGGCTTCTGGGGGGTGGGGGGAGGGGTCTGTGGGGATGGGGGTGCATAGGGGTGGTGTCAGCACCCAGGGGATGCGGGTCCATTGGGGGGGGGGCTGTGGGATGGAGAGGTCGGGGTTGTGGGATGGGGGTCCATGAGAGGGGGGGTCCATGGGTGGGGGGTCCACGGGATGGGGGTCCATGAGAAGGGGTTCTGTGGGTTGGGGGTCTGTGGGAGGGGGGTCCATGAGATGGGGGTCCGTGGGGTGGGGCTCCAGGACTGAGCATCTGTGGGACTGGGGGGATGTGAGATGGGGGTCCGTGGGATGGGGGTCCGTGGGATGGGGGTCCAGGACTGAGCGTCTGTGGGACTGGGGGCTGTGAGATGGGGGTCCGTGGGGTGGGGGGTCCGTGGGATGGGGGTCCGTGGGGTGGGGGTCCATGAGATGGGGGTCCGTGGGGTGGGGCTCCAGGACTGAGCGTCTGTGGGACTGGGGGGATGTGAGATGGGGGTCCGTTGGGTGGGGGTCCGTGGATGGGGGTCCGTGGGGTGGGGGTCCGTGAGATGGGGGTCCGTGGGGTGGGGCTCCAGGACTGAGCGTCTGTGGGACTGGGGGGATGTGAGATGGGGGTCCGTTGGGTGGGGGTCCGTGGATGGGGGTCCACGGGATGGGGGTCCAGGACTGAGCGTCTGTGGGACTGGGGGATGTGAGATGGGGGTCCGTTGGGTGGGGGTCCGTGGATGGGGGTCCGTGGGGTGGGGGTCCGTGAGATGGGGGTCCGTGGGGTGGGGCTCCAGGACTGAGCGTCTGTGGGACTGGGGGGATGTGAGATGGGGGTCCGTTGGGTGGGGGTCCGTGGATGGGGGTCCACGGGATGGGGGTCCAGGACTGAGCGTCTGTGGGACTGGGGGATGTGAGATGGGGGTCCGTTGGGTGGGGGTCCGTGGATGGGGGTCCGTGGGGTGGGGGTCCGTGAGATGGGGGTCCGTGGGGTGGGGCTCCAGGACTGAGCGTCTGTGGGACTGGGGGGATGTGAGATGGGGGTCCGTTGGGTGGGGGTCCGTGGATGGGGGTCCACGGGATGGGGGTCCAGGACTGAGCGTCTGTGGGACTGGGGGCTGTGAGATGGGGGTCCGTGAGGTGGGGGTCTGTGGGATGCGGGTCCGTGGGGTTGGGGGTCCGTGGGATGGGGGTCCATGAGATGGGGGTCGGTGGGGTGGGGGTCCGCTCTCACTCACCGCGGGAGGGGATGAGCTGCGTGGGGATGAGGGTCGCGGCGCTGTGCTGCTGCCCGGGGATGCACTGCGGCGCCGGATCCCCTACAAAACCACGTCCCCATCCCGTGTACCCCCCCCTCAACCCCCCCAGTGCCACCCCCCGATGTCCCGCGCGGTCGCCTCGGATGCCAACCCCCTCTTTTCCCCCCCCCCCTCCTTACCGTGCCCGTCCTCCTCCCCGCGGCCGCGCCGGCACTCAGCGCACAGCTGGAAGCCGCACCGGGCGCAGCTCCAGTGGCGATTGAAGAAGCGGCGGTGGCACAAATCGCAGAGCCGGGGGGGCCCTTCGCGGCACCTCCACGCCGTCACCCCTACGGCAACACGGCGCTCAGCCCTCCCCCCGACCACAAATACCCCCCCCGGACCCCCCCATCACCCACTTACCCCCGTGGGCTCCGGGCCACGCGTCCCTGTCCTTGAGGACGGCGGTGCAGAAGGGCCCCCCCAGCACCGACAGGAGATATTTGGCCGTACAGACGCTCCGTCCTTCTGTGCCCCCCCCCGCCCCCCAAATCTCTCCATCTGCCTCATCCACGGTGCAGAAACCATCCACGCTCAGCGTCCCGCCGTCACCGAAGGCCAACCTGGGGGATAACTGCGGGTTATGGGGAGGGGGGGGACGCCCCGTGTGCGTCCCCAAAAGGGTCCCGGGACCCCCCCCCCCCCCCCGCCTTACCTGCGGAAGTGCAGCATCCTGCAGGCGCTCTCGGGGGGGTCCCCGTCCTCATCCTCGCCCCCGGCGCCGCGGGCAGCGCAGGCACAGCACCGCGGGATGCTCTCGGGGAGGGCGGTGCAGGGGACGCTCTGCAGGCAGCACGGCTCCGGGGGGGCTGGGGGGGAGGTGGGAGGGGGGGCTTGGCGTACGGACCCCCGCTATGGGGGTATTGGGGGAGTTTGGGGCTGTGGAGGAACTGGGGGGGGAAAGGAGGTTTGGGGACACAGACCCCTGCTGTGGGGGTGCCGGAGGGGACGGGAGGGGTTCGTGGTCCCGCAGCACGGCTATGGGGTGCTGGGGTGGAAAGGAAAGGAGGGGGTTTGGGGGCCGCGCGTGGGGCTGGGCGCTGCAGCGGGGTCGGGAAAGTGGGTCAGAAAGTGGGGCTGGAAAGTAGGGCTGGGGGTGGGCACCAAACCGGGGGGGGGCGGGCGCGGTGCTGTGATGGCGAGGCGGACACAGGAGGGGACCGCGGGTCCGGGGACGCGGCCGTGCCCCCTTTTCCCCCTTTACCTCCCTGTCCCCGCTCCGTCCCGATGCCGCCGGGCCGCCCGGTTCCGTTGAAGCCCCGTTTGGCGGCGCCGGCCCCGCTCCCGTCCTGGTGGCCGCTCGGACGTTTGCCCGCACGTTTGAAGCCCTCCTCGGTTCCGTCCCTCCGTGCCGCCCTGCAGCGCGGCCCCGACTGCTCCGAGTGCCGCGTCAGCCACGTCTTCTTCAGCTTCTGGACGCCCCCGCGCCCCCCCGCTGGGGTCTCACCGTCCGACCCCGCCGTGTCGAAGGGTCCCATCGCCCCGCATCCCCCCACCGGGCACGGAAGGGCTGCGGGGCAGCGCCCGGCCGTAGTGGGGTCGGGACCCCCCCCTCCCATCGGCCGCTCCTCTCCGGGTGCGGGGCGGTGGGCGCTGCGGGGCTGTGCGCCCACCCAAGGAGCCCCGCAGCTCCGCACCGCGCCGGGATGCGGGGCGGCGTTGGGGGGGGGAGTGAGGGCGTGGGGAGGGGGCACCGCTCTGCCGTCCCTCCACGGGGGTCCCGGCGGTGCCCCCTCCCCGTCTCCGTTCCGCCCCTCCAGCAGCTGCGGCGGCGCCGAGTCCTGGGGCTGCGAGGTGGGATCCTTCCGGGGGTAAAAGTCCTGCGGGAAGGGGAGGGGGCGCGGGGGGGTGTCAGTGCGGCATCAACCCCAACTGGGGGTCCCCAACCCATATCACGGGGGTAATCCATGGCCATCCCCTCCTGGGGGTCCATATCAAGGGGGGGGATCCCTTTAGGCAGTGGGGTTTTCTCACATCTCTGCCCCTCGATGCACCCCCACCCACCCCCCGCCCCACAGCCGCATGGGAAAGGAATGGGGCGCACCCACAGCTCTGCCTCCGTGACTCAGCCCCACGTCTGCGTCACGCCCCCCCCGGCACGGAGAGCACCCTGTGGGGCTGGGGATCATCGCCCCATTACTTGGGGGGCTGCACCTCTGGGCCATCGCCCTTTTGCATGGGGGGAGTTCTGGGATCTCTGATGCTGAATGACCCCCGCTGGTACCCAAATCCCCATGGAGCCCATCCTCACGGACCCTGTTCCCATGGACCTCCATCCCCATTGACTCCATCCACCCCCAAATCCTCATGGACCCCAAACCCCCATGGATTCCCATCCCCATGGATCCCCATCCCCACTGACCCCAAATCCCCATGGACCCCCATTCCCATGAACCCCAAATCCCCAAGGATCCCCATGGACCCCCATTCCCATGAACCCCAAATCCCCAAGGATCCCCATGGACCCCCATTCCCATGAACCCCAAATCCCCATGGATCCCCATTCCCATGAATCCCAAATCCCCATGGAACCCCATTCCCATGAACCATAAATCCCCGTGGATCCCCATCCCCACTGATGCCAAATCCCCATGGACCCCCATCCCCACAAATCCCAAATCCCCATGGACCCCCATCCCCATGAACCCCAAATCCCCATGGACCTCCATCCCCATGGACCCCAAATTCCCATGGACCCCCATCCCCACTAATCCCAAATCCCCATGGACCCCCATCCCCACGAATCCCAAATCCCCATGGATCCCCATCCCCACTAATCCCAAATCCCCATGGACCTCCATCCCCACTGACCCCAAATCCCCATGGACCCCCATCCCCATGGACCCCAAATCCCCATGGATCCCCATCCCCACTGACCCCAAATTCCCATGGATCCCCATATTCCCATGGATCCCCATCCCCACTGACCCCAAATCCCCATGGATCCCCATCCCCACTGCCCCCCCCTCCCCACAGACCCCCACCCCACACAACGGGGTACCCAGAGGACGACCCTTACCCTATTCCCCGATCCAGAGCAGTCACTGAACGGCGTGGGGGCCGCTTTTCCCCTCGGTGGGACCCCCAAGTAGAGGGGCTGCCCCCACGTTGGCACGTAGGATCCCAGGTGCCAATCGCTGCCCGTCACGCCCTCCGTGCCCCCAAATCGGGGCTCCGCGGGCAGCGCTGAGGACAGGAGGAAGGGGCAGTGGCGGAAGGTTTTGGGGTCTCCATCCGTGCCGCTGTGGGGTTTGCTCTCCACGGGGAAGGGCACGGGGTAGCGGTGGTACCCGTGGCTGTAGAGGGCCAGGGGGCCCAGCACGGCCTCTGCCCAACGCGGCCGCTCCTTGGGGGGCTCAGCCCAGCCTTTGGGCTGCCCGTTTTTGGGGAGGGGCGGCAGCAGCCGGGTGTCCTTGGGGTGGCACGGCGCGTCCCGTGCGCACTGCGGGGCCGGCAGGAAGGGGCAGCCCGTGTGGATGCCGGCCGGTTCCGAGCATCCTTCGGAGCAGCTCCACGGGCAGCACTTGTGGCTCAGCTTGCCGGGCTCCTGGTAGCCGTGGAGGGGCGACTCGGGGGTCGCGCTGTGGGGTGGGACCGCCCCCACGACCCCATTGCTCTCCATCGCCCCGCGGGCGCCGTGCGCTGCTCTCCTCCAGCGCGGCGCGGTTTCCTCCATCCCCGTTTCGTTGGCCATGTGCTCACGTGCTGCTCCGATCCTATGGGGGCAGAGATGGGGGGGGGTCAGCGGGATGTACCCCCCCCTCCCCCCACCCCGCTCAGCCCTACCCCCTCCCAAGGTAAAAACTGAGGCACGGGGCTTCCCAGCTCCATCCTCACGCAGCAGCGTGGCAAGGGGGGAGGAGGGGGGGGGAGGTTAAAGGTGCCGGCTCCTCGTTGGCATGATCCTGGAGGGGGGGGGGGGGCACGGCACACAGAGTGGGTGTCCCCCCGCCTTCCCCCCCCCCCCCGCCCCCCCACGCACCCAGCTGGCCCTTTGCCCACCCAGCGGCACCCAGCGTGGGGAGGCCGTGCCCCATGCAGGTATTTGCCTGCAGCCAGGGCTGGGTGCTGCTTCCCTGCCAAGTTTGGGGGGGGGGTGATCCCGGCTCCCATGGCCCCCCCTCCGATAGGAAAATGCCCGGGGGGGATTTTGTGCTTAGCTGGGACCCGGGGCCACACACACACGGGGATCACACAGCCGTGCATCGCTGCCAGCAGTGCCGCCCCGTCTGCACAGAGGGACCACCACCTCCTGCCCCCCATCCCGCCCCCCCCCGGCTCCCCCCCCGACGCGAGGACCCCCAACCCACCCATTCACAGCTGCCCCAATGTTCCCATCACATCCCATCACAGCCAGCAGCAAAGTCCCCATCCCACACCGCTGCCTGCAGCACTGCGAGCCATGAGTGCCACAGAGCTGCCGTGCCACGGCCCCATAACCACCCCATAACCACCCCATAACCACCCCATACCCGCCCCATAACCGCCCCATAACCGCCCCTTGAGCTCATGATGCTGCCTTCATCCCTCCTCACCCTACAAGCAGCACCCCAAGTCAACACCCTACACCACAAAGCCGTCGTACGACGTCCCCATGGCCACCCCATGAGCTCCCCTTCATCCCTATTCACCCTACAAGCATCGCCCTGAGCCCCCATCCTATACCACAACTGCCACAAAGCCACTGCGCCGTGGCCCCATGGCCACCCCATAGCCACCCATGGCCACCCCAAGAGCTCACCAGGGGTCCAGTAGGGCTCCAGCCCCACTCACCCTACAACCATCACCCTGAGTCGCCATCCGACACCACAACCATCACAATGCCACCGTGCCATGTCCCCATAGCCACCCCATGGTCACCCAAAGCCACCCCATAGCCACCCCCTGAGCTCACCATGCGGTCCTACGGGGCTCCATCCTCACTCACCCTACAACCATCACCCTGAGCCCCCATCCCACACCACAGTGCCACCATGCCATGTCCCATAGCCACCCCACGAGCTCACCACGGGGTCCTAATGGGGTTCCATCCCCATTCACCCTACAATCATCACCCTGAGTCCCCATCCTACATCATGACCACCACAAAGCCACCATGCCATGTCCCATAGCCACCCTATGAGCTCACCACGGGGTCCTATGGGGTTCCATCCCCACTCACCCTACAACCATCACCCTGAGTCCTCATCCTACACCACAGTGCCACCACGCCATGTCCCATAGCCACCCCACGAGCTCACCACGGGGTCCTATGGGGTTCCATCCCCACTCACCCTACAGGCAGCACCCTGAGCCCCCATCCTACACCACAGTGCCACCACGCCATGTCCCATAGACACCCCCTGACCTCACTGCAGGGTCCTATGGGTTTCTGTCCCCACTCACCCTACAACCATCACCCTGAGCCCCCGTCCTACACCACAGTGCCACCATGCCATGTCCCATAACCACCCCACGAGCTCACCACGGGGTCCTATGGGGTTCCATCCCCACTCACCCTACAACCATCACCCTGAGCCCCCATCCTATACCACAGTGCCACCATGCCATGTCCCATAGCCACCCCACGAGCTCACCACGGGGTCCTATGGGGTTCCATCCCCACTCACCCTACAACCATCACCCTGAGCCCCCATCCTATACCACAGTGCCACCATGCCATGTCCCATAGCCACCCTATGAGCTCACCATGGGGTCCTGTAGGGTTCCATCTCCATTCACCCTACAGGCAGCACCCTGAGCCCCCATCCTACACCACAGTGCCACCACGCCATGTCCCATAGCCACCCCACGAGCTCACCACGCGGTCCTACGGGGCTCCGTCCCCATTCACCCTACAACAGGACGCGCCGCGCATCGCTCGCTCGGTGGCGCAGCGCAGCGGTTTCCCATCGGGGATCGGCACGCAGGATCAGCTCGGCGGGGTCGCAGCTCATCCCCTAAACCCACAGACGGAACGGGTCGGGTTCCGGGATCTGCAGGAGGCGGAAAGCCCCCCAGGCTGCCCTGGGGACGTTCTTCTCCGATCGCTGCCCCATTGGGATCCGCGCCGTCCCACGGCGTTTCCCCCCCGCCCGGCTTCGCTTGCTGGGCCGAAAGCGCCGCGCTGCCCGCGATGCCACAGCGACCGCGGGGCCGCAGCCAACGGTGCCACCCAGCCCCGCAGCTGCGCCCTGCCCCAAATGCACAAAAAGGGCCCTTTGTTCCAAAGCCCGACGCCGTCCGCCCCGCTGCGGGCGGAACCGGGCTGGGAGAAATGCGACGGGAGGAGATGGGCGCCGTGCCGCAGCGCTGCGGGGCCGGGAGGAGCCGGGGTGCCGGGCGGGGCTGCGGGGTGCAGCGGGGATTCGTCCCGGCGTGCGGAGCGGGGGGTGCAAATCCTGCAGCGCTGCAGCGAGATGAGTGGGGCAGGAGGCGCTCGGCCCCCACATTGCAGCCCGTGGGGTGCAAAGCCTGCAGCAGTGCAGGGAGCGGTGCAAGACCTGCAAGGTGCAAAGCCTGCAGCAGTGCAGAGAGCGGTGCAAGACCTGCAAGGTGCAAAGCCTGCAGCAGTGCAGGGAGCGGTGCAGTGCCTGTGAGCTGCAAACCCTGCAGCAGTGCAAGGAGCGGTGCAAAACCTGCAAGGTGCAAAGCCTGCAGCAGTGCAAGGAGCAATGCAGTGCCCGTGAGCTGCAAACCCTGCAGCAGTGCAAGGAGAACTGCAGCAGCCCTCATGTTGCAGCCTGTGAACTGCAAGGAGCAGTGCAAGACCTGCAAGGTGCAACCCCTGCAGCACTGCAAGGAGCAAGGCAGTGCCCATGAGATGCAAACCCTGCAGCAGTGCAAGGAGAACTGCAATGCACTGAGCAGTGCAGCCCTCATGTTGCAGACTGTGAACTGCAAGGAGCAATGCAAGACCTGCAAGGTGCAAAGCCTGCAGCAGTGCAAGGAGAACTGCAATGCACTGAGCAGTGCAGCCCTCGTGTTGCAGCCTGTGAACTGCAAACCCTGCAGCACTGCAAGGAGCACCACAACGCACCGAGTGGTGCAGCCTGCATTTTGTAGACGTGCAGACCCAGCACTGCAATGGTGCAGGAGCTGCTCATCCCTCATGCACCCCCCCCTATGGGGTGTGAATGCACCCCAGCCCTGCCCCGCTGCCCCCTGCTGCGCACTGCACTGCTCCCCAGCTGCAGCCCTGCACCGGTGACGCTCAGCAATGAGAGCTGCACCGTTTGGGTGCCCCATAGGGGACCCAAATTTTTGGGGGGCTGTGAGCAACCGGGACCCACAGGGCGGGCGGTGCTGCTGCATTTATGTAACGCACGCATGCAGCTCGTCCCTCGCTGCATTACATAAAGCAGCACGGGGTGCCGGCAGGGCAGGAGCAGCACAATTAACATCACTGCAATTAACGTGGCTACAGCTCCGTCACAGCGCAGCAGCTGCAGCACAGCAGGGAGGCCGGCGGTGCGGGGCTGATAGAGGGGTCCGTCCACCCCCCCCCCCCCCGCACCCCCAATGCAGGCAGCCGTGCAACGACCCCCATCCCAGCACTGGGGTCCCCTCAGCCCTAAGCAGGACCCCCCGGTTGTTGGGAGAGGGGGGGGGGGAGGTGCTGAAGGAGGACCCCCCCCCCTCACCTCCCCATGACTGAGGTGAGCACACGGAGGGATCCCGTGGAGACCCAGGGAAGGGGGGGTCTGGAGCCAAAGGGAGCCCAGCAGCAGCCCCCCCTCCTCCCATACGCCCCCCCCCCCCCCGGCTCTGGCCGACCCCCCCCCTCCAACCCCACAAGGACCGAACCCCGCGCCCTGTGGACCCACAAACCCCATAGAAATGGTCTGAGGGCTGCAGCCCCTCTCAGAGCAACCCCAAATTCGCTCCCCCTCCCACAAGCCCCCTTCGTCCCCGAGCCTTCATCATCATCATCCTCCTCCTCCTCCTCCCCCGGCCCCGCGCGCAGCCCCGCACGCCCCTACCTGCCTCCTCCTCCTCCTCCCTATGCCGCAGGTGAGGAAGCGGAGGGTGCGGGCAGCAGCGGGCGGCCCCGTTCCCCCAACCAGGACCCCCCCACCCCAACCCCCACCCCGGCCCGAAGGCCGAGCGAGAGCTTTCGTTAATCTGCGCCCGGCGGTGCTTAGGAGAAACGTCAGCCCCGGGGGAGCGGCGGAGGCTGCGGCGGAGCGGAGGGCAGCGGAGGACACGGACTCCCACACGAGCGGCTTTCCGGGATTTAGGGCTCCGGACCCCCCCAAGAAGGAACGTTTACCCCCCCCTTCGTCCCCCCCCCGGTGTTTGTAGGACGTTCCCCATCCCCATCTCCATCCCCACGGACGCCGAGAAGGAGCTGCGGACGCCCCGTCTCCCCGCACCCCCCCACGGCCGCCCACCTCCTCCATTGCGCCCCATCGCCACCGGGGGGCTCTCAGCCCCCAACCCGCTGTGGGCGCCCCTTGTCGTCCCACCCCCCCCCCAGGGACACCGAGAGGGTGGGGGGGGGCAGCGGATGTCCCTTATCCCCGCGCCCCACAGCCGCCCACCCTCCCCGCTGCGCCCCGTTACCACCGCGACCCCCAACCCGCAGTCAGCTCCTCCATCCCCGCATCCCTCCTTCCCACCCCCCGTTCCGTGCCGCCCCCTCCCCGCATCTCTCCTTCTTCAGCCCCCCCCCCTCCCCGCAATACCTGGAGGCAATTAAAAGCTCCCCCCACCCCCCCCGACCCCATGGGCTACAGGGGTTTGGGGAGGGGGGGGGAGGCAGCTGGCAGCCCCACAGCACCCACCTGGGAGCAGCCGGGGCGTCCTCTCCTCTCCGTGGGTCCCTCCGCCGTCCCCATAGCGCCGCGGGGGTCCCGGTGGGGGTGGGGGACGAGCGGTGGGACGGTGGGGGTCCTGGCGTAGGGAAAAGGGCCACAAAGAGGTGCAGGTCCAACGGTGACCCCCCCCTCCAGCCCCCCAGTTCCAAATAGTGACCCCCAGCTTCGTCCCTTTGGTGGCGCTCCCCCAGATTGGGGACACACGCGGCTCCAAGCCCTCAGCGCACAGCCCGGGTTGTGGGGCTGGGATCGATGGCACGGATGGGTCGGATGGGGACAGGCGGGTCCCTGGGGGGGGGACAAGCAAGGGGGGGGACAGGCAGGACGGCGTGGGGGGGGGAACATCCCTCTCTCCAGCGGTGCCGTGTCCTCGGCTGAACCCATCACCTCACTCCCACCCTCCTCTTCCTCCCTATGTAGAGGGGGCTGTAAAGGGGGGCTGGGGGGGAGGGGGAGAGGGGGGGTTGAAGAAGCCTTACCTGCCCCGGGGAGGTCTCAGCCCCGCCCCAGCGGAGCCCCCCGCGGCAAAAATGGGGCCGCATTTACCCATTTACCCCAGCGCCGACGCTGCGCGTTGGAGAAGCGCCTGCTAAAAATACAGCGCCGCGATCCCATGTGTGCGCGGCCTCACATGGCCGGAGGGCTGCGACAGCTGAGTCAGCGGGGGGGGGCATAAACACCGGGGGGGGGGCGTGGGGTGATGCTCCATACGGGATCCCAATGGAGGAACCCGGGGGGGAACCGATGCAGCCATGGGGGGATTCGATCGGGGACCCCCGAAGGGAGGGGGGGGGAAAGTGGGGCTGTGCGGGGTGGCATCAGAATCCTACAAACCAACCCCCCCGCCCCCCCCCCCCCAAAAAAAAAAAGGCAGCAGCGGGGTAAAAATGAGCTGGGAGGTGGTGGTGGGTCTGTAGGATGGGGGGGGGCATAAAGCATGGGGCTGGAGGGGGGATAGATATGGGGAGGTGGGTGCTGGGGGAAGATGCTGCACCCCATAGCCGTGCTCCTGGGGGGGGGGGGGGGCAGAAGTTGTTAATGAGGAACAGCCCCCCCCCCCGGGTCAATGACCTGTGATTGGTGGGCAAAAAATGGGGGCTGGGGGGCATCGTTCCCCCCCCCATCTTCCAGAGGTCAGCATCCCCACTCCGTCTGGGTTACGCAGCCTATGGGTCACACGCCCCACACTGCAGCTTCTGGATGCAGCCCTGGGGGGACACGGGGACCCTGCAGGGTGCAGCGCCCCCCCCCGCCCCCCCCCAAATCCCCCCATCCCTCGGCTGTAGGTGTGTGAGCTCAGGCCGGCCCCATAACCAAGCCGGCCCCATAAGCACAGCTGGGGCTGCACCAGGAGAGGGGATTACGGCTGCGGGCTGCAGCGACCCACGGGTGACACAGCTGGGGGGGGGGGGACGCGGGGGGGGGGGGCACTGACCCCAAGGGCTGCCACCGCCCCCCCAGGGTGACATCAGAGGACCGAGAGTTGCTTTCACACACACATTTCCCCCCCCCTCCCCCCAGGTTACTCGTGCCTCAGTTTCCCCAACCTACCAGCAGATTCTGCCCCCCCCCCCCCACTCTTGGGGTTTGGGGTCTCCACGACCCTATAGGGCTGAGCACCCCCCCCCCCCAACCTAGGATCTGTGCCCCCCCCCCCCAGACCCCACAGGGGCACCGGCGCCGTATCCTTGGAGGAACCGCAGCCCCTATAAGCGGCTTTAGGGGATTACCCCCACCCCCCCTCGTCCCCCCCCCCCCATTAATCGTCTCTGGGACACTTTTATAGGGCTAATCCCACCACCTCCGCCCGCAGCTGGAACTCTCCCTGCCCTGGGGGGACCCCGCTGTCACCTCGTGCCACCCCATTGTCCCCACAGAGGCCACCGTGGGGGCCCGGACCCCCCCGAAAAAGGGCCAGGAGGAGAAGCGGGGCTGAAGGCTGGGATGATGATGTGGGGTTTCCCCATCCGCCGACCCCCCCCGACCCGCCCCTTCGCCCCCCCCCCATAACGCGCCCCCCCCATCCGCCGACCCCCCCCAACCGCCCCTCACCCCCCTATAAACGCGCCCCCCACATGCGCCCCCCTCACCCCCCCCCACAACGCGCCCCCTCCACCCACCGACCCGCCCCCCTCCTCCCCCCATATAACCCATATAACGTGCCCCCCCCACCCACTGACCCCCCCGACCCGCCCCCCTCGCCCCCCCATAACGCGCCCCCCATCCGCCCCTCGCCCCCCCCACAACGCGACCCCCCACAGACCTCCCCCCCACCACCCCATAAACGCGCCCCCCCACCCGCCGACCCGCCCCCACCCTTCCCCCTTACCCCCCCCATAAACGCAGCCCCCCCACCGACCTCCCCCCCACCCCCCCATAACGCGCCCCCCCACCCGCCGACCCCCCCCCAACCGCCCCTCAACCCCGGATAAACGCGCCCCCCCCACCCGCCCTACTCATCCCCCCATATAACGTCCCCCCCCCCCCGACCCCCCCCTACTCGCCCCCCCCAACGCGCCCCCCCCCCAAACATAGGGATGGGGAGGGGGCTGAGCCGCAGTGAAACCCCTTTGAAATGAGATTTATTTACCCCCATACAAACCCCCCCCCTTCATCCCGGGGGGGGGGGGCATTAAAAGTGCTCCATGGCCGTCGCTCCCATTTTGAAGGGGGGGGGGGGGCACAGCTGTGTCACCCCCCCCCCGCGGGGCTGAGGGCAGAGCAGGAAGGGGGGGGGGCACAGGCGCCAGCGCCCACCCCAAACGCAAGGGGGGGGGCACAGCCAGGCACCCCCCCCCCACGGCCGCAGCTGAAGGCACAAATCCCAGTACGAGGTGTGTGGAGGGGGGGGGGGGGCAATCAGAGCCCCCCCCCCCCCCCATAATGAGGTCCTGGCGGTGTGACGTGGTGGGGGGGGCGGGTTGAGGGGGGGGGGGGGACATCAGCTGTCCTGGTCGGGGGGGGGCACCTTCTTCCTGACGCGGGCGCGCAGCCCCCGGGCTGATCCCTGCACACGAGGATGATGAGGGTCAGATGCCATCTGCCCCCCCCCCCCCCCAATTGATGTCCCCCCCCCCCCAGCAGTGTCACCTCCTTGCTGGGCGCCTTCCTCCGGGCCGCGCGCAGGCTGTGGCTGCGGAGGGGGGGGCGGGGGTCCGGGTTGTGGGGCGCGGATTTGGGGCCGTCCGACCAACGCTCCTCCTCCTCTTCTTCCTCCTCTTCCTCCTCCGTCTCGCTCTCCATCACCCTACAAACTGAGGATGGGGGCACGCAGCTCCCACGCAGCCCCCCCCCCATATGTACACACTTCTATGGGGTCTGCACCCCCCCCATATAAACACTTTTATGGGGTCTGCACCCCCTCTTCCCCCCATACACACACTTCTATGGGGTTTGCACCCCCCCCCTGCCCCCATATACACACTTCTATGGGGCGCACACACCCCCCCCTTTTACACCCTTCTATGGGGTTTGCACACCACCCCCCATATACACACTTCTATGGGGTGTGCACCCCCCCCATATACGCACTTTTATGGGGTCTGCACCCCCCCTCCGCCCCCATACACACTTCTATGGGGTGTGCACCTCCCCCCATATAAACACTTTTATGGGGTCTGCACCCCCCCATATACGCACTTTTATGGGGTCTGCACCCCCCCTTACCCCCCTATACACCCTTCTATGGGGTTTGCACCCAACCCCCCCATACACACACTTCTACGGGGTGTGCGCCCAACCCCCCCCATATAAACGCTTTTATGGGGTCTGCACCCCCTCCCATACACACACTTCTATGGGGTTTGCACACCACCCCCCATATACACACTCCTATGGGGTCTGCACCCCCCATACACACACTTTTATGGGGTGTGCACCCAACCCCCCCATATAAACACTTTTATGGAGTCTGCACCCCCCCCTTCCCCTCATATACACATTTCTATGGGGTGTGCACCCCCCCATACACACACTTCTATGGGGTCTGCACCCCCCCTTCCCCCCATATACACACTTCTATGGGGTGTGCGCCCAACCCCCCCCATATAAACACTTTTATGGGGTTTGCACCCCCTCCCATACACACACTTCTATGGGGTTTGCACGCCCCCTCCCATACACACACTTCTATGGGGTGCACAGCCCCCCCCTTTTACACACTTCTATGGGGTCTGCACCCCCCCCATATACGCACTTTTATGGGGTCTGCACCCCCCCTTCCCCCCCTATACACATTGCTATGGGGTGTGCACCCCCCCATACACACACTTCTATGGGGTGTGCACCCAACCCCCCCCATATAAACGCTTTTATGGGGTCTGCAACCCCCCCATACACACACTTCTATGGGGTCTGCACCCCCCCTCCCATATACACACTTCTATGGGGTGCACACCCCCCCTTTTACACCCTTCTATGGGGTCTGCACCCCCCCCCACTCACCCAGCGGTGCCCCCCCGCTGTGCTGCTCCTCGTCCCCCCCCAGGTACAGGGGGTCCCGGTAGTGCAGGGGGGTCTCATCGGGGGCACAGCGCAGGTCCTGCATGCTGAAGCTGCGCAGCCGCCCGGCCAGAGCGCCCTGACTCTGCAAAGCGGGGGGGGGGCACTCAGAATTTGGGGGGGGGGGGCAGCAGGGATCCCGATTTGGGGTCACCCACACCGGGGATAGGAAGAGCAAAGGGAATCCTATAGGGTGCCGACGCCAAGGGTGGACCTTGGGGTGCAAGGGGGGGGGGCAGGGATATGGGGGGGCAGGTTTTGGGGGGGCACCTTATACAGAAATGGGGACCCCATATGGGTGAGAATGGGGGGGGCACCTAATATAGCCATGGGGGACCCCAAATGGGTGGGTTTTGGGGTGGGGGGGCACCCAATACAGCCATGGGGGACCCCAAATGGGTGCGTTTGGGGGGGGGGGCACCCAGTGCAGCCATAAGGGAACCTAAATGGGAGAGTGGGGGGGGGCACCCAATACAGTCATGGGGATCCCATATGGGTGAGTATGGGGGGGAGCACCTAACGTAGCCATGGGGGACCCCAAATGGGTGGGTTTTTTGGGGGGGGGCACCCACTTCACCCATAGGGGACCCCAGATGGGTGGGTTTGGGGGGGGAGGGCACCCAACGCAGCCATAAGGGAACCTGAATGGGAGAGTGGGGGGGTGTGAGGTGGGGGAACCCAACACCCCCATGGGGATCCCATATGGGTGAGTATGGGGGGGACCATCTAAAATGGGGGACCCCAAATGGGTGGGTTTTGGGGGTGGGGCACCCACTTCACCCACGGGGGACCCCAGATGGGTGGGTTTGGGGGGGGTGGACTCCCAGTGCAGCCATAAGGGAACCCAAATGGGTGAGTGGGGGGGTGTGAGGGGGGGGCACCCAACACAGCCATGGGGATCCCATATGGGTGAGTTTGGGGGGGAGCACCTAACATAGCCATGGGGGACCCCAAATGGGTGGGTTTTGGGGGGGGGGGCACCCACTTCACCCATAGGGGACCCCAGATGGGTGGGTTTGGGGGGGTGGACTCCCAGTGCAGCCATACAGGAACCCGAATGGGAGAGTGGGGGGGAATGTGAGGGGGTTGGAGGGGGGGCACCCAATGTAACCATGAGGGACCCTAAATTGGGGGGGGGGGGCAGCCCCATGCCCCCACCTTGGCAGCTGCCTGCACTGCAGCCGTGGCTGCCATGTTCAGCCCCCTCCTGCCGAAGCGCAGCATGGTCTCATAGCTCTGCTCCCGCACTCGGACGATGCACAGATCGATCTCCTGCAGGGACAGCTGTTAGGATATGGGGGGGGGGACACAACACGATAGCCCCCCCCCCCCCGGTGTGGGCACCCACCTTCTCATTTCGGGACAGCGTGGGGTGCACAAAGCTGCGGTACAGCAACCCGGCACCGCGGGTGTAAGGAGAGAGCAGCCAGAGCACAAAGGCCATCTTCAGCTCGTAGTAAAAGGGCAGCCTGGAATTAAAGAAATGGGGGGGGGGTCCCAAATTGTGGGGGGGGGTCGGTGCTTCACGAGGCTGCATTTTCTCTCCCCCCTCCCCCCCCCCAGCGGCCTCACCAGGGCAGGAAGATGTCGGTGATGGTTTCTGCGGCCATAAAGAGGGCGAACACGATCCAGTACATCATCCAACGGACCTGGGGGGGGGGGGGGGGGGGCTGTCGGTGTGGGACCCCCGAAGTTGGGGGGGGGGAGGGTGATAGGGAGGTGGGGGGGGGCACGGTGCTACTCACGTATTCCCGGATGTTTTTGGTCTTCACTGCTTTGTAGGAGGCGTAGGCGGGATACAGCATCCCGAACAGCAGCCTGGGGAGCAACGGGGGGGGGGGCTGTGTGACCCCACAGCGCTGCCCCATAGCTGCCCCCCCCGTCCCTCCCTCCCTCCCTCCCATACTGGGGCCACCCAACCCCCACCCCAGTGCCCCCCCGTGCACACAGCGCGGTGTGGGGTGCCCCATAGCACAGCCCCCCCCCCCAATGGGGGTATTTCAGTGATATGGGGGGAGGGGGGGCACATAATGAGCACAGCCCCATAAGCACAGAGCCCGGGCTTAACGCCCATAAACGCCAGATGGGACCCTGCGAGGGGGGAGGGCAGGGGGGGGCACCCCCACACATGCGCACCCCATTATAGGGGGCCAGCAACCAAACCCCCATTTCCATCCCCCCCCCCCAATCCCAGGACCCCCACTCACACCACCACCCGGCTGAGGATCCACGACACCATGGTGCTGCGGACAGCGGGCCGAACCGGGCCGAACCGAACCGAGCCGAGCCGAGCCGAACCCCCACCCAACGCCCCCTGCACCCCCCGGTCCCCAACGTCAGCCCAAAACTTGAATGGGGCGGTCACCAGCCCCGCGCATGCGCACTGCCCTCCCAACGGACCGCGCCGCCCAATCCTCCATTCTTAAAAAAGGGCAACGGCGGCTCTTAAAAGGGCAACGGCGGCTCTTAAAAAGGCAACGGCGACCCTTAAAAGGGCAACGGCAGCTCTCCTGCTGGTCCCGCCCCCGCGGCCGAAGTGCGGAGTTTACTTCCTCTCTCGCCCCCGCCGATTTAATTGCGATTTATTTATTTACCTATCTGTGTATTTACTGATCCATCTGCGTATTTTTGAGCTACTTATACATTTATTTTTCCCTTTCTCCATTCGTCCATCTCCTTTTCCATCTACCCGCCCGTTTCTTTCTTTATTTCAGCGCTTTGCACACGGGGGCAAAAAAAACCCCAAGAAATAAAAGAAAAAGTTGAGAAAATGGGGGGGGGGGGGGGGGAACAACAAACCCTCTGAGCGCCCCTTCGGGGCTTTATTTTCGTTCCGGCGCTGTTCTCCTGGCTTTCAGAACGGGTTGTGTGTCCCCTCCCCCCCCCCGCTGCGGCGGATCCCACCATGATGTGGGTGCTGGGGAGGGGGGGGAGCTGTGGGTGCGGGGGTTTCTCAGCCGTTCTCAGCTCCGGACCCGGCGTTGTGCCCCCACCCCCCCCCCGGCCGCGTATCCCCAGCAGCGCCCCGCGGCTCCCCGCTTCATTAGTCGGTTTAATTAGCGGGATTTGGTCCTCACCCGCGGGGCGTGGAAACGCTGCCTGGGAAAAGCGGTTGGGGTGCGGGAACGAAGAGCTGCGGGGCCGCGGAGCCCCGAGGGGGTTTTCGCCCTTTCGCCCATCCCCACCCCACACACGGGCGGCTGAGGGCGCACGGAGCCCATGGGTGTCACAGTGTGTTTATTATGGGCTGCAGGCGGTCAGCACCGGGGGGAGGGAAGCAGGCAGCCCTGCTCCTGTGGGTGGGCTGCACCGGGGGGCTGCGAGAATCCCAGCCACCCCCCGGCATCCCATCAACCGTGGAGCATCCCATAGACCTCGGGGCATCCCATCAACTTTGGAACATCCCATCCCATCCACTTCAGGCCATCCCGTTGCCTCGGAGCACCCGCAACCACTTTGGGGTACCCCCTCGCTTTGGAGCATCCCATCAACCTCAGAGCATCCCATCCCAAAAACCTTGGGGAATCCCTTCCATTTCGGGGCATCCCTCTGACCTCGGGGCATCCCACTTACCTTGGGGCATCCCATCCACTTCAGGCCATCCCATTACTTTGGGGCACCCCCAACCACTGACCCCAATGCTGACCTCGGAGCATCCCACTGACCCCAATCCCATCAACCTCAGAGCATCCCATCCCAAAAACCTTGGGGCATCCCTTCCACTTTGGGGCATCCCTCTGACCTCAGGACATCCCACTTGCCTTGGGGTATCCCATCCACTTCAGCCCATCCCATCAACCCCACTGACTTCAGAGCTCCGCACTCACTTTGGGGCACCCCTCTCCTCCCCCCCCCACTTTAGAGCATCCCATCAACCTCAGAGCATCCCATCCCACGGACCTTGGGGCATCCCTTCCACTTCAGGGCATCCCACCGACCCACTGTGGTACCCCACCCTCCCCACAGAGCCCCACAGCCCCGGTCCCCACCCCTCCCCACCAACCCCCCCACGTGGACACCGTGGGCTCCATGGGGCCCCGACGTGCGGCAGCTCCGTGTGAGTGCAGCCGTAGGAAAGCAGGGATGCAGAAACCGAGGCCGGCGCCTTTCGGGGCTGGGAAAGGAAGGGGGGGGGGAGGGTGGGGAGGCGCAGGGTGCGGGTGCATGCGTGCCCCCCCCGCCAGCTACAGGCTGAGGTCCACCACCACGTGCCGGTACACCACGCTGTTGGCTTTGAAGCTGGGCGCCAGCAGCAGCTGCACGTCGGCTGCGGGGACGTAACGGAACGCCCTGGGCGCCTGCACCGCCAGCTCCTGGAACTTGGAGAAGCGCTGCTCGTCCTCGTCCCACAGGTACACGTGGCTGAAGGAGAAGTCGCTGCCCAGCGCCATGTACAGCCGCCGCCCCACGGAGAAGGGCTGCATCACCATGGAGCCGCGCGACGGCAGCGCCTGCAGCTCCACGAAGCGCTGCTGCCCTTCCCAGCGCACCACCTTGGAGTCGCCGATGTAGCGGCTGAGGCAGAGGAAATGCTCCCGGCCGGCTTTGAAGTGCTTCACCATCTGCACGTCCGCCGTGTCGCCCACCTCCCCCTGCGGGGCGAACTGCTTCTGCGCCCTCTGCCACTGGTAAACCACGGGCGCCTGGGAGCTGCTGGCCACGATGAGGCGCGCTTTGCCGTCGTGCTCCACGAATTCCACGTCGGTGTCGCGGTGCCAGGCGTGCAGGGCTTGGTGCGAGTAGAAGCCGTTCTGGTCGAGGCGGTAGAGGCTGGTGGAGCCGGCCTTGGAGCTGTCGGCGATGACGAAGTACCAGTCGCCGTCGATCTGGAAGGCTTCGACGTCGTTGGGTTTGCGGGTTTTCTGCGGGTCGATGTCCTGCAGCTTGATGAATTTGTCCACCGCCGTGTCCCAGCGGTGGATGGAGGAGCCGCCAAAGAGTTGCGCCACCACCACGTAGAGCTGCTCCTGAGCCACGATGGGTTTGCAGTGCACGGCCGAGGGGGCTGCGGGGAGGGGGGGGAGGGTCGGTGGGGGGCAGTGGGGGGCGCAGGGGGGTGGCAAAGGGGGGGGACGTGTCACCATGGGGGGCACAGTGAGCACATGGGGGGGACGTGTCACCATGGGGGGCACAGTGAGCACAGGGAGGTGGCAAAGGGGGGGAGATGTCACCATGGGGGGACACGGTGAGCACAGGGGGATGGCATGGGGGGGGGGTGTCACCATGGGGGGACACAGTGCCATGGGGGGCACAGTGAGCACAGGGGGGGACGTGTCACCATGGAGGGACACAGTGAGCACAAGAGGGTGGCACAGGGGGGACATGTTACCATGGGGGGCCCAGTGAGCACAGGGAGGTGGCACAGGGGATGTGTCACCATGGGGGGACACGGTGAGCACAGGGGGATGGCGCAGGGGGAGATGTGTCACCATGGGGGACACAGTGAGCACAGGGGGGGACGTGTCACCATGGGGGGACACATTGAGTATAGGGAGATGGCATGGGGGGAACGTGTCACCATGGGGGGCACAGTGAGCACAGGGAGGTGGCAAAGGGGACGTGTCACCATGGGGGGACACGGTGAGCACAGGGAGGTGGCTCAGGGGAGGAGATATCACCATTGGGGGGACACGGTGAGTATAGGGGGGGACATGTCACCATGGGGGGAAACGTTGAGTATAGGGAGATGGCATGGGGGGGACGTGTCACCATGGGGGCACAGTGAGCACAGGGAGATGGCACAGGAGGGGAGATGTCACCATAGGTGGCACAGTGAGCACAAGAGGGTGGCACAGGGGGGGAGATGTCACCATGGGGGGACACGGTGAGCACAGGGGGATGGCATGGGGGGGGGGGTGTCACCATGGGGGGACACAGTGAGCACAGGGAGGTGGCACAGGGGATGTGTCACCATGGGGGGACATGGTAAGCACAGGGGGATGGTACAGGGGGAGATTTGTCACCATGGGGGGCACAGTGAGCACAGGAGGGTGGCACAGGGGGGGTGTGTGTCACCATGGGGGGACACAGTGAGTATAGGGGAATGGCATGGGGGGGTGTGTCACCACGAGGGGTCACACACTGAGCCCAGGGCTATGGCACACGGAGGGGACACCTGGCACCATGAGGGGTCACACACTGAGCCCACAGCTATGGCACACGAGGGCACACTGAGCCCATGGCTGTGGCACACGGAGGGCACACGTGTCACCATGAGGGGTCACATCGAGCACACAGCTATGGCACACGAGGGACACCTGGCACCACGAGGGGACACAATGAACCCAGAGGTGTGGAACACAGAGGGGACACCTGGCACCATGAGGGGACACGCACCGAGTGCACAGCTATGGCACACGGAGGGCACACGTGTCACCACGAGGGGTCACACACCGAGCTCACAGCTATGGCACACGAGGGGACACCTGGCACCACAAGGAGACACGCACTGAGCCCACAGCTATGGCACACGAGGGGACACTGAGCCCATGGCTGTGGCACACGGAGGGCACACGTGTCACCACGAGGGCACACTGAGCGCACAGCTATGGCACACGGAGGGCACGCTGAGCCCACGGCACCGTGGGGACAGCCATCACCGAGTGGGGGCGACACGGAGGTGACCCCCCATCCCGGTTCGGCCCCATTACCGGGGATGCGGTCGAAATCCCTCAGGCGCCGCTCCACGTAATCCCATTTGAGGACGGCGCAGCTGCCGGCTCCGGGCTGCGCCAGCGCCACGTACAGATCGCTGGCGTAAGTGTAGGGCTCTGCCGACACCGCCTGGAACGGCAGCACCTGATGGACCGCGAAATCTGCGCGGAGAGAGCGAGCCCTGAGCGCCCCGAGCCCCGCGGGGTGGGTGGGTTGGTTTGGGTTCTTTTTGGGGAGGGGGCACCGCGCAGCCTCACCCGTGGTGACGCACTGGAAGTCCCGCAGCGGCAGATCCCGCAGGCGCTGCCCCTCCAGGGGCGCCGGGCTGCTGCAGGGCACGGCGGGCACCGTGGTGTTGGTGCCCTCCAGCCACTCCACCAACCACTTCAGTTTGCAGTCGCACACCAACGCGTTGCCTCGCAGGTCGCTGAGGAGGGGGAAGGGCACGATTTTAAACCCCCCCCCCCCCGCCTCGCCCCCTCCTCAAATCCGACCCCCTCGGCGCCGCAGGTCCTTACAGATCGCTCAGGATGTCCAAAGGTTTGAAGAGATCCCGGGGCAGCGTCCGCAGGTTGTTGTTGGCCAAAGACCTTTGAGGGGGGGTCGGGGGGGGGGGGGTGAGGCCGTTGGCAGCACTGTCGCCCCTCCGCCCCCCCCCCTTCCCCCCCCCGTGTCCCCGTAGGGCACTCACAGATGGGTCAGCGACTTCAGCCCGCGGAACGCGCCCTTGGAGAGCGCCTGGATGTCGTTGTTCTCAATGAACCTGGGGCGACAGGAGGGGCTGCACCGAGGGGTCCTCCCCCCACACGCCCCCCCCCCGACCCGACCCTCCCTCCCCCCGTCCCCACGCACAGATACTGCAGGTGGGACAGCCCCGTGAAGGCGTTGTCTCCGATCAGCGTGAATTTGTTGGAGTTGAGAAGGCTGCAAAGAGCGGAGGGGGGGGAGGAGCTGAGCGCTGGGCTGGGGGCACCGAAGTGGGGAGGGGGGGGGAGGAGGAGGAGGGGGGGGGCACCTACAGGAACTGCAGCGATGGGATGTGCGCGAACGCCGCCTCTCGGATCTCCGTGAACGCCGCGTTCACCATCGTGCTGCGGGCGGGGGGGGGGGGGGGATGGGGGCGATGCGGGGGGGGGGGCACGGGGGGCTCAGCCCCTCACCCCCAACCCGTGGGGAGGGCGCACGGCTGCGCACAGCGACGCCCGCACGAGGATCCCTTTTGTCCCTTCGGCCCCCCGAGGAAGGCAGCAGCCCGGCGTGCCCCCCCACCCCACGCCCCCCCCTCGTCCCCTTGGGCTCCGCTCCCCAAGGTCACGCACTGCTCTCCTTCCCATCCCTGCCCCCCCCCCCGTGTCCCCCTCTCCATCCCTGTCCCCCCCCTGCCCTGATCCCCATGCCTGCCCCCATCTCCCACCCCCACCCCATGTCCCCATGTCCCCAAAACCCCTATCCCCCCCACCCCATCCCCCCCACCCCCCCCTACCCCCATCCCCAAGTTCTCCCCCCATCTCCCTGTCCCTATGTCCCCATCCCCGCCCCCCCATCCCCACCCCCCCATCCCCATCCCCTTGCCCTGACCCCCATATCACTTTCCTGCCCCCACCCCCCGTCCCCATTCACACCTCCATCCCCCCCCTCCCCATCTCCGTGCCCCCACCCCGCCGTCCCCCCCCCGTCCCCGTGTCCCCACGCGTGTCTCCATCCCCGTACCCCCATCCTCACCCCCTGCCCCCCTCCCCACCGCCCACCCCCCGACTCACAGTGAGATGACCTCGGGCGGCAGATTCCTGGGGACGGCCTTGGAGTCCACGCAGAACGCCGTATCCCGGGTGCAGGAACAGCTGGGGGGGCACGGGGGGGGCCTGGGGGGCCGCCGTCCCATCGCCGTGCCCGCGAGCAGCAGCAGCAGCACGGCCGTGAGCATCCCGCTGCAACGCTGCAGCTGCATGGCTGCCGCCGGGCCTCGCTGCAGCCCCGGGGCTTCTGCAGAGAGGGGGGGGGTGGGGGGGGGGGTCGTCAAGGAGCCTTTTTTCCTGCCCGCCCCCCCCCAAAAAAACACCCCCTACCCCACCGCCCTCAGTGCCGGGGGGCAGCCGGGAGGGGTGATGCTGGGGGAGCGCGTGCTGCTGCAGCGCAGCGCGGCATGGCTGTGTGCTGCGGGGGGGGGCGGGGGGGGGAGGAGGGATGCGGCTGAGTGACAGCGCAGCGCACGTGGCCACGAAGCCCCCCCCCCCCACCCCCCCACGGCACGCGGGGTGCACGCTGTGGGGGGGGGCACTGTGGGGAGATGCTGGGGGGGATCTGTGGGGGGGGGTCCGTGGGGGATGCATTGGAGGGCTGTTGGGGGGGCATGTGGGGATGCTGGGGGGGGCACTGGGGGGAGATGCTGGGGGGAGGGGTTGCTGGGGGGGGGTCTGTGGGGGTTGCATTGGAGGGGTGTTGGGGGGGGCACTGTGGGGAGATGCTGGGGGGGATCTGTGGGGGGGGGTCCGTGGGGGATGCATTGGAGGGGTGCTGGGGGGCATGTGGGGATGCTGGGGGGGCACTGGGGGGTGTCTGGGGAGGGCATTAAGGGGTGCTGGGGGGGGAAGTGGGGGAGGCAAGGGGGACGTTGGGAGGGGGGCACTGGGGGCTCTGCGGGGGGGTTTGTGGGGTGCTGGGGGGTGCTGAGGGGGGTACTGTGGGGAGGTGCTGTGGGGGGGTATTGGGGGGGCTATTTGGGGGGGCATTAAGGGGTGCTTTGGGGGGGTGCTTTGGGGCACGAGTGGGTGTACGTGAGGGGGGGGGGCGTACAGCAGTGGGTGCCACAGCCCGTCCCTGGCACCGCGCTCCCGGAGCCAACAATGGGGCCAGCTGGCTGCGGGGGGGGGAAGGAAGAAAGGGGGGTTGCTGGGGGTGGGGAGGGCTTGGAGTGCGCGGAGGGGGGGCCGCGATGTGGGGCAGGGCGCTGAGTGCTGCCGGCCCTCCCCACTCCAACGCAACCCGGGGGGGCCGCGACCCGCGCCGCGCAAACATCCCGAGTGGCACTCGGCAGCGCCGCCCTTCGGGGCCCCTATAAATGGGGGTCCCTATAAATGGGGGTCCCTACAAGTGGGGGCCGCCGTCCCCACCCCACAGCGGTGCCGGCTGGCGGACGGGATGGAGCGCAGCACCAAAGAGCCGCTGGTGGAGGAGCCCCCCCCGGTACGGAGCTCCCCGCGCTCTGCCCGGCCGCTCGGTGCCGTGCGGGGCGCGGAGCTCAGCGCCTCGTTTCCCCCCATAGCGTTACAGCGAGGCCGCCCCCCGACCCCCCCCCGTGAAAACCGTCGTGGCGGCGGCGGTGCTGGCGGTGCTGGCGGTGCTGCTGGTGGTGACGTTCCTTTTGCTGGGGCTGCACCTCGCCCAGGCGCACGCGGAGACGGTGAGAGCGCAGCCGGCGCCGGGGGGGCACCGCGCTCCGTGTGTTTCCCCCCCCCCTTTTCCCCCCCGGAGCTCTGAGCGCACAGCGGTGCTCTGCGGGCGGTGGTCGTCGTCACCGCGGTGTCCCCCCCTCCCCACGCAGGTGCTGCGGATGACGATTCCTCGGGATGGGGAGGGTCCCCCCCAGCGCCTCTCCATGAGCCCGCGGGAGCGCACGGCGACGTTCGCGGTGAAGGAGGGACTCAACGCGACCGCGATGGTGGTGTTTGACTACGGCAAGGTGCGGGGCAGCCCCACGGGGACGGGGTGGGCGTGGGGGTGGCGGTGGGGGGCACTCAGTGGGTCTGGTGCCGCCAGCTGCTGGTCAGCTACAGGTCCTGGCAGCGCCGCGCGTGCTTCGTCACCCGCGTGGATGGGGACGGCGTTCCGGGGCTGGATGCCATCAGTCAGCACTTCCAGCGCCGGGAGGTGAGCGCTGTGCCCAAATGTCCCCGTGTCATTGTCCCCAAATCCCATCCCATCCCCATCTGCAACCCCATTCTGTCCCATCCCATCCCATTCTGTCCCACCCCATCACATCCCGTCCCATCCCCGTCCCCGTCCCAATCCCCATCCCATCCCATCCATCCATCCCATCCCATCCCATCCCATCCCATCCCATCCCATCCCATCCCATCCCATCCCGTCCCATTCTGTCCCACCCCACCCCACAGACGGTTGCAGCTCAGCCCATCGCTGACCGCTCCATTTTGGGCACCACCATCAACATCCTCTGCAGCACCGTCCCCATATTCTGGGCCTGATGGGAAAATCCCTGCAGCCCCACATCCCCGCGGTGCCACCCCTGTCCCCGTCCCCACACGGGACACAGGCAGCGCTGGGGTTGGGATGTGCAAAATAAAGGCTGTGTCTGAGCGCCACCGTTGTCCTTTCGCTGCTGGGGACGTTTTTGGGGTGGGGGCACATCTGTGGTGTGGGGCAAGGACGGCTCCGACCACCCCCAAATGGGGTCCCCGTGTGCCCTGCTGTGGGGTGGGGGGTGGCACAGCCCTGGTGCCCATGGGATGGAAATGTCCCCATGGAGCAAATGGGGCAGAGCGGCCACGTGTCACCTGCGGGGTCGAATGGGGCCACTGTGTGCCTATGGGGCAGCAATGGGGGCTGTGGGGCAGCTGTGTGCCTATGGGGCGGCGATGGGGGCTGTGTGCCTATAGGGCAGTGATGGGGGCTGTGGGGCAGCTGTGTGTCTATGGGGCAGCGATGGGGGCTGTGTGTCTGAAGGGCAGCAATGGGGCTGTGGGGCAGCTGAGTGCCTATATGGCAGTGATGGGGGCTATAGGGCAGTGATGGGGGCTGTGGGGCAGCTGTGTGTCTATGGGGCAGCAATGGGGGCTGTGTGCCTATAGGGCAGCAATGGGGGCTGTGGGGCAGTGATGGGGGCTATAGGGCAGCAATGGGGGCTGTGGGGCAGCTGTGTGCCTATAGGGCAGGAATGGGGGCTGTGGGGCAGCTGTGTGCCTATAGGGCAGCTATGGGGGCTGTGGGGCAGTGATGGGGGCTATAGGGCAGCAATGGGGGCTGTGGGGCAGCTGTGTTCCTATAGGGCAGAGATGGGGGCTGTGTTCCCATAGGGCAGAGATGGGGGCTGTGTTCCTATAGGGCAGCAATGGGGGCTGCTGCCCCCTCCCCCCCGGCCCCTCAGCACTGAGATGCATCACCCCAACCATCCCTGGGGGGGGCAGAGGGGGGGTAGGGCTGAAAGGGCCTGGAGGGACCCTAAAAAGGTCGGAGCATCGCGGGACCCCATTGGGGAGGTGCTGGCAGCGCATGGAGCACCGCGAGCACCCCAAAAATCAGCGTCCCCACGTGGCCCCAAAGAGGAGCGGGGCTGAGGAGGGGACGCGGTGCTGCGTGGGGCGCGGCTGGGCTCAGCGGGGGGGTCGTTGGGGGGCGATGTTTGGGGAGGGGGGGGCAGGAATGCGGCAATTGATGCCGCTGCGCCCTCGGGAGCAAAGCGGGGCGGCAGCGACGCAGCAAAGCGCTGCACCCGCGGTGACCCCGGTTCGGGCGTCACCTCCCACCTCGAGCACCCATGGGTGCCGAAGGCGCGGAGCCAAAGCGCTTCGCCTGCGCCCCTCCCCGTGTGCTCGGCTCTGGAGTGGAGCCCTGAGCCCCGCAGCGGGGTTTGCTTTGGCCCCAAACCTCGCGGCGGGGCGGAGGAGAGGAGAGGCGACGAGTGGCCGCGGCCCCACTTCAGCTCCGCGTTCCCAGGGGAAAGCGGCCCCCGGGGGGGGCGGGGGGGGGGGGAGGACAAACGGCGCCGCCCCCCCTGCGATAAAAGCTGCAGCCGCGCCGCGACCCCGCTGGGACGGGAGGAGACATGGGGGGCGGCCAGGAGGCGGTGATGCAGGAGCCGCTGGTGAGGCTGAGCGGGGTGGGGGGGGTGGGATGGGGATGGGGATGGGGATGGGATGGGATGGGGATGGGATGGGGATGGGATGGGGATGGGATGGGGATGGGGATGGGGATGGGATGGGGATGGGGATGGGATGGGGATGGGATGGGGATGGGGATGGGGATGGGGATGGGATGGGGATGGGATGGGGATGGGATGGGATGGGGATGGGATGGGGATGGGATGGGATGGGGATGGGATGGGATGGGGATGGGGATGGGATGGGGATGGGGATGGGATGGGGATGGGATGGGATGGGGATGGGATGGGATGGGGATGGGATGGGATGGGGATGGGATGGGGATGGGGATGGGATGGGGATGGGATGGGGATGGGGATGGGGATGGGGATGGGATGGGGATGGGGATGGGATGGGGATGGGGATGGGGATGGGATGGGGATGGGGATGGGATGGGGATGGGGATGGGGATGGGATGGGATGGGGATGGGGATGGGATGGGATGGGGATGGGGATGGGGATGGGGATGGGGATGGGGATGGGGATGGGGATGGGGATGGGATGGGATGGGGATGGGGATGGGGATGGGGATGGGATGGGATGGGGATGGGGATGGGATGGGATGGGGATGGGGATGGGGATGGGGATGGGGATGGGGATGGGATGGGGATGGGGATGGGGATGGGGATGGGGATGGGGATGGGGATGGGGATGGGATGGGATGGGGATGGGGATGGGGATGGGGATGGGATGGGGATGGGGATGGGGATGGGATGGGATGGGGATGGGGATGGGGATGGGGATGGGGATGGGGATGGGGATGGGGATGGGATGGGGATGGGGATGGGGATAAGGATTGGGATGGGAATGGGGATTGGGATGGGGATGGGGATTGGGATGGGGATGGGGTGGGGATAAGGATTGGGATGGGATGGATGCATGGGATGGGGATGGGGATGGGGATTGGGATTGGGCTGGGGATTAGGATGGGGCTGGGGATTGGGATTGGATGGGGATGGGATGGATGCATGGGATGGGATGGAGACGGGGATGGGGATTTGGGTAGGATGGATGGATGGGGTGGGATGGGGATTGGGATGGGGACGGGGATGGGATGGGATGAGGACAGGGATGGGGATTGGGATGGGGAATGGGATGGGGATGGGGTGGGGAATGGGATGGGATGGGGATTGGGGTGGGGATTGGGATTGGGATGGAGATTTGGGTAGGATGGATGGATGGGATGGGGATGGGGATGAGGATTGGGATCGGATGGGAACGGGATGGGATGGGATGAGATGGGATGGGATGCAGCAGCGCCGTGCGTGCAGCCCTTGTAGCACACAGAATGGGAAGCAGCACCCCATGCCTGCACCCCACACAGGACCCACAGCAGGGCTGCAGCACCCCATGCACGCACCCCACACAGCACTCACGCTGCTCCCCATGCATGCAGGGTGGAGATGCAGCACCCCACACAGCACTGACGCAGCTCCCCACGCCTGCACCCCACAGAAGACCCACAGTTGGGCTGCAGCACCCCATGCATGCACCCCACACAGCACTGACGCAGCTCCCCATGCATGCACCCCACACAGGACCCACAGCAGGGCTGCAGCACCCCATGCACGCACCCCACACAGCACTCACACTCCTCTCCATGCATTCAGGGTGGAGATGCAGCACCCCACACAGCACTCATGCTGCTCCCCATGCATGCACCCCACACAGGACGCATGGAGGAGGCGCAGCACCCCATGCCTGCACCCACACAGCACTGATGCAGCTCCCCACACCTGCACCCCACAGAAAACCCACAGCAGGGCTGCAGCACCCCATGCACGCACCTCACCCCCCCCCTCCCCCCCGATTGCTGTTCCCCCAGGACGCAGAGAAGGGCTGCTGCAGCACGGGCTGCTGCAAGGCGTGCTGCCTGCCCTGCTCGCTCTGCTGCCCCACGTGCTGCCGCCCGGGCTGCGGCTGCATGCGGAGCTGCCTGTGCTTCGTGCCGCGCCTGCTCTGCTCGCTGCCCCGCAAACTGCTGGGCTGCCACCGCCTGCGCTGCGTCCTCCTCGGCGCGCTGCTGCTCGGCCTCCTGCTGCTGCTGCTGCTCGGGGCGCTGCTGATGTGGCTGCGGGCGGAGCGGCTGCGGGACGGCGGCGTGCGTGGGGGGGTGGGGGGGAATGGGGCTGGGGGGTTAATGGGGCGGGGGGGTTGATGGAGGGGTTGGGGGGGTAGGGGGTGATGTGGGGCAGACGGGAGGTAATGGGGTAGAAGGGGTTAATGGAGGGGTTAATGGGGCAGGGGGGGTAATGGGGTGGGGGGGTTAATGGGGTGGGGGGGGTTAATGGGGCGGGGGGTTGATGGAGGGGTTAATGGGGCAGGGGGATCAATGGGGTGGGGGGATAATGAGGCAGGGGGGTAATGGGGTAGGAGGGGTTAATGGGGCAGGGGGGGTTAATGGGGCGGGGGGGTTGATGGAGGGGTTGGTGGGGTAGGGGGGTAATGGGGCAGGGGGGGTTAATGGGGCGGGGGGGTTGATGGAGGGGTTGGTGGGGTAGGGGGGTAATGGGGCAGGAGGGGGTAACGGGGGAGGGGGGGTAATGGGGTGGGGGGGGATAATATGGCAGGGGGGTTGATAGAGAGGTTAATGGGGCAGGAGGGGGTAATGGGGCAGGAGGGGGTAATGGGGTAGTGGGTTAATGGGGTGGGGGGGGGGAATGGGGCAGGGGGGCATAATGGGGCGGGGGGGGATAATAGGGCAGGGGGGTTGATAGAGGCGTTAATGGGGCAGGGGGTTGATGGAGGGGTTGGTGGGGTAGGGGGGTAATGGGGCAGGAGGGGGTAATGGGGTGGGGGGTAATGGGGCAGGGGGTTGATGGAGGGGTTAATGGGGGAGGGGGCGTAATGGGGCGGGGGGTTTATGGAGGGGTTGGTGGGGGGGGGGGTAATGGGGCAGGAGGGAGGTAATGGGGTGGGGGGAATAATGGGGTAGGAGGGGTTAATGGAGGGGTTAATGGGGCAGGGGGCATTAATGGGGCAGGGGGTTGATGGAGGAGTTGGTGGGGCAGGGTGGGTAATGGGGCGGGTTGCGGTAATGGGGTGGGGGGGATAATGGGGCAGGGGGGTTAATGGGGTGGGGGGAGGTAATGGGGCAGGGGGGGACAATGGGGCAGGAGGGGGGTAATGGGGTAGGAGGGGTTGATGGAGAGGTTAATGGGGTGGGAGATGTGGGGCAGGGGGGGCTATAGGGGTGAGGGGGATGTGGGGCGAAGGGGTTAATGGAGGGGTTAATGGGGTGGGGGGGTTAATGGGGCGGGGGGGAGATAATGGGGCAGGGGCTGATGGAAGGGTTGGTGGGGTAGGGGGGTAATGGGGCAGGAGGGGGGTTATAGGGGCTTATAGGGGTGGGGGGATGTGGGGCGAATGGGGGGTTAATGGGGCGGAGGGGTTGATGGAGGGGTTAATGGGGTGGGGGGGGATGCGGGGAGGGGGGGTTAATGGGGTGGCAATAGGGTGATGTGGGGCAGGGGCTGATGTGGGCTGGGGGGGGATTATGGGGCAGGGGGGTTAATGGGGTGGGGGGGGACGTGGGGCAGGGGGTGATGTGGGGTGGGGGCTGATGTGGGGCAGAGGGGCTTAATGGGATGGGGGCGATGCGGGGCGGGGAGGGTTAATGGGGTGGGGGATGCGGGGCGGGGGATGCGGGGCGGGGGATGCGGGGCGGGGGATGTGGGGTGAGCTGTGCTGCCCCCAGGTGCTGCGTGCGGGCGCTGAGCCGGGCCGGCTGCGGGACGAGGATGCGGTCAGCTTCTTCGTGGACGGCGGGGACGGGGAGCCGGGCACCGTGCTGTACGACTACGGGAAGGTGGGCTGCGGGGACGGGGTGCGGTGCAGTGGGGTGCGGTGCAGTGGGGTGCAAGGAAATGGGGTGCAGTGCAGTGGGGTGCGGTGCAACGGGGTGTTGTGCAACGGGGCTCAATGCAATGGGGCTGCGAGGCATGGGGTGCTGCGCAATGGGGTGCTGTGCAATGGGGTGCAATGCAATGGGGTGCTGTGCCATGGGGCTGTGAGGCAGTGGGGTGCGGTGCAATGGGGAGCTGTGCAATGGGGTGCAACGAAATGGGGTGCTGTGCAACGGGGTGCGGTGCAATGGGTGCAATGCAATGGGGTGGGATGCAATGGGGTGCAAGGAAATGGGGTGCAGTGCAATGGGGTGGGATGCAATGGGCTGCTGTGCAGTGGGGTGCGATGCAATGGGGTGCAAGGAAATGGGGTGCTGTGCCATGGGGTGCGGTGCAATGGGGTGGGATGCAATGGGGTGCTGTGCAATGGGGCTGTGAGGCCGTGGGGCGCAATGCAGTGGGGTGCGATGCAGTGGGGTGCGATGCAGTGGGGCGCAGTGTGGGGCCGAGCTGATGCAGTTGTGCCCCCACGCAGCTCCTGCTCAGTTACAGACCGCAGCTGGGCGCCGGGTGCTTCGTCACCCGCATGGATGGGGAGCGAATCCCAGGGCTGGATGCTGCCGTCCGGGCGTTCAGGGAGCGGGAGGTGAGGGGCTGTGGGGCAGCGATGGGGCTGTGGGGCAGCTGTGTGCCTATGGGGCAACAATGGGGGCTGTGGGGCAGCTGCGTGCCTATAGGGCAGCGATGGGGGCTGCGTGTCTATAGGGCAGCAATGGGGCTGTGGGGCAGTGATTTGGGTTGTGGGGCAGCAATGGGGGCTGTGTGCCTATAGGGCAGGAATGGGGGCTGTGGGGCAGCTGTGTGTCTATAGGGCAGTGATGGGGGCTGTGGGGCAGCTCTGTGCCTATGGGGCAGGAATGGGGGCTGTGGGGCAGCAATGTGCCTATAGGGCAGGAATGGGGGCTGTGTGCCTATAGGGCAGCAATGGGGCTGTGGGGCAGCTGTGTGCCTATGGGGCAACAATGGGGGCTGTGGGGCAGCTGCGTGCCTATAGGGCAGCGATGGGGGCTGCGTGTCTATAGGGCAGCAATGGGGCTGTGGGGCAGTGATTTGGGTTGTGGGGCAGCAATGGGGGCTGTGTGCCTATAGGGCAGGAATGGGGGCTGTGGGGCAGCTGTGTGTCTATAGGGCAGTGATGGGGGCTGTGGGGCAGCTCTGTGCCTATGGGGCAGGAATGGGGGCTGTGGGGCAGCAATGTGCCTATAGGGCAGGAATGGGGGCTGTGTGCCTATAGGGCAGCAATGGGGCTGTGGGGCAGCTGTGTGCCTATGGGGCAACAATGGGGGCTGTGGGGCAGCTGCGTGCCTATAGGGCAGCGATGGGGGCTGCGTGTCTATAGGGCAGCAATGGGGCTGTGGGGCAGTGATTTGGGTTGTGGGGCAGCAATGGGGGCTGTGTGCCTATAGGGCAGGAATGGGGGCTGTGGGGCAGCTGTGTGTCTATAGGGCAGTGATGGGGGCTGTGGGGCAGCTCTGTGCCTATAGGGCAGGAATGGGGGCTGTGGGCCTATAGAACAGCAATGGGGCTGTAGGGGAGCTGTGTGTCTATAGGGCAGCGATGGGGGCTGTGGGGCAGCTGTGTGCCTATGGGGCAGCGATGGGGGCTGTGGGGCAGTGATGGGGGCTATAGGGCAGCACTGGGGGCTGTGGGGCAGAAATGAGGGCTGTGCCCCCCAGGCCGCCTCTGCCCCCCCCCTGGCCGTGGCTGAGCGCTCCTTGCTGGGCCCCACGGCGACCATCCTGTGCAGCGCCGTCCCCATTTTCTGGGCTTGAGTCGGTGAGTGCCCCACTGATGTGGGGGGGGACCCCGCTGCCCCCCCCCCATCCGCCCCACTGATCCTTCACCCTTCGCGTTGCATCGCAGCATCCCCAGCGCTGCAAAACCCCCCCGGCCTCCTCCGTGTGGGGCGCAAACACCCACATGCAGCCCCACGTCCTGCGTGCAGCCCCACATCCTGCATGCAGCCCCACATCCCTGCGTGCAGCCCCACGTCCTGCATGCAGCCCCACATCCTGCATGCAGCCCCACATCCTGCGTGCAGCCCCACATCCCTGCATGCAGCCCCACTTCCTGCATGCAGCCCCACGTCCTGCATGCAGCCCCACATCCCTGCGTGCAGCCCCACATCCCGCGTGCAGCCCCACATCCCCGTGTGCAGCCCCACATCCCGCGTGCAGCCCCACATCCCGCGTGCAGCCCCACATCCCCGTGTGCAGCCCCACATCCCTGCGTGCAGCCCCACGTCCCTGCATGCAGCCCCACGTCCTGCATGCAGCCCCACACCCCTGCATGCAGCCCCACATCCCCGCATGCAGCCCCACATCCTGCGTGCAGCCCCACATCCCTGCATGCAGCCCCACTTCCTGCGTGCAGCCCCACATCCTGCATGCAGCCCCACTTCCTGCGTGCAGCCCCACATCCTGCATGCAGCCCCACTTCCTGCATGCAGCCCCACGTCCTGCATGCAGCCCCACATCCCTGCGTGCAGCCCCACGTCCTGCGTGCAGCCCCACGTCCCTGCATGCAGCCCCACATCCCTGCATGCAGCCCCACATCCCTGCTTGCAGCCCCACAGCCCGCATGCAGCCCCACATCCTGCGTGCAGCCCCACATCCTGCGTGCAGCCCTATGTCCCTGCGTGCAGCCCCACATCCCCGTGTGCAGCCCCACATCCCTGCATGCAGCCCCACATCCTGCGTGCAGCCCCACATCCTGCGTGCAGCCCCACATCCCTGCGTGCAGCCCCACGTCCCTGCATGCAGCCCCACATCCTGCATGCAGCCCCACATCCTGCGTGCAGCCCCACACCCCTGCATGCAGCCCCACATCCCTGCGTGCAGCCCCACATCCTGCATGCAGCCCCACATCCCTGCGTGCAGCCCCACACCCTGCCTGCAGCCCCACATCCCTGCGTGCAGCCCCACATCCCTGCGTGCAGCCCCACTTCCTGCATGCAGCCCCACGTCCTGCATGCAGCCCCACATCCCTGCGTGCAGCCCCACGTCCCTGCATGCAGCCCCACATCCCTGCTTGCAGCCCCACAGCCCGCATGCAGCCCCACATCCTGCGTGCAGCCCCACATCCTGCGTGCAGCCCCATGTCCCTGCGTGCAGCCCCACATCCTGCGTGCAGCCCCACATCCTGCGTGCAGCCCCACATCCCCGTGTGCAGCCCCACATCCCTGCATGCAGCCCCACATCCTGCGTGCAGCCCCACATCCTGCGTGCAGCCCCCCCCCCATGCACAGATTGGCTGCAAATTGAGGGGAAGTGGGGGGCTGGGGGGGGGGGGCAGGGAAACCCCTGAGGCTGCGTTGGCCCCAAGGAGCCCAAAATGTGCTGCAATGCGCTGAGAAATGCATCGTGCTGCAACCTGCAGGACTCCGACCTGCTGAGAAATGCATCGTGCTGCAACCTGCGCTGCACTGTGACCCCCCCAACCCCCCCGGGACCCCCTGACCTCCCCCCCCCCCCCGCTGCTGCAGAATGGAATAAAGGATGAGGGGACGGAGCTGCGCTCTGCGCTGCATGGGCTGCATGGCTGCAGTACGGGCTGCATTGTGGGCTGCATGGGGGGGTTTGGGGCGCGTTATGGGGTGCAGGGCTGCATTATGGGCTGCATTATGGCTCATTAGGGGGTTCAGGGTGCGTTATGGGGTGGATTATGGGGTTCAGGACTGCATTATAGGCTGCATTATGGGCTGTATTGTGGGATTCGGGGTGCATTATGGGGTGCATTATGGCTCATTATGGGGTTCAGGGCGCATTATGGGGTGCATTATGGGGTTCGGGGTGTGTTATGGGGTGACTTATGGGGTTCAGGATTGCATTATGGGCTGCATTATGGGCTGCATTGTGGGGTTCAGAGCGCATTATGGGGTGCGTTATGGGGTGCAGGGCGCATTATGGGGTGCATTATGGCTCATTATGGGGTTCAGGGTGCAGTACGGGTTGCATTATGGGCTGCATTGTGGGGTTTGGGGTGCAGTATGGGGTGCGTTGTGGGGTTCAGGATTGCATTATGGGCTGCATTGTGGGGTTCAGAGCGCATTATGGGGTGCGTTATGGGGTGCGTTATGGGGTGCAGGGCTGCATTATAGGCTGCATTATGGGCTGCATTATGGGGTTTAGGGTGCATTATAGGCTGCATTGTGGGATTCAGGGCACATTATGGGGTGCGTTATGGGGTTCAGGATTGCATTATGGGCTGCATTGTGGGGTTTAGGGCGTGTTATGGGGCACATTATGGGGTGCAGGGCTGCATTATGGGTTGCATTATGGGGTACAGGGCTGCATTATGGGCTGCATTGTGGGGTTCAGGGCACATTATGGGCTGCGTTATGGGGTGCAGGGCTGCATTACGGGGTGCATTATGGGGTTCGGGGCACGTTATGGGGTGAGTTATGGGGTTCAGGGCGCATTATGGGGTGCATTATGGCTCATTATGGGGTTCAGGGCGCATTATGGGGTGCATTATGGGGTGCAGGGCTGCATTATGGGCTGCATTATGGCTCATTATGGGGTTCAGGGTGCGTTATGGGGCGCATTATGGGGTTCAGGATTGCATTATGGGCTGCATTGTGGGGTTTAGGGCGTGTTATGGGGCATATTATAGGGTGCAGGGCTGCATTATGGGCTGCATTGTGGGGTTCAGGGCGCATTATGGGGTGCGTTATGTGGTGCAGGGCTGCATTATGGGGTGCATTATGGCTCATTGTGGGGTTCAGGGTGCGTTATGGGGTGCGTTATGGGGTTTAAGGTGCTTTATGGGCTGCATTACAGGGTGCGTTATGGGGCACATATGGGGTTCAGGCTGCATTATGGGGCGCATTATGGGGTTTAGGGTGCATTATGGGCTTCATCATGGGGCGCATTATGGGATGCATTATGGGGCGCATTGTGGGGTTCAGGGTGCGTTATGGGGCGCATTATGCGGTTCAGGATTGCATTATGGGCTGCATTGTGGGGTTTAGGGCGTGTTATGGGGCACATTATGGGGTGCAGGGCTGCATTGTGGGGTTCAGGGCACATTATGGGGTGCAGTATGGCTCGTTATGGGGTTCAGGGTGCGTTATGGGGTGCATTATGGGGTTCGGGGCGCGTTATGGGGTGCGTTATGGGGTTCAGGGCTGCATTATAGGCTGCATTATGGCTCGTTATGGGGTTCAGGATGCAGTATGGGGCGCATTGTGGGGTTCAGGATTGCATTATGGGCTGCATTGTGGGGTTCAGGGCACATTATGGGGTGCGTTATGGGATGCAGGGCGCATTATGGGGTGCATTATGGGGTTCAGGGCTGCATTATGGGCTGCATTATGGGGTGCAGTATGGCTCGTTATGGGGTTCAGGGCACGTTATGGGGTGAGTTATGGGGTGCAGGGCACATTATGGGCTGCATTATGGCTCATTGTGGGGTTCAGGGTGCGTTATGGGGTGCATTATGGGGTTCGTTATGGGGTGCGTTATGGGGTTTGGGGCTGCGCTGCGGGGCGCAGTGGAGGAGCTGCTGGGGGGGTTGAGGGGGGGGTTGTGGGGGGGTTTATGGGCGGGGGGTTTATGGGGGGGATTGTGGGGGGGTTTGTATGGGGGGCGTTTATGGGGGGGTTTATAAGGGAGGTTGTGGGGGGGGGTTGTGGGGGTTGTGGGGGGATTCATATGGGGGGTTTATGGGGGGTTTATGGGGGGGTCTATGGGGGGGTTCATGGGGGGTTGTGGGGGATTCATATGGGGGGTTTATGGGGGGTTTATGGGGGGGTTTGTGGGGGGTTGTGGGGAATTCATATGGGGGTTTTATGAGGGGGTTGGGGGGGGTTATGGGGAGTTTATGGGGGATTCATATGGGGGTTTTATGGGGGGGTTATGGGGAGTTTATGGGGGGGTTGCGGGGGGATTCATATGGGGGGTTTATGGGGGGAGTTTATGGGGGGGTCTATGGGGGGGCTCATGGGGGATTGTGGGGGATTCATATGGGGGGCTTATGGGGACTTCGGGGGGTTTATGGGGGATTCATATGGGGGTTTTAAGGGGGGGTTGGGGGGGTTTATGGGGGTCATATGGGGGGTTTATGGGGGGGTTGCGGGGGGATTCATATGGGGGGGGCGTGGGGGGGCTCATAGGGGATGGTGGGGGATTCATATGGGGGTTTTATGGGGGGGTTGGGGGGGTTTATGGGGGAGTTTATGGGGGGGGTTCATGGGGGTTTTATGGGGATTCATATGGGGGTTTATGGGGGGGTTTAGGGGGGGTTTAGGGGGGGGTTATGGGGGATTCATATGGGGATTTTATGGGGGGGTTCGGGGGGGTTATGGGGGAGTTTATGGGGGGTTTATGGGGGGGTTCATGGGGGTTTTATGGGGATTCATATGGGGGTTTTATGGGGGGGTTGGGGGTGTTTATGGGGGAGTTTATGGGGGGTTTATGGGGGGTTTATGGGGGGGTTGCGGGGGGATTCATATGGGGGGGGTGTGGGGGGATTTATATGGGGGGTTTATGGGGGGGTTTATGGGGGTTGTATGGGGGGTTTGGGGGGATTCATATGGGGGGCTTATGGGGGGGTTTGGGGCGTTTATGGGGGGTTTATGGGGGATTCATATGGGGATTTTATGGGGGGGGTTAGGGGGGGTTTATGGGGGGTTTATGCAGGGGTTTATGGGGGATTCATATGGGGGTTTTCTGGGGGGGGGGTTGGGGGAGTTTATGGGGGGGTTGCGGGGCGCTCAATGTGCCGGGGATCCCCGCAGCCTTCGGGCTCCCCGCGCCCCCCCCGCGCCCCCCCGGCTGAAGCGAACGGCCGGAGCCGAAGAGAAAAAGAAAGGAAGGAGAGCAGGAAGAAAAGGGGCAGAAAAAGGGGGGAGGAAAAGGAAAAGAGCGGAGAAGCGGGAATGGGGGGGGGGGGGGGGGAAGGAAAAGGAGCGAGAGGAAAAAAAAAAAAGAGGCGGGGACGGAACAAATCCGCAGCGCCCCCCCCCCCCCCGCCCCCCCCCAGCAAAAAAAAAAAAAAAGGGGAAAAAAAAAAAAAAAGCCAAAAAAACTCCGCCGCCTCCCCGCCGCCGAGCGCAATGGCCGCGGTGCGGGGCTGCGCGCTGCTCCTCGCGCTGCTGCTGCTGCGGGGCGCGGGGCGAGCGGGAGCCGTGCGGGGCGAGGAGGAGGAGGAGGACGAAGAGCTGCGGGGCGGCCGCGATCCGTGCAAAGCGGGTACGGAGCGGTGCGGGGGGGGGAGGTGCGGGTACGGAGCGGTGCGGGGGGGGGAGGTGCGGGAACGGAGCGGTGCGGGGGGGGGAGGTGCGGGAACGGAGCGGTGCGGGGGGGGGAGGTGCGGGAAGCGGGGAGCCGCACGGCGGGTGTCAATTTTGGGGCTTGCGGGGCGTTGCGGGGGGGGGAAGTGGGGACCCCCCCCCCACCGAAAAGCAGCGCGGCGGAGTGCGGGATTTTTTTTGTTTTTTTTGCGGGGGGTGCGGTAACAAAGCGGCCCGTTGTGGGGGGGGGACACGGGATCCCGCAGCGGATTTTTGTGCGGGTTCCGGTCGGGGAAGGAAAAGTGAACGCTGAGCTGCGGGGGGGTTGGAACGAAGTTGGGGTTGGGGGGGGGGGGTCCCAAAGCCAATGGGGGATTTGTGGGGCCGGACGGGTTTGTAGGGCCGCCGCTGCCCCCCCCCCCCCCCCCCCCGCCGGCTGTGGGTCACCGTGCGGCCACGTCCCCACGCCCCCCCCCCCCTCACCCCCCCCAGCGGCGCTGCTGGGGGCCCCAAGGTTTGCGCTCCCCCCCCAGCAATGGGGTCCCGGACCCCCATCCCGCCCCAACCCCCCCCAACCCCCCCCAAACCCCGTCCCCACGTGGCACCTCGTGTCCCCCAGCATCCGTGGTCGCCGTGGTAACCCCCCCCCCCGTGACCCCCCCGCAACCACGCGGCCCCCCTTCAGGGATGGGGGCTGGGGGTCCGGACCCCCCCCACCCCCTCCTGGCTGCATTGAGGAGCCCCCAGCCCCCCCCCATTGCCCCCCTCTTGTCTCCCAGCTGCCCCCCCGTTGCCCCCCACTCACCTTTCCCCAGCTATCGCCCCCCCATCGCCCCCCATCGCTCCCGTTTTGCCCCCCCGTCTCCCAGCTGCCCCCCCATTGCCCCCCGTTGCCCCCCACTCACTTTTCCCCCCTATCGCCCCCCCATCGCCGCCCCATCGCCCCCCATTGCCCCCCCGCCACCCCCCTTTTGGCCCCCCTGCCCCCCCATTGCCCCCCACTCATCTTTCCCCCCCATTGCCCCCCTTGTCTCCCAGCTGCCCCCCCGTTGCCCCCCAGCCCCCCCATCGCCCCCCCCATTGCCCTCCCTTGCCCCCCACCCACCTTTCCCCCCATCGCCCCCCGCCACCTCCCTTTTGCCCCCCCTTGTCTCCCAGCTGCCCCCCATCACCCCCCATTGCCCCCCACTCACCTTTCCCCCCCTGTCGCCCCCCCATTGCCCCCCATTGCCCCCCCACCGCCCCCTTTTGCCCCCCAGTCTCCCAGCTGCCCCCCATCGCCCCCCATTGCCCCCCATTGCCCCCTGCTGCCCCCCAGCCCCCCCTTATTGCCCCCCCATTGATCCCAAGCCCACCCCGGCCATCCCCCATCCCCGCCCCCCCCCCAAATCCCAAAACCCCAAAATGTTTCCCTTTCCCACCCCATAACCCCTGTGTGCCGGCTGGGGGCGTGGGGGGGAAATGGGGGGGGTTGGGGGGGCACAGCGGGGTCTGCAGGGTTGGGGGTCCCACACTGCAATGGGGTTTGGTCCCTTATAGGGTCGGGAGAAGCTCAGACCCCACACTGCAATGGGGTTTGGTGCATAATGGGGTCAGGAGAGGCACAGACCCCACACTGCAATGGGGTTTGGTTTATAATAGGGTCAGGAGAGGCACAGACCCCACACTGCAATGGGGTTTTGTCCCTAATAGGGTCAGGAGAGGCACAGACCCCACACTGCAATGGGGTTTGGTTTATAATAGGGTCAGGAGAGGCACAGACCCCACACTGCAATGGGGTTTTGTCCCTAATAGGGTCGGGAGAAGCTCAGACCCCACACTGCAATGGGGTTTGGTCCCTAATAGGGTCGGGAGAAGCTCAGACCCCACACTGCAATGGGGTTTGGTCCATAATGGGGTCAGGAGAGGCGCAGACCCCCACTGGGGTTTGGTGCGGTTCGGGGCTTATAGGGCCATGCTGTGGGGTTGGCAGCGGCGCAGACCCCATAGCGCTGTGGGGTTTGGTGCAGTTCAGACCCTATGGGGCAGCGCTGTGGGGTTGGGCGCCCTGCAGCCCCACAGTGCTCTATGGGGCCGTGCCTCAGTTTCCCCGCAGTGCGGGGTTTGGCCCCAAAGCAGCGGGG
Organism: Phasianus colchicus; assembly: GCF_987193195.1. NCBI lineage: Eukaryota > Metazoa > Chordata > Aves > Galliformes > Phasianidae > Phasianus > Phasianus colchicus. Next base: position 4,169,369 of record NC_143462.1, read on the forward strand.
TGATGGGGCCGCGGTTGTGGGGTCGCGGTTGTGGGGTCGCGGTTGTGGGGTTGCGGGGCTCTGTGGGGTGCGGGGCTCTGTGGGGTGCGGGGCTCTGTGGGGTGTGGGGCCGCTCAGCTGTGCGGGCTGCAGGGGGGAGGGGGTGCATTCCTGACATAACTGCCGGGATGCGGCCCTATAGATGGCTGTAGGGTCGCCTATGGGGCACGGCTGCCCTCCATGGGATCCCTGGGCTCCAGGGGGCTGCTGGGCCCCAAATGTGGGTTGGCCCACTGTGGGGTCCTGTGCCCTATAGCCCCGATCCTATAGCTCTAATCCCACAGTCCTGACCCTATAGCCCTGATCCTATAGCCCTGATCCTATAGCCCCAATCCTACAGTCCTGACCCTATAGCCCCGACCCTATAGCCCTGATCCTATAGCTCCCATCCCATAGCTCAAACCCCACAGCCCCAACCCTATAGCCCCAACCCTATAGCCCCAACCCTATAGCCCCAACCCTATAGCCCCAACCCCATAGCTCAAATCCCACAGCCCTTACCCCTATGGCCCCAATCTCACAGCCCCAATCCCACAGTCCTGATCCTATAGCCCCGACCCCATAGCTCAAATCCCACAGCCCCAATCCCACAATCCTGATCCCACAGACCCTGATCCTATAGCCCTGACCCCACAGCCCCGACCCCACAGCCCCAACCCCACAGCCCCAACCCCACAGCCCCAATCCTATAGTCCCGACCCCATAGCCCTGACCCCATAGCCCGGACCCCAAAACTCAAATCTCACAGTCCTGACCCCATAGCCCTGATCCTATTATCCCAATCCCATAGCCCTGATCCTATAGCCCTGATCCCACAGCCCTGATCCTACTGCCCCAACCCCATAGCCCTGATCCTATAGTCCTGACCCCATAGCTCCGACCCCATAGCCAGACCCCATAGCCCTGATCCCATAGCCCCAAACTCTCAGCCCCGACCCCATAGCCCCGACCCCATAGCTCCGATCCCACAGCCCCGACCCCATAGCCCTGACCCCATAGCCCGACCCCATAACCCCAAGCTCTCAGCCCCGACCCCACAGCCCTGACCCTGCAGTTTCAGCCCCACAGTCCTGACCCTACAGCTCCAACCCCATAACCCCGACCCCGCAGTTCAGATCCCAGCTGTGGGGTGGGGGGGGGGTTTGTGGGGTTTGTGGGGGTTGTGGGGGTTGTGGGGTGGGGGGGGGGTTGTGGGGTTTTTGGGGGTTGTGGGGTGGGGGGGGGGTTGTGGGGTTTGTGGGGTTTGTGGGGGTTGTGGGGTGGGGGGTGGTTGTGGGGTTTGTGGGGGTTGTGGTGTGGGGGGGGGTTTGTGGGGTTTTTGGGGGTTGTGGGGTTTGTGGGGTTTGTGGGGGTTGTGGGGTTTTTGGGGGTTGTGGGGTGGGGGGTTGTGGGGTTTGTGGGGGTTGTGGGGTGGGGGGGCAGCGCCCGCGTCCGCTCCGACGTGGACGTTTCCGACTCCAAGGCGGGGCGGCCCTACAGCCCTTAAAGGGGCCGCGGCCCCGATCCCAAACCCCGCACGCCGGATTGGGGTCGCGCGGTGCCGCGGTCGCGGATCGGCGCCCCGTTCTGCTGCAAAGCCGCGGGCGCGGGGACCCCCCCCCCCCCCACGACCCCCCGCATCCCCCCAACCCCACAACGGGCGGACAGACGGCCGGGCGGACAGACGGACAGGCGCCCCCCCCCCCCCCAGCACGGCGCTGAGTCCGCGCCGCCGGGAGCGCCGCCCCACGGGGAGGGCGGGGGGGGAAGGGGGTGTTTGGGGTCTGGGATCAATGGGGTGGAGGGAAGGGGGATGTATGGGGTCTGAGCTCAGTAGGATGGGGGATATATGGGGTCTGAGAACAGTAGGATGGGGAAGGGGGATATATGGGGTCTGGGATCAGTGGGATGGAGGGAAGGGGGATATATGGGGTCTGAGTTCAATGGGAAGGGGGATATATGGGGTCTGAGATCAGTGGGTTGGGGAAGGGGGATATATGGGGTCTGAGATCAATGGGGTGGGGGAAAGGGGGGTGTATGGGGTCTGGGATCAGTGGGGTGGGGGAAAGGGGGTCTGAGCGCAGTGAGGTGGGGGAAAGGGGGATATATGGGGTCTGAGCTCAATGGGGTGGGGGCTATATGGGGTCTGGGATCAGTGGGGTGGGGAAGGGGGGTGTATGGGGTCTGAGATCAGTGGAGTGGGGGAAAGGGGGGTATATGGGGTCTGAGATCAATGGGGTGAGGGGTGTATGGGGTCTGAGCTTAATGGGAAGGGGGGAAGGGGGATATATGGGGCCTGAGCTCAATGCAATGGGAAGGGGGATATATGGGGTCTGAGAACAGTGGGGTGGGGGAAAGGAGGATATATGGGGTCTGAGCTCAATGGGAAAAGGCATATATGGGGTCTGAGCTTAGTGGGGTGGGGGATATATGGGGTCTGAGCTCAATAGGAAGGGGGATATATGGGGTCTGAGATCCTTGGGAAGGGGGTTATATGGGGTCTGAGATCAGTGGGGTGGGGGTATGGGGTTATATGGGGTCTGAGTTCAACGGGGGGGAAGGGGGATTATGGGGTCTGTGGGGTCCAAGTCACGAGTTTAGGGCTCCCAAATCCTCGGCTTTGGGGTCGCGGTGCCCCAAACAGGTGGAGCTCCTGGCTCAGGGGTTCCCCTTATGGGGTCGTGCTTATAGGGTTACCCAGCACTGGGTGGGTGCAGGGTCCTGGTGCCCCATGGGTTCCCCTTATGGGGCTGTGATTATAGGGTGGCCCAGCGCCCCAGGGGTTCCCCTTATAGGGCCATGATTATGGGGTTGCCCAGCTCTGGGTGGGTGTGGGGTCCCGGTGCCCCAGGGGTTCCTCTTATGGGGTCGTGCTTATAGGGTTGCCCAGTGCTGGGTGGATGCAAGGTCCTGGTGCCCCATGGTCCCCCTTATGGGGCTGTGCTTATAGGGCAGCCTAGCGCCCCATGGTCCCCCTTATGGGGCTGTGCTTATAGGGCATCCCATCGCCCCATGGCCCCCCTTATAGGGCCGTACTTATGGGGCAGCCCAGCGCTGGGTGGGCGTGGGGTCCTGGTGCCCCATGGGTTCCCTTTATAGGGCTGTGCTTATAGGGCAGCCCATCACCCCATGGTTCCCCTTATAGGGCTGTACTTACGGGGTGGCCCAGTGCTGGGTGGCTGTGGGGTCCCGGTGCTCCAGAGATTCCTTTTATAGGGCCATGCTTATAGGGTTACCCAGTAATGGATGGATGCAGGATCTTGGTGCTCCTTGGGTTCCCCTTATAGGGCCGTACTTATGGGGCAGCCCAGTGCCCCATGGTTCCCCTTATAGGGCCGTACTTTTGGGGTTACGCAGTGCTGAGTGGATGTGGGGTCCTGGTTCCCCATGGTCCCCCTTATGGGGCTGTGCTTATAGGGCATCCCATCGCCCCATGGCCCCCCTTATAGGGCCGTGCTTATGGGGCAGCCCAGTGCTGGGTGGGTGTGGGGTCCTGGTTCCCCATGGTCCCCCTTATGGGGCTGTGCTTATAGGGCATCCCATCGCCCCATGGCCCCCCTTATAGGGCCGTGCTTATGGGGTGGCCCAGCGCCCCATGGTTCCCCTTCTAGGGCCATGCTTATAGGGTTACCCCGTAATGGGTGGGTGTGGGGTCCCGGTGCCCCATGGTTCCCCTTATAGGGCTGTACTTATGGGGTGGCTCAGCACTGGGTGGCTGTGGGGTCCCGGTGCCCCATGGCCCCCCTTATAGGGCCGTGCTTATGGGGCAGGCCAGCACTGGGTGGGTGTGGGGTCCTGGTGCCCCATAGGTTCCCCTTCTAGGGCCGTGCTTATGGGGTTACCCCGTAATGGGTGGCTGTGGGGTCCCGGTGCCCCATGGCCCCCTATAGGGCCGTGCTTATGGGGCAGCGCAGCGCTGGATGTCGCCCCACACCCCGTTGCTCCGCCCCACAGCCGCGTTCCTTGGTGACATCGCCCTGGACGAGGAGGACCTGCGGCTCTTCGCGTCCCCGCCGCGGCCCCAAAGCGCCGGCCCTACAGCCGCCCACCCCACAAATCCCCTCCGCCGCCGCCGCGCCGCCACGTCCCGCCCTGAGCGCGTGTGGCCCGACGGCGTCATCCCGTACGTCATCAGCGGGAACTTCAGCGGTGAGCGGCCCTACGGATGGGGGCTGGCGCTGGGCGGCCTGAAAGTGGGGGGGCCGATGTGGGGGGGCCTAAAAGTGGGGGGACCTGAAAGTGGGGGGGCCTGAAAGTGGGGGGGGCCGAAAGTGGGGGGGCCTAAAAGTGGGGGGGCCTGAAAGTGGGGGGACCTGAAATTGGGGGGGCCTGAAAGTGGGGGGACCTGAAATTGGGGGGGCCTAAATCTGGGGGGGCCTAAAAGTGGGGGGACCTGAAAGTGGGGGGGCCTGAAAGTGGGGGGGGATGAAAGTGGGGGGACCTGAAATTGGGGGGACCTGAAATTGGGGGGCCCTGGTGACGGGGCGCTCTGTAGGGTCGCTCTGTAGGGTCGTGGTGATGGTGGCACTCTGTAGGGTCACAGTGACAAGGTGCTCTGTAGGGTCGTGGTGACAGGGTGCTCTGTAGGGTTGCTCTGTAGGGTTGTGGTGGTGCTTTGTAGGGTCCCAGTGATGGGTGGCGCTTTGTAGGGTCCTGGTGATGGTGGCGCTCTGTAGGGTCACAGAGATGGGGCGCTCTGTAGGGCCCTGGTGATAGGCGGCACTTTGTAGGGTCCTGGTGACGGGGCGCTCTGTAGGGTCACTCTGTAGGGCCCTGGTGATAGGCGGCGCTCTGTAGGGTCCCAGTGACGGGGTGCTCTGTAGGGTTGCTCTGTAGGGTCCTGGTGGCACTCTGTAGGGTCGTGGTGGTGCTTTGTAGGGTCATGGTGACAGGGCACTTTGTAGGGTCCTGGTGATGGTGGCACTCTGTAGGGTCGTGGTGACGGGGTACTCTGTAGGGTTGCTCTGTAGGGTCCTGGTGGTGGGGCGCTCTGTAGGGTCACTCTGTAGGGTCGTGGTGATGGTGGCACTCTGTAGGGTCACAGAGATGGGGCGCTCTGTAGGGTCCTGGTGATGGATGGTGCTCTGTAGGGTCGTGGTGGTGATCTGTAGGGTCGTGGTGACAGGTGGTGCTCTGTAGGGTCACTCTGTAGGGCCCTGGTGATAGGCGGCACTTTGTAGGGTCGTGGTGACAGGTGGTGGTCTGTAGGGTCCTGGTGGCGCTTTGTAGGGTCCCAGTGATGGGTGGCGCTCTGTAGGGTCACAGTGACAGAGCACTCTGTAGGGTCGTGGTGATGGTGGCGCTCTGTAGGGTCCTGGTGATGGGGCGCTCTGTAGGGTCGCTCTGTAGGGTCGTGGTGGCGCTTTGTAGGGTCCCAGTGATGGGCGGCGCTCTGTAGGGTGGCAGTGGCAGGGCTCTGTAGGGTCACTGTAGGGTCATGGTGGTGCTCTGTAGGGTCGCTCTGTAGGGCCGCTCTGTAGGGCTGCTCTGTAGGGTGGCGGCGCTGTGTAGGGCCGCTGTGTAGGGTCGCTCTGTAGGATCACTCAGTAGGGTCACACTGTAGGGTGGCGACGCTCTGTAAGGTCGCTGTGTAGGGTCGCTCTGGTAGGGCTGCTCTTAGGGTGGCGGCGCTCTGTAGGATCACTCTGTAGGATCTCTGTAGGATCACTGTAGGATCGCTGTAGGATCTCTGTAGGATTGCTGTAGGATCTCTGTAGGGTCGCTGTAGGATCTCTGCAGGGTCGCAGTAGGGTCGCTGTGGGATTGCTGTAGGGTCGCTGTAGGATCTCTGTAGGATCTCTGTAGGATCACTCTGTAGGGTCGCTGTAGGGTCGCTGCAGGGTCGCTGCAGGGTCGCTGCAGGGTCTCTGTAGGATCGCTGTAGGGTCGCTGTAGGATCATTGTAGGATCGCTGTAGGGTCGCTGTAGGATCGCTGTAGGGTCGCTGTAGGGTCGCTGTAGGGTCGCTGTAGGGTCGCTGTAGGATCGCTGTAGGGTCGCTGTAGGATCGCTGTAGGGTCGCTGTAGGGTCGCTGTAGGATCGCTGTAGGATCGCTGCAGGTCGCTGTAGGATCTCTGTAGGATCACTCTGTAGGGTCGCTGTAGGATCTCTGTAGGTCGCTGTAGGGTCACTGCAGGTCGCTGCAGGTCGCTGTAGGATCTCTGTAGGATCTCTGCAGGTCGCTGTAGGGTCGCTGCAGGTCGCTGTAGGGTTGCTGTAGGATCTCTGTAGGATCTCTGCAGGTCGCTGTAGGATCTCTGTAGGATCACTCTGTAGGGTCGCTGCAGGTTGCTGCAGGTCGCTGTAGGGTCGCTGTAGGATCTCTGTAGGTCGCTGTAGGATCTCTGTGAGGTCGCTGTAGGATCTCTGTAGGATCTCTGTAGGATCTCTGTAGGTCGCTGTAGGGTCGCTGCAGGTCGCTGTAGGATCTCTGTAGGATGTCTGTAGGGTCGCTGCAGGTCGCTGTAGGATTGCTGTAGGGTTGCTGTAGGATCTCTGCAGGGTCGCTGTAGGATCGCTGCAGGTCGCTGTAGGATCGCTGTAGGATCTCTGTAGGGTCTCTGTAGGGTCGCTGTAGGTCGCTGTAGGATCTCTGTAGGGTCGCTGTAGGATCTCTGTAGGGTCTCTGCAGGTCGCTGCAGGTCGCTGTAGGATTGCTGTAGGGTCGCTGTAGGGTTGCTGTAGGGTCGCTGTAGGATGTCTGTAGGGTTGCTGCAGGTCGCTGTAGGATCTCTGTAGGATCTCTGTAGGATCTCTGTAGGATGTCTGCAGGTCGCTGTAGGATCTCTGCAGGTCGCTGTAGGGTCACTGCAGGTTGCTGTAGGGTCACTGCAGGTCGCTGTAGGATCTCTGTAGGATCTCTGCAGGTCGCTGTAGGATCTCTGCAGGTGGCTGTAGGGTCACTGCAGGTCGCTGTAGGATTGCTGTAGGGTCGCTGTAGGATGTCTGCAGGTCGCTGTAGGATCTCTGTAGGATCTCTGTAGGATCTCTGTAGGATCTCTGTAGGATGTCTGCAGGTCGCTGTAGGATCTCTGCAGGTCGCTGTAGGGTCACTGCAGGTCGCTGTAGGATCTCTGTAGGATCTCTGTAGGATCTCTGCAGGTCGCTGTAGGATCTCTGCAGGTCGCTGTAGGGTCACTGCAGGTCGCTGTAGGATCTCTGTAGGATCTCTGTAGGATCTCTGTAGGATCTCTGTAGGATCTCTGCAGGTCGCTGTAGGGTCACTGCAGGTCGCTGTAGGGTCACTGCAGGTCGCTGTAGGATCTCTGTAGGATCTCTGTAGGATCTCTGCAGGTCGCTGTAGGATCACTGCAGGTCGCTGTAGGGTCACTGCAGGTCGCTGTAGGGTCACTGCAGGTCGCTGTAGGATCTCTGTAGGATCTCTGTAGGATCTCTGCAGGTCGCTGTAGGATCACTGCAGGTCGCTGTAGGGTCACTGCAGGTCGCTGTAGGGTCACTGCAGGTCGCTGTAGGATTGCTGTAGGGTCGCTGTAGGATGTCTGCAGGTCGCTGTAGGATCTCTGTAGGATCTCTGTAGGATGTCTGCAGGTCGCTGTAGGGTCACTGCAGGTCGCTGTAGGATTGCTGTAGGGTCGCTGTAGGATCTCTGCAGGTCGCTGTAGGATCGCTGCAGGTCGCTGCAGGTCGCTGCAGGTCGCTGCAGGTCGCTGCAGGTCGCTGCAGGTCGCTGCATGGGCCGTGTTGGTGCCGCAGCGGGCGCAGTGCGGCGCAGCTCAGTGTCCCGCGCCGCAGGCTCGCAGCGCGCCGTGTTCCGGCAGGCCATGCGGCACTGGGAGCGCCACACCTGCGTCACCTTCCTGGAGCGCAGCCACGAGGACAGCTACATCGTCTTCACATACCGGCCCTGCGGGTGCGGCGGGGCTGCGGGATCTGTGGGGCGATGGGGGACCCAGCGCTCATTGGGGTTGGGGTCATATATAGGGCAGTTATGGGGCTGCGGGATCTGTGGGGCTTATGGGGGAGCCTGTGGTCAGGGGGGTTGGGGTGATGCTGCCCCACATATAGGGCAGTTATGGGGCTGGGGGATCTGTGGGGCAATGGGGGAGCCCGTGCTCAGTGGGGTTAGGGTGATGCTGCCCCACATATAGGGCAGTTATGGGGCAGAGGGATCTGTGGGGCGATGGGGATGGGGGAGCCCATGGTCAGGGGGTTTGGGGTCATGGTAACCCACATATAGGGCAGTTATGGGGCAGGGAGTCTTCCATGGGGTGAGGGGGATGGGGGACCCAATGCTCAGTGGGTTGGGATCGTGTTATCCCAAATATAGGGCAGTTATGGGGCAGGGGGTTCTGTGGGGTGATGGGGATGGGGGAGCCCATGGTCAGGGGGGTTTGGGGTCGTGGTGCCCCACATATAGGGCAGTTATGGGGCTGGGGGTCTTTTGGGGAATGGGATGGGGAACCCAATTCTCACTGCATTTGGGGTCTTGGTTTTGGGGCACTTATGGGGCAGGGGTTCCTGTGGGGATGGGGAAGCCAATGGCTGGGGGTCTTTTGGGGTTGGGTGGGGGCACCCAATTCTCGCAGGCTTTGGGGTCGTGGTTTTGGGGCACCTATGGGGCAGAGGTTCTGCTTTGGGGATGGGGAACCCAACGGTGGACGGGTTTGGGGTCCCACATGTGGGGCAGCTGTGGGGCTGGGGGTCTTTTAGGGTTGGGGTTGGGGGCACCCAATTCTCGCTGGCTTTGGATCGCGCTTTTGGGGCACCTATGGGTCAGAGGTTCCCCTTTGGGGATGGGGAACCCAATGGTGGATGGGTTTGGGGTCCCATATGTGGGGCAGCTGTGGGGCTGGGGGTCTTTTGGGGATGGGGGCACCCAATTCTTTTGGGGTCTTGGTTTTGGGGCACCTATGGGACGGGTTCCTCTTTTGAGGCCATAGGGATGGGGAACCCAATGGTGGATGGGTTTGGGGTTGCAGTGCCCCATATATGGGGCAGCTGTGGGGCTGGGGGTCTTTTGGGGATGGGGGCACCCAATTCTCACTGGGTTTGGGGTCTTGGTTTTGGGGCATTTATGGGGCAGAGTTTCCCCTTTGGGGATGGGGAACCCAACGGTGGATGGGTTTGGGGTCCCACATGTGGGGCAGCTGTGGGGCTGGGGGTCTTTTGGGGATGGGGGCACCCAATTCTTTTGGGGTCTTGGTTTTGGGGCACCTATGGGACGGGTTCCTCTTTTGAGGCCATAGGGATGGGGAACCCAATGGTGGATGGGTTTGGGGTCCCACATGTGGGGCAGCTGTGGGGCTGGGGGTCTTTTGGGTTTGGGGGCACCCAATTCTCGCATGCTTTGGGGTCGCCCTTTTGGGGCACTTATGGGGCAGAGTTTCCCCCTCGATGTCGGGACGCCACGCATGGAATCCACCCCCAACCCGCAGCGGCGCCGCGCCTCCAGCACCCAGATTTGGGGCGGGGGTCCCAACGCCGCCCCCCCCCCATGACCCCCCCCGCCCCCCAGGTGCTGCTCCTACGTGGGGCGGCGCGGGGGGGGCCCGCAGGCCATTTCCATCGGGAAGAACTGCGACAAGTTCGGCATCGTGGTGCACGAGCTGGGCCACGTCATCGGCTTCTGGCACGAGCACACGCGGCCCGACCGCGACCAGCACGTCGCCATCATCCGCGACAACATCCAGCCAGGTGCCCCACATCGCCCCCCCCTGCGCCCCACACCGCTATGGGGCGGCCCCACGGCGCTGCGCCCCCCAACCGCGCCGCCGCCGCCCCGCAGGGCAGGAGTACAACTTCCTCAAGATGGAGCCGGAGGAGGTGGAGTCGCTGGGGGAGACGTACGACTTCGACAGCATCATGCACTACGCCCGCAACACCTTCTCCAGGTGCTGCCCCACTGCGCCCCACTGCGCCCCACTGCGCCCCATAGCGCCCCATAGCGCCCTGCTTTGCCCTGCCCCACTGCGCCCCACTGCGCCCCATAGCGCCCTAGAGCGCCCTGCTTTGCCCTGCCCCACTGCGCCCCACTGCGCCCCATAGCGCCCCATAGCGCCCTGCTTTGCCCTGCCCCACTGCGCCCCACTGCGCCCCATAGCGCCCCAGAGCGCCCTGCTTTGCCCTGCCCCACTGCGCCCCACTGCACCCCATAGCGCCCCAGAGCGCCCTGCTCTGCTTGGCCCCATAGCGCCCAATAGCGCCCTGCTCTGCTCAGCCCCACAGCGCCCCATAGCACCCTGCTTTGCCCTGCCCCATAGCACCCCGCTGCACCCCATAGTGCCCTGCTCTGCCCTGCCCCATAGCGCCCTGCTGTGCTCTGCCCCACTGCGCCCCACTGTGCCCCATAGCGCCCCGCTCTGCTCGGCCCCATAGCGCTCCATAGCGCCCCATAGCGCCCCATAGCGCCTTGCTCTGCTCTGCCCCATAGCGCCCCGCTGCGCCCCGCTGCGCCCCATAGCGCCCTGCTGTGCTCTGCCCCATAGCACCCCATAGCACCCCATAGCACCCTGCTTTGCCCTGCCCCATAGCACCCCGCTGCGCCCCATAGCACCCCACAGCACCCCATAGCACCCCATAGCGCCCCATAGCACCCCATAGCACCCCACAGCACTGCGCTGTGCCCCATAGCACCCCATAGCACCCCATAGCACCCCATAGCACCCCACAGCCCCATAGCTCCCCATAGTGCCCCACAGCCCCCCAGCACCCCGCTGTGCCCCATGGCGCCCCCTGTGTGGCGGTGCTGATCCGCGCCCCACGGCGCCGCGCTGCCCGCAGGGGGATTTTCCTGGACACCATCCTGCCCAAATACGACGTGAACGGCGTCCGGCCGCCCATCGGGCAGCGCGCGCGGCTCAGCAAAGGCGACATCGCGCAGGCCAGGAAGTTGTACCGCTGCCCCGGTGAGCCGCGCTGCGGCCGGGAAGCCGTGGGGTGAATCTGTGGGGCGAATCTGTGGGGTGAATCTGTGGGGTGAATCTGTGGGGCGAATCTGTGGGGTGAATCTGTGGGGCGAATCTGTGGGGCGAATCCATGGGGCGAATCCGTGGGGCGAATCTGTGGGGCGAATCTGTGGGGTGAATCCATGGGGCGAATCCGTGGGGTGAATCCGTGGGGTGAATCCGTGGGGCGAATCTGTGGGGCGAATCTCTGGGGCGAATCTGTGGGGTGAATCCATGGGGCGAATCCGTGGGGTGAATCTGTGGGGCGAATCTCTGGGGCAAATCCATGGGGCAAATCCGTGGGGCGAATCCATGGGGCGAATCTGTGGGGCGAATCTGTGGGGTGAATCCGTGGGGCGAATCTGTGGGGTGAATCCCTGGGGCGAATCTGTGGGGCGAATTTGTGGGGCGAATCTGTGGGGTGAATCCATGGGGCGAATCTGTGGGGTGAATCCGTGGGGCGAATCTGTGGGGCGAATTTGTGGGGCGAATCTGTGGGGTGAATCCGTGGGGCGAATCTGTGGGGCAAATCTATGGGTGAATCCATGGGGCGAATCTGTGGGGTGAATCCGTGGGGTGAATGCATGGGGCGAATCTGTGGGGTGAATCTGTGGGGTGAATCTGTGGGGTGAATCCATGGGGCGAATCCGTGGGGTGAATCCGTGGGGTGAATCCATGGGGTGAATCTGTGGGGCGAATCCATGGGGCGAATCTGTGGGGCGAATCCGTGGGGCGAATCTGTGGGGTGAATCCGTGCGGCGAATCCGTGGGGCGAATCCGTGGGGCGAATCTGTGGGTCGAATCTGTGGGGCGAATCTGTGGGGTGAATCCATGGGGCGAATCTGTGGGGCGAATCTGTGGGGTGAATCTATGGGGCGAATCCGTGGGGCGAATCTGTGGCGCGAATCCATGGGGCGAATCTCTGGGGCGAATCTGTGGGGTGAATCCATGGGGCGAATCTGTGGGGTGAATCCGTGGGGCAAATCTGTGGGGCGAATCTGTGGGGTGAATCCATGGGGCGAATCCATGGGGCGAATCCGTGGGGTGAATCCATGGGGCGAATCTATGGGGTGAATCCATGGGGCGAATCAGTGGGGCGTGTTTATAGGGAGCACCTGTGGGGTGAATCTATGGGGCGAATCTGTGGGGTGTGTTTATCGGGAGCATCCGTGGGGCGAATCTATGGGGCGAATCCATGGGGCGTGTTTATAGGGAGCATCTGTGGGGTGAATCTGTGGGGTGAATCCGTGGGGCAAATCCGTGGGGCGAATCCGTGGGGCGAATCTGTGGGGCGAATCTATGGGGCGAATCCGTGGGGCGAATCCATGGGGTGTGTTTATAGGGAGCATCTGTGGGGCGAATCTATGGGGTGAATCCATGGGGCGAATCTATGGGGTGAATCTATAGAGTGTATTTATGGGGCGAATCTATGGGGTGTGTTTATAGGGAGCATCTGTGGGGTGAATCTGTGGGGTGAATCTATGGAGTGTATTTATGGGGTGAATCTGGGGGCTGAATCTATGGGGCGAATCTATGGCACAAATCTACGGGGTGAATCTATGGGGTGAATCCAAGAAGTGAATTTATAGGGAGCGTCTGTGGGGTGAATCTGTGGGGTGTGTTTATAGGGAGCATCTGTGGGGTGAATCTGTGGGGTGAATCCATGGGGTGAATCCATAGAGTGTATTTGTAGGAAGCATCCGTGGGGCAAATCCGTGGGGTGAATCCAGAGTGTATTTATAGGGAGTGTCTGTGGGGTGAATCTGTGGGGCAGATCTATGGGGTGAATCTATGGGGTGAATCCAAGGAGTGTATTCATAGGGAGCATCTGTGGGGCGAATCTGTGGGGTGAATCTGTGGGGTGCGTCCATGCGGAGTGTCTGTGGGGCACATCTATGGGGCGCATCTATGGGGCACGTCATCTAACGGGGCAGAGCTAATGGGGTGCATCATCAGTGGGGCGCATCTGTGGGGCGCATCTATGGGGCGCATATATGGGGCGCATCAGTGGGGCGCACCCATGGGTCGCGTTGCACCCCCCAGAGCCGCACCCACTGCAGCATCGCTGCGGCTCTGCTGTTTGTGGGGCGCCAGCTGGGGGGGGCGGAACCTCTGCCCCCAACCTGTGGGGCTGTGGGGCGATGTGGGGCTGTGGGGTTGTGGGGCGGTGGGGTTGTGGGGCTGTGGGGTGTGATGTGGGGCGCTGTGGGGTGGTGAGGTTGTGGGGCTGTGGGGCAGTGAGGTTGTGGGGCGGTGGGGTGCTGTGGGGATGTGGGGCAGTGGGTTTGTGGGGCGATGTGGGGCGCTGTGGGGCTGTGGGGTTGTGGGGCGGTGGGGCTGTGGGGCGCTGTGGGGCGCTGTGGGGCAGTGGGGCGGTGAGGTTGTGGGGCGGTGGGGTGGTGGGGCTGTGGGGCGCTGTGGGGCTGTGGGGTTGTGGGGCGGTGGGGTTGTGGGGCTCTGTGGGGCACTGTGGGGCGGTGGGGCGGTGAGGTTGTGGGGCAGTGGGGTTGTGGTGCTGTGGGGCGCTGTGGGGCTGTGGGGTGGTGGGGCTGTGGGGTGCTGTGGGGTGCTGTGGGGCGGTGAGGTTGTGGGGTGCTGTGGGGCTGTGGGGTGGTGAGGTTGTGGGGCGGTGAGGTTGTGGTGCTGTGGGGCGCTGCGGGGCTGTGGGGTGCTGTGGGGCGCTGTGGGGCGGTGAGGTTGTGGGGCGCTGTGGGGCTGTGGGGCAGTGTGGGGTGCTGTGGGGCAGTGGGGTTATGGGGCGCTGTGGGGCGCTGTGGGGCTGTGGGGCGGTGGGGTTGTGGGGCTGTGGGGCGCTGTGGGGCAGTGAGGTTGTGGGGCGCTGTGGGGCGGTGGGGCGGCGCCGCTCTCACTCAGCTGCACGGCAGCGTGCGGGGAAACCCTTCAGGACAGCCAGGGGAACTTCTCGTCGCCGCAGTTCCCCAACGGCTACCCGGCGCACGCGCACTGCGTCTGGCGCATCTCCGTCACCCCGGGAGAGAAGGTGCCACCCCAAACCTGCACCCCAAACCACAGCCCAACCTGCACCCCAACCTGCGACCCCAAACCTGCACCCCAAACCACAGCCCAACCTGCGACCCCAAACCTGCGACCCCAAACCTGCACCCCAAACCACAGCCCAACCTGCGACCTCAAACCTGCGACCCCAAACCTGCACCCCAAACCACAGCCCAACCTGCACCCCAACCTGGGACCCCAACCCCGCAACCCCAAACCTGCACCCCAAACCCGCACCCCCAACCTGCACCTCAACCCTGCACCCCAACCTGGGACCCCAAACCCGCGACCCCAAACCTGCACCTCAAACCCGCGCCCCCAAATCCTGCGTCCCCAACCTGCAACCCAGAACCCAGGACCCCAAACCTGGACCCCAAACCCGTGTCCCAAACCTGCACCCCAAACCCAGGACCCCAACCTGGGACCCCAACCTGGGACCCCAACCCTGCACCTCAAACCTGCGTCCCCAAATCCTGCATCCCAAACCCAGGACCCCAACCCTGGGACCCCAAACCCGCACCCCAAACCCGCACCCCACTGACGGCTTTGGGGTCCCCCACAGGGGCCGCAGTCCCTATAGGGCACGGGGGGAGCTCGCCCCACGCTCCCGCCCCATCGATCACCCCACACTTTGCCCCCACCCCATAGATCCCCCTGCCCCTCACCCCCAACCCCATATGTGACCCCCCCTCACCCCATAGACCCCCACCCCCACACATGACCCCCCTCACCCCATAAATCCCCACCCCATGTTACCCCCCCTCACCCCACAGACCCCCACCCCCATATGTGACCCCCCCACCCCATAGATGCCCCCCACCCACACATGACCCCCCCTCACCCCACAGACCCCCCACGTGACCCCCCACCCCACAGACCCAGTCCATACATGACTCCCCTCACCCCATAGACCCCCACCCCATACATGACCCCTCCTCACCCCACAACCCCACCCCACAGTGCCCACCCACCCCATACATGACCCCCACCCCCCATGTGACCCCGCCTCACCCCATAGACCCACTCCGTACACGACCCCCCACTCCACAGACCCCACCCCACAGTGGCCCCCCACCCCATACATGAATCCCCCCACCCCACAGACTCCCCCCACGTGAGCCCCCACCCCACAGACCCCCACCCCATACATGACCCCCCCTCACCCCACAGACCCCCACCCCACATGTGACCCCTCCTCACCCCATAGATCCACTCCATACACGAACCCCCCACCCCACAGACCCCCACCCATACATGACCCCCCACCCCACAGAGCCCCCCACGTGAGCCCCCACCCCACAGACCCCACCCCACAGTGCCCCCCCACCCATGCAGGCCCCCCACCCCACAGACCCCACCCCACAGTGCCCCCCCACCCCATACACGACCCCCTCCCACCCCACAGACCCCCATCCATACATGAACCCCCACCCCACAGACCCCACCCCACAGTACCCCCCCACCCATGCAGGCCCCCCCCCCCACAGACCCCCACCCCACACACGACCCCCCCCCCAGACCCCCGCCCCACCGACGCCGCTGCCCGCAGATCCAGCTGAACTTCTCGGTGCTGGACGTGTACCGCAGCCGGCTGTGCTGGTACGACTACGTGGAGGTGCGCGACGGCTTCTGGAGGAAGGCGGCGCTCAGAGGTGCCACAGCGCCACCCCAAACCCGTGGGACCCCAAACCTGTGGGACCCCAGACCCGTGGGACCCCAAACCCCAATGGGACCCCATGTAACAGTGGGACCCCAGACCTGTGGGACCCCAAACCTGTGGGACCCCAGACCCGTGGGACCCCAAACCCGTGGGACCCCATGTAACAGTGGGACCCCAAACCCCAGTGGGACCCCAGACCCGTGGGACCCCAAACCTGTGGGACCCCAGACCTGGGGACCCCAGACCCGTGGGACCCCAAACCCGTGGGACCCCAAACCTGTGGGACCCCATGTAACAGTGCGACCCCAGACCTGTGGGACCCCAAACCTGTGGGACCCCAAATCCCAGTGGGAATCCATATAACAGTGGGACCCCAAACCCCAATGGGACCCCAAACCTGTGGGACCCCAAACCTGTGGGACCCCAGACCTGTGGGACCCCAGACCTGTGGGACCCTAAATCCCAGTGGGACCCCAAACCCATGGGACCCCAAACCCGTGGGACCCCAGACCCGTGGGACCCCAAACCTGTGGGACCCCAAACCTGTGCGACCCCAAACCCCAGTGGGACCCCAAACCCGTGGGACCCCAAACCCCAGTGGGACCCTGTATAACATTGGGACCCCAAACCCCAGTGGGACCCCATGCAACAGTGGGACCCCAAATCCCAGTGGGAATCCATATAACAGTGGGACCCCAAACCCCAATGGGACCCCAAACCCGTGGGACCCCAAACCTGTGGGACCCCAAACCCCAGTGGGACCCCAGACCCGTGGGACCCCAAACCCCAATGGGACCCCATGTAACAGTGGGACCCCAGACCTGTGGGACCCCAGACCTGTGGGACCCCAAACCTGTGGGACCCCAAACCCGTGGGACCCCATGTAACAGTGGGACCCCAAACCCCAGTGGGACCCCAGACCCGTGGGACCCCGTATAACATTGGGACCCCAAACCCGCGGGACCCCAGACCCATGGGACCCCAAACCCCAGTAGGACCCCATGCAACAGTGGGACCCCAAATCCCAGTGGGGCCCCACGTCCCAGTGCCCACCCCAATCCCAGCCCCCTCCCCATCGCGCATCCTGCTCCCCATGCATGTTGTGCCCCACAGCTGCCCCATAGCTGCCCCATAGCCGCCCCATAGCTGCCCCATAGCCGCCCCATAGCCACCCCATAGCCCTGCCCCATAGCCCTGCCCCACAGCCGCCCCATAGCTGCCCCATAGCCCTGCCCCATAGCCGCCCCATAGCCGCCCCATAGCCCTGCCCCATAGCCCTGCCCCATAGCACCTCCCCATAGCACCTCCTCACAGCCGCCCCATAGCCCTGCCCCACAGCCGCCCCACAGCCGCCCCATAGCGCGGTCGTGGCGCAGGCCGGTTCTGCGGCAACAAGCTGCCCGAGCCCATCGTGTCCAGCGACAGCCGCCTGTGGGTCGAGTTCCGCAGCAGCAGCAACTGGGTGGGGAAGGGCTTCTTCGCCGTCTATGAAGGTCTGTGGGGCGGCCGTGGGGCGGGAGGGGGGCGGGAGTGGGGGGGGGAGTGGGGTGGGAGTGGGGTGGGAATGGGGTGGTTGTGGGGTGGTTATGGGGTGGGAATGGGGTGGCTGTGGGATGGTTGTGGGGTGGTGGTGGGGTGGGAATGCGGTGGGAATGGGGTGGTTGTGGGGTGGGAATGGGGTGGTTGGGAATGGGGTGGGAATGGGGTGGCTGTGGGGTGGTTATGGGGTGGCTGTGGGGTGGTTGTGGGGTGGTTGTGGGGCGGCTGTGGGGCGGCTATGGGGCAGTTATGGAGCAGCTATGGGACAGCTATAGGACATTCATGGGGCGGCTATGGGGCGGCTATGGGGCAGCTGTGGGGCAGCTATGGGGCGGCTATGGGGCAGCTATGGGGTGGCTATGGGGCAGCTGTGGGGTGGCTATGGGGTATCTATGGGGCAGCTATGGGGAGGCTATGGGGCAGCTATGGAGCAGCTATGCGGCAGTTATGGAGCAGCTATGGGGCAGCTCTAGGACATTCATGGGGCAGCTATGGGGTCGCCATGGGGCAGCTATGGGGCGGCTGTGTGGCAGCTATGGGGCAGCTATGGGGCAGCTATGGGGTGGCTATGGGGCAGCTATGGGGCGGCTATGGGGCAGCTGTGTGGCAGCTATGGGGCAGCTATGGGGCAGCTGTGGGGCGGCTATGGGGCGGCTGTGGGGCGGCTGTGGGGCAGCTGTGGGGCAGCTATGGGGTCGCCATGGGGCGGCTATGGGGCGGCTGTGTGGCAGCTATGGGGCGGCTGTGGGGCGGCTGTGGGGCAGCTATGGGGCGGCAGCTATGGGGCGGCTATGGGGCAGCTATGGGGCGGCTATGGGGCAGCTATGGGGCGGCTATGGGGCGGCTGTGTGGCAGCTATGGGGCAGCTATGGGGTAGCTATGGGGCGGCTATGGGGCAGCTGTGTGGCAGCTATGGGGTGGCTATGGGGCGGCTGTGTGGCAGCTATGGGGCGGCTATGGGGCAGCTATGGGGCGGCTGTGTGGCAGCTATGGGGCAGCTATGGGGTAGCTATGGGGCGGCTATGGGGCAGCTGTGTGGCAGCTATGGGGCAGCTATGGGGCGGCTGTGTGGCAGCTATGGGGCAGCTATGGGGCGGCTGTGTGGCAGCTGTGGGGCAGCTATGGGGCAGCTATGGGGCAGCTATGGGGCGGCTGTGGGGCGGCTGTGGGGCAGCTGTGGGGCAGCTATGGGGTCGCCATGGGGCGGCTATGGGGCGGCTGTGTGGCAGCTATGGGGCGGCTGTGGGGCGGCTGTGGGGCAGCTATGGGGCGGCAGCTATGGGGCGGCTATGGGGCAGCTATGGGGCAGCTATGGGGCAGCTATGGGGCGGCTATGGGGCGGCTGTGTGGCAGCTATGGGGCAGCTATGGGGTAGCTATGGGGCGGCTATGGGGCAGCTGTGTGGCAGCTATGGGGTGGCTATGGGGCGGCTGTGTGGCAGCTATGGGGCGGCTATGGGGCAGCTATGGGGCGGCTGTGTGGCAGCTATGGGGCAGCTATGGGGTAGCTATGGGGCGGCTATGGGGCAGCTGTGTGGCAGCTATGGGGTGGCTATGGGGCGGCTGTGTGGCAGCTATGGGGCAGCTATGGGGCGGCTGTGTGGCAGCTGTGGGGCAGCTATGGGGCAGCTATGGGGCAGCTGTGTGGCAGCTATGGGGCGGCTATGGGGTGGCTATGGGGCAGCTGTGTGGCAGCTATGGGGCGGCTATGGGGTGGCTATGGGGCAGCTGTGTGGCAGCTATGGGGCGGCTATGGGGCAGCTATGGGGCGGCTGTGTGGCAGCTGTGGGGCGGCTATGGGGCAGCTATGGGGCGGCTGTGTGGCAGCTGTGGGGTGGCTATGGGGCAGCTATGGGGTCGCCATGGGGCGGCTGTGGGGCAGCTGTGTGCTCAGCAGCCGCGGGTGCCTGCAGCCATCTGCGGCGGGGACGTGCACAAGGACAGCGGCCACATCCAGTCCCCCAATTACCCCGACGATTACCGGCCCAGCAAGGTGTGCGTGTGGCGCATCGCCGTGCCGGGCGGCTTCCACGTGGGGCTCAGCTTCCAGGCCTTCGAGGTGCGGCTGGGGGGGGTGGGGGGATGGGGCGGGTATGGGGGGGTATGCGGGCTATGGGGGGGTATGGGGGGCGTATGGGGCGGGTATGGGGGGGGCATGGGGCGGGTATGGGGCGGCTGTGGGGCGGGTATGTGGGGGTATGGGGGTGGATATGGGGGGGGTATGGGGTGGATGTGGGGCGGGTATGGGGGGGTATGGGGCGGGTATGGGGGTGGATATGGGGCGGGTATGGGGCGGGCATGGGGGGGTATGGGGGGGTATGGGGGGGGTTTGGGGTGCGTATGGGGCGGGTATGGGGCAGGTATGAAGTGGATATAGGGTGGACATGGGGTGGATATGGGGCGGGTATGGAGTGGGTATGGGGGTGGGTATGGGGCGGGTATGGGGCGGGCATGGGGGGGGTATGGGGCACATATGGGGCAGGTATGGAGCGGGCATGGGGCGGGTATGGGGGGGGTATGGGGCGGCTGTGGGGCAGGTATGGAGCGGGCATGGGGCGAATATATGGTGGATATGGGGCGGGTATGGGATGGATATGGGGCTGGGTATGGAGCAGATATGGGGCGGGTATGGGGCGGGTATGGGGTGGATATGGGGCGGCAGTGGGGCTCTGCAATGGCTGTGGGGCAGCAGTGGGGTGGTGATGGGATTCTATGCGATGCGTATGAGTTTTTTATGGGGTGGCCGTGGGGTTCTGTGGGGCAGCAGCGTGGCCGCTCAGCCCCCTATGGGAGCAGCACTAACAGCGCCCCATATGGGAGCAGCACTAACAGCGCCCCCTGTAAGAGCAGCACTGATAGCGCCCTCTATGGGAGCAGAGGGGAACAGCGCCCCCTATGGGAGCAGCACTGACAGCGCCCCCTATGGGCGCACACGGGAACAGCGCCCCCTATTGGAGCGGAGGGGAACAGCGCGCCCTGTTGGAGCAGCACCGACAGCGCCCCCTGTAGGCGCAGAGGGGAACAGCGCCCCCTATGGGCGCAGAGGGGAACAGCGCCCCCTATGGGCGCAGAGGGGAGCAGCGCCCCCTATGGGCGCAGAGGGGAACAGCGCCCCCTATGGGCGCACACGGAGCAGCGCCCCCTATGGGCGCACACGGAGCAGCGCCCCCTATGGGCGCACACGGAGCAGCGCCCCCTATGGGCGCAGCGCTGACAGCCGCCCGCAGATCGAGCGCCACGACAGCTGCGCCTACGATTACCTGGAGGTTCGCGACGGCGCCTCGGAGTCCGACGCCCTGATCGGCCGCTTCTGCGGCTACGAGAAACCCGACGACATCAAGAGCAGCTCCAACCGCCTGTGGCTGAAGTTCGTATCCGACGGCTCCATCAACAAGGCGGGATTCGCCGTCAGCTTCTTCAAGGGTGGGGGTCGGGGGGCGCGGGGGGGGCGGGGGGCGGCGCGGGGCGGCGCTGAGCCGCGCGGTTTCCCCGCAGAGGTGGACGAATGTTCGCGGCCCAACAACGGCGGCTGCGAGCAGCGCTGCATCAACACGCTGGGCAGCTACAAGTGCGGCTGTGAGCCCGGCTACGAGCTGGCGGCCGACAAACGGCGCTGCGAGGGTGAGAGCCGCCCCATAGCTGCCCCATAGCTGCCCCATGGCCACCCCATAGCTGCCCCATGGCCGCCCCATAGCTGCCCCATAGCTGCCCCATGGCCACCCCATAGCTGCCCCATGGCCGCCCCATAGCTGCCCCATAGCTGCCCCATGGCCGCCCCATAGCTGCCCCATAGCTGCCCCATAGCTGCCCCATGGCCACCCCATAGCTGCCCCATGGCCACCCCATAGCTGCCCCATGGCCGCCCCATAGCTGCCCCATAGCTGCCCCATGGCTGCCCCATAGCTGCCCCATGGCCACCCCATAGCTGCCCCATGGCCGCCCCATAGCTGCCCCATAGCTGCCCCATGGCTGCCCCATAGCTGCCCCATGGCCACCCCATAGCTGCCCCATGGCTACCCCATAGCTGCCCCATGGCTGCCCCATAGATGCCCCATGGCCACCCTATAGCTGCCCCATAGCTGCCACACGGCCGCCCCATGGCTGCCCCATAGATGCCCCATGGCTGCCCCATAGCCGCCCCATAGCTGCCCCATGGCTGCCCCATAGATGCCCCATAGCTGCCCCATGGCTGCCCCATAGATGCCCCTTGGCTGCCCTATAGCTGCTCTATAACTGCCCTATAGCAGCCCCATGGCCACCCCATAGCTGCCCTATAGCCACCCCATGGCCACCCTATAGCTGCCCCATAGCCGCCCCATAGCCGCCCCATAGCCGCCCCATAGCTGCCCCATAGCTGCCCCATGGCCATCCCATAGATGTCCCATAGCTGCCCTATAGCTGCCCTATAGCAGCCCCATGACCACCCCATAGCCGCCCCATAGCTGCCCCATAACCACACCATGGCCACCCTATAGCTGTCCTATAGCAGCCCCATGACCACCCCATAGCTGCCCCATAGCTGTCCCATGGCCGCCCCATAGCTGCCCCATAGTTGCCCCATGGCTGCCCCGTAGCTGCCCCATAGATGCCCCATGGCTGCCCTATAGCTGCCCTATAGCTGCTCTGTAACTGCCCTATAGCTGCCCCATGGCCACCCCATGGCCGCCCCATAGCTGCCCCATAGATGCCCCATGGCCACCTCATGTCTGCCCCATGTCTGCCCCATAGCCACCCCCATGTCCATCCCACCCTGTGGCACCCCGCTGTGTCACCCCACATCACCCCATGTCACCTTTCCGCACCCCCTGCCACCCGCAGCCACCCATCACCCCCCAATATCACCCCCCACCCCATGGCATCCCTTGGCGCCCCACAGCACTGCAGGCATCCATGTTACCCCATGGCGCCTCTTTGACACCCACAGCCACCCCATGGCACCTTCATGGTGTCCCATGTCACCCCATAGCACCCCCAGTCCCCCCCGTGTCCCCCCGTGTCACCCCACTGCCTCCCCATGGCACCCCATGGCACCCCATGGCACCCCACACACCCTGCCACCCCACAGCACCCCGTATCACCCCATCACCCCACGGCACCCAATCACCCAACCCTTAACCCTCACCCTGACCCCAAATCTAACCATAAAACCCGACCCCAACCATGAAACTCTGACCCTGGTCCTGTCCCCTAACCGTGACCCTGACCCTAACCCTGACCCCCACCCCCACCCTGACTCCGACCCCCATCCCGACCCCAACCCCCCCTGGTGACCCCAACCCGCATCACGACCCCAACCCCCACCCTGACCCCCACCCCCATCCCGACCCCAACCCCACATCCTGACCCTAACCCGCATCCTGACCCCAACCTCCCATCCCGACCCCAACCCCCCCCCTCCTGACCCCAACCCCCATCCTGACCCCGACCCCCATCCCGACCCCAACCCCACCTCCTGACCCTAACCCGCATCCCGACCCCAACCCCCCCTCCTCACCCCAACCCCGCATCCTGACCCCCACCCCCCCTGGTGACCCCAACCCCCCTCCTGACCCCAACCCCCCATCCCGACCCCAACCCCCCTGGTGACCCCAACCCGCATCCCGACCCCAACCCCCCCTCCTCACCCCAACCCCGCATCCTGACCCCCACCCCCCCTGGTGACCCCAACCCCCCTCCTGACCCCAACCCCCCATCCCGACCCCAACCCCCCTGGTGACCCCAACCCGCATCCCGACCCCAACCCCCCTCCTGATCCTAATCCGCATCCTGACCCCAACCCCCCCTGGTGACCCCAACCCCCCATCCTGACCCCAACCCCCATCCCGACCCCATCCCCACATCCTGACCCCAACCCCCACCCTGACCCCAACTCCCATCTGGACCCCAACCCCCCCACCGTGACCCCAACCCCGCATCCTCACCCCAACCCCCACCCTGACCCCAACCCCGCCTCTTGACCCTAACCCGCACCTTGACCCCAACCCCCACCCTGACCCCACCCCCCGTCCCGTCCCGACCCTCGCCCCCCCGCCCCCCGTCACCTGGCCGTTCCCGCAGCCGCCTGCGGGGGTTTCCTGACGAAGCTGAACGGCTCGATCTCCAGCCCCGGCTGGCCGCACGGTTACCCCCCCAACAAGAACTGCGTCTGGCAGCTCGTGGCCCCCACGCAGTACCGCATCTCGCTGCGCTTCGACTTCTTCGAGACCGAGGGCAACGACGTGAGCCGCGGGCCGCCCCCGTGTCACCCCCACCCCCGTGTCACCCCCACCCCCCGTGTCACCCCCAACCCCCGTGTCACCCCCACCCCCCGTGTCACCCCCACCCCCGTGTCACCCCCACCCCCGTGTCACCCCCACCCCCGTGTCACCCCCAACCCCCGTGTCACCCCCACCCCCGTGTCACCCCCACCCCCCGTGTCACCCCCAACCCCCGTGTCACCCCCACCCCCGTGTCACCCCCACCCCCCCGTCACCCCCACCCCCGTGTCACCCCCACCCCCATCACCCCCCCACCCCCCATCACCCCCACCCCCCGTGTCACCCCCAACCCCCGTGTCACCCCCACCCCCCGTGTCAGCCCCCCACCCCCCATCACCCGCCCACCCCCCTGTCATCCCCACCCCCCGTGTCACCCCCACCCCCCCGGTATCACCCCCCCAACCCCCGTGTCACCCCCCCCACCCCCCATCACCCCCACCCCCCTGTCACCCCCACCCCCCGTCACCCCCACCCCCCCGGTGTCACCCCCCCACCCCCCATGTCACCCCCACCTCCCTGTCACCCCCTCACCCCCCATCACCCCCACCCCCCGTCACCCCCACCCCCGTGTCACCCCCACCCCCATCACCCCCCCACCCCCCATCACCCCCACCCCCCGTGTCACCCCCAACCCCCGTGTCACCCCCACCCCCCGTGTCACCCCCACCCCCCATCACCCCCCCACCCCCCGTCAGCCCCACCCCCCTGTCACCACCCCACCCCCCCTGTCATCCCCACCCCCCCCCATGTCACCCCCACCCCCACGGTGTCACCCCCCCAACCCCCGTGTCATCCCCCACCCCCCATCACCCCCACCCCCCTGTCATCCCCACCCCCCCCGTGTCACCCCCCCAACCCCTGTGTCACCCCCACCCCCCATCACCCCCCGGCTCACCTCCTGGGTCACCTCCCCCTCTCACCCCCCTGCATCACCTCCTTGTGTCACCCGTGTCACCCCCCCGTGTCACCTCCCTACGCCACCAGCTCCACCCTCTGTGTCACCCCCCCCCCATGTCACCCCTCTGTGTCAACCCCCCATCTCACCCCCCATCTCATCCCTCCATCTCACCCTTCTGTGTCACCCCTCAGTGTCACCCCCCCGTGTCACTCTTCTTTGTCTCCCCTCTGTGTCACCCCCCCCACCTCACCCCCCCATGTC
Source organism: Phasianus colchicus (assembly GCF_987193195.1). Lineage (NCBI taxonomy): Eukaryota > Metazoa > Chordata > Aves > Galliformes > Phasianidae > Phasianus > Phasianus colchicus. The sequence goes on from NC_143462.1 coordinate 4,193,921, forward strand.
ACCCTCCCCGTGTCACCCCTCTGTATCACCCCCCCATGTCACCCCCATCTCCCCCCCGTCACCCCCCTCTGTCACCTCCTGTGTCACCCCAACACCACCCCCTTTGTGTCACCTCTCCTTGTCACCCCCCCGTGTCACCCCATGTGCCCCCCCATCTCTCACCCCCTATGTCACCCCCCTATGTCAAACTTCTGCCCCCCCATGTCACCCCATCTACCCCATGTGTCACCCCATATCACCCCATATCACCCCAATCACCCCCCACATCACCCCATCTACCCCCTCACCCCCCATGTGTGCACCCCATGTCCCCCCCCACGCCAACCCATCACCCCCCATCACGTCCCACGCGTCACCCCCATTGTCACCCCATGTCACCCCCCCATGTCACCCTGTCATCTCCCCACATCACCCCATCTCACCCCCCATGTCACCCTACCTACTCCATCACCCCCCACGTGTCACCCCATGTCCCCCCCATGCCAACCCATCACCTCCCATCACCTCCCATGTGTCACCCCATGTCACCCCCCCCATGTCAACCCATCAGCCCCCCACATCACCCCATCCACCCCCTTCACCCCCACACGTCACCCCACGTCACCCCCCTGTGTCACCCCCTCACCCCCCCACGTCACCCACGGCGCCCCATGCCAACCCATCACCCCCCCACATCATCCCCCGTGTCACCCCCCCGTGTCACCCCGTCACCCCCCCACGCCAACCCATCACCTCCCATCACCTCCCATGTGTCACCCCATGTCACCCCCCTATGTCACCCTATCACCCCCCCACATCATCCCCCACGTCACCCCCCCGTGTCACCCCGTCACCCCCCCGTGTCACCCAGCCGCCCCGCCCCCCAGGTGTGTAAGTACGACTTTGTGGAGGTGCGCAGCGGGCTGACGGCCGACTCCAAGCTGCACGGGAAGTTCTGCGGCGCGGCGCGGCCGGCCGTCATCACGTCGCAGTACAACAACATGCGCATCGAGTTCAAGTCCGACAACACCGTGTCCAAGAAGGGCTTCAAGGCGCACTTCTTCTCAGGTACGGCCCTGCTCTGCAGCCCTGCAGCCCTGCAGCCACAGCCCTGCAGCCACAGCCCTGCACCCCTGCATCTCTGCAGCCCTGCATCCACACAGCCCTGCATCCACACAGCGCTGCATCCACAGCCTTGCATCCACAGCCCTGCAGCCCTGCATCCACATCCCTGCATCTCTGCAGCCCTGCATCCACAGCCCTGCATCCACATCCCTGCACCCCTGCAGCCCTGCATCCACACAGCCCTGCATCCACACAGCCCTGCATCCACAGCCCTGCATCTCTGCAGCCCTGCATCCACAGCCCTGCATCCACAGCCCTGCATCTCTGCAGCCTTGCATCCACAGCCCTGCATCTCTGCAGCCCTGCATCTCTGCAGCCCTGCATCCACACAGCCCTGCATCCACACAGCCCTGCAGCCCTGCATCCACAGCCCTGCATCCACAGCCCTGCATCTCTGCAGCCCCACATCCACATCCCTGCAGCCCTGCATCTCTGCAGCCCTGCATCCACACAGCCCTGCATCCACACAGCCCTGCATCCACACAGCCCTGCAGCCCTGCATCCACAGCCCTGCATCCACAGCCCTGCATCTCTGCAGCCCCACATCCACATCCCTGCAGCCCTGCATCTCTGCAGCCCTGTATCCACACAGCCCTGCATCCACAGCCCTGCATCTCTGCAGCCCTGCAGCCCTGCATCCACACAGCCCTGCATCTCTGCAGCCCCACATCCACATCTCTGCAGCCCTGCATCTCTGCAGCCCTGCGGCCCTGCACCCACATCCCTGCATCTTTGTATCCCTGTAGCCCTGCATCTCTGCATCCACACAGCCCTGCAGCCCTGCATCTCTGTATCCCTGCAGCCCTCCATCCCTGCACCCACACATCTCTGCAGCCCTGCATCCCTGCATCTCTGCATCCCTGCATCCTCATCCCTGCATCTTTGTGTCCCTGCAGCCCTGCACCCACACATCCCTGCAGCTCTGCATCCCTGCATCTCTGCAGCTCTGCAGCCACACAGCCCTGCATCCCTGCATCCACACATCTCTGCATCCCTGCATCTCTGCAGCCCTGCATCCACATCCCTGCATCTTTGTATCCACAAAACCCTGCATCCACAAAGCCCTGCAGCCCTGCACCCACACATCTCTGCAGCCCTGCAGCCCTGCAGCCCTGCATGCACATCCCTGCAGCCCTGCATCCACACCCCTGCATCTCTGCAGCATTCCGTCCCTGCACCCCCCCAGCAACGCATCCTTGCATCCCTGCAGCAACTTCTGCTGCTGCTGCTGCACTGGGGCTGCGTGCATTTGGGATGGGGGAGGGGAGGGGAGGCGGGGTTGGGTTTTGCATCGCTGCCACTGCTGTGTTGTTGCTGCATTGCTGCTGGGTGCTGCATTGCTGCTGAGCGATGCATTGCTGCTGGGCACTGCATTGCTGCTGGGCGCTGCACTTCTCCTCTGCTGCTGCACCTTCTGTGCTCCCCCCCACCTCACTGTCTGTCCCATCCCCCTCCCCTGGGCTCACCCCATAGGGTTGTAGGGTCACCCCATAAGGTTGTAGGGTCGCCCCACGCCATGGGGGGGGCAGTGTGGGGGTCGGGAGATGCGGAGCAGAGGCAGCAACGCAGCAGCACGCCGCAGGTTTGGGGTTTGGGGTTTAGGGTCCCCCCCCCCCTTTTTGGGTTGAACCCCGCGCCGCGTTCCGGGCCCCCCCCACCCCCAGTGGGGGCTGCGGGTTTGGGGTTGTTGCTGTGTTTTGGGTGCACCCCCCCCTCCCACGGAGAGGCAGTGGGACGCAGCGCCCTGCAGAAGGGGACGCGCTGGGAGCGGCAGAGGGACGCGGGGCTGCAGGGTGAGTGCGCCCGGGGGTCCCCAAAACGCAACGGGGGGGGGGGTCCCCAACCCACCGGGAGCTGTGGGGCCGGGAATGCGCCCCTCCCGGGGTGCCGGGGGGTGGGGCACCGTGGGGCACCCCGCTGTTATCCCCCGCTTTGGGGTCGGGCACCATAAGGTAGCCATGGGGTCAGCCCTCGGTTTGGGGTCGGATGCCACGGGGCGGCAGTGGGACCACCCCCCAATTTGGGGGGCAGACACCATAGGGAGCCCATAGGGCCACCCCCCAATTTGGGGGGCAGACACCATAGGGAGCCCATAGGCCCCCCCCCCAGCTTGGGATGGGGCAACATAGGGCACCCATGGGGTCAGCCCCAGATTGGGGTCAGGCACTATGGGGTATCCCTTTGGGCAGCCCCCACTTTGGGTTTGGGCACCATGGGGAATCCGTAGGGTCACCCCTCGATTTGGGGTCAGACACCATAGGGTGCCCATAGGACCACCCCCCAATTTTGGGGTCAGACACCATAGGGAGCCCATAGGACCACCATCCAGTTTTGGGGTCAGACACCATAGGGTGCCCATTGGACCTCCCCCAGTTTTGGGGTCGGACACCATAGGGAGCCCATAGGATCAGCCCCCAATTTTGGGGTCAGACACCACAGGGTGCCCACGGGGTCCCCCCCACCGCTGTGGTTGGGTGCTGTATGGTGTCCTTTGGGTCCCCCCACTCGTGGGGTCGGATGCTACGGGGTCCCCGTGGGGTCAGCCCCCAATTTGGGGTCAGACACCATTGGACCCTTTTGCTGCAGCTGCCCCCCCCCCCCATCACATCCCCACCCCACAGCAGTGCTGTGATGGGGTTCGGTGCAGGGCTGCAAGGAGGGTGGGGGTCCCGGGGGGTGGGGGGGGGAGGTGGTGTGGGGGGGTTGGGGTCCCTGGGAAGCTCGGGGTGCCGCCCGCACCTTATGGCTGAGGAGGGGTCCCCCGGCCCGACCCCAAAGCAGAGGTGACACCGTTGGCACAGAGGTAAGCGTGGGGTCCCGGAAGCCCCCCCCCCCTTAAAGCCCCCCCCGGGAGACGCGGCGGTGCCGCAGCGGGGCTGCCAGCCTCGTGGGGGGGGGAGGTGAGGGTAGGGGGGGGTCCCACGCGGCTCAGCGTCCGGCGACCTCGGGGTCCCCCCCCCCCCCCGCCCCCCAAACCCGGCGGTGCCGCAGCCGGCACAGAGGTAAGCGCACCCCCCCCCCCCCCCAGGGCCGCCCCGCCCCCCCCGCAGCGCCCGGTGCACGGAGGGACCCCTCCCCACCCCCCCCACCTCCGACCCCCCCCCCACCTACCGGACCCCCCCGCATCCCCCCCTTCTCTCTCATTGCAGAGAAGAAGCAGCAGCTGCAGCCCCCGAAATCCCGTCCGCCCGCCCCGAAGTCCCGCCCGCAGAAGCGGCTGCGCGGCCCCTCGTGAGCCGGGGGGGCCCCTCCGAATTTCTCAGGAACGCCGCGGCCCCCCCGGCCCGGCCCCCCCCCCCCCCTCCACGTGCTTGAACAGAACTGGTGGTCGCCCTTATTTTTTATTATTCCCCACGGTCGCGTTTTGGTTTTTTGGGGCGGGGGGGGGGACGAGAGGGGGGATCGGGGGGGGGGGGGGTTTAAACCTCGCCCCGTCGGCTCGCGGCCCCCCCTCCCCAACGTGTCCCCCCCCGTTTTTATCGTGTCTGTGACATTTCCTTTCCATGAGTAAAAGAGGGACGGCCGCGTCCCGCTGCTCCTCGCACCTCTGCGTGTGGCTCCGTGTGTTTCTGTGCCCGCAGCCGGGGGGGTCGGGCTGAGGGGGGGGGTTTGGTCTGCGGGGGGAGGAAAGGGGTGAAGGGGGGGGGTTGCATCCCTCGGCGGTCCGTCCCGCCCCCCCGGCACCGCGCTGTGTCCGCAGATAAAGACGAATGCTCGGCGAACAACGGCGGCTGCCAGCACGACTGCGTCAACTCGTGGGGCAGCTACGAGTGCCGCTGCCGCAGCGGCTTCGTGCTGCACGACAACATGCACGACTGCAAGGAGGGTGCGCCGGAACCCCCCGCCCCCCCACCTCCCCAACACCCCGACCCCCCCCCGCCCCCCGACGGCGGCCCCGCGGTGCTGAGCGCGCTGTGCCCCCCCAGCCGGCTGCGAGCACAACGTGACGGCGGCGCGGGGCGCCATCCGCAGCCCCAACTGGCCGAGCCGCTACCCCAGCAGGAAGGAGTGCGAGTGGAGCATCGCCACGGCCGCGGGGCACCGCGTGCGCCTGGTACGGAGCGGGGCGCCTGCGCGGGGCCGGGCGGGGCACTGCGGGGCACTGCGGGGCACTGCGGGGCATTGCGGGGCACTGCGGGGCACTGCGGGGCACTGCGGGGCACTGCATGGCAGCACATAGCACTGCATGGCATTGCGGGGCATTGCAGGGCAGCATATGGCATTGCATGGCAGTGCACGGCATTACATGTCAGTACATGTCAGTACATGGCATTGCATGGCAGTACATGGCAGTGCGTGGTGGTGCATGGCATTGCATGGCATTACATGGCAGTACATGGCAGTGCATGGCAGTACATAGCACTGCATGGCATTGCGGGGCAGCATATGGCATTGCATGGTGATGCATGGCATTGCATGGCAGTACATGGCAGTGCGTGGTGGTGCATGGCGTTGCATGGCAGTACATGGCATTACATGGCATTGCATGGCAGTACATGGCATTGCATGGCATTGCATGGCAGTACATGGCATTGCATGGCATTACATGGCAGTACATGGCAGTGCATGGCAGTGCATGGCAGTGCATGGCATTGCATGGCATTACATGGCAGTACATGGCAGTGCATGGCAGTGCATGGCATTGCATGGCATGGTATGGCAGTACATGGCATTGCATGGCATTACATGGCAGTATATGGCTTTGCATGTCATTGCGTGGCATTACATGGCAGTGCATGGCAGTATATGGCTTTGCATGGCATTGCATGGCAGTACGTGGCATTGCATGGTGGTGCATGGCATTGCATGGCATTGCGTTGCATTGCATGGCATTGCATGGCGGTGCATGGCGGTGCATGGCATTGCGTGGCATTGCATGGCAGTACATGGCAGTACATGGCAGTGCATGGCATTGCATGGCAGTGCATGATGTTGCATGACATTGCATGGCATTACATGGCACTGCATTGCACTCTGTGGCACTGCATGACCCTGCGTGGCCCTGCATGGCCTGACATGGCACTGCTCAGCACTGCATGGCACCACACGGCACTGCATGGCACTGCATGGCACCGGACGTGTCACACCCATGGCACTGCATGGCACTGCCTGTGTGCCATCCTATGGCACTGTATGTCATGTGTGTCACATCCACAGCACTGCATGGCACCGCATGGCTGCGTGGCATTACGTGGTGTCGTGTGGCACCGCGTGTCCCCACGTGTGGCCCATCCCACGTCCCCTTGTCCCACCCCATAACCCCACATGTCCCCATCCTGTGTCCCATCCCATAGCCCCACATGTCCCACCCCCTGTCCCATCCTGTGTCCCATCCCATAAGTCCACATGTCCCCACATGTCTCATCCCATAACCCCACATGTCCCCATCCCACATCCCATCCCATGTCCCCGCATGTCCCCATCTTGTGTCCGATCCCATAACCCCACATCCCATCCCCTCTCCCACCCCATAACCCCACATGTCCCCACACGAGTCCCATCCCCTGTCCCATCCCCTGTCCTCACAAGTCCCATCCCACTTCCCCCCTCTCCCACCCCATAACCACCATGTCCCCATCCCGTGTCCCATCCCGTCCCACCCCATGTCCCCCCCGTCCCATCCCGTGTCCCCCCCGTCCCACCCCGTCCCACCCCATGTCCCCCCATGTCCCATCCCCTGTCCCGTCCCGTGTCCCACCCTGTCCCACCCCATGTCCCCCCATGTCCCCCCATGTCCCATCCCGTGTCCCATCCCCTGTCCCACCCCATGTCCCCCCCTCCCACCCCGTGTCCCCCCGTCCCAAGCCCGCCGTGCCGCATCCCCGCTCTTCCCGCAGTCGTTCTCGGAGCTGGACGTGGAGGCGCACAGCGATTGCAGTTATGACCACGTTGCGGTGCACGACGGCCCGGACGCCGCCGCTCCGCTCCTCGGCCGCTTCTGCGGCTCCGCAGCGCCGCCGGCCGTGCTGAGCTCCGGCAGCGCCATGTTCGTGCGCTTCGTGTCCGACGGCTCCGTGCAGAAGAAGGGCTTCGAGGCCACGCACTCCTCGGGTACGGGGCTGGGGGGCGGTGGGGCCGGGGGGCAGCGCCTCGCCGCGTCACCCCATCACCCTGTCACCCCGTCACCCCAACACCCTGCGACCCCATCACCCCGTCACCCCATGACTCCATCCCCCCATCACCACGTCACCCCATCACTGCGTCACCCCATCACCTCATCACCCTGTGACCCCCCATCACTCCATTGCCCCCATCACCCCATTGCCCCTCATTCTCCTCCATCACCCAGCACCCCATTGCCCCCCATCACCCCTTTCCCCCCCCATTCCCCCCATCACCCATCACTCTGTGACCCCCCCCATTGCCCCCCATTCCCCCCATCACCCATCACCCCATTGTCACCTCATCGCCCCCTTGCCCCCCATCACCCACCCACCACCCTGTGCCCCTCCATCACACCCTTGCCCCCCATCGCCCATCACCCCATTGCTCCCCCATCACCCCTTCCCCCCCATTCCCCCCCATCACCCTCCACCCCCTTGCCCCCCATTCCCCCCATCACCCATCACCCTGTGCCCCCCATCACCCCATTGCTCCCCCATCACCCCGTTGCCCCCCATCACCCATCACCCCATTGCCCCCCCATCACCCCTTCCCCCCCCATTCCGCCCCATCACCCATCACTCTGTGACCCCCCCATCACCCCATTTCCCCCCCCACCCCATTTACCCCCATCGCCCCCCATCACCCATCACCCTGTGCCCCCCATCACCCCATTGCTCCCCCATCACCCCGTTGCCCCCCATTCCCCCCATCACCCTGTTGCCCCCCATCACCCATCACCCCATTGCTCCCCCATCACCCTGTTGCCCCCCATTGCCCCCCATCACCCATCACCCTGTGCCCCCCATCGCCCCGCTGCCCCCCATCACCCATCACCCCATTGCTCCCCCATCACCCTGTTGCCCCCCATTGCCCCCCATCACCCATCACCCTGTCTCCCCCATCACCCCGTTGCCCCCCATTCCCCCCCATCTCCCACCACCCTGTGCCCCCTCATCGCCCCGCTGCCGCCCATCACCCCATTGCCCCCCCATCACCCCTTTCCCCCCCCACCCCATTTACCCCCATCGCCCCGTTGCCCCCCCATCACCCCTTTCCCCCCCATTCCGCCCAATCACCCTGTGCCCCCCATCGCCCATCACCCCATTGCTCCCCCCTCACCCCGCTGCCCCCCCGCCCCCACCGCCCGCTGCCGCTCCCGCTGACGGCGCCGTCCCGCAGTTTGTGGCGGCCACCTCCGCGCCCTGGTGCGCACCCAGGAGCTGTTTTCCCACGCGCAGTTCGGGGACGCCCCGTACCCGGGGGGCAGCGAGTGCCGCTGGGTGCTGGCGGCCGAGCGGGGCTACGGGGTGGAGCTCATCTTCCAGAGCTTCGAGGTGGAGGAGGAGGCGGACTGCGGCTACGACTACCTGGAGCTCTTCGACGGCTCCGACGGCACCGCGCCGCGCCTCGGCCGCTTCTGCGGCTCCGGGGTGAGCGCTGCGACGGGGCGGATTGGGGCTGAGGGAGGGAGGCAGCTCCTGTGGGCATCCATGCGGTGCTGCGTGCGGCAGGGCGACCCCAGGGGGGGGTTGGGGGCTGGAGGAGGGGTGCAGCTCCTGTGCATGGCGATGCTCACAGTGCCTGCAGCTCCTGGGTGGGGTTTGGGGGCTGGAGGAGGGGTGCAGCTGCTGTGTGCATCAGTGGGTGTGCTGCATGCAGCAGGGTGATCCCAGGTTGGGGTTTGGGGGCTGGAGGAGGGGTGCAGCACCCGTGTGTGGTGATGCTCACAGTGCCTGCAGCTCCTGGGTGGGATTTGGGGGCTGAAGGAGGGGTGCAGCTCCTGTGGGCATCCATGCGGTGCTGCATGCAGCAGGGCGACCCCAGGTTGGGGTTTGGGGGCTGAAGGAGGGGTGCAGCTCCTGTGCATGGCGATGCTTGCGGTGCCTGCAGCTCCTGGATGGGATTTGGGGGCTGGAGGAGGGGTGCAGCTCCTGTGCATGGCGATGCCTGCAGTGCATCTGAGTGCATCCCCCCCCCTTCCCCCCCCCGCAGCCCCCCGAGCCGCTGTACTCCGCCGGAGACGCGGTGCTGCTGCACTTCCACTCTGACGACACCATCAACAAGAAGGGCTTCCACCTGCGCTACACCAGCACCAAATTCCAGGACACGCTGCACGCCAGGAAGTGACGGCAGCCCGCAGCCCCCAGAGGGGGGGGAGAAATGGGGAGGGGGGGGCGGCGAGCGCCGCCGCGGAGCCCCAACCACGCAGGACTGCATGGAGGAGCGCGTGGGGCTGCGGGGGGTGATGGGGTCACCGGGCCCCCCTGCGATGGGGGGGGGTTTGTAGGGGGGGGGGCTGCCCGTCCCGTGTCGCGGAATAAAGGCTCTTGTATTTGGGGGGGCGTGGATGGGCCGTTTGCTTGGGAGCATCCCTGCTGCCCCCCCGCTGCGGGATGTGTGTGGGGCGAACTGTGGGAGCATCTGTGGGGCTGACTGGGGGCTGTGGGGTCGGCTGTGGGGCTGTTGGTGGGACCGTCTGTGGGGTCAGCTGTAGGGCTGGCTGGAGGCTCATTATGGGGCCGTTGGTGGCAGTCTGTGGGGTCGTCTGTGGGGCTGTGGGGTCATCTGGGGGTCTGTCTGTGGGACCATCTGGGGGTCTGTCTGTGGGGCCATCTGTGGGGCTGTCTGTGGGGCCATTGGCGTTGGGCTGTGGGGCCATCTATGGGGTCATCTGTGGGGCTGTTGGTGCAGCCATCTGTGGGGTTGTCTATGGGGTCACTGGTGGGGCCATCTGCAGGGTCATCTGTATGGCTGTTGGTGGGACCATCTGTGGGGTCTGTAGGGCTGAGGGACTGCAGTACTGCTATCTGTGGGGTCACCTATGGGGCCATTGGTGGGGCCGTCTGTGGGGCTGAGTTTTGGGGGGACGCAGGGGGTGAGGGGGTGCAGTGGTGCTATGGGGGCTGCAGGGGGATGCACGGGTGTCATATGGGAGATGCACATGGATGCAGGCGGTGCTGCAGGGGATGCAGAGGGATGACAGGTGATGTTTTGTAAGGGATGCACAGGGCTGCACAGTGATGTTATATATGGGATGCATGGGGGTGCAGGCGGTGCTGCAGGGGATGCAGAGGGATGCCAGATGAGATGCACCGGGCTGCACAGGTGATGTTATGTAGGGGATGCAGGCAGTGCTGTAGGCGATGCACAGGAATGCATGGGTGATGTTTTGTAGGGGATGCAGAGGGCTGCACAGTGATGTGATGTAGGGGATGCATGGGGATGCAGGCGGCGCTGCAGGGGATGCAGAGCGATGCCCAGAGACGGCAGACGGGAGATGCACAGCAACGCAGGCGGCGCTGCAGGGGATGCACAGGCGCTGCCGTCAGGAGGTGCGCGGCGCTGCACGCAGATGTCGGCGGCGCTGCAGGGGAGGCTGCGGAGGTGACGCCGTGCGGAGGCGATGCGGGCGGTGCTGCGGGCGGTGCGGGGGGGCAGCAGATGGGAGCAGCGCGTTGCGGGCAGCGGCACGGAGCTGAGCGCCCTGCGGTGTGCGGGCAGATGGCGGCAGATGGCAGCAGATGGCAGCGGGGGTGGCACAGCCCCCCCATCCCCCCCCCACCCCCCACCCCACACTCGGGGGTCGGAGCGCTGCGCCCTTCTGTAGGGCTGCTGCTGGATAAGGGGGGGGGGGGGGGGTGCTGTTATTTGGGCTCCTCGATGTGACGCCGTGACCCCACCGCCCCCCCCTCGCCCCCCACCCTTCCGGGGGGGCACAAACACCGCCCGCCTCACCGCACAGACTTTATTGTCACACCGCCAGCACAGCGCAGGGGACGGACCGTAACAGCGTGCATCGGGACACAGAGCCATGCTGCCGGCGGGCATGCGGGGGGGGTGGGAAGGGACCCCCCCTTTGGGCATCCCGTGTGCTGCGGGGGTCGGGGACGAAGGAGGGGGAGCGGAGAGACCCCCACGTCACCCCCCCCCCCGCCCCCCCGGGGTGCGTGGAGCGCAGCAGTGCGGGTGGGGGGTGAGGGGGTCCGGTGTGCGTCGGCTGGGAGCAGTTCCAAAGTGGGGGGGGGGCTGCATCCCACCCCCACCGGGGGGAGAATGGGGTATGGGGGGGTCCCACGGTGCAGTGCAGGGGGGCGGGGTGCGTGGGGGGGGGTCCTGTGATGCAGGAATGGGGTCGGGGAATGGGGGGGGGTCCCATGGTGCAATGCACGGGGTCGGGGTGCGTGAGGGGGGGTCCCGTGTTGCAGCGCAAGGGGTGGTGGGGGGGGGCACTGGAGGGGCGTTGTGGATGGAGGGGGTTCCACGGTGCATCGCATGGGGTTGGGGTGTATGGGGGGGGGGTCCCGCGGTGCAGTAATGGGGTCGTGGTGCGGGAGGGGGGGGGCTGGGATGCAGTGCATGGAGTTGGGCTGCACGGGGGGGGGGGGTCCTGCGATGCGGTAATGAGGTCGGGGCGCACAGAGGGGATCCCCCCCCCTCGGGGTTCCCCCCCCCCCAGCGAGGCCAACGCTGCTCATCAGTCCCATAGGCGGAGGTTCCCTCTCCGCACCCTCGGGCTGTGGGGGGCGCTCACCCCTCGGGGCGCACTCAGGGGTCGTCCCCCCCCCCCCGACCCCGCAACGTCCACAGCCGCCCCCCCCCCCCGCGGCTCTCAGCGCCCCACGCTGATGTTGCACGTCTTGCAGCTCGGGTCCTTCTTGGCGTTGGCGGTGGAGAGGCTCATCAGCTGATGGCCGCTGATCTCCCCCAGCGCTCCCAGGCTCAGGTCCACCGGTTCGGTGTAAATCACCTCCAGGATGCTGTCCTGAGCGTGGCGGTACACCAGCTCGCCCTCCTCCACGCTGCACGTCAGGAATTTGTTGCACGCAATGTCCAGCTGCGGCAGGCGCTCCCTGCAGAACGCGTCCCCGCTGGATCCCTTGGGCGCCAGCACCAACACCACGTAGTGGTACGCGGTGTACATGCAGTAAAAGTCCGCGAAGTAAAGGTTGGTGTTGGGGTTGAAGAGGCGCTGAGCCGGGATTTGGAAGCGGTAGCGGCCGTAGGGGGAGTCCTGGGGGGGCTGCCCCGTGTTGAACTCCGTGTTGCAGCTGAAGAAGATGCCGTGCAGCATCCCGCTGGTCGGGGAGCCGTGGCTGCCGCTGCTGTCCTTCAGGGACGGCTTCATCACGTTCCCGCAGTGCATCCTGAGGGGGGGGCGGCGGGGTGAGGGGCTGGGGGGGGCGGGGGGCTTTGGGGACAGGGTTGGGGCAGGGGGAGGGGATGGGGGGCTTTGGGGTTAAGGTTAGGGCAGGGGGAGGGGATGGGGGGCTTTGGGGGGCTTTGGGGACAGGGTTAGGGCAGGGGGAGGGGATGGGGGGCTTTGGGGTTAAGGTTGGGGTTAAGGTTAAGGTTGGGGCAGGGGGAGGGGATGGGGGGCTATTGGGGGGCTTTGGGGGGCTTTGGGGACAGGGTTAGGGCAGGGGGAGGGGATGGGGGGCTTTGGGGGGCTTTGGGGACAGGGTTAGGGCAGGGGGAGGGGATGGGGGGCTTTGGGGTTAAGGTTGGGGTTAAGGTTGGGGCAGGGGGAGGGGATGGGGGGCTTTGGGGGGGGTTGGGGGTTAGGGTCAGAGTGAGGGGCTGAGGGATGAAGGTGGTTGGGGGGCTTTGGGGATGGGGTTGGGGTTAGGGCAGGGGGAGGGGATGGGGGGCTTTGGGGTTGAGGTCGAGGTTAAGGTTGGGGCAGGGGGGGGACTGGGGGCTTTGGGGATAGGGTTAGAGCAGGGGGAGGGGCTGGGGGGTTTGTGGGGATGGGGGTTAGGGTTAGGGTGAGGGGCTGGGGGGCATTGGGGGATTTTGGGGTTAGAGTTAGGAGCTGGGGGTCATTGGGGGGGTTGGGGGCTAGGGCAGGGGCAGGGTGAGGGGCTGGGGGTGAAGGTGGTTGGGGGGCTTTGGGGATGGGGTTGGGGTTAGGGCAGGGGGCTTCGGAGGAGTTTTGGGGTCTTTGAGGGGGCTTTGGGGTCAGGGTTGGGGTTAGGGTTAGGGTTAGGGTCAGGGTCAGGGTTGGGGTTAGGGTTAGGGTTAGGGTTAGGGTTAGGGTTAGGGTCAGGGTTAGGGTTAGGGTCAGGGTCAGGGTTAGGGTTAGGACAGAGCCGGGGTGAGGGGCTGTTTGCTGGGGGGTTGGTGGGCTTTAGGGGTGTGGGGTTAGAGTTAGGGCAGGCCAGGGGAGTGGGCCGGGGGTCGGGGGGATTTGGGGGCGCGGGGGGGCGGTGAGGAGGGTCACGGCACACAGGGGGCGGGGCGGTTTTTGGGGGGGGCCGACCTGACGTGCTGGAAATACTCCTTGTGCTGGTTGCGGTAGAAGACGGAGAAGCGCAGCATGCGGCCGGCGATCAGCTCTGCCTTCTCCTGCAGCTGGGCCAGGTGCTCCTTGGCGTAATCTGCCATCGCACAGCAGCATCGCTGCGCTTTTGGACCCTTCTTTTCTCGGGGGGGTTGGGGGGGTTGGGGGGGTTGGGGGGGGGGGGGGGGGGTGCCCAGCGCTGAGCCCGCCCCTTTGGCACCTCCCACGCCTCAACAGCTGCCACCGCCCCCAGCGCTCTGCCAGCGCCGCGCTGCGCCCACGGCACATCCCCATCATCTTCATCCCCATCATCTTCATCCCCATCATCTTCATCCCCATCATCTTCATCCCCATCCCCATCCTCATCTTCATCCCCATCATCTTCATCCCCATCATCTTCATCCCCATCATCTTCATCCCCATCATCTTCATCCCCATCCCCATCCTCATCTTCATCCCCATCATCTTCATCCCCAGCCCCATCTTCATCCCCATCCTCTTCATCCCCATCCCCGTCATCTTCATCCCTGTCCTCCTCATCTTCATCCCCATCATCTTCATCCTCATCATCTTCATCCCCATCCTCATCATCTTCATCCCCATCCTCATCATCTTCATCCCCATCCTCATCTTCATCCCCATCCTCATCTTCATCCCCATCCTCATCTTCATCCCCATCCCCATCCCCATCCCATCCCCATCATCTTCATCCCCATCCCATCCCATCTCATTCCCATCTCCATCCTCATCTTCATCCTCCTGTTGATCTCTCTCCCTCACCCTCCTCCCATCCTCATCTTCACCCCCATCCCCATCTCCATCCCATCTTCATCTCCATCCTCATCTTCACCCACATCCTCATTCTCCATCTTCATCCCCATCCCATCCCTATCCTCATCTTCACCCCATCTCTATTCCCATCCCCATCCTCACCCCTCTCCTTCATCTTCATCCCATCCCCACTCATCTTCATCCTCATCCCGTCCTCATCCCATTCCCATCCTCACCCTCACATTCACCTCCTTCATCTTCATCCCATCCCCACTCATCTTCATCCTCATCCCGTCCTCATCCCATTCCCATCCTCACCCTCACATTCACCTCCTTCATCTTCATCCCATCCCCACTCGCTCCTTCATCTCCATCCCCATCCTCATCTTCATCCTCATCCTCATCCCACCCTCACACCATCCTCATCCCCATCCCTACCCCATCTTCATCCCATCTCCATCCCCATCCTCATCTTCGTCCTCATCCTCATCCCACCCTCACCCCACTCCATCCTCATCACCCCACCTCCATTCCCATCCTCATCCTCATCCCATCTCCATCCTCATCTTCATCCCACCCTCACCCCATCCTCATCCCATCTCCATCCCCATCCTCATCTTCGTCCTCATTCTCATCCCACCCTCACCCCACTCCATCCTCATCACCCCACCTCCATTCCCATCCTCATCCTCATCCCACCCTCACCCCACCCCATCCTCATCCCCACCCCACCTCCATTCCCATCCTCATCCTCATCCCATCCCCATCCTCATCTTCATCCCACCCTCACCCCATCCTCATCCCATCTCCATCCCCATCCTCATCTCCATCCTCATCCTCATCCCACCCTCATCCCATCCTCATCCTCATCCTCATCCCCACCCCATCCTCATCCCACCCACATCCCATCTCCATCCCCACCCCACCTCCATTCCCATCCTCATCCCGCCCACATCCCATTTCGTCCTCCTTCACCCTCATCCCATCCTCATTCCCGTCTCCGCCTTCATCCCACCCTCATCCTCACCCCCCACCCCCCCCCCGCTGACCGCCGGTGCAGAACTCCACGGTCTCACTCCACCCCGACACCAGATATTCGCCGTCGCTCTGCTTCACCGCGGTCTGCACGGCCACGCTGTACTCGGTGCGGGGGCTCAGGAACCAGTGGCCCCTCACAGTCATGGGCAGCGGCACGGCTTTGGCCACCAGTTTGGTGGGGACGTCCTGGGACAATTCGGGGGGGGGTCATCTTCATCCCATCCCCACTCCCTCCTTCATCTCCATCCCCATCCTCATCCCATCCTCATCCCCATCCTCATCCCCATGCCATCTCCACCTCCGTCCCCATCCTCATCTTCATCCTCATCCCACCCTCACCCCATCCTCATCCCCATCCCCATCCCCATCTCCATCCCCATCCTCATCCCACCCTCACCCCATCCTCATCCTCATCTTCATCCTCATCCCACCTCCATCCCCATCCCCATCCCATCCTCATCCCCATCCTCACCCCCATCCTTATCCTCATCCTCATCCTCATCCTCATCCTCATCCTCATCCTCATCCTCATCCCATCTCCATCCTCATCCTCATCCCATCTCCATCCTCATCCTCATCCCATCTCCATCCTCATCTTCATCCTCATCCTCATCCCCATCCCACCCTCACCCCATCCTCATCCTCATCCCACCTCCATCCCCATCCTCATCCTCATCCATGGGGACGTGGTGCTGCACATCCCAGCCACTTTCTGCTGCCCCCCCCTCCTTCCTATCCCCACCCCCACACCGATAAGGACCCCCCCCCACGGATGCCAATGAGGACACAGCGCCGTGCCCCCCACAAATCCCACCCCCCACCCCCAAAGCGATGTTTGGAGGGGGGTGAGGACCCCCCCACGTGCACCGGGGACCCCAAAAACGGACACTGCAGGGCCGTCCTGCTGCGCCCCCCCCCCCCACCTATCCTCAGTGTCCCCCCGTAACGCTCAGTGAGGACCCCCAGGGATTTGGGGACCCCCCCCCAGCCGGGCGCTGTCAGAGGGCACCGCGCAGCACCGCAGTGCAGAGCCGTTTCCATGGCAACGGCGGATGCTGAAGCCGGGGGGGGGCTGGAGGGGGGGAGGAATATATATATATGGGAAAGGAGAAAAAAACACCCAACACCGCCACCAAAAATCCCAACGATTATTGGGGGGGGAGGGAAAAAAAAATAATGTTCGCCATTAAACAGCCGTGTCACCATGGCAACCGCTGCTAAATCCGTGCCGGGGGGGGGCGGGGGGGGGAGGGGGGCGGGTGGGATGTGTGGGGCGATGGGATCACAGCCCGGACCCCCCCGCCCCCCCCAACCGCCCCAACTTCCCAACGTTGGGTGCGAATCTGAGCCCAAAGCATCGCAGCAGTGGGGGGTGGGGGTGGGACGGATGGATGGTGGCGACCCCCCCCCAAAATTAAAGACCCTTTTTATGGGATGAGAGGTGGGAATTGGAGCCCGAAGCATCGCAGCAATGGGATTCGAGAATGGGATTCGGGAACGGGGTTTGGGAATGGGGTTTCAGGTTCCCCCCCCTCCAAAAAAACAAAACCCGTTGTAATGGATGGGGGGTGCGGGGGGGGTTGGATGTGTGGGGCGATGGGATCACAGCCCGGCCCCCCCCACCCCAACGTCCCAATGCTGGGTAGGAATCAGAGCCCAAAGCATCGCAGCAATGGGGTGCGGGGGTGAGATGGAAGCGGTGACCCCCCCCCAAAATTAAAGCCCCCTTTTATGGGATGAGCGGCAGCAATCGGAGCCCGGAGCATCGCAGCACTGGGTTGTAGGAATGGGGTTTCAAAGCCCATTCAAAACCCCATCGTAATGTGATGGCCGGGCGGGGGGGTGCAGGGGGGGGGCAGAGGGGGGGTCTCTCACCCGGTGCTTGAACTTGTTGGAGTTCTTGTTCTCCTTCTTGTTGAGGTCGATGAAGTAATGCGTGACCCGCTCCAGGTCGCCCCTCTCCATGGCCCAGGAGATGCGGAACGAGTCGCAGGTGACGTTGTTGATCTCGATGTTCTTCGGGGTGGACAGCAGCTCCATGGCGGGGGGGGGGCGAGATCCTACGGGGGACGGATGGGGGGTGGGGGTCTGAGGCAGCTCCCGGCCCCACGGGGGGGGGATGCGGGGAGGGGGGGTTGTGCGGCCGCTCCCCGACGCTGCCGGTTTGCTCAACACCGGGCGGTGGTTGCAGAACAGCCGGAGCCGCCCGGCCGTGCCTCAGTTTCCCCAGAGGGAGGGGTCGGCCCCCCCCACCCCGCCCCCCCTTCCGTCCTCCTCCTCCTCCCCCCCCAGGCACTGTGGGATGTGTCCCCCCCCCCCCCTTCCTCCGCCCCCCCGGGACCCCCGTGCCGTCGCTGTGTGTTGGGATGGGATGAAGCACGCGCTGCCCCCCCCCCGCCCCCCCGCAGCTCACCCACGCACGTGGCTGCCAAAACAGCCCAGCGCGCAGCTCTGCGCACCCACCCGCGCGTGGGGAGCGCTGCCCCTCGCAGCCCTGCGGCCCCCCCGCGGGACCCTTTGGGGATCCGTTATGAGACTTCCTACGGAACCCCCTATTAAACCCCTATGGGACCCCCCCCCAACGGGACACCCTATTAAACGCCCCTACGTGCTCCCCCCCCACGGCGCCCCCACGTCGGACCCCCCACCCACGGGACCCCGTTTTGCGCACCCCCTATCCGAGCCCCTATCGGACTTCCTATGGAACCCCCCCTACGAAACCCCCCCGGGACCCCCTGTGGGCCCCCCCTTATGGGACCCCCTATTGAACGCCCCTACGGGACCCCCCCAGAGCACCCCCACCTCCCCCCCCCCCCCCCACGGAACACAACGGCATCAATGGGGCACGACGTGACATTTCGCCCCGAGGATCCCCCGACGGGACCCCCCGGCTGAACCCCCCCGAAACGGGATTCCCCTCCGGGACCCCCCGTGGGACCCCCCCCCCATCCCTCCCCATGGGGCACAAGGCGACGTTTCCCCGTTACCTCCGGGGGGGCGCTGGGGGGGCCCGTGGGGCTGCAGGGGAGCGGACGGCCGCTGCTTTCCCTGCGATCGGCTCGGCGCTCCCACGCGGCTCCTTGGAGAGGGAGGGGGGAAAAAAAATAACAAAAACGGGCAAAAAAAAAAAAAATTAAAAAAATAAATAAATCCACGCCGCGTGGGGAGGAGGGGGGGGGGGGGGGGGATGGATTTGTTGGGGGGGGGGGAGGTGGGACAGGCGCTGCCAATGGGTGCGCGCAGCGTCAATGACGGGAGCGGCCCCCGCCGTGCGGGGCGGTGCGGGGCCGGAGGGCGCAGCGTGGAGCCCACGCGTGTGGGTGCGGGGACGGGCGGGGGGTGGGATGGGTGGGATGTGGGGGGAGGGGGGTGTGAATATGGGATGGGCACGGACACGCGTGGGGTGCGGAGATGCGGTGACAGCCGGGTGTGCGGGCACGGGGGGCACCGTGACACGCGTGGGGCGCTGAAGGGGCTGCGGAGGGCTGGAAGCCGTTGGTGCGCAGGGGATGCGCGGGCACGAGTGGGAGCGCGCCCACGAGGAGGGGGGGGTCGCGCCCACACGTGGGTGTGTGGACACACGTGAGCGGCACGCCGCAGCCCCGTGCCGACGAATCCACGCGGCTCGGCCCCGCGCCCACAGCCGGGCGCTGCCCGCCACAAAGATGGCGCCGCCGCCTTCAGCCGTAGGCCGGGCGGCGCCAGCCGCAAAGATGGCGGCTCGCGGGCAGCGCTGCGTGGCCGTAACAAAGATGGCGGAAGCGGCGTCACGCTTGGAGTGATGGGGCTGCGCGGCGCGCATGCGCAGTGTGACTGCGCGCCGGCAGCGCCCGGGCCGGGTGAGGGGCGGCGTGGAGGGCGGGGGGGAATTGGGGGCTGTGGGGGGGGAAATGGGGGCTGTGGGGGGAAATGGGGGCTGTGGGGGGAATTGGGGGCTGTGGGGGGGAAATGGGGGCTGTGGGGGGAAATGGGGGCTGTGGGGGGAATTGGGGGCTGTGGGGGGGAAATGGGGGCGGGGGGGGGCGGGCAGCGGGGGAGGGAGCTGGTCTGGGGTGTGGGGGAGCGGTGGGACCTGTGGGGGCGGGGCGGGGGGTCCGCATTTGGGGCTGGGGTCCCTGTTTGGGGTGGGGGTCTCTGGGAGCATCGGCGGTCAGCGGGTCCCTGTGTGGGGCGGGGTGTTGGGGTGGGGGGTGGTCCCTAATGGGGGGGGGGCTGCTTGGAGGGCAGGGGGTCACTGTGTGGGGGGGGCTGAAGAATTGGGGTGGGGGCGCGGGGGTCCGCATTTAGGAGTTTGCTGGGGGGGTCACGTCCCTGTTCGGCGGTGTATGGGGGGGGGGGGGGGCTGGAATTGGGGGGGGGCGGGGAATGGGGGCGGTGCTCAGGGGGTCCCCATTTGGGGGGCTGAGCGGTGGGGGGGGGCGCCATTGGGAAAGCCAATGTTTGTGGGGCGGGCGGACGGGGCTCTGCTTTGTGGGGTGCGCTGACCCCCCCCCTCCCCCCCCCTTTGGCAGGCACAGCCCAGAGCCCAGGATGGCGGAGGGCAGCGCCGGTGATGGGGGGGGGGGCGCGGGGGGCAGCGGGCGGGCGGCGCTGGGGGGGGCGCGGGGGCTGCTGGCACGGCGTCCTCCTGCTGCCCCCATAAACGCGGGTCGGCTGCCCTCCATCCGCTCCAGGGATCTCACGCTGGGGGGTGTGAAGAAGGTGAGGGGGCGGGGGGGGGGCAGCACCCCGAAACTGCTGCTGGTTGGGTTCGGGTTCGGGTTTGGGTTTGGGAGGGGTGGGGGCGGCTCTGCACAGCAATGCGGCCCAACCGGTCCCATAGTGGGATTGGGAGCACGGGGGTGGGGGGTGGGGACAGGATGGGGGGCGGGGGGGTGGCTGTGTGGGGTTATGGGGATGGGGGGGGGGATGGGGGTGTGAGGGTGGGGAGGGGGACACAGGGATTGGGCTGGGGGATGTGGGGATGGGGGTGTGAGGGTGGGATGTGGGACGTGGGGATGTGGAGACGTGGGGATGAGGATGGGGGGGAAGGGGACACAGGAATAGGGCTGGGGGATGTGGGGATGAGGATGTGAGGGTGGGATTTGGGATGTGGGGAAAGGGCAGGGGGATGTGGGGATGTGGGGAGATGGGGGTGAGGATGTGGGGATGGGGATGGGGATGTGGGGATGGGGGAAGGGGACGTGGGGATGTGGGGAGATGGGGATGAGGATGTGAGGGGGGGGATGGGGATGTGGGGGCATGTGAGGATGTGAGGGGGGGATAGGGACAAGAAATAGGGCTGGGGGGCGTGGGGATGGGGATGTGAGGGGGGGATGTGGGACGTGGGGATGTGGAGACGTGGGGACTTGGGGATGAGGCTGTAAGGGTGGAGAGGGGGACACAGGGATTGGGCTGGGGGATGTGGGGATGGGGATGTGAGGGTGGGATGTGGGACATGGGGAAGTGGGAATGAGGATGTGAGGGGGGGATGGGGACACAGGAATAGGGCTGGGGGACAAGGGGATGTGAGGGTGGGGATGGGGATGTGGGGGCATGGGGGGATGGGGGCGAGGATTTGAGGGTGGGGAGGGGGACACAGGGATTGGGCAGGGGGATGTGGGGATGGGGGTGTGAGGGTGGGATTTGGGACGTGGGGACATGGGGATGAGGATGAGGATGGGGGGGAAGGGGACACAGGAATAGGGCTGGAGGATGTGGGGATGAGGATGTGAGGGTGGGATTTGGGATGTGGGGAAAGGGCAGGGGGATGTGGGGATGTGGGGATGGGGATGGGGGAATGGGGGTGAGGGTGGGGAGGGGGACACAGGGATTGGGCAGAGGGATGTGGAGATGGGGGTGTGAGGGTGGGATTGGGACGTGGGGATGTGGGGACAAGGATGTGAGAGTGGGGATGTGGGAATGGGGCACATTGATGGGAACGTGGGGATGGGCACGTAGGGATTTACCCTATGGGGTACAGTGGTATCCGATGGGGATGGGGGGACATGGGAACAGAGATGTGTAGTGACATGGGGGTGGGGATGTGGGGGTTGGATGTGGGGACACAGTGATGGGGATGTGGGGATGGGGATATAGGGGTGGGGATGAGGATGTAAGGGTGAGGATGGGGACGTGGGAATAGGGCAGGGGGACATGGGGATGGGGATGTGGGGTTGGGGATGGGGGGTCAGGGATGTGGGATTGGGGACCTCATTGGAGTTGCTGTCCTGGGCTTTGGGGTCTGGTGCTGTGCTGTGCTGGGCACCCATTGCCACCCGCTGTCGCTTACAGAAAACCTTCACCCCCAACATCATCAGCAGGAAGATCAAGGAGGAGTGAGTGGCGCCGGGGCCGAAGCCCCGCCTGAGGGTGGGGGGCGCGGGGGGGCACCGCGGGGTGACGCAGCCCCACGTTGTCCCCAGGCCCAGGGAAGATGTCAGCGTCAAGAAGGAGAAGAAGGAGCGCGAGCGGCAGCGCGATGGGCACAGCCGGGGCCGGGGGCGGCCCGACGTCATCCAGTCCCACTCCATCTTTGAGCAGGGGCCGGCGGAGATGATGAGGAAGAAAGGTGGGGGGGCTGGGGGCGGGATGGGGGCTGGGGGGAAAGATGGGGCTGTGGGCAAAGACGGGGCTGGGGGGTGGGATGGGGCCTGGGGGGAAAGATGGGGCTGTGGGCAAAGATGGGGCTGTGGGATGGGATGGGGCTGGGGGGCAGGATGGGGCTATGGGGAGGGGTTGAGGGTATGGGGTGGGATTGAGGGCAAAGAGAGCAGGACTGGGGCTATGGCTCAGGATAGGGGCTATGGGGAAGGCTGGGGGCAGTTGAGGATGGGGGCTGTGGCTCAGGATGGGGGCTGGGGGGTGGGATCGGGACTGTGGGATGAGGTTGGGGCTGTGGGATGAGGTTGGGGGTATGGGTGGGATGGGGGCTGTGGGATGGGATGGGGCTGTGGGGAGGGGTTGAGGGTATGGGGTGGGATTGGACTATGGGGCAGGATTGGGGGCAAAGAGGGCAGTATTTAGGCTATGGCTCAGGATTGGGGCTATGGGGAAGGATGGGGGCAGTTGAAGGATGGGGGCTGTGGCTCAGGATGGAGGTTGTGGGGCAGGATTTAGGCGGTGGGGTGGGATGGGGGCTGTGGGATGGGGTTGAGGGTATGGGGTGGGATTGTGGCTGTGGGATGGGGTTGGGGCTGTGGGGTGGGGGCTGTGGGGTGGGGTTGGGGCTGTGGAGTTGGGGCTGTGGGATGGGATGGGGGCTATGGGATGAAGTTGGGGCTGTGGGGTGGGATGGGGGCTGTGGGATGGGGGCTGTGGGATGGGGGCTGTGGGGTGGGATGGGGGCTGTGGGATGGGGGCTGTGGGACGTCTCACCCCGCTCCCCCAGCCGGTTCCTGGGACAAAGCCGTGGAGGTGTCGGACTTCGGCCCTTCGCACATCATCAACATCAAGAAGGAGAAGAGGGAGACGGACGAGGAGACGAAGCAGATCCTGCGCATGCTGCAGAAGGACGACGTCAGTGGGGGGGTGGGGGGGCTCCCCACGCCGGGGGGCCGCACTGAGCGCCGTCCCCCCCCCTGCGTCCCCGCAGTTCCTGGATGACCCGGGGCTGAAGAACGACGTCCGCAATAAACCGGTGCAGCTGCCGCTGGCGCACTCGGGTTGGCTCTTCCAGGAGGAGGGGGCCGAGCAGGAGGACCCCCAGCCCCGCCCCCACGGCCCCAAGGAGGAGAAGATGGAGTTGGACCCCCCCGCCGTGAAGGGTACCCGCCTGGGGGGCTGGGCTGGAGGTGCCACCCCGCTCCCCATCCCCACCCAGCGCCAACTTGATGCCCACCTGGTGGCAGTTCAGTCTCAGTGCCCAGCCAAACCCACCCAACATCAACCCACATCAACCCAGTGCCCACCCAGCATCAACCCAACGCCCACCCAACATCAACCCAGTGCCCACCCAGTGCCCACCCAATATCAACCCAATGCCTGCCCAGTGCCCACCCCACATCAACCCAGCGCCCACCCAATGCCCACCCAACATCAACCCAGTGCCAGCCAAAGCCCACCCAACATCAACCCAATGCCCACCTAACGCCCACCCCACATCAACCCAGTGCCCACCCAACATCAACCCGGTGCCAGCCAAAGCCCACCCAACATCAACCCAGTGCCCACCCAGCAGCAACCCAACGCCCACCCAGAATCAACCCAGTGCTCACCCAACACCAACCCAGTGCCCACCCCACATCAACCCAAACCCACCCAACATCAACCCAACGCCCGCCCAATGCCCACCCAACATCAACCCAGTCCCCACCCAATGTCACCTCAATCTCAGTGCCCACCTTGCGATGTCCATCAGTGCCATCTCAGTGCCCACCCATTGCCCACCCAATGCCCACCCAATGCCCACCCATTGCCCACCCAATGCCCACCCATTGCCCACCCAATGCCCACCGGTGTCACGTCAGTGTCAGCCCAATGCCCATCGAATGTCAACCCGTCTCCAACCATTGCCCACCCCTCAGCCCACCAGCCCCCAACCCATCTCCCACCCGACATCACCTCAATCTCAGCCTCCCCCTCTGCCCACCCAGCCCCAACCCCACGCCCCCCGTCTCCTCCTCTCCCCATGGCAGTGAAAGAGGAGCCCTGCGACGAGGCCCCCCCCGCCCGCAGCCCCCCCGGCCGCCCCCAGGACGTGACGGCGGCGGAGCTGCTGCGGCGGCTGAGCGTCGCGGGGGGCGAGGAGCTGCTGTTCCTGCAGCTGCCCGACTCCCTGCCCGGCCAGCCACCGGCGCAGGACAGCAAACCCAGCCGGGCCGAGCTGCAGAGCGACGACGGGCAGCTGCTGCTGGTGAAGCAGGAGAAGGGGCAGGTAGGGGCTGCGGGGGGGCGGGGTGGCGCTGGGGGTCGCCCTGCCACCCAACTTCTCACCCCTTCCCCCCAGGAGGCCAAGCAGGCGGATTGCAGCTGCACGCTGGCGGATCTCCCCGAGGGGCAGCTGGGCAAACTGGTGGTGCGCAGGTCTGGGAGGGTGCAGCTGGTGCTGGGCAGGGTGACGCTGGATGTGACCATGGGGACGCCATGCTCCTTCCTGCAGGTATGGGGTGGCACTGGGGGGGGTCGGTTTGGGGCTATGGGGCTCCAGGATGGTCAGAGTTAGGGGCCATGGGGACACCCTGCTTGTTCCTGCAGGTATGGGGTGGCACTGGGGGGTGGGTGGGGGGGCTGTTTGGGGCTGTGGGGACCCCTGTTCCTTCCTGCAGGTATGGGGTGGCACTGGTGGAGGGGGGGGGGCTGTTTGGGGCTATGGGGACCCCTGTTCCTTCCTGCTGGTATGGGGTGGCACTGGGGGGGGCTGTTTGGGGCAGTTAGGGGCTGTGGGGACCCCTGTTCCTTCCATGAAGATATGGGGTGGCACTGGCGGGGGGGGGGGTCAGTTTGGGGCTATGGGGGCTCCAGGATGGTCACAGTTTGGGGCTGTGGGGACGCCCTGTTCCTTCCTGAAGGTATGGGGTGAGAATGGCACTGGGGGAGGGTGGGGGTGACAGTTTGGGACCTTGGGGACCCTTGGGATAGTGGCAGTTAGGGGCTATGGGGATGCCCTGCTCCTTCCTGCAGGTATGGGGTGGCACTGGGGGGGGGGGCTGTTTGGGGCTGTGGGGACCCCTGTTCCTTCCTGAAGATATGGGGGAGGTGGTGTGGGTGGGGTGGTGACAATTGGGACCATGAGACCCCTGGGATGGTGACATTTGGGACTGGGGGGGGGTCTGACACCCACGTGGGCTCCGTGACCCCGAGGAGCACAGCGGGGCTTTGAGGCGGTGCCCCCCATGGGTCCCCCCTCCTCCCCCCCCCCAGGAATTGGTGTCCGTTGGCATCGGCGACGGCCGCACGGGGGAGATGACGGTGCTGGGCCACGTGAAGCACAAACTGGTTTGCTCACCCGACTTCGAGGCGCTGCTGGAGCACCGGCACCGGTGACCCCACAACCCCACAGCAGCCCCATGGGGCGGGGGCATCCCACCCCCCCCCCCCCACCAACCGTGTGCTGAGGGGACGCAGCGGTGCAGAGCGCAGGAAGGGGCGGCCGTGCCCCCCCCCAACCCCCCCATTGGGTGCAGTGGGACGGACAGAAATGCAATAAAAACCTTTTTCCACGTGTGTGGGGCTGCCCCGCTCCATCCCGCCCCCCTCACCGCAGCTGACCCCACAAAGCCCCAGGCCCTCGCAGTTGCCCCATGTAATTGCCCCCCCCCCCGAATTGGCTCCATAGTTGCCCCCTGCAATTGCCTACTGCTCCTTATAATTGCCCCCTAGGATTGGCCCCTTCCCCCTATAATTGCCCCCTGCCCTCTATAACTGCCCCTTCCAATGCCCCCCCCTTTCCCTACAGCTGCCCCTACGATCGCCTCCGCCTCCCATAATTGCCTCCTACAATTGCCCCACGGTTATCCCTACCCCCACAGTTGCCCTTTGCAGTTGCCCCCCTTCCCCCATAACCGCCTCCTACAATTGCCCCTAACTCCTACACTGCCCCCCTGCAGCTGCCTCCATTCCTTATAGTCGTCCCTACAGCTGCTCCCTGTCGTTACCTGGGCGTCTCCTGTGCCCTTTACCTTGCCCCTGCCCTGTCATTGCCCCTCCAGTTGCCCCTGCCCTGTAATTGCCCCTGCCCTATAGTTGCCCCTCCAGTTGCCCCTGCCCTGTAATTGCCCCTCCAGTTGCCCCTGCCCTATAGTTGTTCCTCCAGTTGCCCCCATCGCCCTTCGGAATTGCCTCCATCACCGAGTGGCCCCGCCCCTATCTCCCATTGGCCCAATCGCCTATCGGCCCCGCCCACACCGCCCACCGGCCCCGCCCCCAGACGGCCCTCCGTCGTATCGAAGCCCCGCCCCCGCGCGCAGTTTCCGCCCCTCTCGACCAATCGCGGCTCCGCTCCCGCGGGGCGCGGCCGGCGGGCGAGCCAATGGGAATCGGGCGGTCGGCGCGCGCGGCTGGGTGTCGCGCGCCGTGTGGCGGCTGCTTCGAGCGCGCGGTGCCGCCATGGAGCCGCCGCCGTTCCGCCATCGCGCCGCTCGGGGCCGCGGGGCGCCGACGGATCCGGCCGCCGCTCGGCTTCCGGGCCCGGCCCGCGGGGCGCCTCCGGGCCCGGCCTTCCCCCGGGCCGAGCCGGGCCGCGGGCTCCCCGCCCGGCCCTCGGCGCCCCCCGGCCCGGATCCCGCGCGCGGCCCGGAGCCGCTGTCGGCGCTGCTGTGGAGCCTGGGCTTCGGCACGCGGCCGGCCTCCGCGCTGCAGCCGCCCGAGCGGCCGCTCGGTAGGAGCCGGGCCGGAGCCGCTCTGCGCCGGGCGGCCGGGCGGCTCCGTGGGGCGGAGGAGCCGCTGGGGGCGGCTGGCGCTGCGGGGCCCGCGGGCTCGGCTCCCCCCCCACCCCCCGTCCGTCTGTCTGTCCGTCTGTCTGTCTGTCAATCCTTCCGTCCATCCGTCTGTCCGTCCATCTCTCTGTCCATCCATCTTTGTGTCCGTCTGTCTGTCCATCTGTCTTTCCATCCGTCTATCCACCCATCCATCCATCCATCCATCTCTCCATGCCTCCATCTGTCCATCCATCTGTCCACCCAAACTATCTGTCCATCTCTCCATCCGTCCATCCTTCCATCCGTCCATCTTTCCATCCCTCCGTCCACCCGTCCATCCATCCACCTGTCCATCTGTCCGCCCATTCCTCCATCCCTCCTTCCATCCCTCCCTCCATCCATCCCTCCCTCCATCCCTCCCTCCATCCCTCCTTCCATCCTTCCATCCGTCCATCTCTCCATCCGTCCATCCGTCCATCCATCTCTCCCTCCATCCCTCCATCCCTCCATCCATCCCTCCCTCCATCCCTCCATCCATCCGTCCATCCGTCCATCCATCTCTCCCTCCATCCCTCCATCCATCCCTCCCTCTGTCCATCTGCCCCTCCATCCCTCCCTCCGTCCCTCCATCCGTCCGTCCGTCCGTCCCGCAGGTCGCGGTGCTCTCAGTCCCGCTGCCGACGCCGCGCTGCCCCCCAGGCCGGACAGCAGCGATGGGGAGCTGGGGGCTGCGCTGCCCAACCGCGGCCGGTGAGCGCGGGGGGGGGGGGCGTGTTGTGTTGTGGTGTTGTGTTGTTGTTGTGTTGTGTTGTTGTGCTCTGGGCCGCACAGCGGTGGGTCGGCAGAGCTGGGGCTGCCCCCCCCCCTCCCAACCCCCTTAATTTGTCCCCTCTTTGATGCCGACGGCACAGCGGTGGAGGGGACGCGCTGCCCGCTGTCACCGCCCCTGGGAGAAACACCGGGTCTGCCGAGCTGCGCCCTCCTGCGCCTGGAACGCGGGCTGCAGCGCCGCCGGGAGCCCCCCGGGCTGCTGGCAAACAGTGAGTGGGGATGGGGGGCTGGGATGGGGGCTGAGCTGGGGGGGGGGCTGAGCTGTGGGCTGAACTTTGGGTTGAGCTGTGGGGGGACTGAACTGGCAGGGGCTGAGCTGGGAGCTGAGCTGGGGGGGAGCTGAGCTGGGGGGGGCTGAGCTGGGGGGGCTGAGCTGGGGGGGCTGAGCTGTGGGCTCCCCGCCTGCCCTGTTGTCTCCCTCAGAGCACCCACTACGAAGCCGAAGGGAACAGCTGTGCTCGTGGGGCTGAATTTGGTGCGGATCCATTGCCAGAACGACGCCGTCTATCAGTACCACGTCACCTTCAGGTAATGAAGGTGCCGTTCATTAGTAGCTCTGGTAGAAGCCCGCCCGTCCCCCCGAGCCGCCGTGGGGGTGGGTTTGGGGTGGGGGGCTGATGCAGTGCTGCCTCCTCGCGTCCCG
Organism: Phasianus colchicus; assembly: GCF_987193195.1. Lineage (NCBI taxonomy): Eukaryota > Metazoa > Chordata > Aves > Galliformes > Phasianidae > Phasianus > Phasianus colchicus. The sequence continues at coordinate 4,222,029 of NC_143462.1, forward strand.
CAGCCCTGAGGTGGAGTGCAGGAGCGCCCGCTTCGCCATGCTGAAGGAGCAGCGGGCGGTGACAGGAGATGTGACGGCGTTCGATGGCTCCATCCTCTTCCTGCCCGTCCTGCTGCCTCAGGTGGGGCTGCTGCTGCTCCCGGCTCTCGTTCCCCAACGTGGGGACGCTGGGATCCCCCACGTGGGTGGGGGGTGCTGAGCCCCGTCCCCCCGCAGCCGCTCAGCCTGAAGGCGCTCAGGAGGACGGATGGGGAGGAGATCAGCATCGCCATCCAGATCACCAAAGTGCTGGAGCCGAGCTCCGACCTCTGCATCCCCTTCTACAACGTGGTGTTCCGCAGGTGAGGCGCAGCGGGTGCCTCCCTGGGCTCCAGTTTGTGCCAGGGCTGACGGCGCTGTGCTGCTGCTCCACAGAGCCATGAGGATCCTGGACATGAAGCCGGTGGGAAGGAATTTCTACGACCTGTCCAAGGCCAACGTGATGCAGCGCTACAGGTGGGCGCGGGACGTGCTTTGCTTTGGCTGGGGCCAAAGTGGGGCCATCGCAGCCCTGCTGCCTGCAGCTGTAGGGCCGAAGGGGTTCCCGGAGCTCTGCTGGGCATGGCGGGTTTCTGCCCGTGTTGCTGCGCCCGTCCCGGTGCCCGTGGCTGTGAAAGTGAGGCTTTTGCCAAGGGAGCTGTGGTTACCCCGATGCCAGCAGTGCAGTGTGGGGGCTGTGGCGGCCAGCGGGGTGAGGGCTGGGCAGGTGCTGGGTGCTCCCTGGCCGTAGGGGCGGCTGTGCTGCGCTGCCGGGGCTGAGCCGTGCTCTGCGCTGCTTCCCTCGACTGCAGGCTGCAGATTTGGCCGGGTTACTCCGTCAGCATCCGCAAAAAGGACGCCGGGCTCTTCCTGATGGTGGACACCGTCCATAGGATCATCCGGAATGAATCCGTGCTGGCTTTAATGTGAGAGGGGAGGAACGGGCAGGAGCCTCGGGGCGGGGGGTTCCCCGTGCTTTGGGGGCCGTGGGATTCGGGGCTGTCCCCTCTCCCTTCCTCGCAGGCAGTCCATCTGCAAGCAGAGCCCCAGCAGCTTCCACGACGAGTGCACCAAGCAGCTGGTGGGCAGCACGGTGCTGACCCGCTACAACAACCGCACGTACCGCATCGATGACATCGAGTGGGAGAAGACCCCCAGGGACAGCTTCACCTTGGGCAGCGGGGAGGAGATCAGCTTCGTGGATTACTACAGGTGGGGACGAGGGGGGCTGGCGGGGGTTCGGAGGGGCTGCTTGTGGGAAGCCCGGCTCACGGCGTGGGTTTTCTGTCAGCAAAACGTATGGCATCACTGTGCGGGAGTTGGAGCAGCCGCTGCTCATCCACAGACCCAAGGAGAAGCTGATGCTGGGGGGCAAGGTGAGCTGGAAGGGGGCTGGGGAGGGGGTGTGCTTTGCAGCTCTGCGTGCAGCACGAGCCGGGCTCTCCCACAGCCCCAGCTGGACATGGTGCTGCTGCTGCCGGAGCTCACCTTCCTGACCGGCATCTCGGAGGTCAAGAAGGACGCCCGCATGCTGAAGGTCAGCATCTCCCACCCCCCCGGGGCAGGGCTGGCGCCGCGGGGCTGCCCCACACAGCTGGCTCTGCCCCCAGGACGTGATGCAGGAGATGCTGCAGAGCCCCCAGCAGCACTACGAGTCTCTGTGCAGTTTGCTGCGCCGCATTCAATGCAACCAGGAGGCGTTGCAGGAGCTGACGCGCTGGGGGCTCGTCCTGAGCCCCGACATCCACACGGTAAGACGGGGGGACACCCTGGGATGCAGGGGGGCAGCGCAGGAGCTGCCTCAGGTCGCGTTCCTCGCAGACCCAGGGCCGCATCCTGCCCTCGGAGCGGGTCAACCTGCGGCGCTGCTCCTTCATCCCCGCCGAGGACGTGAACTGGACCAAGGAGGTGGTGCGGGAAGCCGCCATCTCCACGGTGAGCGCGCGGCCGGGCTCTGCTGCCCCGGAACAACGCGGCTTTGTCGGGGCTGGGATGGGTTCCGTCAGCTCTGCCTCCTGCTGCGCGTCTGTCTGCACACGGAGCCGTGTCCTGGCTGCGGTCTGCCCTGGATTTACTTTGGCTTTGCCTCACGGCCCGCTTTTCTGAAGGGATGTGTGGACGAGGTGTCTGCGTCCCCCCCTCCCCCCGGGGCCGCGGGAGCTGAGCGTCGCGTGTTCCCCCCTCGGGATGCTTTCCCTGCCCCACGCCTCCCTCCGCCCCCCCAGGTCGACATGAACTGCTGGCTGCTGGTCTACCCGCGGCGCCTGCAGGACGTGACCAAGAGTTTGGTGGCTCTGATGAGGAGCACCTGCGGCCCCATCGGCATGCACATCAACCAGCCCGCCCTGGTGGAGCTGAAGGACGAGCGCCTCGAGAGCTACGTCCGGACCATCCGCAGCATCCTGGGCAGTGATGTGGGGTTTTTTTTTGTCTTTCCCTGGGGCTGGTGGGGGGGTTTTGCAGCTGCGTGCTCTCATTTCTGCCTTGCTGCGCTGTGTTTCCACGCAGGACAAAGTGCAGCTGCTGCTGTGCATCACCAGCGGCACCAAAACAGATGTGTACAGTGCCATCAAGAAGCTGTGCTGCGTGCACAGCCCGGTGCCCTCCCAGGTGTGGGGGTGTGTTGGGGCGGCCCCCCGAGCTGGGCTGGGTGTGGGGCAGCCCCCCAACCTTCACTTCTCCCTGCGCAGGTCATCAATGCGCGCTCCCTCCTGGGGCACTCGGCCAAGCTGAGGAGCGTCGTGCAGAAGGTGCTGCTGCAGGTCAACTGCAAGCTGGGCGGCGAGCTGTGGGGGGTGGACGTCCCACTGGTGAGTGAGGCACACGGGGTGGGCACAGCCTGGGGGTGGGCACAGCCTGGGGGTGGGCACAGCCCTCACAGCGCCCCGCCGCGTCCCTTTGCAGAAGCAGCTGATGGTGGTCGGGATGGATGTGAGCCACAGCAGAGGGACGCGCTCCGTCATCGGCTTCGTGGCCAGCACCAATCAGTGCGTGGTGCCGGGCTGGGTCGCTGCTTCCCCTTTCCTAGGAGGGGGCTGGCTTTGCCCTGGCCTCGTGCTGTGCCGGGCGCTGCTTTCTGCAGTGCCCCCACGCCCGCTGTTGCTGGCCCTCCCGCCCCGCAGGGTGCTGACCAGGTGGTATTCCCGCGTCGTGTTCCAGCTGCCGCAACAGGAGATCGCTGACAGCCTGCGCCTCTGCCTGGCCAACGCGCTGCAGCAGTTCCACGAGGTGGGGGCAGAGCTGGGGGCGCCCAGGGCAGCAAACGGCCCCGCAGCTGTGAGCCCTGCGGGGGCTCAGCCTCGTGCCACTGCCCCGAGGGTCGCTTTGCCCCCACGTTGCTCCTTTGTGCGCCGCCCGGTTGCTCCGCATCCCCAGCAATGCAGCACCAGGGGCTGCCAGGCCTCTGCCAGCTCGCGTTGCTTCCTCTGACCCCACACTGTGAGGTTTGGGGCCGCGCTGGGCTCACACTGGTCTGTCCTGCTGGCCCAAGGTCAGCTGAGGGCGGCAGGGCTGAGTCCTTGCCGCGGGCAGCCCCAGCTCCCAGCCTCAGCCCCGGGGATCCCAACCCCTTCTGCTCCCACAGATGAACCACTGCCTGCCCAAGAAGATCGTGGTGTACCGGGACGGCGTGTCGGACAGCCAGCTGGACACGGTGCTCAAATACGAGATCCCGCAGCTGCAGAAATGCTTCGACACCTTCGAGAACTACAGCCCCAGCATGGCCGTGCTGGTGGTGCAGAAGCAGATGGGCACCAATTTCTACTCCGTCTCATCCGAGCAGCTTTCGGCCGCGCCGGCGGGGACGGTGGTGGATCACAGCATCACCAGCACTGAGTGGTGAGTGGGGGGGGGGGGTCAGAGGGGGGGGGGTCTGCGAGCTGCAGGCCGAGCGACGCGTGTTGTGCGCCGTGTGCTCCGCTCCGCCGCAGGCAGGATTTCTTCCTGCTGGCCCACTGCCCGCGGCTGGGCTGCAGCATCCCCACGCGGTACATCTGCGTGCTGAACACCGCCAACCTGAGCGCCGAGCACCTGCAGAGGTGAGGGGGGGGCCGCAGGGAGACCCCCGCTGGGCTCTGCGCCCTGCCGTGCTCAGCCTTCTTTGCGATGCCGTCCCCAGGCTGACGTTCAAGCTGTGCCACCTCTACTGGAACTGGCCGGGCACCATCCGCGTGCCAGCGCCCTGCAAATACGCGCACAGGTTGGCCTTCCTGGCGGGGCAGGTGCTGCAGCACGAGCCCGACGCGCGGCTGTGCAACAAACTCTTCTTCCTTTAGCCCCCGCGCCGCGGGCTGTGCTGGTGTTCGCTTTCTTTTTTGCGCCCGCGGTTCCTTTTGGGTTGTTTTACTGAGAAAAAGTGAGCGGGGGGGGGGGCAGGGCAGAGCTCGGGGCTGGGGGGGTTCCTGTGCTCCTGGGTTCCTGCGCCGGTGCTTCGTTTCTTCCACGCCCTCCTGCCAGCCCTTATCGCAGCCCTGCTCTCCCCCCACTCTTTATTTTCCATTCACTTTGCCGGCTGATAGCGGGGAGGAGATAAGGGGGACTTTGAGTCCTCCACGCTCCGCTCGCACTTTGGAGGGCGCCGCTTTTCTCTCCTGGCTTTTTCCTTCTGCTGTTGGCTTTTGCTTTTCCTGCCCTTTTTTTGGCTGCTGGTTTCCGTTCCCTTCAATAAAGCTGTTCCTGGCAGCAGTGCTGTGTCGGGGGTCCCGCGCCGCAGCCCCCATCCACAAATGGGACGTTTCCCCCCCCATGTTTTTCCATCGGGTTAATGATTCACTGCCCCACGGCGGACTTTGGCTGCAGCTGTTGTGGGGCGAAGGGAGAGCGGGGCGGGGGTGAACGGGACCCCCCCCAAACTCCCCCCATGGGTGCACAGCTGGAACGCAGCCCCCCCCCTCCCACACCCATTCCACGGGCTCCTAATCAAGCGTGCTAATTGCAGCTGAAGGGCTCTCTTGTCCTTGGCGGCTCCGCAGAGCGGAGAGCAGAGCGGGATGGGGGGGGTGGGGGGGGCTGCCACAGCTGATGGGGGGGGGCTTTGGGGGGCCGGTATCCCCGCATGGGGTGCCGCATCCCGATGGGGGCGGGGTGTGGGCGCCTCTTTGCCGCGGTTGGGGGCGAGGGCAGCGCTGCCCCTGGGGGGGGGGGGGGGGGGGGGGCTGCGGGCCACATCGACCTCCGCGCGTTTGCGGGGCGCTCCGTCCCTTTGAGGGGCGGGGCCGAGGGCGCGAGGCGATGATTGGTGGGCGGGGCCCGGTGGGCGGGGCGATCGGTGACGTCGGCCAATGGGAGCCGTCCCCGTGCCTCGGGCCGAGCGTGCGCAGCGCGGGACGTGGAGGGAACGAGCGGGGCTGCGGGAAGAGGTACGGGGGGGGGGGGGGGGGAACGGGGGGATTTGGGGTAAAGGGGGGGTGGGGGGGGGAATTGGGGTAAGGATAGGGATGGGAATTGGGATGGATGGGGGGATGGGGGGATCGGGGTCGGGATCGGGGGGAATTGGGGTAGGGATGGGGGAATTGGGATGGGATCGGGATGGAATCGGGGAATTGGGGTGGGGATGGGGGGAATCGGGATGGGATGGGGATCGGGGAGGGAATTGGGGTCGGGTAGGGATGGGGGTCGGGGGGTTGGGATGGGGAGGAATTGCGGTAGGGGTGGGGGGAGGAATTGGGATAAGCGTGGGATGGGGATAAGGATGGGAGTGGGGGGGTGGCGGTGCGGGATGGCCGCGGGGACGGGGACCCCGCCGTGCCCCCAAGGCCGCCCCCGTGTGTGCGGGTGCCGGCAGCGGGATGCGGGGCAGCGCCCCGTGCGGGCCGTAGGGTCGCGCTCCCGAGCCGCTTTGGGGGTTTTGCAATCGGGATCGATGGCGTTCGGGAAGCGCCGCGGAGAGCTTAGGGGAAGTGCCGGGGGGGCCGGGGCGGGGGGGCTGCGTGCCGCCGCTCTGCCGCCCCATGGCAGTGCTGGGGGGGGTGCGCTGCCCCCGGGGCGGATCCGTTCCCCGCCCCATCCCGGCGCTGCGCTGCCCGTTCGGCCCCGCGCGGAACCGCTCCGGTGCGGCCACGGAGCAGCGCTCGGTGCGGGGACGGCCGTGAAGGTCAGCGGGGGCGGGGGGGCGCCGGGGGGACCCCGCCTGGAGGTGCGGAGGCCGGGAGAACCCGCACGGCTGAGCGCGGGGCTGAGGGGCGCTGGGACCCCCGGAGCCCACGGAGCGGCGGGGATGGGCGAGCGGGGCTGCGATGGAGGAGCGGCTCCGGGGGGCGGCCCGACGGGGGGGCTGGGGTGCGGGGGGCGATGGGAACAGCCGGGGGTCACCGCGGGGCCGCGTCCCACGTTTGGCAGCGGTGGGGTTAAAAGCGGAGCGGCAGCGCGGAGCCCCGCGGGGTTGGCCGGCCGAATCGGCTGAGCGCAACGGGCGGGCGCCCTGCAGGGGAATAAAGCTCTGCAAAGCGGCCCTAAGCCCCTAAAACCCGTAAAACCCATAAAATCCGTAACGCCGGCGGGAATGTGGATGTGGGGCTGCGCTGCGGGGTTTGCGGGGCTCCCGGCCGCCCCGTCCCGGCCTCAGGACATCGTTTGGCCGCTCAGCCGTAACCGATGGGGCCGCTCGGGGGCGGCGGGTCCTGGCAGCTGTGCGTGGAGCAGGGCAGGACGTGCTGAGGGCTGCGGGATGCTGCGTGTAGGGCCGTGCCAGTGCTGCATATAGGGCCGTGGCAAAGCTGCATATAGGGCTGTGGCAATGCTGCATATAGGGCTGTGGCAAAGCTGCATATAGGGCCGTGGCAAAGCTGCATATAGGGCCGTGGCAGTGCTGTGTGTGGGGTCACAGGGGATGCTGTACGTGGGGGTCGTGGGGATGCTGCCCGGGGTCAGCCCACGGCTGTGCCCCATGGATGCAGAGCTGCGTGATGCTGTCATTATGGGATGCCCACGGGCGGTGGGTGCAGTGGGTTCGCCCCAGTGACGCCCAGCAGTGACGGTGCTGTAACTTTTCCTCGATGAACCTCTCCATAGCGCTCCGTGTGAGCCGTAGGGCTGCCCCGGAGCTGCTCCGTGTCCCACGATGCGGGACCCCCACCGGGGACCGCTGTGGTTTGGGACCCCCTCAGTGCAGGGGTTTGGCCACGGCCGGGCGGGGCGCGGTGCCGTTGGGGCAGAGCGCTTTTCCTCGTGAATCCCAAACCCATCGCAGCCCCACAGCGCTGCCCGTGGGCCGTGCGCGCACGGCAACGCGTCCCCAGTGCGCTGCGCTCCGATCGAGCCGCGGCGTTTGGGAAAGGAGCGGAGAGGGCAAAGGATCGCGGCGTGACGGCGGGGCGGGGAGCGCCGGGTCAAAGGAAAACCCGTTGGAAGTGCCGGCCGTGTGGGTGTGGGACGGGATGTGGGTGGCACTGAGGGCCCCGCACCCATCCCCGCACCCATCCCTGCACCCATCCCTGCACCCATCCCTGCACCCATCCCGCCCCCATCCCGCCCCCATCCCCACGCAGTGCCTGCAGAGCACTGGGGCCGGCATCGCTCCCAGCAGGGCTCTTCTCTCCCTCAGGGTCTCTGGAGCTGCAGCCCTACCACGGCCACGTCCTGCTGCTCGGCACGGTGAGCGCGCCGCGGTGCTGCTGGGGGGAACGTGTGTCCGTCCGTCCTCGCGTCCCTATGTCTGTCTGCCCGTCCTCCGGACCGGCCGCTCAGTGCCCCAGCCCCCTCTGCCGTTCTGGGCTGGGGTCTCAGCCGCGCTCTGCTGCCACCTCCCGATGCCGCCGTGGGGCACAGCGGCCGCTCCGTGCTCCTCGGGCACCGGGACGGCAGACGGGAGCTCCCCGGCGCGGCGCGGCAGCTCACAGCCGCGTTTCCCCGCAGCTCAGACCATCGCCATGGCCAACCCCGCCGTGCTGCCGCTGCTGCTGCTGCTGTCCCTGCGCTGGGTGCCGGCGGGCGGCGACGCGCCGCTCCCCCCGCTGTCAGCCGCGTCGTTCCTGCAGGACCTCCTGCAGCGCTACGGGGAGGGCGAAGCGCTGAGCCTGGACCAGCTGAAGGCGCTGCTGAACCGCCTGGATGTGGGAGTGGGGCGCGGCAACGGCTCCCAGCCCCGCGCCAACCTGTCCCGGGTAAGCTGAGCTCGCCCCCCGCGCCGGGCGCTGCCCCGCAGCCGGCCCTTCACGCGTCCTCCGCCTCCTCCCCCCGCAGTGCTTCAGCTCGGCCGAGCTGTTCGCCGCGCACAACCTGAGCGAGGGCTCCGTGCTGGGCGCTGCGGAGCTGCGCGCGTTCTGCCCCGCCGTCCTGCAGCAGCTCGAGTCGGCGGCGTGCGCTGCTGAGAACCTGGAGAACGAGGAGAACGAGCAGACGGAGGAGAGCAGACCCAGCTCTGCTGAAGGTGGGGCCCGGGGGTCCTTTCTGGGGACGCGTCCTCCCGCTGTGCTCCTCGGTGCGGCGCTGCTCCACGCTCAGCTTTTGGTGCTCGTTTGAGCCACAGCGCAGCGCTGGGATTGGGTTGCTGTGAGCCCTGCAGGTGGCCGGGCAGACGTGGGGGTCTCTGGTCAGACGTGGGGTCTCTGATCAGATGTGGGGGTCTCCGGTCAGATGTGGGGGTCTCTGGTCAGACGTGGGCATTGCTGGGGTCGGCCCCCATCCCCAGCTGCCCCTGGGCTCCCATGTGCCCACGTCCCGATGATGCCCAGAGCCAGGGCTGAGCAGCGCTCGTTGTTCCCATTCTGCTGGCTCAGGAAATCCTTCCCCCGGCAGCTCAGAGCCGGGCTGTGTGGATTCATCCCTAAAAAGGACGGAGCTCACGCTCAGAGTACAGGGAGAGACGCTCTGAGCCCTCACCCTTCTCCCCTGGCCCAGCCCTGGTAATGTCTGCCCCTCATTTCTTCTCGTTCCGCAGCGTGGGGCTTTGGTTTTCTCAGTGTGTCGATGATAAACGTGGCCTCGCTGCTCGGCCTCCTCATCGTCCCATGCACCCAGAAGGCCTTTTTCAGCCGCGTCCTCACGTTTTTCATCGCGCTGTCCATCGGCACGCTGCTCTCTAACGCGCTCTTCCAGCTCATCCCAGAGGTGCGGTCGAACGTCTCCGCCTCTCTCCTGTCCGAGGGCGGCTCTGCTCTCCGGGTGCCTCCTCTGCCCCCCCCCAAAATCCAAGCCATCCCTGCACACCTGATGGCGCAGCGGGGCTCCACGGGGTTCCTCCGTCCCTCCGAGCGCCGGGGATGCTCCGAGTGCCGTGCACAGGAGGTTTGGGGCTGCGAAAGCGTCCTGCGGGGACGGCAGCATCGCCCCGAGCCTCGTAGAACTCCAACGCTTTCCTTTTTCCCGCTGATTTACGATGGCTTTTTGCTGACCTGAGGTTTCCCGGTGCTCGGATGGATCTGAGCGACGCATCGCAAAGTTAATTGTGTTGTAATTGCAACGGCTCGGTTCTGGAGTTGGATGGATGCAGCCAGGCGCCCTCAGATCGGGTTCCTCCAAAAGCACAGGCTGTGGCACGGCCCTCCCTGCTGCGCTGTGTTACAGCAGCGCTGCTGGGACGTCAGCAGGATGTCCCTCACCCCAGCACTGCGCTGGACGCACAGCTCTGCTGTTACGGAGCAGCACATCACACACTGCCCCACGAGGAGATGGTTTTCGGCGCTCCTTTCCAGCTCCACAACCGACCGTGGGACGGAGCGCTGCGCTCTCTGCTCCCCGGGAGCCACGGGGCTGAGGACGGAGCTGCGCGGGGCAGCGGGGCGCAGTGGTGTGGAGCAGCAGCCCACGGCCCTGCAGGGCTCGGGGCCGAAGCGCCGGCATCGTGTTCGCTGTCCTGGCTGCTCGCTCGGGGCTCCCCCTCTGGTTCCTCCCCGCAGAGCCGCCTCCAGCACCGCTCAGCCCCGGGCTGCCCCTCCTGAGCCAATTGAAGCAATCACTAATGAATGTCTTCTTCTCTCCCCCTCCTGTCTCTCTCCTCTCGGTGTGGATTCCTTTCTGCCCCCTCCCTCCCCCACGTTGATCTCCTTTCCCCCGTCCCATTTCCTGGGGTGGGGTTGGCACGCTGCAGTCTGGGGTTACGGGTTCCTCTGCGTCACCGTCATCTCCCTGTGCTCGCTGGTGGGAGCCAGCGTGGTGCCCTTCATGAAGAAGACCTTTTACAAGCGGCTGCTCCTCTACTTCATAGCTCTGGCGATTGGAACTCTCTACTCCAACGCCCTCTTCCAGCTCATTCCCGAGGTACGGGGAGGGCCTGGGCTGCGGGGACGCGGGTTGGTGGCAGGAGCTGAGCCCTGCGGCCCGCCGGCTCTCCTGGTGTGGGGCTGCTCCCCGGGGCTGCTCCAGGCAGCGGTTGGGGGCCCCTTCACACGGGTGGCGGCGCACGGGATGCTCTCGGTGGTCTCATCCAGCCGTGACGACTCCGTGATCGCAGCAGGTCTCACCCTGCAAACAGCATCACTGCCCAGGGCAGGTCGGGTGCGGGAAGAGCTGCCTGAGTTGTGGGGCAGACAGGGAGAGCTCAGAAAGCAGCACGAGGACCCCAGGGAGAGGGCAGGGGGAGGACGCGCAGCTCCTCCGTGCTCTCATTTGTCCTCTCTGCTCTCAGGCATTTGGCTTCAACCCTCAAGAAGATTATTACGTTTCCAAATCCGCCGTGGTGTTCGGGGGCTTCTACCTGTTCTTCTTCACGGAGAAGATCCTGAAGATGCTGCTGAAGCAGAAGGACCCGGTGAGGTCGCAGCTCTCTGCCCCACAGGGCGGTGGGTGCGCAGGGAGAGGCCTTTGCTTAAATGGAGAACGCTGATGGCGTCGTGTTATGTTGTAGCACTCTCTGTTTCCTGGCTGTCTGGGGCTCTCTAATTCGTCTTGCAGCAAAACATTGGGGTGGGAAATGGCAGAGGGAGCCAAGGAGGCTGACGTTGTGCCTCTGTCCTGCAGCACCACCATGGGCACAGCCACTACAGCACCGAGGCGCTGCCCTCCAGGAAGGACCGGGAGGAAGGCGTCACTGAGAAGCTGCAGAACGGGGACCTGGACCACATGATCCCACACGTCACCAACGAGATGGAGTGCAAGAGCCCTCCTGGAGACGAGAAGGTCGTGGTGGGATCGCTGAGCGTCCAGGTTGGTGCCTTGTCCCACGGGGTTGGGGTCTCCGTGGCCGTGCCTGGCTCAGGGCCTGGTTTGGATGCCCGTTGACAAAGTGCCCTGGGGGTGGTGGAAATCAAGCTGCCCAGTTCCAGGTTCCTGCGGGTTTCAGCCATCGGGGTGTGCTCCCGTGGCTGGGGCAGATCCCCTGGGGTGCTGAGCCCGTGTCTGTGGTGCTTTCAGGACCTTCAGGCTTCACAGAGCGCGTGCTACTGGCTGAAGGAGGTGCGCTACTCCGACATCGGCACGCTGGCGTGGATGATCACCCTGAGCGATGGGCTGCACAACTTCATTGATGGCCTGGCCATCGGGGCCTCCTTCACCGTGTCTGTCTTCCAAGGCATCAGCACCTCCGTGGCCATCCTCTGCGAGGAGTTCCCGCATGAGTTGGGTACGTTGGGCATGGGAAAAGTGTCCTCAGTGCTGCCCCTCCGCAAGGCTTCTCTGGGCCGGCAGGATGCCACGCTGCTCTCCTGGTCTTCCAGGATGTCCTTGGTCCACTGGGATGCCCCTGGTCCTCCAGGATTCCCCTGGTCCTCCTGGATGCCCCAGCACTTCCCCAGTCCATTGGGATGCCCCTCGTCCTCCACAATTCCCCTGGTCTTCCACGATGCCCTTGGTCCTCCAGGATGCCCTTGGTCCACTGGGATGCCCCAGCACTTCCCCAGTCCATTGGGACGCCCCCGGTCCTCCACAATTCCCCAGCACTTCCCTGGTCTTCCTGTTGTTTGTCGGGTGGAGGAGGAGGAAGGTGGGCTGGAATAAACCCAGTGCTGGTGGGAGGAAAGGCTGGGAGGGCCATAAACTACAGTGAGCAACGGCAGCACTAAAAATAACGAGGTAATATGATGTCTGAGGTTTAAATTTAGATGGAGACATCTGAAGGAAAACAACAACGCCGTTGGCTCGGTGCGGGGGGTGGTTTGGTGCTGGGGTTGGGCCGGGCAGGGCGGTGTGGGCAGAGCCCAGCAGCGGGGCTGGCAGCGAGCGATCCTCGTCCTGACCTCGTGTTGGGGTGCCAGCTTTGAGGGAAGGCTCTTGGAACGCTCAGGGCAATTCAGCCTCGTGCTGAAGCTGTCCCAAAGCAGCTGCTGGGCGGCCCCCTCCTCATCCTCCCCTCCTCTTCTCGCTCAGGGGACTTTGTCATCCTGCTGAACGCCGGGATGACCATCCGCCAGGCGCTCTTCTTCAACTTCATCTCGGCGTGCTGCTGCTACGTGGGGTTGGCCTTCGGGATCGTGGCCGGCAGCCACTTCTCTGCCAACTGGATCTTCGCTCTGGCCGGAGGGATGTTCCTGTACATCGCGCTGGCTGACATGGTGTGTGCGGGACCTGAACCCAGCGCTGGGAGCGGGAGCCGCGCTGCGGTCGGGCCGAACGCTCACTGCTCCGTGCTCTCTGCCCTCAGTTCCCCGAGATGAACGAGGTGAGCCGGGAGGACGAGCAGAACGGCAGCGCGCTCATCACCTTCGCCATCCAGAACGCGGGGCTGCTGACGGGCTTCACCATCATGGTGCTGCTCACCATGTACTCGGGGCAGATCCAGATCGGGTAGGCCCAGCCCGTGGCGGAGCCCTGCGCCAGTTTTCCCTTTAGTTTTGGGGGGAGGGGGTGGGGGATTTTTTTTTTTTTCCTTTTCCTGCTGCAAGCATCCGACGGTACCCGTCAGGCACTGACATCATGGAACACTACAGAAGAGGCATTGCTTTCAAAGCTATTCCAGAGACCCCACGTTATTGCAAGGCTGAGGGGGATGCCCCCTGTGCCATAGGACCGAACTGACCCCAGGATCTCCTCTCAGCATCACGTCCCTTCTCGCATCTTTGGGGAAGGACAGAGTTGGGATGCAGAGCTGCGCTGCTCCCCCGCTGTTCTCGGAGCTGCGTGATGGGATGCCGTGCTCTCCTGACCCTCTGTGGGCACCGCAGGGTGCGGGGCTGGCGCTGGACGCGAGCTGCCTGCTCCTGCTCAGCCGTAACACATGGATGCTCAGAGAAGGGGAACGGCTTGCACGAGGAGCGGGCACTTCTCAGGACTTCTCAGAGATCCTCGGAGCGACCCCAGGACAAGGGGAGCGATGCAGAGCAGCAGGAGCTGACGGAGGCTTCGTGGGCACGGCTTGCAACTTGAGCCTCTTCCTTGCTGTCCTCAGAAACCAACCCTGGAGCTGCTCCCGTTCTGCCTGGGGTGAGGAGGAGCAGGAAGGGGTTGTTTTATTTAAGCACACTGTGGGTGTCAGCGCTCGGAGCACAGGAGACCAAACCGCACGGCACGCGCAGCCCGAGCTGCGCTGGGATGCAAGCTCCCTGCTGCTGTGAGCAAAACAAAGCCTCTGCTCTGGAAGCAAGAAGGGCAGAGAGCAGGGCAGGGCAGCGAGCCCCAGCCCAGCTGCAGGCGGCCACAGCCCTCACTGCGAGCACGCAGACACCTGGGAACAGACGCCTGTTTTTAAACACTGCTGCTGAGGTGCAGAGGTTCTGGGTGGGGAGGTGGGGAGGGAGGGAGGGAGGGGTGCCTTGGTGGTTTTTTGTTTTTTTTTTTTTCTAAAAAAAGAAACAGAAAAAGGAAAGAGACTGTGAACCTCTTCAGGTTGTGCACTGCCAGCCTTTGGGAGGAGCCAGAATGGCGTTGGAGGCACAGCACAGCCCTGCCTCCGCGCCGGCGTTCCCCAGATTCACTAGGTGAATTGACCTATTATCATATTGATAACCTTGCCCACCCCAGCTGTGTTGCTTGAGGTTCCTCGCACCCCTTCCTCCCCCAGACCTCACCCCCACCCAGCAGCGGGGCTTCGTGGCAGGGGGGCTGACAGGAGCCCGTTGGGGCAGCTCACCCTGTGGGAGGGAAATGCGGCGCCGGTGGCTTTGAGAGGTGCTTTGTGCACACAAGGGGGTGCTGAGCATCTCCCACCGCTCCCTGCCCGTGTGACGGAGTGATGGACATTCAGCCACCGTGGGTTGGAGCTGAGGCTCTCCAAAATCTTCCACCCACGTTGGAAGGAACGGGGTCACCGCAGTTCTGCTTTACCTCCCAGTTGCCCTCGGCAGTGGGCACAGCACCCTCCTCCAGCACTGCTGCCCACCGGAGCGCTGCCTGTTGCTGTGCTTCCCAGTTGCTTCGGGGAAAAGCTGCGTGACGTGGCTTTGGATGAGCCACTGACTCGTCCCACGGGCAGCCAGCAGGCTTTGTCCTGCGTCCAGAAGGTTAAACAGCAGCAGAGCAGGAGCTGGGAGCCTTGGCAGCACCCCCGGCCCACGTGGCATCTTTGCAGGATGAGTTCTGGGTGGAAAGTCAGAAGCTCCAACGATGCAGCTGGGAGGGGAAGCTCTGTCCTACCCACAGCCCCACCAACACAGTGTGGAAAAACTGACTCCTCTGAGGGATGGTGTCTGCCTGCCCTCTCAAGGAAGTGTTTGGAAAGCACTGTGCTGCTGCTGGTGGGGCAGAGGGCAGTGCCAGCTGTGCCAGGGCTGAGCAGGACCAAGGAAAAGCCTTCGTGCTGGAGGCGAGCAGGGAAAACCTTTGGGCTGTGCCCTGAGGACCGCAGAGGTCCCGCAGAGCTGAGAACCAACTCTTCAATGGGGACTGTGAGCCCGGGTCCTCATTTCATGCTGAATCCCATGTTTTGCCCATTGAGCTGACCGTGAGATGTCTGCACATCTCTGTTCCTTGCAGAGGGCAGCCCACTGTCCTGGAAGGGATTCTCCTGGTTTCTGGGTGTTCTGGGGGGGAGGAGACCCCCCACAAACCGGTGGGAGGAGCTCCAGCCTTTGGGGCAGGGATGGAACAAGGAGGGAAGGCGACCAGCGTTGACTTTGGATTTGTCCTGCTGTTCTGCTCCCAGTTAGCAGCTCGAGCCCCAACTCAGTATTTTGTAACTCAGGTGTTGTTGAAAACCAAGCGTAACTCGATGTGTGCAGCTGCAGAGTGCTTTGTGCGGCTCCATCCATAACAGATGTTCCATAACGGCGGCGCGGAGCTCCAACAGCTCCCATTTGTCCCGTGGCACAGAGCTGAGGCCGGGGCTGCGTCCCTCCCTGCCCCACGTTGCCGGGGTCGCCTTAAAGTCCAACAAACTCCTTTTTTTTTTGCTGTGTCCTTTTGCCGTTTCCTTCGGCACCTCGCGATGCTCGGCGCTGCGCTGCGTTCCTCTCCGCAGGCTCACACCGCAGCCGCGTCCTCAGCTCCCCTGCGTGGAGAGGAGAAAGGAAAAAAGAAAAAACGAACCACCCATATTTTGCCTTTTCAGGCCGCTTTCACAGCGGGGGCCTCGTTTCCAGGAGCCCCGTTTCAGCACAAAATAAAAGCAAACAGGAGAAGAACAGCTGCAGCGAGGATGCAGTTCTGCTCCCTGACCTGAGCGCTGCGTGTCTGTGTGTGTGTGTCTGTGTGTGTGTCTGCGTGTCTGTGTGTCTGCGTGTGTGTGTCTGTGTCTGTGTCTGTGTGTCTGTCTGCGTGTCTGTGTGTCTACTTGTCTGTGTGTCTGCCTGTGTGTCTGTGTGTGTCTGCGTGTCTGTCTGTGTCTGTGTGTCTGTCTGCGTGTGTGTCTGCGTGTCTGTGTGTGCCTGTGTGTGTCTGTCTGTGTGTGTGTCCGTGTGTCTGTCTGTCTGTGTGTGCCTGTGTGTCTGTCTGTGTGTCCGCACTGGTCTGCCCCTCCCCCCTCTCCGCCCCCTCCCCTTTTTGCCCGCCCCCCCCGCACTCCGTTTCCCCATCGGTGCCGCCAGCAGGGCGTGGCGGCGGTTTTATTCTTAAGTTCTGCGCGGTTTTTCGCTTCGATCCGTCCCC
Source organism: Phasianus colchicus (assembly GCF_987193195.1). NCBI lineage: Eukaryota > Metazoa > Chordata > Aves > Galliformes > Phasianidae > Phasianus > Phasianus colchicus. The sequence continues at coordinate 4,237,935 of NC_143462.1, forward strand.
GCCCCAGCGGGGAAGGAGCCGCGGGACGCGATGAGGGCCGCCTCCGGTGCGGGGCCTCCAGCGGGCCGCGCTCCGCTCCGGGCCGCGCGTCGCCTAGCAACGGCCCCTGCCCGTCCAAGATGGCGGCCGGAAGAGAGCGGGGCAGCGCCACGTGACCTCGCGCGCAGGCGCGGAACGGCGGGGCGGGGCGGCGCCTGCGCGGTAGGCGGAGGAGAGGGGGGGAGGGGCGGGGAGCCGCCGCTCGAGGCACCGAGCGGATCCCGAAGGCCGCTCCGCCGCCGGCAGCACCCGCGGCCCCCTCCTGTCGCGGCGAGGGAGGGGGGAGGCCGGCGGTAGCGCCGCCGTCATGTCGGGCCGCGGGCACCACAAACTGCCGACCACAGAGCGCATCGTCAAGGGTGAGGGGCTGGCAGGGCAGGGCGGCGCGGCGCCCCCTGCCGGCGTGGCGGCGCGGGGCGGCGGGGAAAAAGGGGGGGGAGAGGCCGTGTTTTCGGGGCGCTGCCCCGGTTTGGGCCGCTGTTGTGCGGGGGGGGCAGGCCTGGGGTGGGGGGGTCCCGCTTGGTTTTTGGGGGGTTCCTCGTGATTCTGTGCGGAACGGTGGGGGGCGGGGGGAGACCGGGGGGGGGACGGGTCTGTAGGGCGGGGGGCGCCGGGCAGGACGTGAAGTGGAGGAGCCTGGAGGGGGGGGGGTGTTTCCATATTAAAGGCACTGAAGGGGTGAGGGCGGATTTGAGGCCTGCGGGCAGCGCTGGGGTTGGGGTGAGTGCTGGGATTTGGGGGCGGGGGGCGGCATCCCTGCTTTGTGGGGGGGCTGGGAGTGAATGGGAGCCCCGTGGGTTGGGGGGGGGCAGCGTGGCTGTGCTCAGTGCCCCCCGGTGTGAGGTGGGGGGGGGCGAGATCCCTCTGCCTCTATTCTCTCCCCCCCCGTTCCCCTCCCTTCTTCCCCCCTCTCTTGATCCTCTTCTCCCCTCTCCCCTTTCCTCCCCCCCTTTTTCCCCCCTCCCTTTCCTCCCCCCCCCTTTCCTCTCCCTCTTTTCCCCCCCCCCTTCTTTACCCCCTGCTTCTCCCCCCCCTTCTTCTCCCCCCTCCCACCCCCCAGCAGCTCCTAGTTCTGATGAAGCACTTAACGAGGAGAGAAATTAATTAAGGTGCGAGGCTGGGCTCACATCGCACGGCCCATAGGTGGGCACAGGTTGCCACCCCACCTCTCCTCCTCCCTGCAGGTCTGGGGTGGGGGGGGGGGGGGTTTCTTTCAGCCCATCATGTGGTCAGACACGTGTGGTGTGTTAATTAAACGTGGTCTCTAACGAAGGCGCTGCACAGAGGGGTGGCATGGAGGCCCTTGGGGTGAGCTGCTGCTGCTTTGTGGATTTCTGCCTTCAGAACGTGGCTGGGAGGTTTGGGGGTGGGTGGGTTTTCCCCCTCAGCTGTGAGCACCGCTGCCATCTTTTGGGGTTCTGCCATCTTTTGGGGTTGTGAATAAAAGAAACCTGGAGATAAAAGCCAGCTCTGCTCCGTGCGGCGCCTGCAGCGAAGGAGGGATGTGGAGCTTTAACCACGCTTAACCTCCATGCCTACGGAGCCCCGCAGGAACGGCAGCTGTAACGAAGCCGGCAGAGCAGCGCTGCTGTTTGCTTTGGCCTTGCACCCAAACTTTGTGACCCCGTGACCCGGATCTCTGCTTTTGGGGCGCCGGGAGCTGCGGTGCTGAGCGGATGCGGCGCTGAGCTGCCGGGGTCCCTTTGCAGCGCTGTGCCCCCACCCCAGCTGCGCTGAACCCCCTTCTGCGGGCAGACGTGGGGCTGAGGAGCAAAGGGTTCGTTGTGCTGGGGTGGCTGCAAGCAGGGCTGCTTCGTGCGTGCAGCTGGGCACAGCAGCACACGTGTGTGCATCGCGTGGTGGAGCAGAGCAGCACTGTAACCAGGAGGTGCTCCTGTAGTGCACTGAGTGTGCAAGGGGCAGCAGGACGTGGCACCGTCCCCACTGAGGAAACACGCAGGGCTCTGCGTCGCTTTGGGTGCAGCAGAGCTGATTTTCCCTGTGGGTTTGGGGCTGTGTGGGGCTGGGGGTGCAGAGAGCACTGTTGGAAGGGAGCAGCAGTGGTGCTCACGGTGATGGCTGCAGGGCTGTGATGGCCCTGCTTGGTGCTGGCACTTCGGAGCTGGTGAGGGGCGGCTCAGGGTGGGGTGCTGTCAGTGCTGGGTGCTGCAGGGGGACAGGTGGGTGCCATGGGGTTAAGGTGCACAGCGGGGCTGGAAAAAGCAAGTGGTGCCACGGGGCAGCAGAGTGCCTGCATGGGGATGGGAGGTTTGGGTTTGCAGGCCTTGAGAGCTGCACCCATGGGTGCTCGGGGCTGCGGGACAGGCTCTCGTCTCGTGGGGTCACGCAGTGCTTCATCCAAAATGAATCAGAAGTCCGAGGCAGCACTTCCCTATTTCCTGGGGGTAAGTGCAGCCCTGCAGCCCCATGCGCCTGCTGTTCCCTGTGAGAGCAGCGCAGAGCAGCGTGGGGCCGCTGTGTCCAGCAGTGCCCTGCAGCTCCGCAGCGCTGGGGGAAGTAGGGCAGGGTGCTGGCTTAAAATAGCCCTGAGCAGCGAGCTGGAGAAGCTATTTAGGTAAATCCCGGGGTCCCTGTGGGGGCAGAGCTGCCCGCTAATCTAAAGATATTCCCTGGGGATCTGAATTGGGATCCTTCCACGCTCCAGGTGTTCCCCGTTGGGGCTGCAGGCGCTGCGTGGCGCTGGGTGCTGTTAGGCAGCAGGAAGGAGGGAGCGGCGCGCAGCCTGCGGTTGGGGCTCTGCCCTGCTAATGAGCAATTAGCAGAGCCCTGTCGGCTCGCTGTGCCGTGGGAGCAGGTGGTGGAGCTCAGGGTTCCCCCCCCCCTTGTGAGCTCGCTTTTGTGCGAGGCTGCAGCTCGTGGGGCTGGGCAGGGTTGGCCCTATGGAGTCCAGCTGTCCCGCCATGCAGTGCTTTGTGTGCTGCTCAGACCCCCAGTGCTGGCATCCACTCCTGCAGTGTGCTCTGCATCCAGCAAGGGGGCCGTGAGCTCCTGCAATTAGTGCAATTAGCAGCACTGAAGGCGCTGGCAGTGAGCACCCGTAAGCGATGCAGGAGGTGCCCTCCTGCTCCCAGCAATGGCGTGGGCAGCTCCACGTGGTCCCTCTGCCCCCAGCTCTGTTCCTCCTGAGCCCTGGAGCTGCCCTGCCCGGCATCCAGGTGCGGTGATGGGGCTGTGGGTACCATCCATCATAACCTGAGGGCCGGGGCTGCCCAGAGCACCAAAAAGGGCCTTTTTGCCCCCAAACCCACCCGCAGGCAGCTTTGGCTTTGCCTCTATGTGGGTGCGCGGGGTGCGTGAGCTCAGCGCTGTGCAGCATGCTGGCATCGTGCTCTGCGAGTGCTGTGCAGGGTGAGCACCTTCCAGCAGCCACCCCAGCCCTCGGAGCTCCTTTTTCAGTCATGAATGCAGCCGTGCTGCTCGGTGCAGGCATCCCAGCGGCCGTGCCATGCGTAAACAAGCCGTGCTCCCCATGCAGGGGTTCACACAGCACTGGGAGCAGCTCCTGCAGCAGCGAACCCAACCCGCGTGGGTGCTGCATGGGGGCCTGTTTGCAGCAGAGCTGTGCTGTCCCCTTCCTCGCCCTGTGCTCCTTTGGGCACAGCTGACCCTTTAATCCGTCGCACCGCTCCGGAGCAGCAGCAGGCAGGTCGGTTTGGTGCAAAGTGCTGTGGCTGCTGTGCAGGTGGGAGCAGAGGGGCCCTCGTGGGGCTGCAGGGCTGCATTTGGGCCCTTTGGCATCCCTGCGGGGAGCTCTGCTGCAGCACGGCTGCCTGCGTTGCCCCCGTGAGGAGGTGGGCACCTTGCAGAGGAGCACACAGCAGGCATCTGTGTCAGCTCCTTGTGCCCTGCAGCCTAAAGCCCTTAGCACGAGTTCTGGCTAACGGGATTACTCACATTGACAGCACTAATGACAGCGCTAATGACTTAAGCTGTGCCCTCAGCCCTGGGGGGGTGGGCAGTTGGGGACTGGAGGGGCACTGGGGACTGGAGGGGCACTGGGGCTGGGTGCTGCTCAGACCGGGGGGCTCCCTGCTCTGCCCTGGTGCTGCTCTCTGGCTTCCTTTGGTGCTCCCACCAGCACTGTGTGCTGCAGCACTCAGGGGCCGTGTTCCCCCCCCCATTCTTTCCCTGTCCCACTGCTGCACGGACCCCAGTGTGCACAGACCCCAGTGTGCAGTGAGGGCTGCAGCTCTCGTGCTGGGCTCTGTGGGTGGAAAGCTGCTCTGTGGCACTCAGAGGGGGTGGGCTGCATGGTGACCTCGTTGGGCTCCAGGCTGCCATCACCAGGGGTGGAACAGCTTTGGTGCAGTGCCTCCCCTGGCTGAGCACGGAGCCGGGATGCAGCAGGAGCTCACAGTTCCCACTCCCCGTGGCTGTGGGTGCGCTGGGGGTCCCTGGACCATCCGGCTGTGATCTCAGCCCACTGCCCAGCACCGGTGCTGCTGGGGCTGCTCAGCCTTCTCCCATCCCTGAGGCAGTGATGAGCACAGATGGAGCTCCCATCTAACACAGCCTTCTGTTCCCTGCGCTTCCATTCTGCTCCGGCTCCTGGCCCTGCACGCAGTGCATCGCGGTGCAGCCCTGCTGACACACACACTTTTCCCCCCCCAGCCGTGCCGTTCCCCCCCACGCAGCGGCTGACGCTGAAGGAGGTGTTTGAGGATGGCAAACCACGCCTGGACGTCCTCAAGAGCCACCTGGTGAAGGAGGGCCGCCTGGAGGAGGATGCAGCCCTGAAGATCATCAACGACGGCGCGGCCATCCTGCGGCACGAGAAGACCATGATTGAGGTGGAGGCTCCCATCACAGGTCAGAGCCCAGCGGAGCCGCGGGGGTTCTGCACACAGGGGGCTCCCCTGAGCTGCTGGGGGTGCATTGTGTCCATCCCTGCTGGGCTCGGGGTGCATCTCTGCACGGCCGCTCTCTGAGCGCTGACTCTGTCCCTCTTTTGTGCTCTTCTTCCTGCCCAGTGTGCGGGGACATCCACGGGCAGTTCTTTGACCTGATGAAGCTGTTTGAGGTGGGAGGATCACCCAACAACACCCGCTACCTCTTCCTGGGAGACTACGTGGACAGGGGCTACTTCAGTATAGAGGTGAGCCGTGAGGCTGAGCCTGGAGCTGGCAGACGTGGCACGCGTCGTGTCCCCCAGGTTGCATTCCATGCAGACCCCCTCAGGCTGCATTTTGCACTGATGTCCCTCAGGTTGCATTCCATGCAGACCCCCTGAAGCTGCATTTTGCACTGATGTCCCTCAGGTTGCATTCCATGCAGACCCCCTGAAGCTGCATTTTGCACTGATGTCCCTCAGGTTGCATTCCATGCAGATTCCCCTGAGGCTGCATTTTGCACTGACCTCCTGTATGTTGCATGTCATGCAGACCCCCCTCAGGCTGCTGTCACGCTGACCTCCCCTAGGTTGCATTTAATGCAGACCTCCCTTAAGCTGCATCTCACGCAGAACCCCCTTAGGCTGCATTTTACACTGACCTCCCTTAGGTTACATTCCACGCAGACCCCCTCTTCCAGCTGCACTTTGCACTGCCCCCCCTCAGGCTGCGTTTGGCCCTGTAACCCACTTTTGCAGCTCACGCCAAGGCCAGGTCCTTGCAGCGTGCTTTTGAGGTGCTGCCCAGGTGGGACCTGCAGCTGAACGTTGGGCTGTGCAGCAGCGCAGGGCTGGCAGCTCTCATCTCTGCAAGCAGAGGGAGAGGTGTTGCGTATCAGCGTGGGGCAGTGGGAAGCGTGGGGCTGGGGGCTTCCCTGCAAAGCAGCCGTGCGTCGCGTGGCTTCCAGCTGCGTTTGCGCTCCTGCAGGAGGGATCTGTGCCATCCCAGGAGCTGCAGCACGATGCCCTGTGGGGCGCTGAGTTCAGGTGTGCAGTGAGTAGGAATGCAGTCTGTGCACCACCAGAATGCAGCAGTGGTGCTGTGCACCTTTGCCAGATCGCTTTTTCAAATCCAATTACGACGGGACGCACGAGCGCCGGCTAATTAAGAATTGCACGTCCCGTAATTTAGCCAGGCTTCAACTCACTGCCTTCTGTGTGGTGATTAAAGCTGAAACGGGGACCTCAGCAGCACGGTGCAGAGCTGCAGGTTGGAGCTTCGCACCACGGCGTTGTTCTGGGTGCTCCTGTGAGCATCCCTCCGTTACCCAATGCAGCGAGGCGGCGCTTTTGCTGGCTGCACACACAGCTGGAGCTGCCTGCTGCTGTGCCCGACCCCATTTGCGCTCATATTTAGGGCAGGAGTTGCTCTGTAGGGCTGCAGCTCTGAGATCTGCAGCTGCCTGTAGGGCTGGGCTGCAGTCAGGGCTCCTCTCTGGGTGTCCACCCAGCAGTTTGTGGTGCAGCCTGCAGCCTTGAGCCCCTGCGATGGGGTTTGATGATGTCGCCCCTCAGCCCTCCTTCCCTTTCCTGCAGTGCGTGCTGTATTTATGGAGCTTGAAGATAAACCATCCCAAAACGCTGTTCCTCCTGCGAGGGAACCACGAGTGCAGGCACCTGACAGAGTACTTCACCTTCAAACAGGAGTGTGAGTCGCAGCAGTGGGGTCTGTGGGGTGGGGGTCTGTGGGGTGGGGGTCTGTGGGGTGGGGGTCTGTGGGGTGGGGGTAGGGTTCGAGTTAGATCAGGGCTGTGCTCTGTGCTCTGTGCTTCTCGTTCTGTGCAGGTTGGGCTGCAGGAGTGGCTGTGAGCAGAAGCTCCAAGCGAGCTCTGCTTCCAGTGCCACCCAGGCTGACTCTGTGCCCCCCCAGGTCGGATCAAGTACTCGGAGCGGGTGTACGACGCCTGCATGGACACCTTCGACTGTCTTCCTCTCGCTGCCCTCCTCAACCAACAATTCCTGTGCGTCCACGGGGGGCTGTCTCCAGAAATCACCTGTCTAGACGACATTAGGAAAGTAAGTAGCGGGGTGCAGCCCTGGTTTGGGTGCAGGGAGGAGCGCAGCGTTGCAGTTCGGTGCGCTTGGTGCTGGAGCTGCGTGGATCCCCTGGCAGAGGTGGTGCACAGGGGTGGGCGCGAGGCTCCGAGCCCCGGCGCTGCCCTAAGGTGCTGTGCATCCTTCAGTTAGACAGGTTCAAGGAGCCCCCCGCCTTCGGGCCCATGTGTGACCTGCTGTGGTCTGACCCCTCCGAGGATTACGGCAACGAGAAGTCGGTGGAGCACTTTGCCCACAACACCGTTCGGGGCTGCTCCTATTTCTATAGGTGAGTGGGGGACGGAAGGACCTCAGGCTGGGGTCGGTCAGGACCCCTCAGATCACAACCCCAACCCACCCCTGTGTGCTGCAGCCCCACGGCTCTGAAACCCCGCAGGGATGGTGACCCCCCCCCATCTCTCTGAGATGCTTTTCCCCACATCCAACCTGAGCCCCGCTGTGCCAACTGGGGCCGTTCTTCCCATCCTGGATGGACCAGGATCATAATCATAGAATCACAGAATCACTAAGGTTGGAAAAGACCTCCAGGGTCACCCAGTCCAACCATTCACCCAGCACCAATGGTTCTCGCTAAACCACGTCCCTCAACACAACATCCACACGTTCCTTGAAGAGAAACCCAGAAGGTTTCCTCTTTCCTTGTGCCCAAGTATGTGGCTGGGTGGCAGAGCCGGGAGCTCAGGGAGGTCATCCATCCATGCTCTCTAAAAGTGAAGCAGTGCTGCCAGCAAACTGCTGAAGGGGGCTTGGCACCAGGCTTGGTTCCACGGAACGCTTTGCAGTGCGTTTCTGTGTGCTGTGATCCGTGCTGCCCCGGGCAGGTGGGCACCGCAGGGCTGCGACCCACTCTGCTCTGCTCCGTGCTAACCCACGTGTGGTTTTGTTTTCCAGTTACCCTGCAGTTTGTGATTTTTTGCAGAACAACAGTTTGCTCTCTGTAATCCGCGCTCACGAAGCCCAGGACGCGGGGTAGGTGTGGGTGCACAGCATCGCCTCCGTGCTGCGCTGCCCCAGCACGGCACTGCTCAGCCCTCCCCTCTCCCTCAGGTACCGAATGTACAGGAAGAGCCAGACCACGGGCTTTCCCTCCTTAATCACCATCTTCTCCGCCCCAAATTACCTAGATGTCTATAACAACAAGGGTAAGGCTGGGGGCGTCGCGCTGCTGGGGATCCCTGTTGGCTGCACGCGACGAGGAGCTGCGTGTGCTGAGCTGGCAGTGCTGTGCCTCACGCTGTGTGGCTGTCAGTGTCACGTTGCTGCCATGTTGGAAACGGTGCTGTGGTTGAGCTGGGTGCATTCATGGAAGGAGAAGCTGCTGATGTGGGTGGGCTGCATCATCCCGTGAGCTCCGTGGGGAGTCGCCGTGTTGCCCCTCGCTGTGGGTCGTGGCTCTGTGCTCACCTCTGTGACTTCAGTGCTTCACCCAGCCTTGGTTACGATGAGCTTTTATGAAACAGCATTAATGGATGAGCTGATAAACCCCACAGCTCGTTCTGCTCATCCTAATGACGGGGGGGCTTCGTTAGTGCGGGTGCAGCCGTTGAGCGCACGGTGTGTCCTCGCTCTCTCCCAGCTGCTGTCCTCAAGTATGAGAACAACGTCATGAACATCAGGCAGTTCAACTGCTCCCCACACCCCTACTGGCTGCCCAACTTCATGGACGTCTTCACGTGGTCGCTGCCTTTTGTGGGGGAGAAGGGTAAGAGGAGCCAACCATCCTTTGGGAGCCCGTCCCAAGGGGCACGGGGGGATGTGGGAAGTGCCGTGGGGTTGGGGCTCCATGCAGGGTGGTGGTGCAGCTCAGTGATTTTAGGGGCTCCATGCAGGGTGGGGTGGTGCAGCTCAGTGGTTTTGGGGGCTCCATGCAGGGTGGTGGTGCAGCTCAGTGGTTTTGGGGGCTCCATGCAGGGTGGGGTGGTGCAGCTCATTGGTTTTGGGGGCTCCATGCAGGGTGGTGGTGCAGCTCAGTGGTTTTGGGGGCTCCATGCAGGGTGGTGGTGCAGCTCAGTGGTTTTAGGGGCTCCATGCAGGGTGGTGGTGCAGCTCAGTGGTTTTGGGGGCTCCATGCAGGGTGGTGGTGCAGCTCAGTGGTTTTGGGGGCTCCATGCAGGGTGGTGGTGCAGCTCAGTGGTTTTAGGGGCTCCATGCAGGGTGGTGGTGCAGCTCATTGGTTTTGGGGGCTCCATGCAGGGTGGTGGTGCAGCTCAGTGGTTTTAGGGGCTCCATGCAGGGTGGGGTGGTGCAGCTCGGTGGTTTTAGGGGCTCCATGCAGGGTGGGGTGGTGCAGCTCGGTGGTTTTAGGGGCTCCATGCAGGGTGGTGGTGCAGCTCAGTGGTTTTGGGGGCTCCATGCAGGGTAGTGGTGCAGCTCAGTGGTTTTAGGGGCTCCATGCAGGGTGATGGTGCAGCTCTCATGCTGATAACTGCAGAAAGCTTTTCCCAGCCGGTCCCCCCTGTGCTGCTCAGTTCTGCTGGAGCTGCTGCGTGTTGCTGTGACCAATGCAGACCAACCCTCTGGAATCCCCCCCACGCACACAGTTCACCTGCAGCCCCCTGACCCCATCTGTGCTTCTTGCAGTCACCGAGATGCTCGTTAACATCCTCAACATCTGCTCTGACGACGAGCTGATTTCAGATGGCGATGAGACGCTGGAAGGTGAGAGCTGTGGGTCAGAGGCGGGGCTGTGGGGCAGAGTGCTGTGCAGCCATCCCACCCCTTTGTGTGCAGCTGGGGGTAGGACGCCTTTGTTTTTATTATTATTCTTCCCCCCCCCTCCCACTTTGCAATCGAATCCCAATGGAGCTGAGTTCCACTCCGTGCTCCACGCGCTCCTCAGCGGCTGTGGGATCACCTCCCGTTCCTCACTGCCCGCATCCCCTGCTGTTATTCCCCCTCCCCAGATCAAAACCCCGCACAGCAGAGCCCCATCCCACCCCCATCCGCTGCAGCTCCACGCAGTGCTGTGCAGTTCTGGGTGCAGATGGGGTGGAACTGCTCTGCGCTCTGCCGCCGCATTGACCTCCGCCCTCTGCTCCCATTGCATTTCGTTTTGCTGTCGTGTTTTTGTGTTTTGGTTTTGTTTTCCTTTCTCCCTTCCCATGAGGATTAAATTTGTTTCTTCTATCTCTGTCTCCATCTCCCTGTTTCTTGGTGTCTCCTCTCCCTGAAGATCACTACATTTCAAGCTATCAGAAAGGTACCCAGCTAGAACTCGCTGCCGGCTTAATTCTCACTGCCTGTGCCACCAGATTCCTCGAGTGGACTTGCCGAGCTGACTGTAGTTGGGCAGTCTGTCCATCCCCTTTCAGTTTTAACACGAGCGCCGTGTGTTCTTAACCCTCCCGCGTTCCTCCAGGAACCCGAGGGCCGGGGCCACGTTTCTGACTTCTGAATGCAGCCACGTAGTGCATGGCTGAGCCATCGGTGCATGTCAGAGCTCCGGTTCGCCTTGTCCTGTCCTGATGTGTATTTGGGCCACGTGGAGAATCTCAGCTGAGAGGAGATGTATTTGTTCCCCCTCTGACTCTGGTTTCTGTTTGTTTTCAGTTCCCCTCCATGCTTTTTCCCCCCTCTGTCGGGTCTGTGTACAGAAGGGCGGCGCTCTCCGTGCCGGGTCCCGGCGCGGCGCTGCAGCCCGCGCTGTGCCTTGCTGTGTCCACATGGCTGTGCCATTTGTGTCCCGTCCTGTGTGGTGCCATCGAGCCCGGCCAGCTTCACACCAACACCCCGAGCTGCTCCCCTCCCCAGCCGCCCTCCCCTCCGCACAGCTCTGGCTCCGTGTTCCATCTCCTTGGTGTCCCCCCACGCCATCCTGGTGCTGTCGTCTCTCCGGACCGTAATCCATGAGTTCTTCTCCTGGAGGTGGACGGGAGCTTCATGCTGCCATTGCCTGCGCCTCGAGGGGCTGTGAGACATGCTGGGGCCGTGTTCTTTTCTCCCTAAGGTGGGACGACCGTCCGCAAGGAGATCATCAGGAACAAGATCCGAGCCATTGGGAAGATGGCGCGCGTCTTCTCCGTCCTTCGGTAAGGACGCAGCCCGGCGCTGTCTGACTGCTGCTCGGGAGCTGGGCAGAGGCTCAGTGCTGGTCCCTGCTGTGGGTGGGCTGCCCTTGCACGTTGGGGTGCGTTTGGGGGGTGGGGGCGTGCTGGGAGCCCGGACTCCATCCGTCCCCACTGATACCCTGCGTGCGTCACCTGCTGACCTGCACCAACTTCCTTTGCAGAGAGGAGAGTGAGAGCGTGCTGACGTTGAAGGGCCTGACCCCCACGGGCACGCTGCCCCTGGGTGTGCTGTCCGGGGGCAGGCAGACCCTGCAGACCGGTGAGTCCCATGCTGTGCCCTGATGGCAGCTCTGGCTCTGCCCCGTGCATCGGGGCAGAGGGGGGTCGGGGGGTGGCTCAGCCCTGGGGAGGGGGGGGGATTTGCAGTGCTGGTGGGGGTGTGGGGGCTCCTGGGAGCTGCAGGCAGCGATGAGCTCGCAGCCCGGGCCGCGTGCTGTTCTGTGTCTCTGTGCCCATCTCCTCCGTTCGTTCCCCTGCGCTGTGAGCGCTGTGCCCAGCTCTGTGCTGCAGCCATGGAAGCGCTCCCCCTGCCCGCCTGTGCCCTCTGCCCACCCACCTTCAGGAGATGCAGCACAGGAGGGGCCACCGCTCCAGACCTGGGCGCACTCAGACCCCGCTGGGCTCAGACCTGCCGTGGGGGGGCTTCCCTTTGCAGACGCCGCTCCCACCCCGCAGCCCCCAGACCCGCACTGAGCCGCCGAACGCGGAGCCGCGATGCTCCACCGCTGCGCTGCTCCTCTGCATCGCATCCAAAGCAAGAAGTGCCACGTCTGGGGATGGGGTCAGGAAGGGCTGAGGCAGCGCCCTGCTGGAGCTCAGCTGTGCCACCCTGCGTGGCTGAGCTCCATGGCTGGAGCTGGGTCCATCGGAAGCTCCAGCCCCGTCCTTTGGGGTTGGGATTCAGTTCTCTGCGCCCTCCTGTCTTCTGGGGTCTGGGGGGGGTCCCGCTCTGCTCTGTCCCCTCCTCTCTGTGGGCTCGGCGCTGATGTTGGATCACTCACTGCTGCTCTTATTGTTTTTCTGTCTCCATTTCTGCATGCCACTCTTCTTCTGTATTGCAGCCACAGTAGAAGCGGTAGAGGCACGGGAAGGTATGGCCCGAGAGACCCAAACTGTGTGTGTGTGTGCATCCTAGAGAGCTTCCCAGCCTCCCTTGGCTCTGGCTTCACCAGGAGGTGACAAATCCCCAGGATTTGGCTCTGTAATGCACTCTGAGCCTCACAGCTCAGCGCTGCCAACCCCAAATCCACCGCAGAGCCCTGCAGCACACCCAGCCCAAAGGCCGTGGGGCAGAGCGGGCTGGGTGATGCTCACAGCATCTCTGCTCCCTGCAGGAGGGCTGGGTGCTCCCAGCTTTGAGGAGCTCTGTTCTCCCCTTAGAAATAACGTCCTGATCTCGGAGAGCAGCTCTCTGCACAGAGAGGACCTTCCCATCCAGGCTGCTGGAAGCTGGTTTGCAAACCAGCCCAATCCTTGCTGTGATGTTTGGCACAGCACCTCTTTTTCCCCCATTCGTGCCCAGGGGAAGCATTTGCTCCATGAGGGTTTGCTGCCAGGCGGGGTTTCCCCATGAGCTGCACCTCCTGGTGGTGCCAGAAGTGCTGTGTGTGTTCGCTGGGTTTGCTGCTGTGTGCCACGCTGGGCTCTGAGCACTGTGGCTGCGTTGCTTTGCTGCCGTGGGGTTTCGTTGGCACCAAAAGCTGTGTCCTGGGCAGGGGATGGTGAGCAGTTACGTGGGCTGCACAGATCCCCCCCTTGTGCCCCCAAACCTTTGGGTTCCTCCACCCCAAGCATACGGCACAGCAGAGCCCTTCCCTGCCTGCATCCCCACAGCCCCACGCGTTCAGCGTCTCCACCAGTGGCAGACGGTGGCGCTGTGCATCCCCAGCGGTCTGGGTGGCACCAGGCTGAGCGGTGCAGTGCGTGCATCGCAGGGGAGAGAAGCCATCCAGAGGGACCTGGGCAGGCTGGAGGAGTGGGGCCACAAAAACCTAACGAGGCTCAGTAAGGCCAAGTGCAGGGTGCTGCTTTGGGTTGGGCAGTGCCAGGTATGGATACTGGGGGAAGATCTGGAGAGCAGCCCTGCAGAGAAGGACTTGGGGGTCCTGGAGGATGAGAAGCTGGACGTGAGCAGAGGGCTGGAGCAGCTCTGCTATGAGAAAGGCTGGGGGAACTGGGCTTGTTTAGCTTGGAGAAGGGAAGGCTGTGGGGAGACCTCAGTGTGGCCTTCAGTACTTGAAGGGAGCAGATAAACAGGAGGGGGAGTGGGTGGATGGTGACAGGACAAGGGGAATGGTTTTAAACTGAAACAGGGCAGGTTTAGGTTGGATGTGAGGAGGAAGTTTTTCCCCAGAGGGTGGTGAGGCACTGGCACAGGTTGCCCAAGGAGGCTGTGGATGCCCCATCCCTGCAGGCATCCAAGGCCAGGCTGGATGTGGCTCTGGGCAGCCTGGGCTGCTGGTTGGTGACCTGCACACAGCAGGGGGGATGGAACCAGATGAGCATTGTGCTCCTTTGCAACCCAGGCCATTCTGTGATTCTATGTTGATTCTATGATTATGGCACCCTGTGGATCCCTGTGGCACCCTATGGCATCCTTATGGCACCCTGAGCAGCCTGGTCTGCTGGTTGGCGACCCTACAGACAGCAAGGGGGTTGAAACTAGATAATCATTGTGGTCCTTTTCAGCTCAGGCCGTTCTATGATGATTCTATGATTAGGGCACCCTGTGGATCCTTGTGGCACCCTGTGGCACCCCATGCATCCCCATGGCACCCTCTGTGTTCTCTGTGCAGCCTGGGCTGCTGGTTGGCGACCCTGCACACAGCAGAGGGGTTGGAAGCAGATGAGCATTGTGCTCCTTTGCAACCCAGGGCGTTCTATGATGATTCTATCATTATGGCACCCTGTGGATCCTTATGGCACCCTGTGCAGCCTGGGCTGCTGGTTGGCGACCCTGCGCACAGCGGAGGGGTTGGGACGAGATGATGATCGCTGCGATCCTTTCCTAGGCCATTCTATGACCCCCTCCCAACCTGTCTCCTCCCCCTGCAGCCATCCGGGGCTTCTCCCCGCAGCACAAGATCCGCAGCTTCGAGGAGGCTCGGGGTCTGGACCGCATCAACGAGCGCATGCCGCCGCGCCGGGACTCGCTGCACGCCGACGGGGCGCTGCACCTCCACCCCAACCCCAGCCCTGCCGACAAGAACAACGGCAAGAAGAGCCCCTGACGGCGCCCGGGAGCAGCCACAGCCCACGGATTTTATTTATTTATTGATATTTGGGATTGGGGGGGGGGGAGGGGAGGGGAAGAGGGGGGTGGGGGGGAGCAGTTTTCAGCCGCAGGCACCGCCGCGCTCCCGTCCGCATGTTGGCAGGTGGCAGGTTCTGTCTTTTGGTTCTTAATTTATGTTTCATATATATATATATATGTATATACACACACACACACACACACACACACACACATATATATATATATAAAATAGCCCCTTTTTTCTTAAGTTGAGAAACCAGTGCAAATGCAGGGCGTGTGGCTGCAGGGCGCTGTGCTGCGCGCCCCCCCCAGGCGGTGCAGCTCGGTGGTCCCACTCCATGTCAGCCCCCAGCCTGGCACTGCTGGGCCCCTGCTGCTCTGCGTGTTGACCCCATCCTTCGGCCCCGCTGAGTGCAGCCCTGGGACCCCACAGCAGGGTGGGGAGGCAGCGCTCCCATCCCCCACCCCTTTGGCCCCCCCCCTCCCCGCTCCATCTGCATCTTCCTGGGCTCCTTTAGGATCCCCCCCATCCCACCTCCATCTCTTTGGGATCCTTCCCTTTGGGTCCTTCATTTTGGATCCCCCCCCTCCCCATCCCATCTCCTTCTTTTTGGGTACCTTTGTTTTTTTGGGGTCCTTTGGATCCCCGTCCCACCTGCATCCTTTTGAGGTCCTTCACTTTGGGTGCCCCCATCCCATCTGTATTCTTTTGGGATGCCTCATTTTTGGTTTGGGTCCTTCCCTTTGCATCCCCCCCATCCCATCTGCATCTTCCTGGGCTCCTTTTGGATCTGCCCAGCCACCCTCCATCTCTTTGGGGTCCTTCACCTTGGATCCCCCCCATCCCAGCTGTGTTCTTTCAGGGTCCTTCATTTTTTGGGGGGGGCCCTTCCCTTTCCCAATTCCATCTTTTTGGGATCATTTGCATCTTTTTGGGACCCCTCGCTTTGGATCCTCCACTCCACACACATCATCTTTGGGTCCTTTGCTTTGGCTCCCCCCACCCCATCTCTTTGGGGTCCTTCACTTCGGGACCCTCATTACACATATGTCTTTTTGGGGTCCTTCACTTTGGGATCCCCCCACTCCATCTTTCTGGGATCCTTCACTTTTTTGGGGCCCTTCCTTTTGGGATCCCCCCACTCCATCTTTTTGGGGTCCTTCTTTTTTGACCCCCTCCCCCATCCATCTGCACCTTTTTGGGATCCTTCGCATCTTTTTCAGGTCCTTCCCTTCATACCCACCCACCCCACCTTCATCTTTTTGGGGCTCTTTTGCTTTTTGGGCCCCTCCCCCATTGCTGCCAGCACAGTTTGGGGCCGCAGTGCTCACAGGGGGTCCGAGTGGGGGTCTGTGTGTGGAGGATCCCATGGGACACACCGAGGATTTGGGAAGCTCCCCCCCCCCCCCAGCCCCATATCTCCCCCCACCCCCCCCCAGGGGGGCTGCCCCCCATTTGGGTGTTTGCATGTGATAGCAGAGGTGCATGTGATGGGGAGGGGAGGTGGTGCCAGGCTGGGGGGGGTCTCAGTGCAGAGCAGCCCCCCTCCCCCCCCCCCCCCATAGCCTGGAGCCCGCCTCCTTTGTATCGTATTGTATTGGATTGGATTTTATTTTATTTCTTGCTTTTATTTTATTTTATTTTTTTTTTTTTAGCTCTGTTGAAAGGGAAGAAAAAAAAAAAAAAAAGACAAAAACCAATGGTGAAAATGTTATTTATTGGCAGAAATTATTTAATATAATTTTTTTTTTTTTTTTTTTTTTTTTGTGAACGAGGAATGGATTTGTTAGAGCCGTCTGTGATGTCGATCCGAAGTCATCTTTAAGGAGAGAGAGAGAGGAGGAAAAAAAAAAAAGGAAAAAAAAAAAAAGGAAAAAAAAGTTTAAAAAAAACAAAACCAAAAAAATCCAAACCAACAAAACAGAATCGCTGCAGTCGCTCGGCTCCGCTGTGGTTCGTTGGGGGCTCTGGGGGGGTCACAGCTGGGCTGTGTGCAGCTGCAGGGTGGTGGGTTCTCCACGTGCATCTCCTGGTCCTCCGTGCTGCTCCTGCATCCCAGTGCGTCCGTCCTCCATCCATCCCCATCCTTCATCCCAGTCCTTCCTTCTTCCATCCATCCCCATCCTTCATCCCAGTCCTTCCTTCTTCCATCCATCCCTCCATCTCTCAACCCAATCCTTCCATCCTCCATCCATCCTCATCCTTCATCCCAATCCTTCCATCCTCCATCCATCCCCAACCTCCATCCATCTTCCATCCATCCCCTCCCTCCATCTCTCAACCCGTTGCATCCTCCATCCATCCCCCATCCATCCTCCATCCATCCCCATCCATCCCAATCCATCCCTCTTCCATCCATTCCTCCATCTCTCAACCCAATCCATCCATCCTCATCCTTCATCCCAATCCTTCCTTCTTCCATTCATCCCTCCATCTCTCAACCCAATCCATCCATCCTCATCCTTCATCCCAATTCTTCCATCCCCCATCCATCCCCCATCCATCCCCATCCTTCATCCCAGTCCTTCCATCTTCCATCCATCCCTCCATCTCTCAACCCAACCTTTCCATCCTCCATCCATCCCTCATCCCCATCCATCCCTCACCCCAATCCCATCCATCCCCATCCTTCCCTCATCCCAATCCATCTTCCACCCATCCCTTGTCCCACTCCTTCCATCCCTAACCTCCATCCATTTTCCATCCATCCCCTCCCTCCATCTCTCATCCCAATCCTTCCATCCTCCATCCATCCCTCACCCACCCCACCCGTCCCTAACCTCCATCCCTCGTCCCAATCCATCCACCTTCCATCCATCTGTCCCTCGTCCCCATCCCTCCATTCTCCATCCTTCCCCCCTCCTGTCCCTCCACCCCGTTGTTCCACCCCCCGTCCATCATCCATTTCTCCGTTGGACTCGATGGCCTCTGTGGTCTTTTCCGACCTTAATGGTTCTATGATTCCATCCCCACATCTTCATCCATCCCTCCATTTCCATTCCACTCAGTCCGTTCCCCTATATCCACCCCATCCCTTATATCCACGCTCTGTATCCACCCCCCATAACCGCTCTATTTCCTCCCTGTACCCTTTATCCACCCCATCCCCTATATTCATTCCCTGTATCCATCCCCTAAATCCATCCCCCATATCCACCCTCTGTATCCATCCCCTGTAACCACTCCCTCCCCACCATCTCATCCCCTACATCCATCCCTCCATCTTCATCCATCTGTCCCCCCCATCCCATCTCCTTCTCATCCCTGATATCGACCCCATTCCATCCCCTATATCCATCCCATATATCCATCCCATCCTCATACTCATCCTATCCCCTATATCCATCCCCTATATCCATTCTGTTATCCCTGTATCCATCCCCTGTATCCATTCTGTTATCTCTATATCCATCCCATCCCCTATATCCATTCTGTTATCCCTATATCCATCCCTTATGTCCATCCTATTCCCTGTATCCATCCCCTGTATCCATCCCCTGTATCCATCCCCTATATCCATCCCCTGTATCCATCCCCTATATCCATCCCCTATATCCATCCTGTTATCCCTATATCCACCCCCTATATGCACCCCCTATATCCATCCTGTTCCTGTCACCATGTGGCACAGGGGGGCACAGCCCTGTAGGGTTGTCCCACGTCACCTTTGTCCCCTGTGTGATGGTGGGCCTCCCTGTCCCCTGTGGTGGCCCCATATCCCCGTTGGTGGCCCCGGGACCCCCTTGTTGGCCCCATATCCCCGTTGATGGCACAGTGTCCCCATTTCTGTCCCCATGGCGCTGTGTTGGTGATGAAATCCCACAGCCGGAGCTCACATGGGATGGAGCCGCTGCGTTTTGGGGCCGTCAGCACTTTTGGGGGGCAGCAAAAATGGGAACTGAGTGATGGGGGGGGGGGGGGACAGAGCTCAGAGCCCAGTGGGAGCGAGGGGGGATGGGACGGGAATGGGATGGGAATGGGGCCGTGGCCTGATGCGAGACTTGGGAACCCCCTTTCTCCATTCTGACCCCAACCAGCCCCCCCTGAGCCCCCAGCCCAGCAAGGAGAACTCCAGTGGGATGGAGGAGGGTGGGACGGGGACAGGATGGGGTTGGGATTTGGGATGGGATATGGGACGGGATGGGGATGGGATATGGGATTTGGGACGGGATGGGGATGGGATCTGGGATGGGATATGGGATGGGATTTGGGATGGGGATGGGATAAGGGATGGGATTTGGGATGGGATTTGGGATGGGGATGGGATTTGGGATGGGGATGGGATATGGGATGGGGATTGGGATGGGATTTTGAGATGGGATGGGGCTGTGGGATGGGATGGGACCACGTTGGCCATGGTGCAGCGCTGGAGTTGGGAACCCCCTTTCTGCACCCCGACCCCAACCAACGCCCCCGAGCCCCCAGCCCAGCAAGGAGACCCCCATTGTGGGGGGTGGGGGGGTGGGCTGAGGACGGGACCGCGTTGCCCACAGCCCAGCGCTGGGGTCGGGGATCGTTTCCCCGCTCTGCCCCAAAGCGGCGGTGCGGGGCGGTGCGGGGCGGCGGGGCCGGGCTGTTCCGTCAGCGTGTGCGGGGCGTGGGCTGAGCTCAGCGCTTGGCTCCGCTCCGGGATCCCGGGCCGGGAATGTCGCTGGGAGCGCGGAGCGGGGCGGCTGCGGAGCGGGGTGGGTGCGGGGCGGGGGGCACCCCAAAAGGTGCGGGGTGTGCGGGCGCGGCGGGCGGTGCGGGCGCTCGGAGCGGGGCGGGGCGGTCGGGGGGATCCCGGGGATGGGGGGGGGAGGGGGGTGCGGAGTTTTGGGGCCCCCGGAGCGGGGTTGGGAGCGCGGCCTTTCTGCCGTCCGCTCGGTGCGGGACACGGGGGGGGGGGCGGCTGCGGGACCTGGGGGTGCGGGCAGAGCGCGGGGCTGTTGGGGCGGAGGGCGGACCGCGCCGTGCGGGGGGGGAAACAACGCCGGGGGTCCCAGCGGGGCGCGACGTGGCGACGTCGGGGGGCGGGGGGGGGCGAGCGGGGGCGCGAGGGACCCCCGACCCCAAAGAGCCGCCGCGAAACGAAGCCGGAGCCGCACGCCGTGCCCCAGGCCGTGGGGTTCGGGGGGGTCCCGTCCCGTGGGTGCCCCCACCCCGCCGTGACTCACGCGCTGCACTCTGCCCGCTCCGCCCCCCCCCCCCCCCGTGTTTGCTCTGCGGGGCGGGGAGGCGCTTCGTCCCGTTCCGCTCCGGGCGGGGTTTTCCCTTGGGGTGGGGTTTTTTTAGGGGGGGCCCAATCCCGAGCCGTCCGTTGCAGAGCGGCGGCCCGGAGCGCTCCCGCTCTTCGTTCCGTTATTGCGGCCCCCCCCGCCGAACGCACCCGGGGGGCACCGCACCGCACCGCACCGCGCGGGATGCGGCAACAGCAGGGATGGGCGGCGACCCCTGGGACCCCCGCTGAAGTTGCTCCGGAGCGCCCAGGGTCCCCGCTGGGGGATGTCCAGGGACACCCTGAGACCCCAATGGGAACGTCTATGGGATTTGCACTGGGGCACCCATGGGACCCCACTGGGGACAGCCATGAGGGTGTCCAGGAACACTCGTCCCGTTGGGGACCCGTGGGACCCCACTGGGGGCCGTCCAGGACCACCTTCAGACCCCCATTAGGGTGCTGAGGGCCCCCATTGGACCCCACCGGGGATGTCCGTGGGACCCCCTCTCCCTCCTCACCCGCAGCCGACACGCAGTACCAGACTTGGCCACACCGGGACCCCCAGCCACCCATCAGCCCTCCCTCCCCGACCCCCCCAGGCCCCATGGAGGGCGCCGCGCCCCCCCCGGGCTGCTCGGCCACGTGGATGGAGGACGGCCGGCGTCGGGAGCGGCGCTGGGTGAAATACGACGGCATCGGGCCGGTGGATGAGACGGGGCTGCCGCTGGCCTCGCGTTCTGTGAGTGAGGGCAACTGGGGGGGGGGGCTGCGTCCCTGGACCCCTCCTCACCGCCCCACTGCGCCCCACAGAGCGTGGATCAGCCCCGAGATTGGTACCGCAGGATGTTCCAGCAGATCCACGGCAAGCTGCCGGGTGAGCGCCGAATGGCACTGCCTGGGGCAATGCGGCACTGCATGGCACTGCATGGCACAATATGGCTCTGCATGGCACAATATGGCACTGCATGGCACAATATGGCACTGCATGGCACTGCGTGGCACTGCGTGGCACCACTCAGCCCCTTCTCTTCCTTCTGTAGAACCAGAGTGGGACACACCGTGCTGCACAACAGGTGAGCATCCCGCCCTGTGTGGGACCCCAGCAATGCCTGCATCCCATCCCATCCCATCCCATCCCATCCCATCCCATCCCATCCCATCCCATCCCATCCCATCCCATCCCATCCCATCCCATCCCATCCCATCCCATCCCATCCCATCCCCATCCCCATCCCATCCCCATCCCCATCCCCATCCCATCCCATCCCATCCCCATCCCATCCCATCCCATCCCATCCCATCCCATCCCCCACCCCCCTCTCCCCACCCCCCAGTTCTGCAGAGATCTGAACCAGCCCTGGATCCTCCGGCGCTGCCCAACGGCTGGGAGCGGTGAGCTGAGCTCTGGCTGGGTTGGGGGCTCAGTGTGACTCACAGCGGGGGCTCAGAGGCCGCTGCCCCCCAGGACCCCGTGGGGCGCCGCCGATGGCACCGCGCAGCCGGGCAGCATCTTTGACTACGAAGCTGACGCGGCGCCGGCACAGCGTGGGCAGGTGGGAGCCCACAATGGGGCACCCCACAGAAGTGTGGGATGTGAGCACCACGACCCCAAATCCCCTCTGCAGCCCCCAGGAGCTGCGCCTGCAGTGCAGCCCATCGAGGTACGGCGCCGCCCCACACCACGGTGCCACCCCCAGCGCCCTGTGGGGTGATGCTGGGATGTGACGCTCTGTGGGGTGACCTTGGGATGTGGAGCCCTATGGGATGATGCTGGGATGCGCTGCTCTATGGGGTGCTGCTGGGATGTGCTGCTCTATGGGGTGATGATGGGATGCGCTGCTCTATGGGGTGATGCTGGGATGCGCTGCTCTATGGGGTGATGCTGGGATGTGCTGCTCTATGGGGTGATGATGGGATGCGCTGCTCTATGGGGTGATGCTGGGATGTGCTGCTCTATGGGGTGATGCTGGCATGTGACGCTGTATGGGATGGCTCTGGGATGCGGTGCCTTATGGGGTGACTTTGGGATGTGGCGCTCAATGGGGTGACCCTGGGACTCTGTGCCCTATGGGGTGGCCTTGTGATGCTGTGCCCTATGGGGTGACCCCAATGCGCTGCCCTCCCAGGTGCAGCTGCAGCGGGAATTGGAACAGCTGAGCGCTGAACTGGATGAGGACATCCGCGCCATGGAGCGGCCGCAGCGGGTAGTGGGGCTGGGGGCGGCCCTATGGGGCGGCGCTATGGGGCGGCGCTATGGGGTGGCCGGGAGGGGTTGAGGGGGGTGGGGGGTATCCAGATGTGCCCGCCCAGATGTGCCCAGATGTGCCCAGCACTGGGTGGCACATGGGGCGGTTCGGTGCCACCCCAACTTGGGATTCCCACCCCGGCTGCCCCACAGTGCCCCACTGCCCGCAGCACCCGCAGCACCCACAGAGCATCGCCGACCCCCACCGCACCGCCGTGAGTACGGCCCCGCAACCCCCACAGCCCCCAAACCCCAAAGAATCACTGACCCCAAACCCCGAACAACCCCAAACCCTTGGCGCTATGGGGCACCCCGGGGTTCTTTAAGGGCAGCAGGAGCGCAGTTACCCATCAAGCAGCCCCCCCACCCCCGCCCCACACCCCACGCTTCCTTCCCTGCACACCTGTGCCCCCCATTGCTCAATCCATGGGGCAGTAGTTGTTGGGGGGGGGGCACAGGGTGGCACATCACCCCCCACCATTGTCCCCCCCCCAGGAGCGCGCTGTCCCCCCATGGGCTGCAGGGCCGCCCCGCTGTCCCCACGGATCAGGAGGGGCGGGGGGGGTCCACGGAGCAGAGCGGCAGAGGTGAGGCCCCCCCCGATCCCCCCTGCTGCCAACTCCCCCCCATGGCACCGCTTTGCAGACCCCCCCCACCCGGTGTCCCTTTGCAGAGCCCCCCCCGCCCCCCGCCCTCCCCATCGCAGCGGATTTGGGGACCCCCGCAGCGCCCGCCCGCGGTGCAGCCCAGGTGAGGAAATGTCCTCTATAGGGCCGGGGGGGGGAAGGGGGCAGCGCCCCATTGCTGCGCCCCCCCAGCGCCGCTCTGTGCCCCACAGATGGCGGCCGCACGCCTCAAGTTTGACTTCCATGCCGAGTCCCCCAGGTCTGTGCCCGTGTCACCACGGTGGGGGGCGGGGGACATCCAGGGACGTGGGGCTGGGGACACCTGGGGGCGTTGGCTTGGGGTGACCTGGTGCTACTCAGGGTGGGGGAGATGTGGGGCTGGGGACACCTGGGTTGGGGGCTGGGGACACTGAGAACCATATGGAGTTGGGGACACTTGGGGACATGCGGGGCTGGGGACACCCGGGACATTGGGTTGGGGACATCTGATGTCACCTGGGATTGGGACCAGCGGGTGCCACCTGGGGTTGGGGACATCTGAGAACAGGGGGGTGGGGACACCTGGGGATGTTGGGTTGGGGTGACCTGGTGCCATTCGGGATTGGGGACATGTGGGGTTGGGGACATCTGGGTGCCACGTGGGGCTGGGGACATTCAATGCCACGTGGGGTTGGGGACATCTGAGAATATAGGGACATGTGGGGCTGGGGATGCTCAGCGCCACCTGGGGTGGGGACACCCAGGGACACCTGGGATTGGGGACATGGGGACACCTGATGTCACCTGGGGTTGGGGACATGTGGGGTTGGGACCACTGGGTGCCACCTGGGGTTGGGGACATCTGAGAACAGGGGTTGGAGACACCTGGGGATGTTGGGTTGGGGTGACCTGGTGCCATTTGGGACTGGGGACACGTGGGGTTGGGGACATCTCAGATTGGGGACCAGCGGGTGCCACGTGGGATTGGGGACATCTGAGAACAGGGGTTGGAGACACCTGGAGATGTTGGGTTGGGGTGACCTGGTGCCATTCAGGATTGGAGACCAGTGGGGTTGGGGACACTTGGGGACACGTGGGGCTGGGGATACTCAATGCCACGCGGGGTTGGGGACACTTGGGGACGGGCGCTGTGTGCTGTGGCCGCTCAGTGCCCCGTGTTGTCGCCGTCGCAGGGAGCTGCCGCTGCGCAGGGGCGACGTGGTGCTGCTGCACGGCGCTGTGGACGCCAATTGGCTGCGGGGGGAGCATCGCGGCCGCGTGGGCATCTTCCCCCGCACATACGTGGAGGTGACGCGGGGTCACACGCGTGTCGGGGGCGCGTGCGTGTGTCAGGGGGGGCCGACATCCTTCTCTTCCCCCCCATAGCTGCTGCCCCCCGGCGAAGCGCCGCAACGTGGGACCCCAACGGCACCGCAGGGCCGCGCAACAGCCGTGTTCAGCTTCCGTGGGGAGCTGCCCATAGAGCTCAGCTTCCGCAGGGTGAGCGTGGTATGGCGTGTTGTGGCGTGTTGTGGCGTGTTACGGCATGTTGTGGTGTGTTATGGTGTGTTATGGCGTGCTATGGCGTGTTGTGGCGTGTTACGGCGTGTTGTGTTGTGTTATGGCGTGTTACGTTGTGTTATGGTGTGTTATGGTGTGTTATGGCATGGTATGGCGTGTCATGGCGTGTTGTGGCATGTTATGGTGTGTTATGGCGTATTATGGTGTGTTATGGCATGTTATGGTGTGTTATGGTGTGTTATGGCGTGTTACGTTGTGTTATGGTGTGTTATGGCGGACTATGGTGTGTTATGGCGTGTTATGGCATGTTATGGTGTGTTATGGCGTATTATGGTGTGTTATGGCATGTTATGGTGTGTTATGGCGTGTTACAGCATGTTATCGGGTGTTATGGTGCATGATGGCGTGTTATGATGTGTTATGACGTGTTATGGTGCATTATGGCATGTTATGGCGTGTTATGATGTGTTGTTGCATGTTATGGTGCGTTATGGTGCATCACGGCATGTTATGGCATGTTATGGTGTTATGGTGTGTTATGGCATGTTACATCATGTTATGGTGTGGTATGGCATGTTACAGCAAGTTGCAGTGTGTTATGGCATGTTATTGCATGTTGTTGCATGTGATGGTGCGTTATGGCGTGTTATGGTGTGTTATGGCATGTTATTGCATGTTAGGGTGTGTTAGGACGTGTTATGGTGTGTTAGGGTGTGCTAGGGAGTGTTGGGGGCGTGACATTGCGTGTTGTGATGTGCTATGGCATGTTGGGGCATGTTATTGCATGTTGGGGCGTGACATTGCATGTTGGAGCATGTTATTGCGTATTATGGCACGTTAGAGCATGTTATTGCATGTTGAAATGTGTTGGGGGCGTGTTGTTGCATGTTCTTACATGTTGGTGCGTGTTGGGGTGTGCTTGTTGTGCCATATTGTGCCATACTGTGCCATACTGTGCCATACTATGCCATATTGTGCCATACTGTGCCATACTGTGCCATATTGTGCCATACTGTGCCATATTGTGGCATATTGTGGCATATTGTGCCATGCTGTGCCATGCTGTGCCATGCTGTGCCATGCTGTGCCATATTGTGCTATACTGTGCCATATTGTGGCATATTGTGCCATGCTGTGCCATGCTGTGCCATATTGTGCCATGCTGTCCATATTGTGTCATACTGTGCCATGCTGTGCCATGCTGTGCCATATTGTGCCATGCTGTCCATATTGTGCCATACTGTGCCATACTGTGCCATATTGTGCCATGCTGTGCCATGCTGTGCCATATAGTGCCATATTATTCCATGTGGTGCCATGCTGTGCCATACTGTGCCATCCTGTGCCATACTGTGCCATACTGTGCCGTGCTGTGCCGTGCTGTGCCATACTGTGCCATACTGTGCCATATTGTGCCATGCTGTGCCATGCTGTGCCATATAGTGCCATATTATTCCATGTGGTGCCATGCTGTGCCATGCTGTGCCATCCTGTGCCATACTGTGCCATCCTGTGCCATGCTGTGCCATACTGTGCCATACTGTGCCATCCTGTGCCATACTGTGCCATACTGTGCCGTGCTGTGCCATGCTGTGCCATGCTGTGCCGTGCTGTGCCATGCTGTGCCATATTATTCCATGTGGTGCCATGCTGTGCCATGCTGTGCCATATTATTCCATGTGGTGCCATCCTGTGCCATACTGTGCCATACTGTGCCGTGCTGTGCCATGCTGTGCCACGCTGTGCCGTGCTGTGCCCGCAGGGTGAGCAGCTGTCCCTGCTGCGCCGTGTTGACGCCCATTGGTACGAAGGACAAATTGTGGGCACTGGGCGCCGTGGCATCGCGCCCCGCTGCTACCTGCGTGTGCACTGCGAGCCGGGGGGCGGCCCCACGACCCCGCAGCCCCCAGCCCCACAGGCGGGCACAAAGCAGGGCTGCGGTGACCCCGCTGTGCGCCCCCCCTCCCCTCGGCGCCAGGATCTCAGCCCCTGCCCGGCCCCACTGCCGCCCCACGCCGCACCCGCTGCACCCAGCCCCTCTGTGGGGCCCCACGAGGAGGTGAGCAGCCCTGTGCCATCTGCCCTATAGGGGCAGCCTCACATCGCCCTATAAATGATGCCCCCTATCACCTGTCCCTGTGCTGTGTAGGGGCCGCCCCTATAAGGGAATGTGGGGCAGCCCCATACCACCCCATAGGAGCAGCCCCTTATCACCCTATAGGAGCGTCCCCATATCCCCCTATAGGGGCTGCCTCATGTGTTCCTATAGGAGCCTCCCCATATTGCCCTTATAGGAGCAGCCCCATATCTCCCTATAGGGGCAGCCCCATATTGCCCTATAGGGGCTGCCCCATGTCTCCCTATAGGAGCAGCCCCATATCTCCCTATAGGGGCAGCCCCATATCTCCCTATAGGAGCATCCCCATATCCCCCTATAGGGGCTGCCCCATTTCTCCCTATAGGGGCTGCCTCATGTCTCCCTATAGGAGCCTCCCCATATTGCCCTTATAGGAGCTGCCCCCTGTCATCCTATAGGAGCAGCCCAATATCCCCCTATAGGGGCTGCCCCATACCTCCCTATAGGAGAAGCCCCATATCTCCCTCTAGGGGCTGCCCCATATCCCCCTCTAGGGGCTGCCCCATATCACCCTATAGGAGAAGCCCCATATCCCCCTCTAGGGGCTGCCCCATATCCCCCTATAGGAGCAGCCCCATATCGCCCTATAGGGACAGCCCTACATGACCTCTCCCTTCTCCCCACACAGCCCCCATCTGCAGGAGGACCCACCCCACACCCCGAGCCCACCTCCCCCCAAGTCGGCTCCGAGATCCGATGGACCCCGTAAGTCTGGGGGGTGCCGACGTCCCGCTGTGGGGTCGGGCCCCCCCCGCACTGTGGCTGCTCTGTAGGCACCGCGCGCTCTATGAGTACCGACCCCAAAACGGTGATGAGTTGGAACTGAGGGAGGGGGACCGCGTGGATGTGCTGCAGTGCTGTGACGATGGCTGGTTTGTGGGTGTGTGGGGCAGATATGGGGTGGGGTGGGAGCGGATGGGGTGCGGTGGGGTGGGATGGAAGGGATGCGATGGGGTGGGATGGGGTGGGATGGATGGGATGGGATGGGATGGGGTGGGGTGGGATGGGATGGGATGAAGATGGGATGGGATGGGATGGGGTGGGGATGAGGTGGGGTGGGGTGGGGTGGGGTGGGGTGGGATGGGGTGGGATGGGAGGGGATGGGGTGGGATGGGGTGGGGTGGGATGGGATGGAATGGATGGGATGGGGTGGGATGGGATGGGACAGAATGGGATGGGACGGGACGGGATGGGATGGGATGGGATGGGATGGGATGGGATGGATGGGATGGGATGGGATGGGATGGGACGGGACGGGATGGGATGGGATGGGATGGGATGGGATGGGATGGGATGGGATGGGATGGGATGGGATGGGATGGGATGGGATGGGATGGGATGGGATGGGATGGGATGAGGTGGGGTGGGATGAGGTGGGGTGGGATGGGATGGGGTGGGATGGGATGGGGTGGGGATGGGACGGGATGGGATGGGACGGGATGGGGTGGGGTGGGGTGGGGTGGGGTGGGGACAATGCAGCCCCACTCACACCGCCCCCAGGAGTGTCCCAGAGGACGCAGAAATTCGGAACGTTCCCCGGGAACTACGTGGCACCGCTGTGACATCCCTGCTGTCACCCCACACATCTATGGGGCCAAAGTGCCTCCAGCTCCCTCCACCCCTATGGGGCCCCAAGCAGCGGCCGACCCCTGTGACCTCACTGTGCCCCTTGGCTTCCATGTGCTGCCTTCCTGCCCCACTGCTTTGGGGTCCCATCACCATGGGGTCCCAATGCTATGGGGTCCCATCACCATGGGGTCCCAATGCTATGGGGTCCCATCACCATGGGGTCCCACAGCCACTTCTGTGTCCCTCATTAAAGTCAGCTTGTGTTGCTGCTCATGTGGGAATGTGTGGGGTGGGGGCAGTTGTGGGGTGCTGTGGGGGGGGGTTGGGGAAGCTGCTGTACACTATGGGGCTTTGAGCCCCATCCCCCCCAACCTGTGGGGTTTCTCCTGGGTGGGGAACCCAATTTGTTGGGTTTTAGTGGGTAAAGACCCCCATCTCCCCCAATCTGTGGGGCTTTTACTGAAAAGGAACCCCCCCCTTCAATTTGTGGGGCTTTGTGGGTAGGGACCCCCACCCCCCCCCAATTTATGGGTTTTTTTCTGGCTGAGAGCCCCCGCTCTCCAGTCTTTGGGGTTTTTAGTGGGTCAGACCCCAGTTTGTGGGGTTTTAATGGGAAGGGATCCCCACCCCCCCCAAGTTTGTGGGGTTTTCTGAGTGGGACCCCCTCCCTCCCCCCAACCTGTGAGGTTTTCACTGGGAAGGGCCCCCATCCCCCAAACCTGTGGGGTTTTCTGAGTGTGGGCGCAGTCCTCGTGGGCGCCGCATTTCTGGCACTCGTGACCTCAAAGCACCCATTGTCCCTTTTTCCATACAATCGTGTGCGTGTCCCCCCCCCACCCCAAAACCCCTCCCCGCCCCCAAACCCCACAGCTGCCGCCGCCCCATAGCGGCCCTCCTCCCCTCCCACATGCAGATGGGAACCAGTTGGGAACCAGTCGGGAACCAGTTGGGTGACGGGCGCTGTGGGGCCGCAGGGGATGGGATGGGGCGGCTGTAGGGGATGGGGCGGCTGTAGGGCGCAGCCGGCGCCGGAGATGTGGGGTGCAAATGGCACCGTCTGGAAGAGGAGGTTCAGCTGCTGTGAGTGTGGGGGGCGATGGGGGGAGAGGGAAAGGGGGGTCTCTGCAAAGGGCTGCGATGCTGTGGGGTGGTGGGGGGTGCGGTTGTAGGGCCGCCCCATGGGGGGACACCGTGTGGGGGTCCTGAGAGGTGCTTCTCTGCCCCACGGATGGGTGCTGGGGGGAGGCGGTGGTTGTGGGGCCACGTGGGAACCCTATAGAACTTAGGGGGCCTAAATGGTGGCACACGGGGACCCAAAATGTGCCACCCGGGGACCCCATATAGAGCCACCCAGAGACCTTGTATGGCGGCAGCTGGGACCCCATATAATGTCACCTGGAGACCCTATATAGAGCCACCCAGAGACCCTATATAGAGCCAGCAGGAGACTCTATATGGTGTCGCCTGGGGACCCTATATAATGTCACCTGAGGACCCTATATAGAGCCACCTAGGGACCCCATATGGTGCCACCAGAGACCCTATATACGTGTCAGCTATGTGGTGGCACCTGGGGACCCTATATAACATCACCTGGGGAGCCAATATAATGCCACCCAGAGACCCTACGTACAGCTGCCTGGGGATCCTATACAGTGTCACCCAGAGACCCTACATGGTGCCACCCAGAGACCCCTACATGGTGCACCACAGACCCTATACAGTGTCACCCGGGGACCCCAATGGTGCCACCCGGAGACCCTACATAACGTCACCCAGCGACCTCATCTGGTGGCTCCTGGCGCCCCTCTGTGGTGCCACCCAGAGACCCCAAATCATGTCACCTGGGTTCCCTATATAGAGCCGCCCACTGACCCTAAATAGCGTCACCCGGGGCCCTATA
This sequence comes from Phasianus colchicus, assembly GCF_987193195.1. NCBI lineage: Eukaryota > Metazoa > Chordata > Aves > Galliformes > Phasianidae > Phasianus > Phasianus colchicus. The sequence goes on from NC_143462.1 coordinate 4,267,442, forward strand.
GGATGGCACCGGGCCCCACATGACCCCCCCGTCCCGCCCCACAGATGCTCCCCACGAGGCGCAGGGCTGCACGCCGCCCCCCCCCCGCAGTGTTTACCGACGGCTGCACGACGACCCCCGCTGGAGCCCCGCCCCCACCGCCCCCCCCCCAAAATCCGAATCCGAGGACTCCGCACTGCAGATGGGCGGCACCGAAACCCCTCCCCAAACCGCGGGGGGGGCCGGGAGCGGCGTCTGTGGGGACGCGGCCAGGAGACCCCAAAGGGGACGCGGCACCGAACCCCCCCGGGACCCCCGCAGCCGCATCCGCAGGCAGCGATGGCGCAGCGTTGGTGGTGGGGACCCCAAAGACTGTGGCAGTGGGGGCCCTAAATCCCACGGCATCGGGATCCCCAAAGAGCGCGGCGTTGGGGTTCCCAAGGATTACGGCGACGGGGGCCCCAAAAACTGTGCCATTGGGGACCCTACAGACCACGGCATTTGGGTCCCCAAAGACCGTGGCAGTGGAGACCCCAAAGATTGCGGCAATGGGGTCCCCAAAAACTGTGGCACCTTTAAGTACTGTAGAGACAATGGGGTTCCCAAGGAGCATGGCACCGGGGTCCCCAAAGAGCGTGGCACTGGGGTTCCCAAAGAGCGTGGCATTGGGGTCCCCCAAAACTCTGGCATTTGGATCCCCAAGGAGCATGGCACCGGGGTCCCCAAAGAGCGTGGCATTGGGGTCCCCCAAAACTCTGGCATTTGGATCCCCAAGGAGCGTGGCAATGGGGTTCCCAAAGAGCGCGGCAATGGGGTCCCCAAATACTGCGCCATCGGGGGCCCTAAAGCCCATGGCACGGGGGTCTCGCAGGAGCGTGGCAACGGGGACCCCAAAGAGTATCAGAACGGGGTCCCCGAGGAGCGTGGCAAGAGGGTCCCCAAAAGCTGTGCCACCGGGGTGCCCCAAGAGCTTTGCATTGGGGACCTCAAGGAACGTGGCATAGGGGACCCCGAAGATCACGGCTGCAGGGATCCCAAAAGCTGCGCCACTGGGGTCGTCGCCCCCCCCGGCGCGGTGCCGCCGGCTCAGGGGCTGCGGTACCTGGAGCTGCTCTGCCGGACGCTGGAGCGCCTGGCGCGGCTGCAGGAGGACAACCGGCAGCTCCGGCAGTGGGGCGGGGGGGGGGCCGGATCTCTGCGCGCCCCACTGCGACCCCCGAGCGACGGAGATGCGGATTTGGGGTCGGGCAGAGCGGAGCCGTTCCGGACGCGTTCGTGTTCCGACAGCCACACGGCAGGTGGGTGACGGGGGGGGGGGGCTGCCCCACTGCGGGGGTTTCCATCCCCACTGCGGGGGTTTCGCCCCATTGCTTGGCTCCGCCCCATTGCTGTGGGTCCGCCCCACTGTCGTCTCCCCCCGCAGCTCACAGCCCCGCACGGCGCAGGGCGCAGTGGGGGCACTCGATCAGCTCCCCCAGCCTGCTGGATCCCACGGACGCCCCCCCGGCACCCCACAAGGTACGTGGGGCGCACTCACACACACTGGGGGCCGCGGGACCCCCCCGCCCCACTGATGGCTGCCTCTCCCCCCAGGACGGCCGCTCGCATTGGGGTCGGGTGAAGGTGCTGCTCACCCGCCTCACCCGGCGCTCGCTGAGGGGTCGCTGACCCACGGCCGCCCCACAGCGCGGCGCCCCACATGGTGCGGGGTCGGGCAGCGCTGCGCCACAGACCCACAGCTCAGCCTGCCCCCAACCTCATCCCTAACCTCGACCCCCCGACCCTGACCTTAACCCCATTCCTCACCCCATAATCCTGACCCCATAATCCTGACCCCAACCCTGACCCCCCAAACCCACCCCTAATCCCCAGTCCTGACCCCCAAACCTGACCTTAACCCTAATCCTGAGCCCCCCAACCCCAACCCTGACCTTATCCCTATCCCTCACCCCATAACCCTGACCCTGACCCCAACCCTGACCCCCCCAACTTTGACCCTGACCCCCAACTCTGAGCCTGACCCTCAACCCTACCCTTAACCCCCAGTCCTAACCCTGACCCCAACCCAGACCTTAACCCTAATCCTGACCCCCCAACCCTGACCCCAACCCTGACTATAACCCTCACCCCACAAACCCGACCCCAACCTTGACCCCCCAACCCTACCCCTAACCCCCAGTTCTAACCCTCAACCCCGCAACCCTGACCTTAACCCTAATCCTGACCCCCCAACCCTGACCCCCACCTGACCTTAACCCTGACCCTAACCGCACGACCTGACCCCAACCCCAAACTCTATCCCTAAGCCCCCCCAACCCTCACCCCCAATCCAGCCCTCCAACCCCCAACCCTGACCCCAAACCCAACCCCAATCCCCTCCAATAAACACTTTGAAGCCTTTTTTCCCCCAATTTCTCATCATTTTACACACATTTCCACCTTTTCTGAGCGACCCCCCCGTAAGGCCGCCCCATGGGGGGGGGGGTCGCCGATCACAGCGGTGCCCCCCTGCAGTACCGCGCGCTGCCAGCAGGGGGCAGCAGCGGCTCAGCGCCCGCCCCGCCGCTCACTTTAATTAATAGCTCTCATTAATCAACGCCATCTCGGTCAATCAGGTGACGATGCGCACCTGGGGGGGGGGCGCGGGGGGGGGCGATCCCAGGGACTTTCCGTGAGCTCCGAAGGGAAAGCGGGAGTCAGAAGGAGCCCGGGTGGCCGTGGGCGGGGGGGGGGGCTGCAGTTCTGCAATGGGGCTGGGGGTCATTGAGTCACTGCCCCCCCCCGTTATTTATTGATGGGGGGTCAAGGAGGGCAGATATGGGGCTTAAGGGGGGGGGGCACAGATGTAGAGGCACTGAGCACGGGGGGAGGCACTTTGGGGGGCAGATATAGGGCCACTGTCCATAGCGGAAGGGGGGGCACATAGGGACAGATATGGGGGCACTGCTTATGGCGGGGGGGGCTCACGACCCACAGTGGGGGAACCCCGCTTTGCCCCCCACCTCTCCTCCCCCCAAGAGGAACCTCTGCAGGAGGGCAAAGCTGCAGCCCCACATCCACCCCCCATCAGTGGGGGCGCAGTGTGGGTCTGGGGGCGCAGTGTGGGTCTGGGGGCGCAGTGCTGACCCCCCCCAGCTCTCAGTCGTCAGCCACGATGCTGAGCGCCCGCAGCTCCCCCAGCCTGCCCTCATTCTCGCGCTCCCGCTGCTCATCGCTCAGCGCCGGGCGGCCGATCTGCGCCGTCAGGTCCCCAAAAATGGTCCTCATCTCTGAGTAGAACACAACCTGCAGGGGAACGGCACTGCTGGCCCCATAACAGCACTGTGCTCTGTGGGCACTGCTGGCCCCATAACAGCACTGTGCTCTGTGGGCACTGCTGGCCCTATAACAGCACTGTGCTCTGTGGGGCTCTGCTGGCCCCATAACAGCACTGTGCTCTGTGGGCACTGCTGGCCCCATAACAGCACTGTGATCTGTGGGGCTCTGCTGGCCCCATAACAGCACTGTGCTCTGTGGGCACTGCTGGCCCCATAACAGCACTGTGCTCTGTGGGCACTGCTGGCCCCATAACAGCACTGTGATCTGTGGGCACTGCTGGCCCCATAACAGCACTGTGATCTGTGGGGCTCTGCTGGCCCCATAACAGCACTGTGCTCTGTGGGCACTGCTGGCCCCATAACAGCACTGTGCTCTGTGGGCACTGCTGGCCCCATAACAGCACTGTGCTCTGTGGGGCACTGCTGGCCCCATAACAGCTCTGTGTTCTATGGGGCTCTGCTGGCCCCATAGCAGCTCCGTGCTCTGTGGGGCAGTGGGGCAGACAGCACTGCCCTCCACAGTGCCACCCTGTGGGCAGAAGCGGGAGGCTCTAATAACTCACTAATTAACACCGCCAATTAACAGCGGGTTGGCACAGGTGGGGATGGCAGCAGGGCTGGGAGAGAGCTGGAGCAGCTGCCCGGCCCTATAGGGAGACGATACCCCAAAGGATGCTCAGTAGGCCCCAAAGATTTGGGGTCGGTCCCAAAGGATGCAGCGCATCGCAGTGGGGAGGTGGGAAGGGATGCAGGCTGGCTTTGCTCCGAGAGCAGCACGACCCCAAAGCGAGACCCCAAAACGGCATCTGGCACTGCCTGGGGCCGTGGGATGCGGGGCTATCGGGATGTGGGGTGGTGGGATATGGGGCCGTGGGGCTGTGGGTCCCACCTGTGCCCGGAGCAGCGCCTCGAAGCTGGGTTTGAAGTAATCGATGCGGCTGCTGTAGAATTTGGGCATCTCCTCCAGCAGCTGCTTGTTTTTGGCTTCAAAGTCCTCCTTCACCGGGCGCAGCTCCTCCCGGGCCTGGGGGGGGAACGGGGGGCTGGGAATGGAATCCGTGACCCCACAGCACAGCAATGGGACCCCTGGCTGCGGGCACTGCGGGACATGGACAGCAGCTGCCCCACAGCCCCGTGTTTGTGCCCCCAACCCCAGATCTGTGCCCCACAACCCTGTATCTGTGCCCCACAAGCCCATATTTGTGTCCACAACCCCATATTTGTGTTCACAACCCCATATTTGTGCCCCCCAACCCCAGATCTGTGCCCCACAACCCCATATTTGTGTCCACAACCCCATATTTGTGCCTCACAATCCCATATTTGTGCCCCCCAACCCCAGATCTGTGCCCCCCAACCCCAGATTTGTGCCCCACAACCCCATTTGTGCCCCCCAACCCCGTATTTGTGCCCCACAACCCCATATTTGTGTTCACAACCCCATATTTGTGCCCCCCAACCCCATATTTGTGTCCCCAAACCCATATTTGTGTCCCCAACCCCAGATCTGTGCCCCACAACCCCCGACCTGTGTCCCCACCCCCATATTCGCGCCCCCCACCCTCACCGTTTCCCCCCATGACCTTCAGCTCTGATCCCACCCCTGCCTTAAACAGCAGCGTGGGGAGGAATGGAAGCGTCCCCAGGACGGTGTGAAAAGGGCAGCAGGGGGTGGGCTGTGAAACCGCAGCCCGGCTCACATCTGCCATTTAATCCCAGTGCAATTCCAGGGGGGGGGCGGGGGGGTGGCACAGAGCTGTGAGCATGGAGCTGTGAGCACAGCAGCGGGGAGGGGAGAGGGGCTGAAGTGGGGAGGGGTCTGCAGCATCACGAAGCACAGCGAGCGGCTCCGTGCCACCCTCACAGCTCTGTCACACGGGGAAAATCAGGAAATCCCTCCTGTGCCACCCTGGGGGGCGGCACCACAGCCCCGGCCCCACAGCGAGCCCCCACAGTGACCCCCATAGTGACGCCATAATAGTGACCCCATAATAGTGACCCCTCATAGAGACCCCCCATAGTGACCCCATAATAGTGACCCCTCATAGAGACCCCCCATAGTGACCCCCCATAGTGACCCCATAATAGTGACCCCATAATAGTGACCCCTCGTAGAGACCCCCCCCATAGAGACCCCCCATAGTGACCCCATAATAGTGACCCCATAATAGTGACCTCCCCATAATAAACTCCCCCATAGTGACCCCCCATAGTGACCCCAAAATAGTGACCCCAAAATAGTGACCCCATAATAATGACCCCTCATAGTGACCCCCCCCATAATGACCTCCCACATAGTGACCCTCCCATAGTGACCCCATAATAATGATCCCCCATAGTGACCCCCTGTAATAACCCCATAATGACCCCCCCATAGTGACCCTCCATAATAATGACCCCTCATAGTGACCTCCCATAATGACCCCCCCCATAGCGACCCCCATAATGACCCCATAATAATGACCCCCCCATAGTGACCTCCCATAATGACCCCACAATAATGACTCCCCCATAATGACCCCCCCCATAGTGACTCCCCATAGTAACCCTATAATAATGACCCCCATAGTGACCTCCCCCATAGTGACCCCCATAGTGACCCCATAATAATGACCCCCCCCATAATGACCCCATAAGAATGACCCCATAAGAATGACCCCCCCATAGTGACCCCCATAATGACCCCATAATAATGACCCCTCCATAACGACCCCCCCCCATAGTGACCCCCCATAATGACCCCACAATAACGACCCCCCCATAATGACCCCCACCATAGTGACTCCCCATAGTAACCCTATAATAATGACCCCCATAGTGACCTCCCCCATAGTGACCCCATAGTGACCCCATAATAATGACCCCCCCATAGTGACCCCATAATAATGATCCCCCATAGTGACCTCCCCCATACTGACCTCCCCCATAATGACCCCATAATAATGACCCCCCCATAGTGACCCCATAATAATGACCCCCCATAGTGACCCCATAGTGACCCCCGCACCCCACCTGGTGCAGCTTGGCCAGCACCGGCCCGCTCCTCTCCTTCTCCTCGTATTTCTCCACCCTGGCCTGCAGCCGCCGGTAATCCTGCAGGCTTTGCTCGCGCCTCTTCACGGCCATGTTGAGGCTGGGGAACACGCTGCTGAACCTGGGGGGGGGGATGCCTTAACAGCCCCATATCTCCCACCCACAGCCCCATATCTCCCACCCTGTGGTGTAACACAGCCCCATATCTCCCACCCTGTGGTGTAACACAGCCCATCTCCCACCCTGTGATGTAACACAGCCCATCTCCCACCCCGCGTTCCCTGTATCCACCCCAATCCCCATCTCTCACCCCAGAGCCCCCATCTCCCCTCCCATGGCACAGCCCCATGGCAGCACAGCCCCAAAGCACAGCCCCAAAGCACAGCCCATAGCAGCACAGCCCCATAGCACAGCCCCATAGCACAGCCCATAGCAGCACAGCCCCATAGCACAGCTCCATGGCAGAGCAGCCCTATGGTACAACCCCATGGTGCAACCCAATGGAATGGCCCCATAGCAGCATTACTCCATAGCACAGCCCCATAGCACAGCCCCATAGCAGCACAGCCCCATAGCAGCACAGCCCCATGGCAGCACAGCCCCATAGCACAGCCCTAAAATGCCATCCCAAAGCAGCACAGCCCTGTAGCACAGCCCCATGGCAACACAGCCCCATAGCAGCACAGCCCCATAGCAGCACAGCCCCATGGCAACACAGCCCCATAGCAGCACAGCCCCATAGCAGCACAGCCCCATAGCAGCACAGCCCCATGGCAACACAGCCCCATAGCACAGCCCTAAAATGTGGTCCCAAAGCAGCAGAACCCCATAGCACGGCTCCATGGCAGCACAGCCCCATAGCACATCCCAATGCAGTCCCAAAGCAGCAGAACCCCATGGTAGCACAACCCCATGGCAGCCCCATAGCAGCACAGCCCCATAGCACAGCCCCACGGCAGCACAGCCCCATAGCACAGCCCCATGGCAGCACAGCCCCATAGCCCAGCCCCATAGCAGCACAGCCCCATGGCAGCACAGCCCCATAGCCCAGCCCCATAGCAGCACAGCCCCATGGCAGCACAGCCCCATAGCAGCACAGCCCCATGGCAGCACAGCCCCATAGCAGCACAGCCCCAAAGCCCAGCCCCATAGCAGCACAGCCCCATAGCACAGCCCCATAGCAGCACAGCCCCAAAGCCCAGCCCCACGGCCGGAGGACTTTGCACAGGGGGAAGCAGCAGCGCAGGGCATTATGGCGGCCATAAAGCAGCTTTGGGAATAAGCTGGGCCGTTCCTTGTCACTTTTTAGGCAGCGCTGCTGAGAGGGGATTAAAGCTTAAGGGGAGCAGGTGAGGGGAGATGGAGGGGATAAGGAAAAGGAAATGAGGGCTGCTGCCAACGGGGGGGTTATGGGGGGGACGGGAGATCAGCGCTGCGATGCTCAGTGCTGGGACGCGGCGCCTTTGGAGATGGGGGGCCTGCAGAGCAGAGCTGCTGGCCAGCTGAGGGCACAGCTGGACACGGCGAGCAGCTCTGCGTGCGCAGGGCAGAGCTGGTGGGGATGAGAAGCACCGCTGCCTCTCCTCCACCACAGAACAGCTGGAAACGGCTCCAGACAGCGGGGAAACGGGAGAGCGAGGGGCTGCGAACTGGGAGAGCAAAGAGCTGGGGTGTAACAGAGCTGGGACTGGGAGCGCGAGAGCTGGAACTGGAAACTGGGAGAGCAAAGAGCATCCCCTCCCCACCCCCAAATCCGCGCCTTCCTCCCCGCGCTGCACCACGCTTCCCACACGCAGCCCTGACCCCCGGACAGCACAGCGCGGTCCTCCGCGTGCTGCATCAGCACTAATGATAATTCACAGCTGCTCTGCTCTGCTCTGCAGCAGAGGATGCTGCAGGGTGCAGCTGTGGCTGCTTCTGCTCCGAGCGCAGCGGGGCAGAGCGCTGCAGGTGCGATGCGTCCCTGCCCACCAACACGGCTCTCCATGCAGCATCACTCCTCACCCACTGCCCAGGGCTGAACCCACAGAGCTGCAGGAAAGGCCTTAACGTTGTCACCTCCTCTTGGATCCCCTCGTGTTGGTGGCCGGAGCCCGATGGTCCTTCAGGTCCGTTCCAAGCCATGCTGTGATCCCACGGTTCCACCCCCAGCCCACTGACACCCCTCCTTGGAACGGACCCACGGAGCTGCAGGCACACAAACCCTCCTTCCAGTGCCAACAGAACGCTGGAAGCAAACGTTCATGTATGTTTCATGAGGACAATGTAGATAAGCAGCAGCTCCCAGCACCGCGCTGGCTCTGCTCTTCCTTCGCTTTTCTTTCTTTCTTTCCCCTTTTTCCTCCCCTCCCCAAGGAATGAGGGCTTTCTGGCAGCAGATGGACCCACGGCCAGCGCTGCGTCCCCACGGCAGAACCTCGCGGTGCCGCCGATTTCGCTCCCACATTTGGGCACAAACAACAACTTTAAGGAAAAAAAAAACCAAAAAAACCCCAACAAAACCCCACGAACCAAGGCTCCGTGTCAGCCCCCAGCTCAAATCATTGCTCTGCAATTTGCAGCACTTACTGTCAGCTCCGACTCGCTGCCTCTCATTTCTGCTCCCTTCTCGTGCATCTCCGCGTTCCCAGGAGCGGCGCAGGGCTGCCAGCCCCTCCCCATGGGGGTCTCACCCACCAGGACCCCCCTGTATCCCCGTCCTTCTCTGCAGCTTGCCCCCCACGACCCCCACGTCCTCCTCCGTGAAGCTGCCCCCCACGACCCCCACTGCAGAGGTGTCCCCCGGGACCCCCGACCCTTCTCCACGGGGTTCCCACCAGGGCCCCCAGTGTCCCTAAGGAGCGCGCAGTGACGAAGCTCGCTGTGGCTCACATCACGATGTCAGTACTTACTTTTTCAAGGGCTCAATCACCGTCTTCTGGATCTGATTGACCTGTTGGCAGCCAAAAGGCTGGTTACGTGGCAGCCTGCCTGCCCTGGGACGAGCGCCCTTCAGCACCACCAAAAACCCCAAATGCTTGGGTTGGGCCAACGTCCCCGGCACAACCAGAGCCAGGTTATGGGGTACTGGTGTGGGAAGAGCCCTGGGGTGGCGACACAACAGCAGCCCCCCCAGCCAAACCCGTGCTCACCTTCTCCTGGTTGAAGGAGTCCATCCTCCTCATGGCGGTGTCGAAGGCGGTGACCATCTCCAGGAAGGCAGCGTCCTGCTCGCACAGCGGGTTGGACAGCAGGTCTGAAGAGATCTTCACTGCTGATTTGGACATGGCTGAGCGCGGCGGGACGGGGGGCAAGCAAAGGAAACGGGGACAATGAGGGACACGGCCTGGTGGGCACAGCGGGTGGGGTGGGGTTGGACGTGGGGTCTCGGCAGCCTTTGTTCACCTGCGTGGCTCTATGGGCACGGTGGGGTGGGGTGGGTTTGGACTTGGGGGTCTCAGCAGACCTTTGCTACCTTGATGGCTCTGTGGGCACAGTGGGGATGAGCTGGGGTTGGATTTGGGGGGTCCTGGTGGTCCTTTCCACCCTTCACGGTTCTCTGGGCATGGGTCAATAGCAGACATGATGGAGGTTTTAGTGCTCTTTCCCAATTGGGGTGGGTTGGGGTCAGCCTGGGGGGTCTCAGCAGTCCCTTCTAACCCTGAGGGTCCCCTGGGCACGGTGGGGACGGTCAGCAGCCAACATGAGGGTGGTTTTAGTGCTCCTTTCCAGCCTTAATGGTTCTGTAACGTGATTGACAGTGAGCCACGTGTTGTGGCAGTGGGGACAAACACGGGGACCTCGGCCACCACGGGGACTGCATCAGTTTCCCAAAGGACATCCCAGGGGGACATCCATCGTCCGCCCTGTCACCACGCTGCTTTGATCTGAGTCGTGTCTGCACTGCTTCCACACACGGCCTCAACACAGCCAGAAATCACGGCAGCCTTCGCAGAACCGCGGCTCTCTTTAAGGAAAATCGATGCAGACGGCTTTTCCATCCCGCCTTTGCTCTGCAGACCATTAAGTGTCACTCTCAGGCTCTCTCCAGCTCTTCCACGAGAGAAATCACAGCCCGTCACATCTCCCAGCACCTTTATGAACATATCATCTACTGCAGGGGTTCCGTGCTGCTGGGAGAGCAGCAGAGCAGCGGGCCTGGAGGACGGGGCTTCTCCCTCTCGACATACATGAGCTGGATAAATGCTTCCCCCCTGGAGCCAACTGGAATTTGGGGACACAGAGCTGAATGCTCCACGGGCTCCTCCTGCCTTCCATCGGACACGTCTGCCTTCCCACCCGTGCTGTTGGCCTTGGGAAGGAGATTTAAACCCCTACAACACAACTGCTGCAAAGATCAGCAAAGTAACTATGGAAGTGAATGGAAAACAGGAATTAAAAGGCCATCGTCGGTGCGTATAAAGGAATAAAGCAAAAAAGAAGCCGTGGCTCTGAACAGATCTGCTCTCTCTCAGCAGTGCTGCTGAGGCAGACTGGGAGGCAGACGTGCAATGGGGCGGCTTTGGGAGGACCCCGACTGCACCAACCCCGATGCAGAGCCCCATTACTGGGGCTTTATGATCTCTTAAGATCATAAATCAAGGGGTTAAACACTCAGCTTTAAAGGTTACGTGCAATTATAGGAGAGCTCAGAATTGTGCTGTGATAACACAGCTCCATCCCAGCACGGAGGGTCCGGGCGCTCAAACCTTCACCCCGTGACATCACCCCGAGTGCAGGACCACAGCTGAAGGATTTGTGCCCAGAGAGGCAGAGCTGCTCCTGCTGGGAGGAAATGAGCTGCCCATGGGCTGAGCCTCCCCAAGGCTGAGTGGGGTGAGCCGGGTTTGCCCTCCTTTCCTTGCAGCCCCCCCTGCTCCGCTTTGCGCCTTTAAATGAGAAATCAGCCCGCGTTTGGCCGGGGCTCATTTGTGACTCTGCCATGGAACAGAACGGAAAAAGAAAGTCCTCCCACAGCTCCTCTGGGGCTTGAAATGCTCCGTGCAAACAACGCCCACCGCATGGGAGGGGAATCCTGAACAAGGAAAATCTTACCCAGGATCCCCAACAGCGCCCTGCGTCCCCTCAAAGGGCAACTCTGCAGCCTGCATGGGGCTCCTCCTGCTCCTGCTTTTCCATCTGCACGGCACAGAACGCCCTCTGCAGCAGCACGCAGATGTGCTCCCTGCCCAGTGCTGCTCATCCCTGCCAGCAGCCCAGGGCACAGGCAGCAAGCGCTGCCCATGGCCACGCAGCAATGCAAGCCTGCACTGAGCTCCCCGTGCTGAGCTCTGCTCACAGCCCTGCAACCAGAGTGGGGCTGAGAGCTGCTTGTTGTGCAGCCCTATCACAGGTTCCTGGTGTGACCCTGAGGTCTCCCCCCCGTCTCCCCGTGGCCAAGTTCACGGGCTGTGCCTCCTGCACTCACGTACCCAAATCTGCGTCCGTGCTTTTCTTCATATCCTTCTGAAGTTTTTTGGTCTGCTCTTCCAATCTGGAAGACGGGAGAAGGAGGCAAAGTCTGAATCTTGGAAAGCAACAAACTGTTTGTGTGCTCAGTGTGCTGCTGAGACAAAAATACCCAGAGAGGCTCTGCAAGCACAGAGCTGCCCATCCCTGCTGCTCGGATGGCTCTGCCCCTCTCACTTTGGTGGTCCCTTATTCAATGGACACGTTCCCCTGCATCCTGGCCACAAACGGGAACCCCACGCGCTCCCTTCCCATGGGGGCAATGCTCAGAGGTGCTGAGCTACACTGCAACCCTCTGAGATTTCGGGGATTTTGTGCTCAGCCCCCAAAGCTCAGCCCCAATGGAAGCACGCTGAGCACAGCGGCCCTGCAGGAACTCCAGGCAGGGGTTATGGGGGCAGAGCGCAGCACAAGGGCACAGCAGAGCTCTGCCACCCCCCGACCTCCCCTGCGGCCAGTACTCACTGCTGCAGCTTCCCATATTCCCTCTCAAAGTCTCTCTCCACCTGCAGAAAGAAGAGACACAAATCAGCTGCACTGTGGGGCTGAGGGGCAGCATTTGTCCGCCCCATAGCAGAGCAGAGCTCAGCCCTCCCTACAGAACCCACAGCTGCACTCCTGCAGCCCCAAAGCAGCTCCACCCAACGCTGCACGCTGCAGCCCCCAGCCCTGCATGCACCCCCGCAGCAGTGCCAGCTCCCTCCTGTCTGCTATCTGGCAGCGAAGCTCCGGTGAGAGGAGATGATATTTTAAGGAGCCTTTCCTTCCACGCTGTCTGTTTTAACACACATTTAAAACATTCATTCCACACCTCGTCGACCGAATAAGCAAATGGATTTCAGTTGACCGGGCCAAGAGTAAATACGTGCGTTGTTGTTGTCATGGGATCAGACCTGGGCTGCTTCGTGCTGTCAGCCTGCCGTGCTATTCAGGGAATGCTGCGTGCTGGGAGCTGCCAGGACCCCAAACCCGCGTGCTGTGCTCGGGATCTCAGAGCTGGGCTCAGTGCATGAAACATCCCATATGGACGGCGCCTTCCAGTCTGCACTGCTGCTGGAAGAGCAATGCTCCAACATGGAGCTGAGCAACCTCCCTTCCTCTGATCTGTGTGCTGTGCGCTCCCCCAGCTCCCATCCCAGTGCTGGAGATGCTGTGGGGCTGGGATTGTTGGATACCCCACAGCGCCATGGGCTTCGGGATGCTCAGAGGCTGTAGGGCAGTGCTGTGGGGATGGGACTATCGGAGACCCCGCAGCGCCATGGGGTTTGGCACAGCTCGGGGCTCACAGTGGGGACGCTGTGGGGTCAGGAGCGGTGGGGTTTGGCACAGCCCCAGGGCAGTGCTGCTTCCAGACAGCTGCTGGCACCATCAGCTCCCACCATCCCAGGGATGCACGCGGATGAAAAAGCTCCGCCGAGCTCAGGCTGCCCTTTGCACTGCTAAAAATGGTCACTGGAGAGCAGGGATGGAGAGGTGTGGGGGCAGAGGGCCGCCCGCCATGGAGCCATGCAGCTGCCGGAGCCTGGAGGTCAGCGCGGCAGCACATGGGGAACCATCACCCTCTGTTTCTATGGCTGTTCCGGCTGCAAAAATAACCGCCGAGTATTGCGCTCTATTTATATGTCTGATGTGTGAATTGTTTGGGATGCAAACACAGAAGGGTCGGCTGTGACTCAGAACGGTGTCCTTTGGAGGGCGGTGGGTCCTGGCAGGGAGCTGCAGCACAGGGAGGGTCCTGCAGCACTGCGCTGCGCTCGGCTCCTCCACAAACACCTCCTGCAGAGGTGCTGGCCAAAAAAACAGCAGCCTGGGGAGGTTTGCAGCCCCTTCCCTTCTGCTGTTTGCTTCCTGCCATGCAGGGCGATGAACACAGCGGCGCCCAATGGAAGGGCAGGGAAATTTCTGCACCCCTGGAGAGGAAAAACTCCAACACTGCCCCCTGCACCCAGCACAGGACCATGGAGGTTGGAAAAGACTGCCAAGATCATAGAATCATAGAATCACTAAGGTTGGAAAAGACCCACAGGATCATCCAGTCCAACTGTTCACCCATCAAGATGCCCAAGTCCAACCCCAACCTCCCCCATGGCGCCTGTAGAACCACGAAGGTTGCAAGAGGTCATCAAGAACCCCAACCCATCCCACCATGCCCACAGAACCACGGAGGTTGGAAAAGTCCACCACGATCACCAAGTCCAACCCCAACCTACCCCCACCACGCCCATAGAGCCACGAAGGTTGGAACAGAGCACCAAGATCACCAAGTCCAGCCCCAGCCCATCCCCACCATGGCTACAGAGCCACAAAGGTTGGAACAGACCATCAGGTCCAACCCCAACCCGTCCTGCTATGCCCACAGCATCATGGAGGTCAAAAAAGACCACCAAGAACCCCATGTCCAACCCCAACCCACTCCACTACGCCCACAGAATCATGGAGGTCAAAAAGAACTGCAAGACCACCAAGTCCAACCCCAACCCGTCCCCACCGTGCCCATAGAACCACGGAGGTCAAAAAAGACCACCAAGAACCCAATCCAACCCCAACCCACCCTAACGTGCCCATAACCACATCCCTCAGTGCCACATCCCCACGCTTCTGAACACCTCCAAGGATGGTGACCCCACCACCCCCTGGGCATCCCCTCCCAACGCCCCGCCGCCGTCTCACAGGGGACAACACGTCCCCTTTGTCTCCCCGTGGCACGAGGTGACCGCGCACACCCAGCTGCCCGCGCTGACTGCGTGCCATCTCTGCAGACAGCTGCCCAGACTGCTCTTCTTTTTCACGCCCACAGCAGCAACTGCCTCCCACTCAGCGCTATTCCCGGATGGGGCCCAGAGAGGAGCCGGCCCTGCAGCACCCATGGGTGGGAGGACACGGGGATGGCGAGGAGGATGAGCAGGGAGCAAGCTGAGCACGTTCTGCAAAGCACAATTTGCACAGCATGCCGCTCCCGGTGGCAATCCTCAATGGCCACACGTCGCCGACACCAAGGGCGGAAGGCTGTGGATAGGATTAGCTCACTAAGGGCAAAGAGGACCAGAAGTACAGGCGAGAGAAGTGCAATGTCCCAAAGGGAAGTTCCCATCACGTCCAAACAACTCCGCTCCGCCGCTCTCTGCAAACTCAAAAACCAACCCGCTTCCGCAGTGAGCGCTTTGTCTTCGAGGCATCCGTGCTGCTCAATGCGGGATGGCTGCTTTTTAATAAACCCACATCAAGGAGGCCGAGTTCTTGTAAGAAAATGGTGCTCTCCTTTCTCAGCCACTTATTTCTGTTTGCCAACACCGTTCCCTCCGCCGCCAGCAGCCCTGGTGCTCGCAGGGCAGCACCGCCATCGCCGCCGCAGCGCAGTGAAACCAAAGGCAGCACTACAAAGAGATGGAAATAAGGGGCTGTGCTGGAGCTCCTCGCTCCCCCGAGGTGAATTTCCTTTCCTAGAGGAGGACGCGCTGATTTCTACACGTTCCAACGGGCTGAGCCTTCTCACGGGTGTTGGGAAAAAGCAGGAAGGAAACACTTCCTTCTCTCCAAGAAGCAGAGCTGTGTAATTAGGTCAAACTCTGCCATATGGTGGAACTCCACTGAGATCAGCTGTGCCACCGACCAAGGGGTGGCCAAGGGAGAATCACAGACGTTATGGTCAGGAGGGTCCTCCGAGATCACCAAATCAGTCATCAGCCCATCCCCACCACACCCAAAGAACCATCGGGGTCGGAAAGGACATCCAAGGCGACGGATCGGATGGTTGGCACCCATGGAGGTGCTGTGGGTGGATGCTCACGCAGCCCATGGGGCCCTGAGCCACGGCGACGAGCAGCGCGCAGTTTGGGACTGCATGGGCTTCTCCACCCAGCAGCTGGAGGAGCTGTGCAGTGCTTCCAGGATGGGCACCGAGGAGCACCTCCAGAGCAGAGCGTCCCATTGAAGAGCGCGAAAATGGGCAAAATGATTTAATTCACCTCCCCTCATTTCACCCCACTTCTGCGACATTTCCTCCGTCGTTACTTCGAGATTTCCAGCTCTCTGCTGGAGCCCAATGGAAACAGCGGGACGGACAGCTGCATGGAATCCTGCTGTTCTGTCCGACCCTGGGGAGCACAGGGCTGCCGGGATGAGTCAATGAGCCCCTGGCCCTGCCAAGCTGACTCACCCAGGTTAGCAGAGCAGCACAGCTCCCCGTGAGCCAGAGCAGGGCAAGGGAGAGGAGGCTGGAAGGCGGGGGTACGGAGGGGCCGCGCTCCCATTCCCCAAACCAACAGGTGAGAGCCAGCTGGCTGCTATGTGCAGCTCTGAGCCGCACGGGGACACGTGTCACCTCCTTCCCATCTCGGATAACCCCAGCCCTGGCAAGGAGCTCTGCACGGCCTCGAGGGGACGCAGGTGAACTTCACTGAGCGCCGGAGCTGAGGATAAGCACAGCTCTGGTTCCTGCATAACCTCTGCTCAGCCCTGGGGGAGCATCTCTGCCATAAGAGGCTTCATCTGCGTATGGGGTTTGAGCAGGAAGCGTTCAGCGCGGATGGGATTCTAACAGGGTTAAGTCCCATCAGTGGGCATTAGTTCCAAGGGCTGCAGCCCCCCCGGCACGGAGCGCTCCCAGCCGGCACCAGCTGCTCCTGGCAGGGGAGAGGAGGGGAGAGATTACACTGTCTGCAATAGGATTTGCCCAGGTTAAGGTGCAAACAAAGCGGCGGCCGTCTGGGGGGTGGGAGATCACCCCGGCTGACCGGGCAGCGCTCCGTGCTGGGGTTCCCTTCCCGCAGGGCTGACACATTGCCCTCCTTCAAAGGCTGAGAAGCGAGTGGGCACGGGGAGCTGTGACTAATCCCCCGTGCAGCCTCAGCGCATCGCCTCACAACTGCAACAGGCCCAGATCTGACACCAAGCCCAGCACAGAAAAAAATAACAACAACAGGAGAAGAGAACAGAAAAAAGGCGCTCTGGTGAGCTCAGCCTCCTGGCACAGCACCGCACTCCGGTTACAAACCACACGGTGAGCCAGAGCAGTGCAGCTCGAACAAATGCCTTTCCTTTTCACCTCCCCAGTGCCCAGAGGTTGGCAGCAACTGACACAACTTCTCTTCTTTAGGGAAGGAAGGACGGATGGGGACAGGCCTGCAAACAGCACTGCAGAACGAAGCTCCGCTGCGGGATGCTCAGAGCTGTCCCATGCAATGCACACACGTGTGTGTGTGTGTGTGCGTGTGCAGGAGCAGTGCGTGCTGGCTGGCTCTACACCCATCCCCACCTCTCCCATGGGTTTGTGCAGAGCATGGGACCTGCTGCACTGCCCCAGCCCAGCCCCCAGCAGGAGAGGGCAAAACCAGCAGGAAAAAAAGCAAAATTGACCCAAATGTGGGGCTGGGTGGGATGGAGACGGCCACGGACAGCCATGGCTCTCAGGGCAGCATTTCTGGCAGCTGGCACTGGGAAGAACAGGAGGCAAATCTCCAGGTCCTGGGGGCTGCTGGAAAGCAGATACAAATGGGAGTGAACTGCCGTGGCCCTTTGGTCCGTCCCAGCATTGCAGTGCCGCCCACCTGTTGGCCAAGAGCTGGGAGATGCAAGAATGGCACGGAGGGACACGACGGGGCCTTTCCATCCCTGCTGCCCACCGTGGATTCTGTGCTGGCAGTTTGGAGCCAGCTGCCAAGCATTCACTTTGGAGAAGGAACACGGGCTGGTGCTCGGGGTGAGGCGTGCAGGACGAAGGCAAGGAGCATCTGCAGGAGAAGGGGAAGCACCGCAGGCAGCTGCACGCGGCAGCAGCGGGGATGGGAGCCACGGGAAGACAAAATGCTTCTTTAATTTGCTTCTAAAGCAAATGCTGCACAGCACAAATTAATTCACGCCCGAGCACTGAGCATCTCAGCTTATGAGCCTTTCTTTGGAAACAGTTATATTCAGCGATCTGAACCACTCCTCCTCCTCCATCTGCTCAGCGAGGATGAACAAACAAGCCACCGCCGAGCGAGGGAAGGAAGGAAGGAGGGAAGGAAGGAAGGAAGAAAGGCAGGCAGGCCACATCTCTGTCTCCAAGGAGAGCCATCCCAGCCCCTTCCAGGCAGCAGCCGGGCCCGGAGCAGCGCTCCCTCCAGCGCAGGGCTCCCATGGCAGGAGGAACGGAGCGCTGCAGGGCTGCAGGTCCCGCTCGCTCCCCGCCGCCTCCTCGTGAAGTGGGGCGAGCCAAAGTGCCGCCCTGACTCACAGCCACATGATCAGAGGCTGCGGCTAAAAACGGGGAATTGCTTTACTCACTGTCTTGGGTACAATCTGTTTCTTGGGCTGCCCGATCTTGAACGGGATCCTGGGAAAGAGAGAAGGGAGAGGGGAGGAAAACTGTGAGCAAGAGGCGATGCAGCAAAAGCCTGCATCCATGGGGGGAGCGGGGGGTGGATGTGGGGTGGGGACCCCCAGCACAGCGTGGCACCCCACTGAGACCCCCAGCCCCCCAAGGCTGGACTGTGCTCTCCTGCCATAGGAATAAAGGCACTGGGTGCTGCAAAACCCACAGCCGCAGAGCGCGCTCTGTTACAACACCAAGAGCAAAGGCTGTAAATATTCAGAAAGAGGGCATTAAAAGGAGCAACGATGCGAGCTGCTTCACCTGCCAGCACCACAGCCCTCAGATCCCTGCTGAAATCTGGGTTACCTACATGGTTCCCACAGTGTGAGTTAGCTCAGAGGTGAGGAGCACTCCCAGGAATCACCCGGCACGGCAGGGCAGCCCTGTCAGGTCCTTACAGACAGGCGGCCACCCTGAGAACAACTGGGTTTTTATTCTACTGATGAGCAAAAAGAAAGGCAGGGACACAACCGCTGCCCTCGGGGTGTCTGACTGAGCCGTGGAGGCGATGCTCCATTCCAACACCTCATCCAGCATCTCCCAGCGCAGCGACAGAGGAAGGTCAGTCCTGTGACAAATGCAGGCCAGCACCTCACAGCCCATCAGCATCGCACCCAGCACTGTGCTGGGTTCCATGAGAGCCACCCCAATTCTCACCCTGTACCCAAATCCGGGGCTGCTCCCATCGCTCCAGGCTCCCCTTCGTGCAGGAAGGAGCTCCCAATGCAGCCACACAACCCAACCCACCAACCCCAGCCCTCCCCACCTCCATCCAGCCGAGCTCTGGCACCGTTTCCAAACCAACGGTGTAATTAAGCCGCCGGTAACGAAGCCGGGGCGCCGACCTGAGTCACCGCGATAAGTGCACGCTTTGGGCACAGCTTCCTGTTTATTGTCCTCCCCTTCGACCGATGGCATTTTGGGCTGTTAACCCTTTCCAGCCGCCGTGAATCACCCCTCCTTTATAAACAAACCCTCTGCTGGTGTGTAATTAGCGCTCGGTGCCCGGCCGCGCGGTGCCTTACAGGAAACGAGCGCCAAAAATGAGAGAAAAAACACGGATTTTTCTCAATGTTTTCCTGGCGTGAGGTCAAATCTAAACCCAGCCGAGGTGCCCCTGCTGCCCTATGGCACACGCTGTGCTTTGGGAAGGGCAGCACCAACCCAGGCAGGATGGGGCCACAGTGAGCTGCGGGTGGGCAAAAGGCGGCACAGCACAACTGGGGAGAAAAAGGCACAGCTGAGGCAAAAAGTGCTCTGTAAGCAGGGGGAAAGAGGGAGACATCATGATGTGGGGCTGGAGACCCCCCACACCCAGCCCTGCAGGGCTGCGTCCAGGGGAAAGCGCAATTAAATGGCAATTAATGCATTTAAGCAGTAAGAGAGGGAGCTCCGGCCCAGCTGCAGCCACGTGGGGGAGGAGGAGGAGGAGGAGGATGAAGGCAGTGCCATAAGCAGGTCAGGGATGGGGGTCCCTCTGCTCTGTGCTGGGGGGATCACAAACCTCCCTGCTCTCCTCCTGAACAAAAGAAAGGCAGCAGAGCTCCACGAACACAGAACAGTAAATACCTCTATCAGCATCGTGATGCCACTTGGCTAATTATCTGTCTGGGTACAACCTGCAGCGCACAACCCTGCGCAAAGCCACGTCTATTTGCTCTGTTGTTTTTTTTTTTGGGTGGCTGTTGTTGTTGTTCTGTGACAATTGGAGACAATCTTCCCGGTTGTTGCCAACTCTTTTTGCTTTCTGAATACGGATCTGCAGAAAGAAAAGCAAAAGAAGGGAACCAAAGCAGAAAGGAACAGCAGCGCGGGGAGCGGAGCATCACAGGATGGGGGGCACAGGGACAGCACAGCCCCAACGCAGCCCAGTGTGGAGGGGGGTTGGGGTGAGAGGATCACCTGAAGAGGGCAAAGCAGAACTGGTGCTTTTTTTTTCCCCCCCTCTTTCTTTTTGTTTGCTTTCTCATTTTTGCTGAGCCACAGAGCGCCAGGGCTGTTGTTTGGGGTGTGAAATGCTTTGAAACCGCGTTCCTGAAGAGCGCGCTGAGTCAGCCCAGCACTGCAGGCTGCTATGGGGTCGGGGGCTGCTATGGGGTTGAGGGGCTGCTATGGGGTCGGGGGGCTGCCATGGGGTCGGGGGGCTGCGTGGAGGGCAGAGCTCTGAGCAGGGTGGGAAGGGCTGAAAGCGGGGAAAGAAGTGTGGGTGGAGAGAACCCTGCGAGCTTCTGCTGAGGGATGAGCAGCAACCCCAGGGAGGGGAAGGTGGGAGAAGCTGTGCTTCGTTCTCTCTGAAGTTTCCCCAGCAATGCCATATATTTACTCGGCTTCTCCATGCGCACACCCAGGGCTGCGCACCAAAGGATCTCAGTTCCCCCCCCGGGATGCAACGGGGAGCTGCAAATAAACCTCGTGGGCAGAGGGGTACAGCTCAGCGGGGTCTGTGGGGAAATGGGGATGGAATGGAGCTCCCACTCTGCTGCATCCCCCGGGAACGTGGGCGCAGAGGGACCGCAGCATCAGCCATAGCGATCCATTTTGGGGGGCAATGCTCCCTTTGCCACCGTGGCAGCCTGAAGATGGGCTCTGGCATCACCTCCATCCCATTGCGCATCCTATGGGGCCCATGGTGGGGTCAGCTCCCCAAGCAAAGCTCAGCCCCCCAAACGGTGCTCCTACAGAACCCTGCGGTGCCCCCAGGAGCGCAGGGCAGCACCCCTGGGTTGTCACCGCGCCCACAGCACAGCGAGCTTCGGCCAAGGAGGACAGGGAGCAGGAAGAGCTCACAGCCACCCCATCATGCAGCACTCTACAAACACCAATGGAGCACTCTGTGCTGCCCAAACCCCCTCCAAAGCCCACGAGGAGCTCTAAAGCTGAAGCACGCAGCACTGGGTGCCCTCAGAGCGGGGAATTCCAGCCCCGTGCAGGTGACAAAGCCACCACCACCACCGGGATCCATCGCTCCATCCCTCTGGGTGCACTGCTGTACTACACCGTGTCCATGGCAACCGCATGCACCATCCCACCCCGCTCCCCCCCACCCCCCTCCTCACAGCTCAACTCATAGCAACGGCTCCAAACACGGCACTGAAATGCAAAAAGGGGAAAAAATGATTCCAACGCATCGCAAAAAAGCTCCTGCTGGAGCAGCTCCGTGCCGGGCGCAGGCCTGGCTCCCCACAGTGTGGGAGGGAACGGGGTGGGGAGAGGCAAGGAGGGGGTCAGAGGGGCCGGGACCCCCCCAGCATGGGCTGCTGGCTGCATTATGGCCTCATCCCCGCGAACAGATGGGGAACGGACGGCCCTGCAGCACGGGGAAACACAAAGGTGTGAGAGGTGCCGGCGTGGGTCGGTGCTGGCTGAGCTCAGCACTGCTGTCCACGTGCAGCCCCTGCGCAGCGCTGCTCCGCTCCCTGCTTTGAGCAAATCCAAACCCATGTCAGAATCCGCTCTCCCACCCATTCCGAGATGAGCATGAAAAAAAAAAATAATGATGTTTTACTCACCCATCAAAAGAAAATTACTCACGCCAGGCGCGTGGGTGAGCAGAATTCTGCAAGGCTGTTTTAGGCCCTGACTATGCTACAAAAATATCCATTTTAAGCATGGTTGTGAAACGCGGTTGTGGCTCAACTCTAACGCTGCTTTTTTGCTACCTGCACAAAGGAGATGGAAAAAATAATAATTAAGAAATCCCCACTGCGGCGCTTCCGCTCAGCGCCGGCATCTGTTGGCTTCATCCCATCTGATGTCACAGAGCTGCGAAGGCTGGAAAAGACCACTGAGATCATCGGGTCCAACCATCAACCTACCATCACCACAAAAACCTGAAATTCCATCCAGCCTCCGGCTTCGATGGGAGCTGGGGTGGAGGGGAGCATTGGATGGACCGTGGAGAGACCACGAGCCATTGGCTACTGACCACGGAGGGACTGTGAGCCATTGGCTACTGACCACGGAGGGACTGTGAGCCATTGGCTACTGACCACGGAGGGACCGTGAGCCACAGACCAAGGCCCACTGACCATTGGGTGACCATGAGCCTTGACCATGGAAGAACAGCAAGCCACCGACCAAAGCCCATTGGCCATGGATGGACCACGAGCCATTGACCAAGATCCATTGATTATGGAAGGACCACGAGCCACTGATCTCACAGGAACCGTGAGTCAGTGACCATGGAGTGACCACGAACCACTGACCAGGCCCACAGACCACGGTGTGACCACGAGCCATTGACCACTGACCACAAAATGCCCAAGGTTTGGGCTCCACATCCACATCCATTGAGGGCACAGCAGCCACCCAACGTGGTCACAGCACAACCCCAGCACACACAGCACAAAATCAACAGCTCTGAGCTGCTCTTCTGCTACCACCACCCCACACACCTCCCCGGTGCTCCCTGCCATAAACCCCCAACCCACTGCCCTCCCCAGGACAGTTGGCTCAACTCCACCCGGCCTATCCTCCCCTCCACCCCAAACTATTTGGGAGAACACGCTCACATCTCTATGGCTTCCTATTGACAAAGACCTGAGAACGAAGTCCTGCACACCCATAGCCCCACTCCTTTCCCACATGGACCCCCCACCCTCGGTGCACTCGGAGCCCCCCGCCCTCCAGCTCAGCACTCAGCAGCTGAGCCAGGTCAGGCTTTGTCCCAGCACCCCAGCAGAACACAGCGAGCAGACACGTGCTTTGTGCTGCCTCACCATCAACATTTGCTTCGCATGTTTTTTCTCCCAGTAAACAGCAGCTGTTGCAGCGGTGCCGCCGCGCTCGCATCTCGAGCTGTCACACCGCTCCAAGCCCCTTCCCATCCCTACACTGGGAGCCAAAAGAGGAGGAATTCGGGAGTCTGTTGATGAGCTGCAAAGCATTTGGTCTTATGTGGTTCCAAGAACCTTAAAAAACCCTTCAGATTGCCACAAACGAGACACTCGCTGCGACGGAAGGCGACGATGCGGTGAAAGCCACGATTTCAATTCTCAGCAGCTCAGCTCCTTCCAGGGGGACCTGCAGGGAGCACAGGGGGGTGGCACAGCTCTGAGGGCACCAACAGCCGCAGTCTGAGCCCTGCAGCCCTGCACACCTAAAGGAAGCCATCGAGCTTTAGAAAATCTCACAGCCGGCCGTGCAGGCTGCCTCAAAAACAGGCCGACTCCTGCTCTAACAGAGCACAGCCCATAAAGGCAGCACTGCTGAGCTGCTCAGTGCAGGAGTCGGGGCTTTAATCCACCTGCAGGCAGCCTCACAGCTCCCTGCAGCAATGCCTGCCCTCCGTGCAGCGGGAAGGATGCATCTCCAGCTGCGGAGCGGAGCAGAGGATGCAACGTGCCGCGTTCCGTCCTGTTTGGACAGAAGGAGGGAAAGCAAAGGGTTAAGAAGGCACCGCATCAGGGCCAGATACCGTCCTGCAAAAGGGAGCCGTGAGTCAGGGTGATGCACGGAAGGAAGCGGAGATCTCTCATCACATCATAGGTTGAGCTGAGGACACAGCTCCTGCCCCACGGATGACCCCAAAGGACGCAGTGAGCGGGGCCGGGGCCGGGACGCCCCTCACTGGGGTGAGGCAGACACACAAAGCAAACAGAGCCCTCTCCCAATGGGGGAACAGAGCTCACCCTCTGCACGGAGTGCCCACGCCGGGTGCTTTTCCCCTCTGACGTCCACAGCACAGCAGGCAGAGCCGGGGTGCTGCATCTGCTGCGTCATCGAACCCCACAGCCAGCCACGGCCCGGCCCCACATCAATGGGGCGATTCATCGGGGCGGGTGGCTGCGCTCAGAGCTGCAGGAATCAGCGAGGCTGAGGGCCAACCATTGAGGCTGCACTGAGGGCGATTGTGTCGCTCACACACAGCTGAAGCCCTGCAGGGCCCAAGTCGCCATGCTGACGCGTGAGCTGCAAGGCGCTCAGCGACTGACGTGGGGTTTGGTGTTAAAAAAGAACGGGGCATCTCAGCTTCCCAGCGAGCCACAGACCCCTCCTTCACACAACAGCCTTTTATTCCTCAGCAGCAAAAGCAAAAGACATCTTTCTGCACAGGGCACGTGCATCGCACACCGGCCAGCACGCGCCACAAAAAGACTCCACGCTGCAGCACAAGGCACGCTGCACGGCTGCCAGCAAGATGCTTGGGCTTCCCCTGCAGCCCCATGGCAGCCAGCAGCGGGCGGGGGGGGCACACAGCGATGCTGAGCTTTGCTGGCAAACCTGCCAACGGAGCAGACCAGAAGGAGCCAACCTAAAGCTAAGTGTAGTTCAACCTGAAGGGTGAATTAATAGGGGTTGGGTGAGCATCGACCTGAGCCCACCTTACACGTGTGGGAATCCCGGCCTTATTGCCGTGGGGCAGCCCCACATCGCTGCTGTGTGCTGTAGGGTCACACGGGGAGGATTTGGGGCCCCCACACACCGTGCTGCAGCTGCGTGTCCCACACGGCACCGACCTGCCAACCCTACACAGCGCACAGCCACCAACCCTACGAGGTCAGTACTGACCTGCCCACATTATGGGGTCTGTAACTGCCCACCCCACACACCGTGCACCTGCAGTCCCTGTAAGGCCTACAGTTCACCCCATATGGTCTACAGGTGCCCACTCCACATATCACACACCTGCAGACCCTGTCAGGCCTACCCTGCCCACCCCAGAAACCACCACATCCCACCCCCCTGCACTCCCCACACGGTCTGTACCAGCCCACCCCACACCCTCTCAGTCCCCATAAGGTCAATGCCTGACACACCTCCCCATACACCCCACACCCTCCCCAGACACTCCATGCTCCACACCCAGCCCCACATACACCACCCCCGCTATACACCACAGCCCCCCCCATACACCCCTCATACACCCCACAAACTCCAATAAACTCCCCACCCAGCTCCCCATACCCCACATCCCCCATACACCCCTCATACATCCCCCAATCCCCTCATACCCCCCCACACCCCATACCCCATCATACACCCCACACACTCCCCCCTCCCCATACCCCATACACCTCCCTTATACCCCATTCCCCTCATACACACCCCACCCCCCCCCACCACCCCTCATACCCCCCCATACGCCCCCTCATACCCCCACACCCCCCCATGCACTCCATACCCCCTCATACACCCCACACACTTCCCTCCCCATACCCCACACACCCCACAACCCCCATAGCCCCCAATACATCCCATACCCCCCCATACCCCACAGCCCCCCCATACCCCACATGCCCCATATACACCCCACAACCCCCACACCCCCCACGCACCCCATATTCCCTCATACACCCCACACACTCCACACCCTCCCCATACGCTCCCCCCCCCATACCCCATATATGCCCCCCATACACCCCATACCCCCCCATACCCCACACACCCCCCAATACACCCCACAACCCCCATACCCCCCCATGCCCCCCCCATATCCCACACCCCCACCCGCCCAGCGCAGGCCGCAGCAGCACCGCAGGCCGCTTTCGAAGCCCCCTCCCCGCCCCGGCGCGGCCCGGATCCCGTTGCGGAGCCCCAGGCTCCCGTTCCGGGCGCCCTCCCGGCTCAGCCCCGCCCGCCCGCAGCTCCGGACCGACCCGCACAACGCCCGCCCGCCCCGCCGCCCTCACCAGCTCATGGTGCCCGCCGCCCCGCGCCGCTCCCGGAAGTGCTGCCGCCAGGCCCCGCCCCTTCCGGCCCCTCCGTGACGTCACGGCCGGGAGCGAGGGGTGTTAACCCTCGGCGTGCCGGGCTGGAGCGTGGCTGGCTGACGTCACGGGCGTGGCGTCACGGGGCGGTTTGGGAGCCTCAGACGTGGGCTGTGAGCTCCTAAACGATGCTCGGGTGGGTGCCTGAATGCCCTCCTGGTCGTGCCCTGATGGATCCTAATTGATCTCCTAATTGGGACCCCAAGTGCTGTCCTGATGGGAGCCAAAGCCTCATCCTGGTCATGGCGTGATGGGTGCCCCGGTGTGCGCCCAAATCCCATCCGATGAGCTCCAAAATCCCACCCAATGTGTCCCCAGATCCCATCCAATGAGCTCCCAAATCCCATCCGATGAGCCCCCAAAATCCCATCCGATGAGCCCCCAAAATCCCACCCAATGTGCCCCCAAATCCCATCCAATGAGTTCCAAAATCCTATCTGATGTGCCCCCAAATCCTATCCAATGTGCCCCCAAATCCCATTCGATGAGCTCCCAAATCCCATCCAATGAGCCCCCAGATCCCATCCGACGAGCCCCAAAATTCCATCCAATGAGCTCCCAAATCCTATCTGATGTGCCCCCAAATTCCATCCAATGTGCCCTCAGATCCCATCCCAATGAAATCCCAAATCCCATCCAACAGACTCCCAAATCCCATCCCAATGAGCTCCCAAACCCCCGCTGGGCTCCTGAAGTCCATCCTGATGTGATCCCAGACCCCAACCCAGAGGGCTCCCAAATAATGATGGTGCCCTGAGCATCCTTGCGAACACCCCAGACACCCTAAATGTGGTGCTCCCTCCCACCTGCTTGGGGTGACCCCACACTGCGCCCCCCCCTACAGCAGCCAAAACTTCTTGGGGACGGACAAACGGACAGCGGACAGAGGGACACAACGCCGCGTTCCCGTAGGAAAGTGGCTTAGGGCTGGGAATGGGGACACACGGGATCACCAAATCCCAAATCCTATACGTGGGGATGGGGATGGCCCTGTCCCAGTGCATCCCAGCCCTTGGGCATGGGATGGGGCCCCTGATCCCCATAGAAAAGCAGCGCTGCGCCGGTCCGGCGACTCTGCACCTCAAAATAAGGAGAGGGGAAAAAGCAAGTGGGAGGAAATTATAGTTTGGGAGTTATTTTCAGAGAGGAAACTGCAAAAAAAAAAAAAAAAAAAATCCTCCGTTTTGATACAAAACACGGGAAATTCGGGAAAAGAACTTCCAACGGGTTCAGAGAGGGGGGAGGAATAATTACCAGAAAAAAAAAAAAAATACCCCAAATCCGCATTTAAAATGGCAAACATCTCTGTAAAGAAAGTGACGTGAGTGTGTCGGGGCCATAAACAGAGCTGGTGCTCCGGGCTGGGGAGGAGGAGGAGGAGGAGGAGGAGGAGGGAGGAAGGATGCTCAGGGCCTATGGAGGAGTTGGGAGCACAGGGAGAGGGGAGAGCGGTGGGTTTTGGGGAGAAAAAGTGTGGAATTGGGGAGGGGATGGAATGGGATGGAGCGTTGGGTTTGGGGAGAAAAACCATGAAACTGGGGAAGGGTTGGAGAGGGATGGAGCTTTGGGTTTCCAAAAGGGATGGAGTTCTGGGTTTCCAAAAGGGATGGAGCTTTGGGTTTCCAAAAGGGATGGGGCTTTGGGTTTCCAAAAGGGATGGGGCTTTGGGTTTCCAAAAGGGATGGAGCTTTGGGTTTCCAAAAGGGATGGAGCTTTGGGTTTCCAAAAGGGATGGGGCTTTGGGTTTCCAAAAGGGATGGGGCTTTGGGTTTTGGGGAGAAAAAGTATGAAATGGGGGAAGCGATGGCAAGGATGGAGCACTGGGTTTCCCAGAGGGATGACGCATTGAGTTTTGGGGAGAAAAACCATGAAACTGGGGGAGGGTTGGTGAAGACGTCGCAACAGACACGGTGTCACCGCCACGTGCCGCCGCATGGGGATGGTGGGTTAGGAGTGGTGCCAGGGGTGGCTTTATTAATTAGCAGCGTGGCGGCGCAGGTAAACAGCGCGTTAATTACCGTCACAGCTGATGCTGCTAAATTGGGAAGGTGTTACACACACCGGTGAGGACATGGGATTAGGGCTGAGGGATCGAGGGAGGTGAGCGCAGGGAGGGGGTTGTGCCAAGGCTGTGGGGAGAGGGGACCTGGAATGGGGGGGGGGGACATCGGGGTCCAGAGCATCGTTGGGTCGTTGGGTTGGAAGAGAATCTGTGGGGACAGCTGGTCCAAATGCCCCAAAATGAATGGGGACAGGGATTGGGAAGGGTGATGTTGTCATGGGGAGGTGACAATGGGGAGACGGCCCCACTGAGAGCGATGGCCCCGTGGGGAGGGATGGCTGTGGGGTGATGGCACCGTGGAGAATGACAGCCCCATGGAGGGTGGTGGCTTTGGGGTGAGGTCCCCACGGAGGGTGGCAGCCTCGTGGAGGGTGATGGCACTGGATGTCACCATGGAAGGCAATGGCACTGAGTGATGTCCCTATGGAAGGTGATGGTGGTGGAGCGATGGCCCCATAGAGGCTGGCAGCCCCTTGGAGGGTGGTGGCACTGGAGTGACAATCCCACAGAAAGTGACAGCCTTGTGGAGAACGACAGCAGTGGGGTGTTGGCCCCACGGAGGGTGGTGGCGTTGGGGTGATGTCCCTACAAAGGGTGATAGAGTCGTGCCTGGGCCAGTGACCCCAGTGAAACCCCGGGATGTGGGGGATCGGGGCGTGGGGGTGAGGGACAGGCAGGGGGACACGGAGAGGAGCACGTTGAGTCGCCGTGCCCTGGATTTGGGAACAATTTGGGGACTCTTTTCACAACCCTTCCCAACGAAGGAAGGACGGCCGCTCCTCCAAACCCAACTCTGTGCCACGGATGGCCAAAGGGCTGTGGGCAGGGAGGGGTGCTGGCCAAACCCACGGATCGGGAGCCGACCCACGGCGCCGCGCGTGGCTGCGAGCCCTTCCCTCCCCCCCAGAACAACGGGGACAGAAAGTGCCGTGTTTCCGTGGCAACCAACATTTTCGTGCAAGGTGCTGCACGCGCTCCGCACGTTCCGCCACCCATGGGTGCTCCTCCCGCGTGCTCCCATCCCGGCAGCGGCACCACGAGATCCCACGGGGCGCCGGGAGCTCAGCCCCACGCTGCTCCTACAGCCCTGCAGGTGGAGGCAGCACCCAACCCGACGTCGGTTGGGACCCGATGCCGCCCCATCCCAACGCCGCCCCATTGCCGTCCCATTGCCCATTGCTCAACCCCATGGCGCCGCCCGCGCCGGCAGCAGCGGCCCCGACCTCTGCTCCCCATTGGGGCCGATGGCTCGGGCCATTCCTGAGGGTGGGAAGCAGAGCATCGTGGCCTGGTGAGGGAAAAGTGGGATTCACCCATCACCCCTCCTCGCCCCGACGCACCTCCGAGCGCCGGCCCCGAAATCCACGTTATTTATAACCTGAGCAGAAATCCCTGGGCGCCCCGCACCTGCGGCACCGCGGCATTAAGGGCTGAACCACCAGATCCTCTTTGAGCCAACGGACGCCACCGGAGCCTTAAATCCGCTGCGGGGCCAGGGGTGGAAAAACCCGACGGCAGGGCTGGAAAAAACCCGACGGCACATAGGGTGGAGGCATGGGGCCGAGATTTGGGCCACTCAACCCACCGCCCCCAGCCCTCCGCGACAAAACAGAGCTGCCCCGAGCGAACCCCAACAGCACGGGGCTCCCCCGACCCCAAATCAGCCACACAAAGGCGCCGTCCCCCCATTCAGCCCCCGGCGCACCCCATCCCCACCCCGAGGCCGTGCTCAAAGAAGGGCCGTGAGTCTCAGCCACACACAGAATATATTTACGGCATCGCGGTGCAGTGAATGGTACAGCGATGCAGCAGGCGACACAGCGGGGATGAGCGGATGAGATGTGTGTGAAAGTCGTCGTCACCTTGCCACGATACCGAGCGCCGGGTTTTATTTAGTATTATCATCATTATTATTATTCGTTATTATTATTTCGGGGATGCGAGAGGGGGGGTGGTAAAATTTTTTTACTTTTTTTTTTTAAATTTTATTTATTTTTTTTTATCCCTTTTTTTTTTTTTTAAACCTTAGTATAAGGTACTATAAATCCAAGAAATAAAAACATCCACAAAATATATTACATCTGGAGCGGCCTTTTTTTTTTTTTTTTTTTTTTTTTGGTGTTTTTTTTTTCTCATTTTTTTAAATTTTTTTTTTTTCTCTAAGTACTCAACTTTGATACAAAAGTCTCTCAAAAAATATCATTCCCCCTTTTTTTTTTTTTTGCCTTTTTTTTTTCCTTTTTCGTGCGCGTTGTGTTGTGTGTGTTGTGTGTTGTGTTGTGTGTGTTGTGTGTTGTGTGTTGTGTGTGTTGTGTGTTGCGCTGTGCTACGCTGTGTGTTGTGTGCTGTGTTGTGCTGTGTTGTGTATGTTGTGTTGTGTGTTGTGTGTTGTGTTGTGTGTTGTGTTGTGTGTGTTGTGTTGTGTGTTGCGCTGTGCTACGCTGTGTGTTGTGTGCTGTGTTTTGTGTTGTGTATGTTGTGTTGTGTTTTGTGTTGTGTGTTGTGTTGTGTTTTGTGTTGTGTATGTTGTGTTGTGTTTTGTGTTGTGTTGTGTTTTGTGTTGTGTTGTGTTTTGTGTTGTGTATGTTGTGTTGTGTGCTGTGTGTGTTGTGTAGATCCATGTGCCCAACCCCAACCCTGCATCCCATCCCATTCCCATCCATCAGTGCCCACTCACCCACATCCTTTGCCCCTCTGTCTGTGTGTTGTGTTGTGTGCCATGTTGTGTTGTGTTGCGTATGTTGTGTTGTGTGCTATGTACGTATGTTGTGTTGCATTGTGTGTGTGCTGCGTGTGTTGTGTTGTATTACGTGCGTTGTGTTGTGTGTTGTTGCATTGTGTTGCCTTGTGTTGCGTATGTTGTGTTGTGTGTGTTGTGTTGTGCTGCGTTGTGTGTGTTGTGTTGCATTGTGTGTGTTGTGTTGTGTATCCTGCGTTGTGTTGTGTGTTGTGTCGTCTTGTGTGTGTGCTTGTGTCATGTTGTGTGTGTTGTGTGTCACGTTGTGTTATGTTGCACTGTGTATGCTGCATTGTGTTGTGTTGTGTGTGTGTTGTGTGTTTGTGTCGTGTTGTGTTGCTTTGTGTGTGTCATGTCGTGTGTGTATGTTGTGTGCGTTGTGTCATGCTGTCTGTTGCGCACATACGTTGCGTCACGTTGCGCGCATGCTGTGTTGCATTGTGTGTGGTGTGTTGTGTTGTGTCACGTTGTGTTGTGTCACGTTGTGTGCTGTGTTGCATTGTTTGTGTTGTCATGTTGTACTGTTGTGCTGTGTTGTGGCGTTGTGCTGTGTTGTGGTGCTGTGTTGTGTTGTCGTGTTGTGGTGTTGTGCTGTGTTGTGGTGTTGTGTTGTGCTGTGTTGTGGTGTTGTGTTGTTGTGCTGTGTTGTGGTATTGTGTTGTTGTGCTGTGTTGTGTTGTGGTGTTGTGTTGTTGTGTTGTGCTGTGTTGTGTTGTTGTGTTGTTGTGTTGTGTTGTGGTGTTGTGTTGTGGTGTTGTGCTGTGTTGTGTTGTGTTGTTGTGTTGTGGTGTTGTGCTGTGTTGTGTTGTTGTGTAGTTGTGCTGTGCTGTGTGTTTTCGCAGTGTGATACCAATGCTCACATGCAGACATCAAACCCGATCACAACGACCTTTTGGCAACAGAGAGTTCCGTGAAGTCATTAATGGGGTAATTAATTTTTTGCTCGTTTCTGGCGGTCGGAGGGGAGCAGAGGAGGGGTGGCAGCGGCCATGCAGTGACATGCACATACCAACGGCACAGGGGAAAAGGGAAAACGACGCCCAACAAAAACCGAACGCCTCGTCGGTTTCTTCTCCTCCTCCGGAGTTGGATTCGCTGTTTTGTAAAGTGACCAAAGAAAAGAAAATAAAAATATCTCACATTATAAAAAGTATTCAGCAAAATACTGCTTTGTTTTTTTTGTCTTTTTTTTTTTTGTCTTTTTTTTTTTTTTTTTTGTATGTGTGTTTGGTTGGTATTATTATTATTTTTTTTTTTTCATTTTTTGCTGCGTTTCTGTAAAGAATTTCCCTTCCGACGGAGGAAATCGATGGGGGAAATAAAAGGGGGAAGGGCACCGGGGCAGAGCTGGGGGGCTGTGGGGCAGCTGTGGGTATCGGGAGCCCAACCGCGTGGTACCGGGATGGGGTGGGCACTGTGGGTGCAGAAGGGCCGGGGGGGTCGGGGCACAGCACTGCTGGGGGCCGGGAGGTGTGCGCCCACCGTGGGATCCCCCATAGTGCACACAGCTCCGTATCCGGGTTACTGGGGGGCACCCGGCCCGGTTCCGGTACCGGGGAGCCCAAATCCCAACCCCAGCAACGGGTCTGTGCACATAGGGGTGCCCGAATCTCAACCCCCGGCACCGGCTCTGCACGTAGGGGTGCCCATCCGCCAACCTCCAGCAGCGGTTCTGTGCACCACGGTGCCCAAATCTCAACCCCCGGCACCGGGATCTGCACGGCGCAGCGCCCACATCCCAACCCCACCGCGATGCCCGCACCCCGACCCCCAGCACGGGCTCCGCCACACCGCGATGCCCGAATCTCAGCCCCCAACACCGGGCCCCACACACCGACGCGCTCACATCCCGACCCCCAGCGCTGGGATCCGCACACCGCGATGCACCCGACGCACCGGGATGCCCCCATCCAAACCCCGCTGCCGGCACACACGCGGCCCGACCCCCGGTACCGGAACGCTCCTGGGTTAGGCCGACCCCGGGATGCGCACAGCCCGACCCCCGGTACCGGGCTGCCCACGCTGGGACGCCCACATCCTCAACCCCGACGCCGGGATGCGCGCAGCCCGGCCCGCCGTACCGCGACGCACACAGCGGGATGCGCACAACCTGAGCCCGGGACGGGGCTGCGGGTACCGGGATGCGCACAGCGGGACGCGGACCCCCCAGCCACGGGCTCAGGGCTGCGGGTACCGAGCTGCGGCCGATCCGATCCACGCAGCCGGGGCAGAGCGGGGGGAGAGCGGGAGGGGGGGCGGGAGAGTGTGCGGGCGTCCTTCCTCCGGTCCCGGCCCCGCGCAGCGCTCCGGGGCTGCACCGCTCCGTCCCCGAGCAGCGCTCAGGCGCACGTGGTGACAGCGGGGGTGAGGGCGACGGGGGGCGAGGAGGTGGCGACGGGGGGGGCTGCGGGGGGGGGCGGCCCGGCCGAGCCTTTCTCGGCCTTCTTCTCCTTCTGCTTGAGGTGGATCTTGGCGTGCCGCTTGCGCTCGTCGGAGCGGGCGAATTTGCGGCCGCAGAACTCGCAGGCGAAGGGCTTCTCGCCGGTGTGGGTGCGGATGTGGGTGGTGAGGTGGTCGCTGCGGCTGAAGCTGCGCATGCAGATGCGGCACTGGAAGGGTTTGTGGCCCGTGTGGATGCGCAGGTGCCGGGTGAGCTCGTCGGAACGCGAGAAGCGGCGGTCGCAGCCCTCGGCCGGGCAGGCGTGGGGCCGCTCGTGCAGCGGGGTTTTGCTGGGCCGGTTGGGGTATTTGCGGGGCCGGATGGGTTTTAGGGTCAGGGGGGGTTGCGGGAGCCCCCCGAAGCCCGGGTGGATCTGTTTGTCCTTGAAGGCCTTGATGGTCTCCAGCGGGGTGATGGGCGGCGGGTTGACGCGGATGGGGTCCAAGCTCTGGAAGGGTTTGTGCTCCGTGATGGCGCCCATCTCGTTGGGGTGGTGGTAGAGGTTATAGTCTGGGATCATGGGGAACAGGTTGCTGTCCAGGGCGGGTTTAGCCGCTTGGTAATCCTGCGGGGAATAGGTGAGGCCGGCGTTGCTCTGCGGGTCGTGGAAGGAGACGGGCTCCGGGTAGAGGTCGCTGCAGGAGGAGTAGGGCGGCAGCGCGGGGTACATCTGGTCCACGTCGCCCTGCGGAGGTCCCCCCATTCCTCCCCCCGAGCTCTGCGTCCCGCTGAGCGTCCCCGCGGCCGGCGGCACCCCCAGGATGCCGGCGCTCATCAGGCTGATGATGTTATCCTGGCACCAATTGGAGGGCGAATCGAAGGCGAACTTCCCCAGGTAGGTGACGGTTTTGTTGCCCGCGGCCGGCTGGAACGTCCCCGAATAGGACGACAATTCCTGGTTGGGCTTTTCGTTCCCGATGCCAATGTCCATCACATTGTCTGCGGAGAGAAGCGGGGCAGGGTGAGCCGGGCGGGGACGGGGCTGTGCGGGCCCCCACCCTACGTCCGCTCGCTAAATCCCCCCTCTCTCCCCTCGGCCGCCTCCGTGGGGCTCCGCTCGCGGCGGTGCGCGGTGCCGGTGCCGGCACACGGAGCGGCGCTGCCGCCCCCGCGGCCCCATAGGGGTGGGGGGCCCCGCGGTACAGGTGGGCTCCGTGCCGGGGGGGGGGTGCGCAGCGGAGCTCCGCGTCCCCAACTCCGCTTCGCCGACCCCGACCGGCGGGTCGGAGCCCTGAGCGCGTCAAACCCGCGGCCCCGAACGCCGGAGGCGAGAAACGAGAGAGGCTTTGTGCCCCCCCCCCATCCCCTCCCGCAGTCCCGAGCTCCGGGGGAAGCTCCCGCGGGGCCCCCCGCGCCGCCGCCGCCGGGTGGGTGGGAGCCCACGGCCGCGAGTGTCCGCGGCGCCCCGCGCCCACGCGGATCCCCGCTCGGAGGTGGTGGTTGTTGGGGCGGGGGGGGTTGGGTGGGGGGCGGCCGGCAGCCCGCGTGTCCAAAACCCCCCGCACCGCCGCCGTGAGGAGGGTGGGAGCCGTAATGAGGGCGGGAGCCCACGGCCGCGCGTGTCCGAGGCGCGGACCCCCCCGCTCGGGGGGTGTGGGGGGTCGAGGGGCTGCCCTCTGCATGCGTGCGTGCCCCCCTCCCCGGTACCTGCGGCGGAGGTTCGGGCTGAGCGCGGCGCTCCCGCAGCGCGGAGGAGACACAGCGAGCAAAGCGGGTGGGTGGGCGGTCACGCGTGGGGGCGGGGGGGGGGGGGGGCCGCTCCCCATCCCCGGCTCTTCCCTTCCCCCCCA
Source organism: Phasianus colchicus (assembly GCF_987193195.1). Classification (NCBI taxonomy): domain Eukaryota; kingdom Metazoa; phylum Chordata; class Aves; order Galliformes; family Phasianidae; genus Phasianus; species Phasianus colchicus. The sequence goes on from NC_143462.1 coordinate 4,302,309, forward strand.
GCGCACACACACGCCGCCCCCCGGCCCCTTTCCCGCATCCCCCCCCCCCAAACCCCCGTCACCTGCAGCCATCTGGTTGTAGTGAGGCACCGGATCGCCTCCTCCGCCGCCGCCGGAGAAGAGATTCAAAGAGTTGGGGATCTCCTCCGGGTACAGAGAGTCGGGCAGTTGGTTCAGCAAAGTGCTCATCGTCCCCGGCAGCTTCTCCAGCAGTTTCCCGGTCATAGCATCGGAGGAAAAGGTCGGATCAGCTCCGCTCCCCAGCGAACAACATCCGAGCGGCGGATCCGCGCCGGGGAAATCATGCACGAAAAAAAAAAAAAAAAAAAAAAGGAAAAAAAAAAAAAAAAAAGGAAAAAAAAATGGGGGGGGGTGGGGGGAATATAAATAAAGTTGGGGCGTGCGTGGGGGGGGGTCCTGCGTGGGGGTGCGGGGGGAGGTCTCGCGTGGGTCCCCCCCCCACGCGGCGGTGGCGGCGGCGATGGTGTTTCCTCGGGGGGGGGGGGGGGGGTTGGGAGGGGGGGGAGGGCCGCCCGGCAGCTGTGCCCGTAGCGGAGCGAGGGGTGGGTGTTGGGGGGGGGGGAGGATTTTAACCCCTCCCGATCGCTCCGCCGCCGCTCCCGCTCCGCTCCGGGTTCCCGACTGCTCCGCCGGGGACTCCGCGGCCCATTTATGCGGGCGGCGGGAGCGCTCCGTGACGTAGCTGCCCATATATGGACAGACAAAGCCGCGCCGAGCCCCGCGCGTCACAATGGAAGCTCCGCACAATGGAACATTAGAAAGCAGGAAGCGGCGCGCGGAGCGGCGGGGACCGGGCCTGCAGCTGGACCGGGTATCGGCACCGGGCCGCCGGAACCGGGCACCCTATGGTCGGTACCGGGCGCTGCGTGCCGTGTGACCGGCAGCCTACGGCCGGAACCGGGCAGCCTAAGGTCAGAACCGGGCGCTGGGTACCGCGCAGCCGGCACCCTGCAGCCGGAACCGGGCACCTTAAGGCGGTACGGGTCACCCTACAGACAGAACCGTCACCCTACGGGTGGAACTGGGCACCCTGCAGTCAGAACTGAGCACTGGGTGCCACGCAGCCGGCACCCTGCAGCTGGTACTGAACACCCTATGGCCAGAACCCTGTAGTCGGTACCAAGCACTGGGTACCGTGTAACCAGCACCTACAGCCAGAACCGGGCACCCTACAGCTGGTATCAGGCCCCCTGCAGCTGGTACTGGGCACCTTACAGCCAGAACCGGGCATCCTATGGCCGGTACCAAGCACTGAGTACCATGTAACCAGCACCCTACAGCCAGAACCAGGCACCCTATGGCCGGTACCGAGCACTGGGCACCATGCAATTGGCACCACACAGCCAGAACCGGGCACACTATCACCGGTACCGGGCACCATGTGACTGGTACCAGGCTCTGGGGATCATTTGCACCGTGCACTGGGCACCATGCATCCTGCAGCCAGCACCAAGCACTGGGTTCCAGGTACCATGCAGTCGGTACCGGCCATGCAGCGCTCAGCACCACGCACTGGGCAGCATGCAGTGAGCATCCTGCAACTGGGCTCCATGCAACTGAGCACTGAGTGCCATGCACTGCGTGCTTGGCAGCATGCAACCAGCACCCTGCACCCAGTGCTGGGCACACAGCAGCCTGCAGTGAGCACGGTGCATCCTGCAATGGTGCTGCACCCAGAAGCAAGCACCATGCACCACGCATCCTGCACCATGCAATGTGCATCCTGCAACCCAGCACCATGCAGGCAGCACCCTGCAATCAGAACTGAGCACCCAGCACCATGCAGGCAGCACCCTGCACCCAGAACTGAGCGCCCTAACAAAGCCATGCACCGTGCATGCGGCCTTCTGCCTCCATGCCCCCCCCCCCCCAGTGCTGTGCTGCTGCTCCAGCCCTGTCCCCCCCACTCCCTGCCCCAAAACGGTGCTGCCATCCTACATGGAGGTCGACCCTAAAAGCCGCCCTACAAAGGGAGGAGGGAGTGGGGTGTGAAGGAGGAAACGCAGCACATGGGGGCGGTGGGCGCAGTGCGGACAAACGGAACCCCAAATCCCAGTGGGGTGAGAGCACTGAGCCACCCCCCTACACACTTTTTTCCCTGTGTCCCCTTTGGGGCCGTGCTGTGAACACCTGCAAACAGGTCACACTCGATTCCCACCCCCCATCTTCATCCCCCCCCCACCCCCTTCCATAAAAGTTTGGCACTTCCCAGGCGTCGGCAATTAGGAGGTTTCGTGCTCCCTGCGCCAACTGATGCTTATCTGCAAAACCCCTCCGAGTTAAATGGCACAGGGATGGAAAAATGCGCTGTCGCAAGAGCTGAGCTTACCCAATTCCTGCAGGGCCGGCTGTGCAGCGGGAGCAACCCGGGGGGGGGGGGGGCAAAGAAGAGGGGGGGGCAGCCCCATAGTTTGGGGGCGGTGGGTTACGTGATGGAGATGCGGTCGGTGTGCAGGGAATGGGGGTCTTGGGGCGTCGTTTCTGTCATAGGGCCCCACTCATCACTGGGACCCCATCCATGGGACCCCCCCACCCGGTGGACCCCCCCTATGGAGCGCAGTGATGCCCCTGTCCTGCAGGACCCCCCCTCTCCTGCAGACCCCCTTTCCAGGCCCAGTCTTTGCAGAGCCCCCACCCTCCATACGGACCCCCCACCCTTTGTAGAATCCCCTACATCTGCACAGCCCCCCAAAATCATCTGCACAGCCCCCCCACCTGCACAACCCCCCGCCCTTTGCAGCCCCCCCACCCTTCGCAGCCCCCTTGCCCTTTGTAGAACCCCAATATCCTTAGAACTCCCAATATTATTCACACCCTCCAACCTCTGCAGACCCCCCCCCTTTGAGCACCCCCCAACCTCCTCACCCCCCCGACATCGGTAGAACCCCCCAACCTTTGCGCAGCCCCCCGCCCCCTGCAGCCCCCCCCCTACCCTTTATATCCCCCACCCCCCTTTTGCAGGTCACCCCTTCACCCCTTTCTCTCTCCCCACCCCCTTCGCACCCCCCCCCTCCCCCAGCCGCCCCCCCGCCCCCTCCCACGGCCCAGCGCGGTGCGGGGGGAGCGCAGCGGCGGTGGCTGCGGGGGGGGGCGCGGGGCGGAGGGGAAGCGCCATACAAGGGCCGGATCCGGCCCCGCCCCCACTGCCTTCTTTGGGCCGTCGGTTCCGGCCCCCCCCCTCAACCCCCCCGGCGCGGAGCGACGCTGGGAGGAGCGGAGCGGGATCCCCCACCCCCCCCGGGAACGGAGCGCCGAGCAGCGCCGCAGCCCCGCGGGGTGGGCGGGGGGCACCCCTATGGGGTGGGGGGGGGCACTTCTATGGGGTGTGGGGGGGGCACACCCGTGGGGTGGGGGGGTGCCCAGACGGAGGGCTATTCCTCTTCCCCCCCTCCCATCGGAGCATCCCCGCAGAGCGTTCCCACGCTCGGAGCCAAACGTCTCCGCAGGGTTCCCTCCCCCCCCCCGTAGTCGCTCCGTTCTCCCTCCATAGATACCCCCTTCTCCCCCACTATAGGGACCGATCCCCCCCCCCATGCATTCCCAACTCACCCCCAAGTGTACCCATCTGCCCCCCTCCCAACAAGGGGAATCTGATGCCCCTCTATGGGTGCCCGGATCCCCCCCCGTGGGTGCCTGGATCTCCCCAGCCATCCCCACCCCCTCCCATGTGTTCCCATTTCCCCTATACTCTCTCCCTGTACTCCTATCCCCCCCAATGTGTTCCCAACAACCCCCCCCCCAGTGAGTTCCCATCCCCTCCCCCCATCCCCACCTCCCCCCACCCCCTGCATCTGAGTGCAGACCACATCTCCCCCCTCCCCCCCCAACCTCAACCGCAGAGTCCCACCACCGCCCCCATTCACCCCACACTTTGTATGGGGGCAGCACTGCTCTGCTTCGCTGGCAGCCCCCGGTGCTCCATCACCCCATAACTGCAGCACTCAGTGCACGCCCTGCCCAGCCACCCAGCCCCACACTTGGCTGCACCCTATGGGGCACAGACCCGCATGGAACCCACAGAGTTTGGGATTCCCCCCTCCCCATTGGGCCAGCCTTGGTGAGGGTGACCCCAAACCCTCTCAGTGGGGTTGGAGCACATCTCAAAGGCTGAGCCCATCCCATGGGGCAACCCCATCCCATGGAATCGACCCCATCCAGTAGGACAATCCCATCCTTGGGATCGACCCCATCCAATGGGATTGACCCCATCCATCAGGACAACCCCATCCAATGGGACAGCCCCATCCCATGGGATGAACCCCATTGCATGGGATCGACCCCATTCCCTGGGCCAACCCCATTCCATGAGATCAACGTCATCCAGTGGGACAGCCCCATTCCATGGGACCAACCCCATCCCATGGGACAGCCCCATTCCATGGGATCGACCCCATCCCATGGGACAACCCCACCCTGCACCTCTGTTTGGGGGAGCGACCACTGGGGGCTCTACTCTATGGGGCTGTGTTGGCTATGGGACATCTCTAAGCTGTAGGGTGGCTGTCCCTTCCCCCAGCACTTCCCCCAGTGCTCCCAGCCCAGGTTCTCCATGGGGTTTTGAGTTACGGCTGAGGTTGGATGGGGAGATTGTGCCTGGTTTCATCATCCCACACAAAGTCCGTTCCGATCGGGGCGGATCGGGATCACCGATGACACCGCTGCTGCACTGCATGGATCCCATCTCCCAGATGGGAGATATCCCATATTGACTATCACCAAATATGGGATATCACCGATAACCCATAAACCGATGGCAGAGCTGCCCTTGGGGTAATGGGACGAGCGTTCTGGGGCGCCCAACACAGCCAGAACCCATCTGTGGGGCCGTCCCTGTGGGGCTGGGGCAGAAATGCCACCTGATGGGTGATCTTTGGTCCCGTGACCCCATGATTCATGGGGGTGGCCCTCCTGAGTTCTCTGGGGCATTCAAAAGGGGAACTGTTAATTTTTGATCATTAATTAATGGTGGCACCCAAATCACACCCAATCTGAGGTTCCCCATTGGGATCGTACTCCAGGTCACTGCAAATCTGAGGGGTTCCATTGGAATCCCACCCCAAATCACACCCAACCTGAGGGTCCCACTGGAATCATAACCCAACCCACACCCAACTTGGGGTCCTATTAGAATCCCACCCCAAATCACTCCCAACCTGAGGGGTCCCATTGGAATCCCACCCCAACTCACACCCAAATTGGGGTCCCATTGGAATCCCACCCCAAACCACACCCAGCCTGGGGGTCCCACCGGAAGCTGGGGCACAATGGGACGCCCCCCCCTCACCCCAAAGCCCCCCCATGGCGGGGGTCCCGGGAGCTCTCCGAGGTGCTGAATCCACACCCGCAGCCCTCGGGTTGGGGGGATGCGGAGCGGCGCAGCCTCTGCTCCGGCATTATGGGGTCTGCCCGAATGCCAAGAGTGGGGCAGAAACTTGCAGGCTCTCCTCCCCACAACCCTTCGGATGTGCTGCAGATGTAGATCTATAGGTCACAGAGTAGTAAACATTGTGGCTGATGGGGAAATGTCACCTAACCCTGTTCCTACCCCCGGGCATGACTGTACTGGGGCCGCAACGCCCGCTCTTCTCGTGGTGTGGAGAAGGGCAACAAATCACCGCAGACGGGTGGGTGTCGGGGGGGTGTTTGGTGAAGGTCTCATCAGATTTCTCGGGTTTTGTTTGTGAGCAGTGAGGTCTCACGGGCAGGATGAGGTGCTGCAGTTTGCAGAGTCCTCCTGGCTGTCAGAGACACTCAGAGCCCGCAGGGACGGATGGGCGCCGGGTGATTTCAGCCCTGCTGTCATTTCTGGAGGAGGAGAGACTTTCTCTGCTGCTGCTGGGTGTGGGAAATCCTCCTCTGGGGCCAAACTCTGCCCCTGACCCACAGCACCTCGGGGCACAGCTGCGTCCCTCCCAGCACGCGCTCACGTTGGTTTTCCTGCTCTGTCTTTGACAGCCACACGCCCTCCTCCTCCAGAAATGCTCACAAACACTCACACCGATATACACGTGGAAGTGAGGCCCACATCTCCCTCACTCCTCTCCTTGGGACGTGGGGTGGTGGCACCGGGATGGGGCTGCTCCCTTGGGATGCTCCGATGGCCATTGGGCTCAGCTCCTCCCCATGTGCTGAGATGTGGGGGAGGATGGAGGGATGGGGCACGGCAGGATGGGGGGATCTATGGGAGCCCTTCTGTGCCTCAGTTTCCCCATGGCAATGGGGAGAAGCCTCTTTGTGCAGCAGGGATCTCAGTGGGACCAATGGCAACGCACAGCTTAGGGCAGCCCAAACCTCTGGGCCATCCCTGGTCCGACCCCAGAGGATTTTCCTGTTATTATCCAGAAATCAGCAGGGGAACAATAAGAAGATGGAAAAAAAAAACTGAGCAGTGGAGCAGCACCCCTGGGAATGAGGGGCCGGGGTTGTGGGGCTGTGGGTCACACTTATGGGGCCGCAGAGCTTTGGTCCTGATGCTGTGGGGCGAGCAGAAGCTTGGATTTGTGGCCACAGCCCCCAGCACCCACTTCTCTCCATCCCAGATAGGAGGAATGGGCCCAGGTGGCCCCACAGAGCTCCCCAGGGGCGCACATTGTGTAAATATCCCTCATTATTGCTAATTAATAAAAGCCTGATGCTGGAGCTGATCCACGCGCTCCTCCTGGCAGCGGTGCGGCGCACAGCGGTGGGGATGTGGCCCCGTGCACACTTTCCCCTATGGCTCCAGAAGCCCAACATTCCTGCACGGCTCTGCCTGCCTTCCCCAGCCCCAATCCAGCTCTGTAGGGCTGTGGCAATGCTGAGCATCCTCCCCACACACAGCCCCACGTGAGGGTTTGTGGGACGGGGGTTTCCGTCAGCCCCCAATGCAGTGTGGGTTCTCCCCACATCACAGCTTCCCCCCAGCAAATGGGGCGTCCCCATCCTGACCCATATCCCGGGGGGAGCAGCGAGCCTGGATGCAGAGAGTGCTTGAGGAGTGCCTAAGAGCCGCAGGTAGGGCCATTATGTAGCGCGAGATAGCATTAATTAATTTGCAGGTTGATATAGTTATGCACTTAGATCATTGTCAGCTGATCCTGCCGATCCCTTCTTGTGCAAGTGCCGGCGCTGGGGGAGCTCTGCTCTGCTCCCAGAAATACGGGCTGCACCCGCCCTGTCCCTCTGCCCCATTGCAGGGGGTGGTGCCCCACTGCTCCCCTGTATCCCCTGCCCCTAAATCTGCATTTTCGCAGCGTGGTCCCATCAGATGTGGGATGGAGAGCAGCTCCTTCCTGCCCTCCTTCATGGGATGGGACCCCTCTGTTGGCCGGGAGAATCATTAAAGTCAGAAAAGACCCCCAAGACCCTAAAACCTGACCCCAACCCATCCCCAACGTGCCCACATTTGCTCCGGGATGGGGCTGGTGGAGGCACAGGAGCCCCAGCAGTCACACAGGCACACTGTCACACAGGGGTCCTCGAGTGCCACCTCCCCCCACCCGCAGCAACGCGGGGTCCTATGGGACCGCAGCACTGCCTTCGCCTTTTGGCTCTGCAATGGGATCTCGCTGCCCCAACACCACTTTCTCACCCCCCCATCCCCCCCCATCAGAAGAGGAAAAAGAAAAAAGCCACGGCAGTGGAAAGTCGGGCTGACAAACACAAACAAAACTTCCTCTGGATGCTAAAAATGACACATATAGACAGAAAGGGAGAGAAAAAAAAGGCGCTATCGGTGACAATAACAGAGCGCAGCTATTTCGGGGCCGGGCTGTTCCATTGCAGCGCTGGGGTTGTGGCTGCCACTTCCCCAGGGATGTGACGTATTTCCTTTCCATCGCAAACTGATTTAGAAGCAAAACTTTCTACATTTAGGCGGCGAGAGACTCAGCTTCTCTTTTCTCTCTCTTGCACCAATGGTGAGTGAATGGAAGGGGAGACGAAGGGGTGTGGCCAATGCAGAATGACTGTACGTGGCTTCCTTTTTTTTCTTTCTTTCTTTCTAATTTACCCCAAAGTGAGCAAACAAATCGCCGTTCATATTTTCCACGCTGCAATGGCCTCGTGAACGTCCCAGTGAGAGTTTGTGGTCAGAGCTGGGCAGTGCTGCTGTCCCATGGCGTGCTGCAGTGTCACCGTGGGTCATCCTCACTCATGTCCTCATTCCTTCCACTCCCATCCATATCCCCATCCTCATTCCTATCCCCATCGCATTCCATCCTTATCCCATTCCCATCCCAACCCCATCCATGTTTCCATCTCCTTTGCATTGCATTCTCATCCCAGCCTCATTCTTGTTCTCATCCCCATCCCCATCCTCATCCATCCCCATCCTCATCCATCCCCATCCCAACCTTATCCTCATCCCATCTCCATCCCCACTCCATCCCCATCCCATCCCCACTCTCATTCTATCCTTATTCCCATCCCCATCCCATCCTTATCTCCACCCCATCTCCATCCCTGCTCCATCCCCACCCCATCCCATCTCCATCCCATCCACATGCATATGCCATCCTCATCCCCATCCATCCCCATCTTCACCTCATCCCCACCCCCACCCATCTCCACCCCATCCCATCCCCATCCCCAATGACTTCCCCACCCCCAACCCACCCCACTCTGGGGCCATCCCCATCCCATCCCATCCCATCCCATCCCATCCCATCCCACCCCAATACCATCCCTTCGCATCCATCCCTTCCCAATCCCCACCCCCATTGCCACCCCCATCCCATCCCTATCCCAATGTCTTCCACCCCCAACCCACCCCACTGTGAGGCTGCCCCCCTCAGGGCTCCCCACACCCCGCAGCACAGACTGCAGACCCACCAAATTCCCACCCCATTTCCACCTCCACAAAGGCCCAGAAGGACGGTGACCATTTCCCATCACATTTTCTCTCCCCCTACAACAACAGCAACAGCTGTGGTGGAGCAGTGAGCACCGTGCATCCCTCCCTGCAGTGCTGCATGGGATGCAGCACATGATTCAGCCCCACTGGGTAAACAGCCTCTTCCTGCTGCAGGGAAAGTCCTCTGGCTGTGAGGTGAAAGCTGCTCTCACTGCTCTCGATGCTTTTGGGATGGATTTGGGGTGAGATGCAGCAATGGGAGCACGGCTGTGCCCTCCAACCCGCGCCGAGTGCTTCCCAGTGCCTCAGTTTCCCCACTCAAGCTCTCGCTCCCACGCTGGGTTTGCTCCAAGCCCTGTGCCATGGGGGCATGAAATCAGCGAGGGCAGTCTGCGAGGAGAAAACCCGACTCTCGGGATGAAAGCCTAATTAAAGAGCTAATTACAGGGGAGGTCCGGCTGTGCGGCCGGCAGGCAGAGCTCTTCTGATTTACAGCTTTAATTTCGGTTTTGCTTTCCAAGAGAAGAGCGCGGATGGAGCCACGGCGGCTCCCACACTGCATCCCAGTGCCACCGCTCGGTGACATCGGGGCTGGATGCAAAGACCCGACAAACATCCATCGGTTTCATTCAGCAAACAGCAAAGCTTCGAGGTGGGGCACCTTTGGGATGCACAGAGAGCCCCACAGCGGCGTCGCGCAGAGGGATTTGGGGTTTGCAGGAGGCTGGGGGCGCTGCGGGGTCTGTGCCCCTCTAATCCTCGTGGTGTTTGGTGAGGAACTGCGTCGAGGCCACGGGGGAGCCGAGCCGAAAGCGCTCCACAAAGTTCTCCAGTGACCAGGAACCTGGGGGAGAGAGCAGAGGGGTGAGCGGGGCTGCATCCTGCTGCTGCTGCGTGCAACGCGCCCGACCACATCCTGCAAACAGCTCTGCACCGCCTGCAGGGACCGTGCAGTGCTGCACCCTGCTCCGAGCGGCCCCTGGGGGGAGCAGAGGATGGGGACCCCCCTCTGCCCCCACTGCTTCCTGCTGGCCTTTGGGGCAGAGCTGCCCACTGCTTCCTCTGAGCCACCCCTGGAAATCCCCAGCGTTGGCATCCAAGGAGGCACCCAAAGGAACACCCAAGGGGGCATCAGAAAGGACACCCAAAGGGACATCAAAGGAACACCCAAGGGGACACCAAAGGGACATCCAAAAAGACACCCACAGGAAAACCAGAGGGACACCAAAGGGTCACCAAAGGGAAACCAAAGGGACACTCAAAGGGACACCCAAAAGGACACCCAAAGGGAAATCGAAGGGACACCCAAAGGGACACCCAAAGGGAAACCAAAGAGACACCCAAAGAGGCACCGAAGGGACACACCTGTGGTGTCACAGTGTGGCAACAGCCCCACTGATGATCTGAAACCCTCCCTCCCTTGTGCCCCCCACCTCCCGTCATGCTCTGTGCCCCCATGGATGCGGATGGGGAGCTGCTGCTGTGCCCAGGGTGGAGATGAGCCCTTCCAACCCCTAAAGACCTCCCTTAGAAAGGATGGAAAAAGGATGGGAACATCTCACTTCGGGGTCTGGATCTGTCCCCCCACTCATCCCCCTGAGCATGGGCTTGGGGTCTCTCGGGGTCCCGGAGCTGATCCTACTGCCCCCAAATCTGTGGGTGCCTTTCATCCATGGGATGAAAGCCCCCAGAAAGCCCAGGCGGAGTGCAGTGGGGGCCCCGAGGGATGGGGTGAGAGCGAGACACGGCTGCTCCCCCCTCCCTGGGGTGCCGGCAGCCCTAATTAGTGTTTATGGATCCTCCCAAGAGGCGCGGATGAAAGCGGCCGGGATGAGGCTGCGTTATTACAGGGCTGCACGCAGCGGCCCCGCACAGCGGGGCGAGGGTTTTTCCTGACCTACTTTCCTACCTGCACTCGTGCTGTTCTCACCTCTCCCTGTGGGTCTGTCCTGAAGGAAACCCCCAGGCACACACGGATGTGTTGGGGGCTTCCCCAGGTGGCTCCCAGCCCCGCATCCCCCCCCACCCAAACCCAGCAATGTGGGGGCAGCCCCAAACCGTGGGGCACCCCGACACAGCACGGCCACCCCTCCCGTGGGTATGGGGCATCCACAAAGGGCACCTCTGTGCCAATGGGTCCCAATAGCTCCGTGAGTCAGTGGAGCTGGGAGAGGAGGTTGTGGGGTCACCGTCTCCCCCCCCCCCCCCCCCCCGCCTGAACAATGAGGCGTTTCATCCGCACTTTGGTCCACTTTCAAACTCGTTTCCTGCAGGATTATATCATCGCTGGAGGAGGAGGAGGAGGAGGAGGAGGAGTGCATACAGGGGAAACTGAGGCATGGGGAGCGGGCACGGTTCTGCCAACCCCTCCGGACCCACAGCCTGAGGGTAGGGGGACATATGGGGCTGTTTTCTGTCCCCTCCACCGTACCCCTCAGCCCTATGCAGGACCCCCACCCCGCAGCACTTTGGGGCCATCATTAATCAGCCCCATCAGCGCAGCTCTGCTGAGATTAATGATGTCCCAACGGAGGTGGGCGTGCGGTCGCTGCCTGCTTTTATCCCCATTAACCAACACTCGGAGACTTCGGCCGGGGCCACACGCTCGCCATCATCATCCTCACAGCAGCCTTCCTCGCTTCCCAGCCCCGAAGCCAAGCCCGGCATCGCCCCGCTGCGCTCAGCTCCTGCTTTCCTCGCCTGCTCCCTCTCCCTTCCAGCACCGGTCCGACCCGAATTTCTGGCTGGGCGGATCGAGGTCGGCTCATGAATCATTCCCCGATGTGAATCCGGACCCGTAAGGGGAGGAAGGTGGCACAGCGCGTCCAGCAGTGCCGCAACCCCAAACCGTGCCACCTTCATTAAGGTGACATCTGCGGGAGGCAGCGACCCACGGGCACAGCGCGACGGGCAAAAGAAGGGTCTCCATCCCCGTGGGATGTGCGAGGGGTCTCTGTGCAAAGCGCTGCCGGTGGCCGAAGGGAGTGGGGGAAATGGGGAAAAGCGCCCCAAACCGGCTCTGAGGCTGCAGTCCGGGTGGGTTTTCCTCCCCCGGCCGGGCTGGATGCTGAATTCCCCAACGGGACGCGGGGGATTTCCTAAGGTCGGGCAGCGCTGCGGACGGAGAGCTGCGAGCTCTGCCGCTCCGACGGGCGGCTCGGAGATTCTGCAGCCCACAGAACTGTTATCTCCCATCCGCTCGGAGCGCAGAGGCGGCCGCCACCCCGCGGGGCCGCAGCTGAGCGCTGCCGGGTACGGAACCGCCGCTGCACCGCTGGGCCCGGGGGGGGGAAACGGGGGGGACGGAGCCGCTGCAAAAAGCGGAGTTCGGTGGGAGCGGACTCTAAAAGGGGGAAACTGAGGCCGGGGAGGGCGGAGCCGCTTTGGGGTCACGGCGCCGGGGCTCCGTCAGTAGGGAGGGGTGGGGGTGCCCGGAGGGATCTGGGGTTGGGAGGGAGTGGGGGACGGCGACAGGATTTATTCCCAACTTCCCCCCCACGCAATAGAAACCGTTTTGCTTCAGAGCATCCCTGGAAAAACCGCTCCCAAAGGGGCGGTGCGGGGACGCTGCCGCTCCTCGGGCTCTACCCGCGGCCCCCACCCCCAACCCGGCACCGAAACGCCTCTCCGCACAGCGCCAACACCTTCAGCCCGCAGTGGGTCACGGCCCCTCACCCCCCCTCCCCTCCCTTCGAGCCCCAGCGGAGAAGCACCGACGGATCCCCCCCCTTCCCACCGCCCACCCCGCGCTGTTCCCCCGGCGCTCTCCGCGTCCCGGCGCTCGGAGCGCGGCTCGGGGAGGTCAGCTCGGGGCGCAGTGCCCTCTTCTGGAAGCTGCGGCCCCACCGCTCCTCCCGCAACGATGGGTCCCACCGCCCCACTGCGCGCACGTCGGGTTGGTGGGGAGGAAGGGCTGGTGGAGGTGATGCTCTGTAGGGGGGAATGTGGCGGTTTCTCCTTTTTTCCTGAGTGGATTCGAGCATAAAGCGACAGAGGACAGACGGACGGCACCAGGCTGGCCAGGATGGGGGGCTGGGTGGGATTGGGGTTAGGGGTGATGCTGGGGTGACAGCGGGTGACGCCGGTTCTGATGGAGGGACTGGTGCTGCAAACAGGGTGACAAGAGGGGATTCATTTGGGGATGGGAGGCCTGAGGAGGGCTGACAGCTTTGTGGGACGGCCTGAGCATCCCGTGAGATGCCACAGGATGGGATGGACGCAGAGCAGATCTGCCAGGATCAGACCTTCCCCTCCTCATTTCTGCTGTGCTGGATGAGTTGCTGCTCACCCCCCCTCACCCATCCGATAAAACCCTGCAGGCACCAACAGCCCCTCCTGGGACGGCTCTTTTAGGACCCTCTCCCTACCTGCTGGGACAACATAAGGCTGTGACACAGCAGCCAAGAGGTTAAATCCAACCTTCAGTCATTCAGACTCAGAGCTAATGAGCCAGGAAAGTGAACTGAGGGGCAGAACAACCCGCAGAGAGCCGTGCATGGGAGCTTTACCCTGTGAGCCCATCCCCACCTGGGGACGTGTCCCTGTGTCCCTGCTCCGGCTGGGAGTTGGCCGGCGTTGTGTCAGCCCCTTTGAGCAATCCCTTTGCCACATCTCCATCTCTGATCCCTATCAGAGTGACAAAACTCCCACTGTTGGTTGGCTGGGGACGTGTGGGTGATGTCTGAGCCCAACTCCACAGCCGCTGAACCGCCTCCCCTTATCCCCATCCACTATTTGGTGAACCCCCAGCACAGGGCCGCCCCACCCCAGCACCCCAAGCTCATCCCGCTGCACTAAACGAGAGCATCCCTGCGTGGGCATTCCCATGCTGCGAACTCAGGATGGACGGATGGATGCAGCACCCAAAAGCGATGCCCCGGGGCACGGCTGCTCCTCACCCACAGAGATGCGCTCCTCAGGACCCAGGATGACGTGTTCACCCTCGGGCTGCTCATACAGGCGCAGCTGGTAGCGGTGGTACCCACTGCGGGGTGGCGGCGTGGGGCGGGCGTACTCTGTGGGTGCAAAGGGAGATGGGGGGTGAGCGGTGCCCCGCGGTGAGCATCACCCTCTGCCCCACTCACGCTCCCGTTTGGGAGGGCTGGGGTGGATGCTCGTGGTTTTGGGGTTGTTTCCTCCCTTTGCACGCAGCTGAGCCCCCGCTGCACTGCGCACCCCATGGGAGCCCCGCACAGCTGCCCAGATGTGGCTGCATGGGTGGCACACAGGGATGTGATACAGGCAGACCAGGGGCTCCCCACCCCCACTCTCTCTTCCCCCCCCCCCCTCCCCACTGTGACCCCCCCAGGGATGCATCCCTCTGGGCTGTAACCTGCACGGCTGCCTCTCAGCCTGACTTGAACCCAAACTCTTTGTTCGTGCCACATCACAGAGGCGGTTGGGATTCACCCATTTTATCTTCAGGTTTTACTTCTGGCTGTTCCCTCCCCCCCCCAAACCCCCACACTCCCCCCCTTCTTTTTTTGCTCTTACAGGAACCACATTTACCTCTAGAAAGAGAACAACACCAAAGCAGTGCCTCAGCCAACACATGCATTGTGTCCATAGGGCACAACGTCACCCCCCAGCCCCCCCAGCGCATCCCCCCCAGCCTGGGGTTGGCACTCACCTGTCAGCACGCGCCCTTTGAGCTCCCCCGTCCTCAGCTCCGCGCCCTGAAACCACACGGAGAGGAGGTGAGATGCTGCTGAGCCCACAGTGGGATGGAGCCACCCAAATTTCGACCTGATTGTACTTTATTTTTTTTTGGGGGGGGAGATGCTATTTTGAACATTTTTCTTGCCAAATCCATCAGCGAGCCAACTTCTCCTATGTAACATCCTCAATATTTGGGCAGGGGGTGATGCCCCGTGAAGTGGGGATGGGGTTATGGGGACATCACTGCACTCCAGTCCCGTTGATCCACCCCCCCCTCGACCCCCACTTCCCACCACCGCTTCCAGCTCTCATAAATCCTCCCCTGACTGCACCCGTTATTCCAGTCCTGCCCACACAAGTGCTGCTGCCAGCGCTGCTCCGTCCTGACCTGCCCTGGGAGTTATTACCCAAAAAATCCAACCCCCAACAACCAACCCCAAACCAGAGGCACCGAATAACTGCGAGCAGAAGTGCACGTGGGGAGCATGGCGGGCGTTTGGGGATCAAAGCTTCGCCCTGCTGCGGGAGGGAAGGAAAATGCTGTGCACTGAGTCACGGCGCTGAGAGGTGTGTGGCACAGCAGTTCACCCGGGTGCCAAAGGCCACGCTGGTCCCCACATCCCAGCAGCCAGAACCAAAGGGAGCCCATCAGTGGGGAGATCTGGGGCAGCTCGGGGTGCCTGGGCTGTACGGGGGTTGGAGGAGAGGCTGCCAGGGGTCTGCAGGGGATTCCATGGCTGCTGTCCGTGCCCAGATGTGCGACGCAGCGCATCCAGATGTGTGACACGGCCCGCCCAGATGTGTGCACCCGCTCCATCCAGATGTGCACCAAGGCATGTGGTCCCACTCCGCCGCGATGTGCACGAGCACACGTGTTTGTGCTTCATGCAGACGTGCGCCAACCCCCCTTCCTAACCGCAGCCAGGTGTGCAACCACTCATGTGCACCAGCTCCATCCAGGTGTGCACCAGTGCACGATCCTGCTCCATCCAAGTGTGCACCAACAGATGTTCCTGCTCCATCCAGATGTGCACCGGCACGTATTTTCCCACCCTATCCATCTGTGCACCCCCCATCCCCCTTCCCAGCTGTGCCGTGGATGCACCCACCCCGCTGCCCCCCCAGAGCTCTTCACACCCCAGCGCCGCCTCGACCTCTCCCATCCCGTTGCCACTTATGAAGGCAGAGGGATCCCCGGGCCGTGCTGCTCCGTGCAGCACTGAGCTGCTATTCCTGGCTTTGCCGTGGGCTCCTGGGGAGCGGCCGTGCTCCTCCCTGCTCCCCCACCTGCTCACACTGTGGGTTCTGCTCACCCCGAGACGCAGCGCGTTCCCGTTCGCCCCGGGGATGGGAGAGTCAAAGGATAAAGCTCATTTTAAGAGGAGAGAACAGGAAGAGGGCGGGAGGGAGAGTGGGGACTGGCACTATGAGAGCTGCCTTTTTTTTAATAGGTGGTAAACAGCTCTAGTGGAGGGAAGGGAGCAAGCTGGGGGGGTGGGGGGGGAGTTGCCCTGAGCCATAGGAGGGGACTGTGGGGTCGGTGAGAAGCGCCCTCACCTCATCCCCCCACCACGAGCCCAGCTAATGGATGCTGCTGAGCTGCTGCATTTATTAATGCCCTTTTATGAGAGCATTAACAGTCCCTAATGACACCATTTGTGCCTTTTCCCTCTCTATTCCCCCCGCCGAGGATGCGCGTTTCCATCCTCCATCCACGGCCGTGTCAAGCAGCGCTGGAACGCCTGATGTGCACAGACTGCCCTCAGATGCAGTGCCACAAACCTCCGTGCCCCCGTTCCCTCACCCCAAAGAGTGGAGAAAATGATTTCCCCCCTTCCCAACGCCATTCTGTGGCAGTGCCCCGGGCCCCCCCTGTGCCGTCTGCGTCGGGGCGGGGAGGAGAAATAAATACAAATAAATTAAGACGGCGGTGAGTCACGTTTTGTTTTTCTCTTGGTCTTATATCTTTATCATTATGCGCATATATGCTCCCTCTTCTCCCCCTCTGAAAGATCCCACGGAGAGGAGGGGGAAGGGCAGGGTGGTGAGCGCAGCGGTTCACCCGGGCGAGGACGGAACGGGATGGAAAGTGGGTGTGGGAATCGGCGCAGCAGCTGGAGGGGATCCAGGACAAACAGACGGCGGATGGGACCACGGCCGTGCTGAGGAGTGGGGCTGAGGTGCTGCCCTGGGGACAGGGGGGCCTCAAACACAACGGTGATTTTTGTTGTGGATCTGTTTGACCGCGGCCCTGTGTGGAAATGTGCCGCGTTTGGAGGTTTTCCTGGTGGAAAAAAAATACACGGGCAGAATGGGATTGCTCTCACCAGAACCCCCATTCAGTCTCATTCAGCCCTGAGATGTCCAAGGAGAAAACGGAGGAGAGCAAAGGGAAACTCTCCATCCCATTACTCCTGCATGGAGAAGTCCTTTGGGGAGAGCGATGGAGCACAGATATCCCCCAGCGCCCCAAATCCCAATGGTTCCCAGCCCAGCCCAAGCACAAAAACCAACTGCTTTTACCCCAGTGCTGTGCCATGATGTCACTTCTCACTGGGACCACCATCACTTCTCCATGGGACCACCACCATTTCTCAACAGAACCTCCATCATTTATCAATGGGATTTCATTTTGCAATGGGACCACCATAATTTCTCAATGGGACGCCTCACTGGGACACTGTAATTTCTCAATAGGACACCACCTCTCAGTGGGACCACCATCACACCTCAATGGGACCACCATCATTTCTCAGTGGGACCACCAAAAAGAAGCTGCCACATGAATACAGGTTGGCTGCCCACCACAAAAGCGAGCCAGGACTCATTGGACCCCCCAAGGAATATCCTCACGGATCCCTGGTGGCTTGAGGGGTCCCAGCGCCCACCTTGTGTCCCCAGCAGAGTGACAGGGCTGGGACATGTCTCCAGTGAGCATCTCCTCGGGTTTATGGGGTCAGCACCCAAAGGATTTGCCCCAGTTGCTTTTA
Organism: Phasianus colchicus; assembly: GCF_987193195.1. NCBI lineage: Eukaryota > Metazoa > Chordata > Aves > Galliformes > Phasianidae > Phasianus > Phasianus colchicus. Next base: position 4,319,811 of record NC_143462.1, read on the forward strand.
GGACCATGAGGTACTGACTGCTGCTCCCTTTTTCTTCTAGATCGCCTTAAATGGGGAAGGCCACCATAAAAATATATTTAAAAATTAGTATCAGGCATGGGTGTAATTCAAACGAATGCTTGTCTGATACACCCTAATGCCCCGGGGAGGGACAGGCTGTGGGGTTATTAAGCAAGCAAAATAAACACAAATCACCCCGGTGTTGGGCTCTTTGCAGAATGTTTTATCTCGGAGTGGGGAGAAAGCACTGCACGGCCCCAGCTCTGCTGCTGCCTGGGGTGTGGGACGGCTGCTCTGCAGGGCTGGGGAGTGGGCAAAGCACTGCCGGACCCCAGGAATGGAGCAGTGGGGGGAAGAGCCACGATCAGAGCCCTGAGATTTCGGTGCAGGGAATGAGCTCAAAGTGGCCATGAAAAGGGCTGGGGAGCGGATCTCAGGAGTGAGTGGAAAACTCATCGGCTCCGCGTCCGTGCGCTTTAAGATCAGCTGGCTTTTCCAGCAGCACATTTCCGGAGGATTGTTGGAGAAACACCAAATTTTGCCTAATTCAGGCACTTAAAGGACCGGAGCCTGATTTTGTGTGGAACCCACGCCGACACCCTGCCCTGGGGTGGGACGGGGGGAGGACGCAGCCATGGGGACATGGGGATGTTTGGGGACACGGGGATGTCTGGGACCCAGGGATATTTGGGGACACAGGGGTGTTTGGGGACACGGGGATGTTTGCTCAGGTGTGTGCACAGCACCAGCACGTTCCTGGGAGTGGGGCACAGCATGGAGCTCAGCTGTAGGCACGTGTACCAGAATGCCACCCGCGTGCCACGCTCCATCCCCACGGCAGATCCGGGCTCTGAGGCCACACAGAACCCCATTCTGCTGCAGATTTTTAGGGTGATGACCTCAACGTTGCTCTTTTTGAGGTGCAGGGATGCTGCACCCCATCCCAACCCTGGGGCAGGGGGGGGGAATGCGGCCCCGCGTGCCCCAAAACCTCTCCTACACATTTTCCTTCTGTCTGATCCCCATCCCAGCACCTTCCTGGGCACGGGGGCGGATCAAAGCCCGCGCGTGCCAACACTACTCCTGCTCTGGGCCAACTTGGCTATTTTGGAATCCCTAATCTGATGGGAGCAATGGGGAATCTGATGGGAGAAATGCAGAATCTGATGGGAGAAATGGGATGGGAGAAATGGGGATTCAGATGGGAGCAATGGGGAGTTGTATGGGAGCAATGGGGGTTCAGATGGGAGCACTGGAGAATCAGATGGAAGAAATGGGGAATTGTATGGGAGCAATGGGGATTCAGATGGGAGAAATGGGAAATCTGATGGGAGAAATGGGACGGGAGCAATGGGGAATCGAATGGAATCAGCGGGGAATCAGATGGGAATAATGGGGAATTGAAGAGAAGCAAGGAGGAATCTGGTGGGAGCAATGGGGAATTGGATGGGAGCAGTGGGAAACTGGACAGAATCAGCAGGGAACTGGATGGGAGCAGTGGGGAATGTGACGGGGCCAATGGGGAAGTGGAGAGGAGCTATGGGAAATCAGATGGAATCTTTGGGGAACTGGAGGGGAGCAGTGGGGAACTGAACAGAATCAATGGGGAATCAGGCGAGAATAATGAGGGAAGAGCACGGGGGTGGGGTTTTGCTTTTTCTTTCTGTTATTCTTTCTATTATTTCATCTTTTTCTTGCTGGCCAAAAGCTCTCCCCTGCACATCTGGGGATGAGGAGCTGCCCGGCCCCCGCAGTGCATCCGGGTGCCGCGGGCTCAGCCTTGCGGCCGCTTCCTGACAACAACTCTTGGCAGCGGGCGGAGGGAGAGTCCGGCCCGGCCCTGGGGATGCAGCGAATTTGGACAGGAAACGTCTCAAATTGGAGAGCTTCCCTCTGCTCGTTATTTTGTATTTTGCAAGGAGGGGGGGGGTCCTCGGAGGAGGAGAGGGTTGGGGCGTTGCTTGGTGAGTTTTCGTGTTGGTTTGGGCGCTCGGAAAAAGCCACGCACGCATTTTGTTCCAACTTTTTGGTGCCGAGCATCCTCTGCTCCCCAGGGATGCAGGGCCGTGGGGTTCTGCAGTGCTGGGGCCGCCCCATCCCGAGGCTGAGGGGTTAACAGCACTGCGGTTACAGCTGCAGGGAGGCTGCCAAGCCGCCGTGCCACAGACTTCCCTTTTGTCCATAAAAGTCCACCGGATCCCGGATCCCACGGGGCGCACGGGGCGCGGAAGGAGGGGGCCCGGCCGCCCCACCTGGGGCGCATGCGATGTTTGTGCAACGCCCTGCGCTCCTCCCCCATCCAAAAAAAAAACACCCATAGGTGGGGCTGGGGGACGCGGGGTGATGCCTTGAGGCGGTGGGTTGGATGGGCCTTCAGAAGGGATGGAGGGAGGGGCGGCGCTGGGGGTGACCCCGACCCCATAATCCTTATGTCAGGGGTGTGCAGCCCAACTCAGATCCTTGCTGCTGGCTCCGAGCTCGCAGCTGTATCAGTTACAGCAGAGACGAGATGTCATCACACCGAGGCTTGCATCAGAAGCATCTTGCAATGCAAAAAGCCAAATTTTTACAGTAGAGGTGCGCACACACACACGGAGCGAGCGAGCCTGGGTAATTAACTTAATAGGTTTCTTACAGAATGCCCCATGAGTGATGCTCAACATATTCAAGTGTTGACAAGACGGCGCTGAACCCGACGCCTACACCATGGGCAAGCCAGGCAGCGAGCGCAGACACACCTTCATTGTCTGAAACTTGTAGTAAAACTCGGAGCGCGTTGTGAAACGCGGCTGCACAGATGGGTGCCCGTAACCCTTCCGCTGCCAGAATCTTCCTTTGGGGAAGATTTGGGTTGATAACTGAAGGAAAATCCCGGTGTCTCAAAGGGGTTCTGCACAGGGAAGCAGCTCTGGGAACCTCTTTTCTATAAAACGTGTTTTCGGTTGAGCTTTGTGTGGTGTAAGGAAAAAGAAATGTGGGGATGTGGCACTTGGGGTCGTGGTTTGGTGGGCACAGTGGGGATGGGTCAGTGGTTGACCTGTGGTCTTAAATGTCACTTCCAGTTTTAATGTGGTGATGGGTTGGGGTTGGATTCGATAATCTCAGAGGTCTTTTCCAACTTTGGTGATTCTACGGGCATGGTGGTGATGGGTTGGGGTTGAACTCCATAATCTTGAAGGACTTCTCCAATTCTGAGTCTGTGGACACGGTGGGGGTGGGTCAGTGGTTGGCTTGATGACCTTGGTGGTCTTTTCCAACCTCAGTGACTCAACGGTTCCATGGAAATGGTGGTGATGGGTCAATGGCTGATGGTCTTGGAGGCTTTCCCCGACCTCAGCGGTTCTACGATTCTACAAAAAGCAGCGATGCAGTGCCGTGGTCTGAGCTCTTGCAGCCACCCAAAAATTAAAAAAGAAAAAAAAAAAGAAAAAAAAAAAGGGAAAACAATCCATGGAAGAGAGATCTGTGGGGAAACCAGTTTGGATGGCGATATGTTGTAAGAGGCAGCAGAGATCCATCTCCCAGAGACTCGGGGTGGGATCTTGAGTCAGGGAAGTTGCCCAAGAAAGGGTGGTCTTTCCCTACAGGTTTCACCGGCTTGGGCAAGCGTTGTGCCAGCGGCAGGGACCCGCGTTGTACAATGCGTGGAGCAATCACCACCACTGTCATCACTGCGTTGATGAGCCCTGAAACCCGTCGGCGTCCCCTCTATCGTGGGGTTGCCTCAATTCTGCAGCCACCGGGCTGCACGGTGCCCAACGCGCGGGGCCCGGCGCACAGGAATTAGGGATTTATCTGGGAGTTAGCTGGGTATTGTTGGGGAATTAAAGGTTTACCTGCACGTTGCAGATGGAGGCTTAGAGGTTTTACAACCGCTGTAGATTTACAGCTTGCAGAAATTTCGACACAGGTTGGTTTGCCCCCGGCAGGGAGGATTTTGGCTGTGGTCACCCTGATGAAATGCGTGCAGGTGGGAACAGTGGCGAGGACTGAGTCCCACTCGTGCCATCGCCATGTCTCCAATCAACCCCGAGCCATAGGGAGAGCCCTTTGGCCATGGAGAGGGCACACTGGGGCTGCCAAAGAGCACAATCCAACCCCAACACGAGCCTTAGGTCAAAGCACGTTTTCCCCAAACTTTTCAAGGGTGAAAGCCCATCAGGATGCAAGAAAAATGCATCCCAAAGCTTCACAACGCCAACACCGCTCTTGGCCCGCTATCACCCCAGCAATGCGTGGTGGGGGAACGCACCCTGCTGCAAAACTCTCTGCAGCACCGGGGCCGGGCAGAGGAGCTGTGCAATGCCCAGCCCGGGGCTGCAGGCTCGCCCACGCCCTGGGAGCAGGCAGCTCCTCTTGCAGCGATGCGGGCGGATAAGCCCTTGCGCAAGGAGATGGGTGCGCAGAGGATGCGCGGCGGGAGCAGACTTGCTTGGGATCGGGGCTGCCGGCGACACAGGGATGGATGCACAGCCCTATAGGGGCTGCTCGGACGGACAGACGGAGCCAGGTGCCTGTCTGCACAGGCAGAGTGGTTTCCATGATCTCAATCAGCGCTGAGTTCACGCATGTGCCCGGTGTGCAAGACAGGAAAACAATCGATCCTGCCCCAGAAATGTGGTCATGCAAAATCATGGCTGGCCCCAAATCAAAAAGAGAGGAGATGGAAACCTCTCCTCAAATCTTTCAGAGACCTCACTGTTGTGGGATGGAGCATCCCCAGAGACCTCCGTTGCTGGGTTTAGCCCCAAGTCGCACACTGTTCCCCCTTTACAGCGCATCACCGAGCGCGGTGCAAACGGAGCATTTCAGGATCACGTCTCCTGCTCTGTCCCCCTGCTCTGTGACTGCCAACCCCCTGTCCCAGCTGCTCCCCACTCCTTTGGTACAAGGAGGTGCAAAATAAGTTGTTGTTCATGATGGGGCCAGTGATTATTAATAATAATGCAGCTCTCCATGCTCCAGTTTCCCAGCGTGCTGGCAGTGTGCCACCTGGGCCCGGTGATTTAGTGCAACTTAATTATTCCCGGCGTTTCATCACCTCTTGTTTTTGATGTCTGTGTCTCCACCAGTGCCTCACCTTCATGACTAAGAGAGCCAGGGAAAAAGGGAGAGAAAAGGGGAAAAACCCTGAACGGGGGGAGGGGAGGCTACAGGGGCACCTATGGGGACACTGGCAGTGCCTCTTGCAATGGAGGACTTTGGGCACACCAAGCAGGGCACAAACCTATAAGGGATGGACCAGTACAACCCTTCCATTGAGATCTCTTTGCTTAGCCAAGAGTCACCCCACTGTAAATAGTGATGCCTCCCTCTCCTATCGTATTTTCCATCCATTCATTTCGAGGCGTGCTGGCAAAGTGGGTGGGTGTCGGTAACCACATCATATAGGTGCAGAAGTGCTTGTTCTGTGTGTTCAAGCACTGAGATGGTGTCAGGGCTGGAGCTGAGGGACCTCACCGCGCTGGTGGGGACCTGCTCCTGTCCCCAGCCCCATGGCATCACCCTGCCCATGTCACCGTCCTTGTGCATGGCAAGGGACTGGGAGCAATGGGATGCAGAGCTGCCAGGCAAGGTCAGGGTGCAAGATTAGGAGGTAGGGATGGGCTGCAGGATTGGGGTGTAGCACTGGGATGCAAGGTTGAGCTTCAGGATGGGGTGATGCCTGTGTTGCAGGGTTGGGATGTAGCACTGATGCCAGGAATGCAGAATTGGGATGTAGCACTGGGGTTCAGGAGAGGCCAGGATGTGGGACCAGGATACAAAGATAGGATGGAGCAATGGGATGCAGTGCTGGGGGACAGGGCCAGGATGAAAGCTGAGGACGTAGCACTGGGAGGTAAGGGCAGGATGCAGAATTAGGATACAGGGTTGGAATATGGTGTTGGAATGCAGAATTGGGATGCAGGACAGGAAGTTGTCTGGGATGTATGACTGGGATGCAGAATGAGATGATGGCTGGGTTGTGTCATTGGGGTGTAGCACTGGGATGCAGGGTTGGGATGCAGGACGGGATCATGCCTGGGTTGCAGGGTTTGGGTGAAAAGTTGGGATGCAGGATTGGGATCTGGGATGGGATGATGCCTGGCATGAAGGATTGGGATGTAACACCGGGATGCAGGACTGGGATGAAGCACTGGGATGTGGGACTGGGAGTCAGGATGGGATGATGCCTGGGATGCAGGGTTAAGTTATAGGGTTGGGATGCGGGTTTGGGGTAAACGGTTGGGATGCAGGATGAGATGAAGGCTGGGGTGCAGGATTGGGAAGTAACACTGGCCTGCAGGATAGGATGAAAAGTGGGATGAAGAGTTGGGATGCAGGGTTGGGATGAAGGACGGGATGATGCCTAGGCTACGGGACAAGATGTTATCCGGGGTTCAGGGTTCAGATGATGCCTGGGATGCAGGTTGGGATCAGGGTTGGGATCAAAGTTGGGATGCAGGATGGGATGTAGGATGGGATACAGGGTTGGGATGTGTGTTGGGATGCGGGGTTGGGATGCAGGCTGGGATGCAGGCTAAGATACAGGTTGGGATGCAGGGTTGGGATGCAGGGTTGGGATGCAGTTTGGGATGCAGTTTGGGATGCAGGGTTGGGATGCAGTTTGGGATGCAGTTTGGGATGCAGGGTTGGGATGCAGTTTGGGATGCAGGGTTGGGATGCAGTTTGGGATGCTCACACCACAGCAGGGCAGAGGCAGCTCTGTGGGTCCCACCCCACACAGCAGCTTTAGGAACACCTTGCCCGCAGCAGAGCTCAGTGCCAGGTGGCTCAACACCCTGGGGAGCAGAAGGGAAGCCCAGGCTCCACTCCAGGCCATGCAAAACTCTGCAAAGAGCCAACAGACTGGAGAGAGGGGGGACGAAAAAGCCAGAGATTTTCATGAAAAGGGAAAAAAAAAAAAGGGGGGGGGGGGAATAAAAACAGTATTTCCAGTATTTCCCTCTGTGCCTTTGGCCTGGTGCAGCCCTTCTGCTCACTGCTCTGTTTATACATGATAGACAACTAATTAACATCCAAGCCTCTTGAAAGGTCTTTTCAGAGGTAATGTACTGACAGAGGATGTCAGTGAGGAGCAGTGATTTGTCTAAGCAGTGATCACATTGTTTCAGACTGAATGAGGTGAATATTAAACTGCTTTAAATGCGCTCTTCATAAAGCACTAATTACATACTCCTGGGGGAGTACGGGCAAGGAATACTAAACAGCAGAAAAGTCAACAGTGCTTTTTATAGTACGTTGCTGGGTTCGGTGTTTTTCTGTCTTTCTTTCTCCGTGCGCTCACTCTCTCTCTCTCTCTTTTACTGTACAATCACAGCACGCTGAAGAATACACATTTATAGCACAATGGTTCACATCTAATTATATGGCAATCATTAGTTTTAACCTGGGTGCATTATATTTCCTTTGATATATTGTGCCCCCCGGCATCTCTTCGCATAGAAGTCTTCCAATGGCATTTACTCCCCACCCATGGAAAAAAAAAAAAAAAAAAAAAACTGCTTTTTTTTTCCATCATTAGCATTTGCTTATGATTTTTTTTTTTTTTTTTCCCTAAACAAAATTGGCAGCAATAAAAGGGGCAAAGAGGGGAGGAGGAGAAATCCGCTTCATCAGAATAGGAATCTGTTCCCTCCCTCCTGGAACGGTGCACTTTGTTATTACCAAGGTAACCCCATTGGGTTTTTGGAGAGGAAAGGAAGCACAGAATGGGGCAGGCAGGAATTCCTGCAGATCCTGCTGCAGCCCTGGTCCAGTTTATCCCAGAGAGGGATGATGGGATGGGCCATCATCCCCATCTATGGCTTCGGTGCAAAGGGTCAGGCTCATACACGTAGGGAGTGGATCATAGAACGTGGTCCATACATATTGGGTATGGACCAGGGAGATAGGATAGGGTGGGATTATTAGGCTTAGGGCATGGCAGGAATGCTCAAATGCGTAGGATACCAACCAAACACATGGGATACAAACAAATAGATAGGAAGCTACAAATCAGACACTTTGCTTATAAACCCAGTACACAGAGTGTGGCTCAAACCGACAGGCTTTTGTCAAATGCATGGGGTGCAGCTCAGCCACATTGGGTATATGGGTTTTATCCCAAACACAGAGAGCATGGCTCAGATGTATGGAATAGGATTCAAGCAGGTGAAATATGGCTTAAATGCATAGCTTTGGGTTCAAACACATGTGGTAGGGCTCAAAGATTTGGGGTATGGCTCCAAGACGTGGAATATGGCTCAAAGATTTGGGGTATGGTTCAAAGATTTGGGATATGGCTCAAAGATTTGGGGTATGGCTCAAAGATTTGGGATATGGCTCAAAGATTTGGGGTATGGCTCAGAGACATGGAATATGGCTCAAAGATTTGGGGTATGGCTCAGAGATATGGATTATGGCTCAAAGACATGGAATATGGCTCTGAGACATGGGGTATGGCTCAAAGATTTGGGGTATGGCTCAAAGACATGGAATATGGCTCTGAGACATGGGGTATGGCTCAAAGATTTGGGGTATTGCTCAGAGACATGGAATATGGCTCAAAGACCTGGGGTACGACTCAGAGACATGGGGTATGGCTCAAAGACACAAGAGTTGGCTCAGCTTTACAGAGCCTGGCTCCGACGCGTGGAGCACGCAGGTTTGGGCACATGCCCATTGAGTACAGCCCCAAGCCCCCAAATTTGGCTCAGCACCTCCCAAAGCCTACAGGTTGGCACAGTGAGACCGGGGACAGCCGAGACCAGGCACTGCCTTCCTTCGGGGTGCAAACTTCTTTGGAAAGGAGGAGTCAGGCAGCCCTTAGATATCTTTTTTTTCCTTTAAAGAACATGAAAGAATCTGATAATTACTTCTATCTACCACCCAACTGTACTAATTACCAACCTATTTCTTCACAGTATGACAGACACAGGCTCTCCAAAACACATAGAGATAAATTAGCACTAATTGGTTTTCCTCTGGCTGTTTGAATTAGTATTTAAAGCTCCAATTACAAAGCAGAATAATTACTATTAATGTCCTGTCGCCGTACAAAAGGCAGATATCTCGCGAACAAGTCCAGGTGTATTATTACACTGATTACTGAATATTTAACCTGGCTCATTAAGACAAAGACTTGGGGAAACTTGGGGGAAAAAAAAGAAAAAGGAAAGAAAATGGGGCTGTAGGACTCAGAGTCGGGGGGCTCATGCTTCCCCCAAATAGCGGAGTGTTGGGTAATGATTTGCACCCATTTCATTACCTGGGTAGGGTGAGGTGCGGGCGGCCCAGTAGTGCCCTCTGCTGCCACCCACCTGGGGACTCCATAGGGGACACCACACAGGACCCCACAGCTCATCCCTGAGTGCTGCATAAAGCTCAGATCCAAGATCCCGTACTGCTCCCGTAGGATTTGGTCAAGGTTGGTGCCTTGGTGCTACCACCATCCCCATGGGGCCACCAATGGGATTTGGGGAAGGATGTACCCTCAGGGCCACCACCATCCCCATGGGGCCACCAATGGGATTTGGGGAAGGATGTACCCTCAGTGCCACCATCACCCCTATGGGGCCACCAATGGGATTTGGTGAAGGATGTACCCTCAGTGCCACCATCACCCCTATGGGGCCACCAATGGGATTTGGGGAAGGATGTACCCTTGGGGCCACCATCACCCCTATGGGGCCACCAATGGGATTTGGGGAAGGATGTACCCTTGGGGCCACCAGCATCCCTATGGGGCCACCAATGGGATTTGGGGAAGGATGTACCCTTGGGGCCACCACCATCCCCATGGGGCCACCAATGGGATTTGGGGAAGGATGTACCCTCAGTGCCACCATCACCCCTATGGGGCCACAAAAGGGACTTTGTGTTGTACCCCTGGGGCCACCGCTGCAGCTGGGTAGCTCCAAGCTCCCAAAGCCCTGAGCACCAGGGTGCGGAGCGACAGGGGGAGGACAGGGAGGGATTTCTTTTTGGGAGATCAGGTGGGAGGCGTGCGGGGATGCCAGCTGGCGATGGGCTATATTTCTACTGACAAGGCTTTACCCTGTAGGTGTGAGGAATTCCAATTAAATATTCAGCCTATTTGTCTGTGTGTGGGAGAGGGTTTGCTGTGCAGGAGGAAAGCCTCACATTCAGCTCCGTAGTGAACCATTAAGAGAGAAATTAGCTCAGTTCATCAAGGGAAGCCAGCGGAGGGTTTTCCTCGCTCTCCTACCTTGTTCCGGCTCTCGTTTGGAAGCAGCACGGAAAAAACACGGCTGTGGTTTGCAGGAGGAGAAAAAAAGTCCCCTTTTAGGCTGCATCCCCAGCTCGTCCCAATGAGTGATCGATGCACTGGGAGAGGGGTCGGGGGGGGGGGGCATCATGCTCGATGGTTTTAATTGCTCTCACATTTACCGGCCACCTCCTTAATGAGTCATTTGCAAGGTGCTAATTAATCGCCTCCAACCAAAAGCCTTTGCCTCGGGATGATCTTTTGAAGCCGGCCCTGTAAAAGTTCAGGTTTTATTGATTGAGGGCCCTTTTGGCATTCGCACACCGGATCGATGGGGCAGCGCCTGCCCACGCTGGTCACCTGGGGATGGGCTCAGAGCCCCCCAGTGCTCCGCCTTTGGCATCGTCCCGTTGGCCTTCAGTGCCCCACCAGGATGGTTTCGGGGCTGTTTCCAAACAAAACTCCAACCCAACACGGGAGGAACCACCAATTTCATCATTTGCTGGAACCTGCCACCCTCGTGAAATGATTTTCCGACTCAGAAAATCCGCGTTTTAAATAGATCCCGAAGGAACAGCAAGAATAATAATAATAAAAAAGGACAACTTTTTTTTCACAAAACCACAAACGATATCCTGTTTCCCTCACGCACAGCGCCTGCGTTTCGTGGAAGAAAAGTTGTTTGCAATGGGAACCAAGCTGTAATTTCACTCTCTGAGTGACGGGCATCGCTCGGAGAAGGGATCTCAGTTGGGAGCTGCCGAGAGCTGCCTTTAATCAGCCCCAAATCCCCACTGTAAATTCCAGGTGAGAAATTAATCCCTTCTGTCAACTCCTCCCATGCCACTGCGGGGACGGCCATCCCCATGGGGACAGTTGGTGCTGGCTCTCTTGATGTGTCACCTCCAAAATGAGCAGAGGACGCTCCCTGCCCACTGCCCCACCTCCAGCGGGGTGCAGAGGGTCACCCCTTCCTCTTTTTGGGGTGCTCTTTGTCTTTGCTGATGCCTGACGGGTCAGCTGCCCCTCTATTGGGTTTGAGCATCCCCATCCCGCTCTGTGCGCTCGGACACAAAGATTTTGGCCTCTGGGGCAGCACCTGCAGATTTGGGATCGGGTTTGGTTTTCTATCACTCTATACACATTTTTTTTATCTCCCTTCCTTTCTTTCAAAACCCGAAGCCAACGACTCCATAGCAACCCCGCAGCTCCCAGGGTCTGACTGCAGCGCTTTGATCGCGCTGTCGCTTCGTTTAAGGCGATACCCCTGTAGGTGTGAGGAACTCCAATTAAGCATTCCGCTGGCTTGCCGTGTGGGGGACAGGCTCTGCAGTGGAGGAGGGAAGCCTCGGTGACTAATCGCTCAGACACCGCGTCTGTGGCACCAGGGGAGGGCAGGCAGAGGGTTTTCCTCCACCGTGCAGCTGCCTCTGCATTCCCTTTTCGGGAGATGCGCGGCTCCCTCCGGGCTGCGGGGCTTCCAGGCGGAAGCTGGAACGATCCCAAGCATCTCCCAGCACGGCCGGGATCCTCCTGCGGACGGATGCTGTTGCAAAGAGGAAGCAGATTCAGGAGGTTTGGGATGGCTTTGCGTGTTGCTTCGTGGGGTGTTGGGATCCCCTCGTTGCAGGGCAGCAATGGGGGTCTCCGTTGTGCGCATCGTATCACCCGTGGGGTGAGCAGCCCTGTGTGGGGGGGAACTCCCCCAGGCATGGATGGGCATCCCCAGATTTGGATGGAGATCCCTGAACGTGGATGAGCAGCCCTAAGTTTGGATGAGCAGCCCTGAATTCTGACTTGTTTCCCTACCTTTGGCTGAGCAGCCCTAAATTTGGATGAGCGTCTCTAAGTTTTGATGCGCTGATCTGAAGTTGAATGAGCATCCCCGAATTCTGATAAGCAACCCTAACTTTGGATGAGCAGCTCCAAATTTGGATGAGTGGCCCTAAATTCAGGCTTGTTTCACCAAACTCAGACAAGCATCACTGACTTTGGATGAGCATCCCCAAACATGAATGGCAGCCCCAAATTCAGGCACATTTCCCTAAATTTGAACGAGCATCCCCTGAATTCTGACCAGCAGCCCTGACTTTGGATGACCACCCCCAGCTCTGGATGAGCATCCCAGATATGAAAAAAGAACACTAATATTGGATGAGCATCCCCAAATTTGATTGGGCATCCCCAAAGACAGACAGGCATCACTAACTTTGAGTGAGCATCCCCAGATTTGGATGATCAGCTCTAAATTCTGACCAGCAGCCCTAACTTTGGATGAGCACCCCCAGCTCTGGATGAGCATCTCAAACGTGCACAAGCGACCCAGACTTCGGATGAGCATCTCTAAATTTGGATGAGCAACCCTGACGATGGCTGAGCATCCCCAAATTTGGATGAGCATCCCCAAATTTGGATGGCAGCACCAAATTCAAACACATTTCCCTAAATTTGAACAAGCATCCCTGAATTCTGACCAGCAAGCCTAACTTTAGGGGTCCAGCTCTGGATGAACATCCCAAACGTGCACAAGCAACCCTGACTTTGGATGAGCATCCTCAAATTCAGATGAGCAACCCTAATTTTGGATGAGTGACCCTGACTTTGGATGAGCATCCCAAATTCAGATGAGCACCCCCAAATTCAGATGAGCATCCCCAAATTCAGATGAGCATCCCCAAATTCAGATGAGCACTGACAACTTTGGCCGAGCATCCCTAAATCTCACCGAGCACCACTCAAGGAAGACGCGTATCGCTAAGCACCAACACCCAACCCCTCTCCCCAAATCCTCTCCACCACCACTCCTCTACGGCCCCATCCGTGCAGGGATCCGGCCCCACAGACACAGAACACCCCCTAAGCCACCCCACACCCCACTGCCCTCACTGAGAGCATCTCCCATTGCCACCACCCCCACTGCAGGGGGAGGCGGGGAGGGGTACGGCCGTGGGCAGCGCAGGACGTGCCGTCCCTCCCCTGCACTTCCCCACGGTGCTTTACATAACTTCTGCTGCTTAGTCACAGCTTCGCCTCTTTTTCCTTCTTTTTTTTTCGATTTTTTTTTTTTTTGGAGCGATTTTCTCCACCGCATCATTTCGGCAGGGAAGTCCCTTCCTCTCTCTGTTCCCGTGGTAACGGCACCGATTCGCCTTCCCGGTGATTCATGGCGGGGTGCAGTAGGAGTTCCCTCCTCCATCCCCGTGCTCCCACACACAGCCCCATTAATCACCGCTCCGCACTGTGGATGGGGGACGGGACCATGGGAATCCCACTGTGCACATCCCATATAGCTCTGTGTGCATCCTATAGACCTCTATGTGCATCCCAAACATCCCCATGCGCATCCTGTATGCTTCCATATCCATCCTACACATCTCCATATGCATCCTGTAGATCTCCACGTGCATCTCCATGTACCCCATGCATCTCCATAGGCATCCTAAACATGTCCATGTACATCCTGTACGCCGCCATATAAATCCTACATGTTACCACGCACATCTTGTACATCTCCATGTACATCCTATGCACCCAATGCAAAGTGTTTCCATGCAGATCCCATGGGCTCTATACAAAGCTTCCATATACGTTTCATCCCCTATATATGTAGATCTCCATATGCAACTCCTCCCCTATATACATAGGGCCTCCATACATCTCAAAGCCTATCTGCTTCAGACCTCCATATACGTCTCATAGCCTGTACATGTATAGGGTACCCATGCACCTCCCATCCCCTATATGCATGGATCCCCATATACAACCCATCCCCTATATCCACAGGGTCTCATACACTTTGTTGCCTATATACATGGGAGCTCCATAGAAGGTTTATGGCTGTATCTCTGCTGGAAAACAAAACCAATCCGCAAACCGTCGCCGTGCCATTCCGGTGTGTTTTATCTGATTTATTCTCTCCTCGTTAAGAGTAGCTAATTAACAAACAGCCGTTTGAATAAACAGCAGTGAGAGTGTTTGCAGCCTCGGCGTTATTGGATGGTGACGAATCACTGGCCTCGGTGTGCTAAATGAAAGAAGAAGCAACCAGGAAATCCCTAAATCCACTTCTACCCGGTGGGAAAGCAGGAGGTGGGGCCACATGTTGGGGTTCCCTGTCCCTGGGGATGCCCCCGAGCCATACAGCTCCACCAGGAGCACCCAGCAAACCAAGGCCACCCCAATCACCCCAACCAACCCCACATCTCCTCTCTGGGATCACAGCCCAATGAACCACCTCCATTCCAGGAGCACCTGGAATGTGCAGATTGCTCAGGACACCCCAAACAACCCCAGATCTTTGCTCTGGGACATCATCAGACCAACAGCCCATGGGAGAAAGGAACGTTCCCAACCACTAAATTCAACCTGAGGAAGAGCAAAGCCGCGGGGCACAGCCCCAATGACAGAAACCTTTGTCACTGTCATAATTGTCTCTCCCTCTGCAGATCCTTGGCAATTTAATGATTGCAATCACAGAGTGCGTGTCTGTCTGCCTGAAAGCACTGCAGTTCTGGGGCTGGGAGAGGGTGTGTGGGGCTGAGAGCTGATAGGTAGGGTTGGGAGATGATGTGTAGGGTTGGGAGATGATATGTAGGGTTAGGAGAAGATGTGTAGGGTTGGGAGATGATGTGTAGGGTTGGGAGATGATGTGTAGCGTTGGGAGAAGATGTGTAGGGTTGGGAGAAGATGTGTAGGGTTGAGAAACGATGTGTAGGGTTGGGAGAAGATGTGTAGGGTTGGGAAATGATGTGTAGGGTTGGGAGAAGATGTGTAGAGTTAGGAGATGACGTGTAGAGTTGGGAGATGATATGTACATCCATGACCTGATGTGTAGGGTTGGGAGATGATACATAGGGCTGGGGGAAGATTTGTATGGCTGGGAGCTGATGTGTAAGGCTGGGAAATGATATGTAGGGCTGGGAGCAGAAATGTGGGGTTGGAGTTGATGTGTGGGGCCGGGAGCAGACATGCCTCCATATTTTCCCTCTTGTCCCAGCCCCACAATGTTCACAGCCCTACAAATGCCCTATCCCAATGTTGGTGCTCCCCAGGGTGCATCAGATCCACCCTTTGCATTTCCTCATTCTGCAGCTTCCCAGCCAGAGTTGCTTGGTGGTGGCTTAGTGGGGAAGCTGGAAGTGCAATTAACTGAGAGCGTTAATTACAAGGCAGGAGGGCAGGAGCCCGAGCTACAGCTCTAGGAGAGTCCAGCAGCCTCTCAGTCAGGGATAAACCTGATGCATGCAAGGAGGCTCTGAGCAAACACACATCCTTGTGCAAAGACCCATCTGTGCAAACGTACCCTTGTGCAAAGACATACGAGGGAAAATGTGCGCGTGCAAAGGTGCGTGCTTGTGCAAACAGCTGCACATAGAAAGAAGCGTTCTTGTGCAAACACACACAGATGTGTGCATTTGTGCAAGCACAGGCACTTGTGCAAACACGCATTCCCCTGCAGGCAGCTCTGCACACGCTGTTTTTTCCCACAGCAACAGGAAGGCAGCACTTTGCCCTAACGGTGCCCAAGAAATTACACAGATTAGCAGCTCCATTCTTTGGCAGTTCGGGCCAATCATGTTCTGGTGCTGTTTTTCCATCAGCACTGAGTTGCTGCTGTTGCATTGTTCTGGCGTGGCAGACCCTTGGGCAGCATTGTGCCTTACAGTCACTCATGCTGTTGACTAAAGCCTATGTTTAAAGGTAATATAAACAGTTCAAGCTTTAAAATAAGCCGGATCTGCAATTCCTACATAGCCCTGCCAAAGCTGGATTTTCCAGCAGTGAGTCCCAGAGCCCTTTTCCCTGCGATATTTGCTGATGGTGGCAGTAATTAAAGCCCATCTGCTTGCAGAGTGCCAATGAGTAGTGGTTGATACTCAGCTTTGGAGCTGGTGAACACCTGACCTCATCCCCAAAATGAGGCCCCAGGGAGAAAACCCAACAGAGAAACCATGCCCCAGCAGCAAACCCTCTGCATGGTTTTCTTTTCCTTCCACTTTCGTTATTCTTTTCTTTTTTAATAATTATTAATAAAGCTTTCATCAAAAGGCAGTGATGCAAACTCGCACTGGGGAACCAAATATTCCAAGTCATCAATTAAAACAGCATTTCTCTCTTCTTTCCCTTTCAATTGTTTGGTTTAATAACCAAAAAGTAGAGTAGAATGAGCCCCAGAGAGGCAGAACAACACCTCAACAATTGCACTGCTGCTCTGCAGCTCCCCATCGCTGCAATAGGAACCAATGGGGAACAACACTGAGTCCCCAGTAACTGCACTGCTGCTCTGAAATCCCCCATCACTGCCATGATGGCCAACAATTTTGGCTGTTTCTCCAACAATTGCATTGCTGCCCATCAAATCCCCATTGCTGCAACAGGGACTGATGGTGATAGGGATGCTGATGGTGTTGGGGTTGGGATTGGATCCTCCCCATCCCTACAGCTCCAAGTCCTGATGCTCTGCTTCTCCCCAAAGGAGCATTCCTCTGCTGGCAGCTCCCTGGGGCAGCTTTCCCACACCCACCTCTTCCCGCAGGCAGAGCTCGCATACCCAAAACCTGATTTAGTTTATATATATATATACTTTTTTTTTTTTTTTTTTTGCTAGAACTCAACCAAAAAGCTTCTCCTTCCACTATTATATTTAGAATCATAGAATCATCTCATAGAATACCCTTAGTTGGAAAGGACCCCTAAGGATCATTGAGTCCGACTCCCAAATTTGCCTCCACACCGACTGCACCCCGCTCTGCCCAGTGCAACCCAATCACCACAGCCCTTTGGTTTCCCCAACACAGCCATGGTTACGTCCATGGCACTTTGGACCAGCTCAGTTCTGGCACTGCAAAAAGAGAAAAGTTTCCTTCTGGGTTCTTGCACCACTCTCCCTTCAGGTTGGGGACAGGGTTGGGGACAGGGTTGGGAACCCTAATGGGGTGCAGGGGTGTGCAGCTCCTCCCCAGCCTCTTGCCATACGAAAAAAAAGAAAAGAAAACAACCTCAAATTTTAAGGTTAATAAAGCCCTTGTTTGCTTAAGATAGTACCTGTTTCTATGGTGACACTTGCAACCCAGAACCTGTTTATCAGTGCGGTGACAAACGCAGGCACAGGAGGGGGCCGGTGGTGGCACTGGGACTTTCAGCACCGAGGACAGCGCAGTGACCCCAATGCCGACCCCCAGCCCATCCCACCAACCCAACCCGACCCTTCCCCAAAGGGAGAAACCAACTCCGAGTGCTGGGCTGATGGCTCCCATTAGCACTTTCTCAACCCATTGGCTCACGTTGCAGCCCCAACCACTGTGCCCACCTCCACGCCGCTCTGTGCCTCAGTTTCCCCACAATCCCCCCATCAGGATGCGGGTGCGGGTACGGCTGGGGCAGCACCGAGCCCCGCTCCGCCCCATCTCAACGCAGGGTCTGGTGGCTGCCAGAACCCGTTTCCATAACGACTTTCTGCTACAAACATATTTGGATAAAAATAAAGTTCAAGCGGCGACGCTGCGGCGGAGCACAAATCTGCAGCTCCCGAGGAGGGGGATAACGCCGGAATGCACTCCTTCCCCTGGGCAGGATTTTCTCCCTTCCTTTGCTGCATACGGAATGGGAATTGATGTTTACTGGGTGGCTCTGCCATCCGGCCCCAGCTCTGCATCGCTACCTGATGCTCCGCGGTGTACGCGGGATAATGTGATAAATTCATTTCCAATTCGCTGCATTATCCTTTGAATATTTTAATGACTCATTGAATGGAGTTAAAAAAAAAAGAGAGAGAGAGAGAGAAAAAAAAAAAGGCGATTTCAAATGAACAATTATGCTGCATTAGAGTAAAGGCTGATTATATTTAAACACTGCTTGCATGGATAACGGGACATATCGACCTCCGCCTATAAGAGCTAATTTGGCTCTTATCTCTAAATAATTTTACACTGCAAATTACCATGAAAACCTAAAGGGCTTTAAAAACATTCATCAAAAGATATTATTCCACTTTGTAGCAACGTTTTTATTTAAATTATTTTGAATGGGAGTGAAAGCATCTCCCCAGCGCCTGACAGGCGGAGCGGCGGTGCCGCCGTTGGCGATAAGGAGCAGCGAATGGGACCCAGTGGGGATGGGGGGCTCCAACCCCAACGCTGCCTTTTGGGACACCAACCCTAAGTGGGCCCTGTTATGGTTTTATGGGTTCTTTTTTTGTTGGTGTTTCACGTCAGAACAGGTCCCCAACCTCGTGGCAAGTTGGGGTGTTGTAGTTTGCACGGAGCGTTCCCAAATTTCGGTTTCAGGAGGGTCACTCCGTGCCTACAGGAGGAAGACGCCTTCGGGGAGGGATGCCCAATGGTGAGCCCATGTATATGGGTGCAGAGATGCCATATAAATATGGGTATCCTAATATGTATGTGTATACATATATATAAGGAGATGTGCCTGTGCGCCCATAGCACAAAGATGGAGCACAATGAACAGCTGCAGCTGGGGCCAATGGAGATGCAGCACCGAGCGACGGCGAAACCATTCCCCCAAATTCACCTTTTCTCCCCCCAAACCCATCCTGCTGCTAAAAGAGCTCCCTCCTCCCATCCTGCAAAGGAGATTTCCAACCTCAACACTGATTTGCTCAAGAAAAACGCAGCGCCTTCCAACCGTTTGTGCTGGTTGTAATCCCCCATCTCTGCCCAAACGATCTCACGCTCAAAAAAATAAAAAAAAAAGAGACAAAAAAAAAAAAAAGACAAGAAAACCACAATAATTAGCAATAACGAACGCCTCAGAAGGAGCTGTGTACAGAAGGGAAAACAAGAGCTCGAGCTTTTTTTTTTTGCGTTTAGTAAATATTAAAATTAATGAGAGACTTCCAAGACCCTGTTGTTAGAAATGCAGAAGGGCTTCTGTGAAGGATTATATAAAAAAAAAAAAAAAAGAAGAAAAAATAACGAAAAGAAAGGCCTTGTACATAAATCTCTGCAATTATTCCCAATGCTTTCTGGTTGGTTTTTTTTTTTTTTTTTTTTTTTTAGCCAATTATGAAATTCGCAGAAAATATTAATATCTAATTTTAATTTGCTCAATATTCCCATTAACCATAAAAAAAACCTAATTAAGGTATCTGTACAAAAAGCCCTCAGCAGTAATTTCGGAGAATAATAGCAGAGAATGACGAGATATTTCTTGTTAAATGCACGCTGCAAATTAATTGATATCTTAATTAGACTTCAGATTATTAGTTAGATTGATTCAGAGCTGAAACACCGCATCTTTTAGGAGATAAGAGGAGGAGTGGAGAGCACGGATTCGCCCAAAGCTCTCAGGAAGCAAAGTGGTGACTGAAGGGTCCCCATCCGCTGTGTGGTGCTGAACCCAAAGGAAAAATACGGGATTTTGCACGAAAAATTGGGGAAAATATGGGATTTTGCACCAAAACTGCTGTTTTTTCCCTCCCTCCCTTTGAGATTTTCACCAAAACTGCTGTTTTTTCCCCCTTCCTCTCCCAAAATAAGCTGACAACCAGAGCTCTCGCGAGATGGAGTGCAGATAGAGCTGTGGGTGAGGAGTCTGCAAGCTGCATTTTTTTTCCTGTATTTCTTTAGGAAAGGGTAAAAAAAAAATAGAGGGGAAAAAAAAAAAAAAGCAGCAATATTTTAATCCCAGCCTCACTGCATTCGGTCTCAGGAAGTGCTCCCCTACCCACACACCGAGCGCCATTCGCATTTCTCCCCTTTGGGATTCCACCCATGGGATGAATGGTGCCCCGTCGGGTGCAGCCGTGGGGATGTCACCGCCCTCCCACCTGGGGACACTCACGGGGACGTCGGTGAGCAGCCAGTGCCTCCAGAAACGGCTCCGGGGGTTGGCTCTGCTGGGAGCGTCGGGGTCCACCAGCATCACCACGTACTTCTTGCTCTGCGAGAGAAGACAGCAATGGGGGGCATGGGGTTGAGTGAGCAAGGAGCAGCCTGACCCTGCATCGCTGCTTTTCACCCTTTCCTATGCATACAAGGAGAATGCAAGGCGTGGGGAACAAGCAAGGAGGGGAACGCAAGGCATGCAGACCTACTGGACCCCAGTGACCCCAACGTCTCCAAAAGGGCTTTGCGGAAGGAGAAGGGTGTTTTGGTGTACATAGAAATAAATGCACTCAGGATTTCCCCCTGACCCTGTAGCACAGCACAGGGCTTTCTGCTCTCCTGTAATAGGATGCCAGGATATTTCCTGAAAGCAATGCCCAGCTGTGGGCACCCTTGGGTGTCCTGGCCCCTGTATGAGGGCACCTAGCGCACCATGGTGCCACCAGTGCAGGGATTTGGGGCCCCGCAGGTTTGAAGTGACCTCTGGAGGTTTGTGGGAGGAAAATCTGATCTGTAAGGATTTGGCAGGACCTCAGGAGAGGGATTATCCTGCAAGCTGACAGATGAAGAGACCTCTCCTAACGAGACCTCCAGGTGCAACCTCTAGGGGCTGAGATTCCAGGGAACCGCCGCAGGATTGAGTCACAGGTTCTCATCCATGGAGCCAGAGCTCGCTATCTAAATCCCCTCATGCCTTGGGAAACGGGCAGGGATTGCACAGTGGGATCACTGCCCCGCACACAGCACCTCTGCTCCATTCCCAAACCACACTCTTGGTGCCCCCCACGTCGCCGTGCCCCCAAAGCCACGCACGGCTCAGCCCTCGGTGCAAACCGCAAAGCGCCATCTCCCCCAAACGAGCCATTCTGACAGCAAAACGTGGATTTAGACCCACCGAGCCAAGAGCTTGCAATCCTGTGCTGATGCAACCTGCCCCAGAGCAAGGTGCCGTGCCTTAATCCCAGCTCGGTTCACCGCAATCGCTTTGCAACGGGCTTACGCCAAGCGTGCAGATGCGCACCCCAAAAAAATGGGTCACTATGGGATGGAGATGGGGACACAGCGCTCACAGCTGCAGCGTCGCCCGGAGCACCGCGGAGGAGCGGAAATATTTTCGTGTCGGTGCCGAAAACGGGAAGGAGGAGGGATTGGGGAGGGAGAGGGGGGGAGAGAAAAAAAAGCCCAACAACCCCAAAACCCCGCTCGGCAAGTGTGAAGGAATTTGAGCTCTAACTTTAGGGAGGGTGCAGCGCTGAGCGCGGCGCTTCTGAAGCTCTCGTTTCTCCTTCGGAGCCCAGCTGGTGGGAACAGAACGTGTAGTCATGGGACTGTCATCGTGTGCTGTCCAGGTTAACATGTAGCATTTCTATTACTATTAACAGACTTTCTGCTCCTCGCTCCATCTGTTCTTCGAAATAATTGCAGTTGTACAGACCATGCCTTCGCTGCAGGCAGGCTCTGGGGAGAGGGTAGCGCTTTTATGCAAAAAAAAAAAAATAAATAAATAAAAAAAAAATAAAAAAAAATTTAAAAAAAGGAGGAAAAAAAAAATAAAACAAGTGTTAAAAAATAACAGCAAACACGAGAATAGAGTGCAAGCGGAGTTAGCAGCAGGCTCGCGATTGGGTACAGATTGTGGCCTAGAAAGGTGCTGTGCACGCGGAGCAGGGCAGACCCCCACGGGGATGGGCACTGGGTCGGTCCCATGCGTGGATCCCACAGGGTGCACCGGAGCTGTGAGGATGAGGAAGGTTTTCTTGCACTGCTGGGTCCAGGGAGCAGTGCCCTGTGCAGCCGCATTGAGCACAAGGGCTGTGCTGTGCACAGAGATGGGGTTTTGCTGCTGCAGCCCCACAGCAGAGCGGTGCTGGGGTTGGTTTCCTCATCCTGCAGTCCTCCCCACTGTGGGATCACCTCGTTGGCTGCTGGCATTGGGTGGCACTGAGCAGTGTCACTGCTCCGGGGGTTTTGGGGAGGAGGGAAGGAGATCTCCACCCCAAAATCCGCTTTTAGAAAATGCCACACTTTGCTAATTTTGCCAAGGCAACCAAAAGCTGTTTGGGGTTCCAGCATAAGAAATAACTCCTTGCAAAGTGCTCTCTATTCAACCGCCCCTCCCAGCCCTGCAGCATGGCACTGGCCAAAAACCCAAAGCGTGGTGCCATCCCAAAACCCTAAAGCGCATCCCAAAGGGAGCAGAGAGCAGCGCCATGCATCACTGCAGCAAAGCATGCAGCTCCCATTGCAGCCGATCCTCTGCCATCATCCACAGGTTGGGAAACACAGGGAGTGGGATGTGAGTGGGAGAGAGGGATTTGTGCAGTGGGATTACAGGGAACCGTGCAGGAATTAAGGATTTATCCGAAGCAGAGCACACAGGGTGCTAAGCCACACACATGTAGAGAGAGCAGTTTCCTTGGAAACGAGCACACATGGAAGCGGCACACATGCGGATCCGGGCTGGCGATGGCGTTTCCCCAGCAGCCAAAGTGGGGTTTTGGGGATGGGGATGTAGGATACAGTGTGTGCTGTGATGGGATCCAGGCTTTGCTGGCCTGGATCACCTTGGTAATCCAGTCTCAAAGGGAACAAGCCAAGTGATGAGCAAAGTCACAGTGCAACAACGTGTGTTGTTCGGCACAAATAAAGGGTCTGCTGGGCTTGGGAGCATCCCAGTTGGGTTGACTTTGAGAAGCTTACAGCACATGGGATGTGGACCACAGCACAGCGAGCAGCGCAGAGCTCACTGCATGCAACTGCAGCACGGGAGGGCAAATGCATCCCACGACAGCTCACAGGGAGCTGCATCGGTGCAGGGTGCAGGATGAGGGGATGCAAGGTGTGGGATGCGGGATGTGGGATGAGAGGTGCGGGATGTAGGGTTTGGAATTCGGGATGTGGGATGCAGGATGCGGGGTGGGGGATGTGGGGTGCAGGGTGCAGGATATGGGATGACGGATATGGGATGCAGGGTGTGGGATGCTGCCTGCACGCCATGCAGGAGCCGGAGCTGCCGCTCCCCCTGCGCAGTGGAAGCACCGCGAGCGCCAGCTGAGAGCTCAGAGTCAATCTGGGCTTTTTTCTTGGCTCATCCCCAGTACTAAAAAGTTTCTATAACGGGCACGTAGTTAGCAATTCTGCTGCTGATGCTTCGCCAAAGAGAGATTCTAGCTCCTTCTCCCGTGGCTAACGGGGGGGTGAGGAAGGCGAAAAAACTGTTTGCAGCCGAGTTGGGTGTTGTGGGAGCAGTGTTTCGAGGTGGTTTTTACCTTTCTAATTGAAACCAGAGCCTCGCTGCTTTCCCCGTGCAAAATAGGTCAGCAATATTAACCCTCCTCAGCAGGACTTGCCCAAGGGGACATGTGGCACAATCTCAGCGCTTGACCCAAAGCATCTCATCCCCCCCCCTGCACTGCCCAAGGGAACTTCATTGACTTTCTAACAGGCTTTGCCCCCCCCGCTCCCCGGGGAGCTGAGGCAGCCAAATATTTATGCAGCCCGATGTCCGGATAATAAGGGATTAATGCGGGGTCGTTACGGTGAGCGCGTCGATTTGTAAAGCTTATTCCCCAATGGAGGCCCTTGGGATAGTTTGGGAAATGGGTTATTTGCTCCGAAAGGAGAGCAGCTTGCTTTCCCATGGAGATGTCCTGCACTCGTGGTGCAGCAATGCAAAAAAACAGGGTGAACTTGCACGGGGCGCACGCTCTATAGGAACAGATCTGTTGTGGCAGAGCTGGGAGATGCCCGTGCAGGCAGTGCACATTTCTGGGAGGGAGTGGAGCAGCACGCTGTACCCCCGTGTTCACAGACCCCATAGCAGTGGTTTCCCCAAAACTGAGCTCCATCCACATCACCATCACCACGGGACGCAATCCCAAAGCAAGGACTCGGCGATGGGAACATTGCAACCCCATTGCTGCCCCTTCTCCACCCGGGAGATAAATCCACCACCCAAACAAAAAGCACAAACTAAAGCGCACTGTGCCACCCATTCCCTGCGTGCTCCGTCCCCACTTCTCCCATATCTATTTATTCACACAGTGACGGGAAGCAAGCTAATGAGCTCTTTGCTAACGAGCATCCCCATCTCGGAGCCAGGACGCTGGCCATTGCTCGGGACCGGCCGCGCCGGGATCACCACGCAAGGAGGAGGTGGCAGAGCACAGCTGTCCATCCCAATTACCATCACACGTGGGGACACATGGGCTGGTGGCGTTTGACATTTGCTGCACAATATTTTGATGCAAAATGGCACCTCCGTCACAAATTATTTTGCAAATCTTGGCTTGGGTCCGGGTGGGTTTTTATGCACTCCGTGTGTGTGGATTGTTTTGCTGGGGAGCGTTGCACGGGGTGACATCTGATGAGCAAAGGGAAGGTCCATCGCTTCGCTGTTGCAAGGATGCCATTGGGTTGGCCAAAAAGCAAACAGCCGCATCTCGACAGACCCCACAACGGCATTTTCCCCTTTTCCATGCTTTTTTGTGCGGCGGGATAGAGCTGAAGCAGCGCTGTCCCCATCCCCCAGCATCGAGGTCGGGGTCGCGGATCTGGGAACCACTGCACCCGATGCCATCAGACACCTCGGGAAGCTGAAATGACTTTAAATGCCTAAACATTTTAAAACAAACCCCGGAACAATTCAGCTCCAACTCCTCGCCCGCTTTCTCTCTCTCTCCCTCTCTCTCTCCCATTTTTACGGTTTCCAGAGCTGTTTTACGCCTCATTACCTGCACACTGTGAGTGATGTCTGTCGGTCCTAGAGCTGTAAATACCTTAAATCATGCTTCATTAAGAATATCTATGGTGCTATTAAAGAGCTATAATAGACAACGAGTTAACAGATGATTAAATATGAACTCCATTTGTGTCACTCACCAGCGTGCAAGGAAGAGGCTTTAAGTTTCTAAACTCGCTCTCATTATCTGGCAAAGTGCAGCTGGGGGGAGTGCATTGGGATGCTGGCACGGGCACACGAGCATCCCACGGAGGCTCTGAGATGACAGTGAGGAGAGCCCTTTGCCGGGCAAACAGAACTTGGTGACAAAAGTGACAGATTGGGTTCTAGTGCTGGGAAGACAGAAATTTGAAAAAGAAACAAAATAAAGGATGGATGAGGATAAGGATGAGGATGAGGATGAGGATGAGGATGAGGATGAGGATGAGGATGGGATGGGATGGGATGGGATGGGATGGGACAGGACGGGACGGGATGGGATGGGATGGGATGGGATGGGATGGGATGGGATGGGGTGGTGGGATGGGATGGGATGAGGATGAGATGGGATGGATGGGGTGGGATGAGATGAGATGCAAAGCACTGCTGCCTTCCCCACTAAAATAACACGATGGTGCAAAGGAATTGGAAAAAAAAAAAAAAAAAAAAAAAGTAGCACAAATTCAACAATAATTAATAGCATTAAAATCCCACGAGCACACAAAGTACCGGGGGGAAATTAAACAACGAGTGCTGCGTTATTTTCCAGATTTAATTCTGACTCTTCTAAATGGAAAGTGCCTGGTGCTCCGCTGGCTCCTCGCTTCTCATTCCCCTGCACACCTCGACCCCCAGCCCTGACCCCCACGGACCCCCACCGCCCCCGGGGCCGTGCAGGAGGACGGGGGTGCTGGGGGCCGCGGGGGCCGGTAATTGAATCTCAGCGTTTCTCTGCGACCGGGCGATTAAGCGAGCTGGAAATGCCATTTCCGAGGCGTCGCAGCACCGATGCGCCCGCGGCTCCTTATCATTTGCTGCCGTCCTCTCTGCTCCCCGCTGCCTGACCTCGCCTCACCGCCAGCCCCAGGGTCAAGGGAAGAAATTAATGCCGGAGCCCCTGGGGAGCGACGGGAGATTGCAGGAGGATGAAGGATGAGAGCAGAGCATCCAGCGCGGGAGCTTCTTTGGGAATGCACTCGTGGTGTCCTAAAGCACTGCAAGCGCCCCAAAGTGACCCGGTTTGGTGGCACGGTGGGGATGGGTTGGTGGCTGGTTGCGGTGATCTTTGAGTCCTTTCCAACCTCTGTGATCCTATGGGATCCTATGGGATCCTATGGGATCCTATGGGTATGGATGGGATGGGTTGAGGTTGGACTTGCTGGTCTTAGGAACTCTTTTCCATCCTTAATGATTCTGTGATTGTATGGGCACAGTGATGATGGGTTGCCAGTTGGACCTGATGATCTCAGTGGTCTTTTCTAACCTCAGTGATCCCACGGTTCTCCGAAATCCCACCCCAATGTTCCACCACCTCCTGATGAGCCAACGCAATGAGCCGCTTTGGCAAAAAGGGTTTGGAAACAACTCCATGCCAGAAACAGGAGAGAAGAGCTGCTCAGCTCAGAACTTCCCTCCCTAGTAAAATATTTAATAATAAACTCACAACAGAAGCCAACTGTCTCTTGGATGTGGTTTTCACATGGAAGTTAATAGGATTTTTATTCCCATCCAAACTCTTTTTTTTTTTTTTTTTTTTTCCTTTCCATCTAATGTATGTTTTGTCCTAATATCTCCATCTTGTCACGCCAAATCAAACACAAACCCTATGGATGCAGCCTGGCCGGGAGCGACGAGTGCCCGTGTCACAGCGCATCCATCTCCAGCACGCCGACACCAGCCCCGATCGCTTTGTTAATCAATACCCCAAAGCTTTAAATAATATTTTAAGTGATAAAAACGTCCGCCTTAATGCGTTAATTTCCACGCTGCCTTATTGCTTTGAAATCCCTGAAAAAAAAAAAACAAAAAAAAAAACGGGAAGCTTAAACGAATCCTAGGAAAAGGAACAGTGCATCATTAACGCAGCCAGATCCGTATCGCAGCCTGCAGCAATTACCGGCCGGTGAAACACTGCAAGCTGTGAAGAGCTTTCATTACCAGGGGTGCTGCAGGTCGCTCACCTCTGTCCAATCTCACGCTAAAACAAGCATTTTCTGCACCGCGGATTCCAGCTTCATTTAAATCTGTAATTGCTTTGATTTGGGTACATATGGAGCGCGGGGACTTCATGACTGGGAAATCTATTAGGCAATAAGTCGCTGACTTTTAGGGAGCTGCAGCCTCGGTGTGTGGCCTGCTGCCACCCCAGTCAGCGAGGGGGGTGCATGGAAAATGGCATTTTTCCAAACCCAGAACAAATAGTTTTCTCTGCTTTTCCCCCTTATTTCCCAGGAGCGAGGATGCTCGCCCCTAAGGCACGGTGCTCACGTCGCAGTTCTCCCCTCTGCCATCCTGCGCACGGGAGGGCAAGCTTTGGGTACAGTTTCCCCCTCTTTACACACCAGGGGGCACAGGGTCTTCCCCTATCCTTGCTTCATTTACATTTCTTGTGCACATCCTAGCAATGGGCAGATCCACCCCACCAGCATTAGGAACGATCCTCAATTGATCAATCAGTGATTGATCAAGCTGCAATTAACACCTTTGTACAAATTCTGGGGCACATCCCAGCGCTGTGCATTGCACCGAGGGTGTGTTGCAGGAGCAGAAACAAAAGCCCCTGGGTTGGTACCCATCCCTGCACACGAATGCCTTCCAGGAGAGCATTAAACGATGCGATTAACATCTGTCACGTGTGCTCCACTCTCTATATCAGTCTCTCCCAGGGGAAAGAGCCGCACGTGCCGAGGAAGGGTTTGTTTTGGTGGGGTTGCATTAGGATTTTTTTCAAGAGCATGGTGCGGGGGTGAGGATTCATCCCACGTGCAAAGCACCCCAGTATAGGGATGGGGATGGGTGCTGGCACCCTGCAGCCAAACCCTTATTCCTCCCTCCCCAATAGCTCTGCACGTTTCCATCCATGCCCTCTCCACCCTGCTGCCATTGAGCAACAGCTGATGGCCAAGTGTGGCCCAGCCTGATCTGAGCCCCAAAAACAGCCCCAAATTCCTGCACAGAGCCGGTGCAGGTGTGGCGGGGCTGCTCCCATTCCTGGCAACGCTCAACACGGATTTCAACACCGGGTGGGGATGATGCAGTCGGGAATCCAACAGCGATGCTGAAACTCAGTGGGGATGTTTGTAGGAGAAAGGGGAACAGAGTGAAGCAGGACAGCTCAGGACTGACTGCATTTCAGCCAGGAATGGACACTGGAGGTGAGAGTAAAGCAGGAAAGATGTGGTGCGCACGGAGGAGTTTCATGCTTGGCACCCAAAACGCTCCCCAGTGGGATGCTGGTTTTGTAACACAACAGACACCAATTTTGGGGTGTTGGTGTTGGGCAGGATGCAGAGTGCTACCACAAAGCCAGGACCCTTCTAATTGATTTCTCTGTGTTGCCCCCTGGCTCTAATTGCAATACAAACATTTGGTGATGCGATTATCGCGCACACGCGGTGAAGGCGGCGGAGGGTTGGATCTCTTCGTGTGAGGGAAAGGGAGAAGAGCACAGATTTCAGGCGATAAAGCCCCGTTCAAGGTGGGCTTCTTTGTGGTGCTGCTTTTTTTCCTTCAGCTCAATATACTGAAAGAAAAATTCTGCCTTAAAGCAGCTCATCTGGGGGTGAAATAATCCACTCAACATTAGATTATCAACCAGCGTGCATTTGCATTAGAATAGGACAGCGGAGCTCCTGGGATGGAGCAAGATCCACATTGGGAGTCTGAGCTACAAAACATGCAAAATCAGCAGAAATAGGGGGGAAAAGAAAATTAAAATGAAAAACAGCGCCAAGATGAAAAGCTTCACACTCAGTGTCCCCAAGAGGGGTGACGCCGTCCCAGAGCCACCCAGTGGGGTGCAGGGCGGGTGCAGCTCCACGCTGCTCACCTTTCCTGCAGCTGTCAAAATGAAGCCGTTGCCGCGCTGCAAAAGTGACGGTGCCCTCGGGCTACAACGGGAGACATGGGCAAATTAATGAGGATGTGACAGAGTTTACGGGTCGGATTAGACTCCTCTCCCGTGTCCGCGCTCGGCACAAGGCTGGAAATTGATGGAGAAGAAGGGGAAGCAGAGGGTGAGGGACCGTGAGGGTTTTTGGGAGTGTGCGTGCTCACCAAAGGAGCAATCCTGTCCTTGTCACAAGCCATCAGCGCGCGGCGGACGAGCACGGAGCGCTCGGTCCCTGCGGGAGGAGAGGGGATGGATCCTCACCTCCCTGCAGAGCTGCAAACAGCCTCACGGCTCTCCTGCTCCATTTCCCCAGCTGGAAATAAAGAAATTCGATTTTCTATGATTCTACCACTTTCTGTTCTTTTTTCCCTAATGGGGAGCAACTCGTCTTCCCGTGGTTGGGCGAGGGGCACGGTGCATGCCCCACAGCAAAGGGTTCACTCTGCTTCTTGCAAGCAGCTCAAACACCGAGATGCATGGTACCAACACAAGCAACACAGTAGACCACCACCTTTGGAAATAGCCCAAAGCAGTCACTTCCAAAAATGCCCTTATGTCAGCCCCTATATAACTCAATAGCCAATACCCCTACATCAGCCCCTATATGACCCCACAGCCATCACTCCTACATCAGCCCCTGTATGACCCCACAGCCAGTACCTCCACATCAGCCCCTATATGATCCCACAACTTGTGCCCAAGCTGTGTCACCCCATTGGAGCAGCCCTTGGGATGTGTGAGGGTTTGAGGAGCCCAGCAGGGGCAGATCCCCCCACTCAGACCAACAGGGAGCGCAAAGCAATTCCAAAGCCACCCCTCGAGCCCAAACAGCGGCGCATTTTTGGGAGCTGCTCCAAGCTCCGCCGCTTAGGGCCCATCTCCAAATATCTCCCGACAAGTTTATTTATGGAAAAGCAAATCAGTCCAAGGTGTTCGCGGCTCAGGAATATTTCACGCCGATCGGGTGAGGGCGGATTTCTCCCTGATGCTGAGGACCCACTTGGCATGGGAACTCCAAACTGGTCAGACTGGCTCTTTAATTTAGCTCCTACCCATTCTGCTTAATGAATTGGGGCTGCGCGCTGATGTGAGTGGTAGAAATGCGTTGGAGGAGGAGGAGGAGGAGGAGGAGGAGGAGGAGGGGTGATGCTCGGAGCTCCCCCAGCCATCCCCATGGCACTCTGCCCAGCACCACAAACAGGGGCAGGAGCCCCACTAATGGACACCTGCCACCCAGTGGGGGCATTAACGCATCCCCCGTCACCTCTCCAAGCACGGCCAGGCCGTTACAAACAGCTTCACATCCCTGGAAGACGTCTCCGAGTCATGCACCGGGTTGGAAATGTCTCCCATTATAATTATGACTCATTCGTGACTCAGTGACATTTCTGAAATTAAAAAGCGTTCGCTCACCCGGCCCTTTGCTGCCCCACTTGGCCGCCGTGTGAGAACCAACAACTTGTTTTTTGTGCCATTTTCCCATACAAACAACCTCTGTCCCCATCACCCCGTGGTCCCCGGGGGCTCACCTTCACACCCCGAATCGGGATCTGAGCCCAACATGGTCTCATCCGAGCTGGGGACGCAGCGCTGACACACTTCTAATCTACAAAGGGCCAAATCCAGGGCAGGGAACGCCACACGTCGCAACCCCCAGTGGCACAATTATCCCTCCCCATCCCTTTTTGCAGCTCTGTTATTAAAGCACTAGATTTTACCGGCGGGGAGGCAGCACCAAAACCTCAACAAATCCCATAGGAAACCCAAAGCACTGCGTGAAGCTGGAGAAGATCTCGGGAACGCGCTGCCGGAGCTGGGATGGAAGCAGACCCGGAGCCACCCCCCTCTTTTTTCACTATTATGTCTGAGAAGCGCCGTCTCTCCGTTTTGACGATGATTTAATCGCTCGGCGATGAGGGCTGCCTGGCTGGGATGCAGCAAGCTTTGGGCAGCGCCAAGAGAACCGCGGGATCTAAAACGGGGAGGAAGCATCGGTAGCAGCGAGGCTGATTGACAGTGAATGAAATGAAGCGGCCAAATTTCATTGGCGTGGTTTGAAATCCCAGGACGATGCGGCGTGCTGATGGATCCTTTCCTAGGGTTGTGCCAGAGCTGGCGTTCGCCTTTCATCCCGATTCCATGTGCTGTTTGGAGGCTGTCACTTTTCGCACGTGTCGGTGGGGTTTTAATTGCGCCGTTCCCTCCTGGTGTGTCCCAGGGCTGAGATGGACGTGCAAAGCACAACAGCAGTGCGTTGCACCAGGAAATATCCCAGCATTGCTCTTCCAAACTCTGGACCTTTGCTGGGAAAATCGCAGCCACAGGGAAGCAATCATCACCATAGGGTGCCCTATAACTGCATGGGGCTCCGTCACCACATGGGTCTCCATCACTGTATGGGTCCCCTTCACCCTATGGGTCCCCATTGCTGTATGGGTCCCCACAACCATACGGGTCCCTAATGTCATATGGGTCCTCATCACCATGTGGGTCTCCATCACTGTATGCATCCCCATTACCATATAGATCTCCACCACCATATAAATCCCCATCACTCTTTGGTTCTCCATCATCACATGGGTCACCATTGCCACCCGGATGCCCATCACCTTATGGGTTCCCATCATCATACGGGTCCCCACCACCATATGGATCCCTATAACCACACGAACCCACACTGCCATATGGGTCCCTAACGTCATATGGGTCCTGATCACCATATGGGTCTCTGTCACCATATGGGTGTCACTACATGGGTGCCCACCACCATGTGGGTCCCCATCACCATAAGGGTCCCCTTCACCCATATGTGACCCCAAAATAGCAGCCGTCCATGTAGAATGAATTAAGGAATGGACAGATGCAGAGAAGTTTTTAAGAACGTTAACCTCACAAAATATGATATATAGATATATATATAACGTTTGATAAATAATTTGGGTGAAGAGGGAAGCAGCCTCACTTCACCCCATTGCCAGCATCAAAACCTTCACTTCTTTAGGGGAAGAAAAATAATTGCCAGGGCAGGAATGGGAGCATGGGGGAAGGAGAGCTCTAGAACCCAAAATAAAGGGAAAAAGGAAGGAGCAGAAAATTATTATTTCAATTACAATGAAAATGTATTTTATTAGAAAATGCGGATTCATCTTTGATACTCGATACCAAGAAAAGCAATATCCAGGACTGTAATACCCCATCTCCGTGCAGGGAGAGTGAGTTATTAAATCAGGAGATGAATGGCTCACGCCGCAGCTAACTGCTCCAGTTAAGAGAAAAACTGTTATAAACTTACTCTTTGCCCCAAAATGCATTCCTCCCCCCCTCCCCTCACCGATATGCCTCATCTCTATGGCTTTCAGGAGGGAATTTTTAATGGAAGTTTCTTTTTTTCTTTTAAAAAAGTGCATTTAGAGGTGGTTTCTTTTTTTTTTTTTTTTTCCCCCTCTTCTTCCCCCACCTTTAAGAAAACACACATAAGGAATAAAAATAACCCAGCTGCACACAGTTCAATTGTGGGGAAGTAGGGAGGATGTAAATGAAGGTGCATTCTTATGTATAGCAGCGCATCCCTCAGCCCCGCGGCAGGGCGACGCGCTCGGCGTCTCTGTTCTGCATGAATAAATATGTATAAAAATGGAATGCTGCAAAGGACTAAAACCCGATCACTGAGATAGCATTTCTCAGAGGCTGCGAGCGAACGCGAGCCACCGGCTTTTCTTCTTTTTCACTATTTATGTAAAGAAGCATTGAAATGATAATGCGGCGTTCCCCGCCCCGTGCAAGAGGATCGTGGGTCTTTCGGTGTGCAAGAAATTTGGATTGTAACGGCGTTGGTGGCACAGATGTGGGAGGTGGCAGAGGTGGGCATGGTGGCATCCAGTGGAACCAGATGCTGTGAGCTGGGGTTGTGTTGTCTTGTTGGATTTGGGGCAAAAAGGGCATGAAGTGGGGCACATTGGCACGGTGTGGAGCCAACCAGCATCAGGACTCTGGGCTCATCCCAATGAACTCAGAACATGGTGTTGCTTGGGACACAAGCGTTCCAACACATAGGGTTGGGATGGATGAGTAGGGTTGGGCTGGACGTGTAGGGTTGGCAATGGACACATAAGGTTGGGATGGATGAGTAGGGTTGGGCTGGACGTGTAGGGTTGGGATAGAGATGTAGGGTTGGGAAGGAACACATAAGGTTGGGATGGGTGTATAGGGTTGGGAATGGACGTGCAGGGTTAGGATGGACACGCAGGGTTGGGAGTGGACATACAGGGTGGGGATGGACACACAGGATAGGGAATGGCCACACAGGATTGGGAAAGATCTTCCAGGGCTTATTGACAGAGCGCACGCTGCAGATTGCTTTGGGATGCTGCAACCATCCCCATCCGACCTGCACAGACCTTTTGCCTCAAGTTCAGCACAACCTACCAAGAAATTCTTGGCTCTGATCACCACACGAATCAGACATGCTTTAAGCCTCCTTCTGACTCGATTACCCCAAACATGCCATCACCCAAAGCGCGCCGTTTAGACGGGTCCATCCCACAATCCCCAACCACAGCTCAGGAAGGGCAGCAGAGAGCAGGGCATGGCACAGCCACAACCCCTTCCCATAGGAATCCATCTCACCTCCCACCACCCCATGTGCCTTTTCCCTCCTTCACCCCCAGGTACGGGGGCCCCGATCCCTCCCGGCGTGGCGCTGGCTGCGTTACACAACCCTGCTCGGGAGATCCTACGTGGGCAGACGTGGGCTTTCCTCTGAATTGACAACAGCTCTCGCTGCAGCTCAGCAGAACATGAGCAGCTTACATAAACAGCTTCAGAGTTACCCTGCGTGTGGGCTGCACACCGAGGGGGGGTGGGGGGAAGGGGGAGCAGGAAGCCGGCTTCCCCCCCTCTCTCCCCCCCCCCCCCTTTTTTTTTTTCCCTCTAAAACAAACCAAACCCGAACAGCTCCTTGTGGGGGAACGGCAGCGCGCGAGAGAAATGACTCAAGTGTTTTGTAACTTGTCACATTCGAAGCTGCAATTTGGAGGCAGGAAGGAACAATCCAAAATAGTCTCCCCAACTCCAGCTTGTATAACCCAGATCCTCCAGCCCATTCCCTCTGTGGGGACGAGGGGGACATCGCTGCAGATTGGCAGCTGGATGCAGGCGGGCGGGCTCGGGGATGCTGCAGGGTGGGGAGCACAGGAAGAGCCCCCAAATTGGGAAGAATTACTCATCTGTGAGGATGGTTCCAGTGCTGGCAGGGAGGCACCGGGGAAGTTGTGCAGGGGAGGATGGGGAGGAGATGCTTTGGGGATTGGGGAGGAGATGTTCAGGGACTGGGAGGAGAGGCTCCAGGGGTTGGGGAGGAGATGCTTCAGGATTGGGGAGGGAATGCTTTGGGGACTGGATAGGAGATGCTCTGGGGAATGGGGATGGGATGCTCCAGGGATTGGGGAGAAGGTGCTCGGGGAATGGGGAGGCGAAGCCCCAAATACTGAGGAGGATGCTGGTGCTCAGAGTCCCACAGGAAGCTGGCACGTCCCAGGATGCCATCCCATGCTGGAGATATGCTCAGGTAGTGCATCCAGAGTGGCATAGCAGCAAAGAGCAGACGTCCCTGCACAGTGGGGCATCCCAATGGCTGCACAAAGGCACCAAGAGTCTCAGGTGCCAAAACTGCACCAAGAGAAGGCACGGTGCAGATGTACACATTTGTGCCCAGAGTTACCCAATGCAGCCAGAGATCAGCCCTCGCTCAAGCATTATTTCAGGCCCCTATAAATCCCAGTTCCAAGGCGTGAGTGTCCACAGGAGCCTGCCTCATGCTATAAACCCTCCCGCCCACCCAAAGCACCGCTAATTTCTTTTGAAAAAGCCAAGGCGGGTCCTCCGGGTGGCAGCAGGCTCAATAAAAGTGACACTGCTCCTCGGGGCTCATTGATCTGCCATCGATGGGGGTGACGTGCAGCCCCAGATGGGCTTTGGCACAGTTTGGGGCGGTGCTTCCCGAGGGGCTTCTCAAAAATTAAACGGGTGGGAAGATGAAGGGAGGGGGGAGCTTTGCTGCCCCTTTGCTCATGTCACCCCACTGCCCACACAGTGAAGGGAAAAGTAGAAGATGTTATTTGACCTGGGTTTGTTTTCTTTCAAAATGCAATGCTGTCGACTTTGCGATCCCCAAAAACTCTTCCACGCACCCAACGCATCCCTGCAGCTTTTGGATTAGCAAGCTGGAAAACCAAAGCTTCCCTACAACAGTAGGGTCGTGCCCATGCAACCAGTGAATTCCTGACTCCTCAATATGAGCACTGTTCGGGAGGTGCCCATCCCAACCCCACAGCGTGTCCCAGCGCAACGCACAGCCTCCAACTTTGACACCAACCCGAAAGATCCGACACAAAGCACTCATCTGTGGGAGCAACACAATTATCTCCCGGAGTTGAGCACTGACGGATAGAAGTTTTAATTACCAAACCTTTCCATCCTCCCCCACGTATGCAAAAAAGTGTATTTTCTGGCGTGTTTATTTAATAATAAAATATGACAAAATTATATGTTTAGCAGGATAAGCGCACACAGCGTGTGGAAAGCACACGAGGAGATGAAGCGGGTTTTGTCACCGGAGCTGAAAACACACACGCCGATCTCTGTGGCTCCGTGTCGTTTGGCCATGGGTTGCAGTGGCATTTCCTCCCTTTGTAGATTGACATGCACGTGTCCCCATCACTCGATTCAGCCAAAGAGAAGAGCGGGCGCCTTAATCGCCATGGACAGGGCCAAAGGGTGCCCCTGTCACCCATCAGTATCATTTAGGGCTTGGGAAGCACCCAACTCCTATAGGGGATGCCAATCAGTGCTCTGTGCTCATATCAGCCTTCATTTCATCCAGTCCCCAACACCGTTGTCTCCTTCATGCACCCACACTGTGCTGTAACAGCATCTGATGGAGCCGGGTCCCCAACGCCGGACTGCACTCAACACCATCACACAGCCCCGAAATCAGAGCAGAGATCTCCAGGGACACATCACAGCCCCATACGATGCACCCAACCCCTACACCATCACCTTGAGCCCCCTCCTCCCTACAGCCCACAGCCTAACGCTGCCGTGGGAGCGTTCCCCCCTTGGAAATTTCGCAGCCAACCTGCTAATGAGTCTTTGTGAACCTTGTGCCTTCTTACCTCTAATTGTACAGCCTGCTAGGATTTGAGCTCTGTGGACAGCCTCACATTTGGTTTAGAATTATAGGCTGAGTGGCTGTTCTCTCCTATTATTGTGCTGTCAATCTTGTATTAGCACATTATAATATGGTACACTGAATGCATCTGTTCTGTATATCACAAGTCCTAATTGTCATTTGTTGAATCACTTTGTCTTATATGATTGTTAAGCAATTATTTCATCCAAAGCGGCTTAAACTTTGATTACTGTATAGTGTTTACGGGGATCAAAGTAAAATCATCGGCTGCTTCAAACATTTTGCAGCTGAAACAGGCACAAGTGTCTGTCCTAGACACGCACGGATGCCAATACATAAGCAATGAGGAGCGTGGATTTGATGACCTGGAGGTTCTTGCCATCGCTATTTGTCCGGGGCAGATAAACGTCCAGCAAACGTGTAGGTAATGAACCAGATGCAAAGTGACGTTTCTGCCAGGATCACTCATGGAGAGACACTCTCATGGCGTGGCACCAGCTGTCCCCCATGGTGGGGCCGGGTGCTGAGCACCAACCCACCCGTTACACCAAGGGTGCCCTGTTGAAGAGCCCCACAAAACACAGAGGGAGGAGAGCAGCGTTTTGCTCGGGGATGCGCAGCAGCGGTTGCATCCTCAACCTGGAATCTGTAGCTCAGGTCAATGGAGGACAGAGTGGAGCAACACAGTTCTGCTTTTCCTCCAGCTCGGAGAGGCACTCTGCTTGCTCGCAGGCTTTGCCCCACCGCAGCACAGCCCTCTGAAGTCGGGGTGATGGGATGCTCAGGCGCCGTCGCGGGGCATGGGAACCCAAAGCAGGGCAGGAGGGAGGGGTTGGCACCAAGGGCTTGGGTAATTCCATATCTGGCTGACAGCGTGGGGAAGGAATGCGAGCCCATTGTTGTTTTTTTTTTAAGTAGCCTGGACAGAATCGAGAGAAAAACGCTGGTGGCTCCTCAACCCCAGATGGTGCCACGAGCCAGCGAGGATGCAAAAACTGTCAAGAAAAATTCTGCTTAAAAACGTCTTCTTTAATGAGAGTTGAATTGAACCTGAGTGCCGCTCCGAAGCCCCTCGCCCAGCCAGCTGCAAATCACTGCTTGACACAACTAGAGCACGGCCCCACCAAGAGATTGAGCAGATCCTCTCCTCCCTTTGTTAAAGGCTAATGAATTTACCCATAGAAGTAATTTTCCAAATAA
Source organism: Phasianus colchicus (assembly GCF_987193195.1). NCBI lineage: Eukaryota > Metazoa > Chordata > Aves > Galliformes > Phasianidae > Phasianus > Phasianus colchicus. The sequence goes on from NC_143462.1 coordinate 4,357,086, forward strand.
TGGGCTGCGGACCCTAGAGCACAGAAATATTTATAAATCAGAGCTGCCTCCAGATGTTCACAAAAGGAGGAGGGGGACAGAAAGGGACGTGGCTGCAGCTCTGGTCCCAAAGCAGCACAGCTCTGTGCAAGTTGTCCTGTGTGTAGCCATGAGCACATCACCCTTAGCTCATGACTTCCAACTCATTCTGCTATGGAAGGGGCTTTTAAAGAATAAGATACGATGGAAGTTCTAAGAGGTGGAGATCTCTTGGTTCGCAGCTTTGCCTGCAGAAAGTTTGCAGATGCGCAAGACTGATGGGACAGGCTTGGGGAGAAAAGGGTTGTTGCAAAAAACTCAAGTTTCAGAAGTTCTGTTGGAATAGGAACCACAAGAAAAGCATTTCATTTCTAAGTTGGCCAAAAGCGACGATGCTGAGAGCCTTCATAACCCAACAAAGTGGATTTGTTTGACCTCAGACCAATGGGAGAAGAGTTCATAGGATCATTATGGTCGGAAAAGACCTCCAAAATCCCAAGCCCAACCCATCCCCATTAACCATGTCCCTCAGTGCCACATCCCACAGCTTCTGATGGTGATCCCACCACCTCCCTGGACACCCCATGCCAAAATCCTACCACTCTTCCAGAGAACATCTTCCTAATATCCAACCTGAGCTAACCCAGACGAGTGCTCCCAACCATGAAGTTGTGCCCAACTCCATTTCAGTCACCGCTCTCCCAGCACGATGCTGCCCTGCCCTTCCCCACACCGAGCCCCAAGTAAACCTAAGGAAGTCATCAACCACGGCAATGAGCACAGATCAGGACGAGCAGGTAACAGGTAGCACAGTAAAAACGCAACTTACGAGCATCGCCGCGGGTAAATTGCCTTTTAACAAGCAGACAACTTCTATCAATAGCATCTACCGTATGTTTTTATAAAGTGCAGAAATATGTTTTTAAAAGGCCAGTAAATAAAGTTCCTATCGATTTGATCTCAAGTGTAATCTGTTTTTCTGTCTGCCACCAAGAGTGGTAATAAAAGAGAATCATGTAATATGGCGTGCTGGTTAATGCGGCCATACATCACGGCCGGGGCCGTGCGCTCCGCTGCGATCTATCATTTTCTATTGGGATTGCTTAGCTGCAGAATTTATAAACTTGCCCCCAAATTGGTGCGACGTCCAATTTTCTTTTCCAATTTATTTTTGGTTGAGCGAAGCAATATTGAGGCGGGACGAGGAGGGCGCATTTCCCATCTCTCCAGATGTTGGGCTTCGGGATGCGTCGCCCCTCCACCAGCAGATGCTTCGTAACCACGGCCAGCACTCAGTCCCAGCTGCATGGCACGGAGCAACAAGGCTGATGCTCACTGCTTTGCTCACTGCACCAGGTGAGAACCCTCAGCACCCACCTGCAGGACAGATGCAGGGTGGTTGAGCCTTTCAACTCTACGCCAGCGCTGAAGCACAGTGGGATAAACACGGCGCGATGTGACCCAGAGTAAGGATGGGCAAAGTCCTGTCCTCCCCATCAGAAAACATAAACACACTCTGCAGGGGGATCATTCTTGTGGTTGTTTTTCTTGACAAAACAAAGCGTTCCAAGGGAAGCAGACACTTCCTACGCGAGTTCTCATACCCCAAACCCAGCTTCTCTGCTGCTAATTTTGATGGAACAAGCAAACGAGCTCAGCCGTCCCATTACACCCATCCAGCGCCCATCAGGACCCTCAGTGCTGAGCAGCCCCACATGCAAAGCGAGGTTTCCCTGTTTCCCTTCCTTATAACTAAAAAAAAAAGAAAAAGAGAAAATAAATAAATCAAGTTTTCTGGCCTTAGAAATCCCATCATAGGCACAAAAAGCAAAACTCTCTTGTGCGTGCCTTGGATTCGGTGTGGTGGAGTCATGCCTCAGTTCTCCCAGTTCTGGGTGGAATTTTGGGGGGAAAAGATTCATGCTGGAGGTGGTTTGAGGGAAAGAGCATCTTCACAGCTCCAGGAGCAGGGAAACGTTTAGGTGGTCATTATTTGTGTTCTCATAGAGAAACACCAAAGCATTTCACCCAAAGGATTTCAGCAACAATGTGTGGGAGACAATACAAAACCACCCAACCCCTCACCCCAAATTAACCCCCTGTTAATTGCATCTCCATGGTGCAAAACACACCGAGCTGGGGCTGCGTTGGGCTGGGGGAGGGCAGAATGAAAGCAAAGCAAAGGAAGAAGCAGGGGCTGTGTCCTCAGATGACACCCAAATGCAATGCGCTTGGAAGGGATCGAGCTCCAAACTCTTGCAAGGCAGCACACAAGTGGTGGGTGGCTCTGTGCATAGCATCCTCTGCCAGTTCTGGGCCTTTTTCTTTCTTCCTTTCTTTCTTTCTTTCTTTCTTTCTTTCTTTCTTTCCTTCTTCCTTTCCTTCCTTCCTTCCTTCCTTCCTTCCTTCCTTCCTTCCTTCCTTCCTTCCTTCCTTCCTTCCTTCCTTCCTTCCTTCCTTCCTTCCTTCCTTCCTTCCTTCCTTCCTTCTTCCTTTCCTTCCTTCCTTCCTTCCTTCCTTCCTTCCTTCCTTCCTTCCTTCCTTCCTTCCTTCCTTCCTTCCTTCCTTCCTTCCTTCCTTCCTTCCTTCCTTCCTTCCTTCCTTCCTTCCTTCCTTCCTTCCTCCCTTCCTTCCTCCCTTCCTTCCTCCCTTCCTTCCTCCCTTCCTTCCTCCCTTCCTTCCTCCCTTCCTTCCTCCCTCCCTTCCTCCCTCCCTTCCTCCCTCCCTTCCTCCCTCCCTTCCTCCCTTCCTTCCTCCCTTCCTTCCTCCCTTCCTTCCTCCCTTCCTTCCTTCCTCCCTTCCCATTTTTATTTTCTTTGAATAATCAGACATCCTTAAGAAAAAGTTACGCTCCATTCCATGCGATCGACTTTGGGAAGAGACTTTTTGGATGCCGACGAAGCAGATGGAAGAACTGATTCCTGTCCCTTTGAGATGCGCAGCGAGTTCCGTGCCCCCTACAGCTGTTGGAGCAGCTGTCGGGACGCCAACAGGGCGCGCTGGGACACCAACTTGGGGACGAACCCCAGCAAGATGATGCCACCAACCCTCAGGTTACCGCCCCATTGGGGTCCCCGAGGGGGTGACCCCAAGAAGACAAATCCTATCGTAGCACACAGAGCTGGGCAGTGGTCCCCTCCCCAATGCGGGGTGCAGCCCCCAGGGGTGCCCACCCCGACAGCGCTCGGCTCGAAGTTCAATGGTGCCATCTGCTGGCATCGCTCGAATGCAACGGCAGCGCTTCCTCCGCCCCATCGGGACGCGTCAACGCCAGCATCGGCCCCGGCTCACACCGCACTCCTGAACCCGGCTGTGTGGGAATGGAAACACCCAACCAGAGCTGCCTCTGCGTTCAAAAAGCTCGAAAATATTTGTATATTTACTGCTTTTTTTTTCTCTTGGGTTTGCCAACCCCAAACCCGAACACCGAAGCAATGGAGAAGAGTGGGAATAAGCATAAAATCATCCCGGTTTCGTGCAAAATGTTAATAATAAAAAGCAGCAAGCACAACCTGAGCGATGATAGCATTATAGGACAGCAATGGCAGGACCCACACGGCACTCACCTTTTTGGCCTGAGGGTAGAGGACCTGGGGGCTGCCCCACTCCCTGCTGATGCGCCAACGGGACTCGTGGCAAGTGGGGATGTAGGTGCAGCCCACATCACCCAGCTCTGGGTAGATGACTTCTAAGTTGCCTCTGGGGAGAGAAATAGGGGAAAGAATGGGTCAGGTGGGAAGGGGGGTTGGTTCAGCATGAGGCAGGAGGTGTGGGATGCAACCTGCCACCACGGACAGCTTGTTGTGCAGCCTCCCATGCTCTAAGCACGGGGTTTGCTTCTTTTCCTCATCCCCCCCCCCCCCTTCCCAGCAGCAATAATTGAGCTCTGAATGCTCAGGATGGCTCAGATTATTTTCAGGAGCTTCCAAAGCCTTAAAATCGTGGGCCCATATGGCTGAATTCAAAGATTGAAGACAGGGAGCAAAGCCATCCCTGCTTCCTGTTGGGCTCTGAGCTGCTTCTCCCTCCCATGATAGGTAAGCAGAGCTGAGCATCAGGTGGGTTTTGGACACAGACAGTGCAATAACAGGTCAGATACCCCCAGCTCAGCCTTGGAACAATTTCCCTTTCCCACACAGCACAGGAACAGGGTGCCTTGAGGCCCTGACAGGAGGGGCTCTTGAATCTGCATCCCCAAAGGCTGCCAAGCAGCATGGGGCTGACCCTACAGAGGCCAGGAGTCCAAAGCGAGGTGCCTCCACTCTGCTTGCACTCATCCACAACCTTCTATATCAGTCACATCCCATCCCAGAAGCATTTTGGAGGCAGCAATAAGGAGGTACATAACTCAGAAACCCCCAAAGGAAGGGATACGCACATCTCATGCAAGCAGATTCCTGGCAGTGGGAAGGACAGCAACGGGTATTGATAGCCTTGGGGGGGAGGATGCTGGAAATGGCTGCCCCATGGGCTGGGGGAGGTGCTTTGGGAGGGGATTGCTCACCTGCAGAACTCGCTGTCCTTGCCGCTGAGGCTCTGGAAGGAGCAGATGTGTGAGGGTTCATCCGGCCACAGCGCCTGAGCCCTCTGGGCAGCGATCCCCGGCAGGAGAGCAGCCAGCAGCACCGCAGCCAGCAGCCCCATGCTGCCCTGAGCAAACAAAGGACGTGGTCAGCCCCACCAGGACGCGGCACCACGCTGTGGCTCAGCTCAGTCCCCCCTTGCTCCCCTATGAGCTGTTTTTCTGATTTCTACTAATTCCACATCAGTGATGCCCGGCACAGACTGCGCCGCTGGGGACTCCGTGCACAGGAACCCGCTGTCATCCCCACCTGGAGGCTGCCACCACTGTGTCACAGGGAAGGAACAGAGCCCCAGTGCCCTTCCTACAAAGAGGCTTGGCCCAGCCCTGAGCCTGGGGAGGGTCAGGTTAGAGGATCTGCACCCCACAGCCCTCCCCATAACCCCCACAGCATCCCCAAGGACCCCACAGCTCAGCACTCACCCGTGGGCACCGAGGATGGAGCAGCAGCTCCGTGGTTACCGTGGAGATGGGAGGGATGCAGGGGTTGGAACTGGGGGTGGGACAGCATAGGAAGGAGCAGCTCATCCCATAAAGACCCCCAAAGCATCACAAAAACCAGCAGTGGGTTCCAACCCCCCAACCCCATGACGACTGTACCCACATCACCTCACCTGGCCCCAAATCCCCAAGCTCTCCCCGGCCCAACAAAAAGGATGTGACCCGACTTTCCCCATCACCCAAATCATTTAGGATGAGGCAAAACAAATACAAACCCACTGTCAGTTGGGAGCGGGTGTTACAGCACAGTCATTACATAACGAAGCGGCCGCACGCAGAGTGAGCACAAGTACAGCACCACCATCATTATGGACAGATAAAAAGCACCAGGCTCAACTAATTAGAAGCAGTAATGGATGGGGAATGACCCAGAGGTTTAGGGGCTAATAGCTGTAGGAAGAAAGCAGAACAAACGTCTGCTCTGCAGCTCTGTCCTGGATTGCTGCAGGCACAGACATGGATGCAGACAGCTTCGGTTGGAAGGAAGCAATGGCAAAGCATCAGATTTTGGTATTTCACCTGGAGAACCACAAAATCAGCACTCAGGGCACGAGGAGCAGTGCTGCTTCATTGCAAACTGGTCTGCAGCAGTTCCATGGGGAAACCCAAAGGTCAGCACAAGGCAGGCGGGATGCACCCCGAGCAGCCAGATAGGGGCATCCACATGGGCATTCATCAGCTGGGGGGCAGAGAGCCCCCCTGGAGCCTCAGTGCACAGCAGCATCAGCAGAAAAGGGTTTGCTGATCGCTGAGGAGCAAAGAGCTCTCCAGGGATGCTCTGCAAGAACACCCCAGGGAGCAGCAACCTCTCGCAGCAGATAAACGCGGCTCTCTCTCTACAAAGCTATTTGCAGAGTAATTACAGAGATCCTATTTCTCCAGCTCGGGAGCTGCAGAGCCAGCAGGAAGCCCCTACGGAACAGCCCTATGTCAGCAGGCAATAAAACACACGGGGACACCACGGTGTCAGAGCAGCTCCCACGAGACCGCAGGGCCCTGGCAGCAAGGAGCCAACACGTGCCAGCAGTTTGCACCACTCTACCACCCCTCAGAACATCCTCCTCCGTGGGAAAGCACGCGCCAGGTCGGGCCCTGAGCACAGCACCAGGATGTGTGTGTGCTGCACATCGCAGCTCCTGACTCAGCAGCGCAGGGTGCCAGGAATGCTGTCCTTCCTGCTGCTGGGAAGCTGCTGGCACGCGGCTGTCGGGCTGCATCCACTGCCTGCACCCCAACGGGCTGCTTCATCCCATGCAATGGCATTGATGGAAGCCCTTTCTCGCCGAGGCTTTGCTCTGATGCTTGTGCAAAGGTTTCCGTGTGGTGTGAGCAAAAGCTTGCTTGTGCAATGAGTGGTGCTCCTTGCACGTGCAGCAAGCTTTTCAGCACTTCGGTGAATGCAAATCAGCTGCTGCAGGAAGAGCTGGGCTGGATTTCTGCCTCAGTTTCCCCACGGAGGGCATTGGTGACACTCATTTAGCGCTGTCCTGGGGGCAGCTCCAATTCCTACAGTCAGAAATTGGTTCTGCTACTCAGGGGGACTGCATGGAGGTGACAGAAGTAGGGAAATCCCCTCCATTGTGCAGGAAGATCCTTTCTCAGCCTTTTTCATGGCCATCAGAGGAAGCAGAAAGCCACATCCTGGCCCCCAGTGCACCTCCGCCGTGCCCTGCCCACACTGCAGGTCTTATCTCTCTTCCTAAGGATTACCCAAAGCCAACGCCCCATTCCAGCCCCACAGATGTGGCCATAGGGCTGCCCCACTTTGCTCCCACCAACCCACTTGCAGTGCTTTGTGTGCAGCACAAAGGCTCTGTGTAAGGGTTGGGAGGGTTTAGGGTTTCTGATGGTAGAAAACCTCCCCTGAGCGAGTTCAACAGCTGAACCCATGGTTTGGGTCACTGCAGCCTTCACAGGAATCTTTATGGGATCGTGGGGTGGACACAGAGTCCTGTGAGGTTGCACGCTGCTTTTTGTGCTCTGAAGCTGCAAGCAGTTTGCTGTGCTCTGTGCATCCCAAGAGGGCACAGTGCAGTGCAAACCGAGCAGCAGAGCACACCCACAGCCAACACTTCTGCATCAGCAGAGCAGCACAGGAGCAGCACAGCACAGGAGCCAAGGGGTGCAGCCCCACAGCCTGGCATCAGCCCATGGAGCTGCAGCGCTGCTCCCATTGCACGGCCTCAGCTCTGCAGCAGGAGCACATTCCTCCCCTGCAGCACCCCATGTTGCTCCAAGCCCATGCATGGCTGCTCTTCCTGGCTCACTTGCATGATGCATAAACCAGCACTGCTTTCACAGTGGGTTTTGCAAGCGAGATGCATGACTTGAGGGGGGGTCACTCACCTCTCCACCCCATCCAGAGCACAAGCATGCTCACCCCATCCCCAAGCTCCTCTCCAGTAGCCAAAGCACGTTTTGGGTAGGATGCACCACACGCAGCTATGTTTGCAGTAGGAGGTCACCTTGGTGGCAGCAGCCCCACATTTGCACACCAGCTCCCTTTGCAGCACCTGGCAGAGCCCTTGTGACTGCACTGAGCTGCAGCTCTTTCCATGGAAGAGGGCTTCTATTTCGGGAAGAACGTTTGCATTTGACCTATATTAAGTGCATGCATTTGGCAGTCGCAAGGCAGGAGCTCATTCCCCTGCACCAGCAGCTCTGCAGCTGCACCAGCAGCGTGGATCCTCGTGCAACCAGCTTGCACCACCACTTGCACGCTCCATTCTGCTGCAACCCACCCGGCGCAGTTCCATGCTTCAGGCTCAGCCTTTTGCACTCAGGATGAAGGGAAAATTGCTGCTTTAAGCAGCACGCCAGCAATATATATATATATGTATGTATTGTGCAACCCTCAGGTTGTGGCTCCCACCCACACTCCTACGGGACTTTGCGTGGGCCACCGAGGTGTCACCTGTCCCCAGCTGGGTGTTTTCACCCCTCTGCCCTCCCCGCACGTCTCTTTGGCACTGCACCTTCGCAGGAAGGGGGAGGTGTGTCCTAATGCCTCGTGGGTGCCCTAATGGTGATTACAGCCCTGAAGGGATGACAGTAAACCCAAACACGAGGCGCTGCTGGGTGATGCTCGTGGGAAAGCCCTGAGGCTGAGGGGTGATGGGGTGAGGAAGGAGCAGCCCTGACTCAGCCAGGGTGGGGGGGAACCCTCCAAATGTCTGCTCCCCATGCAAAGGGACCTGCACGGAATTTAGGGCAGCCAGGCAGGGACAGCTATAAATATCCCCATTTCAGATTCAGCTGTGTGCAGCTCTTCAGCCCCCCAGCTTGTTTGCTCTCTGTGGCCCAAAGAGAAGGGGAGCACAGCCTGGATGTAGGGTTTGAGCCACCCCCTCTTTGTCTGTGGTCTGTGAGCAGATAAGTTACAGGGGTCCCAACCCCCAGAGGAGACACAATTAACCTTTGCATCAATAGACTCAAACTGCACCAAATCGGCTCAACCCTTCCTCAGGCAGCTTCAACCTGGCTGCCACTGGGGTTCACGCTGGTTTGGTGGGCACAGCTATGGGTCTTCCCTAGGGAAATGCTCCAGGACATCCCCAAAACCAGTGTTGGGTACCCACAATCCTGACAGCCCCCCAGTTCTTCCCAGCTCCCTGCTTCCCAACCGTTTGCTCCCTTCTCAGCAAACAGCCCCCAAACCCGCTGCCATCCCCACCCAAATCCACGCTGCTGGACCCGATGTGTACTGCCATGAACCCACCCCAACCCCTTCCAGCACAGCACCAGGCTCTCAGCACCATTACCGCACAGTGACCGCAATTTACTGCTATCAGGGTGCACAGAACCCCTGCACCTGCCCCACCACACGAGGGAAAGCCGCCTGCTGCCCCAAACCCCCCTGCCCTCCTCCCACCTACCGCTCTGTGTCCCGCTGTGTGTCTGCTCCCAGAGCCTGGCACAGCCCCAGCCCCGCTGCCCGGCCCCTTGGCAGCACTGACCCCAGGGCTGTGCCAGCACAGCACCACCTGGGGCATCCTGCAGAGGCTGGAACCCCACAGAACCAGCCCCAGAACAGCTGGAACGCAAGCAAACCCTATAGATCACACATTATCCAGCCCTATGCAGGGCTCAGTGACCCAGCAGCACTCCAGGAGTGCAAAACTCCATGCTGGGTCACCCCTATCCCCTCCTCCTGCCCCTCTGTGTGCCCCACACAACCTGCAGCCCATCGCTCCATTAGCTCCCTGCTTTCCCATTGATTCACCAGCTGGTCCCACTGACTCAGCCCTGCTGGCTGTGGTCATTTCCCTGCTCCTGAGGTTCCCATTGACTCACCAGCACTTCTCCCAAGCTCACCCTTTCCATTCCCATCCTGTCACCCTTGGGCATTTATCACACCCCAGCCAGGTCCACGCCTCCCTTCTGCCCAGCACTGCACCATCAACACCACCGAGAGCATCCCCACCATCACCCCCATCCAAACCCTTGGATTTGGGCACAAAGGCTGCAGGGAGAGCTTGGGGGGGCAAAGCGTTGCCCACATCTCTCACCCTGAGCACCATCTGCAGTGCTATCTTTGCAGGAATGGCATGCACTTTGCAGAAGGAGCATGCACTTTGCAGAGATGGCATGCACAGCACAAAGCTTGTGTCCACTCAATGTCTCTAACGTATTCCTCCACGCATTTCTCCACCTATGCGCTCCAACTTCAACACAGAAACTTAGGAATGAGGTCGAGGAACCATTAGGAGTGTTGGGGAATGGGAAAGTTTGCATTTTTCTCTTTGCTTTTGCTTTCAGGGAGCCGTGCAAGCGCAGGTCCTGGCGTGCACCGTGCATCGGCGCACCCAGAGAGTGGAAAATTCCTGCCCGGTGCTGAGCACGGATTGTGGTCCAACAGGTTTGTTCGAGCGCCGGCCCCTCCGGTTGTGTCAGTGCAAAAAAAAAAAAAAAAACTCATCCCTGGGGCATTCGTTGGGATCACATGGGTGAGGATATAAAAATGATCCCTATCGGGACGGGGCAGCTCGCTGCTGGGAGAGCCGGGGCACAGCCACCAGCGCCTGGACGCATACAGGTAACTGCTGTCCATCTGTCTGCCCGTCCATCTATCTGTCCACCTGTCCATCTGTCTGTCCACCCATCCATCTCTCTGTCCATCCGTCCATCTGCCTGTCCATCCAAGCTTGGCTCCAATAGGGGTGATAAGTCTTGGCCAACCCAACGGGTTTTCTCCGTTCTTTGGGGACGGCACAGCGGGGTTGGAGATGGGTGGGTGGGCTGGGGCGAGTGGTGGAGGTTGTGGGTGGGTTTGGAGCCTCCCTACTCTCCTGCATCCCTGCTGCGGAGCTCTGTGACCCCAGGAGTTTGCTTCAGTGGTGCTTTGTAGCACCTCTTTTCCTCATCCTATGGTCTCCATTTTATGGTCTCCATCTCATGGTCTTCATTTTATGGACTTCATCTCATGGTGTCCATTTTATGGCCTCCACCTTTCAGTGTCCAATCTCATGGTCTCCACTTTATGGCCTCCACCTTTCAGTCTCCATCTCAGGGTCTCCATTTTATGTTCTCCATCCTATGGTCTCCATCTTATGATCTCCATCTCATGGTTTCCATTCTCTGGAATGGAATGATCTCCATCTGATAATCTCCATCTCATAATCTCCATCCTATGGTCTCCATCTCACGATCTCCATTTCATGATCTCCATCTCATGGTCTCAATGTTATGTCTCCATCCTATTATCTCCTTCTCATGATCTCCATTCTATGGTCTCCATCTCACAGTCTCCATCTCACAGTCTCCATCTCACGGTCTCCACCTCATGGTCTCCATCTCTACCGGAGACTGTTGCTTAGGATTCTGATTTTCCTCTATTTGTTTTTAATGTGGAAATATGCAGCCCCCCAGGTCCTGAGCCACGCTCTGGGGGTGCGTTTGGGATGTAACCAACACGTGTTGGTGCAGCAGAGTTGGGACGGGACATGGGAACCTTTCTTGAAGGGTTTCAAGCCCTGCAAACCGCAGAAACACCCACAAATGCAACTCAAGAACGGACTCCCTGAGGCTGCTCACGGGGGGGGTATTTAGCTGGCAACGTCACCAATTTATTTTGCACTGTGTGAGGAGAAATGGGAAGCAGAGAAGCCACAGGATGTGTTGTGAGAAGGGGAGCTTTCCCCAAATAGAAGCTCTTAACGGCTTCTGCACGAGGCGTCAGTGGCTCCTAATGCTGGGGGGGGAGAAGAGGGGAACTGAGTGCTGCACAAAAAGCTGTGCTGATAAATGCCCACAAATTTGGGGCAGGGGGAGGCGGCAGGATGTGCGCATCAATAAAACCTCCCAGCTATGGGATGCAAAATCCATGCAGCAGCACCTAGACCCATCAGACAACGCCCCACCGCTAAGGGGTGCAAAAATCCTGCAGAAGGACCTTGCATGTCGCCTTGCTTTGCTTCCTGGTTGCAAAAGAGGCACCCAGAGAGCCTCACCAGCTCCGGGCTGGGGTGAAGGGGGAAATTTGGGGGTTGTGTAAGGTTTTCCCTGGAGGGCAGCAATCCTTCTGGATTTAAATATTTATAAACCACGTGGTGAAGCCCTGAAATCCTGCAGCACTGTGGTGGGATGAGCTCCAAGCCACGGGGTTATGGTGTGGCTGGGAGATGGGATCCAGATGGGCCATACAGCGTGGATATAGGGAATTAATTCTGGGGAACCCCCAGCTTGGTGGGACAGGGGATGCAGTTTTCAGAAATGCTCTTTTTGCTCATTTTAGACCTTTCCCCTGGCCAACGAGGGCTCTGCACGGGGCTGGAAATCCTTGGGGCATTCCCTTTGGATAAGCAGAGCCCTATAGCCAACAGCTGCAGGGTTGGGGCTCTGTGAGCAGGGCTGATTCCAACAGTGATTCCAATCTGGCAGCGCAGCAGCGTTTCCTGCTCCATGTGCCAGGAGCAAAGCTCAGCCTCACCCAACCTCTGCCCAGGGGAGGCTCAGCCCTGCACTCCTTGACCACAGCTCGGCTTTGCTCAGGGTGTTGGGATGTAGGGGCAGCAGCGGAGATGCTTCGGGTGAGAGACTCCCCTCCCCACAGCATCCCCCTCCTTGGCCATATCACCGTGCCATGGTTTCCAGCCTCGGTGTGGGGGTGACAGCGTGCTGGAGGTGAATGTGTTCACTCAACCCTCCTCTCCTCTCCTTGCAGGCGCTGCCGAGAGCACGAGATGGACCCCAAAGGGAAGGGCAGCCCCACAGTGACAATGACCGCCTTGGCACGCAGCCTGTAAGTACTGTGCCCCCCATCCCCCCCCCTGCACCACTGCTGTGCTTTGCTCTTTGCTCCCGTGCAACGCGTGCCACCCTGCTGCAGGAGGGCAGAGCTCGGCTGGGTGCTGCTTGCAGCAAAGGGAAATGGTTGGGCCCTTTTGCAATGCTGTGCAAATCAGGGTTATGATCCCCAGCCCTACAGAACCCATAGGGTTATAGGAGTGCTGCTCCTCAGCTCTCCCATAGGGTTGCCTGGGTGCTGATCTCCAGCCCTACAGAACCCAGAGGGTTATAAGGGTGCTGATCTGCAGCCCTACAGAGCCTATAGGGTCATTGGGGTGTTGCTTTTCAGCCCTACAGATCCCATAGTGTCTTAGGGGTGCTGATCTGCAGCCCTACAGAACCCATAAGGCTATAGGGGCACTGATCCCCCGTTGGGAAGCACCAGGACTCTGTAGGGTTATAGCAGTGCTGATCCCCAGCCCTGCAGAGCCCACAGGGTTATAGGGAAAGGCAATGCAGCATCTGCACACATCCCAAAAACCCAGAGGGGTTCTTCAGTCCCTTCTGGGAGAGGAAATAGGGAAAAGAAAGAGAAGTGGTGTCAGCCCTACTGCTTGTGGGGTCAGAGCAGTCTGCAGGGGAGCAGTGGCGATGACGGAGCAGATGGGATCAGTTCAAGAGGCTTAAACGGGAGCAGCTTTAATTACAGCTGGAGGGGATGCAGAGAGAGGCGAGATGGGCTCCTCCCCACACCCCACAGCCCCGTGATCTCCATGGGGCTCCATCCATGGCCCCCCCAGCCCCGCTGCCCCACTCGGTGCCTCCTGCCAGGAAGGAGGTTGGGAGCGCACGGCTGCCTGTTTTGCCTGGAAGTCACAATTGTGCTTTTGTTTTTGCACAGAATCTTGTTGGGGGGGTGAAGGGGGAGTGAAGGGAGATGGGGGGGGCGGGGGGTCGTTCAGGAATTTGTGACCATAATGCTGCCAGGAACTTTTTATGTCACAATTAAGCACCTGCTACAGTGGAGCAAACAAAGCCAAATCATGCGGCTGGCAACGGGGCTGCACACTTCCTTTCCCCCCCCTCCCTGTGACCCACTCGAAAGCAGAAGAAAAGCAAAAGGCTGCAGCTCTACGGATCCCATTACCAGGGACAAACCCACAGAGGTGGCTGCGTATGCCCCCAAAAATCCCACAAAGGGAACCACCCCCCCCCCCTTTCCCCACATAAGAGATCCCATCTTCTTCTACTATGGACAGAGAGATCCCCGTGCTGTGAGTTGGGTGGGTGGGGGGTGAAGGTGGGCACTGGGGTTTGGGTGCTGCTGATGTGACATCAGTGCCAGCCCTATGTGTGACCCAACCCTATGTGTGATCCCAACCCTATGTGTGACCCCCACCCATTGAGTGACCCCAATCCTATGTGTGACCCCAACCCCATGTGTGACCCCAACCCTATGTGTGACCCCCACCCATTGAGTGACCCCAATCCTATGTGTGACCCCAACCCCATGTGTGACCCCAACCCTATGTGTGACCCCAACCCCATGCAAAAGGAGCGGGACCCTGAGCAGAGTGCGGTTCTATGTAGGAAAAAGGGAATGAGGAGGAGGAGGAGGAAGGGGGGGGGATGTGGGGGGAGGATGGAGAGCATCACATGATGCGGATATACGGGGTCAGAGCGCGGGGCCGGGCGCTTTCGCAGCAGCCGCGCAGCTGTGATGATGACTCTTGAGTTTTTCCACTCTGGGTTTATAGGGATTGGGGTGAGGAGGGGGTGGCGATGGGGGGATTTGAGGATGTGAAGGCGCCGTTGCAGTGTTTTAGGGGGGAGATGGGGGTGCGACCCCCCCCCCGGTTCTGCTCCCCCCGCTGCTGGGAAGGGGTCACCTCTGTGTCCCTCATATTATATGGTTACCCCTCAGTTCTGTCCCTGCTGTGCAGTAGGGGGGGGCAAGGTGGGGTCCCATGGAGGGGGGTTATGGGCATGATGGGGCCCTATTGGTGGGGGGGTCTCCCGTAGAAGGAGGTTTAGGGGTAGGATGGGGTCGCACGGAGGGTTCGGGGTCAGACGGGACCCCACAAAGTTCGGCCCCCTATGAAGGGGTGAGGGTACGACAGAACCACGTAGAAGATTTGGGGGGGGGTCTGTGCAGGGGCAGCATTCGGGTGCAGGTGGGCATCCTATGGGGGTCACGGGGGCACACGGCTCTGCGCGGAGGGGGGGGGCGGTGAGGGTCAGGATGGGACCCCACCCCCAGAAACCCCCCCTCACCCCCCCCTCAGGGTTCGCTCTCAGCCAATGGGCGGTCGCGGGGGGAAGCGGGGGGGCGGGGCTTCGCGGGGCCGCTTGTTTTTTGTGAATGAGAGGCGGAGCGGCCCCGACTGCAGCGCGCGGCTCCGCGCAGCGCTCCGCGCAACGCCGCCGCTCCGCGCAAAGGGCTCCGCGCAAAGGGCTCCGCGCAGCGCTGCGCACCGCGGATGCGGAGCTCGGAGCGGCCTCGGCGCCGCCATGGGCCTTAAAACGCGCAGCTCAGCGCGGGGCCGCGCAGCTCCGATCCGCGCAAATTACGCCGTGATCATGTCAGGGGGGCTGCGCCCGGCCCCGGCCCCTGGGAGCCGCCGCTTCGTCTGTGTTGGTGTAAGTACGGACCTCCCCATCCGCCTCCGCGCATCCTTCCGCGGGGGGGAGGGGGGGGGGGCACAGCCATGGCCCGGCCCTATTGCGGTGCCCCCGGTCCGGCTGCTCCGAGTCCCCCCCCCGGCCCCTTTGCGATGCCCCACGATTGGTCCCGATGCTCTCCGCACCCTCGGCCCTATTGCGGTGCTCCCGGGCTGAGTCCTCCGCGCACCCCCGGCCCTATAACAGCGCCCCGGGCCCGCTGCTCCCCGGCCCTATTGCGGTGCCGATCCGGATGCTTGGAGCACGCCCTGTCCCTATTGCAATGCTCCGCACCCGTCCCCCCTTTGCAATTTCTTGCATCCCCAGCCTGGTTGCTCTGAGCAGCCCCGGCCTTATTGCAGTGCCCCGGGCCTGCTGCTCCCCGGCCCTATTGCACTGCCTATCCGGATGTCCTGGCCCTATTACAATGCCTCACCCCCGTTCCCAATAATCCTTCCCCTTTTGCAATGCCCCATACCCGCTAATCCGTGTGCTCTGAGCACCCCTGGCCCTTTTGCAGTTCCCCAGTCCCAATGCTCCAAGCATCCCCGGCCCTATTGCAGTGCCCCAATCCCAATGCTCAGAGCACCCCCAGCCCTATTGCAATGCCCCAATCCTAAAGCTCTGAGCATCCCCAGCCCTATTCAGTGCCCCCAGTCCTGATGCTCTGAGCACCCCCAGGCCTATTGCAATGCCCCCACTCTGTTTTAGGGGCTCTCCTCCCCTCGCTGGGTGGGATGGAGGATTTTTTTTGTTGCTAGGCAACGGCTCCCGGGGGTGATGGTGCAGTTGCCGTGGCAACCGCAGGTTGGGCAGCATGGAAAAAGCAGTTTGGGGTGTTTTGTTTTTTAGGAGGGGGTGTACTGGGGGCCCACAGTTTGGATATGGGGCAGATGGAGCACTGGGGAAGGAGTTTGCAGGGGGCAGCTCCGTGTGCTGGTGGCTGAATTTGGGAACCCTATAAATAACTGCTGCAAAGCTCCGCGAGTCCTGACGCCCCCCTGGGGGCCTCCTGACCCCATAGAGCAAAGCTCTGCTCCAAGGGAACAAAATGGGAACCAATCTCCAGGAGCTACTGGGGCAGCAAGCAGCGTGCCCTGCATCCTGCTCCCTTTTTGCCATGCCCCCAAGGAGCATCCCAGCTCCCTAAAAGCAGAAAGGAATGAGGCTGATGGTGGCAAATGGGGAAGTTTTGCTTTGAGGTCGGCCCAGAGCCACCCGGGTGTGATGCTTTGGGTTCGTGCTGCATCCCTGCACAGCCAGGTGTGTGCAGAAGGGAGCTGCTCACATTGCAAAGTCCTTGCCTCCATTCGGAGCTCCCCGCGTGCAGCGCCGGTTGCCATCGTTACGGGGTATTTTTGCTCCAAGGTTTTTGTGCTGGTGGTTTATTATAGCATCTCAGGAGGGGGTGACAAGGGGGGGGAAGAGATGTGCTGCTTTGCAAAGTTCGAAGAAATTGGGATTTTTTTATTTATTTTTTTCTCCTCCCCATCCATCAGTTTCCTCTGTGGGCATCTCCTTAACCCCAGTCCATGTGCTCCAGGCATCCCCAGCCCTATTGCAGTGCCCATCAGGATGCATGGAGCACCCCTTGGCCCTATTGCAATGCCCCCAGCCCCAGTGCTCCCAATATCCTTAGCCCTATTGCAATGCTCATCCAGATGCTTATAGCACTGCCTGGCCCTACTGCATTGTCCCACACCCATTCCCAATACTCCTTCCCCTATTGCAGTGCCCCCACCCTCAGACCCAGTGCTCTCCATCCCTATTGCAATGCTCATCCAGATGCATGGAGCACCCCTTGGCCCTATTGCAATGCCCCACATCCATTCCCTGCTGCAAGGAGTTAATTCTTGCAGATTTGAGCTCTGAATGGTGCTGCTGCTGTGCACATGGGCCTGCAGGATGCGTGCGCTTTGCATTGGGCTCACAGCTCCGTGCTCCTCGGGGGAGGTTTCATGTTGCACCTGGTGCTGGGAGGAAATGCAATGAGCGTCTTTGCTGCTCTGGGTCAGAAGCAGAAGCAAACAGGGTGGGAAATTTGTGGGAGGTTGGTGCTGGGGGTGCAGAGCCCTGTGCTCGCTGTGCAATAGAAGCAATAGGGGTTGGCGGTGCTGCTGTGCGTGCTCCCATCTGGAAGCTTCGCTTGCAAATGCTGGGAAGGGAGAAAGGGGAAATAAAAAAAAAAAAAATAAAAGCCTCATCTCACATGAACAAGCATGAGAGAGGGAGAGGGAGGGAGGGAGGGCATGTGTCTGACGCGCGGCACAGCAACGCACGCAGCCACGAGGATATTAAATTTTAAAGGGGACGGGCTGGGATGTGTGCAGGGAGGAAGGAGGCAGCCGTCCTTGCTGGTGGCTGTGAGCATCCTCTCGTCGCTTCTTCCCCGCAGGTCCCAATTAATGGATTCTGACATGGATTATGAGAGGCCAAACGTAGAAACTATCAAGTGCGTCGTGGTCGGGGACAACGCGGTGGGCAAGACCCGGCTCATCTGCGCCCGCGCCTGCAACGCCACGCTCACCCAGTACCAGCTCCTCGCCACCCACGTGCCCACGGTGTGGGCCATCGACCAGTACCGTGTGTGCCAGGAGGTGAGAGACCGACCCCATGGGGTGGGGATGGAGCTGGGGCTTCCCCTTGGGGTTTACTCCTCTGTGTCCTGAGTTCAGTGGCAGCGGTCCCCTTGGTGGCAATGGTCCCTTTGCTGGGATGGTAAAGAGGTGAGGGACCGACCCCATGGGGATGGAGCTGGGGCTTCCACATGGGATTTACTCCTTTGTCTTGAGTTTGGTGGCAGTGGTGCCCTTGGAGGGTTGGTCAGGAGGTCAGGGACCAGCCCTATGGGGATGGGGCTTCCCCATGGGATTTATTCCTCCATGTCCTCCCCTTGGTGGCAGTGGTCCTCTTGGTGGGATGGTCATCTTGGTGGCAATGGTCCCTTTGCTCGGATGGTAAGGAGGTGAGGGACCAACCCCAAGGGGATGGGGATGGAGTTGGAGGAGTAAATTCCTTGGGGAAGACTCGTCATCCCCTTGGTGGCTGGTCCCCTTGGTGGGACTGTCTCATTGGGAGGACTTGGGGACTTTCTTCATGCAGTGCTCCAGGATTCACAGTGTTTTCATTGCCACAGGTGCTGGAGCGCTCGCGGGATGTGGTAGATGATGTTAGCGTGTCCTTGCGGCTCTGGGACACCTTTGGAGACCACCACAAAGACCGGCGCTTTGCATATGGCAGGTAGGGAAGAGGAGAACCCCGTGCTGAGGTGGGAGGTTCCATCACCCAGATGGATCTTGACCCTTTTCCCCTCTCAGATCCGACGTCGTGGTTTTGTGCTTCTCCATCGCCAACCCCAACTCCCTGCACCATGTGAAGACCATGTGGTACCCGGAGATCAAACACTTCTGTCCCCGTGCGCCCGTCATCCTGGTGGGCTGCCAGCTGGACCTGCGCTATGCCGACCTGGAGGCCGTCAACCGGGCACGGCGTCCCTTGGCCAGGTGGGAGACGTGCGTGCCCCCAAATCCTTTCTCCTTGCCATGCATGCAAATGGGTCATAGAATCATAGAGCTGGAAGGGAGTCTGGTCCGACTCCCCTGCAGTGAACAGGGAAACCTACAGCTCGGTCAGTTGCTCAGTGCCCCATCCAGCCTGACCTTGGGTGTCTCCAGGGATGGGACGTCTTTTCATTATCTTCTTTATTATACGAGGTTTCTTCATCACTTTCGTTATTTCCTCTTCTCCAGGCCAATCAAACCCAATGAGATCCTTCCCCCAGAGAAGGGAAGGGAGGTGGCCAAAGAACTGGGGATCCCCTATTACGAGACGAGCGTGGTGGCCCAGTTTGGCATCAAGGATGTCTTTGACAACGCCATCCGTGCCGCCCTCATCTCCCGCCGTCACCTGCAGTTCTGGAAGTCCCATCTACGCAACGTGCAGCGGCCGCTCCTCCAAGCCCCCTTCCTGCCCCCCAGGCCCCCTCCGCCCATCATCGTGGTGCCGGATCCCCCGTCCAACAACGAGGAGCACCCGGCCCACCTCTTGGAGGACCCCCTGTGCGCGGACGTCATCCTGGTGCTGCAAGAGAAGATCAAAATCTACGCTCACAAGATCTACCTCTCCACCTCCTCCTCCAAGTTTTATGACCTGTTCCTCATGGACCTGAGCGAGGAGGACCAGCAGAGCAGTGCAGGGCATGGTTTTGGGGTTGCCGTCACCGCAGCGGCCGAGAGGATGCTGCACCAAGAGGAGAGGCATCACGGACGGGATTTCCTCCTCCGAGCTGCGAGCTTTGATATCTGTGAAAGCACCGAGGAGGGCGGCTCCGGCCAGCGAAAACCGTGCCTTAGAGCCTCCACCAGTGATGGGATCCTACGGGGGAACCGCTACGAGAACGGGGAACGCGGGCTGCGACGGGGACGGGACCTCTCCTCTTGGAGCCGGGCCTTCATCAGCATCCAGGAGGAGATGGCCGAAGACCCGTTGACTTACAAATCCAAGCTGATGGTGGTGGTGAAGATGGATGCTTCCATCCAACCTGGCCCTTTCCGGGCCGTGCTGAAGTATTTGTACACCGGGGAGCTGGATGAGAAGGAGCGGGACCTCATGCACATCGCTCACATCGCGGAGCTGCTGGAGGTGTTCGACCTCCGCATGATGGTGGCCAACATCCTCAACAACGAGGCGTTCATGAACCAGGAGATCACCAAAGCCTTCCACGTCCGGAGGACGAACCGGGTGAAGGAATGCCTGGCCAAGGGGACTTTCTCGGGTACGACCCCATCCCTTTCTCTCTTGCCCATACCAGTGCTCTGAAACGCCATGTGCTCCGCTTTCCTTGGGATTTTGGTTGTGCTCACATACAGGCGTTGTGTTTCTGGGTTTTTCACCTCCCAAGTGCCATCCCTGCAAGCACCATGTTCTCCCTCTAGCTGAATTGGTTCACATGGACAGACCAAGGGGGGCTGTGGGAGCCCTGGAACAACACAGGGTAGAGCAGAGCAGGGGACGCTTGTCCTTGGGAGGAGCAGGGAGGAGGATGGGGACATGCTCTGCAGTGTGTAGGTGAGGCTTTTCTCCCCGAGTTTTGCCCTTTGCTTTCCAACACGTCACTGTGCACCTTGGGAAAGCCCTCAGGCAGGGCTGTGCACGGTGCTGTGGATGACGTAGCCCTTCCCTGAGTTCCTTGGAGGGTGCTGGAAAACAAACACATCCTTAGGGCAGAGTACAGGGCCGTGCATTTGTCCTTCTGTCCATTTCCCGTTGGTGACTTGTGGTGGGGATGGCTGAGCCCTGTGTGACAGGGCCGCCCTTCTGCTCATTTGCAGATGTCACCTTTGTGCTGGATGACGGTGCTATCAGTGCCCACAAGCCCCTGCTCATCTCCAGCTGCGACTGGATGGCCGCGATGTTCGGCGGTCCCTTCGTGGAGAGCTCCACTAACGAGGTGAGGATACGCTCAGGGAGGGTTTGGGACAGCCATGGGGTGACAACTGGAATCATAGAAGCATTTTTGTTGGAAAAGACCTCCATGATCGTCAAGTCCAACTATCAACCCATCCCCACCGTGCCCATAGAATCATAGTGTCATAAAACTTGGAAAAGGCCTCCAAGATCAAGTCCAACTGTTGACCCGTCACCACCATTGGTGTGACTCTTGCAGGTGGCACTTCCTCACACCAGCAAGAGCTGCATGCGGGCCGTGCTGGAGTATCTTTACACTGGGCAGTTCAGCTCCAGCCCTGACCTCGATGACATGAAGCTCATCATCTTGGCCAACCGCCTCTGCCTGCCCCACCTGGTGGCTCTGACCGGTGAGTTGGTGTCCCCAAAGCTCGATGGCAGCTCTGTGGTCACCCCATCCCAACTGCCCCCCTAAGCCCCTGCGTGTCCCACAGAGCAGTACACCGTCACCGGGCTGATGGAAGCTGCGCAGATGATGGTGGACATCGATGGGGACGTGCTGGTGTTCCTGGAGCTGGCACAGGTAGGTGGGATGGGGCCTTGGGATGAACGAGGTGGGGGTGACACCGCCGCTGCACAGAGGACGGCAGGATCTGGTCCTTGATGCCCACGGGGATTGGGGACCTTGGGATGGGTGAGGTCCCCGCGGTGGCTCCTGACACGTGCTCCATCTCCTGCAGTTCCACTGCGCCTACCAGCTCGCCGACTGGTGCCTCCACCACATCTGCACCAACTACAACAACGTCTGCCGCAAGTTTCCCCGCGACATGAAGGCCATGTCGGGAGGTGAGCGCGGTCGGTGCGGGGCGGTGGGGACGCTGGGGGCACCCAGCGCTGTGCTCACCCCCCCATGTCCCCGCAGAGAACCAGGAGTACTTCGAGAAGCACCGCTGGCCGCCGGTGTGGTACCTGAAGGAGGAGGACCACTACCAGCGGGCCAAGAAGGAGCGGGAGAAGGAAGACTACCTCCACCTCAAACGGCAGCCCAAGAGGCGGTGGCTCTTCTGGAACTCCCCTTCCTCTTCTCCTTCATCGTCGGCAGCCACAGCCTCCTCCTCTTCCTCCTCCTCCTCCTCCTCGGCTGTGGTTTGATCCTTGCTGCGGCTCCAGGAGATGAGGAGGAGGAGGAAGGTCGCCCAGCTCCGGTTGGGTGCCACCAATGGGTGCCCCGAGGAGATGGAGGGAGTGCATCCCCACAGCGAGGGCTCTGCTGTCCACATGCCAGCGCCGGGACTGGCACAAAGCAGCAGGAGAAAAGGTGACAGGAGCACGAGGGCTGTCTGGTTTTGTTTTCATTCATTCTTTCTTTCGAACATCAACCGCATGAGGAAGAAGAAGAGAAGCATCCTGCTTCCACCTTTCAGTTGTAACCAGGAGCTGCAGGGTAGGGTTGGGTTTTGTGGGATGCCATCCTGCTGCCCCTTGGACTTGCAGTAGGGTGAGGAGGGAGCCCAGTCCCCAGAGGACCAAGGAGAGGATCCTACTTGGCTGCAGGAGCCACGCACCGCAGCTCCATCCACTTCCATGGAGGGCTGTCCCAGTTTGGGCAACTGCTGGGAAAAGGAGCCCCTCTCCTCCACCTCTCCCCATGGAAAGTTTGGGCCTCAGCAGTGCAAGAGTGCACACGTTTCACCAAAAAGAAATTTGAAGCAAAAAAAAAAAAAAATTATATATATATATATATAAGATCACCAAAAAAGCCAAAAGAAACCACCAACCCCCACCCCCAACACCCAACCCCACGCTCCCAGCCTGGGAGCCGAGCCTGGAAGGCTCCGTTGTAATAAATGCTATTTGAAAAGCCCAGCGTAGTCCCTGTGTGTTTGGGAGGAGTGGAGAAGCACCGCAAGGATGCAGCCCTTGAAAACTCAAAATCCCGTGGGAGTGATGCTCCTGGGTGATGCTCTGTGTCACCACTCTTTTTGGATGCTCAGCCGTGGATGCAGGAGCACAGGAGCAGATGCAGCGGGTGCAGTGCTTTGCAGCAGGTAGGATGAGGTTTTGTTCCCTTTTGGAAAGCATTCCCACCGTGCATGTCCTGCAGGAGCTGCCCCTGCTGGGTTTGCATGCAGAGCAAAGCGCCAGGCTGCTCCCCCCCTCCCCGTGCTGGCAGCTCCTGCTTTGGGTGCTTGCAATGAGAAATGCCCTGCATGTGATCCAGCAGGATGGCTGGGGGCAGCTCTGGGGTTTTTGCAAGCAACTGCATGGATTTGCATTGCAGCTCCAGCAGCACACAGCCTCTGTTTGCACCAGGGACCGAGCTTGCAGCCTCCTGCTTCTACAGGCAGCTAAAGAGCATGGGACACGTGGCAAAAGCAGCAGAAGTTTGCTGCTGAGGACATGCAGCAGCATTGCTGGTGGGGATGCAGAGCTCTGCGATGTCCGGGGCATGCAAAGCTAAAATGGAGCAATGTCAACGTAATGGCAAAGCAAAGGGGAAAAGGGATGAGGAATCAGGAGGGTTGTTACAATTTTTAAGTTTATTGTTCCTTCATAAAGACACGTGTAAAAGAAATCCTGGATAAAAATAACTGGCTGGGCCAGAGCTCTGTATAAAAACACACAGTCACGCATCGTTTAAAAAACAAAACAAAAAAAAAAAACCACAGCTATTTTTATATTATATTTTAAGTTAACGTATGTACGCGTTTACAATAAATACATAAATACAAAAGTTCTGCTGGTATTTGGCACAGGGGTGGAGAGGACGGAAAGGGGTGCAGAGGGGCTGCCCACAACCCTGTGCCCGCACAGGGGGAGCTCTTGGGGTTGGGTTGCAGCACCATCACCCAGCCAAGGCGTGCAGGAAGGCTGCAGCACCTCATCCCTGAGCTGTGTGTTGTCCCTGGAGGTGCAGGAGCAACTCAGCCAGCTGGGTGCCCTCACAGCCCTGGCGATGGGAATGAACCGACCCAGCTTCCACCACCCTTATCTCAGCAGCCTCAGTGCCAAGGAATCGCCCAGTCATAGAATGGTGGACTTGGGTTGGAAGGGACCTTGAGTATCATCTAGTTCCAACCCCACTGCTATAGACTTGTGTCTACTCCTAAGTGCAAGCAGAACTAGCTACAAATACAGTTCTAAATAGATCATAGAGGGTAACCCAAGAGCCCCAGAGATGCTTGCCCACCACGCATGCAGTACTAAGCACGATGGTCGGCTCGGAGATGTTCTACAAGCAGAAGTATCACTAAAAAAATTAAAAAATTAAAAATGTTGATCCAGTTAGGACCAGTGAGTGCCCGCACCAAGCAAAGATGAAGTTCTGCACCGAGGTCTGTATAAAATCAGTGCTTGCAAATGAGATGATCATAAAGGCAGCTTGGAAGACCTTTTGGCTCATTGCGTTGGCCAAATGAAATCAAGGCACTCGCTTGGCTTCCATAAGGCAGCACCAAAGCTGAGTGTGGCAGAGAAGACCCCAATTTCTTCCCAATGGGATCGACTCCTCCAGGCTCAGCTGAACAGTGCGACGGCTCCGGGTGAAAGGAGCCGTGAGAATACTATCACAAAGATCAAGAGAAGGGTTCTCAGAGGAATTCACATCTTCAGCTCCAGATGGGGAGACGCAGGGCTGGCTGTGCTCCTCAGCTCATCTCATACTGGAAATATCCATCCCTAATGAGTTTGGAGGCAATTATGTCTGCCACGCCGCTGAGGTTGATCTGGGACAGGGCCTCCAGCAGTGTATTCACAGAGGCTTTGCTGCCTTCTTTGTTGAGCCACGTGTTGAGCATCTGACATAAGGGCTCCCCTGAGCTTCCGCTCTTCTGCTCTGCCTCATAAAGTTTGTTTTCCAGCAGACCGAGGACTCGGCCGAATCTCTTCCATTCAGGCAAGGGCACATGGTCGGCAAAGGTGTTGAAAGAGGAAGACAAAACTGGAACGAGAAGGGAGAAGCTCAGGGAATGTGGATATCTGGATTGGAAGAGCTTTCTCAGAGCCCTCAGGCTCTGCCCATCCCTGCCCACCAGCACATCCCAACACTTACCGGTTATGGGGTCCCCTCCTGGCACTGGAACCAGCTTCTTCTGGGTTTCCACATTGGGATTTGAAGTTGTTGGTGCCACCTCCTGAAAAAGGAACGTATTACAGCACCCAGAGAGCTCTGGCATGAGCACTGTCCCCCCACCCTGCTAACAGTGGGGTCAGGGAGCATCTCTGGGCACTGCTGGGGCAGGAGATTGCCACACAGCCCTGGGACACTCCTCAGTGGGGGTGATGGGTTCCTAACACTGGGATCACAGTAGCTCATGGGTGCTGGTCAGGGGGAGGTTTGCTCAGTACTGAGTGTGGAATGAAGAAGATTATGGGCATAGAACATCTCCGTGCCTATCTCCATCTCCATGCCCTCCTCCACCTCCATGCCCATCTCCATCTCCACGCCCATCTCCATGCAGACACCCTGGTTCAGCTCTGGAAGCCCTTGAGTTAATCAGAGGAAAGCAGAGGAAAGCAGCAGAGCTCAGCCATGCAAGGAGGAGCAGAGGGGCACAGTGCCATACATCCATCTCCACACCACTGAAGGGAAGCTCTGAGCCCTGCACTGTGGGGAGCAGTTGCTGCTGCTGCTGCTACTGCTGCTGATAGATCTGCTCATTGCAGTTGTTGTCCTGAATCCCCATCCGCTGCAACAGTCTGTTCTGCTGGGGGAAAAGTGCAGAGCAGCCAAGCTGGAGCCCCCCATCCTGGCAGTGGGGGCTGCAGGTGAACCACCCCCCCCTCACCACAGCATTCCCATGAGCTGCAAGCAAAACGAGGAGCAAGCAGAGCAAAGCCCAGCACAACTCACCACCACGGCGCTGGGCTTCCTGCACAGCTCTCCACCATTCCCTGGAAGAAAAAGCAGTGCTGTCACCCTTCTTCTCCACGGGACGTCCCCTTCCTGCCCACACCCTGTGGGGTGAGGACCCCCCATCTGTGGCCCATGATCCCCCTCACTTTTACGGCAGTAGATGCAGCAGAAACATGCGAACAGCAGCAGGAACACCAGGACCACAGCCATCACGATGATGACAATCGTGTCTGCTAAAGTAGACAACATGGGGGTGTGGGGAGCTGCTGCCACAACAGCAGGTCCCAATCTCCATCCCTCACCCCTCCCAAACTCACTGGACATGCTGGAAATGTCCAAGAAAGGAGCGCACTGCAGGTCGCTGTGCTGCGTGCATGGAGCTATCCTCACTTCTCCTTTGGGGCACCTGGAATGGGGGATATGAGGTCAGGTTCAGCACCCGGGGATCCCCACAGCAGCCCAAGAGCTCCCCAGCTCCCAACTCACTGGGTTTGGCACTTTTGGCACATCTCACACGGGTGGTCAGGTAAGCAGAAGGTGCCATTCTTGCAAGCGCACTGCGTGTTCCTGGTGCGGATGCAGGGACTCACCTCCACCTCGTCTGTGGGCAAGAAACAACACAGCTCTGCTCAGGCTCTCCCATCCGCTCCCCAATGCAGCCAACAACCCACAAGCCCAGGGAAGCCCAGCTTGCTCCCCGGGGTGGAGTTTTGCCATGCCCACATGCCAAAGCAATGATTGCATTCAAGCTCTCACAGCAGCCTGCAAGCACCACCATGCACCCAACCCCCCCCAGTCCTTGCTGGAGGACTCACATCCCAGCTTTGCACAAGGGATGCTGTGCTGCGTGGAGATGCAGACCTGGATCCACTGCGTCATGTCAGGATGCAGCCTCCTCCCTCCATCCCAAGCACACCCAGCACGAGCTGCTCCTCAGGGTTGCTGCAGATGTCCTCACTCCTTATGCAGAAGCTTTGATAGCAACCCTCCCTCACACCACCTCATACCTTCCCTACACGTCCGGCAGCCCAGGCACTTGGAGAAGTCGTTTGGATGCTCGGTGTACTCATGTTCCTTACATGGGAGGCACTTGGAGGAGTCATTTGCCAAATAGGTGCCTGCAAGAAGGGGTGAAATGGAAAGAAGTTTGAGTTAATGCACCACATTGGAGACATGGTGCTGACCAGGCGTGGAGGTGTCTCTGCAGCAAGAGCTGATTCTGCTGTCATTGAGTTGCATGGAGTGATGCTTGTGACTGCCTTACCCATAGGACACTTCTTGCTGTAGAGGTCTGGCTCCAGGACATCTGACTCGCCTCCCCAATTCTTCACTGCCACAGCAGATCCCAAATGAACGTTCTGTTAAAAACACGGGAAAAATGGGTTAGAAACACCCCAAATCCTTGGTGCAAAGGAGAAGCATCGCACCAGGACAGCCCGCAGCTGCTGGACCTGATTATGCCTGCTTTCCTTCCCCAATTTCTGAGCACGGGAACCAACAGAACGGAAGAAAGCAGCACGGTGCTGTGCAGGGATAATGAAGAGCAGCAAGGGAGGCGGTGGGGAGGAAGGTTGAGCTGCTCCCACCATTTCCACACCACTGGGGCCCCAGGACGGGGCACAGGGACACGTGGGCAATGGCAGCCAAGCAGAGGCACCGTACCCGCGTTGTGCCCTTGCCATTATCTGCCTCACAGAGCACATATTTCTTCCCTGAGTCAGAAATGCTGAAGCAGTACACCTCCAAGGCACTGCAGGAGCAGATATTGGCCCCCCCTCTTCCTCTTCCCACAAGGAAGGGTGTGGGCACTGACACAGCAAACAATGGCACGGAGGGGACACCTCCTAATGGAGGACAGAGCCCTGGGCTCACCATCAGCATTACTTTGAGAAAGCATTCCTGGAGCTCTCCACCTCCTCTGCATTGGGGCAGGGAGCAAGAAGAGAAATGAGAGCACCTCAGGTCTGGGGCAAAACGCCTGCCTGAGCTGTTTGGGTGTTTTTAAAGGACAAAAAGCCTTTTTCTGTCTAATGTAAATCCTTTGCCTTCCACCACCTCTGCAGTTTTTAGGGTTTCACCAAACCAAGACCTGTAAGTTTTCACGGATGGAGAGTGCACTGCCTGTCCTCACGGGGAAAAAAAGCTCCTTCTCCATTCAAACCCTGCCAAGTTGATTCACCAACACAACACAACCCGCCTGCTGTTTGGAAGGGCCCCCTCGGCTGTGGGATTTCATCACTATCACAAAACAGAACTGTGCACGATAACGCTACCAGCCTTCCCAGCCTGTATGGCAGCCCTGCAAAGCACCCAGGGCCAGAACCCACGTGTGCAGGAAATGTCCCCAGCACCGCGCTGGGGCAGAGGAACTGCCAGGCAGAGGAATCCAATATCCACATCCACTCAAAGCCACTGCAGCAAAACTCCGTGCATTTTCTTTTTTACCCAAGGGAAGAATCGGACCATCGCAGCACCGACCCCACAGTAGAACCCCACAGTTTCTCTATGGCATTAACACAACGTCAGAGCTCCATTTTGGGAAGAGAGGCTCTCAGCCCTGAACCACTTCCAGCCACACCAAAGGGGTTTTCCCACCGGGCTTTACACAGTTGGAGTTTGAGCTCTGGCAGATCCAGAGCCACTGCACACAATCCTCATGTGCTGGTGGCCCAACTCCAGGTATGATGCAACAGTGACCAAAGGAAGCGGCGCAGCATCGGGCGACAGTCATGTGCAGCACCGAGTTAAACAGTCAAATAAAGGGCTGTTCCAAATGTCTCCATGGGTGCTGGCATCAGCGAGGCTTTAAGATGCTGGAAAACAGCACCTCAATCATTGAATTCCTACAAGCTGCGCACGGTAGTAACCGGACAAGAAGCCGATGCTCTTTTAGGGTTGGATGGTGGGCACCTCACCAGGGTCTGAGAGCCTCTGTGAGGGCACAAATTCCAACCCAGCTCCCCCAACCTCGGGGATGCATTTCAGTGGAGTCAGGTGAGGTGAGGCTGTAGGTATGTCACGCTTTGGGCACCACCCATCCACGCAGGAACACGATCCATGCGTGGTGGAGTTTTGGCCCCGACTGCCACCAGCGCTGAGTTTTGGGCACCCATTATATGGGGTGATGTGATGCATTCCCGCACTGCACCTCCAGACCCCAATGCTGCTGAATGTTCCCAATGGCCACGGTGATGTCACACCGACAACAAAATGGCTCTCAAGCAAAAAGCGGGGAATTCCCTCCCAGCCAGGCAGCGCAGTAGGAATCCATCCCCCATACGGCGTGGCTTGTCGTCCCCGAGCCCCACACGCCCATAGGGCTGATAGTTTATCCCATCGCCCCTCTGTGCCCCACAGCCTCAGCCCCACACACCCCTGTCCCCTACAAACGCACCCAGGTGAGCCCACCGCTCCCATCCCATGGGCCAGCTGAGCCCCCATAGCCCCAGCATTCCCTACAGCCCTCAGGCCAGCTAAGCGGCCCTATAGCCTCGCCACCCCTCTTATGGGAGCCAGGTGAGCCCCCACAGCCCCCGAGATCACGGGAGCCCTGCAGAGCCCTTTGACCAGGGGAGCCCCCCATAGCCCCTGCCCCTTCCATATCCACTGCCCCTTCCATAGCCCCTAGATCCGGGGAGCCCCTCTATGCCCTCGGCTCCCCCCATAGCGTCCGATCTGGGTGACCCCGACTCCCGGACTCCCGGACTCCCCCCTGTCCAGAAATCCCCACTAAAGGAAAACTCCAACACTCCCCCATCGCCCCCCCCACTCCACGTGATCCCCTACACCCCCATTCCCACAGACTCCCACTTATTCCAACCCACTCCCCCGTATCCCCATCCCCCATAAAATCCCCCCATAAAAACACCCCCCTTGCCTCCCACCCCACTACTTCCCATACAAAAGCCATCCCCATCCCTACCTCTCCATAACCCCTCGACGGTGCGACAAGCCCGGACATGCCGCGACGACATCGGGCGACACCTCCGGGAATCCCGAGACCCCAAAACATCCCCTCGGTGTCCCCGACTGCCCCCCGACCCCCCGGCCCCCCTCCGAGCCCCCCTCACCCATCCACGCACCGCCAACAGCAGCTTCAGGACGGGGCAGAACCGGAGCGCAGCTGAGCGCATCGTGCGCTGCGCCCGGGCTGCGATCCGGATTCGCATCGAGTTAAGACAGGGTTTGGTCCAAAATGGGACGTGATCCGAACACGACGTGAATTCCACGAGCTGACAGCTTCGCTGGAGGGACGAGAAGAATGTGAGCAGGGACCGCCGAATGTGAGCAGTGACTTATGAGAAGGAGGAGGAGCAAAAGGAGGAGGAGGAGGAAGAGGGCTGGCCGCGACCTCCAGGCACCGCCGCAAACTCACTTATCGAGAAACCGAAGCAAGTTTCACTGCAGAATCACTAAAAGAGGGAAAGCTGAACCTGGCTCACGTTTCACACGCTTTTGTTATTGCTTTGTTAGATTTTTATTATTATTATTTTTTAATACATATATAAAGGATTTTCGTGCGCAAACTTCTGTTCTTGAAGCTCTCGGGAGAGATGAGGGCTTTGCTCAGCATCTTCTCGCTGAGGTTCTTTGATACGGAGGGTGGGTTGTAGGGAGAGCAGAGCAGTGCAGAACGAACCCATCGTCACCACTGAGCCGGAAAATGGGGAATTCCAGATCGTTCTGGGGAGAAAAAATCAGTGAAGGGGGAAAAAACACACACAGAGAAAGAAAAACAACAGGAAAACCTCCGGACTTTCTGCTGTTAGACAACAAGATCTCGGCAGCGGGGTCATGTGGATGGGGTGGAAGAAAAACTACCCCAAAAGCAAAGCAGAGAAATGCCGTTCCCTTGTTTATCTTTCTCTAACCTTGAACTGTGGGCAAATGTAACTCACACCGAGCGCAGGCTTGCAAGAATTCCTGCGTCTGGGCTCCCTCCCTAGAGATGACTCACCAGGCTGTTCAATAACCCTTCAGTGGCAGATCCTTTTTAGGATTTTGTCCCAAGCAGAAAAATTGCATGTGAGAGCAGAGGCAGAAGGCTCGGGGTAGCAATAAATGGTGCAGCTCCGTGCATTGGGTGAGAGCGGGGCACGGTTGGCAGCTTGGGATGGAGGGGAAGGCAGCGATGCTCAGCAGCTGCAATGGGGCCAGCAGGGCTGCAGGTGACCGCTTGGGGTAGCTGGGAGCATCCCCTCAATGTGGCAGTGAATTGGAAATCCACCCCAAATCGTGCTCCCTGCAGACATCAGGGCTCGTCCACGCCGAGTGCAATTCAACTCGAGTGTGATTTAAAGGAGAATGAATTAGTGGTTGTTTCCTGAGGCATTACAAACCCCAGAAGCATGCAGGGCCCTTTGCTTAACCAAACCCAATGACCTCACCCAGCTCAGGTCATGCAGCACTTTGCAGGCTGCTTATTTTCCCAGTTTGCTCGGAGCAAACGTTGCTCCCCAGCCCTGCACGTTCAGCAGGACTGGAAGGACCCACATCCCGACCTGCTGCTGTTTATGGGATGCCTTCCACACACACAGCATCCAGACATTCCCCCAGCTTTAAGCTGTTTGCTTGTTTTCTACACGTTCTTCCAGTTAACAGCGGGCACTTCGGTTCCCATTCTGAGCAGCACTTGCTTAATTTAGTGCTGAAAATAAGAACTGTTATCCATGCCAGCACTCAGGACCCGGACTCCTCATCCTCGCTAGGAAGCCACAGCCACAAACCTCTTATTTATAAAGCTGGACCAAGAATTATCCGTGCCAACAACCGCAGACGTCGTGTTTTTGCACAGCTCTGAACAAAGGCAGCTTTATGCTCGGCACGTGGGTGCTCACACAGCACATCGGGGCAGCAATGCTCTGCAGGCAGGGAGGGATACACACACACACACACATCACCCACCCACCCAGCCAGAATTTCCAGCCAGACATGCAGAACGTTTCCACGTAAGGCTGATTTGCACCGGATTCAGGCAGGAGAGGATTTATCAGCCCAGGACAGGCTGCTCTGTGTGCTTATCGCCTGCAGCCCGGCTCCTTGCAAACACAGAGAGGCTGCAGAGCAGAAGCACTGGGTGTGAGTTCAGTGCACTGCAATGGGGCACCTCATGGTTACACATCACCAAATTCTCACTCTTCCACAGCTCTGCTGCAGGTGGGAAATAAAACAAGTGCAAGGAGCACAGCTTGCCTCCAGGGAGCAGGGAAGGTGTGGGAGCAAAGCGGGAATTAATGACTCACAGATTGTGCCTGTCATAAAGGGCTGCATGGGACGCAGCCCCGCATGCTCTCCTGGCTAATGAACATTGATTTCATAATGTGGGGTGAGGGCAGCTCCTCCTCTCCCCTCCTCTCTCCTTCTCTCCCCTTTTCTCCCCTCTTCTCCCCTCCCCTCCCCAAGGGATTCAAAGCATTATCACAGAACCACAGAATGCCTTGGGAATCCATCTGATAATTCTGAACTTCCCTCTCTGGATAAAAACAGATTTGGCTCACAAATACCAGGTTCCTCTTTATAAGTGGAATAAGGGACTCATGGGCAGCCGGGCTGTGAACTCCATGAGAACAGAGCTTGGTTTCCCCCTGGGCAAGCTGCCGAGCCCTGGGTTCCCCATTTCCTTCTGCACAGCAGGATGCTTGGACTGCTCAACTCAGACCAACCCCCTTCCCTGCTCTCCCCATCCCTCCCCTTTTCCATCCTCTTTGAAAGCAGACTTAAAAGGTGCTTTGGGATGAGGGAGAGCCCCAGTGGGATGAAGGCTGCACT
Organism: Phasianus colchicus; assembly: GCF_987193195.1. Classification (NCBI taxonomy): domain Eukaryota; kingdom Metazoa; phylum Chordata; class Aves; order Galliformes; family Phasianidae; genus Phasianus; species Phasianus colchicus. Next base: position 4,389,104 of record NC_143462.1, read on the forward strand.
GCTGCAGGTTCCTTATCCCAGCTGAGCATCTGTATGCTTTGACACCACTGCGGAGCTCTGGCTCGGTGTGTCTGCGGTTGAAATGGTCAGCATTGCATAAAATCTCATCAAGTCCCTTCCCAGGGGGTTACAAAGCCCACTCAGTGCCCCAGAGCAGCCTGCAGCCCCCTGCTGCACCCCCCAGGCTCACCCCATAAACCTGAGACCCTGCAAAGGGACCAAGCTGCTGTTGCTCCATCTCCTCGTGCCAATGCAAAACAAATTAGCCACCAATATCTTGAATCTTTCCTCCAAAAAAGCACTGGCACAGATACATTCTCCTGTCAAATACAACCCCATGTCCACTCTGTACTGTTTTCCCACAGGTCAGGAGGGGATTTCTTGTGCAGGATGAGGACCATCACTTGGCTCCTTCCATAGGTGAACATGTGATGCCTCTCTCCAGCAGCCAAAGGTTCAAGGCTGGTTTTCCCAGGTGTTTAAACACAGCCCTGTGCGGTTCCTGTGATGAGGCCTTGTGGTCAGACCCCGTGTTTCAGTTTCCTGTCTGCAGTGTTTGCTTTGCTCTGCACTCTCCCTTGTGCAGAGTGGCTTTGGTTCCTGCTATTAATGGCTTCACAGTTACAAGGCAGTTTACTTTGAGGCCAACACCGAAATAACTAATTTGAAATCTCAGCTTGAGTGAAAGGAGGTAAAAATAGGCTCTCCTGAGTCATCTGCTAATTTAAAGCACAGATCAGAGCACGTTTAAAGGCTGCTACAGGACCTGCAGCACCCAAGAGAGCCATAGATGCCACAGCAAGCCCTCCAAAAGGGTCAGCTTTCATTCATCATTGCCACGGGTCGGGTAGGGCACAAGCAAACCATAAAGCAAAGCACAGTTTTCCAAACTGCACACACTGAGATATGGCAACTGACGATGAGCCTTCGTGCTTACTCACAGCCACAGACCTTAAAGGAGAACTGCATGCAGGATGCAGGGATTCAGTAAAGAGCGCAGCACCAAGGAGTTGCCAGGCTCCTGGAGCCTTCTGCCCAAATGCAGAGCTGCCCCTTTCTGTCGTGGGCAAGAATCAGCACATACAGCGAGTGCAGATATAGAAACAGCAAAAACTTGGCAGCTCTGCGTGAGGAACAGCCTCTGCCTCTTCTTTTTTTCACTCTGAAAATGTCACTCTCCCCAGGAAGAATCCCCTGGGAGCGATGGCACGCTGGCATTCAGTCACTGAGGATGGAAGAGACCTCCAGACCCCCAATCCAACCCCAACCCCAACCCATCCCCATTGACCAGGTGCCACATCCCACGGTTCCACACCGCCCCCAGAGGCAGTGCCACCTCCCCGGGCCGCCTGTGCTGATGCATTACCCCTCTTTATGAGGTTTTTTTTCCCTAAATACCCAATGTCAGCCTCTCCTCCCTCTCCCCCCCCACCCCCCCCAGGTCATTTCTCATCGTCCTATTGCTATATATTGGGATTCCTGGGCCCTACACGACCCACCCAGACTCAGAGCCACAGGGAGGGTCGATCTTAAAGCATTCTCACTGAGAGGGCAGTGAAAAGTTATTTCTGGAGAATGTGAGATGAATCTGTTGTGCGCAGAACAGTGAGAACTACCAGCGCTGGGGGCCAACACAGCTTGGGGGCCGCGCTCAGCAACACCGTGCGCTGTTTACACGACATTAATCGGTGTTTTCAGGCGGTTGGAGGGGATCGCTGACCCAACCCTGAGAGGTTTTTGGGGTTTCCACGTGTGCAGCACGCTGCCCTCACACCCCCAGCCCTGCTGCAAGGCACTGCCGTGCCCCCCACAGGCTGCTCGCTCAGAGCAGCTCCCCAGAGCTGTGACTGACAGCCCAGAGCACGCTGCGAGCCCCACACCCCCGAACTTCCCCGCAGCCACCTGGAGGACAACGAAAATCCCCACTCTGCGCACCCCGCCACCCCCCAACTACCCAAAATGGCGGCCGCGCTCAAGGCGCATGCGCAGGGCCGTACCACGACTGGCGGTGCGGGGGGGAAGGGGGCGGTGCGGAGCGGCCCACACAAAGGACAGCGGTGGGGGGGAGCGGCGCGCATGCGCGTTGTGCGTTCCTGGCAGCCAGGCGGGTCCCGGCCGGGCGGAGGCCGCGGCGAAGCCGGGGGCTCGCGTAGATGTGCAGCCCGGGGAGGGCGCCCCCTGGGCCGGCCCCGGCGGGGGACCTGCCGCCCGAGTGGGAGACGGACGACGAGCGTATGGCTTTTCTCTTCTCGGCTTTTAAGCAGAGCCGCGAAGTGAACAGCACCGAGTGGGACAGCAAGATGGCCTTCTGGGTCGGGCTGGTGCTGGCCCGGGGCCGCCGCCGCGGTGCGGTTCGTACCTGTCTGCGAGAGCTGCAGAACGGCTTCGAGCGGCGGGGCAGCGTGCCGCTGGGCCTCGGCACCGTGCTGCGGGAGCTGCTCAGGTAGCGCGGGCTGCGGGCTGGGCCTCAGGGCCGGGCGGTGGGCAGCAGCCTGGAGCGGGGGGGGGGGGGGGGATAGGATTGATGGAGTGGGGGGCTGTGGGGCTGGGGGTGCGGTGTGATGGGCTGAGGGGTGGCGAGGCGATGGGGTGGGAGTGGGAGCTGCGGGCTCCGTGAGCTTGGGATGGAGCGTGGCGAGATCCTGTGCCTGGAGTTACCGCCCTGTGTCCGATTATTGCGCTGGGGGGGTCTGTAAGGGGGGGATGCAGCTGGGAGCTCTGTGGGACGGGGGCGTGAGGCACTGGAACAGGTTGCCCGAGGAGGTTGTGGATCCCCATCCCTGCAGGCATCCAAGGCCAGGCTGGATGTGGCTCTGGGCAGCCTGGGCTGCTGGTTGCTGACCCTGCGCATAGCAGGGGGTTGGAACCAGGTGAGCATTGTGCTCCTTTGCAACACAGGCTGTTCTATGATTCTATGGACAGGTGCAGCCAGGAGCCCTGAGTGAGGTACACAGACAGAGAAGGGTTGGGGTGAAATGCAGGGCATGGCTAAGGGGCTGCTTCTGGAGGGTAGGAGGGGGCTGTGGAGTTGGGGCTCAGCCCGCACTCGTTGTGTAGGTGGGCTGTGATATGGGGAGCTTTGTGTGTGCAGGGAAGGAGAGCTGTGTTGTGCCAGGCAGCGAGAGGGGCTTGAGGGAATGTCAGCTGTATCCATGGCAGGAGGAGTGCATTGAGGTGCTGGAGAAGCAGTGGGTGATGGAGACCTAAGGGTGCTGCCTGTGGAGGGGGGTGGTTGTGCCCATGAGTGCTAACCAAGCATGAGGGTTATGTAAGAGTATGAAGAGGTTTTGCGCCATGCCATGCAAAGTAGGGGAGAGCACAGAAAGGTCAATGTGGGGCTGTGTAGGAGGGAGCTCTGTAAAGCAGCATGCCAGGAGCTTGGGGTTTCCCAAAGGATGCGCCTTGGGGCTGGCGGGAGCTGTGGGAGGGAAGTACCAAGGGAAGTGCTGCACTGGGAGAACTCGTAGGTGCAGGAAGGAGCTCGGTGTTAAATGGGGTTACGTTCTGTCAGATGGTTGCTGTGATGAGTGGCTCTGATGGTGTATGGGGTTGTGTGGGCACGTGGGGATGTTTTGCATGCTCATGCTCGCAATGAAGCGTTTTGTCTTGTGAAACTGGCCTGAGTCTGATACCCTGAAACGATTCAAGGACAGCAGTGGTTAGCTGAATCCACGTGCAACATAACATTTCTCAGTTACAGAGAGTTCCTTTCTTTTTTTTTGTTGTCACAATTTAATGTGCAAATGAAGCAGACGTGAAATTTGCAACTGAACTTCCTCAACAGTTTCTCTGTTCAGTGCCTCAATGGTTTCAAGTAACAAAACACAGAAACTGTGAGCCTGGAAGAAGCTGTTTTGTTTTGTGCCCAGAGAAAGCCAGGGGGAGTGTGGCCCTTTTATGTGCTTCCATACACATCATTAACATCTTTGATTCCCATGCTGGCACCCATCCTTGCTGCTGGCGGATGAGCTGATTGTATTCATTTCTGCATGCATGGCTTTTCTCTAGACGTGGCAAGATGCAGAGGGAGTCAGACTTCATGGCCAGTGTGGACAGCAGTTGGATCTCCTGGGGTGTGGGAGTCTTCATCCTGAAGCCCCTGAAGTGGACGCTCTCAAGTGTGCTGGGTGACAGCAAAGTACCTGAGGAGGAGGAAGTTCTGATTTATGTGGAGCTACTTCAGGTAAGTGCTGCTGAGAGCCTTCAGAAAAATACAAGAGCAGTTTTAGGTGCTAGCAAGGAAGGTTTGGGGTTGAAAAAGGACCGCCTTCAGGCATTCCTACACCTGAGGAGTACAGAAACATTTCCATGGATGTTCCTCTAAACTAATGTGTTTACTTCTTGCTAACATCTAAGAAATGAGATTCTTGCTGTTTTGCCCAGGAAGACAAGAACTGTGCTGTGAGACCTCTGTACAGCTCGGGTTTGAGTTGATGCAAGTGTAGTATACAAGAGGAATTTGCAGTTCTAAATTGAACAGTGCTGTGCTGGCAGTCAGGACCAGGACCTGGGACCCTTTCTGTTGGTGGCTGTTAAAATGAGCACCAGGATTTACTGCTGCTACGTGCAGATGGCCTCTGGATGGCTGGGGCTAGAAGAAATGCAAGAGCTCTTTTGGATGTATGCCTTTATTTGTAGTTACTCTGATAGCACACAGTGTCTTTCCTCAGTGGTGGATATTGCACACTCCTTTCAGAGGTGTGTGTGTGGAAGAGGAAACTTCAAAAGGTGTCTGGAACATCACGTGCCTCGATGCAGAGCTCAGGAGTTGATGGGAGGAATTGTTTCTGTAGTTCCTCACTTTGAATGGGAAAGCTTTTCCCTTGTTTACACAGGAAAATGACTCAATGAGTACAGCTCATCACATGGATTAAAGAAAAGCTCATTTGGGGTTTAAATTCCTGGGGAGAAGAAATGTAGAAGCACCCACCTTGCTGCTTGTATTGAAACAGTACTATAGTTGTTTTCAGATGTTGTTTATGCCTCATTCTGCAGGTCAGCCTGACCCAAACCGTGCCTAACTTTTTACTTTCAGCATGTGAGAGAAAGTAGGTGCAACTTGACATCATGAGCTGAAAAACAGCTGAGAGGAAACTGAACACTGTCCTGTTTCCTTCCAGGAGAAAGCAGAGGAAGTTTATCGCCTGTATCAGAACTCTGTGCTTTCATCTCACCCCGTTGTTGCTCTCTCAGAGCTGCGTTCCCTCTGTGCTGGTGTTTGTCCAGATGAAAGAACATTCTATTTATTGCTGCTCCAGCTGCAAAAGGAAAAGAAAGTCACAATCCTGGAACAGAATGGAGAGAAGGTACAGGGTCAAGGTGACTGCTTTGGGGAGGTGTAATCCCTGCCTTATGTTTCATCTGGCTGGAAGGAACTTTGTGCGTTCTTTATTTGAGGAAAGCAATTCTATGCACTCCAACATCACAACCTGATAACAGATGAGATTCAGTTTTGTGTGCTGCCATCCAACATCTGTAATACTACCCATGTAGTATGTACATGTACCCATGTACCCAGCTTGCAGATTAGCAGGTATTGCAGTTGGCAGCTGTTCCCAGCTACCCAAACTGAAATGGTTTCATGCTGCTGCAATGGGTGTTTCTCTCCTTATGCCAGGGCTCTCCTGTTTGTCAGCAGCAGCACAGAGCAGGCTCTGCTCTCCCTGTGTGCTGGTAGTGCTGGGCACTGTGGCTCTGTACTGAAGAACCTAGAAGCATGATGCTGCCCCATGCTGTTCAGAGTGCTGGGACAGCTTTACGTGATCAGGGTGTTCATTAAGGCAGGACCCCATCTGATTTAATATCAAAATATACGATGACTGGCTTGTCTCCTGAACTCTGTTACAAGACTCAAATAAAACCATGGGTAAAAGCATCTTTTCTTTCTGTTAGAATGAAAATATTTCCAGTGCAGGCACAAATGGTGGAGATGAGTGAATCAAGTGTGTGCTGCTGCTTTTCCTTTAGATAGTGAAGTTTGCCAGAGGACTTCATGCCAAAGTCTCTCCAATGAATGATGTGGACATTGGAGTCTATCAGCTGATGCAGAGTGAACAGCTGCTGTCACAGAAGGTGGAGTCCCTTTCCCAGGAAGCAGAGAAGTAATTTGGGGATGGGTGGTGGGAAGAATTTCCATGTGATGCAGAACTCTGTGCCCCTGTTAGGTAGTTAAGAACAAAGCTGCCTTCTTGTTCTGTCCCGTGTAGAACACATAATATTTTCAGCAATGTAGTAGGGCAGATTTTCTAGTATTGTTTCTTGTCCCTATGAAGACTGTATGTAGTGAGTGGATGTCAGAAGCTTTGCAATGATCTGAAATACTTCCAAGGGCTACTTGTGAAAAGCAGGAATGGCTTGAAGGCTGCTGTGTCTGAAATACATGGGTACTTGGTCACTTGCTGTGTGTTACAGCAAGGTAGTGAAGGTGGCTGTTTAATTCTAATTTTTATTTATTAAAAAAAACCCACAAACTATTGCTGCTTGCAAAGGAGTAATCTCTTTGTTTGTTTGTTTTTTGCATCTCTACAGATGTAAAGAAGATGCCCGGAATGCTTGTAGAGCTGGGAAAAAGCAACTGGTAAGTGATGGTCTATTTAGGAGGAGTAGGACATGTTAAATGCCTTGGGGCTGGTTTGTTACTACAGATAATGACCAGGTTTAGTGTGGCAAGGTTTATCTCAGGAGTGTGAAGAGTGTCTCTGTTGTTAAAGGTCTCCTTAAGGTGCAGACGTGGCTTTGTCTGACCGTGGTGATGTGCTGAAGAGAATGGGAACATCTAGCTCTTAAAACCAGCAGTTTTATGCATGCCTTGTTGTGCAGGGGTGGTTATTCTGTTTCCTTTGAGTGCTGCCTGGTTTGTGATCAGGTCTGTTTGTATCCAATGTCTGCAGGCACTGAGATGTCTGAAGTCCAAACGAAGGACAGAAAGGCGCATTGAGGAGCTTCATTCCAAGCTGGATGCAGTGCAGGGGATCTTGGATCGTATCTATGCTTCCCAGACTGACCAGATGGTAGTGTGTTCTTTTTGACTTCTCAACCTAGCCCCACTCTTTCCATTTGTGCTGCTTTACCTGTTCCTCTGCGTGCAAGCTAGCTGATGAGGCTTTATCCTCTGCTCTAGGAAGCAGCAGCTCTGATATCAAAGCATTGCCCTTAGTGAAATGCTTCTGGCTCTTGTTTTGTGTGCTCACTTCTCTATGAGTGTCCTGCTTGAGCAGTGAGTCTTGAGAGGTGCTGAGTGTTTGCTTTTAGTTAACAGTGTGCTTCTTTTTCTTCCAGGTGTTTAATGCCTATCAGGCTGGTGTGGGAGCTCTGAAACTCTCTATGAAGGATGTTACTGTGGAGAAGGCAGAGAATCTGGTAGATCAGATACAAGAGGTACTGAAATAGGAACACACATAAATAAGCACTTAATGCATAATAAGCAGATTTGTCCAGCAAATGTGAAGCATCTGGTGTTGCTTGGTTTCTGCCTTGTGTGTCATCAGAACAAATGGAGTTATTCTTGATCTTTTCAGATCAGCAAGCAGAAGTATTCCAATAACTGTCTATTTGATTTTATGTAACTATATTTATTGCTGGCCACAGCACAACCTCACGTTGGCTCTTCAGTTAGCAGCATTGTGCAAGCATGCAGCTCTCTTAGAAAATGTTTCTCTCCTGGAAATGAGAAGGAGAAGAGTTTATTTTGAATTAATGGAAGTGAAGAGAGCAATCTGCATAAGCTGATGTAGAAAACAGAGGAGGATTATTTCTTCAGCTCCACGTACTTAGGTGTAGTAACTTCAACTGCTGAGCTGAAAGTTCAGTCCTAGCTGAACTGTTTTCATTTGTCCCTTCTTTTGTTAGCATAAGCCTCAATGTAAGCTTGTTGCTTATGTGAAATAGCTACAACTGGAGGGATATCTCCCCTTTTCAGGTTTATTTCCTTTTGTAGCACTTATTAAATCATCTTCCACGTTACTGTTTTTACTACTAAGAAGTTAGGCATGTTGGACTTCTAAAAGCAGCAGGACTAGTGCAAAAAAGGTCAACTACTGGTTTATTTATTAGTTGCTATTTCTACTTTTGGCATAGCTGGATTACAGTAAGACAAGAGTGACTTCAATTCCATACAAACTGTCTCTTTTGTTGTTTTTTTGTTGTTGTTGTTTTTTTTTTTTACCCCCTAGCTTTGTGATACTCAAGATGAAGTAGCCCAGACTCTGGCTGGAGCAGGGGTCAATGGTTTAGGTAAGTTCTGGGGCTCTCAGCTTCTGCTTGTGTCCCTGCTACTGCTGTTAAAGGAAGCTATGGCTCATCAGGAGTTCCTTATTATGAGTAATGAAGTGGTGGTGGGGAGTAATAACAATTCCATTAAACTTCAGTACATCTGTGAAAGTGATACTTAATTCTGCTAGAAGCTAAATGTTTTCTTTCACTGGCAGAGATGGACTCCGAAGATCTGGAGAAGGAACTGGACAGCCTCCTCCAGGACTCAGCTAGGGAGCCTGTCCACCTTCACACTGTACCCCAAGAGGAGCCGCGTTCTGGATCTGCAGGAGCCATTTTGGATACTGAGCTTGAAGCTGAGTTGGAAAAGCTCTCTGTTTGTGATGAAGGTATGGATGTCAGCAGGCTGTGCTAATTACCCATTACTAGATCAGTTGTAGGGTTAGGATTTTTGATGCTGTTGTTATGTTTTATTATCTAATCCTTCATCCTGATGGAAATTGATCACATTATGTTGCAATTTTCTTTATAGATCTGGCACAGAAGACTCCATCTGCTTCCTCTGAACCCCAAACAGCTCTGGGACTGAATCTCTAAAGACCCGACCACATCCTGTTGCTGCAGTTTGACAAGTTGTCTTAAGGCTCTTTAATTATTGACTAAAACTTTGGGACAGAGGGGTCCTGGTCCCCTCTTCTTTGTGAAATCACTTTGCTAAGCAACAGGATCTCCTGCCATGACAATCCACTCTGGAACTGGCCCCAGCTGGTGTTTGTCATCTCTGTGCCAACATCTGCACTGGTCTGAATTTGACTTGCTGTCATCTCGAGTCACCTGTGACATCCAGGAACGCAGTTCACTACTCTGCCCAGTGGAGATAAACTCTCTCTGTCCATAACAGTGCTTGTTGTTTTGGTTTTTTTTTTCAATTTTCTTTTTCTTTGCTGTGGCTCACGTTGAGAACCTGAGTTGCAGCAGCATTGCAGTTGCTCAACATTTGGCTGTGTGGTTGTTTAGAACACTTGGCACATAAGTACTGCCCTTGACATAAGTTACTTGCAACGAGCTTCAACACCTGTTGGTAGTTCTGTCCCTCCCCTCTATGTTCTGCACATTGTGGACAACTAGACACTGTAACAATTGTAGGAGGTGTTGCTGCTGCACTAGAGGGCAGCAATTGCAAGCACAAGACAAAAATAATTCCTCTTTCTGTAATGACACTAAGGCCTTAAAAGGGAGACCTGCAAAATATGTGAAGTTGAGGGAGTTGCTGGTGCTGAGGTCAGTGACAAAGCCTTGTAGTCGCTGTGATGCAACTTTCTGCTTTCTCTTACTTGAAATCTGAGCTGTCTGCTGCCTTTGTATCTTCCTTGTTGGCAAGGCAGCAGCAGGGTGATCTGCTTCCAGCTCTCCTGTGGGGTGGGAGGGGAAAAGATGCATCATTTGTTCTCGTTTGGAGTTTCATGTAACAGTCTTAACTGCTTGTGGTCTTGGTGTTGCAATTCCACAAGATGATGGGTTACCAGAAAGCCCCAAAATAAAACCCTGTATGGCTTTCTAATGCAAAAAAAAACAACAGCAAGTGAAGATGTTTTTGGAGGCTGGGAAGTGAAATCATTGCTTTTTTTTTTTTTTTTTTGCAGGTCACTTTTTTATGATATGTATGCACTTGGAAAAGCAGAAAGCCTGGTACTGCACACCAATAAATGAATTCCTTCAGGAGGAGAAGAGAAGGAGCGTGGGCTTTCTGCATGCCCTGTGCATGGCAGGGGAGCCCAGAGCTCTGTTGAGCTGTAGTCCTCTCTGCACCTCTCCCTGACTTGGAATGTATTCAGTATTATCAGTGTCTGTTTCTGAGCTCTCTCCTGACCCTGAGTTGCAATGCTTGAGCCACGCACTTGGCTGAGCAGCACCCTGGGCCTGCAGTTGCTGTATTGCTGCCAAAGCAGCTTCAGCCCCAGAGGGCTGGGAGAGAAATCCTGGGCATCATCAGGGTCCTGCTTTGGCTTTGGTGTCCTTGTCACTCCTGCTGAGCAGTGCAGGCCCTGCTGGAGCCCTCAGTCAGCCAGCAGTGTGCCCAGGCTGCACGTGAAATGCATTCTCTGTATTCCTTTCTTTTGTAAGCCAATGGGAGAAAAAACACTGTTTTCTGCCTACATGTAATAAAGGGGAGAGGAAGAACCAGAGTCCTTTGTGCTTATTTCCCTTTGCAGCTCGTTGCCATGTTAGGACTGTTCTGGCTGTTCTGTAACTGCAAAGGTATGCTGAAAGCAAGGATGCAGTCCTGGGCTTTGTGTCAAAAACCAGAGTTGTTCCTGTGTGAGACAATGCCTTCCAGTCTATGTCTCAAAACAGTTACTGCTGTCTAACAAACAGCAACTATGTGGATTTTGTTTTTTGCCTAAAGGCAGTGACGGAATGGAACACCTACCGTATCAGCACTGCCCAAATCAGCCCTCCTTCCTGCTCAGGTTAAGATATCTGAAACAAGCTTTGAATTTGCCAAGTCAAGCGTGTTTCCTGCAGACAGAGGTCAGAGCTGAGCAGGCGTGCTGATCCCTAGAGAGTATTTTTGGAGGGGGGGTGAAGGCAGGAAGGAGTCTCGTACTCTGTGCTCACTGTGTGCTGCCCACAGCATCTCTGGAAGTTTCTAAACGACACAAATAGTGCTTGTACTCCTCCTGTAGGAACATAATGGGAAATAAAGCACAGAACAACTGCTGGAGGAGCAACATCTCCTGTAACACATCAGAAGCCATGCTGGGGAAGAGTTAACACCCAAGTAGCTGCTGCTTCATCTAAGTGGCATTTCCTTCCTTTGATGCAAAGTGGGGAATGTGATGGAGATGGCTGAGCTGGGAATTTTAAATAGAGTTTGAGACAGCAGGGCAGGGAAATAGAGGACAGCTTCTTGCTGGGTGAGAAAATGAAAGCTGGATTGCCACTGAACTGCAGACTTCTTATCACACTCGAGTGCTGTATCAAACAGTACCTCACTTGATTCTCAGAAAAAATAGCAGCTGCTTAAGTGAGGAAATGTAACTATGTAGTGCATGATGCAGCAGAAGGAGACTAAAATTTGTGCATTGTTTTCCTACAGCAGAAGAGCTGTCAGCCCTTTCTCCACGAGGTGCGTGGCAGTGGAGGTGATGTTCTGGGTCCCACCACATCTTCCCCTTGCTGACCCAGTTTTGAACACCTCCTTCAGTGTAAGGATCAGATCCAGGTGTTTCTAAGCTCCTCAGAGGGGGGTCTTCCTCAGACCATGGGTTTCCTGGGATGCCTTCAGCCCATGGGACCTGAGCACGTGGTGAGTGCTCAGTGCCAACCTCGGGTGGATTAAATGCTGCAGGGCAGGTCACCACCTTCATTGTGGCCTTTTAAGCTGACAGAAGCATCCCACATCTTAGACATCTCTGTGTCCTGTACAGGGAATGGGAAAAAATCACTCTGGGGTGGCACAAGGGGCATCTGCATGCATCCTTCGTGGCATAATGCATCTCCAGGGAGCACACCGCTGTATAGAACCTTAGAGTTAGAAGGGACCTCTGAGGCCATCTAATCCAACTGCACTGAGACACCACAGCACCATCAGGGCCCGATCCAGCCCCGTCCCGTGGTGTCAGGGCAGTTGGATGGGATCTTTCCCTCCGGTGCAGCCCTGGGAAGGAGGAAAGGAGCAGCGTCATCACTGCCGATAGGAGCGCGGAGCCGTGCGCCGGCGCTTGGTGCCATCTAGCTGCTGTCCCTGGCATAGGCACGAGCCCAGTGGAACTTATTAAAGGCTTAATTAGCTGTTTAATTAAACAAACCCTCACGAAATAAACGCTGGGACGTGGAGCAGCTTCTTTCAGCTGTCACAGAGTGAGTGCACTGTTTGGTTTCGGAGTGAGCTGCCCTTTGTGGGAAGAAGAATGATGCTCTCATTCCCATTTGTTCTTGGGCAGCTGGGATCGTGCAGAGCCTGAGTCACTGGGTCAGCTTAATTAAATCACAGCATAGCTGAGCTGATGCTCTATAGGTTGGCTGCTGCTTTCTTCTGTGTGCATGGCAAAGGCAGAGGTCACTGCAATGCTACAGCGTGGTAAGGGAGTTAATGCTGAGCTGCCTGCTGGCTTTGTTACTTCAATCTGCAAGGGCTTTCACTGCCCTTCCGTGGCTTAGCCACTTTCCAGCACTGCACTTCTCTAAAGCAGGTCCCCATTTAGCAGCTGCTCCAACTTGGAATGTTCTGTGATTCTACAAAACGCCAGCTGTGCTGGGCAGCTCAGGACAGGAGGCAGTGACTGCTTTAGGGGCACACATCTGAGCCGTCTCTCCCCTTCAGACATCGCACCAATAGATTTGTGCAGGCTACACTTCCATCCTGATTCGCACTGAAGAGCCTTCAGTCCCACTCGAATGCTTGCTGTTTAACCCCTAATTCCCAAGCAGCTCATCCTGTTGTGGGCAGAGCCAGATCACACCTGCATGAAACCCAGAGGCAATGAGAAGGAAGATTGGGCACCAGAGCAGGCTGCTTTATGGGCAGAGGACATCTGCCTGCTAGAGCAGAAGGAGCAGAGCCTGGTCAATGCAAGAGGGGCTGGGTGGGATCCTGCAGCAGATCAACACCAGAGGAAGAGCTCTGCAGCAGGAAAAGGCTTGCAGCAAAGCCCTCACAGCTTGCTCCACAATCAGAGGTGAGTGCTGGCTCTTTATGAATGGCTGCAGAGAAAGGAAAGCGGGGTGAGAGGCAAGAGGATGAAACAAACGCTGTGCTGTCAGCAGGAGACTTAGAAGTGAAAGCATCCAGTGCTTTTCCCCAGGTCACCTGGCTGCGTGTGAGAGCTGGGAGGACTGCAGTTGGTGCTGTGGAGCTGTCAGCAGGGCTTTGGATGCCGATGGGGGCTTGAACAGCTGTGAAATCTCTCAGTGGACTGGAGCAATGGAACAACCCATGGATGGCTTTTATTCCTCCGTGGGAGGAGGTGGGCTGGACTCGATCAATGGCAGTGGGAAGAGCAGGGTGGAGGGAGAGACCCCTATGTTTTCTCTCCATGGCGTAGCAGCTGCTTTACTGTTCCTTCTCATCCTCCTCACGCTCCTGGGCAACAGCCTGGTGTGTGTGGCTGTCATCAAGTTCAGACACCTACGCTCCAAGGCCACCAACTTCTTTGTTATCTCCTTGGCCGTGTCTGACCTCCTGGTGGCCGTGCTGGTGATGACTTGGAGGGCTGCTGCTGAGGTGGTGGGGTTTTGGCTCTTTGGGGCTTTCTGTGACATCTGGGTGGCTTTCGACATCATGTGCTCCACAGCCTCTATCCTCAATTTGTGTATCATCAGCGTGGACCGCTACTGCGCCATCTCCAACCCCTTCTGCTACGAGAGGAGGATGACACCACGTGTGGCTTCTGCCACGGTTGGGATGGCATGGCTGCTGTCCCTCCTCATTTCCTTCATCCCCGTGCAGCTGAGATGGCATGAGAATCAAAATCTCCTCAACCAGCAGGAGAACATCACCCAGGAGAGCTGTGATTCTCACCTCAACAGCACTCACGCCATCTCATCTTCTCTCATCAGCTTCTACATCCCCGTTGCCATCGTGATCGTGACCTACACCTGCATCTTCCGCATCGCCCAGCGGCAGATCCGCAGGATCTCCTCCTTGCAATGCACCCAGCAGTGAGTGCCCTCACACAGCCAACCTGAGGAGCTCCTTCAAGAAAGAGACCAAGGTCTTCAAGACCCTCTCCATCATTGTGGGCGTCTTTGCCTTCTGCTGGCTGCCTTTTTTTGTGCTCAACTGCGTGGTGCCCTTTTGTGATCCTCACCAACGCAAGCCGTGTGTCAGCAAGGCTGTCTTCAACACCTTTGTCTGGCTCGGGTGGGCCAACTCTTCCCTCAATCCCATCATCTACGCCTTCAATGCAGATTTCCGGAGGGCTTTCATCACCATCTTGGGCTGTGAACACCTTTGCCCCAACAACACGGTGGAGATGGTCAACTTCAGCAACGAGTTGGTCTCCTACCACCACAACACCTCGTGTCCAAGGGACGTGCTGACCCTCAGACACCCCCATGCTGTTCTGCAGGTGGAGAACAACGAGGTGTCCTCTGGGAAGCTTTCCCAGCTCTCCTCTCACAGCAGCTGCCTGCAGTGGTACACGTGGAGCACGAAGCAGAGAAGATTGCACCACTCACCTGCAATGCATTGAACTGAGATGGGTGGGAGCAGCCTGGTGGGATGGAGATGGATGGATGCAAGCAGGGGCTGCTGCAGCTGCCTGTTTTCTGAGGCCTTTGAGAGTCACATGAACACTTCATTCTGCTGGGCAGGAGTTTGCATTACTGACTGTGGAGTGATGGATTTATTTTCAGATGGCTCAAAGGATTCAGGTGTTTTTTTGTGTTTTTTTTTCTTCTTGTAACCTACAGCTTCAGACCCAGCCCAGGTGTGCAGTAGAAACCTGTGTGGCTGCCCTCCCTTTGACCCATAGGAAAACACTTTTTGCAAAAAGACAAAAACGCAACGGCTCCAATTTCTCTTTCCTTTCGACTGCAGAGAGATGAGGCTTTGTGCAAACTGCCCTGCAGGCCGTGGCATGCACACAACCACCTTCCCAGAGCCCCAGGGCTGTGCTGGGCTGCAGCTTGTCCAGAGCACACTGCAGGGTGCTCGCTGGTGAGGAGTTGGGTGTATTGGAGGATGAATATGTTCCAACCCCAGGATGCTGAACCATTTGCTCAGAGCCTTTGGGAATTAACCCTTTGGGCGCCAGGAGGACAAATCCAGGTTCTAGGGCATGGATATTGCTGTTCTGATCTTGCTGCTTGTGCCACATCTTCCACCAGCCACGTCCCCATCCTTTTTGCCATGTGTTTCTTTCCCCTTTTACTCCTTTCTCTCTCTAAATCATGAAGGATCCTTCCTGCCTTGCCTCATTTCAATAATCATGACTTCTAAAGCAGCACTCCTTGTTCACCTGTGCTCTTTAATCAGCCCCTCCTGTGCACATCAGAGCTGTGGCAGTGAAGATCCCCAGCACTTGGCTGCTGCCTGGGACATGAAATGCATTCTGCTCCAACGAGCAGCACGTTGCCTTCCATCTGAGGCATCCTTTGCTCTCTGCGCAACAGGAGAGCCTTCCTCCTCCTGGTGAGAAAGCTGAAAGTGGTGATTACAGACTACCAGTAATCGTTAAACAGAGCCCAATTATAGCCAAGTTCAGCGCGGTCAGCATGAGAATGGAGCAGGGCTCGTATTCCTGAGGTCAGTGCTTGGGTGTTCCTATGGGGCACTGCATTGCTGTTAGCTTCTATGACGTGCAGAAGAAGCAACGGAGCAGTTGATGAGAACCTTTGATGGAGGTGGGTCTTCTTTGCATAGCTGCTGTCTAGATGCCTGATCTGCTTGATTTACCATTGGTTGCTTGCTGCTTCTCTCCATTCCCCTACAGCTTTACTGGGAGAATCCTCCTCCTCCCACCCCAAATCCTCCTCCTCCCACCCCAAGGTGGATTGCAGAATAACAGAGCAGTGGCCCCAATGCCCTGAGAGCCATTCTGTGCTGCTGGAGGTGTAGTGGGACCTCATTACACTCTGGTTATACAAAGAGAGGGATCGTGAAGCAGGGTGAGGGTCCCATTGGGCTCAAAAGCTGCTCCCCCCATTGTGGGCCCATTGCAACCAGAGGAGAAGGAACAACGCTTCCACCTTTCCAACACGGCTGCAAACGGTGCTTAAAGGCAAGGAAGGATGCTCTGAGACCAGGAAAAGGGCTGTTCTGCTCTATGCAATCACAAAACAAGGGATAGTGTGGGGCAGCAGCTGTTTGTTGCCCCAAATTGGTTTTGTTTAATATAGATATCTATTTTTTTCCTGTGTTTAAGTGACTGCATGGAGTACAGAAGGGGCTGAGCGGTGCAGGCTGCGTGATTCTGCTTTGGCATCCAATGTCAGCTGCTCCCCTCATCGTGCAGAAGCTCCACGTGGGGGATATGAAGGTCTGGGGGGGCTCAAAGGAGCCTGGAAGGATCTCTTAAGAAATCACAGCTAATCTAAGAGGTAATTGCGAGCAATCAGTGAGCTCCAGGGAGCTGCATAGAGCGAGCCAAGCTGCCATGGCACGGATCCTCTCTGCTCCTACAGATGGAACCAGGGCCACAGTGAGAAACCTGCGGGGCTGCCTGCTTTGGTTCGTTCGGCCCCAAACTCAGGCTCTGGGGTTTTTCCCTTGAGAAATACGAAAAGATGCCCATAAACCCCCAGAGAGAGGAAACGTGCGCGATGGGGGAAATCAGCGCGACTCATTGGCTGCCGCGGCAACATCGCCGCCGTTCGCTTGGATCCTATCGCAAATTCGCTCATGCTATGGGGGGGCGGAGGGGGAAAGAAGGAAAGGACCCCCCCCCCCGGGCGGTGCAACCCCTCCCCCCGCCCACGTGCACGGCTGCGCGTCCCCGCGGTTTCCGCACACGTGGCCGCCGCTTCCTGCGGGGCGAAGGGGAGGACGAGGGGGGGGTTGGGGGGAAGGGGGGGGCGGTGCCCGACGGAAGGGGCCGGGACGGGTGCTGGCGCTGCGGAGGGGGCGGCTGCGGGGAGAGATCGGAGGGGCCGGAGGTATTTGGGGGGTGACAGGTTATAGGGGTGCTCATAACCTCGCCTCACCCCATAGGGGTGTCAGGGGGGTGGGGTGCAGCAGCAGGCTTGCACGCCGTGCTGGGTGCGCGGAGGGAAGGGTTGGGGTGCGCAGGGTGCTGGGGGTGCGCAGGGAGCAGAGCGGGGTGCAGCAGCACGTGGTGCTGGGGGTGCGGGGCGAAGGGTTGGGGTGCAGCGGTTTGCACGTGGCGTGGAGGCGCAGCGGGGTTTGCAGAGGCCTCGGATGCACGGGGTTGGGGGTTTGCAGGGGTGCGGGTTTGCAGGGGGTGCGTGCAGCCGTCCTCAATGTCCCTGTCCCACTCCCAGGCCCCCCCCCGCCCCCCGGTGCCACCCTGGCGCTGCGCCCTATGGACGGCGTTTTTCTCTCTCCCAACGAAGATGAGTTCGTGGGGAGGATCGCGGAGGAGCTGGAGCAATTCATGCTGCAGGGGCAGCACCACAGGTAGGGGCGTCAAAATGTCAGGGCTCTGTTCTGCGTCGGCCCCACGGCGCTGCTGGGAGCACTGGTAGCTTTTGCAGCCTGGCTGTGGAGTTGGGCGCCGTGCTCCCATCCTTCCTGGCCGTGTGTTTGCTGCATCGTTTTGCTCTGTCCAAACTTTGAGTTAGATCTCATTCCTGATGTCTGACAGCCCTGAAATGGCCCAAAATGGGGGGGGGGGGGGTCAGCTGGGATGGGGTTGCTTTGTTCAGAGATCCCATCAGCTGCCAGTGACCTTCAGCGTTTGTTTGATTGCTTCTTTTGAATGTTTGCCAGAGGTGGCACCAAGGCAGCTGTGAAATGGAATAAACCATAACAGAAAACCCACCTGAGTGCCGTGCATCCAGCACAGGGTTGGTTCAACCATTCATATTTTAGCTGCTGGCTTCTGCGGTGCATTCAGGCTGGAAGAAGAAGTTGCAGCTTCATGGGATGAGGGCAGAGATGAGAGTCCTGGTTCTGGACAGAACACGTCTGGATGGAGCCTTTGGGCTCCTTAATGCCAGGAAGGCTTTAAGGCACAGATCTAAAGCCCAACACCTGGAGTGACTTGGGGAATAAGAGCCAATAAATACTTGCTGCATTCTTCTCCCTTTCCTTCCTCTGCCTTCCCAGGGTGCTCCTGTTCCCCCCCCTGTCCAGCCGCCTCCGCTACTTGATCCACAGGACTGTGGAGAACGTGGATTTGCTGAGCAGCTTTTCGGTTGGGGAAGGATGGAGGAGGAGGACGGTCATCTGCCACTCAGCCGTGAGGTTTGTGATGGTTTGTGGGGCTCTGGGGTTGTTATTCCACCTCTGAAGCATGGCCTCTGTTATTCATAGCATTAAGGGAGCAGGGAGCATAGAGTGGCTGAAGTTGGAAGGGACTTCAAGGATCATGAAGCTCCAACCCCCCACTGCAGGCAGGGCCACCAACCTCCACATTTAATATCAGCCCAGGGCTCCATCCAGCCTGGCCTTGAACACCTCCAGGGATGGACGGGGCATCCACAGCCTCTCTGGGCAGCTGTTCCAGCACCTCACCACTCTCATAGCAAAGAACTTGTTAGAGTTAAGAATAGCAGTGCTTACTGCCCTAAGGAGCTCTATAAATGATGGGATGCAGCATCACTAATGATGGAAAAAAAGCATTTCCGTGTAACCTTATACTTTTGTGTCAGGACAGAGGTGAGCTGAGGGAATAATTGTGTCCTTTGGTTGGTAAGTTGCTATGCTGGGTATCTGCTATTCCTTATTCTGAATGGGTCAGGTTGGAATGTTAATGTATCACAGAGTAGGCTGTACTCTGTCTCCTGTCCTAACAGGAGAACACAGAAGATCCCAGCAGAATTCAGGCATGAACCCGTGTTGACCTATTAAACATAATGAAAAACAAAGCCTCAGTGCTTTGGCCAACACACAGCTCCTGCATTTCCCCCTGTTCTGCACACGTTGTGCTTCTCCTGCTCACACCTCGCTGTTTTCTGCCCCCAGGATTCCCAGTGAGACCAGTGAGCAAAACCCAGCTGCCTCCGCACCGCGGCCGCCCCGACCCACGCAGCCGTGGGGCCGTGGATCACGGGGGGCCCGGCTGAGGCACGGCGGGGATGGGCATGGGGACACATCCCGAGCCTGTGTGGGGTCAGGCAGGATCAAGAGGCCGCCCCGGAGGAAGCCTGATAAAGCCCTGTATGTCCCCAAGGCGATGCGTAAGAAGGCGGAATGGGGGGAACAGGAGGTGGGCGCCGATGGGGCGCGAGAAGGGGAGATCTGCCCCAAAGCTGCACTCGAGGGGGAGGCTGAAGGCAGCCCTGAACCCAACGCAGCCATCGGTGGTGTCTGTTTGGTGCTTGATGAGCAGCACGAGGCTGGAGAGGAGTCAGGAAGAAGCAACGATGGCACAAATGGCGACCGTCCTCCACGCTGCACTGATGGCCCCTTCTTAGAGAGCAGCCAAGGTTCCTCTGGGCAGCACAGTCAGGATAAGGACTGTTCAGATTCCCTCTCTTCCACACCCAATGAAAACCCAGCTGAGCCAGAAGAGCAGAACAAGAGCTGTGACAACGCCGTTGGACCAGAAGGCAGCAAGACTCCGTGCCAAGACCAAAAGAGCCACAATAATGATGTTCCGGGGTCCAGCAAGAGCTCCCACCTATTGGGGGAGCGCTGCTCTGATGCCACGTTGGTGCTGGAAAACCAAGAGAGGAGCTGTGCCATGAGCCTGGAGAGCAGTGGGAGCGTCTCACTGCAAGGTGAGGATGTGGTAAACCCAGTGCTGGAGCTGGGCGAGGGTCCCTCTGGACCAGAAAGTGAAGATCGGGAGAACTGCAGCGATGCCCAAAAAGAGCCCACCCAACACCAGACCCCATTGGAAGCACGTGGTGAGGCCATGCTTGTGTCTGAGCCCATTGGTGGTGCTGGCCCATTGGGTCCTAGTGAGCAGGAGGAGCACGGGGTGGATGTGCCCGTGGTCAAGGATGAGACCAGGGAGCCCATGGGCTTGGCTGATGCTTTACAGCATGAGCTGCGGTTGTCCAAAGGGAACAAAGAGGAGAACGTGGCCACCCAGAGCCGGGAGCTCGCCTTCGAGGATGACTGCACTGCAGAGCTCCTGCAGGAGGTAATGCATGCCATGGGGCACTGCCTTTGTGTTACTTTGGGGTTAAGAGGGTGTTCAGGGGTTGTCCCCAAAGGGAGACATCGGTGTCGGGCTCTGTAGTTGTCTGCTCAGCCTCTTGGACCCTCCGTGGGTTGGTGGGACCCTGCAGGATGGCTGTTGGCCATGAAGTCCCATCTGATGGGTGCCCAGCGTGAGCTCTCAGTCCGTTACCTGCAGCGTGTTGTCTGTATTTGGGTGTTGCATTGGGTCAGGATGCTCAGCACTGGGAGCACTTGATAGGAACATTGCCCTGGTGGTTCCACCACCATCTTCTTGGTCTGTGAGTCTTTGCTGTGATGATAACTCTTTTTTTTTTTTCTGTACTGTTCCCAGATTGTGGGTCATCTCACCGTGAAGGACATCAGCATCGAGAGGATCACGCTGGATTATTCCAGCTATGGTGACACGCAGGTCCACGAGGGGGATTTTGGGCACATAACCGAAATCTACGACTTCTCCCCATCACTGAAAACGGAGCACCTGATGGAAGTGTTCTCAGATTTCCAGTGAGTGCCTTTTGGAGGGGCATGAAGCAAGCAGTATTCAGAGCTGAGTGCACAACAGGGTGTGATGATGCTGTGCTGGATTTTACCCTCATCTCTGTGCTCTTACTCCTTATGCTCTGTGCTTTGAAGGATGTTTTCCTGCAGTTTGTGACTGGAAGCGTTCTTTGAGGCTCTGTCAAGCACAATGCTGCCTACCTGCAGGGTTATTTGTGCTGTTCTGGCTTCATTGGGAGCTTCTACCTGCTCCATAGGAGCCTCTTAGCTCTCAGGTCCCAGTGCCTGTGTTGGAATTGACACTTACATAAATGCTTGCAAAAAGAAAATAAAGGGCCCAATCCTGCTGCATGAGATAAGATGTATTATGTAAACATAGGGAGCTGGAGGGGTGACACTGGGTTAGCAGTGGGATCAGAGCAAGGTTCTGATCAGTGGGCTCATACAGCTCTCCATGGGGGCTGGATTCATTGGGAGTGCTCATCCCTGTGCTGAAAAGCATTGTTTGCATTCTAAATGAGCTGCTGTCTGCTATCAGCGTTTCCTCTTAGATGTTTTCCCTTCCCTTTGCTGCGAGAGTGGAACTGAGCTGCAAATTGACAGATCTAATTTGAGCGCTCGATCATGGTTTTTATTTCCCCTGCTGCAGGGAAAATCTTTGATCTCCTCACTCCCAGCTCGCATTTTCCACTGACACTTTACTAAATAGATTTCTGCTTTGGTCTCTTCATTCAGAGCTTTGCAAACCACTCTGCAAACGAGTTCTGCTTTTCATTGCAAGTGGCTGAGCGCTCGGGTAGTGCTTATAGGGCACTGTGTGCATGGCACTATTGCAGGACAGCCCATGAAATAGAGGCTGCTTGTTGGCCAAGAGCTTCTTTAGGGGAAAAAGAGTCCTTGGGGGAGTCACAGACTGTGACTGGGTTTAGTTCTGATCCTTTCCCCTCTTTGTGAAATGGGAGCAGTGCTCAGATGGCAACACCAAATTCTTGGAAACTCAACATGGCTGTGGATTTTACATGTGTGGCTTTTTCTTCCTGTTAACCAATACTCTTCTATTGTTTTTTTTTTTTCATTGTAGTGAGAGTGGCTTCAAAATCCAATGGGTGGACGACACGCACGCCCTGGGGATCTTCTCCAGCCAGTCTGCAGGTGGGGAGCTGTGGGGCTCCTGGGCACAAGTTCTGCTTCCCCACACTTTGCTTCTTTGCACATCAAACTTGAGTATCTGTAAGGCGTGTAGTGTGGTAGCTCTGCTTTGCAAGATGAACAGGTTTTTTTAATTGGCTTGGGTAATTATCACTGTTGCATAGTGAGCTGTGCATTGCAGGAAATGGTTTTGTTGTTTCACTTTTTATTGTGGAGTGGCTTGAGTTTGGGAGGACCTGTAAAGGCCATCTGGTCTGACTCCCCTGCAATGAACAGGAGCATCTACAAGTGCTCAGAGCCCCATCCAGCCTGACCTTGGGTGTCCCCAGGGACAGGGCATCCACCATCCCTCTGGGCAACCCATGGCAGTGCTTTATAGAATAGATCATTAAGGTCACAAATGACTTCTAAGATCATTAAGTCAGCTGTCAGCTCCTCCCCACCGTGCCCATAGAATCGTTAAGGTTGGAAAAGACTTCCACCATCCTCAAGTCCAACCACCAACCCATCACCATTCACAGCCTGAACACTCACACTCTGTTCTTGGGATTTGTTCCTAATTATCAGAGTGGTCTTTAGAATTTATGTTTCCTTAGAGCTCTTCCTGCCCAAGGAATGGGCGATGTAAGGTGGAGGTGAGCCCTGAGATGAGTTGGCCTTCAGCAGCTCATGGGTTGTGCAGCACTGTGGTAGCATGGGCTGGGTTGTGTGTGATGAAAGCTACCACCATTCCCCTCCTGCTGACTTTGTCCTCTGTTCTTTGAAGCATCTCAAGCCCTGGGGCGGCGTTACCCTTCACTGAAGATCCGACCACTGATCCATGCAACAAAGCAGTCTAAAATTAAGGCACTTCAGCGACCAAGTAAGATGAAAAAAATATATATATCTATCTTAATTACTATTTTTTTTTAGTTGCCTGTTCTGTGTCCTGGGTGGTCAGTCTCACAGTGACACTGTAAATGGGGAACTACTTACTGGATAGCAGTATTCTTTATTGGCTATGGCAGGGCAGTATTTGCACCCAACCTGTTACATTACATCTTCCTATGCCACTAATGCTGCTTGTTGCTCTGACAGCCAAAATAGCTGCAAATGGGGGCACAGGTGAATGGGAATATGTCAAACATTTGCCCCAAAAGCTCTGCCCTACTCTGCACAATTAAAGACAAACCCCAGAGCAGTTATTTTGTGGTTGGCATAATTTTATTCAGTATCAGGTGAAGAGGAAATGGTTAAGCTTAGCCATTAACATTGGTTTATTTAGTTGATTGCCTTTTAAAATCATACTGTAATCAGGTATACTTGCCACAGTAAAGAAATGCCATGAATCTTGTAGCAGAGAGACTGATGAAGGGACAGCTGTAGTCACTGCATTGAAACAGATGTCAGTATGAATGATTCAAAGGGACACTGTCACAGGTAGAAGTTCCTGAGCTCGATTAAATGTGAAAGAAGTGGTTTGCTTTCACACTTCTCACCTGTTCTCATTCAAATTCTCCATATGTACCCTGCTGGCAGGAGTGGGAATCAGGTTATCAGCTCCATCCACATACAAACCTTGCACTCACTTCAAGTGCCATTTATTTCCAAATGCAGGTTTGGATCTCAATTAGCTGACAGTGTCTCTTTCTTTTCTTTTTTTTTTTTTTAATTATTAACAGCTTTTTAAAGAAAGATTGGCAGTTCCATTGTCCAAGCTGTGATGCTCTGAGCCTGCCCCTTTTCCCTTAAGCTGCTGCTAGGCTGCCTTTAGGAATAACATTTCTGAAAAAGCAAGCAAAAGCCCACTTGGCTAACTGGGTAATAAGTTGCAAACAGTTGCTGATAAATGATCAGATAGCAGCCAAATCCAGGTTAGTTTGGACTTGGTAAGGTTCTGGTGTATTGCTTTATTGAGGATGAAACTGTAGCAAGCCAGACGTGTGCTAGGAAGTGGAGCTCACTGCTCCCTCCTGGCCAGTTTTTTCCTAAAGCATCTGATAGATTTAATTGTTAAAACAAAAAACAAACAAACAAACAAAAAAAACAGGTATTTTTCCTTTGGTGCTTTTTGAGGATGGAGGCTGTTGGTTTTGGTGAGCTGGTACTGAGATGAAATCTCTCTCTGTGTGGCCCCGGGGGTTGGATTGTGCCCTTATTTTGTTCTCAGAGAAGGGACTGGAGCTGCAGTGTTCCTGAAAGCCAATTGTGCAGGGTTCCCTATCACAGAACCTTAAACATACATTAGGGTTGGAAATGACCTCTAAGATCAAGTCAAGCAACCCATCCTCATAGAATCATTGAGGTTGGAAGAGACCACTAAGACCATCAGCTCCAACCATCACAGACCACTAGAGGACCAGAGCTTCTTCATATCTAAATGTTGTCACTGTTGCACAAAAACTATTGTACAAAATCTGAAGGAAAGCCTTTCCCAAAGAACCAACAACTTGCTCTGTACGGGTGGGATGGTTTGCTCACAGTAATGCTCACCCCAAAGGATGACATATAGAAAATAGACACCTGCTCTTGTGTCCTGCACTTAAGCCATAAGACTGCTCCTGACTAACCTTCAGCTTCACCATTTTCACCCTTTTTCACCCAGAACTCCTTCACCTTGCCAAAGAGAGACCCCAGACTGACACGGTGGTGGCAAGAAGGTTGGTGACCCGAGCCCTGGGGCTGAAGCACCAGCAGCAGTGCAGCTCTGGCCCTGAAGGGCTCCTGCCAGAAGGTTTGGACCAGGAGGAGTGAACCATCTCCACTGAAAAAAAACCATGTGTAGATGAGCGTGGCTGTGATATTAAACTGCATGCAGAACAGTGAGTTGCCATGGGGACGTTCTCTTTGCTTTCTGAGTTGAGAAGAGAAAAAGTTGAATGAGATGTTGAGCTCCAGAGCCCTGCAGGTTGCTCTTTGTGCTGGAGAACACCGTGCCCTGCTCTGTTCCAAAGCATCTGTACTCTCTGCAGCACGTAAGGAAGCGTTACTTTGTGTTAAAGCCCACTAGGAATTGTTAGGAGTGCACCAGGGTGAGGGAAGGGCATCTCACTGGCCAACATCCAGGCGGAGCAGAGCATCTGTAGGAGTCAAAAACTCTGTTCAGTGTTTACTCTGTTGTCATGTTGTTGTTAAAATATCCCCCAGTAGTGACAGGCATTGAGGTTCAGGGTTTTTTCCTCACTTAAAAGAAGCCTGCCTGTGTTGTTCTGTTAGAAAGCAAAGTTATTTGTTCATTAGGAGAAGCAAACCAGAACTCAACAGTAGCTCAACTTGCACAGAGCCCAATGGCAAGGGATGCTCCAAGAGACACCTCGAGTTGCAGCAGCAGCAATAGAGCATCCCCCAGGCTCTGCTTTAGCTGCACTGTCCTGCATCTTGAGAACAAAATGGACTTTTTCCAACTTGAAGTAGGCTGAAAACCTCTCCTCTGTGTCAACATCTTGGATGTAAGAAATACTCCAATAGGCCTTAGCAAGAATTGTCGAGCCTCACAACATCCCTGTGAGGTAGGCTTGTGGGTTGATCCCTGTGGATTGAGATGGTTAATTGGCATTATTCCATTAGTTCTAGCTGCGTGTAGAAGCCTTCTGTACAAACACAGAGGGAGGAGGAAACTTCAGTACCAGGAATTGTGAACGAAGCCCTAAGCTGACGGGGAGTAGAAAATAAAAAGTAGGATTTAAAAAACATATATAATATATATATTTTTTTTTCTGGGTGAAACATTTTATTCAAGTAGCTGTGTTGGAAAATCTGTAGCAACGTGTGTCCTCAAACAAACAGAGGAGCACACTTAGCACCATTGTGAACTGACTAAGTGTAAAAAAAAAGAAATCCTCAGAGCCAACTTAGGCGGTCAGCTCATCCCCAACGATGCAAGCCACGAAGTTACCTCTGTAAGGTGCAGGGATACAATGCCTTAACTGAATTCATCCTTTAAAAGAGTGAATATCCAGCTTAGAAGGTGACGTGTAGATGGACGTAGGGGCTGCTGGGCGAATTGCTGACTGTGCAGTGGGAAGCATCAATCCTGTGGACTCATCACGGCTTCTGGGTGGTGCTGGAGCTCTGCTGCATGTGCAGGCAGAGTTCTGCATTTGCTGCTCCGTTGGTTCTGGGAGTTGGTTGTTGAATGCAAGAGTTTGGCTGCAGTATTAAATTATGCTTTAGACTGTTCTGCTCAGAAAGAACGCTTCGATGTTGTTTTTCTTTCCTGTGTTTCTTTGCTAAAATGGAGCAGTGGCAGCAGTGCTGAGGACAAGCATCATCACAAATGGAAGAGTATGCGTCAGTGGTGCTTCAGCTCAAGCTTAGAAGTACCAAAATTGGAAGAAAATGAATGGTAAAGACCCATTGAGGTTGTTGATACCCAACCAAAGGCAAACTGTGCTCACTGCAGCCCGGAGCTGTGTACACACACAAAGATGATCCTGCAAGATGGTGGGGGAAGGTTGGAGCCCAGTAGAGTTTGAAAGCCTGCTCCCAACACCCTCAGCAGCGGGGATGGGATTTACAAGAGGTGGTCCAAGCGTTTACACTGGGAAGGAAGGCAGCTTTAGAAAATAATTTACCTTGCTAATTTAGAGTTTGATTGCTTGCTTGATTTTTTTTTTTTTTTTTTTTTTGTCTTGGCGCAGTGGTTGGGGAAATCACCGCAGCGGGAAGCCTCGCTTCTTAAATAGTGGGATGGGAGGCAGTGCTGCTCTATCGGGTGGACACTTTGTTATTTGTGAGTCCGCTGAAGTGATCAAACTTCTGTTCCGTTTCGTCGCTGAAGGAGCCACCTGGTGAGCCCAGAGAACACAGGGGTCAGGCCAAGAGAAGAGGTCAACGTGTCGTGCAGTCGAGGCGCTGCACAACCAGAGCAAGGTGCTACAGCGTACGGGGCCTCAAAGCAGGCACTAGAAGAGCAGGGTAGTTCATGGCTAATTAATTTAAACATTAATTAAGCCTTGCCATAATTGGAACAGCCAAAGAGTCTTGGGTCTAATCGATGTGTTTGGGAGACTTGGCTACAACCTGTCCTGTTTTCTGCTGATCTTTATCAGGACTGGTAAATGGTCTCCTTGAGGATGAGGGTAAGGGGGGGGGTCTGTTTTGCTCTTAAATGGGGCCCTGTCCTCACTTCTTGCTAGTTTGGAGACAAAAGCTAAACGCATTTTTAAGTAAAAGTATTTTCAAGCTCAGCTGCAGAGCTCATCCAGCACTTCGGTGCTCTTTGTCCAACTGGAGCGGGTTTGGCTTTTCGAACTAGGTCATAAGCTGTAATGTGAGATGAGTATTTTCTTCAGAAAAGCAACAAACTAATAAAAAAAAAAAAACAGTAAAAACATTCCTTGAGGAACTTCAGCCAACCATGGAAACTGGCTTTGCCATGGGCTTTATTTGGAAGTTGACAGGCAGCTGCTGTTGGGTTACTTTCCATGTTAAAAAACGGTTCAGCCTAGCCTGCAACTTCATTCCATTTTCAAATGGATCTGATGGTTTTTAAGGCAAATTGGAGCCAGTTGGGCTCTGCTGTTCTCTCACCTGTGTGGCAGTTGTACATCCAGATCCGCTGCCCGTCGTACCGACTCCGGCATTTCATCACATTGTTGGAGTAATCAGATTCAGCCACTTCATAGTTGGGGTTGATGACGACCTGAGGAGTGATGGAGAAACATAGGATGGAGTTAATTGGAGGTGAATGGATGTGAGAGTCTGGGATCAGGCTGGGAGGGAATCGAGCTTTTTCATTGTGGTGTAATCATGGTTGGACCGGATGATCTTAATGGCCTTTTCCAACTTTAATGAGTCTGTGACTGGAACTCATGAGGAAAGCAGGCAGAGGCTCCTTAATTAAAACCAGATCAAGATCACACCTTTGCCCACGCACCAAAATATACCCTCAAACACCTCTCCATTTCACACCATAGCAGTGAAGACCAAAATAATGCCTCCTCCCTTCACTCCTCTGCAGCTCTGGGCTGTTTTTAGAACCAAAGAATTCCCCCCACCTCCTTCCCCTTGCACAAAGCAGGCACAGAACTCCTCCTGCAAACACCCCAAGAAAATAGCATTTCATCCATCCCCAAGCAAAGCAAGCATTGCTTACAAACAACCTCAGAGCTTTGTCCAAGAGAGCGCATTGCATCCCATGTCACCCATCTGTGTCACTGGCATTAGCTGCACATGGACTATGGAGGACTACCCAACGTTGGCTGCACGTGGGTTACTTAAGACTGACATTCCTGACATCCTACTGAATAAAAAACCTCTTTCCCCATACCTGGAAGAGGTAATCTCCTGGTGGGACGTCGGTGATGTCGATCCATTGGCAGTCGATGTCGTGTCGGTACACATCCCAGCAGCCAACAGTGATCCCTTGTTCGCCAAAATTGGCACATTCGTACTGTTTTTGCACATCTGAGGGAGTTGAAAGCACAGTGTTGGGTTCTCAGGCTGTGTCAGGGGAAGGGCGGGTTGTTCTCTAGCTCCCGTGGGCAGCAATGAGAGCTACAGGCACATGGTTTTGGATGAGACAGTTCAATGCTGCTTTATGTCTTGTATTGCAATGGAGGCACCAGTAACACATGGGAGGAGCTGCCACCTCTCCTGTGTCATCACCCAGAGGCAAGTTTGGGGATTTCTTGCTTAATGGGAACGAGAACATGCAGACTTTGTAAGTAAGAAAGAAGCTGAGGTCTGGCAGCCTCAACACACGGGCTCTGTGGGGTTTTTCTTATACCATAGAGAATAAGGGAACAGGCATACCTGCTTCACATTCGGTGTCTTCCAGACAGAAGCTGGCTTTGTGTCCTTCAGCTACCTTGGTTCCATTGAGGTTCAGTAGATCATAGTGGGTGAAGACCTCCATGCTGTGGTAATGCCTGCAAGACACAGAGAATTCATTAAGGAAAGCAGCTCTTTAATTAGTGCCCCTCAGGGGCTGCATAGAAACAGTGCAAAGTGCTCGGGAGCAAAAGGAGCAGAAGAAGAGAAACCACAGCCAGGAAACCTTCCCCTGGGCACCATCCTACGTGCTGGCTCCCAGCCCAGGGCTGGTTCACATATCAGGTGCTGAAG
The DNA here is from genome assembly GCF_987193195.1 of Phasianus colchicus. Taxonomy (NCBI): domain Eukaryota; kingdom Metazoa; phylum Chordata; class Aves; order Galliformes; family Phasianidae; genus Phasianus; species Phasianus colchicus. Next base: position 4,417,767 of record NC_143462.1, read on the forward strand.
CTGCTTCCAGGTAAGAGCCTTCATAGGATCACACATTGTTTTGTAAGGGCAGCAGCAGCCAGGTTATCATTTCTAGTGCACTGTCATCACTACAACAAGAAGCATTTCAGTTGCTTTGTACCAACAGGCTGTAACCAGCACAGGGTGTGCTCAGACCATCAACCTATTTTCCATTTTTTCCCCCTCCTCAAAACGAATGACAGATGGAAGCATCTTCTCAGCACTCGCTTCATGGGGAGCTAAACAACACGACAGCTGGCATCACACGCCTTCCATCCCATAGCTTGACATGGGGAGGTGTTAGCATCAACTCAACCTGGGCTGCACTGCCAGCACAAATGCATCAGAGAGAGCACACAAGATGGGCTGTAGACCCATAATTAGCAAGATTAGGCCCACAGTTAGCAAAGTCAGACACCCTGCTAGTTTTGGGTGGTGCTGGTCTATTCCTTCCACTCGTTCTATGCCACAATGCTGGTTCAGCAAAGCATTGAACCTGCACTGAGGGCAATGGGAAGAACCAGGGTGCAACAAGGAGTCAAGGCTGGGAGCACGAGCGTGGCCATACTGATGGAACATGCTCCATATGATCCCAGCCTTGGGACAGGGAGAAAACCCACAGCACTTGTTGGGAACAGGAGGTCCTGAAACCCTGAGGCACACCATCACCCATCTGTGTGGCTCAGGAGTGAGGCAATGCCCACACAATTCAACGCCAACCCAAATTCAGCAGTGCTGAGCACAAGGCACAGCTCATCTCCTTCCCAGCTGTAAAAATAACTGTGGCTCAAAGCTTCCAGCCCATAGAATTGCAGCACACATTTCTGCAGAAAAAGGGGGCAAGGCTGGAAGGGGAAGAAATGTTTCCTCTAGAGATTAGGTTTCTTTTTACCTCCTTTCCTCTAAAACCAGCAAAACCCAAACCCACCACCTGCCAAAAGTCAATCCCCTCTCACTCCCTGCTATGGTCTTTCCCATTTTTGTTCTGCTCCCACATCAAAAGGCTCCTGAACAGAAGCTCCCAGTGATGGGGTGAGGCAACAGGGAGAGAAGGGACGTTTCCAAGCTGTTGACTTGCGAGCTGCCTCCTTTGGCAGCCTCTGATAGAAGTTTGAGGTCTCCAGTCTGACTCACTTTCTGAAATATGTCTGAATCACTCAAAGAGGTGTTTACTTTCTGCTGTTTACAGACTGGAAAGATTGAAGAGGAATTGAGTTCATCCTCCTCCGTATAAACAGAATCCAGTTTTGAGCACACAGATGGCTCTTGGCCTCTCCCCAATCTCACCTCACTTATGCAGTCTCCCAAATTGCTCTGAAAGTCTCCTTTCCTCACCCCACGATGTGCTCAGCTCCTTGCAGAACCCATATATTCCCCCTTCCAGGGCCAGAGCAGAAGCAGAGGTATTGCACCCATTTGGGTTTCCTCCTCCTGAAGCTGCCATCTCCTGTTTATTTTGGGCTCTCTGCTGCTGAGGTTTTAGCAACACACATCACAAAAGCAACCTGGCTGCCAGGTATGTGCCAACATGTGCCCCATCTGAAGCTCTGCAGCACTGCGACGCTGATGCAGCGCTGCCTCCATCCCACTTTGCTCGCTCACTGTTCGTGGAAGAGTGCAAAAGTGGAGAATTTGTTGCTAAAATCTTACAGCAGCGGCAGAACAAAAGCTGTGAGCTGAGTTTCTCAGCTCCCAAATTAGAGAAAAACCAACCCTGTCCCAAACCATCGCTGCAGAACCACAGCATCTGCTCAGTTCCCACTCCCCAAGGTCGGTTTGGTCAATGGACCCAGCAGCACTCACCGATGGCAGTCATGCCAGACCCAAGCGTGGCGCCCATTTTTGGGGCGGAAATCCGACTGCCCGTTATTGTGGATCTGGGAGGAGAAGCGCAGCAGGCGGCGGTACCCAGAGGTGACAGAGGTGTTGATGGCTGAGCTGGCCAAGCAGTTTTCCTCCTGTGCACACTGCAGCATGAACATGGGGCGGTCCTCCAGGTAGGCGGTCTGCTCCACCAGCTCGGCGTTGAGCACCAGGTCGGGGGCAGCTGGTGGGAGGGAGGTGGGAAATGAGCTGATGGGCTCCTAAAACACACCACAGTTTGCTAGAAGTGGGCCCAGCCCTTTCTTTGGTCAGCCCCATCCCGCTCTTGGGGCAGGTCCTTTTCTCCTGCGTATCCCAGGGCGAATACAACAATATGAACTGAAGCCCAGGTTAGGGTAGTAAGACACTGATATGGAGCTCAGAGATCTTGTGGATGTCCCATCCCTGGAGGTGCTCAAGATCAGGTTTGATGGGGCTCTGGGCAACTTGGTCTGGTGGGAGGCAACAATCCCATGCTGGGGGGTGGCACTGGATGGGCTTTAAGGACCCTTCCAACCCAACCATTCAACAATTCCATCATTTTTAAGGACCCTTCCATCCCAACCCATTCTATGCTTCTATGACCTTTAAGGACCCTTCCGTCCCAACCCAACCATTCTGTGATTCTATCATCTCCCAGGACCATTCCAACCCAACCCACTCAATGATTCTATCATCTCCCAGGACCATTCCAACCCAACCCACTCAATGATTCTATCATCTCCCAGGACCATTCCAACCCAACCCACTTTATGATTCTATCATCTTTAAGGTCCCTACCAACCCAACCCAACCTGTGATTTTATGACAACTCACTCTCTGAACAGGACACGCCAGCACCAAAGCGACCTCCTCCTCTAGGACAGGAGACGTCGGCTCCATCGTGACGACAGTGGGCCAGGGACATCTCCGTCCCTGAGCACTTGACCCCACTCATGACCACGCTGTCAGCACTGACGTCTCCATGCCAGTACCAGGTTTCCTGGGCAGAGGGATGGAAAGAGGCATTTACACTCCATTTCATGGGCTGCCGGGGGAATATTTGTGTATCCTTGTGGATAACTTGTGTTCTCCCTCCATGCACGAGCTTGCATCAGAGGCAGGTTTGTTCAGTGCCCTCTTTTAAGGGGTTAGGGTTCCTGATGGAGCTGCTGGTATGTCAGTGCAGAAGAACGGAGGCAGGATGCTGCTGATCAGCATCTCTCACCTTCTCAAAACCTGTAGCCCCAGTGAAACTGCAATGGCAAAGCTTGGGTGAAGGGAAGGAGAAGAAAGAAGAAAAAGAATTTTGATCCTTGCATTAGTGTCCAAACTGGAAATGTTTCTAGGAAAAGAGAACCCATCTGCACCATTGCTTCCATTGCAACAGGCTGTTTGTTAACCCTGTTAGCAACACTCCACACACAGGGCTGCCCTGTTCTACACAGTGTAGCTTTATGCTCGCCTTGCTGGTGCAGCCGGGATACGCATAAGAGCCTTTTCTGTTCTAAATACCAACAGTCTCAGCTAAAGGAAAAAATGTCTTGTTTCTCACTGGACTCTCAGGGCTGTGTCAACAGAGCTGGAAAGGCCAGCATTGAAGGGACGTGGCTATCTGCAGCTCTTGTGCTCTGCTTGGCAGCTGTGCAAGCAGTCAGCTGGAGGAACCAGCTTGCAGCAAAGCTCCAGTCTCCTCCCTCCTAAGGCATCAGACCCCAGATTCCCTCTCTGGCCATGAGCAACACTTAAAACCCGTGGCAATCTGCTTGCTCAGGAGCCTGGTATGTCCTCCTGGCATCCTGGCTTGGTCAGAAGCTCAGTGGTTTGGATACAGCACCAAAATGCTGGAGTGTGGCACAGCCTCTGCTCCCTGGGAGGAGATGCTCTGTGCTGCTTTTTGCTTTTGCACCCAAGTTCTGGATTTCTGGCAATTGCTTCGGGGGAAATAGTTTTCCTTCCATCTATGAAAGCCCTCTTGAATTTTATTTACTCAGTGGCAGCATGAGCCACATTTTCCCCAACGCTCCATTTTTAGGGGCCAATTTGCAAGAGAACAGCTCTGGCAGGGGACTGCTTTCCCAGAGAGAAGCCAGTTCCTTTGGGGAGCCATTGTGCCAACACCAGGAACTGCAATAAAGGTCCAACATAACCATAAAGGATCTACATTTCCTTGCAAAAGCTGCCTGCCCTTGTGATCCTTGAGGGGTGCATTGATTCAGGAGCACGTCTTGCACTAAGATTATTGGTCTGTGTCCTTTATTGGGGTGGGAAGCTTCTGTTCCCCTGCATGCAGCCCCATTTCTGTGGCTGCTCGCTTTCCTACAGCCAGCACAGCAGGCTCCTGCTTCTTGTGCCAAGGAGCTTTGCTGGGAAAGAACACTTCATTCTTCTGTGGTTGTCCCAAACTTGCTAGCTGGTGGCTTTTATCCCTTTTAAGTGCTGTTCTTGGTCATGCATGAGGAGGGAGGCTTAAGGGCATTTGTCATCAGAGAAGCAAAAGCCACCAACAACCCAGGGAGCTGCACCACGTGCTGCACTGAGAAGTAACTACAGGAGCAAAATCAAATTGTTTTCTTGTGATTTGACACCAGGAGAAAATTGGCTTCCAACTTCACTCAGCTCAAATCCCAGCCTGAGCCAGGGAGGAACAGGGATCAGGTTGGATATTAGGGAAAATTTCTTCTCTGAAAGAGTGGTCAGGCATTGGCACAGGCTGCCCAGGGAGGTAGTGAGGTCACCATCCCTGGAGGTGACCAAGAGCTGTGGAGATATGGCACTGAGGGACATGGCCAGTGGGGATGAGTTGGGGTTAGGCTTGGGGTCTTTACCATCCTTAATGATTCTGTGATTCTATTTGGGGACATGGTGGTGAGGGGTCAGTAATTGGACTTGGTGATTGTAGAGGTCTTTTCCAACCTTAATAATTCTATGGGCATGATGGGGGTGGGTTATAGTTGGTGATCTTAGAAATCTTCTCCAACCTTAATGATTCTATTTCGGGACATGGTGGTTATTGACATGGGTCAGTAATTGGACTTGGTTATCACAGAGGTCTTCTCCAACCTCCATGATTCTATGAGTGGACATGATGGGGATGGGTTGACATTTGGACTTGATGATCTTGAAGACCTTTAGAAGTCTTTCCCAACCATCATGATTCTACCCAACCTCACCTGTGCCACCACGAGAAATACACGCCTATGGGGACCCACCTGGAAGGCATGGCTGGCAAAACCCAGCCCCAGCTGCCTGCACACCACCATGGCTTCCACAGTGCTCCATCCCTGGCTGCAGACCGTGCCCCAACGCAGCGTGCCATTGCGTTCAGCCAACACCTCCACCCGACCCTCGTATGGGTTGCGACCACCAACCAGGCGCAGCTGTAGGGCAAAAAAAACCCCAAACCCTCCCATAAGTAAACATCACTGCAAACAGAGGTGACACAGCAGCTGGGCAAGGATCACGGGTCTGTTTTGAGGCTAAAAAGCTCAGGAATTTAAGCTCCTGGGCTTCTCTCACCTGGTTCTGGAAACCCATCGCGGGGACGTTGCATCTCACAGCAGCATCTTCCTCGTGGTTGCAGCCCTGTGACTCCATGTTGAACTTGCAGTCTGTGATGGATTTCTCAAATCCTGTACAGTCGATTTCATTTAGATGGATTGGACCCATGCCTTCGGGAGGGAAAGAAAATACAGTCATATCTTCTGCCCGTGCTACTGGGGAGTGGAGAACTATCCAGTAACCGTTTACTAATACTTTGCAGACCTCTAGCATTCAAAACATGGTGATCCTGACAAAAAATCCCAGCGATTTCTTGTAAAAATAAAAGAGCTGCAAGATTATCATTATTAATTTTACCATTTTACATTCTTTCCAGTAGTCTCCAGGAGCCACACGCTGCAGAAAAAGCCAAGTTTCCGTTGTTACATAATTTACAAACTTCAGCTGGAGCAATTCACAAATTATGACCTTTTGGCTGGATTTGTGTGACAAGAATCTGTTCTTGGTCAAAACCCGACATTTAAATGCAACATAGACACATTCGCTGGGACAGCAAAATGGAGCAGCATGGGGATGTGCAAGAGGTTGCTGGGACAAGCGACTGTGACCAGACTGGTAACAAGACAGGAAGGGAGCCATTGACTTTTGTTGCTGCAGAAAATGGTGCCAAGGCACTGGGGGCAGAAATTGGAAAGGAATAATTGGCTCCATCCTCGTTGTAAAGTGACAGTGCACAACTGTCACTTCCAAAGAGACCCTGAAAGGAGAGAAGGCGCATGAGAAGGTAATAATGCTATAGAGCTCCTGTGTCCTGATTCCAAACCGAGCCCAAATCTATTTGGAAAGAAGTTTTGGGGGGAATTAATCAGATTTTTTGACCACAAAACAAACAGGGTCTTTCCTGGAGCCTATGTAAACCAGTTCCCATAATTGCTGATGGACACACATGGAGAAGAAAGGAACATCTGTGTGTCAGTGATGGCCACCACCACCCAACAGCCAGAGGGAGCTGACCAACACCACACACATAAATCAGGGTCCAGCTCAAGGCACTGAAACGACACCCACTGCCCCAGTGGGTCACCCAGAGGTGACACCAGGTGCCCAAAAGAAGATGGTGGCAGCTCCACTGACTGCATCCCACCAGCACTGCCTCACCGTGAGCCACTTGGTGCTCACCTCTCTGCAGAGGAACACGCTGCCCTACTCCAAGCCTGCTCCTTTTAGCCTTCAAAGCAAAGGGCTGGCTCTGGAAGGCAGGAAAAGATAATTGGTTTGTTGGTGGGAGGTGGGATCCTTTGCTCAAAAACCTCTTTCTGTTGCCAGTTGGAGCCTTCCTAACATGGAAGCATGGCAGCCAGCACACCGGGGACTCAGATCCCTCACCCTGCTTAACGATGTGCCTGGTGAACCCCTCACCTCCACAGACTGCAGCACAAGGACTGGGAAAATGCAGCAACAACAACAACAACAAGAGCTCTCCAGCATATTTCTGCAGATGTGTGGCAGCGCATCTGGTTTTTTGTTGCTCTCATTAAAATCCAGTTAGTGGTCTGCAGCTGGAAACGGCAACACTGCCCTGCAAGCAGTTCTGTAGGAGGAATGGTGCTGACCAGAACTGGAGGAGATGCACCAAGAATGCAGCACGCATCCAGCCTCACATTCTACCCTGACAAAGTCATACCAAGGCAATGTCAAAGCCGGAGGGCAGGGCCACAGCTCTGCATTTCCCCCATGCCATTGCCTTTAGCAAAAGAATCGAATTAGGGCTGTATACCCAACCAACACATTCACCCACTGCTTGGGCTTTTACCCTGGGTTCTCCTAAGGACATTGCAATGGATAGCACTGAACCACACTTCACACCACTGAACCAACCACCTCGCTTTCAGAACAAGATCCCTTTTGTTTTAATTGGGATTGCTATTCACCAACTACACACCCGCTCCAATCAGCCCATCCCTGCGTGCTTCACCTTGCAATCCCAATGCATCATTGTTGGGTTTCTGTTTGTTTTGCAAATCCAACAGATAAGTCCAATTTTAAAGCTCTCCTTGTCTTGCACTTTCCTTTCTCCAAGCCATGCTGGTCTCAGAAATAACACCTGCTCACTGCGTTTCACTATGAAAGGTTGGGTTTGGAGTTATTATCTATAGGGTTTACATGAAGGCAATCAGCAGTTGGTTTGAGAGGGCAAACGTTAGGCTTGGAGTTGCCATTTACCAGAGTTTGGGATTTGAACCAACTCCCAGCTACAGGAAATCCAAACCCAAGCTGGCTCAGAGTCGTGCAAACAGCCCTCCTATTTTTAGCAGGCTAAATTAAGGTTCTGGACTTAAACTGGAGAGTGCCTGAGGTCGATGTCCAAGACCCACTTTTGCCAGGAGCCTTCTAGTAATGTGCATCTGGAGAACTTGTAAAGAGAAGTTGAGTGCAACAGATGCGATAACGAAGAAGTAATTACTGCAACAGCTGCTTGAGGGGAAGGTTAAACTCATCGGCACCAGAATTCTTTCAAGGAATCCTGAATGCCTCTCGAAGACACAGCCTCAGGAGGCTGATTAAGAGCAGAGAAGAAATTCTTGGCATCTCCTACCCTTACCTTGCCCCAGCCTTGCCCCTGTGATTGCCTCCTTGGCGCTGCCGAAGCCCAGCTCCCGGCACACCACGCTGGCAGACACCAGGTTCCAGTTGTCGTCGCACACCGTGCCCCACTCCCCATTCTTCAGCACTTCCACTCGGCCTTCGCCAGTGTTGGCTCCTCCTTTCAGCCTCACCAGAGGTTGCTGGAAGACATGGATGGAAGAGACACCTCAGTTCTTCTTGCGTGCGCAAAAGAACTCAAAAGCAGACCTTGAATATAAAGGAATTAAGCATCTCAGCTGAAGGTAAATTTTTGTATTACGAGATAAATCATAGAATCAGTAAGGTTGGAAAAAAAACACTGAGATCTTCAAGTCCAACCATCAACCCATCGCCCCTATGGCCATAGAATCATGGAATCATTAAGGTTGGAAAAGATCTCTAAAATCACCCACTCCAACCCCACTCCCACCATGCCCTCAGATTGATAGAATCTTTGAAGTTGGAAAAGACCACTAACATCAAGTCCAACCAGTTCTAACCATCAACCCATCACCACCACGAGATGAAGTGGTGGTCATCTCCCTAGGATGAAATTAGTTGCATTAATTAGTTAATTAGCCAGTTGTTTGCTGCTTTCCTACTAAGCAACCAGCCCTTTGCAAGTCTCATTTTTAGGATAACTCTTCGTTCTGAAAATGCTGGCAGCTTGGATCAGAGACACCTGAGAGCACGTTGCTGCAGCTTAGACTAGATGCCCTTGGGGATCTACCAGCCTTGATACCCTTCACAGATCAAGGACCCCCTTTCTGGGGTCAGTAGGAGCTTTGCAGCAATCTTGCAGTCCCTCCCAATGGGATGGAGGTGCTCCATCCCAGTGCCAAGCAGAGCAGCCCTCCATCTGCTGCACCCGAGAGACGTGGGGTGAGCTGTGGGAACACCAAGTGAAGTCTGCAGAGCCTGAGAGCATTGAAACCATCACTTTTAAAGCTGGAAGCATACACAGTTCTCCAGGCTTGGGGTCACGCAAAGGATATCCAAAGCCAACAGAAAGGCTTAAAGAATTACTTGGCAGCACGCATGGCTCAGAAGATTAGTAATGATTTACAAGACCTTTCACCCTCGAGACCTAAATCCTTATGGCTTCTACTAGAGTGGGATTTTAGGGTACTGTCTGGGGTCTTCTGAACACCAAGAAAAAACCCACTCCTACAGTCACAACAGCATAGGGCTGGGGAATGCAGGCTATCCTTGAGATCCACAACACAAAATACCAACCCAGTATTAAGGGCCTGCAGCTCTGCAATCACCCCCTAAAGGTGCACATACCTTACAGACAGAGGATTTCCTTCGGCATCTACCTAAAACATGTTTGTTATTCTTCCCCATTCAGTTGCCCCACTGACACCAAGAGCAGCCAAATCCATGCTTGTTTTCTAACAGCCTTTTGCATAGCTGAGGATTTTTATGCTATGCTCAGCCTTCTTTGCTAGACTAAACAAACACAGCTCTCCTGCAGGTTTTCCCTCCTTCTCAGGGCACTTCTTCGCAGAAAACACGAGTAGTGGAAATACAACCTCACTTCCATTGGATCTCTACAGGAGACAGAGCTCAGCAGCATTTAATTGACTGCAAAACAGCAAAGCCCAGCAGCAGTGGGCACTCATTCAATTGGCTGGAGCAGACAGAAACGTGACAAATTTATTTGCTTACTACTTGAGCTGCCCTTCCAAGCCTGGCACCACGTCCTTGCAAGGACGGCACAGTGCAGAGCTCTCCGGATTTCTCCTTCCTGCTCCCTGCTCACCTCTTGCCTGAAGGCTTTTCGGAAGCCACTGTGGCTGCTGGGGGCAAAGGCACGGCCGGGGACACAGCTGGCCACTGCGGGCATCCCGTTGTCACATGTTGCATTCTTCTCTGTGTCCACGTTGAGGTGGTTGCCCAGTTTGCAGCTGGAGATGTGCGCCTCGTTCCCTGTGCAGTCCATGGAGTAAGCCCAGTAATGCTGCTTCCTCCTGCTGGCAAACATTCTGAAAGAAACCAAAGGGGAGAGAAATATAAGAGCCAGAATCCAGAGGAGCTACGCTTGGGAAAAGAACGCCTTGTAATTGAATTGATGGAGCAGGGGTGGATGGAGCAGGGGTGGATGGAGCAGGGGTGGATGGCTGCTCCATTCACACTCACAGTGACCCTCTGTTATGTTGTCACTCAAGAATCCATAGGTCTATTAACTCAAAAGGCAGCATGCTATCATGTACCCCCAAAAAACCTCTCCCAGAATGAGCTGCTCCCCTTGCTGGCCATCCCCTATCAGCTGCAGAGTGCTACTGCTCTCCTGCTTCTCAGAGCTGCACTGTTAGCAACCGTGAGTCTGAAAGTAATATCTGAGAGTGAGAGAAATCTCCTCGCTTACATGTTTGCAGCAGAGGAGCTTGGCAGCAGTTCCTACTTCTTGCTCCCAAACTGGAGCTGCTCCAGGGACTGCTAAGGGGAAGGGGCATGTGTGATAAACGGGAAAAGAAAGCATCCCTGATTCATCCTAGCTGCAGTCAGACAACTGTATCAGGGCTGAAAGAGTCAGCAAAGTGTAAAAATGGATCAGGGCACCGGTGAAAGGGAAATGTGAGAAGCTGAAGGAAGCAGAGGTGCTGGGAGCCAACGCCTCGCTGGGATCTGACGTGGCTCTGCTGGATCCCTGTGCTGCTCCTTGCTCCAGGCTTAGCTGTGAACAAAGGCAGAGCACAGCGCAAGGAGAGACAAGAGCAGTGCTGACCAGTGAGTGGGACGGAGAGCTTGGCCAGGATCTGGTAAAGAAACCAAGGAGCATTTTTCTAGGTTGGTTGCCTGAAACCAAACTGGTGACTCGGCCATGTTGTCCCAGGTGATGCTCTTTGGTGGTTCCATGTGAACTACTTTGTGCCACTGTGGATCTTCTTCCTCTCATAAAGCCCTGCTGATGAGCCCAGCAGCTGTCCAGGCTCAGAGCCACCAGCAAATCCTGCCTGGAGCCCCAGTTCTCCAGGCTGGAGGTAGGGCCAGGTACAGGCAGGCTGGAGACAGAGAAGCAATTGCACCACATGATGGGGAGACCACAGAGCCCTGGGGCAGATATTAGGGCTATAGGCAGATGTTACACACTGGAGAACATCTGCAAGAGCCTCACACAGCGACTTTACTCCTCTGTTTCTGCTTCACCATTCTGTGCACTGGAAGTGAGAACCAGGAGGAGTGTTCTCACCGAGGAACCCCTCCCCACACACACATGCAGTGAGCTCTGAACTCTGAAGCAGACAAGAAACACAGCCTGTCTTAGAGCAGTAACTACGGGGATGCCTTAGAATAGCAAACAATGACCTCATCCTGGAAACTTTATGAGCCATGAACATCTGGTTGGTGTTAGCAGCCCCCGGTAAGCTGGGGAGAAAGAGCCAGAGAAGCCCCACCTCGCTTCCCCAGAATGGATATGTGAAAAAAAGCAGAATGCAGATGATCTGTACAGACAGAAACTCGGGGCATTCTTGCTATTTAGCACAGAAAGGGTGCAGCCCACCTCTCGCTGGCCTTGGTGCAAGCCAAGCACAACGCTGCTCAGATCAGAGGGGTGAGCGAGCAGTCGTGCTGAGTTCGGCCAATTCGAGGTCATGTTGGAACCCAAAGGACGTCAGAAGAGACGGATCTTCACTGTGTAAGCTTGAAAAAAAGCCACAGGTTAAGTCTGAGGGCTGTGGGAAGCATCACAGGGCACGGCTTTGTAAGAACGTGTCGGAGAGGACAAGGAGAGCAGAGAGCAAATCACACACGTGCTGGGAAAGTCACCCACGGCACACTGAATGGCAGATGGAGAGTTCTTCTTTGGGCCCTGACCTTCTCCTGGAACCCTTAGGACCCTGGCTTTGCTGGAGTGAATCCAAACCACGAGGATTTCTACTGCAAGCCCCACACAGGCGACCAGATATACAATGCAGACTGGTTAAACTGAGAGATGCTACTCAGGCAGACACTGAACAAAGAGTGCTGAGCTCTTCCCTCCACTCTTCTGGCCACCCATGGGCAAACCATTCACTCTTTAGGCCACCCATGGGCAAACCATCCACTCTTTTGGCCACCTCATCCACTCCTTGAATGCTCTTGGACAAAAGCTGCAGGAGAACATCAGGAAGGCATCGGGTTCATTCTCTGCCTTAGACATCTCCGCTCACAAACTCGCGCCGTCCCTGTCAGCAGGATGCATTTAATGCTGCTCAGAGCAGGGCTTGGAGGAGGAGTTAACAAACAGCTCTTATATAAAACCGCTTTGAAGCACGAACAAGAACGTGGAAACAACATTGAAGATTTGTTTCATTTCCGAACATAAATCACGCTGTCAACTGCAGAGCCCGAGTTGCATTCAGGAATAAAGCCCTGGCACGGTGACAACAATGAACTAACTTGTTTTCTTTCAAGCAAGACCCATCTGCACATCATTTCACCTCCCACCACAGCGCAGCCGCGGAGCTGAGGACCGGCGAGCTCAGCTCACCAATGAGGGTGGTTTGGGTCTTCGTTAAAGCAAAGCATAAGATGTTGGTTTGGTAGCAGTGGTGCACGAGCCTGGTGGTTAGCACTGCATATTCATAACTCCAGCTCCAGTGAATGGGATTTTCAGTGCTGCTGAAGAACTGCGCATCAGCTTTTCCATCTCTGCATGTGCTATTGCAAGAGACAGGACAATTACCACGCATCCTTTTATTTAGGGCAGATGGCTCCAGCTGCTGAAGTTAATGTTCTTGGAAATGCCATAACTGAGAAGCAAGAAAAATCTGCTTTGTTTTACTAGAAGTGTTCCGTCCTCCTGTTCTGGTGCAGGGAATGGGAATCTCAGGTCTGAATTTGCTGCACTGACTGGAGCAAACATTCCTATGGATAACAACTGCCTGCTAGCATTTATCAGCTCTCTGCTTGGCTCCCTGGGATGCCCAAAAGCAGAGCTCCACCTGCGTTATTCGCTTTATATTCTTTCTGCTGCTATATGGCTTTACACTCTCCCAACCCAAAGACCTCTTCTATTGATCACGGTCTTTCTAACAAAATGAATGAGACTTGGCCAGCCAGTTCCAGGGGGAGCTTTCAGAAATAGCAACGCAGAGGCCAAAAAGAACAGGAAAACCACAGCTCCTGCCTGGAGAGCTTCCCCCTCACCGGCTGACACTTTCCCACTCCTGGGTCACAAAGCAGAGGGAAAACTGAGACAGAATTGAGCTTAAACTATTTTGCATCTGCTCTGGGGTGTTATTCCTAGGGAACAGTGTAGGAAGAGCTATGTCTGTGATGAAAGATGGTGACAAAAAGCATTGACAACAACAACAAAAGACCAGAGCTCCCAGCTTTCAGGATGGAGAAACACAGCCTGAACTGCTCAGCCTGCGGCTCTCAAAGACACGATGTTCTTTCTCCCTGGGGATCACCATTTCCTCCCCTTGTTTTAAAGCAACCAAGAAATACAAAAAAAAATATGTATATATGAAACGGCACTGAAATCACAACTGCCCTAAATTGGAGAGCAGTTGCTTAATAGGGGTAAGCAAGTCATTGGAGGGGCAAGACCAGGACTGAGGAACATGGTCAGTATGGGCAATACAGCCAACAAAAGCCTGCTTTGTTCCAAGGTTCTCCCAATGGAGCCTTCAGCACCAGACTTGATCCTAAGCTTTTTGCAGAGAGATGGGAAGCGCTTAGTTTAGCTAATATTAGATAATGGGTCCACTGGGTTTTGCTCGTGTCCACCCAACCCCTGCACACAACACAGGACCTGAACCCATCACTAATGGGAGAACTGACTGCCCCATAGGTGCAAACAAAGGGATGTGGGCATTCAGGGATGTGGGCATTCAGTACATCTCCTGCTGCAGGAGCTACCAGTACTAACAGTGATGCTCTTGGTTGAGGAGCAAACCTTCCTCCCTGCCCACCCAAGGAAATACCTGATGTCTCAAGTATTTACACAGAAGGAAAACCCGATCTGAAGGAATGAAGCAGTCAGAGCTTACTCTACCCGGAGGTCTCAAATTTGACAATTTGGGCTTTCTGAACAAGGCCCCGAGTGCTCAAAGAAACACACAGAGCTCTGCTCTTACTTGTAGACCTTGGTGTTGTATTTCCTCTCGCTCGGAAACCCAAACATGCCGCAGACGACTCGGGAATTCTTCATGGTCCAGTGCTTGTCACAGATCTGCTTCCAGGTCCCTTCATCTTTCACCTCCACGTAACCCTCCGTGACGGGCACCCGCTTGCGATAGGTGGCAAGGATGGGCCGGATCCTGATGTCCTCCACCTGAATGTTCATGTTCTGCGAGGGGAAAAGAAAGAGGAATGATGCAGGCTGGCAAGGAAGCTGCTGGGGAAGGGGGGAACCTGTTGTGCTCGGAGCGATGAGGGCTGCGCAGAGGGAAGAGCTGTCTGGGGAAAGTCCAGAGATGTGGTGGCATCTTTGCTCCTGGAGGTGTTCAAGGAATATGAAGATGTGGCACTGAGGGATGGTGGTGTGGGCATGGTGGTTGGAACTGGGGATCTTAATGGTCTTTTCCAACCTTGATGGTTCTGCAGGTATGGTGGGTTGGGATTGGACTTCAGGATCTTGGAGGTCTTTTCCAACCTTAATGAGTCTATAATTCTATTCCAGGAAGCTCTGGCACAGGTTGCTCAGAGAAATGGTGGATGCCCCATCCCTGCAGACACCCAAGGTCAGGCTGACGGGGCTGTGAGCACCTCACTGAGCTGTGGGTGTCCCTGTTCATTGTAGGGGGTTTGGACCTCTAAGGGTCCCTTCCAATTCAATCGATTCAATGACAACAGTGAAGCAAACAAGCCCTTCTACCTTGTGCAATTCCTTCCTCTGTCCTTCAAGTGGTTATATATACACACATATACATGTGTGAATGAATGGCTATGTAGTAAACCCCCTCTGTTATTAAGTTCATTGGAAGTGTTGATTTCAGAAGCAGTGACCTCACTCCATGTACAGGTTTTGGCCACTACTGGAGTGAGCCGAGCTCACTTTGGTGGGGCTGATTACTGGCACAGAGCACTGGCAGGGGAGTGAGCTGGGGGTCCCTCTGGGCATCCACCCCCACGCTGTTGGCACAGAGATACCCCCATTTCTGCAAGCTGAGCTCCTCCTGCAGCAAATGAGTCGGGGAGGTTGAATGGATTTTGCATTTTGGAGCCTACGTGAGGATGCTGCAGAAACCTTGCAGGGACCTGAGCCCAAAGCAAAGGCTGACTGGAAAATATTTGCTGTGGCAAGCAATTACAAAGGAGCTACTGAAAATTTTATTGCTTGCTTCCAGGAGAGCTTTTCTTGTCAAAAATGTAGGAAGCCACGTGGTTCTGCACAGGGTTACATCAGATCTGAGGAATCCTGCCCTCCCCTCCATCACTTGGAAAAGGAAGGGGCCCAAAGCTTTAAAGAGACACAGCCTCTGTGGGTGGCACGCAGGTATTTGGGGCAGGGAGAGCACTGCAGGGCTGATGCAGCTCTGAGAATCACACGTGGCACATCCATCCCCCAGCACTGATGGGAATCACAGCCTTGGGCAAATTGAAACCAACTGCAGGGAAAGGATGGGCCTTACTCCCAGCCTTGGGCAAACCTTTGTATTTATATATATGTTATTGTCTGCATTTACCACTTGACTGATTATCTCCTTTTCACGTCCAGCTGCAGGAATTCAGCCCTGCACAACTGGAGCACCCACGGGACACCCCTGGTGACTCTGCACAAGGATGAACGCAGTGAGCTGACAGCTCAGGCTTAGGTCTGGAAAGCTCCTACAGCCCTAGAGAAGAAAGCAAATGACACAATATCCAAATTTTGCCACATCCAAGGCATTCAGGTGTTTGGAAAAAGGGTCCCATGCAGGAACCAGCTGGTACATCTGGAAAGCACGTACT
Organism: Phasianus colchicus; assembly: GCF_987193195.1. Classification (NCBI taxonomy): domain Eukaryota; kingdom Metazoa; phylum Chordata; class Aves; order Galliformes; family Phasianidae; genus Phasianus; species Phasianus colchicus. The sequence goes on from NC_143462.1 coordinate 4,433,622, forward strand.
GAAGGAACCAAAACATTCAGAACAAAGTGTGGTATCACCTCCAGGAACAATGCTCTGAGCTGCACACGTGCCTTGCAAAGAAGCTGCACGGTGGCACTGCTCCATGTGCTTCGTGCAGAGCAATGGTCCAGATGTGAAACATCTGCCTGGTGCTTCCGCAGCAGAATCGTTACCCTGTGTTGCACTCATTAGTCATCATTAAGCCATTACTGCTCACTGCTGCAGCAGAAATCTTCTCTAAGATGAATGCTCCCTTGTTGCAGGGGGTGACAGAGCTGAAAAGCCTCCAAGATAAACACAGCCCTCATAAGATGGGAGAAAGGAAAGATTCTCAGACTCTTTCTGCAGGTTGAGCAATGAGATGCAGAGGGATCAAAGTGCTTCTGCAATGACCCTCAGGCAGGAATTGCATCCAAGCAGCAGCAAAACCTCCAGCACTGAGGGCCCCTTTTTGCTCACAGAACTTCTGGTACAGCAAATTGGACTTGACGATCCCAATGGGTCCCTTCCAACTTGGGACATTCTGTGACTCTATGAGCTCAAGGCTTTGCTCTGGGTCTGAACAAACAGCAAAATACCCAAGAGAAGAATTCAGTGTGCTGCTGACCTTGGATTTATACTGGGAGATAAAGAAGGATGGATCAAAGCAAGCCCTCCTTCCTCCTGCAGCACACTAAGAGCTTCTTCCCAATGGCTCTTTACAGGCTTGAATGGTTTCCTCTCTCTGCACTGGGAGTATTCAGTAATGCAAGCACAGCCAGGTTGTATTTTATCCCCAACACCAATGCATACAGCAGAGGGACTGATGGTGAAAACAGACTTCACATCCAAATCAGAACAAACAACATTTAATAGCTGGAGCAGATGCTTTCAGACAGCCCTGTGCATGCTTTCTGTACACGTGGAGACAAAGGCCTGCAACAAGAGCTCGTGTTAACGAGGAAACCTCTGTCTGAAAGCTTTGCTGGTTCTGTTATACCAGCTATTGAGGCAGACCTGTAAACCCTCTGATGATCTCCAAGCAGCTATCAGACGAGCAGCTGTGCTGCAACCGTAAAGCAGAGCCTGCAGCAGTATTTCAGGAGCCAGACAGCCATCCAAAGAGCAACACTACCTCTAGGAAACACAGCAGGAAACCCAAAGGCATTTCTCTCCTGCTTGCATTAAGCCTCCTGAATGCAAAACTGTTTTGGGTCCTTTCCCCTTCCTCCTGCTCCTCCCTGTTGCGAAACCCATGAATTTCACCTTCAGAGAACAGGGGATAAGCAAGAAGAAAAGGGGTCGGTCCTGAGCTTTCGCAAGGGGATTTCTGGCTCAGAACACTTTTGCATGAGCCTCAGCTGTTTTGTTTTCATCTCCCTGAACCAAATGCATCCCCTGATTGCAAAAACCCACACTGCATAACATTTCCTTCTACCTTTTGCCATCTGTTCCTATGGGAAGGACCATCCACCCCTCCCAGGCTCAGTGACACCTTTCTCCTTGCAGCAGCCCTGAGGATGTCCAGCAATGGTTACACACATTTCGGTGTGTGATTTAACCAAAGCAGTGAGCCTGTGTGTTACCTCTGTCCCTGGATAGTCCATACTCACTGCCCCCCTGCTTTCACAAAGCTCTCTCTTCACATACATAAGAATGAGAGGAATCTGTTTGGACTTAAACATCTGGAGCTGTGCCTCTGAGTCACCACTGAGGTCCCAGCTGTTTAATTAACACAGGGAGGGAGATGCTGCAAGACTGAACAGGCTGTACAGGGCGGGCAGCAGCCCTGAGAGCATTGCACTGCATTGGACCACGAGCACTTTTTGTTCTGAGGTTTGCACAGAGCAAAAGGATGAGAGATGAGAGTGCAGTGCAGGATTAGGCTCCGGGAGCAAACACAGTGCAGATCATAAGTGACAAAGCTGATGCCTTTGCTAAACTGTGCAATGCTTCAGTGGCAGCCCAATGCAAAGCATTGGAAGGCTAACAGAGGGCACTGGAGACAAGGGCTGCATGGCAAGCACCAGAAACCCCTACACACACATTAAAATTACAGTAGTGAAGAAACAGAGGCTTACCTCAGTGGCTTAATTAACATTTGACTTGAGCTATCTCCAGAACAGATGCTGAGATGCTCTCTGGGCAAACATCAGCATTTATGTGGCACACAGGTGTGTCCTTAGAGAGGTAAACATTTACATGAAGGGGAAAGAGCTTAAAACCTATTGACACAAACAGGTAAACAAACACTGGGTTTTCAAACAGCGAGGACAGGGCTGGTCTCAGGCGATGGGAACAAATCCTCGTGGCACAGAGAGAGCATCCATTGATCTGCATGGTGATATAACAGTTCTACTTGTGCCATAAGCAGTATCAGAGAGAAGTAGGATCATTAAGATTGGAAAAGAACATTAAGGTCATCAAATCCAATCCCAAACCATGCCCACCATGGTCATAAAGGTTGGAAAAGACTCTTGAGATCACCAAGTTCAACCCCAACTCATCCCTCCATGCCCACTGATCATGTCTGTCTTGCACTTAGCAGCAGCACACAGAGGCATTCTATACAACCTCATCCCCACAGCCCAACTGGGCTGGTTACAAACCCCAGACAATATAAACTCAACCCATTTCCAACCTGGCACAACTGGACCCTTTGAGCCACCGGGCTTTGAAGTGAGATTTTTCTGCTCCCAGAAAGGAAAAGGAGGACAGGAATAGCAGCACAGCCCGCTGTGCTCCACCAGCCCTCGTCTGCCCACTGTCTGCTCCCAGGTACCACATCTATTTGGGAACACTGTGGCTGCAGCTATTCGATATATTTAGAGCACATCCTATTTGCAGCCTGGATGTGTGCACGGAGAGGAAGAGGACGGACAACAAATATTTTGCTAAGGATGTTTTGGGGGATGGCTTAAAAAAATGCATTTATTAAAGAAACGTATTCAGGGCAGATGTGTGCTTTCTGCTGTGGTCTCAGCAGTGCTGCCACAGGTGGGTTTGTCTGCGTTTGGACAATGCACTGCTCTCATCCAGCACATCAGAGAAGGGCATCTCGGCTCCCAGCTCCCTTCCTGCTCTTCGTGGGGCTTTCAGGTGCGTCATCCCTAAGAGCATCCCCTGCCCCATCTACACAGCAGCTGTAGAGCTGGACCTGGAGACACCGTTGTGAACAAAGCAGGTGCTGTGCTCTGCCCTCCTGTTGTATTCCCAAGTCATGCAAGAACTCACAAATGTGAATACAAGCACGCAAACCTGGGAGCTTTTACTCCAAGAAATACAAGCTAAGTCAACTCCTCATGTTATTCCAACCATAATTTGCCCGCATGGTGTTGGATGAGCTGATGCCTGCATGGAGGAGCACAGGTCCAGAATCAGTCTCCTCCTGCCCCTGTGGCTGTGAGCAGCCTTTACACTCACAGTAAAACAAGGCTAAGCCACAAGCCTTGCTCTCTCCATAAGTGAGAAGCTGTCTGCATACTTAGTCTACATATTTTAGAGAGGAGAGGGAAAAGCAGCTCTGAATTGCACTCAGTGTCAGGTTGCATCGAGCAAGCACTGCTGAAGGTGGGCAGTGCTCAGGATCCCAGCCAACAGCCCCACTCTGTGCATCCACCACTCTCCAAGAAATAACCCTCAGAACAAGGCTAAAAGCTGCAGCATCTGCTGAAAGTATCAAGCACAATGGGACTTTGCCCTTCAGCAAGAGGCTGATGGATTGATTTCAGAGCTGCTCTAAGCTCGGTCCTTTTGAACATCTTCCTGCCTATCTGCTGCCTCTGTGTCACATATCTCCAACCACTCAACCTGGGCTGAGAGGGTTTGCTGTATAGAGCTGGGGGAGCAGGAATGGAAAGGCTCAGGAACAGGAAGAGCTGTGATGTAACCCTCCAAGCATGAGCTGTGATGGGAAAAGATCCGACTGAACGTAGATATATATATTTAAGCCAAGTGGCTTCTGGTGATGGAAAGTTTCATCCTATACCACTTATCTACAGCATTTCCAAACTGGGGAATAGAGGCATGCATAACGTCCAATAAAAATAAGCTCTGCTCGAAGGCTCTCGTGTTGCTTTTAAGAGCGTGCAACCCTTCAGCCTGTCGGATTTTAGGAAGTGGGGCCAGATTTGAGCAAACATTGGTTTGCACAGCCCCTCTGAGCTGGAGCCGAGTCAGAATGAAGTCAGACGTTGCCTTATAGCTGCTGGCTTTCCCCTTTAAACCTTGGCAGCCCCACAGAAAGTAGCACTAAAGGGCTTGAAGTCAATTTCCAAACGATGAATTTAAGATGAGTGCAATGGCACTTGCTTGGTGATGGGTTGTCTGTGCTGCCCAGAGCATGCGTTTCCCAGGAAGGCAGAACAGAACGCACCAAACGCATCAATACATCACTATCACCACACTGCCTTCACCAGTGCAGTAGCTGAAGGCAGAGGGGAGACCTGTCCATAAAAAAATCTCAAGTCCTTCACTCCAATTTCATCCTAATGGGGAAACATCCATTGGGCAAGCACTGGGCTCCAGCCAGAGGAACCCAACTGCTCACAGAACGATGACGTTTCCCCCAGTGAATGCAAGCTATGACATGCAGAATTCCCAGGCATGTTGGAGAGGGCAAAGACTTTCAGCTTGCGTTCACATCAGCCTTTTGACCTCACTATTTGGTGGTTTGTGACCCTATGAGTAACCCTTCTCATCGTCTCTGACTCCCAGCTATGCCACAGCAGCTGCTAATGAGATAAAGCAAACACAGAGAAGAGAAGGAAAGCTGGAAGGGGGGTGGAAAACCTGAAGCATTTGACAGCTAGCTGTGACTGAGTTGTGCTTCCACAAAGGCATCTGAAAAATTCATAGCACATCACCTTTAGCCTTAATCCTGCAGCATTAGAACCAGCAGAATAAAGAACCCTTCAGCTCCCTGTGACTTTGGAGGGATATGAGAAAACTCTCTACCCACACCAGTGGGTCACCAGTGCTCCTCACCCACAGCTGGGAATGCAATTCTCCACTCACCATAGTGGTGAATGCCTTCACCCATGCCCAACTCCCAGGTCATGGAGAATACAACTCACCCAAACCTATTTCTCCTATTGGCTTCAGCCACATGAGCTGCTCCAATCCTATGATTCATTCTCTTTATCTTACATGAAGCTCAACACCCACACAGCATCAGCACAACCAGTTCTTGGTCACCCCAACGTGTTCTGCTCATTAATCAACCTCCTGTGCTTAGCTAATGGAAAAACAGAGCCCTCCCCAGCTTTTATGATTAATACCCGAAGCATCTCAGTGCGATGTGACCTCTGTCTAGACGAAAGCATCCTTTCTTCCAGGCCTCTCTTTGGAGGATTCACTGTGGCTTTGGGAAAGCACACATCTGTCAAAGCCATCACTGATGTTCTATGAGCTCGCCTTGCTCCCTAAGCAACTGCCTGGGGCCATTGGGATCCCTTTGGAAGGCCTTCCTTTCCCTCTGTAGCAGAGGGAAGCCAGGTCAAGACAAGCAGAATTTCAGAGCCTTCCATCCATCAGTGACTGCAAAGCAATGCTAGAACAATTTTGCTGCATGGTGATAAAGAATGCTGCATCCTTCGTTTCAGGTGGCAAACAGAGCCACAGAAACCACGGTGTGGTATGTGATGCACCCTGGATTCTCTGCTTAAAATAAGGTTTGACTCTGGTTAGTGGAGAAGTTCTTTTGATATGTTCTGCACACTGAAACAAGGGAGCAGTTGGCTGAGTCACCGCAAATATTTTCCAACCTGAACATTCGAGAGAGAAAACGTTTTTTTCCTTTGATGAGCTCAGCCCAGCTTCTTTCCAGCCCAGCATTTCTCCTGGGTTATTCCCCCACAGAATTTTATACTACAGAAATCTAACAATGCTGGCTGAGCAGCGATTCAGGCATTTTACTCCTGTCATTTCCCCTGGAGATCTGACCTCAGCCAAAATCCAGAGCCTTTCCCCCAGTGACCAGCCTACGTTTTCCTCTGCTCATGTTCATTTCATCACTTCTAGCACTAATCTCCCATTCCCAGAACTATTTCCATAGAATTATCACAGTCACATCATTACTTAGCTAACCAGACCAAAAACCCTTTTATATTGAAAATCCATCCCTCCCAACCCCATGCTTGTAAGCCCTATTTGCTACGAACCCTACCCCACTGTTACACCAAAGACCTCCAGTTTGCTTCCAGTACCCGAAGGGAGGCATGAGGGGAAAGAAAACTCAGCAATTCGGTGCTATGGGCCAACAAAACCACATGGGTAGAAGCCTATGGGTAGGGGTAGAAGCCTATGGGTAGGGGTAGAAGCCTATGGGTAGGGGTAGAAGCCTATGGGTAGGGGTAGAAGCCTATGGGTAGGGGTAGAAGCCTATGGGTAGGGGTAGAAGCCTATGGGTAGGGGTAGAAGCCTATGGGTAGGGGTAGAAGCCTATGGGTAGGGGTAGAAGCCTATGGGTAGGGGTAGAAGCCTATGGGTAGGGGTAGAAGCCTATGGGTAGGGGTAGAAGCAAACATCCTTCTCTCCTATTTTTTTCTTAGAAATACAATTTAAAAAAATCACTGTCAAGCATTTGCTCTCACAATAGGATGCAGCTCAGATAACCTACAACATGTAGCAGACATCTCCAAGGAAGACTTGACCACCATCCTGGAATTTCAAAGCCCATTTACCTCTATTTGGTTGAGCAGCGAGTTGTCAAACTTGAAGCCAGGGATTCTCTTCTCACTGCAGACCACTCCCACGTCCTCGGTGTGTTTGCAGTCTGTCACCCCCCAGCCATTGGAGGTGCACGCTGCCAGCGTGGTCTCCTTGCCATTGCAGTGGACATTGTCCATCCAAATTTTCCCTAAAGAGGAAAGAAAATAGAAACGAGACTCAGAAAGATGCAGGTCTAGATTGTGCTAATCAGGGGTTTGGTGATTGGACCCTGCCCTCTAATCACACCAAATCACCCTCTGTATTTAAGGCTTCTCTTCACATCGTTTCTCGTCAAACCCTCATTAAGTCTCTCCTATGAGAATGCTCCAAGTTTTGATTAAATGTCCTACTATTTTAAAGGCAAATTTTTGCAAAAGATTTAACAAACCACTGCTGATTGGAACCTCCTGTTATTCTTGTGCTCCTGAAAACCAATGCCCAGATCCACTTTCCAGACTGTAGCTACACGTATATCGTATTAAAACAAATCAGGTCCTTTGGAGCTGACCGACAGGTGGACAAAGATCTATAGGTGCCACTGCAAGAACTTGAGGTCATATTTGCCAAGCAAAGAACCTTCAAGACTCCCCTTTACAAATGCTCACATTCCCTTTGGATACATGCTGGGCACGTGTTATTCCCCTATGATTTATCCCCTCCAAGGAGCAACAAACAATTCCCATATTTTAGGCTCCCCAAATCTCTGCTTGTCTGAAGGACGCATCCTTTGGGTGGAAGGGACTGCCCAGCCTTCAAAGCCACAAGGAGATTTCGTAAGAGCAGTCAGAGCTGTTTCCCTTGGCTTTCCCAGCTTCGTTCCAGCAGCCCTAATGCTCAGTTGGTTCAACACCAGCCAGCTGGTGGATCTGCCAGCCCTTCTCCTGCTCCCCAAACATTAGGTCCATTGAGTCCTTTCTGACCTAGGAAGGCACAGTTCCCCCTACGCAGGTTCTCTGCATCAGGATTTACCCACTGAACCAGATGGCAACGATTTTCTGGCTTGTTTTCCAATGTCATGGACTCTTTTCTCTCTGTCGGAAATCTTCTCCACCCCAAAAGCCAAAATCCACAGCTTGGGACAACATTCCAGGTTTTATGTTTCACTCAAGTCAACCTTAAGGCTTGCTTGCTCCTTAATGGGCAATTTTATAGGTGTGAGCACTAACGAGCAGTGCTAAGTAACAGACATACAGCACGTTTATCCCTGCTGGAGTGGAAATAATCTGTCTGTGGGTTACATCAACAGTGCGCCAGGCCTTCATGTTTGGAGAAAGAAACTCCACCAGCCAGTATTTAACTAACAGCGTAGTAAAAGACAATTAAACAAGGCTGCTGAGTTGCACACTCTCACAGAGCTATTCTACCTCGAGCATTACTATTTTGAGAGTTTATTACTATCAATAAGAAGAAAAGATCCAACTTTCCAAGCTGCCATTGCCCACGCAACCTCCATGTGCTATTTCAAAGATCATGATAGAAGGATGTGCAGTTTGGGTTGGGGGTGAATAGCTCTTCCTCACCAACACCAGCTTAGAGAGTCCCAAAAGACTATTCTAAACATAGTCCTATACAGGACACAAAGCATACACATTCCTTTGGCGTTTTACAGGCTACTCTGCATTGCAGAATGATGTATGCCCCTCTAGAGAAGATAACAGGAGGAAAAAGAATTGTACAGCATCAAAAAGGCAATCTATTTAGAGCCCAAATGGTTCCCAGGGAAAAGAAGAACAGGAGGAAAGAGTGCTTAGAGGTTCTGTTTGACTCACTGCGTGGCAACGGAAGCGTGAACGGGGAAACAACTACCTGTAAATTACATCTGTGGTTGCAGATGCCCTTTTCAGTAGCTTTACTGGCTGCTGCAGATTTTCCTACCTTCATCCCCTGCTAGAGCTCACACGCCAAGATCGGCTCCTTCAGCTCTGTGTCTGGTCCTACATCTTTAAATTTAGCCATCAAGTCAAGAATTATTAGGGTTGGGGAGACAGCTAAGCAAGATGCTGTAGCTCTGGGGGTCACCTTACCTTCTCCTTTCCCGTACTTTGAGCTCGGTAGCCAGGACACTGCCTCCACGTAGCCCAACTCCCTGCAAATCACGTGTGCTGCATGGATGGAGAAGTCATCATCGCACACCGTGCCCCACTCGCCGCTGTAGAACACCTCCACTCGGCCTTCGTTGTGTTTTCTCTTCTGCCCTGCGAGCCGTAGTTGGATTTTGGGAACATCTGCCGGCCTCTGGGGGGGCTGGTAGACTTGTGGGGGTGGCTCAGGGTACCCGGGGAGGTAGGGCCAGTGTTCGTACTGGGCAAGGCTCAGGGAGATGAAGAACAGCATGATGAAACAGTGGTTATGGTTAAAGCCCAGGAACCCTTCCATTTTCAGTGCTCACAGTTCTCAGAGCCAAAGCGTTGTTTTGCAGCTGCTGGTCAGTGCAGGTAGGTGCTGTGCGGCTGTCCTGGAATGAAAGGAGAGGGTGAGTAAGGCTTGGTAAGGATGTGGGTTTCGTTCCTCCTGCTTCAGAAGGGGGTAATCCTATGGAAGGCACCATACCCAATGACTTGACTTGGTAAGAACCAAGGTCAGTTATTTCTCACGGGGTGGGAGAAGAAAATGAGAAGAAACCTATGAAAACCGCTTGCAAATTTAAGTCAAATTGCTTTGGCTGGAGAATGTTTTCTTTCCAGGGTAATATTCTACAGGTCAAAAATGGCAGCAATAGGATTTTCCTATTCCTCTGCAAATCCAATGGTTCAGTGTCTGCGGCACAGAGCGATGTGGTTTAGCAGGGATGGACTGATGGATTGATGGTTGGACCTGGTGACCTCAGAGTTCTTACCCAACCTTAATGCTTCTATGATTCAGTGTAAGTGCAAGACACTCAACCAGGGTGGGACTAAACATTTTCCCCCCATACTCCCCTTAAAAAAAAGAGCACAATCCATCACTTAAACAATGGAAAAACTAAAAGGGCAGTGAAACATATTATAGTGCGGTCAGAAGCAAAGTATTTCTATTGAGGTCTATTTTCCTAATTCCACGATAGAAGAGTTATTTCTGCCACTGCACATCATTTCCTCTGCAGAAAATCAATGCAGGTTACCATACCTTGCAGAATAGCAATCTCACGTGGCCTTGCCTAGAGCTAATGATCTGCAGGGTTTGCTTGCTAAATCAGGGCTGGGGTTCATCCCATAGCATTGCGAACTGGCCATTGAAAGTATGAACCAGCAACTTTTGGCTCATTAGAGGATTTTATCCGGATGCTGGGCAAAGCTTAAAGCCTGGTCATTTTCTGCCCACTTCACACACTCCCCAGCACGCGGAGTGGTCAAGGAGCACACGTGGGGGCTGATGGTTGAATAGTTTCCAAATGAAGCAATGCCACAGTGCAGTGGGGAAAAGCTCCCCAGCCCTTAAAGCTCTGTTATTTCCTGGCAAATACCAAAGAGGATGGAGAGGGAAAGATTGGGCTCCAAAAACAGATGCTGCGATGTAAAACCCTCCAGCGGTTTTGCTGGGGCTCAAATATCCCCCAAAAGGGACCAAGATGACACACCAAGCAGCCTTTCAAGCTAGAGAGATGTATCAGAAATCCCAAGGAACAAGCTTGAGATTCAGAATGCAGTTAAATCTCAGCTTCAGCATGCTATCTGACCTCAGCCAGCGCTCTGCCTCAGTTTCCCCTCGTGTTCCACATAGGGCTGGTAGTAGTGAGTACCCTCTGACCTGCTGGGGATGGAAGATGTGTCCATAAGAGCCACATGCATGAAATAAAGGATGTAGCTAAAGGAGTTGCATTGGGTTTTGGGGAGAAAAGTGAAAAAGCAAAGGGGGCACTACAAAGAAGAGGGGGGAACGTGGGGCAAACATTTCTAAGACAGTAACAATTTGGTTTCAAGGAGCCAGATACTCTCACAGTGACTTCACCAGCCTGAGATTTGTACGTTTTCAAAGAAATTCTGGCACTCAGACCAGGTATTTTTCCAATTTCTGCAGGTCAGGAGGTGAGGCTGAGAGGAATGGAAGCAAGCCCTGCCCCATGTCAGACAGAGAGGAAGGGAATACAATGCTTTCACAAGGCTGCTCCCCTCCAACAGGAAACAAAGGGGATTTCCCAAAGCAAATGCAGTGGCGGAGCAGGAGACGTGCTCTGCAAAACTAAAAGGCTCCGAGCCAATGCACATCAGTGCTGTCAGACACACCGACTTCAATACCCACCAGCATGGATTTCAAAAGAAACCTCTTACAATGCGTTTCATGGATGCAAGATGGGCTCCAGCCCAGAGGATAAACACGTGGGCAGAGCAGTTGTTGTGAACAGGATAACAATTTCCAAGTAACCCCCTTAGATCACAGCATAGAAATAACATATGTTAGTTATAAGTAAAAACACCAGAGGGGGAACGACGAGCCCACAGAGCTGTAAGCCCAATGGTCTTTGGGAAATCTGGTTTTCAGCTCCAATCTTTAAACATCTGTTTTGTCCCACCGTGTTTTACGCGGCTGTTGTTTCTTGCTACTGAGTAAATAGGATTTAAACAGCCTCAGCAAATGCAAAACAAAAGCTAAGTTGGGTTGAAACCTCTGTGTCATCTCAGTTCCTGGAGAGGGAGAACTCAACCCAACCTTAAGTGTCATTATGGCTTTCTCTTGGCAAACAAACATCATCTGTGATCCTTAGCCTTGTGGTCAAGTCCTGGAGGAAGCTCTCGAGAGATAAAGGCACACTGCCATAACTAAGAGGAGATGCCCAATTCCCATCTAGGTTACCTTTTGGGAACAGCTCCAGCTTGCAGGGCTGCATCCAATTCAAACCAAAGCTCCTGGGTCATTTCAATGGAGGACTGCAGCCAAAAGACACAACGGTTTGGGGAAACCATTTGGAGGCAGGATGTAATGGTTACCAGCTGAGCTCCCTGAAGCATTAATTAATAACACAGAGCCCTGGAAGATGCCAGGGCCCTAAAGGAAGTCACAGCATCAGGAGATCTCACAGCCAATGGGCAGATTGGTGGTGCAGACTTTCAGGTTTTAATGGGTACCAATGGGCTTCGATGGGTACCAACATTACTAATATAAATTATAGCAAATTCCACAGGTGCAATGTTTGCATTTGGCAAAAACTCATCAGGTCAGCACCCTGGGAGCACTAAGAGCCAACTGCAGGATAATTTGCCTTTGTTTCCCAAAGCTTAGAGGTTTTCAGAGCCATGCAAAGCTACAAAAACCTGTTTACTGCAGAATTTAAGAAAATCTGGGGAGGATGGATAGGTCCCTTGCTCCACAGAGGAAAGGCTGATGAGAAAAAAGGTATTTTAACAGCTTTGTACGAATGCAATCCTGAACCTTTGCCAAGGGGAATGACTTGGGGGGACACACATCTCATGCTCAGCTCATGCATCTTCCCATCTCCATTGGGATCCTTTGAGATAAGGCCCAGAAGAAGGTACTGGAGAAACAGCCTGAGATCTGCCTTCTAATCTCGTTAAATCTGTGCAAGTGCATCTCAGAGGAATTCTCCCCTAAGAGCAGAACAGCAGCAATTGCACACGCTCCAGGAGACAACACTGCAGTGTGCACTGGCAACCACAGCCTGCTTCCCTTCAGGTCGTGTTACCATCCTAAATAGTTGCACATTCACACATTTGGAGACAAAGCCTCCCCAGCGCTTGCATCGCCCAAACCTTGCAAACCCAGAGCTCTTATTCACCGAGGGGCTGAAGAAAAGCCATTCAGACTAAGCCATGATGTCAGGAAGAGCAGAATCCTGTTGAAATATCAGAGAGCTGCACACGCTGAGCTGCCTAAGAACAAATCCAGGGTTGGGTTTGCAGGATGTCTGCTTTGTGCTGGTGATTTCCTTTGCTTTAGGGCTCATTCCTCCCCTCAAATCCTCTAACAGCCTCCAGACTCATTAATGACATAATCCTAGAAGTATCTCGCTTGGTCTCCCCATTCAGAAGAATCCAAGACAGAGCATTAAAAACTTATTGAATAAAGAAGCCAGGAAAATACTCCAGGTCTCCTGGCTCCTGTACATCAGGCCATAACAACGGGATGGAGAGTCCTTAAGTTGTAATTAAAGGCTTTGGGGCATGCTCCTGCAAGCTGCTGACTCAGCCCTTTGCAGGGCTCTGGTCTGAAGTCTCCAAATGATGGACACACACAGAAGCGTGCAGCAATCTCATTTCAAAATTATGTTGAGCTTTTGCTTCTTCAGAGAATTCGCCAGGTGAAACTAATAGGCTATTCATCCCCCCACATCAAAGCCCATCCGAGCTGCTAGAATCCCTTTTTCATTTCACCAAATCATCAGAACAATAGATCAGCTCTGACAGAGCCAGCAACAAACCAGCTTCCCCTCTCCCCTCTGATCCAGCAACAAAAGGAAAGTCTCGAGTGGCTGATTTGGGACTGCAGACCCAGCAATGCTCTGATTTGCATGGCATGGAGCATCCATCAGGAGGAGGGGACAACTACACCCTGACCACAGCTTGGGGACGTGGCCAGGAGCACTGCACACTGATATCTGGCCACCTGAAATGCTGCTCCCTGCATTTCCAATTCCATACGTCAGTCACACATCCCATAGCAAGCATGGTGATAGGGCAGCAATGGGATTTCCCATTGGGGAAGCAGTTCTCCAGCCAACAGCCAGCTCGCATCGGCCTCTCTGGTCCTATTAAAGTGAATGGAAATGTCACCACCCAGTTCCATAGGAGCTGAGATGCATTATCCCATTGTTCCAAGGGACAGATTGACTGGGATGGCCAGAAAATCATTGCCACTGTTAACCCCTGTCCCATCATTCAGGCTGACTTTGGTGTAACTTGCCCTAAAGCAAAGCAGAACAACATAGGGAAACTGGCATATGGTATCCTGTGAGGATGGGATGGCCTCCTTGGAGATGAGATGCCACTCTGCTAGGAAAGTCTGAGCAGAAAGACACTTCTAATAGGGGTAGCATAGGGCAATCCAAAAAGCACACTGAAACTGGAAGTTGAACGAACCACTGGAGACATCCCAACTGTAAGCTACAGTATTTTTAGGAAGAATGCCATATAGGATTCAAGGCAGAGCCTAGACAAGGATAACAGATCAACCCAAGGTAACATTTTGTGCTTTACAAACCCAGTTTCCACCTGCCAGAAGGATGAAAGAGTCCCAGCTTTTGGGGATATTCTTTCTTTTCCTTCTCTTTTCCCTTTGCCTGGTGTCATAAAGCCAAGGTGAACAGAGATGGGAATCACAGCAACTCTCAAAAGGCATTGCAGTGTGCACAAAGTGCTTTGCAAACCTGCTGATGGCGATTTGCTGGATGAGCCCAGCCACTGAAGCTGCCATCTCTGAGAAAGGACATCTTTGTGTTTCTAAGCAATGCCAGTGGTGTTAGGAAACAGATCAGGAGAAGAAAGGATGAAAGGTTAAAATGAACATAGAAGACCAATGTAAAAAAAAGAGAAGGAATTAGTGGCAAAGTCAATGATGTTCGGGGTCAACCTATTGAACAAACTACAGAGAACATCACTAAGCACTTGTAGGTCCCTGCTTAACTTACAAAAGGAGAGAACTGCCAGCAGAATGCATGGCTGCCCTACTAAAAGAGACCAAGACTTTGTCCCCTCCTGTACCACCAGCACACCTTCAGTCTTTACACAAAGGTAAATATGTGGTTTCCCCCTGCGTGCTCTGCATTACAGCAGCTCATCAAACATCTCATTTTATGTCTTCTAACTGCTCTCCACTTCCAACCCAGGAAATTCTACCCCCAATGTGTGGTTCAATGCAGATGAAATGAAACTGGCAAGCAGCAGCCCTACAGCAAATTATTTGCAGCCCCTGTTCAGCGCCGGTCTGAAAGCAGTGCAGCGTCGTAGTTATGAGCTGATGAGAGATGCTAACCAGGTTTCCTACTATTGTTCCCAGACAGATAAAGTGGGGTCTTTCTGCATAGCATGCTACCTTGTATTTGGTCTTAAACCTCTCTCACCCTCCCACAGTAATGTTCCTCCTAATTTAAAGAACAGAAATTTACCTAAAAGAAGGCAGAGTCATTCCAGAAACAGTCCCACGTTTCTCTGCTGCAACTTTTCAGGTGGATACCACTGCAAACTTTGTGATAAAACAGCCTAATGAACGAAAGCTGCCAGTAGGATGCTTTGCAAATGGCTGTAGACCCCAAGCACGACAACAGCAAAGTTTCTTATCTATGGATGTATCTGTTCTACGCCTTCTGCCAATAGGAAACATCTGCACCAAAGCTTTTTCCACTGAAAGCACAGTATTCAAAGAGGAGAATTCAAACTGCTTGTAGCTGGCTACATGTCGATGGCATGCACTGCAGCTTTCTCCTTAAAATCAAGCAGATTGTGATCACCTCAGAGGATACACGTTGCCTCGTCTTGCAGGCAGTTTGCAGCATGACTTTTTTTTGCTTCATTAGTGCGCGCCTGTGTGCAAGCAAAGGGGAGAATAACTCGCTCACAACATCTTTGCAAAGTGACGCCGTGCCTCTGTCATCCCTCCCTAACCAAGACTCAGGAGAGAGGAATTAGTGGAATCAGATGCCTTACTGCCAGCTCGTTAAGGCTAAACGTTGCACACAGTGATGGGAGAGAAGGAAAACAAAGAGGAAAAAAAAAAAGTAGAGGAGAAGTCAAACTTTCAGCACGAGAGGAAAGGTTAGAAAGGTTTAAGTCATCAGCTCCTTCCTCCCCAGAGAGAACGGGCGACAGCACTGCGTTACCTTGGGGTTAGTGGTAGGTTGTGCTGGGGGTGACCTCGGTGCTGAAGTTCTCCCTTTGGGGCTGAGCTGTCCGAATGGTCCCCTCCGTGCTGGGAAATGTCCCGCAGCCAGAGGAATACGCTGCAAGGAGCTGCTGCTTCCTGGCAAATTTCACTGGAGTTCACCAAGCAAACCCCTCCCAAGACCCAACCCCTTCAGCCTCTGCTCATAGCGGGTGATATCATGGGTTGTCCTGTAATCTGAGCGTTGCAAACAGGAGGGAAACGAGGGGGAAATCCAGGCAGGATCGCAGGGAAGGAGGTGGGATAGGAATCTGAACGGCACATCCTTCAGAACCAACCAGATCCGCACCAAGAGTTACCCCAGACCCCTCAGTGTCCTGATACTAAAGGCAATTCTCCATTCATAAACAAAGCAAAACATTCTTCTAATTGTAAAAACAATAAGAAAAACAGCGCTCTGCAAATCTGCTTGAGAGAACACCTTGAAATTACCATTTTCTGACCCAAGTGCATTCTCAAACATCAGCATTTCCCAACGAATGGAAATGTATTTTCTCCCCAGCTCCAGCCATGTATATTTGAACCTCTGTTTAATGGGATTTCCAAACAAGTCAGCAGAAAGCTGATAGGCACAAAGGTATTCACAAAAGCTGACTTCAGGAGGAATGCCCCCTTTTAGTTCAGTATATCCCATGATGAAATTTAAAATTCTTTAAAGGACTTTCTAGCAAACCTTTTATTTTGAAAAATGAAAGTGCTTTATCTCCATTTTTTGCTATATACCCAATGGTTTAGCACCAAACGCTATGAGGACACATCTGCCATCAGACTTACCCTTTTCCCAGGTTTCCCCATCACGTCCTAAACACCATTTACCCTTCCTGCTCAGAGCACAGCCCCATTTCTTATCCTAATCTGCATTAGCCCTCATAGCCAGCTGCTCAGGCACGGATGTGCAGAGCTCCCCACTCTCTGATGCCACTATTTATTGGGAAAGGATATCCCAGCAAGTTGGCCACCAGCATTGGAGGAACCTGCAACATGCTGGGAAGAGAAAAGAATCGCATCATAGATTATCCCCAGTTGGAAGGAACCCATAAGGATCATTGAGACCAACTCCTGGAAGCGGGACTGGAAGTGTATTGCAGCAACGTAGAATTTAAGCAAGGGCATAGGCAGCATGGAATAAATTGACAACACTGGAGAAGCTCCACCTTGCTTTGAGGAGAATCCCTCCTGCTCCCTGTTTTGTCAGCTCTTTGTGGAATGGATCGGTCCATAACTGAGGGTTCCTATAATCACAGCATGGCTTGGGTTGGAAGGGACCTCAAAGACTCAACCCAATACAAGAACGGCCCCATTACTTACTGGTACAGCAGGCTCTGAGATGATACCCACCAAGAAAAATTGACAACATGGGCAAGGAGATGCCAACCACATTCCTATGAGTTGGCAGGGCAGCACTCCAATATCAGTCACACCGTTAATATTAAGGAGTTGGAGCTGATCTCCAAAGGTCCAGTGCAACTCCTATAACTCTACCACTATGAAGAGGATAATTGGCTCCTTGGTACAACTCATGGAGAATATCAAGATGTCAAGTTAGGAAACCACTCAGAGCTTTGGAAAGCCAACAGCAGCTGTCGATGGGAGTGATCCATAATGCATTTGTTTTCCTGCAGCAAAAGTGCCGCAAATTTCCATCAGCAGAGCATCACCTGATGGGTCAAAACCCAGAGACACCAGGAGCAAAATGCTTCACTGCAGAAGCTGCACGAAACAGAGCTGTTTCGGAGCAGCAAGAAGCTGAAAGAAGTTCGGTCAGAGGAAGGAATGTGTGAGCGCCTGCTGATCAGGGCATGGAGAAACATGACAGCCTGCAGGAGGAATGCTCTCTGGATGCCCGGGTCGGGTAAGGATACAAGCAGCAAATGCCATGCAGGCTTCCAGCTGATGGAAGTGCCTGTGGGTTGCATAAAGCGAAGCGTTCGGCAGGAATTCAGCAAAGCTCTTGAGCTGGATTCAGGGAAATCTGCTGCCCCCTTCATACTGCAGCAGGTTAAGACTACAAGAAGAGCACCCAGCAAAAAGCTAAGAAACAAAATAGGAAACCTCTCAAAAATCACAGCCTATGGGTGTAAATGCTGCTTCGACTGGGTTTGCATCATCTGATCACATAAACAGAAAATGAAGGAAACTGTTTAGGCTTTCCTAAATTGGAAGGGACACACGAGGATCAGCAATTTTAAATCCTGGCTCTGTCTTAGTGAAGAACCTCTTCCTAATATCCAAGCACAACAAATTTCAGGGCCACATCCTCAGCCTCAGCACTTCCTTCTGTATCTGCCTGCAGTGCACACCTTGCCCTAAGGACAAGTCAAGGCTGGATTTGACCAAGCACTCACAGTCATGGTCCGTGCTTCCAAAAAATTAGGCATGCGCTATTAGGTTCTATAATGTCCCCTAATTGTTAGTTCTTTTTAAAAGAAAAGGCTCATTACCTCCACAAGCCTCATGCTTTCACCTTGTAGACTCTCTGGAGCCATTGGTCCAAATCTCACCAAGGTCAACTCAACCTGCTAAACACACAGTGATATTTGGGGAACCGAAGGACTCGATGCTCTGCGAGGTGTTAACGACACGTGGCAGCTCTCACACCCATTGGTCCTGCTGGAATATTGCTGCCACGTGTAATTGGAGAGCAAAGCTCTGCTTTTGCACTCACCAGATGGATGACAAACACCAGCGGCTGTAGAGAAGTGGCACTGTGCACCTCACAGTGAGGAATAAACCGGTGTATTTTATGTAATGTTTAACTCCTAGTGGAATTTCCATGATTTCCCCATAAAACACAACAGTTGTATTGATGTAGCAAGCACAGCAGCTCAGAAATGACACTGTAGCTCAATGCTTACATGACAGCTGCTGTTCCCACGCAGCTGGAACAACAGAGCATCACATCCACAGAGAAAGCACATGCATCTTCCTTGCATTTCTATCCTTCACCTTTCAAGAAAGGTGTGGGGAGTGAAATCAGTTGACACTGAAATTCCCAACTGGAATGCAAGTTACTGGTTTTCTTAGGCCAAGGAAGAACCCAGCACAAGGCACTTGGCAAGCACTTTTCATTCTCCTGATTGACCTTAATTGCTTTTGAGCACTGATTTGAGGATACAGCTGCTGAAACCCAGCTTTCCTCCAAGCAAAATCCTTCCCCAATACGTGCAGGTTCTCAACATCTCTGCGCTACTCAGCCATCCAGGAGGAGATGGGTATAAAGAGTTGTCACTAAAAGAACATAAAACAAGTATGAGAAGTTGACTCAAGGCAGTGACAGCGTGGTGGGAAAGCAGCAAGAGCTGAACCCACACGTGCAGCAAAATGACAACTGCAAAACAAACCCAGGAAGGTGGGATGCACTTTGTCATCTTACCCTGGGGGAAGGCAGAGGTCCTCGAGCTTACCATCCCTTCCCACTAGATGGCAAGAGTCCCCCTTCTAACAGCAGAGCACACATTTCTGTGCATAGAGGTCAAGGGCCATGGAAGGGATTGCTGGCCCCAAGGAGCCCTGAACAGGCAGAACTCATCTGCCATCCTCCTGGCTGAAGGATTCATTTAGTTGTGACTGAGAATGCTACATCCAGAAGGGAAGAGGAACTGAAATGAACAGAATAAGGCTGTTAAGAGAGCAAAAAGGGCAAGGATGCTCAAGAACGCCACGTACTGGTCTCCACTATCCCTGTGTAAATGCAGCAGCTCCCTCCTCATCCTTAAAAAGCATCCCATAGATCTTCAAACCCAGGTTAGAGAGTCATTGTTGTCCTCCCATTCTTAAAAGAGAGTGACCTGAAAAACAGCTATAAGGACCCAGTCTCCTGAATGCTACACACACAGAAGCTAATGCCCAGGGAGAGGGACACAGCAAAGCCCTCACGAGGCTCATTTCAGCTTTCAATGAGCTTCATGCGTTATTTGGTAGCAACAATGGCAGAAACAATGGGAGAAGAACAAGGTGCCCGTGATCAGGCGTGCCATCGAGTCACTGCTGTTGACTGTCCCTTTTGCAGAGTGCTGCAGAGGCACAGAAAACCCTTTTGTTTCCACATTGGAGGAGCTGTGGGCCTCTTCTCCTCCTTACCCCAGGCTCTCCATCTCTCTTTCATGGCTGTACTTTTGTCTCCAAAACACTTCTTCCATTAGGGGCCACCTTTGGCCCTGTTTGGATAGATTCCATACATGAAAAACACAGCAACAAGATGATGAGTGATGCATTTAAGAGGAAAACCTGCAGCATCACGCTCCTGCCCATTCCAGGTCACTGGGGAAGGTCAAAGAGCAGCGCCCTTGCTTCTCCCCTGTGCTTTTCTGCATTCTTACCAGCCCTAAATGCACCTGGAGAAAGGACAAGGTGAATGGGAGAAGCAGGAGAAAGAAAGCATGTTAATGCAGAAACAGACACAAACAGATAAACATTACCATCGTGCATGGAAACCTGAGCCCAGGAACAGGTATTGAGTGAAAACAGGTATTTCTAAGGCTCTTAAAGGAATCATGTTTCCTCCCGTGCTTGTTGCTTAATGTAGTCTCTTTGGAGCAAGCTTGGCCAAGAGCAGGATGGGAAGGATTCCTCTTTTTTCTGAAGTAGTTTGGAGCTGCAGAATAAAGTGGTTTTGGTCGATCTGCATCTCCTTCCCCTGTGCTTGCTGGGCTTTAAGCTCTGAAACAATTAAAAGCACCCCTACACCTGCCTGGATATCAGCATATCACACTGATATTTCCTCCCCACCTTAACGTTAACCCTTTCACACTGATCCTTGTCCAAATGGGCACTGCATTATCTGAGCATGCAATTAGGAGCTCTGTGCTCAGTTTTGGGCATCTCAGAAGCAGGAAGCACAGGCTCTGTAACAAGCAGCAGCGTCAGTTTTCTGATAAGAATTATCAGCCTGAGTGGAAAAAAAATTTGTATCACAGCTTCAGATATCAGAACTGAGAGGTGAATGCAGCTCCACCCTACAGTTTTTGCAGTCAAGGCACCAAAAGGAAACTAACACAATTCAAATCGAGATGTTTAGAGGAAGAAACTGCACCTTGAGCATAACAAAATGGAATCAACATCCCCAGTTCCTTCAGTACTGAATACAGCATCTCGTCTGTCTGCATTTTCACACCTGCTAAAAGAGAACACAACATTGCCAGCTGGACACAAGCAGTAAGGACAGAAGTTACTTACATTGAATGAAATACCCATACACCAGGAGTTCATATAAATCCCACTTTTAATCATGGACAAATTTACTTTCAAGTAAAATTAACAGCTTTAAATAAAATATAAATTAACAATTCAGAGTACTTAAAAACAAAAATAAGAGACATTGTGCATGCCTACTCTAGCAGAAACAAAAGCCTAGGCATGTTCCAGTTCTTTCCACCATACTGGAATTTGAGGGCAATCTCTGGATGACTACGAAAGAGAAAGAAAGGATTAAAAAGTAGTGACTTGTGCCACTATGCAGATACAGCTTCCAAGATAAAAGGGGAGACTGTCACATATAAAACAGCTGTAAGCAGCTTTTGGAAGCACAGCATTGGGTGCAATAGATTTTTCCTTCTCCATCACAGTACTTACTATAGAATATAAAACTGGAAAAGCTGATCTAAGAGATTGTTTCCTTGCTGCTTTTAAAAACCCTGCACTTCCTTTCCTTTGACTGAGGAGACTCAGCAATGAGAAATCTAGCAATATGAATCCTGGAATTTGGAAAAGCAAAGAAAACTCATTCATCCTGACAACAGAATTTCACAGTCTCACCCACAGGATGAGAATTCACACTCTCTCTTACCATACATAGCTTAAGCTGCTGCTACACACTTATTGACAGTCTCTTCTCGCCCCGTTACACACCAAAGTGCATTAATTTTAAAAAATAAGGAATTTTTGGCAGATATTATTTCATGAGACTAAGACATACCGACTCTACTTCCCTGTATTTCCAAAACCAAGCTGAATCCCACACTCTGGGCAATTTCCTTCCTCAATGACTCAAAGGGAAAAAAAGGAAAAAAAAAAAAAAAAGAGAAACCCTGAGGCAAAAATGGCTTTTTGTGTAGGAAGTCCAAGAGTTGTGCTCCATCACAGCCTCTCACAAGGCTGCAGAGATCTTCTGTGGTGGGAGGCCCTCCTCCATCCAGAGGGAAGGAGATGAGCTGTTACGCAGCATTCGCCTGTGGATCCGCCTGAGCCTCAGCAGGTAAAGCAGGATGGAGAGCAGCACAATCAGAAAACAGACAAAAAACAAA
This sequence comes from Phasianus colchicus, assembly GCF_987193195.1. Lineage (NCBI taxonomy): Eukaryota > Metazoa > Chordata > Aves > Galliformes > Phasianidae > Phasianus > Phasianus colchicus. Next base: position 4,455,362 of record NC_143462.1, read on the forward strand.
TAGTGATTGTAAACAAAGGAGAAGCTCCTCCAGTGGGAGTGACTTCCACGGAAGTTTTCTTGCTGGATGTCTCTGAAAGAAAACGAGGACATAATGCATAAGGCACAAATCAAGCCTTGCCTCCAAACCAAAGCAAATACAGCCCATTTTAGTAAGCTGGGCTTTATCAAGCATTAGTTGAGCTACTTCAAACACATCCTTAGGTTGTGCATGTTCATTAGAAGTAGCACCTTGTCTCCCTCTAACTGGAGAAATCCCCATCACTTCCACCCAAAAACTGCCCAGACATTGCAGAAAACCAGCAGTACCTTAAAGGTAAAAACCGTGTTCGGTACAGAATGGCTCCCAGTGTCCACTGCACCTCCTTGTCATACACCTGCAGAGCTGTTTTCAAATTGCTGTAGCTCGCAGGAAAAGAGAAGCCACTGTGAAATACTTCGTATACCCAGGCAGACTTAAAACACTGGTACCTATAGAAAAAGTAGCATATCATCAGGCATTCAATTCCTCAGCAACTACAGAGTCCAAAAGGGCTGAGGAGCACATTTAGACATAGGAATAGCAGTAACTTTTATGGCTGATGCAATATTTAAGGTTATATTCACACTTCCAATGATTTCACTAAATGGACCATTTGGACGTGACCTTCCTCCTGGCAACTCTGCATGAATGGATTTGCTGTACAAACACAAATACTTACTTCAGCCTGTGGAGATCAGCATGTGATGCATAAAGACCACGGTCAAAACGTTCCCGTAGGACAGACCACTTAGTGGCACAATAATCCTTGAAGAAAGAAAAGAAAAAAAGACTTCAACATGTTTCTGCCCTGAAGAAAAGGAATGCCACTTGGTGAGATGCTCTGTAAATACCAAAGCTGTATACAACAGCATCCCTTGCACTGCTACTAAGTCTGAGCACATATTTCACTGTATTCTGCGTACAGCCATCTTGATCCTTACTTAACATTTGTAATTAAACTAATCATTTTATTAAATTCTTCAGTCATACACCTGAAGATGTAATCTATTCTTATGGCACTGCCAAAGCAGCTCATCATATTCCTATAGGGTGCACTGTAGCACGACTGTCCCCAAAGGATTGTTAGGAGTAACACCTGTGAAACTGGCACAAAACACAGAAAGCAAGAGGAAAACAAAATTGATTCTTCTAGGACATACCCCAAGAGAACCAAGGGGTGGACTTCTCCAGCATCAATCCCTTTCTGCATCTTATTTCTTTTAGAGTGTATTTTACTACTATGCTTTAAAGCAGTATTTTAAAAGAACACCCAGTGAGGAAAAGAGATATGATAGGTATGATATGATAGGTAATTACAGGATAAAAAGATTGGGATCCTTAAAGGAAGAGTTTTGCTGCAAGATTTTCAGCATAAAGAGCTTTTGTAGAGCAGCTGTTTCAAACTAGAAAGAGTTTCTCTGGAGAACACCATACCTTTGCAGCTTTGATAAATTTAGCAGCATTGTAATCCCCACCCATGCGCAACACGTCCTCAGTGCTGTAATAGAACTCTGAAAAACCATAGAATTCACTGTTCTGAAAGTGCACAGCAGGCTGGTAGACACCATTAAGGGAGGTCTGAGTTTCATTGGTCTTATTCATGAAGGGCTGGATAAGCTCACGACACAGATTGAAGTCTCCTGTTCCCCTCAAATACATTATCTGTCCGTTCTGATGGATCTCATCCTGAGCATCCATGGGCAGGCAGGGATCGAGGTATGGGGAATCTGAAGTCATGCCAGTCTGTCTGCCCAGCAGTCTGATGAAGGAAAGCAACAGCATAAGATCAGAAACACCAGGCTCTGAGATGTGCAAGCATCAAAACAAGATATTCTTATTTAAAGAAACTCCAACATTGCACATGGCACGCTGTATAAACTGAGTTTATATAAGACACTTGACTAAACACATTTAAGTCAGGGGTTACAGAAGCTGTATCTCCAAGCAGTTAAAACCATTTACCCATTTTTGAGCACTGTACTGGAAAATACACTGTTTTCATATCTCTGGCGTGCTGCATTCCCTCCAAAGCCAAGGAACGTTGCAACGTAGACTCTGTACACATGCTCAGTTTGATGAGCATCACAGCCCAGGTTGAATTCTGCAAGCAAGTTTTTGGCAACTTCCTCCTGTCAGAGCACAAGCACCAAGGTTAAATATGAACAACGTGAACCAGAACTTGAAGATGAGCAGTTTGAAACAGAAGATGCCAGTGACAACTTTAAATGTCACTCCTTACACATCTATTTGCTTTTCACAAGTTCACACTGCTTTCTATTTGTTAGAGCAAAGGACATTGCTTTCAAAGCATTGTGTTGGATGCCATTGGTACTTAAGGAAATGCATAGGAGCTGCTACAAATGACACTGAAGTGATTTTTTCCTCTGGGAAAAGATGAGAAGCAGCAGTCAGACTTTAAGCATCACTGTCAGTTGTTGCCCATTCTCTGTTTAGGAACCTGGAGAGGTTTTACATCAGAATACCTGCTTTCTATTGGCCTGTATTCAGATAAAGCCACAAAACTATCATCATCAGTTGCCTGCAACTCTTCCCATCTCAGTTTGATCTGAATGCTCATGCTTTTGTTTAGCTATACACCTGTAATTGCACAGGAAGAGTGTAAACAGCCATATATCTCTCATTACAGCAGTGCACTGAGAGCCAAACCACACAGTTTTTACACTATTCTGCCTTCAGATGATTTCTCAGTGATGTTAATGGGAGGTTATCCAACTCTAAAGCTTCAGGCACTACTCTACAGCTCAGTGGAATGCAATTAGAGCAAGTTACATTCTTTTTAAATCTCCCGTCAAAGAAATTTGTATCCTAAAACCCTAAGAGATGAACTGTGATGAAGATGTAGATGATATTTCAAACTGAACTGTTATCCCCACGTCCTGTTAGTTCAGTTTCTAGCAATCCAACTTCTGAAGGAAAAAAACCAACAACCTACATCGTATACAGGATCTCAGAAAATAACTATAAACATTCTGTCTCTAAACTATGAAAGTCTCTTAGTATCACACAGATTTAGAAGTTGTACAAGCATACATGCACACATGCACAGAGAAAGAAAGCAGACCTGCTTAAAAGTTAGTGACAAGTTGTGCTAATTGAAATCAACTTTTTAATGAAGAAATACAAATGAAGTGCTTAGCTGATGAAGGGCTGACATTTGCCATCTTCTCTTGCCTTTGGCTTGGATGTGATGGAATGAAGAATAAGACTCAAAACAAAGAAAACGAGGGGGAAAAAAAAAAAGGAATATGCATTAAAATAAACCAAAATGAAAAGAAGAAAGTTGCACAGATAATAACCTGCTGTGAAGAGGCAAAGCTTACAGTTTTAGGGACTTCGTATGCTATCTGAGTCGACACTCCACCCATGTCAAGAATACCCACAGTCCTCTTACGGAAAATAGCTTCTTTGTTTTCACTGCCTGGGATGTGCACCTCCACAATTGCTTCATCCTCTGGATAAAACAACCAAAAGCCATTGGGAAATGCAGTTAGATTAAACAGAAATAGTGTAGAGCTGCATTCTGCCCATTCTTTTTTTGTAGCAATGCAGATCACCAAACTTTCACATACGTATTAATCAAGCATCACATACACATCAATCAAGCATCAGCATCTACACATGCACAATTAACTAAGATCTCTACCAAAAATCAGAGCATCAACAGTGATGGCACAGCAACGTGCTTTAATCCTTCCCAAAAATCCCATTCATGGCCACTTACCATCATCTGTATGTTCAAATCTTCCAAGAACAAAGTTGATGCCAATCCATGCATATACTCCTATGTACATACGGAAACATTGGGATGTTTCAGGAATATTCTGAGTTAATACAACATATCACATCTTATATAATACTTAAACGTCAAACACTCCCATCACATTACTCTGTATCTTCTTTTCCAAGTCAAGATTCTACAAAAAAATCCTAATCTACTACATTGACAACACCTTCATGTGTAGATTTCAGACCAAATCAAGCACATTAACTCCTATAAAGCTATTTTCTGCCTCCAGCAATCTGAGCACAACAAAACAATGCTCCTCTAAAACCATTTTTCCCTTCTACAGTTCTTCATTCACAAATGCTGTGTCTTATCCTCACCCTTCCCCCCCCTAAAACCAGAAAATGGACTAAAATCACTGCAAAACACAGAGGAGTTACTGTCACTGCTAATTAGGAAACATTTAGACAAGCCAGGAGATTGCAGCAGATGATTATCTCCACACTCCATCTGTTGCCATTGAGAATTTCTCACATCCAAACCAGAATTTTAAAAGGCACTGAATAAACTTTAAACAGTTCCCAGATTGTAGCACAAAAGTAATAAAGGTTACAAAGGTTATGATTGTTTCTCCAACACAAACCTACCTTCCTGTTTCCCTGAAATAACTTCTGCATGCGAGTCCGAAAACAGAAAATCAAAATGCACGGGGATATCAGTGACCAAATCCTCAAGTATTGCCTTCTGCTGGCTGCAAAATTACAGTTTGAGTAGTTAAAAACAGGCAGACACCAAGCCTGTTGATTTGAATACAAAAATTAGGAGAGCCAATGACCTTTCTGGCAGAATCCTCATTCCTGCAGTACACAGAATATAAAGAGGAGTCTCTTTGTGCTTTGCACGGGGCACATGTTCAGCAGCAAAGTGTAGAAGTGGGAAAATGTAATCGCTGACCTTCTCAGGAGTGTTAGCAAACTCTGAGATGCCTGGTGAAAAAGAGAAACATGAGAGTGAAGCAATTCAAGCTTTGGGATTTCCTGTTGGGAAAATCTTGATAAGTGACACACAGAGCAGGAATAAGCATCCCAAAGCCAGGAATTCAACTAAGGAAATCAGAAATGAATAACTAAAGCTAATATTTGGAGAATAATTAAATGTTAAGCAAAAATCCATAGTAAATACAACATTATAATGCTACAGTGTGATGGAGAGTAATAACAGCGGGGTGACAAAAGTCCTAGGCTGCACCAATGAGGACAAGCCCAAATGCAGCAGCCATGGATGCAGAAACAAAAGAAAAAAATCTGCTTAAGGTCTCAGGTAGGCAGGGATCTCAGAGAGATGCCCTTACCTTCACTACCAACTCTTAAATGAGAGCTGGGAAGGGCTGAATCCTGGCTCCAGCCCTTCGGGCCACTCAGTGCATTGCATTGCACACAGCTGAGCTCCCCTGGGTTGGCCCTGCCTTCCCACCAGGTGCTCCATCACTGCTTCAAGCCACAACTTAGCATTTCTGCTACAATCACCTATTTAAATAATTGGTTCAAGTAGCCTTATAGAAAGCAGATTATTTATTTGCTAAATAAACAGAAGCAAGTTAACTGACAACTGAACCAGCAGCTGTCTTAGCACACACAGAATTCTCTTCTTCCTGCCCACTGGTGTCACATTCCAAGCTCCAAAGATGAGCAAAGCTGTCTGCAAACAAAACCCAAAGAAATCTGGAGTACCACTGCACCAACAACTTCTACATGTCTTTTCCCCAGATGCTTTAAGTGCTGGTTTGAGAAAAAGCCAAGTTTAGATACACAGCTATCTAGAAAATAATCACATCTCAAAATCATTTATTTCCAGTACCTGGTTTGATTTTCATAACCACTGGTTTTCTGTTTTTGTCCCTCATCTGTTTGATGTCCAGCAGGTCGTGTGGGTTACCGTTGTGTCTTGGCCAACAGTACACAAAAATCCGAGAGCCACTGCTACCACAGTCCACAACAATCCCATAGTTCAGATTGGGGTTGTTTGTATCTGTAGCTTCTGTGTCCGTTACCCGAGCAAGATACCTGGAAGAAAACTCAGCATTACCACCTTGCAATCAAACTCCATGTGCAAGTATCCCTCAACAGACACAAAACAGAACAGTTTCCATCATGAGAAGCAGAGTTATCAGTATTACACTGTCACTAAAGTGCCCATAAAACTGATAAACTGAAAGCAGCTTGGATAAGGAAAGCTTCAAAAAGAAAGCATGACATTCACTCATTTTTTTCCCCCCATTTATCATTTATTTATTCATTTGTTGCACCAATTCGTCCTTCACATCAAAACTACATTTCTTTCCTCCCACCAGAGTCTTTTCAACTCTCACCTGTGGAATCTTTTGTCCCTGGATGCACGCCCATACTTATTGCGGATGACTACCAGCGAGTAGTAAAGCAAAGAGACAGCAGCAGCAAGTATTCCAATCACCACAATCTGACGCAAAGTAGTGTTGAAAATACGTGGACAGCCCATTGGAGAGATGCTGAAGTGCCAAGAAGCGGGAAGCAAACAAGAAACGCCGATCCTAAAATGCAAAAAGGATTCTGTGAGGCTGTGATCTGCTTTAAAGATGGACTTCATCACCAAAAAGAAGCGTGATGCATTCTGAAATGAGCCAAAGATGAATGTATGTTCTGTAAACGTCATTTGCTTTGTTCTAGCTCTGTTTTGCTCACACTGCCTGCTAAGTTGTCAAAACCACATTTCCACCTTTGCATTCAAAACTAGGCACAAGCTAGTGAACAGGTACTCAGCCTTTCCCTTAAATAATATCACAATTTGACAGCTCCTTTGGGATTCTTACCTCCCCATTTTGGGAGGACCAGCAGACAGGAAGCAGCTGGTGTTCAAGAATCAGCCAGTCACATCCAACTGACAAGGAACAACCATTCTCAAAGCCATTGCTCTTCCCCTCCTGAATTAAAGAACGATAAGAGATACGTAATAACCCAGACAGCATCACAACAAGCAGTACCAGCAGGTCAAACAAGCAGACCCTTCCCCACCATTCTGCATTGCTGAAGCCACAGGTGAAGCACAGGGTACAGGTTTGAGCTCCTCAGAACAAGACACATCTAGACACAGCATCGCACATGCAGGGCCACAAAGAAGCATCTCTAACACCGGCAGGGCTGAAAGCTGAGAAAGTTTTGTCTGGGAGACGACAGCCCTCACCAACACATAATAGGAGGAGGAGGTGAAGAAGAAGGGGGCAGATGCTTCAGGGCTGCCCACAGATGTGCTTGGAGTGGGCGGCAGGCAGGCAGGCAGGCAGGCGGCAGGCGGCAGGCAGGCAGCAGGCAGGCAGGCCCCACAGCCTTCAGCCCCTTCTTGCCCCACAGCCCCAGCGGCGGGCAGGCCCCAAGGCCCGGCCCACTCTCCCCCTCCAAGCCCGCTCCCCAAAAAACCGCACCCCCAGAAGCTGAAGCCCCTCCCCAAGCACAGCAGCGGCTCTCCATCCTCGGCTGCCCCGTTCTCCCCCTCACCACCCGGCCTGGGCCGCCCCACGCCGCAGCGCACCACTCCGCACCTCCAACCGCGCCGCTACCCTGCCGCATAGCAACCGGGCAGCGCATCGCTTCCGGGTGCGCCGCCGGATGTGACGCAATGACGCACACACGTGGCGCCGACAATCGGGGGCGGGCTGGGAAGGGATTCCCCGGGGGGCGTGGGCACGATAGTGGGCGTGGCTACGAGAAGTGGGTGTGGCTAAAGGCGGTGGGGGCGTGGCTAGGCGCGGGGTTGGCGCCAATTCGGTGCCTGCGGGCGGCCGCTCATCGCAATTAAATCGCAGAGCGGCTGATGGGTGCGCGGATAAAACGCGGTGATCTGTAGATCTGCACGGGGAAACGTGTAACTACGTGTCAGCTGTACTACGTATCAATATTTATAATGCAAATAATTCATAACGCCGGGATGGATCCAGCAACAATCCGAGATTTGCCTTTGAGCATTCCTCTGTGTTTTCGGGCTTATTATTCATCGCCCGACCCGAAATCGAGCTTTGCCAGAGAGGTGGGAAATGATTCCCCAAAGTGCATTGGGGTGAGAGCAGAGCGGTGCGGGGCTCTGCCACCGAGCGGCGGTAGCGCGTCCCGAGCGCTGCAAAGATTGGACGCATCGGGGATGCAGCAATAGCAGCCCAGGGCCGAGCTTTGCACGCCGGCTTTTGCACGTTGGATCGTGCATGTTGGCTTCTGCCAGGTTCTGCACGCAGTGTTTTGCACAGCGGCTTTGCGTGCTGGCTTTTGCAGACCGGGTTTTTGCACACCAGTTTTGAATGCTGGGTTTTGCACGTTGGGATTGGATGTTTGCACACCAGGCTTTGCACACCAGGTCTACACACTGAGTTTTGCACACCAGATTTTGCACACGTGGTTTGGCACATCAGTTTTGTGCACCATCTTTTACCTTCCAATAACCAAGGTGGGATTGGGGCTCTGCTTTCCATCTGGGCTCACCACGCTTTGCCACTGTGCAATGCAATGACAGCAAAGTTGCTCATCTCAATGTGATGATCCCCATTAGCTGCAGCTCTGTAATTAAGTGATCACAGAAGCAATGCAGACAGAGCCCTTCTGCCCACCTCCTGCATGCAGAGACCGCCGCATCACAACTGCAGCAACACCTTGCACTGGGTGCAATGAGCCCTGGGAGCACTGCAGCCATGCTGTGGGTGCACAGCTCTGCAGGACTGCCAGAAATGGGACTTCTTGAGAAGGACTGCAGCACTGCATCCTTTCTGCATGGCACACACCCTTGTTAGCTGGTGAAAACACACAGAACTGCCGATGCAAGTGGGTTGCCAGAGCCTGCAAGCAGCACAAAATGGAGGCCCAGGAGGAATGCTGCATTGCTTTGTGCCTGCTAATTACTTTCAGATGTATGGGCTCTGCAGCAGCGGAGGAAAATCTTAGCAGTTTGCGACCATATTTTGTGGCATTCCTTTGTGCCCAGAGCACAGAGCATGACATAGACCTGGGGTAGCAATACTGAGCTTGCAATGGAACACTGGGGCATCTGCAATTTCAAATGGAGGAGTTGGAGGGGCTGCAGCCCACCAGATGCATCCCTATCTGGCAGCAGCACAGCACCCACCCTGCCCACACCCTCCCCAATATCATCCTGCAGCAGCAGCAATGGGGCTGGCAGATATGGGACTGCTGATCAGCTCCGAGCAGAATTCAGAGTTCTTTTTGCATTTTTGTGGGGGATTTTTGGTTGTTAAAACTCCCTATTTCAATAAATAAATAAGTAAAATCCCAGTCCAGCTAGCTTTTCATTTGCTTGCCTGTTTGCAGAGCTCCCATCTCATCCTTTGCAGCTGAACACGAAGCGTTGCACATCCCAGTGACAAAGCTCAGCCACTGCAATGCCAACAGCTGATGGCAGAGCATCGCCAGCCCTCATTGCATCCCACACCCCTCATTTTGCAGCTTGCCCAAAAGAAAGCACGCAGCAGAGGCGTGCACAAAGCCAGCAGCCTCCCTGTGCTCGCTGCCACCCAAAAACCCTACAAGCACAGCACAGGGCTGAGCTTTTCCCATTGTTTCCCCAGGGCTCCAAACCAGAAAGGCGAGCTGGTGAAAAAGATTGGGTGCAGGAAGTAAAGCAAAAAAGCCTCAATTATACCCAGGGACTGCCTCTCCCTGCTGCATTAATCCACCGAACGAGGTAAATTAGGTCAGATTATGGGAGCACTGAAATAAAACCCACAGGCCAAATTCCTCACATCCACACCTCCCAAGCTGCAGAAACGTGGCTCTACCCATGCAGAGATCAGTGCCCAGCTTGCCTTGTTTTCCATTGCTCACCTCCCCAGAGCAGCAAGTACATGGCACTGATGCTTGAATAAATGGGTCAGCCCACTGTGGAGACAAAACAATCCACTTTGCTTCATTTGGTCATAGAGATAACAAATAACAGGAGTGCATTGTGCTCGCAGGTCGAGCACAGCACAGAAAGTTCGGGTTTGAAGCAGCACAAAACGTCCACTTTTGACCCATTATTTCAATCTAAGGGCAGATCTAGGGAGCAAACCCACACAGGTTGCTGGAGACTCACTGCTTAAAACCTCTTTGTAGGTTTTGCTTCGTTTTAGGAGGAGCGGGGGTGGGAATGATGGGCTGATGGCAATGCAGCCATGATGGGGAACTGACAATTCCTGTTGGCACTGCATCTGCAGCATGCAAGATGGGGAATGGCAATGCCTGCACAAAATGCCATGGGGGTTTCTTGGTGTTGGACTGAAGCTGATTGCACTGCAAAAAGGAATGCAAACGAGGTACATTTGTTTGGATCCCTTTTCTTTGCACTGCACTGCTACAAGGTGCCTTTTCCTTGCTGCAATTAGAAGGCCAATTACCTGCTGTTCATCACCCCAATTAATAAAGTGTCCTGCAATGCGCTGCTGGAGGGCAACTCCCTGCACCATGTGTTCCCTGCCCACCCTTCAGCCCGCACCAAACCCATGGTGGAAATTGGGAAAACGCCCCCTAAACATTAGTAATAATTGAAAAAATTATGTATCTCTCTGGATCTGGTAGATAAACCCCAATTTCAGGTTCCCAGAAGATGCCTGCCCACAAATGGGACACTCCTGCCTTATCTGCATGGCTGCATCTGCTCTGTTCTGAAGCTCCAGCCCCGATAAGCGCCCTGATGGGCTGGGGAGGGTCCTGCACTGGGAGCTGGGAGCAGTGAGGACAATGTCACACTGGGAGGCTCATTTATTTCTCACCGAATGCTGTTTCATAGCTGTGGCAGGGTGCAGAGGCCCCATAGCGGAGGTCAGCAGGAAGAACTCAGGCCTTATGGATCTGAATCACCCTGACTGTGTGATGCAACGTGCGTGCAGATTGCAGCTGTGCGTTCTGCAGTGACCCACTGGCATGTGGATGAGCGTGTCCTATGCAAACCTGCAGCCAACCCGGGCTTTTAGCAGCACGGGAAGCTTCACTTCTGCTCCATCCCTGCTGAAGGAATCTGGGGCCAAAAGCCATTGCTCGAGGCTGAGCTGTTGCAAAGCCAGGAGGGTCTGTAGGTACACTGAGTTGAGTTCATGTTGTTGATGGATGGCTCCTATGTGCCATGCCGATGTGGAAACAATTTCACAGAGTGGGAATAATTCCAACTCTTCTGCACAGCGGGGAAAAAATCCCTGTGCATCATCATGCTGGCATCTTTGCTGCACCACCCGCATGTGCAGAGCTGCTGCGGAAAGGATTCCTCACAACAAAGCTGCTTGAGATTAAACTAAAACCTGGGAACAGCTCCGTATTTCACTCTGATTCATCCCATTTCTTATCAGGCAGCAAGAGGGAGGGCTGTAGGGGAAAGGGCTCATTATGGTCAATGACAACACGTCTCCTCCTTGACGAACGCACTGGGAACAGAGGACCTGTTTGCTTACCGAGCATGAAACCTCCATGAACCACGTGCAGCAGTGCGAGGAAGTGCTCCTGCCGAGCTCTGACTTGGCCCTTTCCCTGCACGAGGCTGCATTACAAGAAGGAAGTTCTGGAGCCCAGCCTTGATTTATGGCCGTGCCTTGCCCTGCAGACGGGGTGATGCTGAGGGCAGCCACGTGAGATGCGATCTGTGCTGGAAAGCAAGAGGGATGGAGGAGCAGCAACGCAGGGCTGCCTGTTCCAGCTGTGCCCATGGCTTTGCCTATGTTAGGGGGCTGTACAGGACAGCGCAGCACACGCGTGCCAAGGGCTGCTTTACTCTCAGCAGCCCCATAAGCTTCAAAAATGAAATGAAATGAAATGAAATGAAATGAAATAAAATAAAATAATAAACGGATGGAAGGCGCACGGTCCCCTCCCTCCTCCCCGCCCCTTAACTCCCCGCTTCCCCCGAAAGCGCGCGCTGGCACGCGGGAGGCGCTCCCCATTCCGCCCGCCGTCCCGCCCCTTTCTCCCCTCAACAACCAATCCCATCCCATCTCTCCTCCCCATTCGTCTGTTGCCCTGTCAATCCTCCGGGCTGGTCACTCTGTGACGTCACAAGCGGGAGCCCGCCTCTTCTCTCTACCCAATGGGGAGAGGCGGGCGGCGGAGAAGCATTCCTATTGGCCAGCGCTGTGCGGCCCGGGGCGGGGCGCGGGCGCGGCTTTAAAGCGGGGAACGGGAGGCGCGCTCTCCCCGCCGCGCCCCCCCCAATCCCCCGCCCCCCTCCCCGTTCCGGGAATCCCTTTTCCCGTTCCCGATCTCCGCTCGGCTCCGAGCGAATGGAGCTGAGCTGCTCCGTGGGGGGCAGCACGGCGGCCCCCCCGGGGCCTGGTCCCCCAGGGCCGATCCCTGCCCCTTCTGCGACCCCCCCGATGGAGGGTGAGGATTACGAGAGTCTGCCCAGCGGAGCCTCGCTTGGCACGCACATGTTGGCCGGGGCGGTGGCGGGGATCATGGAACACAGCGTGATGTACCCGGTGGATTCCGTGAAGGTGCGTGGGCTGGGGAGGGCATGGGGGGTGAACTGGGACTGGGCTCTCTTTGGTGCTGGGGGATGCACGGGGGGTGTATGGGTGGGGGGTATAGTGGTGTAGGGTTTGCTCGTGGGGTATAAAGTTGTGAAAGTGGGTTCACGTGAAGGGTATGGGTGTGCAAAGGGGGTGCGTGTGTGTGGGGTATGGGTGTGCAAAGGGGGTGTGTGCATGGAGAGCTGGGGTGCAGGGTACGTCCATGGGGCACAGAGCTGCAAAACGGGTCCATGCATAGGCTGTGATGGGGGTCCTGGGGTAGTTGCATGCAGGGAGGGCAAAGGAGCGCCCTGTATAGGGTCTGGAGGGTTACATTCCTGGAATGCATGGAGTGGATGTGTATGGGGAAGAGGAGCTTGCAGGCAGTGCAAGGAGAATACATGGATGAGGGATGGAGGTGCATTCTTGGGGTGTGTGTGTGGGGGGGGAGTGCATGCACAGGGTATGGGGCTGCGTGCATAAAGTGCTGGGGGGATATGGTGTGCAAGGAGGGGGGCTTAGAGAGCAAGGGGGGAAGTTTGCTTGGGGGAATGGGGCTGTGTTAGGCTATGAGCACACAGCCCCAGTGTGCTCTGCCAGGCTGTGCTGTCATCTCTCCCTGACATGGGAGCTGCACAGAGCCCTCCTGGGCAGCCTCAGCACGCTGTGCCTGCCGGCTTTACGCAACCACAGTGCAAAGGTGCACGCTGTGCTGCTCTGTGTCCAGCCCTGGCGCAGCAAAGCAAAGTCCTCGTGCATGAACTCAGAGCAAGATGCCATCAGGGAAGTTGCAGGAGTTCTGCTTCTCCTCCTTGCATGCTTTCTCCTCCTGTAGCTTAGCAAACCGTGCATGGTGTAAATACGGAGGTGCTGCTGGTTTGCTGCAAAGCACTTTTTTTTCCCAGCAACCTGTGTGCCTTGGAGCTGGAGGGAGCTGCTGCCTGCAGGTCCCTGTGGGATCTTTGCACTCTGCAAGGAACTGAGCCTAATTAAGCTCATTACCATCAACGTCTTTCACTCTCTCAACAACTTTCCTTTTCTTCCAGAAAGGAAATGTGATTTCCCTGCTCCAGGTGATATTGCTGGGATCAGGGCACGGCCAAGCAGAGCCCATGGATGCTGCACTTTGTGGGGTCTGGGCCACCTGAGCTGTTCAGTGGCCTCCAGGAGGAAATGTTTTGGTCTCAGCAAGTTATTTCCTCTCAAAGAGAAAGGGAAAAGATCACAGTTTGGGGGAACTTTTTGTTTCAGTCACTTGCACCATTCCTGAGCATGATGTGCAGCTGTGATGCTGCTACCCCTCTGGGGGGCTGTGGGGTTGCAGCCTGCCCATGGGACATCCCCAGGGCAATAACTAGGGGCTGGAGCTGTGTGCAGGTGTCCCTGTACAGCCAGGATCATTCAGTGTGACCCACAGCTCTGCTGCTCTATGTGCTTTGGCACTGTGTGAGGCATTCCCAGCACTGTGGCTGTTTGTTTTGGGAGGGAGATGCAGTACTGGTCGTGCTCTGCCAGCTGAAAGTTGGAGATCTGTGGTTATTGGAAGTTGTTTGGTGTCTGTTCCTTTGCATTATTTTCTTTCTCATTGTGCAGAAAGAATGAATTGCAGCAAGGAGCCAGGGGCATGCAATCTGTATGCAGGGCAGGAGGGTGAATGGGGTTTGTTGTAGGGATGGAGCAGTTTGGGGGCTTGGCTGCTTTACAGCTCTGCTCCAGAAAGCATGCACATGGGTAGGACTGAGGGCAGTGCTCCTGTGTGAGCAGGTTTGGGATGTTTGGGTTTGGTGGTGAACCCGTGGGTATCAGTGCATGGCCAGAAAGAGCAGTTTGTCCTGTTAAGGGATGGTGTGGGTGCTGCCAGCCCCAACCAACCAGTCACCCCACCCATGGTCACTTTGCAGCCACATGTGGGGACTGGGCATTGCCTGCTGGGAGCTGCTGCAAAACACAGTGGGTGACTGGGAGCTGCATGGTCACAGGGGATTCCAGCTGGTTTGTGCAGTTGTCCATCAAATTGGTGATGCTTTGCAAAGAAATGCAAAACTGGAGAGCTGGCTCTTGTTAGCAGAATGCTTCTGGGCAGAAATCCGTCCTGGCCCCATGGCTTGTGCCAGCTGAGAAACGTCTGGGAAGTGTCTGCCTCTTTCTCTGTGCTGAACTTTGTGCGAAGAGAGCAGCAGCAGCACTGACTCTGTGCTAATGCTGCCTTGGAAGGAACAGTTCTGAGCTTTTCGGGTATATTTCAGCCTCTTTTCATCGTGCTTAGATGGCCATATATTTTTTGGGATGCAATAAGGGTTATGTACTCAAGCACTGGGCTCCCTTCTTTAGGGAATTCTGCACGGTGCTGCGTGATGCATGGGTAGTGATGGGCACTGCTGCTCCATGGGGATGCCATGAATCCAAAGCTGAGACTTTTGCTTTTGCTTCTGGTGCCCATGCTGCAGGTAAGGCTGCCTGGATGCTTGCTGCCTTACGCAACAGGATTAATGAAGCATTTCTGGGCTGTTTAACAACAGGGGTGTGAACTCCTGGAGGAGCTTGCAAGCTGCAGATAAGTGTTGGAAGGGCTGTGCAGCAAATCAACTGTTTGCAGCCTTTAAAGGTGCAGCACTGATGCTGTGCTGCTGCGATAAATCGATTCCTGGATGGGGCTGGCGTGCAGCTGGGTGCTTAGGGAATACTGAGTGGTGTTTATGCATTGCTGTGTGAAAGCAGGTGGATGCCCAGCAGGAATGTGGAGGTGCTTGGGGTGCTGCAGTATTGCATGTTGCTTGCTGTATGGCACTGCGTGCTCCCAGATGTCTCTGATGCTCCAGCTCCAGATGCATGCTGCAGTTGCACTGGTTCTGAATGCATCCCAGCAATGCACTGGGCTGGGATCAGGCTCAGTTTTGCAATGTGAGGGTGGAGCTTTGAGTGTGCAGCAGTGCACAATCCTTGCTGCGGCTGGTGGGTGCTGCTGAGTCATGGTGACAGCAGCATGGGACCTCGTGCATGCAAAGCAAAGGATGCAAGCTGCTCTACATCTATTTCTTAAGCACATTGCAAGATTCAGAGCTATTGTTTCTTTTAGAGGAAAACTTCTGAGCTTTTTAGGTTTGTTTCCAGTGTTGCAATGTGCTCTGTACCAGGAAGCTTTGCTCGAGGCAGTGAAACTCCATTCCTCAGCACAGCTCCTCCATGCTAAGCAGCCTTGGAACTTTCTCCAAACACAGGGCATGTTTTGTTGCAGCTGTGCAGCTCTGTGTTCACCTCATCCATCTCAGCTGCAGGCATCTGTGCAGCGGGACCACAACTTCTGCATATTGAGGTAGTGTATTTTTAGGGAAAGCCAATATGTGGTGCAAAAAGGGAGAGTTCTTCCAGTTGTATTCATGACCCAGATGCTTACAGTCTGCAGTTCTCCTAGCTGCTCACTCACATCACTTTGCAAATGCAATTCTTGTGCATTTTCTAGAATAGCTACTACAAATGCAGTTTGTTATTCTCACACACTGCTTTACTGCTCTCATCAATAGCTTGGCTTATGATTCCGGGTTAAAGTCTGCAGTTCAGCCCCGATCTCTTGATCTCAGAGCAGTGGCCGTGGAAATGCCTTTCAATTTTCAGGCAACCAAAGGAATCCAAGGTCCAAATCGACAGCACTTGGATTTGGTGTGATCTCACCTGGAAGTGCAGCCCTGGGATTGGTGCTGGTTAATTGCAGAAGTGAATTGATGAGTTCTTGTGCAGAAGCACAGAGGGATGGGGGGGATCCTTATTTCTGGGGCTGCTGTTTCCATCGCTATTGCACTTTTGCAGAGCCAAAGATATTAAACCAGGGATTTCCTGGAGGGATTACTTGCAGTGCTGCTATTGCAATATCAAATACTGATATTTGATGCATGAAAAGGGCTGATTTTCACCCTCCCAGCAAAATGGGTCAAGGTGTAAAGTTGGTGCAATGCATTTCTGGGCTTAAACTTGGTACAGAAACAAAGCATTGTCTGCAGTGCTGAGCCTGTAGCAGCAGACCTGACCTTCAGGGCTGCCTGCTCCCTTATCTGCTGCTTATCACCTCATTCATGAACTGCTCTGACCCTAAATGGATGAACTGGGTTCAGCACAGTGCAATGTGTCTGGGGGGGGGAAACTGCTCTGAAGCTTGAAGTTGTCCCTTGAAAGCTGCTGGCCCCTTGGGAAGCTTTGGAAAAGCAATTAAGAGGAAGAAAAACTCACCAGGGATTTTTGAGGAAGGATGCAGATAACACCAAACCCATGGAGCTGGTGGATGACCAGAGGGCAGATGATCTCCAGCAGCCATCCTTGGGTCCTCCAGGGGTCAGATTGGGCTTCACGCACCTGATATGCACAGGGACTCATCTTTGTGCCCTTCAAGGAAACCCATTTCCCAATCATGCGCCCTACAGCTCCATGTGGGCATCAAAGCAGTGAGCAATTGCAGGAGGAACACGCTGGGGCAGAGACAGAGTGTTGCAAGCAGGAGGCAATTAAATCCCTGGCTGTGTTTCTTCACCTTTGTCTTTTGAACAATTGCACTTAATTCCCCGTGCATAAACAAGAGCAGAGGTTACACATCCACCAGCAGAATTCTGATGTGTTGGTGTTGCAATGGAAGCATGGACTTTGTGGGGTTGTTCTGGCAGAAGTGTGAATAAGTGGGACGTGGGTGCACTGGGGTCCTGTGGGTGCTCTGGGGGCTCTGAGCAAAGTGGGCTCAGCAAAAGAAGTCAAAGGGTTTTAGGGTGCTCCTGTGTGGAACCAGGAGTTAGACTCTATGATCTGTTTGGGTCAGTGGGGCTCAGATGGGTGTGAATCTTGGAAGTCTTACATAACTGAAGCCTCTCCTTCCCGTGTGCTTTGTTGCAGACACGGATGCAGAGCCTGCAGCCCGACCCCAAGGCCCAGTACCGGAGTGTGTATGAAGCCCTGAAGAAGATGGTCCTGACTGAAGGCTTCTGGAGGCCTTTACGTGGGATCAATGTCACCATGCTGGGGGCTGGCCCTGCCCACGCCATGTACTTTGCTTGCTATGAAAAAACGAAAAAATCTCTCAGTGATACCATTCAGCATGGAGGAAACAGCCACTTGGCCAATGGTATTTTAAAATTTATTTTACTGCATTAAAAAATCCTGTGATTAACCTTCCTCTTGTTTGCTTTGCACCAAGCACTGAGAGCTGGGTGGTCTCACACAATAAATAATTGGAGGCTTTTGCTCTGAGTATGTGACACAGAGATGTAGTAACAGGCAACATCCAGTGAGGCATCCTGACATATTGAGGAGGTGGTGCAGAAGATGCTGTTATCTCATGAGCATCCAGCCTGTTGGCTTGCCTGGGCCACATTGAGGGAAGAGGAATAATCTTGGGCTGCATATATGTAGGTTGCTCTGAATGTAATGCCTTCTATTTATTCCCATGGAAACTACAACATCTACAATAACTGCAACACCTCTGCTTGATAGTGCAAATTCTTAGCCACAAAATACTATTTTTCAGTACAGTCAGCACTACCAGCTGTGTGTTTTCACCAGCAATGAACTAGCCATGCTCATTAGCCATGCTAATCAATGCCTGCACCAGCAGAGGTGCCCCCCTGTCGCTGTCCAGTGCTGAAATGGCCCACCCACCCCTCCCTGTGCTCACACCTCTGTTTGGCCTTTGTAGCATGGATGAATGTCAGTTGGTGCCATTTTTTTCCCCCACTCAATTTGCTCCATGTGCTTTTCTGTGTCAGGTGCTGTTTTGTCAGGCTGCCTCTCTGCTGCTGTCTTGTCACACAGCAATAAAATGTAATGCGGTATCAGAGGTTCAATCTTTAGAGCCATACCACCAATATCCACCAACACCATAAAACAGAAGGCATTACTTCTGGAGCAGCCCTCATTAAAATATTAATGTATTTAAGCAACAAAATTTAATTTTTAAAAAATTTTTAAGACAATTAAAAAAAAAAAGTCAATGAAACCATAAAACCAACAGGATTTTGGATGTTGTTATGTTGTTTTTGTGAGACTGATGCACCAATCTCTGGTTTGATGGCAGAAATTTCAATTCTTAGTAAGGTCTCAAGAGGTTCATTAGAGATTTTTGATCTAATCTTGCTCTTCCTGTGCCTCATTATTGACAGTAGTTATTCACATGTGTATGTGCTGCCAAAAGTGACGACATGAATAAGGCAGACTGTGTGGCAAGGGATATTTTTCTTATAAAAGTCTGGTAAAGAGACGTAATCAGATTTTTAGAGTTGCAATCAGGTATTCAACTCATACATTCCAGTTGAAAAAATGTACTTATATCGAATGAAAATGGAGTTGCAAACATTGAATTTTTCTTCACGGTCTTGAAACAAATTCTCAGATTCCTTTATCAAAAGTGAAAGCATGGCTGCATATTTTTTGCTGTTTGCAAGACTGTGTTTAGGCAATGTATCAAAATGCATAAAATTATTTGCCGTTATTTGAGCTGCCATGATGTGATGGCAGCAATATGTGGCAGTGTCCACTTGACTTGACCCAACAACTCAATGAAGAGTAGAATATCCTTTTTCCTTGTTGCTTTCCTCTGCCTGCCCTTCAAGTAGCTACAGGCTTTTGGTACCCATGGGAAAGCTGAGCTCTGCTTTAGTAAAAAAAATGACTGAAAGTCAACGGAAACTTCAAAGAGGAAGGTGTGGCTCAAGGCCATCCTGCAGAGTCAGTAATAGCTGGCTAGATGTTTGCAGAATCTGTGCAATTAGTGCTTAAATGGCTGAAAATGCCTAATTAAAGATTCAGTGAGCCAGTTCTAACCATTGCTCATTCTTCAGTCCGGTGTAGGCTGAATAAAGCTGGTGAAGTCTTGTGTAGGCAAAGCCCTGTGAATTGTTGGGAGAAGCCAACGTGACGCAGTCGGAGCTGGTTTGTGTTGGGCTGCCCTGCTTGGGTTTTTCCATACTAGAAACCAATTGTGTTACTGGGTGCTGTGTTACAGGTGAAACTCTGCTCCCCGGATTGCTGAAGGATGCTTTTGTCTTGCAGGTATAGCTGGGAGCGTGGCCACGTTGCTCCATGATGCAGTGATGAATCCAGCTGAAGGTAACAGTGACCTGCACAGAGACCCTGAGCAGCCTCAGGGCCACCCCAGCCCTTTGTTGGGGGATGCTGCCCATTTTCTGAAAGGGAGAAATCCTGCCCAGGACTGCCTGGGTGTTGTAATTGCAGGAGCCTGAGTCACACCATGCTCTGCCCATAAATTTTGCTTGTAGTAGTGGCTGTGGTTTTTTAAAAGCTCTGGGCAAGCAGAGCAGAGCTGGTCATGCTGCCCAACCAGTAGAGCAGCAGTAGGGTTCTACCAGCTGGTGGTGGGCTTCAGCCAGCTTCTCTGCCTTCCTGGGGGATGCCTGATGATAGGAGAACCAACAGTAAAATGCATCTAATATCAATTGGCTGGACTGCTGTTGGGTGTTAGTGTATTCAGCTCCTGAGCTGGACAAAAAGCGGTGAAAAACTTCAGAAAAACTGTTTTTAATGCTTAAAATTCTTTTTAATCAGAATAAATAACCTTTTACTGAAGACATATGTTGCCACAAATGAGCTTTTATACCCTCATCTGTCTGTCCTAATTTTAGCCTGACATAAGATCTCCTAATTGATAGCTTAGTAATGTGTTGACCCATGAACGTATAGAGCTACCAAACCAGGGCTGAGCTGATCCCTGGGTTTTAGGGCAGGGGATGCAAAGGGTGTGTGCATCCTTGAGCTCAAAGTTTGGATATAGGGAGTGGATCACTGCAGAAATGCTTCTTTGTGGGTTTGGAAGGGGACGTTGGGTCTGCATGGCTGATGCTTGGAGCAGCGCTTGGACTGGGTGTTGGGATGCCCAGTGGCAAGGCCTTCATCTAATTAATCTTTATTCCTTTGGTGCCACGTTGCATGTTCCCTGGAGCAGTGGTGAAGCAGCGGATGCAGATGTTCAACTCCCCCTACAAATCCGTCTGGCAGTGCGTGAGGACAGTGCAGAAAACCGAAGGCTTTGGTGCCTTCTACCGCAGCTACACCACCCAGCTCACCATGAACATCCCGTTCCAAGCCATCCACTTCATCACCTACGAGTTCATGCAGGAGAGGGTGAACCCACACAGGGAGTACCACCCGCTGTCCCACGTCTGTTCGGGGGCCGTAGCGGGGGCCGTGGCTGCTGCTGCCACCACCCCGTTGGACGTCTGCAAGACCTTGCTCAACACCCAAGAAAACAAAGCGTTGAGTTCACTTAACATCACTGGGCACCTCTCGGGCATGGCCAATGCCTTTAGGACTGTCTATCAGCTGGGGGGCATCACGGGGTATTTCCGAGGGGTGCAGGCACGTGTCATCTACCAGATCCCTTCAACAGCCATCGCGTGGTCGGTGTATGAGTTCTTTAAGTACTTTCTCACAAAGCACAAGCTGGAAAAGAGAACATCCCTTTGAAGGACGTCATAATATGCCCTCTACTTGTGCCAGGAACACACCAGGTCCTGGGGGGAGATGGGGAGGTCACAGCTGATGCCGCTTTCCTGTGGTCCTCAGCCACGTGTTCCCCTCGTTGCTTAAACAATAGTTTATGAAATACTTATAATAATATATATATTTAATAACTTTATTTTGGAGAGCCGAAATAATTGATATTTTTTTTTCTTTAAGCTTGAAGTTGTAGTTTACTCCTCACCAGAAATCCTAGGTTATACAACCTAGGCTGTTTTTGTTGTTTTTTTTTTTTTTTTTACAGCAGAATACCCTATCATAGAACTTTTATATAAAATATTAAATAGTTGGATAATGTTTATCCTTTATTTTTCTATATAGGTATTTGGTTGTTTTTTTGTTGTTGTTGTTTGTTTTGTTTTTCTTAATACAATTACAGCTAGATGCTGAGCTGCTTAAAAAGGGCTAAATTCTTCCCTTGTGCAAGGAAGACATGAAAGCATTTATTTTTATAGCCAGATTGGCTTTAATTACACAGCATTTAGTCCCCAGGCAGTGGTGTTGTGTGAGTATCGAGGGATCTGGGAGACTTTCTATGGGCTGGGGGAGAAGGAATGGGGTCACCCCTATGAGAGACTGAAGGACACCAGGAGGGGCACCCCAAAATACCTGGGGTGGAAAAAAAGCCAATTTTTTTACCAGGGGAATCTTAAAGATGTAGAATTTAAAAGGAGAGTATTTTTCAAACACTTTTCTAAAGGTACATTTTTATGGTGTGTGATAGCTGGAACTGGCTTTGGTCCTCCCTTAACTTATTTGTATTTTTTCACTGAAGCCCTGATTCCGCTCACAGGGAGGGAGGGTTTGGGTTTGCTGCTGCAGAATGCTGGGATTTGTGTTCAGCAATGTTGTGCCTGCTCTGAAGGGGATCCGCCTCATTGCTCCTGCTGGGAATGGCTCTTTCCAACACATCCTTTGTAGAAATGCTCATTTTTGGAATACGGCCTTTGTGTGTGGGGGGGAGAGCTCCAAAATTCCTCTTTCCCACTTGGAGAGGGCAGATCTACTCCAGTTCGTTGGCTTCTCCCAACTTGGTGTCACGCCATGCAGAGTGTGGTGTTCTGGATATCTCAACCTGTTCCTTGTGTCATCAGCAGCCAATGACAAATTTGATTAATCTGGGGGATTAAAGGACACCACTGGGCAGATCTTGATTGTACCTGGGGAAATCTTGATCGTACGTGGAGCTCACCCTACTGGGAGCAGCTGATTGGGGCTGGTCCCATCCCCTCGCCACTGTGCCAATGGCAACTTCTGCTCTGCCACGGATGGATTCCCAGCTTCTTTTTGACACATTTGGATTGGCAAGCATCCCATCAGCCGGGATGACACAAAGCAGAGCCAAACCTTCCGCTCCGTTATTTGGAGAAGCTGCATTGATGTGCATCTCCATGGGCGGTGCTGCACGTGCCTTGTGTAATCACAGTTACCTCTGTGCCAATGATGCAAGGAGGTCCTCGATGCCTTTTTGTCACTTAAGCTGAGCGAATCACTGTGTTGAATGCACCCTTTGTCTTAAAGTGCAAAACTTAACCTCAGTTTGCAAGGTTTTGGCTGGAGAAAGCCCCCAGCTCTTGTGCACACCGGGGTCCTCCAGGCTGGAGATGCTCCAGCCAGTTATTGGGTTTGGATGTCTTTTTTTTTATTATTTCTATTTCTGTTGACTTTAGAAACCGGAGAGTCGCTAACAGGAACCAGAACTGCATAAACATTGTCCATTGGAGAGGAGTGGATGAAAATCTTGGGTCATTTGATTGCTAATTGTGGCATAACATGGAGGTTAACAGCTCTTTTGGTGCAGCTGTAGGTGGCTCAGCCCACAGTCCTTGATGCATCGTCCTCTTCCTTTGCTTTGCTTTACATCACTGTGGCTTTTCTGCACTTGGAGAGAGTTGTGGGTCAGGGCACAGAGGCTGAGCTCATTGCATTGGCTGTGTGCTGAGCATCCCAAAATGAGCTCCCCATCTCTGTCACTGTCCAGAAAAATGCGGGCTTGTCTGGTTCCCTCCCAAGTGCTGAGCAACCAGGTCGTGTTGGGAGCTTGCCGAGAGCAAGGAGCAGTTGGATGTTCATAGATCTCTGCAGATCACCTTGGCTATTGGGTAAAACCAGTTGGAGATGGGACGGCTGTGCCCAATTGGTCTAAAAATCGCAGAAATTTAACAGGTTTCCTGCTGGATCCCTGCATTAAAGCCTCACCACCAAAGCTCTTCATCTCTCCTTGTGTTGTTTGAAAGTTTTGCTGCGAGTCTGAACTTTTATTTTAACCTGGTTTGTGAATCGTGTACTGCTGCTTTATCTGCAACAAACGCACATATATTTAAGGGAGGATGAGTAACTTTGTCTGCAGTTTTGTTGTTGGTATTTTTATTATTTTTTTGCCTGCCTCGGAATTTCATGTGTTCTCTTGATGTATATTTAACATTGCAGGAGTTCGTCTGTGAGATGCTGCTACAGTTGTGTCACTGGAACTCAAGGAAATAATAAAAAAATATATCAGTTCTGGTTTTTGCCCTTCTTGGCTTGGGGCTCGTGGTTGTTCTTGGCTTTGTGCTGGGGAACTGCTGCCTTCTAGTGGTGTCCCGTGGTGTAAAGCTTTTCACAAGGAAGCAAATCCTGTTATTCATTTATTTGTTTTGTCTTCCAGTAGTTTTGGCCCGCGTGTGTGTTGTGGGCTGGTGCTCCTCTGGGAGCTGCTGATTTGGGAATGGGTTTCCTCCTGCTGCTGGGATTTGCAGAGTGAGGATGCACATTCTGGCTGCTGGGCAGCAAAGCAGAGCAGCTTTTCCCACATGTAGGGAAAACAGTTGGGGTAGAAGCACTGGGTGTGCTGCTGGATGGAAGGTAACATCCATTTCAAGGGGAACGTGTAATTTGCAAGGCAGTTCTTCCCTCGAGAAAATGGGGATGACGAATTCTTTGGTGCAGCTTCCATCACTCATTGCCGTGCCTGCGCCTCTCCCCAAGATGCTGATGTCAGGCTGTAGGGATCTCACTGTGACTCCAAACCATGGGTTTGGCATTGGCTGCTGTTTTTCAGACGTGGTAGGGCTGCTTGCATTTTTATTTTTTAATCTTCAGTGCAAATAAAGGAAGTGCAGCTGCCCATCAGTGTCCCGGGGTGGAGATGTGCTCATGAGACAAGATCAAAAGATAAAGTGCTGTTGAAGCCCTGTGAGATGTTTTGGACTCCTTTATGTTTCTATTTGTGTTGTAGGGCCAATACTGAATCCCCTTTTCCCGTGTGTAGTGCAGTGCTGAGAGGTGAGTTTTGGGTTTGGAAGGGCTGGTGATGGTGGATGTTGAGTTTGAGTTGGTGGATATTGAGCAAAAAATAATGTATATATATGTAATGCTTTAGGAAGGTCTGGGGATGCTATGGAGCTGATAACAGACCTCAGTTTTCTCTTGCAGCTGCAAGGAAGGCCCTGTGATTTTTAACATCTGGTTCCACTGCATCTTCTCCCATACATGGAGGAAGTCTATCTTCCACCCCAAAGTGCTCAAGCAAGGCTGAAAGCATGATGGGTCACTAGTGAGACAGAGCTTCCATTTTTCCGTGAAAAGTTGCACGTTCCAGAGAGGATTTGTTTCTCTAATTGACACTAATGGTTTCTTTGGAACCAGTACAGATTATTGTGTAAATATCCTTGGAGGGTACTTTTGTAATACGTGTTATTTATCCGGTAGGCTGCAGCAAGCCCTTTAACTTGTAGGATTTCCTGCAGCAGGGGATGGTGGATATCTGCTTTGCTCCATTCTTTCATTACGTGGAAGCATGTAGTGGGTACCAATAAATAAATCCCTTCCTCTTATCCAGTCTGCATTCTATAAACTCCCAAACTGATGTCTTTCCTTGGGGTCTGCAGGTATGTGAGATGAGCAGAAAAGGAGAAAAATACAAAAAATACCAGCTGTGATGTTTTGGATGGTGGTGATGGCCGTGGCCGTGTCCCCATTGTGTCGTCCCCATTGGCTGCAGTGCTTTGTGCCATGGTGCACCACCAAAGCCTTTGGGGTTCCCACTGAAGTCATTTGATTAATCCAGGATCTAGGCTGTGTTTGTTCACCGTGTGCGATTATCATCTCGTTTGCCCAATTCTTTGTTTCTCATCAAATATTGTTCCTGCTCTAAAGGGTAATGAACATAAAGGCAAATATCTCACCTTGTCCCTCTTGAAATCTCATTAAGCTGCGTGTTTACCTTGGATGACAAGATGCAGCACACGGAGTGAAAGGTTTTCCAGCCACACCTTCCCCTGCTATCTTACTCTGTGCACAAAAGGAATAAAAACATTTGTATTTATTCGCCAGACTTAACTCCTTTCAAAGCCAGGGGATCCATCTGAAAGTGTTTTCTGTTGGGCTCAACAGGTGTAAAGCTGTTGTAGAGCACTGGTGAACCCTGGTTGCAGGTGGATATGGAGGTGAGAATTAATTTCAGCCCCAAATACTGAGCAATCAGTGCAGCATCCTCGCTTTGCTTCTCTTACCGATGGAGACTTCAAACATGAGCCGTTTTGATGGAGGGCAGGAATTCAGGCTTTTCCCATTTTCTTTTGGATGTGTTACAATTTGCACAGCAATTTTTTTTTTTCTTTTTTTTTTTTTTTGCCTGTAGGAAACTGAACTCCCCAAAAGATGGAGGTCTGCAGTGACCACCATGGCCCATGTGCACTAGAGCACATTGGTTTGAGCTGCATCTTCCAAAGGCATCACAAAGTCTCCCCAGTTCTTGCCTGTGTTGATGGGGGATGAGGTTGTGGCTTTAAGACTTCAGCTCTGGGTCTGAGAAGCATTGCTGTTGGCTGCAGTGGTGACCATTGTCAGCTCCATGTATAATTAAGCTCATTGAGTGACTGGTCTTGGATTGAGGTGGGAAAGTATCTGAATCGTGCTGGATTTGGTACCTCCTTATACTTGCATCATTAATGACATTCATCATCAGCATCATTAGTCATGGGACAAGAGGTAATGTCTCTAAGTTGTGCCAGGGAAGGTTTAGATTGGATATTAGGGGAAATTTCTTCTCTGGAAGAGTGGTAATGAATTCAACAGGCTGCTCAGGGAAGTGATGGAGTCACTGTCACTGGAGCTGCTCAAGAACTGTGAAGATGTGGCACTGAGGGACATGGTGAGTGGGCATGGTGGGTTGGGTTGGGGTTGGTGACCTCAGAGGTCTTTTCCAACCATAATGACTCTGTGATACTATGGATGTGGTGGAGATGGCTTGATGGTTGGAGATGATGGCTTCAGTGGTCTTGTCCAACCTTTATGATTCTATGTTTCTCATCTATGCCAATACCCAGCAGCCAGATATGGGATTAATAACACCAGGTTGGTATAAATGGAGCTCATGCTCTGCTCGCTTCAGACCCAATGCTTAGAAAACACATTTGATTACAAAACCTGTTGCTGGCACCACAGTGTTTGCAAAGCTTTCGGACATCCTCCCGCAGAGGAAGCTGTGCTGGGTGGACCTGAGAGCAGTTCTGCCCTATGCAAACCCCACAAATCTCCAACACAGCACCCTGCAGCCCTGGCTGCCCCCACCCAGGCTCTGTTTGCAAAAAGACTTGCCCTAATCCCTCTGCTTTCCGCCACGGCACGAGGAGGATCCCTTTGTGTTCACCTGCCAATGGGTGGGAAAGTACCACAGGAAACTCCAGAGCAGTGTGTTTCCTTGCTTCTAGCCATGCTTTGTGCTCATTCCCAGGGAAAATGGGCTGACTGAGCCCTCAGAGGTTGCACTGCCTGGGGCTGAGAAATAAGCTGCTTTTCCTCAAAGCTGCTTGCTGCAAAAAGCTGTGAGCACAGGGAGTTGGTGGAGAGCCCGTGTGTGGTGCTGGCTCTTTGAAACCCAGATCATGGCAATGGAAAAAGAAAAAGTGGGAATAGAACTGAGCCAAAGCAGCCACTGCAGCAGCATGAGCATTACCCCCCCGATCCTTATCACCTCACCTTGCTATTAGGCTGCAATTTCTGCACAGAGGGACAACATGATGGCTTTGGAATATGTTTTTGAATGAAGTGCCTAGATGCCCTCTGAGGGATTTTGGGTGCTACAGGGGGGTCATAAAGAACTGACATGGTGTCCCCTTAGCCCTTGCTTTCTTCTTTTTGGGATAACACAGAGCTCAGACTCCAAATACATGGCTCTGAAACCCTTTTTCTTTTCACTTTTCCTCCAAATCTGGAGCCTTCCAACCCAAATGTAACCCGTTTGTGTCCAGTCCATAACAGAAGAAAGAGGAGGAATGCACCTTGGATGCCTTTTTGTGGAAGACAATGAAGGAGATTGGCACAGGAATGCCATGGGAGCCAATCTGGAGAGCTGTGTTCTGCCACATCCCAAAGGGCTCTAAAAAAGTAGAAAAAAAAAAAAAAAAGTGTGTTTGTTTTCTTTTTCTCTCTTTCTCAGTTCTTCACTGTGTGAAAATCCTCTCAACTCTTCCCATGCCTCCATCACTCACCTGGATCCCTGCAAGGTGCATGGACCGCACATAGACCATGCATGGACCATTCCTCTGGGCGAGCTGAAATCCCATTGCTACAGCCAAAACTCACACGTTGCAGTGATTAGCAGTGATTAGCAGTTCTCATTTCCCCAGGGCAGGCAGAACCAGCACGTCCCATGTTGTGGTGGCAGTGATGGCATGGCCTGGGGTGGCTGCCTTGGGGCAGCTGTGTGGGCTGCGTGGTGCCCTCCACGAGGCATCCTTACTGCAGAGTGGGATTAGAAGGAGATTAAGTGTTTCTTTGGATGACAAGAGCATCCAGCATAAGAATAGTAAATATTGAATATCCTCAAGGGTTTTGAAGAGCTCTAAATCCTGGTGCTTTGTGGATTTGCTCACCTCTGTCCTCGGGGAGCATCCACGCTCCCCAGAAGATTTGCTGTTTTCCCCTCCAAAGCACCTTCCTCATAACTGGGTACCAAAACTGGGGGAATGCTGCTCTGATAACACTTTGGGCATCCTTGCATTCTGCATCCCCTGCTCACAGCTCCTTGCAGTGAAACCATTCCCAGAGCTCTGCTTTGCAAATGTTGCATAGGTCAAGACTAAGATTTTTGTTGGCCTCAATCCCATGCATTCTTGCCAAGTATGTGGTTTATTGCATGCAAATGTTAGTCAGCAGTTACATTATCCAAAGGCAACCCTATTTTCTTTTTTTCTGTGTTTTTTTTTTTTTTTTTTTTTTTAAGCTTTAATAAATGATTTGGCACAAGTGAGTGAAAATGTTCTGTCAGCGTTAAGCAGTGTTTAATCTTGATGGATGCGTTCGCGGCGGAGCGTGATGCTAATTGACAGATGTTAAATGATGCTTTCTGTTTCTGGCCACGCACAAACAGGAGTTCTGTTTTGTTAGGGCTGATTAAAACCCTGTGCCTCCATTGGTTGGGTGGGATTTTTCTTTTCTCTATGAATCGAGGGGCTGGTTATCACCAGGAAACCTGGCCATGGTGTTCCCTTTGGGGTTGGTGCTTGGACACTCTTGGGTTATTCGGTCATCAAAAGATCACAGCCCTATAAGATGAGAAGTAATGGCCTCAAGTTGTGGCAGGGGAGGTTCAGGGAGTCACTGTCCCTGGAGGTGTTCAGGAAACGTGGAGATGTGGCACTTGGGGAGGTGGTTATTGGGCATGGGGGGGGGGGTGGGTTGGGGTTGGGGTTGGACTTGGGGATGATCTTAGAGGTCTTTTCCAACCCTTAACAATCCTATGTGCATGGAGGGGGTGAGCTGATGGCTGGAGCTGATGACCTTAGTGGTCTTTTCCAACCTTAATGATTCTACGATTCCTAGTGTTTGTCCTTGTGCTAAGAAAGGAGAAAGCCCAACTGCAAGACTTGGGCATCTCCCTGGCATTGCTTTGGGCTTTTAGGGCAGAAAGCAAACCTGGGAGCAGTGCTCTGGGCAATGCTTTAGGACCAAAATTTGGAGGCCATGGTGACTGAGATTAAACTGTGGGACTGCAGGAAGATTGGGGTTGATAAGAATGTGCTTTACTCTCCCATTCTGGGGAATGGTCTCTTGTATCATGCTCGTCAGATGGATGGCAGTTAATGGGATGATGGATGAGTGATGTAGGAGTGGTTGGTGCTGGGGATGTAGGAACAGTGATGAGCAGTGATTTGCTAATGGTGACATTGGTGCAACATTCACAATAGATATTTGTTTGAGAAGATGGTGGTGATTTCATGGCAGAAATAGGAACTAGTGAGAAAAACCAAACCCAGAGCAAGGAACCGACTGAGGCAGATTGTTCTTAACAAAGGTTCTGAGCTCTTTATTCCAGAGGACAGCACACACTGGATAAAACAGTATCAAAAAATATGTACAAAAAATAGCAACTATTTTTTATAGCACTGGGCTTTATATCAGCAAAGTTAAGTATGGAGCATTTGGGTGCTGAAGCAACAAAGGGATGTTTTAAGGGGCTGAAACCACAGGTGGAAAAAAAGCTATGGCACAAAAAGGACAAAGTTTTTCCCAAAGAACCACTCAAAAAGTCAAGTTGAAATCTAATTTTCCCATCTATGACAAGTGGGGTCAGTTTGGTCCCTCCCAACACAGCAGTAGATCTTTTGCTGTGCAAAGGATGCAATGTCAACCCCATCCCATTCGTTCTAAGGGTGCAAGCATCGTGTGCCTGCATTCAGCAGCATCCCAGGGTGGATTCTGCAGGATGCCCTCCCCTCGAGGAGCACAAGGACTCCTTTGTTCCAAGCAAAGTGGATGAGAGCAGGGCTGTGCAGGAGCCACATTGCAACACAGCCCGAGAGCAGGAGCTGGGAGAAAGTGTTATCTGCAGATAGGAGTGACTTTGGAATAGTTCAGACCGCTGTCCTCCAAGCAGAG